>NC_081149.1:8474034-9874416 GCF_958295425.1 Solea solea | reverse complement strand
CTGAGGGGAGGGGTGAGCTGGGGTTGGCAGAGTGATTCCTGAGGCGGCTTCTTCAATGTCAGCCAAGACAGCGTCGCCGGCCAGAATGTGCCGTGCCGGAGAGATGGATAGCAGGGGGGCAGGAGGGGGCGAGCCACAGTCTCCTGCCCATCAAAATAAAGGGACGTGCTCAGAATGCAGCTGTGGTGTAAAAAATGGCCGTAGGTGGAGGCTGATCGAAGGAAGGCAAAGCGGGGAGGGGGGGGAAGGTCTGGGGGGGAAATGCTGTTTGTCTAATGGAAACTCTCCAACCATCTCATCCTGCTCCCTCCCCCCACATTTACTGCCAATATCAAAGTGCTCTCTCTTACTTCAGTTGAGTCATGCATGTGTTTTCCATCGTTGGTCAACCATAACCATGTCATGGAAAATACATCATTTCTTTTCATCTTCTAAACACATCTGTGATGCAGAGTTTTTAATACATCATTTGCAGATTGTGTATTGTCATGAGCTTTCACCATTTAAATGCAAAGAACTGTACGTAAACTTAAATCAAAACAAGAACACAAGACCTAGTTTGTTTTTTTGACGTCAGTAATCATGGGAACTGTTGTTTCGGTTGGTTTCCCTGTGCGTTTGCAGTCTACGGGAGGAGAGCCTCTGCAGCAGAACGTGCAGCAGAGGAGTCCTGATCCACTAGTGGCAAATTCACACAATAAAATAAAAACAAAAAACGAGACAAATCACTGGCTAAGGAGTTGTGTCAAATATTTCTTGGTGGTTTTCCTTGAAAGTTACAGCAGAGACAGTTTAAGCCACTTGCATTCAACAGAAATACAGATTTCTTTGGCGTTGGAAAAGGTTTGGCTAATGTAAGTACACCACTCAACCAAATACATAAAATGATCTTATTGTTTTTAGATATTTTAACACAGAAATCATGTAACATATCATATTGTTACCTTTGGACCGAAGCAGCTGTTATTTTAGCAGAAATATTTGAAAGCCAGATTTGGTAGTTTGGTTAGGAAAATCCAATATATTATACTAAAAGAGCTAATTTGATTAAATATTAATGTTGGATAATGGCTTGATTTGCTGAACTTTGATGGACTAAACTCATGTAGTTGTTTATCCCTATTTCTTTGACTAGTCATGCAAGTGAAAGAAAATACAGCACATGGAAGACTGAATGAGGCCTTGTGCACGACTTACTCTTTCTTTTCATTTGGCGCGTGGGTCAGCAGCTCTTTCTTCACCGAGTCCTCGCTGATCTTCTCGTCCACCCCAACCAGCAGCTTCTTCGCCTTAGCGTCCACGTCTCCCACGTCCACGCCTCCCTCGTGGTGGAACAGCACGTAGTCTCCCTCTCGGGTCGCGTAGATGCACACGTAGAACTCCTCCTCCTGGACGGTGGACAGTGACGTGGTGTCCATTTAACAGGCATCAAAAACACAGTATAGCAAAGAATAGCACATGTGTAATGAATGGTGCACCTGCTTGTGGGGGACAAACGGCTCGATGAGGAAGTTCTTGAGGATTCCCTTGGCTTTTCCCACCTGAGGATCATAAACAAAATCATTTTACTCAAAGATTTGCTGGACATAAAGACACGACAGCTGCTCTCTGGTGAGCAGAGACCAGATGTTTCTATATTAATGGTTATTTTCCACATAATTCATTGACTATTACTGGAAGGGAATAGAAGAGTGTGTTATGCATTTCTCAAGGCAAAGCGTCACTAACAGCTCATTTGATGAAGGTGTTGCTGCGTCGCTGTTAAAGGCCACGAGGCAAAATGTAACCAGGGATTGATTGAGAGCAGCCAGCCGGAGAGAACAGAAAGAAAATATATTTATATAATAGAAGAGAAAGAGGGAATTGCCATTTTGAAGAGCGAAAATAACAAAGGGGCCGATTATGAGTGGAAAAGAACCTCCCCCCAAAAAAACAGAAAGCCATTCTGACTGAAAAGGGCACAGGGACTAATTCAGATAAATACGCCCGTCTGTTACTGCCTCTTTGAAATGATCTAATTTAACTACTTATGGTAACACGATTAAAAGTAATGTGGCCGAGATCAACAACAACCACCAACAACTGACAGTTCATGTTGTTTAAACCTAATGTGCTGTGTGATTCAATAAAAAATAATCACAACTACTTATATGTTTTGCACAAAACGTCAAGGACATGGTCCACGTTCAACTTTATAAATGAAACTGCATCACAACAAACATTTGTCCATTCAATACTGCACTTTTTATGGTTTGTTTTCTGCGGTTGATGTATTTGCCGTACTGTGCAGCATACTTGGGGTTTTATTTTGAAAGGATCCTAATAAACACAATCAATATTATTATTTTTATCATTATCACTATGAGTAGTAATATACATTTTGTAAATAAATAACATGCATGGTCCGTTCTCACGTGCAGATGTAGGATCCATATTTTACTATACCGGTAAATATGGTATAATTATTATATTTTTGGCAAATACGACAATTACTGGACACGTGGCAAAGCAGAAGAAAGCACGCATGTGGTTTAGCAGGTTTAAAGTTCACAATGGTTACCATCGTAGTTAATGGGCAATAAAAACAACACAGAACAGCCGAGACGGAGGGAAAATAAATAACATAAGGAGAAGAATAAGACAAACGTGTGTGGAGTCTGTGTAGATTCTTAAACTCTACCTTAAGTGCTTTTACTCTCTGGAAACCAATGAAAAATAGTGCAACTCAATGGGCCTGAGACACCGTCTACAATACAGCTTTCATTTATTCTTATTTACTGCCACCAGCAGCTGCTGACAGTCTCATCTCATCTGTGAAGAAATAAGTCCATGAATCCTCAGTGCTGCCACTCACACACACACACACACACACAGTCTTCTTCAGTACTTTATGGACCGTCCTCGTCTCTCAAGAACTTGCGTCTTGGTTGATGAGGCGCAGCGATGTCTCTGTGGCACAGTGATGGATCTTTCCTCCTGTGGTTATGTTGACTGACTGACTGACTGACTGTTTATTCACTAGCGGGACTCGCTTCAGTTGACTGGACTGATTTATAACCGGCAGACCAACACTGAGGCCCTTTCAGTGAACTGGGCATCACGAAGGGAAACAGCACGGAAATCAAAAGCAGCATTGCAGACCAGGAGGAGGAAGGTGAAGGAAAGGGCAACAGGAGGAGGATCTGAATAAAAGCACGGGGGGGGGGTAATATTGATCAGAGTGATCTGCAAAGTGCACACCCAGGATAGAGGGGGTCAGTGGGGGTGTAATTGGCTGAGAAACAGCAGAGACAGAGAGGGGGAGAGAGAGAGAGAGAGAGAGAGGGTTGATGACGTACGGTTGTCTCTTTCATGAGGCGGGGCTTCAGCCACTCTCTGACGCCGTTCAGGTCCAGGTTGACGCCGACCAGGCCGAGCTTTCCTCTCCTCTTGATCAGCTGGTCCGGCTTCACCACCAGCCTCTGGAGGAGTAAAAGAAGAAACACATGCCGAGTGTAAGCAATGACAGAAGGAGCTCAGCAGAACGAGTGAAGTCATTTTTTTTTACCCTTTTATTTTACTCGCATCACAAATGATTACACGTCACGCTGAAACACGAATGTCAGACGTCATGTTTTGGAGATTACTTCTGTGACATTTACGTTAAAAAAAAAAAAGGTACCATCGACTCCAACCGTAAAATGTCACATTCTGTTTGTTTTATGGTCAAAACTGACAAACTCATATTTCACTCTCTGTGCCTCCTCCATGTTCTCAACACTGGTTCTGCCAATCAAAATGGATTGATGGATACTTTTAACCATTTCGGTTACTTTAAAAGTATCCATCAATCCATTTTGATTGGCAGATTTAATTTGAGGTAGGCAGGGTATTTATGGCATTATTGATCAATAATTCTGTAATGTAAATGAAGTCATCATAATGAGAACTGCCCCTCCAATGGGATCTGTTTCCAGCCTGTGGGAAAACCTGGTCTGTGACAGGAAGGACACGACCAATCACAATTTGGGCAGTTGAGAGAACAAGGCTGTGCCTTTAATGTGAAGATTTGTCTACTGCAGCTTTAAGTGGTCGTGAAAAATAGCGGCAGTTGCAGCCAGACATGAATTTTAGCCAAATGTTTGAGACATTAATCAGGAGCGATTGTTCCAAACATGAGTGAATATGTTCCACAAATGTTCTTGATGATTCCAGTCAGACAATGCTTCACATTTCTGGGCTCATCAACAAACCCCTTCCTCACATTGTTAAAGAGGGAATCTCTTAGAAAGCGTCATTCACCACTGACGTGAAAAATGCAAAAAAACAAAAAACATAACCACCCCACCCCCCACAAATGAAGCCTGCATCCTCCGACTTGCTTAAGTCAGATAAAAGGGAATGACTTACGACAGTGCAGCCATTAGTATCTGGGTGCTTGCCAGTGAGTGATGGAACACGGGGCCGTGGGTGAAAGTTAATGCAATTTCCCAATCAATTCAACGGGAGCACATATCTCCGTGCATCTGCCCTCCCCATCGTGTCCTACCATTACAAATCCTCAGTCTCTATCCTCAGGGAGAGATAGAGAGAAAGTAACATTTTCATCCTGCAAGATGAGTCACAGGGAGATTGAATCAGCTTATATTATGGTCCGTCTACCTGCTAGGACGTCACGATGAGGATTGGTGAGAGCACGTGATGGTGAACTCTGACCTCTCTGCCGAGAGGACAAAAAGTGAACATGTCTCCTGCAAGTCACTGCTACTGGATCTCAACACAACGAGGGACAACAGCGAACAGAAGCCAAGAGACCACTCTGCTGCTGTCAGCCAGAGGAAATCTACTACCCCTATGTTTGTATCGGGGTATTATCACTTTAAAATAAAAAATGTTTAGTGTCATAGCCTTTTATATGTACTTTAAGGCCGCCATCTTGTGCCACCATGTTTCTACAGGAGTCCACAGAATCCATTTTACATTTTAAAAAGGGATGAAATTGTAGTTTTCCTGAGAGATTTTGTGATTGGGATTTGTGTGTAAAGTACTGCTGCGACCACAAGATACCATAACATTTACTTTTATAATAACAGTGGCAACTGTGCGTTTATGCGCATTTTATGTATTCACACTTTTAAACTTGGCAGAGAATGACAAGCACTGGAATAAAAAATAACTGCATTTTTTCATAATTGTGTTCATTGAAAAGTATAAGGGCTGCAACACATGGTCATTTTCAAATTTCAAATTCAAAGATTGATCGAGCACTTGTTTAGTCCGTAAAATGTCAGAAAACTGTTTGCCAAACCTGGAAATGATGAAGTTCTCGAGAAACTAGAAGATATTCTGTATTTAAGAAGCTGAAAAAACAGAAAACTTTCAAAATAGTCGATTTATTTAGTCATCGATTAATAATCGATGGATTGTTGCAGCCCGTTGTTGAAGCAAAAGCTTCCAATAACAAAGAAGAATTACATAGTTTATGGTGTGTAGTCCTCCATTTGTTACCATCTCCACTTTCCCCAATAGATGTCACTAATTCTTACACACTGGACTTTTAATGGGGAGACATTTAAGGCTGTAAATCTGTGATTTCACACGTTTTTCATGCAGGTGAAAAAACGACAAATAAATGAACACACAAATGAACACACTTCCGTGCTCTTACCTCTGTGAGCAGCCATGGGTGCTCTTGCACCAGTCGGTCAAAGTCCGTCTCAGGCGTCACGTTGGCGTAACGGAATTTGTTCTGGATGGTGGCCGACGTACAGACGTACTTGTACAGGAACTCCTTCCCTGTTTGCTCTGAGATGGCTTTAGCCGACATGACTGCTTCGTCTAGACTGGCCTGGAGACACACGCGAAGGGAGAGACAGAGACAGAGAGAGACAGAGAAAGACAGAGAGAGAGAGAGAGAGAGAGAGAGAGAGAGAGAGAGATGAAGAGATGAAGAGATAAACAGTGAGGAATGAATATAGCAACATGGATGGATACACAAAAGCAGACATCGTGGATTCACAGAAAACAGGATTTACTGCTTTCAGCATTGTTGCAAGAGTCTCTTGAAGAATGAAAAACATGATTGCCACTAGAACTGGTATGAAATTGTTTTGTAAATATGTGATTGAGAAACAATGATATAAAAAAAAAAACCTGTCTTTGACAATCAAATGCAACAACCAGTGTTGTAGAATGAGTCCAGGACTTAACACTTTTTTGTAAAAGGCCATTTTAATTTGCCATATAATATAGAAATCTTGCTCTATACAGTAAATATAGCTGGGCAGATTAATTAACTTGGCCGACTATATTTATTAATGTGACAATTATTACAGATTACTCATTTCTGTTCTCCATCTCTCCAGAAACTATAGGATAATAAACGTCACTAACACGTTGTTTTCTCTGTCAAACGTGTTACCTGGTGTCCTGTTTCATGTATATTTAATATTTAGATTATATACTTATTGAAACATGGACCACACGGTGGTGTAGTGGTTAGCACTCTCGCCTTGCAGCGAGAAGACCCGGGTTCGAGCCCCGGTTGGGCCTTTCTGCATGGAGTTTGCATGTTCTCCCCGTGTGTGCGTGGGTTCTCTCCGGGTACTCCGGCTTCCTCCCACAGTCCAAAAACATGCAATGTGGGGATAGGTAAATTGGACACTCCAAATTGACCATAGGAGTGAGTGTGAGTGTGAGAGTGAATGGTTGTTTGTCTCTATCTGTGTGTGGCCCTGCGATGGACTGGCGAACTGTCCAGGGTGTACCCCGCCTATCGCCCGATGTAGCTGAGATTGGCACAGCACCCCCCGCGACCCTAGATGATGACTGACTGACTGACTTATTGAAACATCCTACTGATGCTGTTAAATCATACACGCTCGCCCAGGTGAGCCGACCAGGGCTGAAGAATGGACAGACAGACTACAGGTGTTGTTCCTTAACTGGTTACTGATGTTTAGAAAGTTTTAGTCAGTCAGTCATCATCTACCGCTTTATCCTCTGCTAGAGGGTCGCGGGGGGTGCTGTGCCAATCTCAGCTACATCGGGTGATAGGCGGGGTACACCCTGGACAGTTCGCCAGTCCATCGCAGGGCCACACACAGATAGAGACAAACAACCATTCACTCTCACTCCTATGGTCAATTTAGAGTGTCCAATTTACCTAATCCCCACATTGCATGTTTTTGGACTGTGGGAGGAAGCCGGAGAACCCGGAGAGAACCCACGCACACACGGGGAGAACATGCAAACTCCATGCAGAAAGGCCCTTGTTCCAACCAGGGCTCGAACCCAGGTCTTCTCGCTGCAAGGCGAGAGTGCTAACCACTACACCACCGTGTGGTGAAAGTTTTAGTCAGTCAGTCAGTCATCATCTACCGCTTTATCCTCTGCCAGAGGGTCGCGGGGGGTGCTGTGCCAATCTCAGCTACATCGGGCGATAGGCGGGGTACACCCTGGACAGTTCGCCAGTCCATCGCAGGGCCACACACAGATAGAGACAAACAACCATTCACTCTCACACTCACTCCTATGGTCAATTTAGAGTGTTCAATTTACCTATCCCCACATTGCATGTTTTTGGACTGTGGGAGGAAGCCGGAGTACCCGGAGAGAACCCACGCACACACGGGGAGAACATGCAAACTCCATGCAGAAAGGCCCTTGTTACAACCGGGGCTCGAACCCGGGTCTTCTCGCTGCAAGGCGAGAGTGCTAACCACTACACCACCGTGTGGTGAAAGTTTTAGTATTATATGTTATTATTAAAACAGTTATACGCCAGCAGATGGAGGACAAAAAAAGAAAGAAAGAAAAGAAAAACAGCTTAATATACGGGCCAGAAAATTCAGCATCAATTATCGGCCATTGGCTGGCAGTGGACCTCGGTCTATGAACATTGGGCGCAATTGTGTTCCACGGTAAAATCCCTCTTTTTTTAAGAAGGTGACATTTGTGTCATTTGGGTTTGGGACAATTTTGGGTTCAGTGACTCGACGACAACCAACTGCACACATTCAAACCTCTGTCACAACCAGACACAGACAGTGAAACTAGTGAAGCTCAGTCCAAAATAATCAGTCTCTGTTTGTTTGACCTGCACAGCTATGAGGTAATGGACACCTATTTTTAACCTGTGACAATCAGACTCTTCCTCCACTGTGTGTAGGACTGGACTTTAGCCTACATCTGCTGAGTAATCCGAGCATGATCTGATGTCAGGTTCATTAGCTTGGAAAGGAGCCTTGACAAATGAAGTGATAAGGTATTGATGACTTTTCTTGCTGTATTGATTTCCCTTTACTTGAACTGAAAGATGGTGGAAATACGGACAGAAATCAGATAACCTGGACTGGACAGTGACCTTTTACCTCGTGAGGTCACAAACAGGACTCCTAGATCCTTCATAGCATCACAAGTATAGTCTGTTTTCACTGTGCAGACGAGACACACGACACGACACAACTCTTTTGTTCGATATCAGAACAAACATTTTTAACACTCGATTGATATTTTAGAGTTATAGAAATGTGGTGGAACCAGGAGAATCGGGAGATCTGTCCCTGCACGAGAGCAAATGCCACATTAGAATTCTTACCACATGTTTCTTTCAACAAAAATATAACACGACTCTTCACAAAACTGGCTCTTACCCTGAGGCAATGACATTACAGCATTGTATCCCTTTGACCAATTACGTAAATAAGATCATCCCCTTTGTGTCTGATCTGCTTTAACAAATATACAAATATATCAAAGTATTTGAAGTTTAGAGAAAGTGCCGAACATGACCTGACTCCATGTTTTCACTGTCGATTTGCAGCGTTTCTTTGTCTTTAAAGCTGCAACTAACAATTATATTTATTATCTATTAATCTGTCGATTATTTCCTTGATTGATGGAAAAATGGCAATTGTCAAATGTCTGTTACCCAAATTGTCAAATTTTTCAGTTTGAATGATTTCTTTGTCAAATGGAGACAATGAAACAAGAAGATATTAAAAGCTGAAAAATCATTAAGCTTGCTTTAAATGATTTTACTGATTCATTGATTAAAAATATAGTCGACTATTAATTTAGTAAACAATTAATAATTGATTCATCGTACTTGTCTGAAAATCTTTAGACGGATATTCTTGGGTTTTACAAAATGTGTGATGGATATATAGAATTTAAGACACATTGGAACAACAAGGTCTGAGTGTAGAGGGATTGGAAGACTGGCTCTGTCCCTTAAATGTCACATGAAATGAACACTGGTGCAGGGAAAAGTGTCTCATTAAGCCTCTAAAACCACTAGACCTTCCTTAATCACGCCCTCTCAAAGCCTGACAAGCACTGTGTGCCGCATGTACGTAACCTTGCAAGGATGAAACACCTGCACCATCTTCCTCTTCCTTCTCCGTGTTTCATTACGCTGAAAGCCCCCGATGTCGCCTCCAACTGGACCCACGTCTACACACTGGAGCCTGGCGAGGCGGCCATTTCTTAAATGGATTAATGGCACTGTCATGGACCACGCTCACTATTGATCATCATTGTCTCTGAGTCATCACAGTGGGTTCATCCAGAGCCAGTGCCCGGTCCATATATCACTGACTTTCTCTACGCAACAGAACCTGTCAGAGGTCTTAAATATCACTGTTCCACCACAGCAACCGCAATCAACAAGGGGTCGAAATGACGCACAGTAACATTTAATAACTGGAGGTGATTGGTGAGGGGGAGGAGACGACTAAAAATAAACCTCACATTGATGTTACAGAGAACAAGTAAACGATATAAATGTTGCTGCTGCTGATTCATGTTGTCATCTAAAGTTGCAGGTATAAGCAGATATATGTTACGTAGATATATAATGCAGCTGTGGGTTTTCTGTACAGCAGGAAAGGAAAACCTGAACCAAGTGTGTCTGCCAGTGTTTCTATTTTGCTCACAATATTCTATTTATTTATTTATCTATTTGTTAACCCTTAGGACATTGCTATGTTAAAATGTATATACACAGAGGCTATAAAAATGTGCATATATAGAGTGTCTTTTTTCAGCAAAGCCCAGGCAATCTGATTTTTGCAATCTGAACTTCAGACACAAAAACAGAGATTGAGTGGTTTTCAAAGCTTAAATTGCAAAGACATTTATTCTAAAATTGTAAACTTGAACAAATATATTGTAGCGGAACAAACAAACCATAAAAAACATAAATAACAACTTAAATCTGCAGGCGGATTTTCATGTTAAGGCATGCTATTCCACAAAGTCTCTCATTCATTCATTCATTCATTCACTCCTATGAAGGTGAAGGGGGGTGCTGGTGCCCATCCCAGCTGACATAGAGCGAAAGGCAGGGTACACCCTCCAGTAGACAGGTTGCTAGTCCATCACAGGGACATATGGAGACAAACACCATCACACTCACACCTATGATCAAATTGGACAAATTCAGTGTCAAATTTGCCTGAATCCTAAATCTGCAAGTTTGGACTGTGGGATGAAATCGGAGAACCTGGAAAAGTGCTCTTCACTTCACCAACTGTGTGGGGCTTATTTAAAAATGTTTGTTAAATTAAATTAAAAAGGGGTTTATATATATATATATATATATATATATATACATACATATACTGTATATATATATATATATATGTATACACTGTATGTATAGTGAGAAGTGAGAGATAATTTGACTCTAATTATTATTATTATTGTTTACTTGTTATTTGTGAAGTAGAAACTTCTGTTTTTGATTTCCCTCCAAGTACCACCAGAGGTAGCTCGCGTACCATTGGCGGTACACGTACCACAGTTTGAGAACCATAAAAGCCATGGACAATTGCAACTTGCAAGTTAGAAAAGCACGAATAAAAATGCTTATTGTCAGGGCCCATACACACGAGAGGATTGTAACACTATTTTTGAAATAGAGTGTTAGCGTTACAGTTAACGTTTTTAAGAACGGAAAACTTCCCAGAGGGAATGTTATTTAATTTAAAGGGATTATGAACTGATAAAAACATGTTTATATATCTTATTTTATGGGACACAAAAACTTCTGAGTGTGGTTCATTCATTCATTCATTCATTCACAAACCGGTTAGACAGCAGAACACCTTCATTGCGCTCATCACTATCAATCCGTGAGAGCTTTTGTCATTGTTTAAATTCTCCTATAATTATGATGATGATGATGAAGCAAGAGAACAGACTCAACACTGGACTGAGCTGTTCAACGAGTTTTTTTTGTTGTTTTTTTTTTATCTTTGACGAGAGTGAGGAAGAGTTCAAAAACTAAACCGTGAACGCTTCATTTAAAAGCAGTGACAGATTTACCTGATATTGGTTTAAACTTCCTCTCACAGGTGTGGACAGGTGTGTTGTCCCTCGGACGGATGGGTGAGTCCTCTTGTCTTGTCTCCTGTGCGGTGTTGGGACACTCTTGTCCGCCGGTGTGAGAGAGTGGAGACCAGTGATGCAGGAGGACGCTGCTTCCTGGGAGTTTTGTCTCAGTCGTCCATCTGCCGATAGGTTAGCTGATGTCTTCTGGCTCCTGATTGGACCGCTCCATGCCGTTCTGTGTCGCCGCTTTCATGGACCGTAGGAAATGAGAGTTTCTACTCAGCGAACGAGGGACAATCATACAGACCAAAAAATAAGGTTTTCCCTTTTTTGCATTAAAATAGTCCATAATTTAAGGGTAAACGAATAAAGTAATGCGTAATATACTTAATTAATAACTTAAACACATACTGAAACACACTCTGATTGTTTTTAGTACAGTAAATGTCATATACTTTAAGACTTTTACATCTAAAAAAAAGTTAATTTCTGGTAAGATACTTGATACTTTTACTTAAGTATCCCTTTAAGGTACTTTATACGAGACTGGTTACAATTCCCTTTGTTCCTGTATTTGTCAGATGTCTCTTTATGTGTGATTGTTGCTGTCATTATGCACCTTATTGCAACAACAATCTATTTATTATCAGCTCCATGGAGCAAATTAAAAACAATATATTCCGGGGAGTACATGAAGGCATCACGGCTTTCTCAACAGGCCCAGCAGCTTCCCTCTCTCACACACCACTCCATGAGAAGACAGCACAATTGTCCACCTCTTGATGCTGATTGGTTGACTTTGTTCCTTATCTGTCAAGCAGCCAATGATACAAACACTAGATCATGCACACGACCAACTCACCAACTCTGAGGTGATCTGTGAGACATGTGGGACTCCGTAAGCTCTGCTCTTTCACCTGGCCTTGGCCTATATGTACTTCAGAGGATGCAGAGATTAAACCCACCTCTTTTACATTGAGATTATATTATTACATGAATTTATGATGATATATAAAGCCAGATTTTTCTTTTAGAATAGAAGGTATAAATAATATTTATAGCATAATAACGTATAATATAAAGAACCCAGAACCAAACAAGATACAATAACTATTGGCATTTTTCATGAACCTGTCACAGCAGGAAAAGCACAGGTGTAAACAATTAAATACTGTAAAGCAGGATACGTTCCATTTAAATGTCCTGTGCACTTGAACTAAACAAGTTCAAGTGCACAGGACTTGATTGTGACTGTTTTGTAATCGGTGTAGTCTCGGCACACTGTCTTTTGTGTACTTCAGTGGAATTTAAGAGGAAGCTTCAAGTAACTCCAGTGGAATTTCTGCCTCTTCCTGCACGTTTTTATTTTTTCAAATGTTTGACATTGTGATTTTTTGTTGTCGTGCACAGTAAATCAAATAATACAGGGAATCGCCTGTTCTTTTTCACACCAACACATATTACTCTCCACAAAAAAAGGCCCTCAGACACCAGAATGATATGCTTCGTGTAATGTGTACAAACACAATACATAGATGGTGTTTGAATTCCTTTAAGCAAATATTAATGATTAAAGCCAAGCACCTGATCTTGCAGGTTTACTGTGCAGGATTGTTGGGCAAAGACAAACAGGCGGGAGCTCAGTCAAACTGTATTAACCCAGCCTGTGGTACAATGTTTGACAGTCAACAAGGGTGTGTGTGTGTGTGTGTGGTAAAGTTTGTAGAGAACAACCTTACCACAAAGACTTACTGTCATTTTGTTTTTACTAGTGAAGGACAAGTGCCCTCTGCTGGTGTCTTGTATCAACTACAAGTGCATGCTGTGAGAGAATTACCATGTGCAGATAACACGGTCCTAGATACTGCCCACACACCGTGACATAAAAGTGCATTAACAAGAACTGGAGCAAAGCATGTTCTTTTTTATTAAGTTTTACAAAACAAGTGCAAAAATAGTGATTCACAGGAGCTACACAAAAGTAGGAGTTGCCCTTCAAAAGTTAGGTCACAGACAACACAGGCTGAAATGCAGTACAATAAGTGCTGTTCGAAGAAGGATAAAAAGGGATCAATGGTGTAGTCTTGCGCAGTAGAAAAGATTGCAAAACATGGACTTAGTTTCACAGCATCTGATAAATACTAAGTGCAAGCTGTTGATACAGATGCCAAAATTCACCTGCAGACTGCCTTTCAAAACTACACAAAGTGCAATGATTTTACAAGGAAGAACCTCAATGAACGACATTCACTCGGATACACTTTGGACCCTATGCTACGGTAACAATTCCCTCCTAGGCTACACACGCACTAACTCACACGTGCATGGGTATAGAATAGGTTATTTTGTAACGTTCATCTAAGCCAAAAGAAAACACCAGACAATGTTTTTATGATGCTACAATTAACCTGGAATGCATGCAATGGAAGTATTATTCACGTCCGAATACTGAGAAACACTGACATTAATAGAAGAGGAAATCAGCTGTGGATCACTGTGGAAATGTGAGAGGAGCCTATTCTACCTAAGACTGATGCTAACAAGTCCTCAGCAAAAAAGCCAGGTACCGCAAATCTGGCAGTGATATGTGAAAACAAGATTGTGAACACCAACAACAAGCCGACCTAGACTGAAGGCATCGTGGGTTGTGGTGCAAATCAATAGAAAAGGCACATAGCTTGTGGTTTTAGGGTGGCTATTGCTAAATCCCCAAACACTGCACAAACACAAACACCTTGCACAGAGAAAGCCTTGTAATTCTTTCATTCCAACCATACATTCTCGTTTTCCATTTACAGTATGGCACACTTTTGCTTCTTTTTCTTCTCAGATTCCTTTTTGGCCAACTCGGACTCCTTGCGCATATAGAAGCTGGAGAAGCAGGCTGGGACAAAGATGGGCTCGGTGAGGCTCAGGAACCACCTTCCTTCACCGAAATAAGTGAGCTGACCAAGCTCCATCTCGACCTGCTCCCCTTTCTGGCCTTCTTGCTGCAGGATCGAGATGTCGAGCAGATCCAGGCCCGTTTGAACTGGCTCGACACCCTCTGCACACCCCAGTGTAATGTGGGCGCGGCTTCCAAGAGGCAAGGAAGCGGCAGCGGGGACTGAAGACTCGGCATCAGCTGGCCACAGCAGAAGCTGCTCTTCAGTGAGGGACACCTTGGCACCAACAGTACGTGGTGTGACAAAGAGAGCGGTCAGTGACAGCTCAAAGGTCGAACCATAGAAATCTTTCACAGCCTAGAGGAATGAAAGAAAAAGGATTAAGATTAATAATATTACAAAGATAATGTATGTTGCCATGGGATTTCATTAGCAAAAAACGGCAGTTTCTTACTGTGCTCTGTGCGTACTCTTTGGCACCCTTGGCTTTACCATAGTCGCAGAATTTTGTAGTGCAATGGAGGACTCCTTTGTCTTTGAAGTACTGCTCTAGATCCACCTCGTTCTCAGGTTTATCAGTGACTGTAAATAAAACAAAAGTTCAGCTGCATTCTTGCCACAATCAAGATGACGCCTTAATCTGCTGGATTTAATATTTCACAATGACGCATTTTACTTTGTAATAAATATAACAATTTAAAAAAAATATATAACTCACAATCAGTCATGTGTTTCTTGAAGATCTCCAAGGTGTCCAGCGTTTTAAGGAAGTCCATTGAGGTGCACTTAACCTTTTCCTGGACAGACAGAAGAAACCAGCCAAAGAACAGAGGAATGGACATTTCCTCAAAGGGACTTTTCATGGCTTCAAGTGTGGCCTCCTCGAGTCCTCGTCTGGTCTTCTTGCTCAGCTGACCTGCATCTCTGCTCCATGTTGTCTTTGGTTCTAAAAAGATGGCAACAAGTTGGTGTTCCTGAGCAATCTCTCCCAAGCGGGCCAGACGATCCTGGCTGTGGTTGATGTCATCCACGACTATCAGCAAGGGGGAGGCTGTTCCCGCACTGCAGCAGGTGACCACAGCCTCATCCAGAGCCTTGTATTCATCCACAGAGGGTGCTGCATTCTCTGGCTTTACACCATGGTCATCAGCACAGATGACAGAGCAGTGGTCTTTGTAGGCATCGGCTATGGCACGAGCCAAAAAACTTTTACCACTTCCTGGAAGACCACGGAGAACAACAAGAGTACGAGAAGTGCGCAGGGTTTCTTTGGTCTGCTCTCGTTCCAGCAGGGCAAAGGACAGAGAACCAGATGCAGGGACAACGTCTTCTTCCTTTACAAGCTCAGTTTCTTTCTTCTCAGTTTCAACAACTTCTGCTGCCACAGCCGCCTCAGCTCCCTTCACAGTCTCAGACTCAACTGATTTCTCCTCTGTAGGATTTTCTGACGAAACCTCTGGTACTTGAACCGTCTCTGCTGGCTTTTCCTCTTGCCCCTCGCTTGCAGGCTCAGCTGCGACATTCTTTTCTGCCTCCTCCACTTTGGTAGTTTCTTCTGCAGGCTGCTCTTCTACTTTAGCCTCTACTTGTTCGGGCAAGTTCTCCTCTGGGCCTGGTGGTTGCATATCTACTGGCTGTTCCATTGCGACTGGTTCGGGTAAAGTCTGCTGTTGTATTTCAGCTTCTGGAACTGATTCTGCCAATTTCTCTGGCTCTGGTACAGGGGCACTCTCTGCCAGAGGCATTTGCACAGGCAAAGCTTCTGGGTCGTTCTCTGGCACAGGCTGTTGTTCAAGCGTGATGTTTTCTGATTCTGTGGCTAACGCAGCAACTGGGTCAGAGATCTTTTCAGCCGACTCATCTGGTTGTGAAGTTGCGACCACAGCAGGCACCACCTCAATGTCAGATTGGTCTTTTGGCACACTGTCACCAGCTGCCTTCTCCTCAGATGAAGTAACATTTTCCGTCACAATCACAACTTCTGTTCTTTCAAAGTTTAGGACTTCTGTATCATGACCGTTTACCGCCAGCTGCTCAGTCTCTTCAGCAGCAGCTGGTGGCTTCTCAGGCTCAGTGGATTCCTCTGGTGTCTCCACCTTTGATTCAACCTCCTTTTCCATTTTAGTCTCCTCTGGCTGTGGAGTTTCTGACGCATCCAAAACCTCTCCACTAGTTTCTGTATCCATGTCTGCCTTAAAGTCTCCTTTTATTCACCACCATGTACCTTAAACGCATGATAAAACAAAAAAAACCAAACAGAGTTTTATCAACCCAATGAATTCATAAAACCTACCCATTACATACAAGCATCAACATTTTTTCCAAACACTTCACCTTGAAGAGGTGAGTGTTTTTTAAAGAATTAAAACAAGTTTGCTGACATTTAAGCTTCTTAAATGTTAAAATATTCGTAAAATATTTTTTGCTCCATACATAGAAATCATTCAAATCAAAAAATTTTGATGAAGAAATTTGAGAACATCATTTCCAGGTTTGATTAACACTGACCAACATTTTTCAACATTTTATTTAAATTCTTACTTGATTAATCAAGAAATGAATTATTAGTTGCATCACTAATTTCTACTGGTAAGTTGTTATAGTACAAATTTAAAATAAATTGGGGAATGGAATTTTTGAATACTATTCTAAAGCTGAAGGACATCATTAATACACCCATTTAGTAAAGATAGGATTTTTATTTTTCTCTAAAATGGAGTTTGATGAAAAGGTACCTTGCACCATTTGACCCTTCCAATTATTAATGATAAACAATCATATATTTTATAATAGTCAGTCATTCTGCTGATCACTGTGTCAGTAACAAGACAATTACACTGCATGCACTGCAGACTAGACCAGGTTTGTCATGACTGTGGTCATAATGGAAGTCACTCAACATTAGGGTTGAAACAATTGCTTTTTCTCATCAATTATTCAGTTCATTCGTCAATTGTTTGGTCTATAAAATGTAGAAAATTGTGTTTGCAAACCTAAAAACCATATCCTCTAAAGTAGGACTGAAAGAGTTTGAAGAAAATATCTAATTCCGATTATTTTTGACAGGTATTGTGATTGCGGTATGATTCGCGATATCATATTACATCATTATTCTTATTTTCGTTCAAAAAACATATTTAAAATGATTAGTGTGATATTTGTGCAGATCTGTGAGAAACAAAGATGTTCCCTTCAGTAGAATATGTGTATTGGGCAAGACGGTAATTCATCTCAAATTATACTTTGACAAAAGGCTAAAAAAAAAGGCTTTCGATTAATTGTTCAGCCTCTCTCTAAAGTATTTTTTCTTCAACAAAAAGCAAATGTATTCAGTTTAAAGTAGCTGAAATCACAGAATATGGGATGGGTGGGAGACAATGCTGATAGAATTATGTTACTAAGCAAACAAGGACCAAATTAAAAGAAGAAAACAAGAACAAGCATGACTGTTTACATATCTATTGAAATCTGACGTTTAATCACCAACAGGGCTAAACCTGGACAGCAATCATAAACAAAGGGCAGTTAAGAAAACGTGGGGTTGTGTCACAGAGCAGTAGCGAGCTCCTCCGTCGTCGTGTGGCAGGATTATATTCTGCCCAGAGAGGAGGTGGCAAGATTGGTTAACTAACGCAGGATTAAACTAACAGATGTATGATGATGAAACCTCATCCTGTCATGAGACACAAGGGGGAAGAAGCTTCAACAACTCAGCCTGATGTGCTCGTGAAAACGAAACATGGCCTCAAGTGTTAAAAAGCAGCTGCACGCGACATGAGGACGACATAATGAACATTAAACTTGATTTATTTCGTTTATATCAGCAAAAAATGTAAATGCGCCACCAGCCAGACGCCAGTTGTCTTTTGTTCAAAGGAAGTTTGAACCCGACATGAACATGTTAGGTTCAACAAAAGGGAACCTCTTTTTTTATCGTTTACGCGTCAATAGCTGCGGGTAAATTTGATATAAAAAAAGGGTTAGAAATTCGATAGAGTTTGAACATTGTGTTTTACCAAACGCACAATGTGGCCAGGCGGGGAGTGGCAGCGTGCACCAACACACCAGCAGCAGCAGAAGCAGCAGAAGCCAGACAAAAACAATTATTAGCCTGGCAGCGACCAGCTTTGGTTCAAAGCAGCTACAATAGCGCCACGTCTGAACTAGTTTAGTGATTAACGGGCACAAATACGTCGCTGTGTGTGAGTGGAATTACTTACTGAAACAGTCTTAAGAACATGAACATTAAAACAAAGACGAGTTCAATTTAACAGTTCACGGCGTGCTTTTGTTTGCGGAGGTGCCAACTTACCGGTCGCAGTGCAGAGGCTATGTGTCTGTGTCTGTGGAGCCGCTGACCACGCGTTTCTGCCTGAATGCAATGACAAGGCAAACCCTGGGCACGGACACGCGCGCGATGCTCTCTTCAAGGTGGCGGACACAAACGAAAACTCCCGGGAACGCGCAACTAAGGCGGAGCCACGGTCACGCCCCTGAAGAGCGGAGGCATGGCACCACTGGAGATTTTTTATTTTTTATTATTTATATTTGTTTTATTTGCGGAGGAGGGTTATGGTGACGTATTTTTTATTATTTTTATTATCATTATTCTTATTATTATTATTTTTAAAAAATATGGAGGAGGGTGGCCATGGCCACATATTTTTTATTTATTTTTTTAGAATTTATGAATTCTGAGGAAAGAAATCAGACGTACTAATGTATTTATTTATTTGAAACAAAAAAAAAGCTATTTGACATTTGACCCTAATCCTCTTCGGTGTTTACTTCCTACTTCTTTATTTATTTTCTTTTACACATCTTCCTCATTTATGCCACCTTCCCCTATTCTTTTACTTACACAGAGCTTGTCTGGTATAATTTTGAGTTTGTTATTGTTACTCAGCCATTTGGATGGTATATTTAAATACTATAAAGCCATGGTTCTCAAGGTTACGCAAACCTCCTCTGGTGGTTAATCCCTTTAAAATTCACACAGGCCCAGAGGGGGCAACATACAAAAAAGTAGATCAAGAAAACAATAAACCACATCATCACTGAAGTGATACAATTGTCCAAGAAAGCCTACTAACAAAGACTGAAAATATGCGATAATGAGAGTTAGTATTGTACTATTGTAAAGAAAACTATGGAGAACTGGAGATATGTGGTTCCAACAGAAAGGTCCTCTAAGAATCCAATGGAACATTAGGTTGTTCTGAAGGCGAGATGAAGATTATTGACTGACTAGAACTAACAAATCTATGAAAGAATGTTAATATTTTATTCTTTTTTAAATGTGCTTGTCTTGTTTATACACCTAACAAGCAGTTTCATTATCCATGAATCTGTTGATTATAATAACAAAATGTCAGGAGAATGGTGAAACATTTTGAATTGGTCTTTCAAAGTCGTCATCAAATGTATTCGTTTTTTATTATTAACCCAAAAGACACTCAGTTTATTGTTACGAGACCTGCACACACACACAGCCAGTGTGAACCTCACTTCACTATCACTGTTGACACAAGGATATAAGGTAGCTTTGCATACATGCAAACGTAATATGGAACAGGGTGACTGAAGAGTTTGCATTATGAAGAGGAATATAACCAAATTATTCAAATGGTAAGTAGCACTGTTATACATTAATTGCTCAAAGTTTTAGGGTGTGGTGCAGACTATTCCGTCCCAAAGACAAACAAGTGCTCACCCAAACACAGGCCTGTTGAGCAATAAGACAACAGAGTTGACGTGCTGTTGTGTCTTTGTTGGGATCATGCACATGTGCTCTTTAAATACCCACAGTGTATTATATTTATTCTTATTTGTGAGAATTTGTTTCCAAACAAATGTCAGGAATGCATGTCTCCGAGGCACACTGTGACTCACTTTACATTGTTATTACTCAGACAATGAATCCTTCAATCCTTCAAAATTAAAGACTCAGTTGTAATTATTATTATTATTATTATTAATATTATTATTGTTACTAGCAATTACACTTTCTGCTCAGTATGTGTGTGCGTGTGTGAGCCTTGAAGGCAGCAGTTATCTTCATGTAAATGACACCATGTATGCCTGGTAATATATAAATAAGAGTGATATAGGGAAGTTCCCTGAGCTTGTGTGTGTGTGAGTGTATTTAAGCTACTGCATCCTGTATCAGCAACAGTGTATAACACATGGTCTTTACACTGTATCACACTACACATCCACAAAAACCAAGCGTTGCTTTGGACACCTTTCATTTTCATTTGCTGCATCAAATGACTGGAACTTATTACAAAAAAAACACTGAAACTGGACACTTTTATTTCTGTCTCAGCCTTTAAAGGCCGTCTAAAGGCAATTCTTAATGACACTTGTAAATGTTTCACCACAATTTGATACGGTTTCTAAGTTTCTAAAAACTTCATTTGTGTGTTACTGTGTAATGTGGTTGTATATTTAGTTTTCTCCATCTTCCCTTTGTAAATAAGTCGGTTCTTAATGTTAAAATAAAATAAAAAAAGGAAACAAGTGAAGACTGTATAGAGTATTTGATATAACCTCCCTGCACTTTTTTTTGAAAGCGATTGTACTGATTTCACTTCCCTGGGAAACTTCAAGAACAGAATGAAGGTGATTTAAACTACTTCCCCATATTATTTCTCAGGAAACATTATACGTTTTTGCACATGGGACCTTTTTATAACTCAAGGCCATTGCTCCTAATTTGACCTTCACAGGTTACATGAACCAAGCCGTTGCACCAGTGTCTGGTTCATATTTGTGTTGCAACACTTGTGTTTTAACCTTTGATAAGTTGCATGCCTGCACTGCGTGCTTCGAGGCCAGTGAACAGAAACTGTGTCACAAGTGTTTTTTTTTTAATGAAAACATTCTCCAACTCAAATACATCTGCTGAATGTCAAAAATACTGATCCTCACTAACTGTTTCTATGGCTCTCAATTAAATCATACATACATCTCTATGATTGATGATGATTTTCTGTAGAGATGACTCTTCTTTTCAGGGAGGATTGAGGCTCGACCGGCCACGTCTTCATTGTGATAGGTGTTGTTTCGCTTCACCAAGAGCCTGACAGTAAGAACGACAAGTTTCACAAGTCATAACAAAACATCTGTAAATGTGTCTAAAGTGACAAACAAGTGACGGGAGAGTGCAAACCTTCCGAATGGCCTCCGTGGCAGAGTCGTCTTCTTGTAGAGCGGCATATGACAAGGCTCTTTCAAAGCTGTCAACGCAGAATTCATAGTGTCCAAGTTTCACTGACATTAAAGAAACGGGGACATTTTGAATTAAAAATCAGGTCAGCGATAACACGTACTAATGCAGTACTGCAATAGAAACTGTCGTACGTAACCTAAAAACATAAATAAATGTCCATTACATTAAAATCAAGTGAGTTCACACAATGATAATTAAAGGTTCCAGCCCCACAAGTCGCTGACAGGATTTGCCATGCGTGCATCTCATTAACGTAACTCCTGGACTGTTTGTGATATCTAGAAAATTCCCAAACTATGGACTGGCGATCTGTCCAGGGTGTGACCCCGTCTTTCCCCCAGAGTCAGCTGAGATTGGCACAGCACCTCCTGCTAAATCCAGGAGGCCTGATTATCATGACAGTCCTTAGAGGGTTAATGATATTCTCGTGCTGCACACAGGAAGTGATGTGGAGGAGTGTGACTGAAAACCAACAACAACAACAAAACGCCTACAAAAAGCTCCAGAGGTAAATTCTACTGCTAAAAAACCCCGGTCATGCAACGCCTTGAGGGGACAAATGCTTCGTCCCTGTGCTGCCCCCGATTTCAGATGAAGGACAAAGCACACAAATGTTTCTGTGCACAAAGACCAAACAACAACAAAAATCACCTGAAGTTACGCACTGCATCTTTAAATATAAAAGCAAAGAGAGAGAGAGTTACTTTGCGATTGTGCCACCAACACGTTGGCATTCATCTGCCATTTCTCATCACAAATGTCATCGGCCGCGGCAAGTGAACGGAGGCCAGAGTCTCGAGCTTCTTCGTAGCGATGAAGCTCCAGGTAACACCAACCAATCTCGTGAAATAGCCAGGTCTTCTCCAAACCACCACGTAGCAGCGGAATCTTCTTTTCCCAGCTGTTTGTCAACACACGGAGAAGAAAATCTGTTGCTTGATCAAATATTTGACACTTGCCAGGGAACATTCATTATTGACTTACAACTCAATGGCCTGTGTGAATTTTCCAGTGTGGGCGTAGACTCTGCCAATGTTGTCCAGTGCCCTGGACTTTGCTTCTGAGTGGTTGCTGTTGATAAGAAATGATACGATTTGATTTGATTTGATAAAGCGGTAGATGATGACTGACTGACTCTCACTCCTTTTGTGCAAATGCCCTCTGATTCTCACCACTGTTTAGCCAACTCCAAGTCTTTCTCATGATGGTCTAAGGCTTTGTCCATTTCACCCAGGTCCATCAAAGCGTTCCCTATGCAGCTGTGCAGGCTGCCCAACACTTCTTTTTTATCTGGCACATCTTTCTCTGACCATCTCTGTACCATCTTCATGACTTCTTGTGCCTTCTTGAGGCTACCTTCTGCATTTCCCGAGGTAAGTTCTAAGCCAACAAACACACATTTAACATTTTTGAAAAGCACCAAGCTACAGGTTCAGCCAGAAACTGAACTCACCTGCATCAATGTCATCCAGGCTCTTCATCAGAAAACGAGCAGGATCAGACGCAGCACTGGAACGGGATTTTCTACCTCTTTGTTGCTCTGTCTTTTGGTCCCTTTGCCGCACACTGATGGGTTTCTCCTGGACCAGCAGCTCAGTGCAAGTGTCGAGATATGTCAGGCAACTCTGAATGACGTCTTGCAGGCGTTCCCCTCCCTTTGTTTTGCCTTTTACCAAGTCTGATTCCAAATCTGAGTCAATCTCTATTTCATCATAACATTTCAAATAATAACCAAAAAAAACAATGCACAGATATATTTATGTCAAATGACACAGTACCGTCATCTTTCAGCAAGTTCTCCAGATAAATCTTGTCACTGTAAAACTCTCCGAGCAGCTGTTTGGTCGTCTTCTTATTCTTAGGCGTCTTTTGGGTCTGCTGTTTATTCTCAGCCGTCAGTTGCTGAATAGCAGTAATTGGCTGTGCCCTCTGTACAAAAACAGCCATTCAATAAGAAAACATGGCATTTTTCTGTAAGAGGGAAGCTGAGGTTGAAAATAACATATAGAAAACTGTTGAGAACATAGTAACAAAACTAAGATTTATGTTTTATTTTACTCACTTCCACATCTTTTTGGAGAAATGATAGGTCTCCCTTAATCTCCAGTTTTACAGAGGACGGGCCTGTGAGATGACAAAGAAATTAATTATATTTTAAACCTGAGGTGCGAAGAGAACATTCACATGTTGAAATTACAATATAAATTGCAGAACAGTGTTGAATTACTCACTGCCAACAGAGTTTTCTATGGCCTCCTGTGCTTTTTGGATACCCAGTCTAAACTCCTGGATTTGAGGACGTAGCTTTTGTCCTCTGTGGTAAAACACCAGCGCAAACTCAAATTCTCCCATGTAGTATAAAGCCTCTGCCTTCTGGTACAATCCCTGAAAAAAAAAAAAGACAAAATAAAGACACATTTTGCAATACAGGGTTCACAAAACAGCTGTTTAGGATTAATTTGTTCACTCGGTTCACCTCAAAAAATGTCTTGTCTTGTTTGAGTGAAGCTTCAGCATCTCTTAGGGCATTTTCAGGTTGCCCCATCTTCAGGTAACATTTGGACCGGCCGACATAGCAGCTCTTCTCGTCAGGCTTTAAAGTCAGTGCCTAAACAAAGACGTCCGTACTAGTTATTGAAAACTTTCACTGGAAACCCTCTGCAAATGGTTTTCACCACAGGGTGAAATAACATGGAGGGAAACACTGAGGCCAGATGTGGGACCAACTCCATATTAAAGTACAGTCCCTGTTGGTGTAATGGTCAGGCGTCCCAATACTTTTGTCCAAATAGTGTATATAGATGTCCCAAAAGGTGACAGAAATGGTTGTTTCCAACAATACGTCATCATATTTTCATCAAATGGCTTAAACACTCATTAAAGTGACATGAAAACACATTTAAAACTTGTGTCAGTTTATATTAGGCCATGTTTTATCAAAAAGTGGGTCCCCCTCCATATAGAAGGTTTGGTAAACACTGTCCTATTAGATGGCTGTACCAGTTATTGCTGATTTAATATATTTTAATGTAAGGATAGCCCCCTTGAGATGTACCATCTCATTTTCAGGGGGGTCCGTTAAACACAAATACAGAAGACATTTATACAAAACAGAAACAGCAATACATACAATACAGAACTCACTGTTTTGTTCTAGATTTATTTTTTTCTGCCAAACGTTGCCATGCAGTAAATGTGGGAACCAGTGAGTCAGTATAACAAGTCATGTCCCATGGGTAACTTGGTGGCTCATACTCACTGCTGTGAAGCTCTCTATGGCCTTCTTATACTCTCCTTTCAGGAACAGCCAACTCCCGTCGGCCATTAAAGTGGAGAATACGCCCTTTGACTTCTGACCAGTGCGGTCTCCATCTGTGTGGGACATCTTTACAGACTTTAAAATAACGCTTACATACAATTTAAGGTTCGCGAACACGTCAACATCCCCGGTATCCTAGCAACCACACCCAACAAACTAGAAGTAGGGCAACAGTGCCCCCTGCTGCCTGCTTTAATGCAGCACAAATGGTGCCCCTCACACTGCAAATGTTACCCGGTGGTTTTATTCTACTACAACAAAAGGAGTCCAACAGAATCTCAGAGGAGGCCAACTTTATTGACACAGCTGTTACTTTTTCAAGGGTAAAGAGAGGATGGTTTCACCATAAGGGCAAAAACAGAGAGCAAAGATGAGGATGCTTTTCTCTTCATATTAGGTGCACCAAATAAAACCCACTGCTCTCATCAAAAAGCAATGATCCCAAAGTGATTGTCATTGATGATACAACCACGTGACTGCTCTATTCCTATATTTATCTGTGGCGTTGAGCAAAATTAGTCTGTTTGAATTTTGGACTAATGGACACATTTTGAATTCTGTGCCGTATTTTGTGGAGACTTAAATTTGTGTTTCAAAAGGGATGCTTGGTGCACACACACATTTACAGAAAAGTGTCCTCATCTTTCACCTACCGCTCTATCAGACAGCAAATTTACAATAAATATACATATCAAAATTAAAAAATGAAAAAAAAAACAAAACAAACTATTATCACAAATCAACACTTTACATTCCAGTAAAATGTACAATGCAGCAATCTGTGAATGGCAACATCAAACATAAAACCTGTGAACACAAGAGGGAG
Source organism: Solea solea (assembly GCF_958295425.1). NCBI lineage: Eukaryota > Metazoa > Chordata > Actinopteri > Pleuronectiformes > Soleidae > Solea > Solea solea. The sequence continues at coordinate 9,848,836 of NC_081149.1, read as the reverse complement.
GGACTCCGCTGGCAACAAGGCCAGAGCAGCTGCCTCCACTGCCATCTTTCTAGTGTGGTTCAGCTTTACTGTACGTGTAAGGTCAAAGCTCCAGCTGTGGTGCATTTAAAAAAAAAATGTTCAAGTGATGCTCTTATGAGGAGGAGGAGGAAGAGGAGGGAGTTTTCAGTGTGGATTTACAGCAGCCAGATTCTTCAAAAAACATGGGAAGTTCTGTCTGTGCGCAGTGAGTTATTAATTTTCATGCAGGGAGAACTCCCTCAGCAGTAAGGTGAGATGAGCTGGATAATTGTTCGCTCAAAGCTCAGGTGCATCTCAAGAGTTTTTCACTTCCTGCACAAATCTCGAAAGCTTGCATACAATAGCTGCACAATCTTTTAGTTGGACCAGTGTTGCAAACCATTACTGATTTTCAAGTGTGTTTCGTTCTGCTCAGAAGAAAACCAAATCCAAAACCAGTAACACTATCAACTTGGAGCCATCTTAGCATCCTAGCTATATGGGCATCTCAGCATTTGCTGCGTGTGGTCAACATTGGGGTTGCATTCAGTCAGTCAACGGTATAGAAAAGAACCTGACTTTCAGTCAGTCAGTCAATAAACATGGATGGTGGGTCAGGGAGTTGACATTGTTGAAAAGTCCTGTTGTAGTAACCGTTTCTGTAGACAAATCTTCCAATTAACCAAACTGGAAGAAGAAATTTCCTGGTCCAGATGCTGTAAAAACAAACAAACAAACAAACATGTCAGCACCTGGTAATTCACACATCGTTTCTAAGTGGTATATTATATCTAAGTTGGCTATAACATTAATACCTTCAAAACTAAAACCCCCTGGGCCTCCAAAGAAAGCCTTGAAAATGTTGTTGGCATCAAAATCTGTCAGAGAAAGGACAGAGTCATCATCACTACACAAGCCAAGTTAAATTTTCTTACTGTAATTATTTCTATTTTAATCTGTTCACCCTCCCGACATCCCACCCCAAAGTTTCCCCGGGTTCTGACCTCCCATGTTCATGCCGTCATCCTCCAGGTCCTGACCGCTGTCGTAGCGGGACTTCTTCTTTGGGTCTGAAAGGACACTGAAAGCCTCGCCCACCTCCTTAAACTTCTTCTCCTCTTCTTTCTGCACCTCAGTACTTGAGCCACTGTGGCGGTCTAAGGACAGGAGACATAACACACACATCTTAATGCAAAAAAGTCAACGTGCATATGGACAAACTGCAATTATTATGTCCGTTTGTGTCAAATAAACCATAATGGTTGAAGAAATAAAGCACCTGGGTGATGTAAAAGTGCACGTTTGCGATAAGCTTTCTTGATCTCATCTTCTGTGGCATTCTTATCCACGCCGAGAACTTTGTAGTAATCTTTCCGCTTGCTTTTCTTCAACTCCAACTGGGCATGTTTCAGGAGGTGCTTATGTTCTGTAGAATAAGGACAGAGGGAACAGGTTACTCAACAGGTGGAGGACCACTACTCAAAAAGTCTTAGCTGAATGCACAAGTCACATTCTCACCTTTTGTCTTCTCTGTCTGGTAAACCTTCTCGTAGTCTCGCACAGCCTCTTCATACTGCTCTGTGTCCATGTAGCTGCAACACAGTGTGTACCAGACTGTCATTGTTACTAAGTTTGAACAACAGAACATCGGCACAGATAGTGATGCCGACAAACAGAGTTGGAAATCTTATACATACCACTGTGCTCTCCGTAAATAAGCCTTGATATAGGTCTCATCCAGTTTAATTGCCTTGGTGCAGTCCTCAATGGCCTGATCTAATTTCTTCAGCTGTCAAAGAAAATTAAAAATAAGACCAGGCAAAGGAGAGGAGAACACGCAACGGTTGTGGTCAAAACATGCAACGGCTGTGGTCCAGAGAATTGATATTAGAGGGTAAATACAGCAAAGATGGCAAAACTATTATACCGTTAGGGAGAATGAGAACTCCATGTAAATCCTCTGCATGTAAACACACTCAAGTATCATCTATGTTTTAGAGCTGCTGATGTGTTAATGCTGATGCAACCTGTGCAGATTCCTCACCTTAGAGCCAACAGTGGCCCTATTACAGTACAGCTTGGCATTAGTCTTGATGTTGTTGGGGTCTATTGTCAGTGCCTCAGAGTAGAGCTCATAGGCTGCCTCGAAGTTTCCCTCCTTGAATGCCTTGTTCCCCTCCTCCTTCTTGGCTTTAAGTGCTTTGGCATTCTGTGGGGGGAAAAAAACATAGTAAAGTGGAAGTCAATCAAACATAAAGTGGCAAAAACGCTGACCACAATATTGCATTTACTAAAGCAATTGTCCTCTGTTAACCTTTTTAAATGAACTGGTTCACAAAACCGTTATTTACTGAATTACTTACTCGGCATGCAAGTCGAGCCTTGTCATGGTCGGGAGCCATGCGCAGGGCCTGGACAAAGAACTGGACCGCCTTGTCAATGCAGTCCTCATAATAGAGACAAAGACCACGCACGTACAGTGCATCCGCATTTGTGGAGTCCATCCGCAAAATATCACTGAACAGAAACAAATAATTAACATAAATATGAAAATAAAAACAAGAATTAAATACACACAGAGAAAAAAAAAAAATTTCTGTCTTCCTCGATTTATTCTTCCCAGCGATGATGAGACAGTTTCCAAGGAGGCAGTGGTGTAGAAACTGAAATATAAATGTGGTAACAGACATGCCCATAATGGAAGGAGGACACCAGCCACAGCTTACTTCTATGATGAGAAAGGCTGTCCCCACTTCTTACCACTGTGTCTTTTGCTGCTTCCACCCTGTAATCAATGTGACATATCCCAAAACTGTCCCATAACAGAAGGGAAGTGCTTTTAAAATGATGCACTCTTACCTGGCTACAGACTGAGCCTCAGGGTAACGTCCCAGCAGGGCTAAGCACTCTGCTTTCAGTATCTTAAACCTGTGACAGGCTGAGGCCGACTCCAAGGCACGGTCCATGCAAAAGACAACCTAGAAAGAATTGAGATGTACTCAAAATGTCTGTACTACTTGACAGGGAAGTTATTTTACCACACAAATGTGAAAAAAGAACAACAATGAAACAAGAGAGTAGCTCACCATCCTGAAGTCTCGCTTCTCAAATCCAATCTCTGCCATTCTCTCATATTCAAGGATAGATTCTGCGTTCTTCATCTGCCAAAATAATTTATACCATTCAGTGACAATGGAAACAACTCTCTGGCAGGCACTTGTGCTGACCTCTTGTGTGCCGTGCTTCATGAGGTCAGCATGAGGTCAATATAAGCAAATGTGGTTATTCTCTTAGTGACCTCAAACTTGCATCCTATCTGAAGGCATCTCTACCCATTATCCTCTTAAAGCTATAAGTATCACACTTTGCTTGCACCATCTAGGTCAAAGGTCATCTAAAAATGGATAATCATGTCCACATTGTCAGATCATGCTCTCTGACACAGAGGCTGGCTCACCTCCTGCTGGACTTGGCTGTTGTCCGGCTCCAGCTCCAGAACCCTCTGGAAACAGCGGCTGGCAGCCATTGCATTACCAAGGGACAGGTGGCACTTGCCCTCTCGCAGATGTCCCTGAAGGGGGGGGGAGACAGTTCAAACTAAATGTCCTGAATAAACACCCTTGTTATAAGAAGTAGAACAATAGGTGTCAAAAATAAATAGGACATATAGAAAACATGAACATCTTTACTGTTTATGGGACAAAAATACATGTTATAGCTAAGTAATCGAGTAGGAAACTGTAACTGTAGAAGGTAATGGTTTGTTCTCCACAACCTACCTTCATAAAGGTGTTATCTAGTTTTACTGCTTGCTGGGAATCCTCTAAAGCCTCTCTATACCGACACAACATCATTAATGTGGCCGCCCGGTTCCCATAGTAACTTGCATTCTTTGGACACATGTCTGAAAAGAAAGCAAAAACAGATCACACATTAAGTCAGACAGAATTCAACATATTGCTGCTTGCAACCATAGGCTATAATATTAAATTATGTCAACATTTTTAAGATACAGTGAGTAAAATTCAGCAATATTTATTGATGAGGTTACACGTTGCTGCTGAATGCCCTTCACTTCTAAGTGTGTCGGAAAACCTTTGTAGCCTTCAGTTAGAATAGAAACTCCAGTCCTAATCTGCAGCCTTAGTAGAGTTGACCCAGACTCCTGATATAAATATAAATGGCTCATTCTGGTTTAATAAAAAACAACAATTTACACAACCAGGTGGCTGTACACTGAAATCAAAAAAGTTTCTGTATTGCGTATGGTCTAATGAGAGCAGTGACGGTTGCACCGTCTAACAGCAGCAGGAGGAAACAGCCTGTGATATCGCTCCTTCAAAACAAAAGGAGGACTGATCAGACGAATTTAGAAATAATTACCTATTGCCTTGCTATAATAATTGTATGCTTCAGCATAATCCTTCTTGATGTAGAAAGCATTGCCTTGCTCTTTGAAGCCCTCTGCTTCCCTGTGAAGAAAAGAGCAGGAAGACAACAGAAAGATTACAAATGGAAACGTGGCACAGATCAGATCAAAACATGAGCATACGAAGGAGTTAAATTGTTGACTTTTCTTTGCACTTTACACATGAGCATGGACACTTTGGGGTAAAATATCTGGTTACAATTTTACTGACAGATATTGTGATTGCAATTGTGTGATTGGTTGCGATTGATTATTACCACACTACAACACCAAACCCATTTAATGATCAGTGTGTAGGATTTAGTGGCATCTAGAGGAGATGTTGCATATTGCAACCAACTGACCACATGAAAACACAACAGCTCTTACTTTATTTTTCAGGTGATAATTAAATAATGAAAACACATTTTTAGCACTTAAGTTATTTTCCATTTATCATTTTTTATGAATGCATCTACACTGTATTCTAAAACAGGGTAAACTCCCTAGAACAAATTAACTATAGATAGTATATTTGACTATATTGATTAAATTGTGGTCTTGTGGCATAGCTCTGATTTTTCAGCTTGTTGAATATATTTCCTGGTTTCTTTGCTCCTTAAAACAAACAAATGATTGTGATTTGTGGACAAAACAAGACATTCAAGAACATCATGATTTAAAAGTAAACACCGATGGACATTTTTCATCAACAGATTAATCGATTATGAAAATAATTCTTAGATGCAGCCCTAGATGAATTTGCTTCCAACATATACATATTTAACTCAACTATTAGACTAGAACAAGTATTATAAAACCAACATTGCTTGAAAGTGTGATTTTGAGCCCTAATAAATTTACTTCCGAATCATAATATACATTCTTTAACGCTCACTAACAACTACATTCCTGTGTGGGTTGTTGTGGGTTAAGTAGTCAGATGGCACAGGGGGGAAGAAGCTGATGGGGACTTGGAATCTTCACAGACAGATGTTGAGGAAACTGGTTGTCTTACTCTTGCATGCTACTGTATCTTTTCCACAGGGGCAGCAGTGTTGAACAGTGTAAACTGTCCATGAAGTGGGTGGGATTTGAACACTTTGCTGGCCTGAGTTAGCTAAACATAGAAAGAGCCAAACCAGCAGCCGGGTCAGAAGTGTCTACTCCAATCAAGCACGCAGCTATTTTGTGAGGCACACATGCAGAGCAGAGAGCCAGGAACATATGACACCATGCTGTGGACCACAGCCGCCCGTTACTTTTTTTGGACACCCTTCATATTTTACATCACGACCACACATTGAGTGAATGGTGTCATTAAGTAGTTAGCCAGCTCATGCCACACTGTGAATAATGCGAGGACGTCTAAGCATAACACTCAATCTGATCGACTCCATTAAACAAGTGACACTTTAACGGCAGCACAGAAACCCAGTTAATAGGAGCCACCAGCCACTCATAAGCGTTATTCAGGGCTACATTCTTAGTTAGCGGCGAGGCGCTAGTTAGCGTCACGACAAAAATGACAGGGCACAGGCATTTGACAGCTGACTTGCTAACGCGTCCCCGCCGCTGCCAACATGCACTCTGCGTGTCGTACCTTTCCAGCTCCTCGTCGCTGAGCATGTCCATGTCAGTGTCCATGTTCACAGGTCCATGTTCACAATTCTCCGTCGCCATTTTGCCGTTGGTGTAGAGGGGCGGGGGCATATTACTGCAGTCCATACGTCATCTGTAAACAGGAAGTCGTCTGCTCGGTAAGGAGAGTCGCTTACCCTGGAATGAAAATATACTTTATACAGTAGGTGATACTCAAATGAACACGTATATTCCCATAGGTCACAGTGAACAACGTATTTTTTTTCTTAAATGATATGAGCTGCAGTCGAGTACGTCACGTTCACGCAGTATACACGGTTCGAAGCTAGTTCTGGCTAATGCTAAGCTAATTATTACAGTAATCACAAGTAGATTTGGTAGATTTTTTTAAGCAAAACAACGTTTTAATGATTCTCATATGTTTGCTAACCATTTATTAGAGTCACCATGGGTAGTGTGTCCAGCAGATTAAATAAGTGCAACGTAAGGCTATGTCAAGCAACTACACTGAAACAAAATATTTCGCTCATAGATAGTTAGAAAGACAATTTTTTATTTATTGTGTTACAACAGCACTGTATCGTTATAAATATATAATTAAGGAAGCATAAACTATCATGCACAGTATACAAAATGTAAGAATAAAACAAGGGGAATATAACGTAAATATAAGATCAGAAATAGGAATATACTAGAATATTGGAGACCCTCATGTGGAGGATAATGTGGTAGAAGACAGATGGATGGATGGATAGATGTGCATTTCTCCCCGAAAATGCTGTTGCCTCTGATCTGTGCATGATCTTGCCAGCCTTTGAACTAACCAACCTATCCATTAAGATCTCATGTGCAGAACATTTTAAATATGTCAGATAAATAAGGATATTTCGGTACAAAAAGCTGAAAAAAAGACTGTTATTGAGAATGTGACCTGACCACTGTATACAAAAAAAGAAAAGAAAAATAGTTGGGAACACTGACTCAGTAAATACACTCAAGGATTAATATTAGTCTGTCTTTTCAGATTTCAGAGTTGAGCAGAGTGAGCCATGGGTAAAAGCTGTAAGGTGGTCGTGTGTGGCCAAGGTGGAGTTGGTAAAACGGCAGTTTTGGAGCAACTACTGTATGCCAACCATGTCGCAGGTATATTTTTAAATGTATTATTTTGTATTTATTATATAGAGATCAAAGCAGAACAGAGTTGTTTTGAACAATACATAGAGATATTTAGATTTTGGTGGAATTAGAATGAATTATTTGTGATTGTTGTGAATAATCTGCCCACATTATACAGCTCCTCAGATGTCTTGTAAAAACTTGTAATCACAGTAATTGTTTTGGAAAAGCTATTGGAAATGCAAATTATGTTAATTAAACACAGGATAATTGCAATACATAATCAACCTGCTAATGAAAGTGGAACCTAGAGAGCTATACACACGTGAAACTTTTGATCTTGCAGTTCAGGTTTTACTCCGCTAAATCACTGTTGAATCACTGTCAGCCAGTCAAATTCAGCATTTCTTTCAGACAGGTACTTGCTTAACTCTTAACAGGTTAACATGTTAGGATTAACAACAGCATTGGGTGATGAAACACATGTTTTAGCCATTAATTAATGAATTGATTGATTATTCAACCACATGCTTTATTCGCTGAAACCTGTCAAACCTTTTGCCATGAAAAACATAATTCTGTTTAAATCCAGTCATACTTACAATAACTGTATCAACTATACAAGTGATTGTCCCAATAGTTTAGTATATGACACCATGTCTTTATTCATTGACAGGTTCAGAGCCCATGGAGACTCTGGAGGACATCTACATCGGCTCCATCGAGACTGATCGTGGAACTCGTGAGCAGGTGCGCTTCTATGACACCCGTGGTCTCAGAGACGGGATGGAGTTTCCCCGACACTACTACACTTTTGCAGATGGCTTTGTTCTTGTTTACAGCGTTGATAGCAAAGAGTCCTTTAAGCGAATGGAGGCACTCAAAAAGGACATAGACCGTCACAGGGACAAGAAAGAGGTGAGGACTGAATGCAGTGATATGCTTAGTACAGGGAGTAAAGGAATTAGCCCATTTTTTACTTTGTGTTTGTAATTTCAAATTTCTATTAACACCTTAAATATATTGTTAATGAGTGAATGAAAGTTTAAGAAGTGTTAAGATGCAATGATGTGGACAGTGCCAGAGATTGCACTGATGTCAAACTAACGTGATGATCCTCATCCACAGGTGACCATTGTTGTGCTGGGTAACAAGCTGGACAAGCAGGATGAAAGAAGAGTGGACTCTAACTACGCCCAGAACTGGGCGAAGAACGAGAAGGTCCGTCTGTGGGAGGTGTCGGTGGTCGACCGGCGCACACTTATTGAACCCTTTGTCTACCTGGCCAGCAAAATGACCCAGCCACAGAGCAAGTCCACCTTCCCTCTCAGTCGTAACAAGAACAAGGGAAGTGGTTCAACGGACAGTTAACTGACCAAATGCTGTCATAACATTTAGTGGGGAGGAAAAAGGGAGAAAGAGTGTTACAGGGAATCACGTTTTAATAAAGAAGCAGATATGTTATCATGAAGGACTGTGATGAGAAAAAAGGCAGAATGAATGTATGGATATGTATATACAGTGAGCACTGTTAGTATAACATCCATATTTTATGTTCTGGTGAATTGCTTACTACTTTAAATGGAGATTTCTTGATTTTAATGTGCCATATTAGCGACAAAATTCACAATCACATGGTGTTTTTGTTACCTCCACTTTCTTTGGTCACACTGTTCATCCAGACTTACTGTATATCATGTATTTCTTCTTCTTCTCCTGACAATCAACATTTGATCTCCGTTCATACAGTACAGAGTTTTAAGCTTAAGAGTTGTTTTTGCTCACTGTTTAGATACATTGGGACCACATTTGCACACACACAGACTGAATCATTGGTTTCAAATCTTATGTAAATCTTATATCACACAAATGCCGAATTATTATTATTATTAGTTATTTGTTGGGGGTCTGGAGATTTGTTACAGTCAACACAGTATATGTATACTATATATGTACTCATTGTTGGATGTTGTAGTGTGGATGTTTGGCATTCCTTACATTCCTTGTGGCCTTCTGTACAGATTTTGATGTTGTAATATGGGATAAAAATATGTTCAGATGAAAGGCAGTTTCTGCAGGCTCAGGTGCGACTTTCTCTTCTTGCTTGTAAAAACCTGGGGGCACAGTATAATTAATAACATGTCACATGTCACACATTATCTGTTACTGTCACTGCTGAAGTCAAAGTGGGTCATTTTAAACTAAACTATGAAATAAAACCCACAGGAACACGTCAGACGCTCACTGACCTGTGCATTCCAGGTGTGACATGAGGTCAAGCATGTGCAACTTTTCATAATCATTCTACTGAAAATGGAAAATGTGTTGCTTATAATGTTATGTTTGTGCCACATTCTATTAACACCACGTTTCATTGTTGTTTTTTTGGTTGAATATCGAGCAATGGATTTTAATATCCTTAAAATGTGTTCACTTGATGTTTGTTTGCATGTTTCGTGAACAAATAATAATAAAAGAAAATCTTGCGCCTAATCAGAGTGGTTATCAGTTACATCTTATGCTGTAGTTTGCTTCATGGCCAGTAGATGTCGCTGATATCCCAGTGAAACACTGTGGTGGCGTCACATGTTCTCTGCAGGCTACAACAATCTCTTATAAAGTGATCTAATTTGATAAAGTTGCATCTAAAGTCATTTCTTTGCTGCAATTATACCAACAATGAGATGAACATATTGAGTATAATAATATTAGCTATGTATGATGCACATTTTAGATTCAAAGGGGTAAGTAATAATTTCCAATCATCTGTGTTCACTCCCCTCTAGTGGACAAAGTGAAGAATTACTACTACTACTACTGCTACTACTGCTATAGAGGTCAAATCCACTTCGTGTACACTGCTTTTACCTACAATTTGCCTATGTATAAGAATTCTGACAACATTCAGTGCTTATCAAATGTATTAGACCACCACCCAAAGCCACAAATGCCCTAAATTAATAGTGGTAATTATCCATGTTTCTGTAATGGTTAATACACCAGTATGTAGACGCTCTTTAACCAAAAATAATATTGTAAATGAATAAGTACAATTATTGATATTCATGAATTTTCAAATGGACTGTTTTACAAAAAAACAGTAGTAGACATGAATAGTTTAATTAATTTCTGACTTCTCAGAGAAGAAGCCCAGTGAGCCAGTTCTAATTTGGGTATAAAAAGGTGAATTCAGTTTGTTGTTTGTCAAAGAATAACAGTCACATTTTTAGTCTCCAACCAGTTTTTAAAAGATTTCTAAAATATTTATTTTTATGACAGGTGGAAAGGATAATTCATAAACACTAAATGTGACAAAAACAAAACCCAATGAAAGAAACTTTAAGAACCAAATCAGGAAGTAAACTAACCTGCTGTTTGTTTCTAGAATATTCATAACAAACACAACATATTCAGGCTCACTCTTCCTCACTCACTGTCACAGTCAGCAGCACCTGAAGAGAATTCAGGGGGATGTGATGACTGACACCAAAAAACATGAATCCAATCTTCACGGTATCCATGGTGATCTGCTCCACTACAGGAAACAATTTCCGCAAATTGAGGAGAAAAAATGGCTGAAAATTACCGAAGCATTAACCGTATGTTCGGCGTGCCAAAATTCTCATTTACGAATTGTTGTACAAGCTTAAAAAAAAAAAGAAAGAAGGTCAGACACAATCAGAGACGTTCCAGTGGAGGAGATGATCTGGTATTTCCACAGGGGTGTGATGACTGTAGAGGTTAATGCAAGTTAATGAGAAAACCTCAAGTGGAACATTTATGAAATAATATTGTGCTCTCTCTTAGTTTCCCCAGAGGGTGCTATCGTGTAAAAAAAAAAAAAAATCTCATTTCAATCAGGTTCTTTTTAATGACTAAACTGACCCAGTGCTCTGACGTTACATTTGAACTATGACTTTACACACGGATGGTAATTTTATGTCCCTCGGAAAGATACTCCTGTTAGTTGTCAACATGCTCCCTCTGTCAGAGCCTTTTTTGTGTAATGGCCACGTTTGCGTTGAACCTTTAACAGAAAAAGAGAAAAATGTGAAATCATGGGAGCATGACAGAAACAAGGCCATTAATCACTTTTCCCTTGTGATTTATGATCAACCTTCTTCCTCTAAACTACACTGACCACAGAAGAGAGATTTCCACTTGTTTGTCACAGTAACAGCAGGGCAACAAGGCGATGTCCTTGTGTTGCTCCCAGTAATACTTTTTCACTGTTGTATGACAGCGTGTCTCATGAGTGCAACTGAGCATCAAGCTCTCCCAGGAGGCCTGGGAAATAGATAACCTTATACCATCCCTTGTTTTTTTCTTTTTTCTTTGTGTGTGTGTGTAGACAAAAAAGAAATAGACTTCAACCCCATAAGCTGCAGCATTGACCCTCTTTTCACGGTTCCCATCACGGAGCGCCAGAATATCAAAACAATTCCACACAGCAGTGAACACAAGAGTTTAAATGGCAGTGCCACCTTTATTCTCCGTGTTATCACATTTCCCCCTCCTCCCTTCTGTAGGATGGAAATATCAGCTGCCCTTAAGCCATCAGTTACGTCAAATGTTAGTTGTCATGCTGGCTGCCCACGAGCATCTGAGACAGATCATTTGTCCTGAAGGCACAGGGTGATTTAATCTGGGATAAGTCAAGCTGAAGGCGTCCTGAACCGTGCAAAAATGGAATCCAATAGTTTCTTGCTTAGAGTTTATGCTAAAACCACTATGCGTGTCTGTGCTTCGGAGAAGTTGACCCATTTGTCTCCCACCAGTCCACAATCTAAGTTCAATAAAGGGCTAAATAAAGACAAAGTAGAAGCAGACGAACAGACGTATTTATTTCTGTGAAACTAGCTCACCTCTTTATACACTTTTTTTTTACGTTTTTATTGATACGTAAAGGGTGTAGTCACATTTTGGCAGGGCCTGACGAAAAGTGACTGCACCCTGTAACTCTTGATTGGTAGGGGTTACATTCTCTGTCTTTAGGGCAGGGCCTGCCGAAAAGTTAATAAAAACACCAGCCAAAATGTCCTCACAAGATCAGAATGTCCTCACAAAGATAGGTTTGTTTAACTATTAGTACACACAGCCTAACCACTGCAGCTGGAGATAAGAGAGTCACCTTCTCCTCTGGGAGTGATCAGATAAGATAAAAGAGGAAACACCAGTGTCACAGCTTAGCAAGGTCATCGTGTCCTTCTGTCGAAATCACCAGCTTTTGTTTGTAACTCCCGGGGATCCGATGGCTTTCCTTTGACTGGCACCACAGGAGGCGCTGGACTTGATCTGATCGGATGTTGATCTTATCTGCTGTTTACGCAAAGCATGGGCTGGTGAAATGACCCGAGGCGCTGCGAGAAAATCATCTAACGGGCTCCAGTTGAACTGGAAAATTAATACAAACACGATTATCGGATGTGATAAGATGAAAGCGCAGAGTCACACTTGATCAGGGACAGGCGCTCCTCTTATACTAAAGATATTTAAGGCATCTGTTTCATGACAAAATGGTGTTCCACATTCCAAGAGGACTCATTGCTTGGTAACAAATCTAATCCACAGTAAAATAGTGCCAGTCCTTGGAGAATCAACCAAAGGTGAAGACAATTAATGCCTTTAAACCACATCAGCAACCCAGGCACTTCCCCATTTCCTTTTTACCTCAGTAGCTTATCTACACTATGTTCTTGTCACAAATTGTTTCACGAAATAGCTGGAAAACCGGCTGTGATTTGCCACATGAACAGATGCTGCGATGCAGAGAAGTGACCTGCAGCAGACCCGCACACCGCAAACCCCACAACAACATGCATTGTGTCTTCTTCTTTTTTTAAGAATATGAAAGCAGGACATTTGCTGACTCAGAGAAAGCGCTCGGCTTTAATGAACTGATTAAAAACGAGTACGTTGTGTGAGGCGCGTCTTCATGAATCATTCATGTTTGTCACTTTGTTTATTCATTAGTTAACGTCTTCCTGAATTCCCTGTTGTTTTCCAACCCACGCACATATTGTTTCTTCTCAAATATCAGACGACGATTCCGGCTCACGGTGCTCAAACAGACACAGACAGACAAAATAAAAGCCTTTTTACAAGTTCTAAAAGCTTTATTTTCCAAAATCCATCACTTGTCCTCTCTAATGTACAGCACTGTAAGTTTTTTTTTGTGTGTGTCAAACCATCCATGTGTACAGTGTTTCCTGCTCTCTCTCGAGCTGTGGAGGGATACCCTGAATGGATGGTCATGTTAGCATTTGCTCAACCTGTCACCCCTGAGAAGGCCTGGCTAATGTGACTTTAGGATGTTTTCTTAAAAAAAAGAAGAAGAAATAATGCTATTATTAATTCAGACACCATCAACGAGGAAGGAAAATAAAAAGCTGAAAAAGAAAAGTTTTAAATATTTTCTCGTAGACTTTTAAAAAACATATTTGTAAAACCATGTAAATAAACAAAAGGAAAACAAACAGAAAGCACTTTTTTCTCCCTTTCCCTGTATGTCATAAGGAGTTCATAATAACATAATCTACTCTTGTCTATGATAGTTCATCGTGATACAGATAACATTAACATCTCTGATAAAAATCTTCTATAGTTACTCTATGATTTCTACATATAATTTGCCTTCTCTAGATTCTCTAGTTGAAGAAAAGTCTCGCTTCTTTAGGTCTCGGAGTTCCCGACGAGTGATCGATCGAACAAACAAACAAACAAACCGAACAGTGACGTTTAAAGGCTGGCTGGTTCACTGAGTAGTGTGACTGGGGAGAATCACATCAGTATGGCGATCGCTTACCGAGAAAAAGACTGAGGGGCTTCCTTTAAACAGAAACGCACGTATGATGATGATGATGAAACAAATACAAATACAAATTGCGTGGCAATTACGGGGCTTTCACGACAGATGGCACTGCTGCATCACAGACAACGACACGTACTGCACAATGACAAATGCATAGGGTTTGTTCCATTACTGTAATTTACGACGATTTGGTACGAGCGGTGACAGATGGGAAAGATGGGGAGGATGCGTGCGCTCCACGTCCTTATGAGACCTTCCCAGCAGTCCATTTTGGCAGACGGTGCACTGACATCCACATGGCGAGAGGGTGAGAGGGTGAGTGAGAGAGTGAGGGGGGAGAGACAGCACAAAGAGCCTCAACAGCAAAATGACAGTTGACGTTGCACTTGTGACACTTGTCCCAAACACTCCTCGTCTCGCTTGACGCGCTGTTGTTCTGCTCAGTAGAAGTTGTACAGAAGTTATCACAAAAAAAGCAAAGTAGCAATGTCATGTGACACTGAAGACACTTTCTCTCTCTCTCTCTCTCTCTCTCTCAGCTACCACTCTGCTCATAAGCTCTTTAAACGGTCAAAACATGTGAAGGTGAGCGTCGAGCATCAAGGGCAGCACCATCAGCACCATCAGCACCATCAGGACAGCACGTCGTTCCAAATGACCTGACAATTCAGAGTGGACCCTTGGCTACGTTTGAAAAGTACACATACATTATCATTATTATTGTTATTATTATTATTATTATTACAAGTGTAGACGACGATAAAGCCACAGACGCACCGAGAACACAGTATAAACATAAAACATACCAAATGTATTGCTTTAAATGTCTTAGTCGTGGATAAACTAAAAAGGAAAAAAAAAAAAGTGATCATTCTCACCTGATTGTTCATTTTTCTTTCACACTGTAATTGGCATGTGTTTGTAAAAACATACATCTGGAGCATAAAAAGGTGAACATCAACACCATTTCCATTGCTTCTCTAAGTAAATCAGTTTAAGGTGCTTTTTTTAATGTGGTTGCCATGGCACTGTTCTTTTCTCCCTCCCACGCAGTATGCAGACACTGCAATGGGATGTCAATCAAGTGGCCTGCTGGCTGAGCAGCCTCCCCACCCACTGCCATCCAAAACTTTTCACAAAGCTCTGAAATCCCATTATCTCTTCAAGTTATCCGCTGTGTTTTCCTCAAGTGTGTGTGTGTGTGTGTGTGTGTATGTTGTGGTGGGGGGTGTTCCTAATCATCTCGTGCTGAGATAACGTCAGAGAAAATCAAGGGCAGCAGCGAGGTGATGACGGCAGGGTGAAAGAAGCGGGGAGAAAAAAAGACAAAGAGCAGTCACAGGGGGATGGGGAGAGGTGATGCAGTGTTAACACATCCAGAGCTGCACAAATGTTTTCATGCTTCAAGCTTTTTTTCGGGGGGGGGGGGGGGGGTCGGCGGGGCCACCACCGATGCACTGCTCCCGACCGATGCACTGGAGCAAAAAGTTTGAAGATTTGCAAATTGAAACAAAGTCAAGTTGACAAGTTGACCTTTTCTGGTCCTTAATGAGTGCGTAAACCTGGTGGATACAGAAAAGGAAAATCATGACTGTGTCTGTGACTCAGAAAGGATGAAAGAAGGAAAAGAGTGGGAGACGTCTTTCTCAGGGCTCGGGGGAAACTTACAGAGAAGGCTGGGGCTACAAAACGGTGCGTAAGCATATGGCTATACAGTATGCAGTTAAAGATCCACATACCATCCACAAAGAAGACACACAATATGTGTCCTTTACAGTTTTTTTGTTTTTTTTTTAAAGAGAAGCAGTGCTTGTTGTAACAAGTTGTTTGATAATGCTCATATCTGGGATTATTTCCAGATTATCCTGCGAGTTTGTATCAACAAACGCGTGGCTTGTCCAGTTGTACAGAAGTAAACAGTTTCAGCTCAGGTAACGACCCACGTACGGTGTGATGAATGATCTCCTAGCCTTTTTTTTTTAATTAACCCGGCCCAAAACCAATAAGTTAAAAACATTGTTGAAAGAGCATCAAGTAAAGGGACCTTATTTTGTGGCAACCACACTAAACATACAACTAGACTATATTTGTTCTCTAATAAATTACACGTTTATATCGATAATCCAAACCATGTCGACCCATGAAATGGCTATAAAAGTGACCTCTGTCTCTGTGCGCCAGTCACTGCCTGGAGGCCTGTGTTGCTCTGTAGGTCACGATCAGAGGAGCAGAAAGAAGGCATGACAGGGGATCTTGGCCTTTACGATAGGAACAGCTCTTTTGGGCCTCATGGCCGACCGAGCATCAGGACTTGTGCACTGTTTCCATCTTAAGTCAGGCGTGCTGCATAGTTTGTGTGTGGCCTTTTCACGTGGGTCACACTTAAGTCGGGCCTGGGGTTCGGGTAAGGGGACAAGGGGGAGGAGTTCAAACTGGATATGGGTTAAGTCTTTAGTAAGGGGAGAAGATGAAGGGTGTGTGTGTGGCCCGCAGTGGCCCCGGGGCAGGCCGAAACAGTGCGGGGCTCAGGAAGGGGGTCTGGATGAAGGTGGTGGTGCCCACTGGGTGGCGCAGGGCCAGTGGGTTAGTTGCCAATGTGCACAGAGTTGGCGAGGTGAGGGGACTAGGCAGGAAGCCAGTTGTCAAGCTCTTGGTCAGCTGCTTCTGCAAGGCCAGTTTGGTCTGGAGAAGACAGGAGGGTGGAGTGGTGAGAAGTGAGAGAAGAACATAGTGATGGTGCAGCATGTTTACAGGGCAAACATGTCTCCCAAACTCACGGCTAGAGGTCGACCAATGTGGTTTTTTATGGTAACTCTGAGCAGCCGATGACCGATAACTGCTATATATTTAGCTGATTTCCTGTTTTTTCTTTTTACTGACAACAAATAATACAATACTTCAGTAAGTGCAGTAATGCTCTGTCTCTCCAGTGTACACTGCAGTGCAATTATATACAGTATTTTCAATAAAAAAACATCAACTAAACACTAAATTTGTGAAACAGGCAACCAAAAAACTAAAAAAAAAAACTAACTTTTAGAAGAAAAAGTAAACTTTTAGTAACTTGGAAACTAAACTTTCCTAATCCCAATCATTCAAACGGATGAATCGGTCTACCTCTACTCATGGCACTTGTTTGCACACATAGCTGCGTTAGAGGAATACACATTCATACTGAATCAGACAGAAGTGGATTCCTGAGTGCTTGTTGCATGATCACTCATCAGACACACAGTATATATACATATAGACATATATATATATAATAGGCTGTATAGACACACATCAGGGCTTAAAGGGTTAAATGACACTCCAAAGCTCTGTGATATTAAAAGAATAGTTCAGATTTTTGTTCCTTCTTTTTTTTAAAGGGAAATGCCAAAATCACTGGATCATGCACAGCTCAGATGAGATTTGTATCGAACCAAACGTTCATAAACTTTGTCTAAAAAAACAACAACATTCCAACAAATTACACAGCTCTGGTGTCTTAGAAATCAATACTCACCCCCTGTAAACCCCAAAGTTGGGTTTAATGGTGAGAACAGAGTGATAAATAGAGCACTTTTGTGTCACACACTCTATTAGCTCCCTGAGGCATATTAACAAATGTATGGGTACGACTGAAATGGTTAGACGTTTAGTAAACAGTAATATGTTTACTACTCTATTTAATCTCTAGCCATAAACTATTGGTTTAAGGCTTATGAGTGAATGATGAAGAAACCTTAACACTGGAATATTTGTAATACTGCTATTAAAGGAAATTAGATTGTAATAATATCCCAGCCCTAACTTACCATAAATATGTCTTTTATAATTCAATTAATGTTTAATAGACTTAATGTAAACCAAAGTCAGTCTGCTGTGGGGAAAGACACAGAATAAATATTACAAATGTTCAGTTTTGTTTATGAACAACCATTGTTTGTCTTCTTTTAGCCTGACATGGTTGGCTCTAAATGTTTGGCTGCTGCTGCTGAAGAGAGGACAAAAAGCGGATTAACGTTTCTTGCTGAAAGTCACACTGCAAGTCATATTTAACTCCTCTTCGAAATCGTTGGTGTACAGGCTCGCACATTTGATGCTCAAATACTTGTAAAAAAAAGAAAAGGGAATATAATACATCGCCTGCATGGCAACAAAGAAAATCTGAACCATCCCTTTAATATAAAGATGTTTTTTTTCTTCTTTATCTCTGCTCAGTCCCCCCCTGACCCTGGTCAGGCCTAAAGTTCTCGCCCTCCGATCGAACCCCAGACTCAGCCTCCACTGACCTGCGGGGAGAGGGAGGCGAGGTTGTACTGGCTGAACGTTTTCTTCATGGCCGACACAGCCACGCCTGCATAGCCACTCCATCTCACGTTCTGTAGGATGGAGGAGTAAGAGGAGGAGGTGCAGGGGGAGGAGATGGGGAGGTGTGTATATGACAGAAGGAGAGAAGTGATTAATCTGGAGTGCTGATTCAGGCTGCTGTTGTCAGAGCTGGTCAATGGGGGACTATTTTAGACCTGTCTCAAGGGAAGCGGACTCATAGAGTACAACCCGTGTGCTTAACCTTTTTGACAGTACAGACAAATAAGCATGCTGCCTCACCAAGACACACACGCCACTGAGATCTGTGTGTGTGTGTGTGTGTGTGTGTGTGACTACTACAACTCTGCAGAAGGGGTCAAACCAGTTAAGTGTCTCGAAAAGTACATTTAAAATGCATTCATTTATAAGATAGACTGAATTGATTCCAGTTATGACACATTACACAACATTTTTCAGCAGAAGAGAATTATATTTAAGGGTCACACTTTTTTACATTACATGTCATTTAGCAGACGCTTTTATCCAAAGCGACTTACAATAAGTGCATTTAAACATTTGGGTACAAAAAAGAGCTAGAAGTAAGTAAGTGCTAGTCATAAGTGCGATGTATAAGTAAGTGCTCTCTTA
The DNA here is from genome assembly GCF_958295425.1 of Solea solea. Classification (NCBI taxonomy): domain Eukaryota; kingdom Metazoa; phylum Chordata; class Actinopteri; order Pleuronectiformes; family Soleidae; genus Solea; species Solea solea. Next base: position 9,829,955 of record NC_081149.1, on the reverse strand, counting down.
AATAAATGTTTTACGTCCTCGTTGTCGTCTTAGTCGAGGTAGAATCGTAAGAAATGTGTTTTTAGTCGGCGGCTGTCTGGATGTCGATGGGGAGCTCGTTCCACCATTTGGGAGCTAGGACAGCGAACAGGAAGCTACAGGAAGCTTTCTGCATACACATGTGTGGAAAGGTCCTCTAGAGTCTGTGAGATGTAAATTTCATCATCCACTCATTTATGTGTTTGTCTGCGTGAACCCTACACAGACAAATGCGTACACACCTCTAGCTTGAAGCACAAACGCAACACTTTGCGGTCCAGTTGGTGGCGCGCTCTTGTCTTGGTCAAAAGACTCATCGAAAAAGACGGTAACCATGGAAACTTGCTTGAGGTCATTAGAGGAAGTCCACTAGTACCCACACAGCAGTCGCGATTGCGTGTGCTATACTAAACGTGTGCTAGGACGTGTCACTAGTTTGTTCCGAATCAGCTGTTTATCACGGATGACGGATCACCTTACGTGATTTTCATATTCCCGAAGCAGCCTCCGCATTAAAACCACTTGAAACTCAGCTTCTACTGTTCTCTATTTTTCACCGCAGTGAGCTCGACCGTGATTAGACAAATGCGTCAAAAACATCACTCCCAGGGAAGCTCAGCTTCTCTGGGTGTCAGTGGAGCAGTGGGCGGACGCTTCTGCATGATGATTGGAGGAACTGTCTGGGCAGAAACATACACGACAGCCTCGGTCCTGTGTGGATTTTACACAGTAAATAAAAACACTACTTTTCAGTGTTACATAATTATCACGTTTCCTTGCTCGAGTTGTTGGTTTGCAGAACTGCCGAAGAACTCAGCACTCAAACAATACAAAGAAATACAAATGAGGCTGATTTACGGATTATGGAACGCGAGTCCACGTGTGGAATGTTGGACTGATGCGGACCCTCATTTAAGTATGAAGGGAACGCAGGGTTTTATGCACATGTGGAAATGTGATGCGGTCAGTATGACTCTTCATGGCTCTACGTATGAATGGAACTGCAGGCGGCTCTTCGCAGTATGTATGACTTGGCCCTTTCTCATGTGCGTGTGCGTACACAGTTGCATGCCAGTGTTTTGTCCGTCAGTGTCTTTATGCTACGACTTACCGCTAAGCTTGAGCTTGGCTGGCTCTTGGTGTGGGGGGTGAATTTGGGTTTGGGTGGTTTTCCGGCCAGCCGATCCTTGTGCCTTCTGCTATTCATGTGCTGCCGACACCAGCGGAAAAGAAACAACATTGTTACGAGCTGACAAGCATCTGTTGTTGCACACTGGAACACCTTTAAATGTTTGATTGTGAGTGAAGTGCACAGAAACTACATCACTCTCTACCACTGACACAGTATCTAGTGCTTTCGATGCATTACTATGAGGCAGATATATATATATATATATATATATATACATACAGTATATATATATGTATATATATATGTGCATATATATATATATATATATATACATATATATATATATATATATATATACATATATCCTTCTGGGCTTTAAATATAAATGCATTTAAGGCATGAAGGCACAAAAACAGCCTGGGCGCTCACACACGCCGACACAACCTGTATCTGTCTCTCAAATGTAGTATTTACTGAACATGAAAAGAAGAGAAATGACTTCCCAAACCTTGTCTGATGCCAATGTAACGAGAAAATTAAATACAGGAGGCATTAATAGTTTGCAATAATGAGTGGCAAATAAATCCCCGCTCAGTGAAGAGCTTTGCAGTCACTTTTAGCGTGAGATGATATCTGTGTAATGTGGAAAAATAGCCCCGCTGGTTAAATGGCCTCTGCAATCACAACCTGGCTTCACTCATGCGGCTGTAAATTGAACGGCTGCTTTTATTTAAGTGCACACAACCAATCCTCAATCAATTTAATGTTAAAAAATGGTCTCTTGGATGAACTTAACGGTGTTTAAAATAACATCATTTCTGCCGGGATTTATAATTGAGACATTACAGATCATTCTGGGCTAAGTTCAGTGTGTAATATCTGTGCAAAGCCTGGATAATCACTATGTATGTGCAGGCAGTTGTGCTTTCTGATTAATTCCGTGGCCACATCCTCTGCCTGTGGAGGTGAGGTAATTATATGCATCATTTTCCGCCACTGTCTGATGTGATCTGGCCTGAGAGCTTTCCCCTGCACAGTCAACAGTGCCAGTGATCAGGTGAGCGACACTCTCCCTTAGTAAAGGCTGAACAAATCTGCAGGACTTCTTCCAGCTGCCGCTTTCCTCCTCCTCATCTATCATATAATGCAACACATCACGGCTGAGGATTCTCAGAGTCGTCGTGCTTGTTTTCGTTCCTTCAACTCATCTTCTGTGGCGCTTACATTTAATAAGTCACCCATTAGGGTTGATACACTGCCACTGGACATTACTGTGCATTTCTTTATCCACTCCCAAACCAGCTATGATGTGTGTGAAATGACTCCACATACTATTCTTTCTACCAAATCTTACATCTTAAAACTGGACAGTCTCTGTTTTACAATAGAACACGACTTCATCCACACTGTACATCATTGTTAAGTCTAAACATCTGACGTCCAAAATGAAAAAAAAAAAAAAAATATATAAAACAAAAATGGCTTTCAATGAAAAACTGGACTGCTCCACTTGCACCAACTTAGACAGAGTGAATCACTAAAGCAATGAAGCTCAAGGTAGCGTTTCGACAAGAAGATAAGGAGAGGAAATATACAGAAATATGGGCAACTAATGTCACAATAAGGGATAGAAAAGACAAGCAAGAACTTAGGCTGTAGCTATAATTGTGCATACTTGTTTCCATCAATATTGGAAATGATATGGACGTGTGAAACGACACTGCGATAAAAAACATGTAGTTATAATGTGTGTGTACAAAAGTTATTTTTACCTGGCTCAGCTGGGTCTCAGAGTTCACACAGATTTCACACACTTCACACTGGAAGTTCTTGCTGGGCACCCCGACACTGCCTTTGCTGCCAAGTCGCTTGCTCTTACACCCAGCACGAGCTGCCACCACCTTCCCTCTGCGTCGGGGCAGAACACTGTGACCTTCCAGCATCAGTTTGTGCTTTGTACCTGGTGGAGAAAAGCAAAGAGTTGACAGGTCTTTTGTGGCTGAAAATGAAAATTATCCAACGCCTCCCATTCCTAACCCCCCCCCAACCAATCATCAATTACAGGAGGAAAAAGCCTTCAAAGAAAAATTTGTACCACTATTATGTGCTTCCATTTGGGAGACGGAGTTGACTGTCACTTTACAAACAGGACAATGGAGGTGAGCTTTGCTTTTCTTGGGCTCCTTGTCCTCATCTGTAAGTGGCTCTCCATTTGTGCTCGATGTGTCTGCATGGCTGCCTGACTCAGCTGTCAGGCCTGTGGCCTCAGCGGCCTCTGGTACTTCTGTGGCGCTGGTGTCTGAGGCAGTTTCAAAGAGCTGTGAGGAAGGTGAAATCTCAGGAGGGGAAAGGGTGACCAACTCAACCGAGGAAACATCTGATACTGGCGTCAGCATCACTGAACTCCGAGGACTCTCGTCGATTTTCACCTCCAAGTTGGCTGGTTCCGGATCACTCTTAAGACCTGGGTGAAAAGAGAGAATATGGTAGAACATCAACCAAGAGTGGCTCACTGAAAACTAGCTTGTTACTTTACCCCACGGAATAGGAGTGAAGTATTGTTTTTAGTGGCTCTGTGTGTCTGTCTGTCTGTCTGACTGTGTTTCTGCACTTGCACTCGCTAATATGACCAACAGAGGCCGACAGAGGCGTGTTGCGTGAATGGGATGAAGTCTGCCATCTCTGATTGCATTGTTATGTCTGTGAAGGTTCTTAGTCATCCAGGTCATATATATAGTCATCTACAATAGACTTGACTGATATTAGTCAAGTTTCATGATGTTTCACCTCTCATCCAAGAGGCTTCTCCAGTTCTGACAGAACAGGTATTTAGCCTCTGAACGTGAAAGGTTTCCAGCCTTCAGAGACTAAATACCCGTGCTTTCCTCTTGGATGAAAGGCGAAACATCCTTAAAGTTAACTCAAGCAAGTCTAGTTTCCTAATGAAACACATATATATATATATATATATATATATATATATATATATATATATATAGTGTAGTACAGTATATAAAGTAGTCCTCAAGTCAGTAGTCCACTATGGTGCACTTGCGCTTTGATGGGGTGCAAAGATAGTCTTCAAATAATGTTTTTCTCTTTCAAAAAAATTGTTATCATATATATATATATATATATATATATATATATAAATAATAACACTCAATATAAACAAACCCATTGAGTTCCAAGCCACAACAAAAGTCACATGAGTCCTATCCCCTTCACCCCATTGTCCTCCCAAGAGAGACACACTTCACCCGAGAGAACTGTGTGCGACACTCACTGAATGTCTCTATTTCACTTTGTTCACTTTCTCCCTGAACACACACACACACACAGACACAGACACAGACACACACACCCCTCCTCAAAGCAACTGGGCTCCATTGATTTTCCCTTTTGCGTCCCAGAGTAAATTCATTATTGGAGATAAGGGTGTTCCTTTCTCATTCCCCTAAAGAAAAAGAGCCTATATACGAGCAAGATTAGAGCGTCCCCTCGCTGTAATGAGAGTGACCCCTGAGGAATTTGCACTGCTCTGTTGGTGGAGCAGAGGCTGGTATGATCCCGAGCTTACGTGAAAGATAGGGCCACCTGAGAAGTCCCCGGAGGAGAGTGATACTCATCTGTGGAGTTAGTAGGAATCTTACAGAGGAAGACGTGGAGGCTGCTGGAAACCAAAGACCTCTAGAAATCAAACTGCTTGCGATATAAAGCACCTCTTTTAGTCGAGTGGAGAAGCACTCCAGATATCCATGTAAGGTGATTTTCTATTTTAATTAAAATAGTAACAGAACAGCAACAACAAAAACCAGTAGTTAATCATCCAATAAAATTCACTTATTTATACAGCTGCACTACTCGGAAATACTACTAGGACATTTTCTATCTCAGAAAACTTCGTAATTTACTTAATTATTAAATAAGTTAATAAGTTATTTATCGTCTTTGGATTTTTGATTGTTGTTCAGACTCAAACATTCATCTCAAGATGACACCGTTTTTGCATTTTGCTGATGATATGACTCATCAGGCAATAGTGAAAAATAATAGATGGATTTATAATCTTTGAGCAGGGACGTTGCACATAGATAGTCAAGAGGATATTTTTCCCGTAGAGTCTCTGGACTCATACTAAAAACAGAGCCTGTACCACCTGCCACCATCTTGTCATCAACAGTTGTCACAGTTGTTGATTGCAGCTCTGATAGGAAGCTGTGAATACAGCTGTCCCCCCCCCCCCCCCCCCCAATTAAACATTACATGAAAATCAAGACTATCCTGCCCTAGCATCTTCTCTGATAACAGAGACCTCACCTTACACTGGCAACTAACGGAGTGGAGATACATTACATAAAACGATAGATGTTGTGATCGATGTTATGCATGCAATCATCAGTTTAATCCATGACCAAACAGTCCAATTAAACCTGACAGGCTTTTAGAGTGTAAACACATCTGAGGAGATCTCAATCCAGCAGACCGATCCTCTGGGAACTTCACCCGCAGCCAAACAACAAACGAACGCTGGAGTCATTACACACACACACACACACACACACACACACACAGACGGGCGCTGATCGAACGCAGCCTCAGCAGCATAAACAACTTCCTGGAGGGAAAATATCATTGCTTTAAATCATCATTAGTGCGATGACAGACAGAGTTCCCACAACGGCCCGAGTCAATCAGAGATGGAGGTGATTGATGCTTGTTGCGACTGATGCAGGTCCTCTGTCTGTCTGCTCTGTCACTTACCCGCTCACTCCGTCCCTTCTTTGCTCGGACATTTTTATAATCATCGATCTTTGTGTGATAAATCCTTTTCCTACTCATTCCCGTCTGCCCTCCTTTACAAAGGATTTTGAGGTACCATGTAAAAAAGTAAAGGCTGTCTTACTTGTACGTTTGCAAAGCACATTTCCCATTGCAAGCTTATCTCTTAGAAATTACAGTACTTACACAATTAAATAGCATTCTCAGTTATGTTTCTTAAAATTAAATATTTTATGAACCAAAACTACATGATTCTTTCATATGTCTATAAATCATACGCATGCTTTCGCCAATTCATGGAAATAAAAGTGACAATAAACACAGCCCATGGCCGAGCGGAAGGGAATTGGGCTTGTAACCATGTGGTTGTCGGTTCAAATCCCTGCCAGGTCGAGAGCTGGGGCACCCCTGAGTAAGGTAGCCAATGAATAATGTTGTTTTTCTTGGAATGGTTGGTCTAAACAACAGAGTATTCTCATTGGTGTAGAGGTTGTGCTCCTACTTTAAAGCTCTTGTGTGTATGGCCTTGTCACAATGCTATTGAACTTGAATATTTAAGTTTATCTGGTATATTCCAGCAGCAAGAAGACCTGGGTTCGCGACCCGGTCGGAACAAGGTTCTTTCTGGGTTCTCCAGCGTCTTCCCACAGTCCAAAGACAATCATCCCTTGTTCTCATGAACCAAGTTAAAGGATGTATGTGAAGTGAATGGTAGCTGCTCCTTCATCAGTAAGGTTTTTAATTAATGAAGAGGCTGACCTTGTGTCTCCAGGGGGAGTTTGTTTATTCCGTGCCCCGCAGACTGACTGGTGGCACATACCGACAGGTGTGTTATTGGCTCTTAATGGCAGACAGTGTGAGCGTTGCCGTCAGACAACTCCCCGCCAGCTTTTTAGTTTCATGGCAGACATAACTCATTTCATAGAGTGTTAATTTGGAACACTTTTCCATTACAGGTTGGCATTGTCGTACATGCTACCACTGGCTCGCACTGCTGCTTTTCAATTTCACATCAGGACAATCACACAATTGGGCTTATTAAAGAGTGTTCCTCCTCACAAAATTGTCGCGGGCCTGCAAAAATTATTCACAGCATAAAAATCTCGGAGTGACTTATGTATTTTCTCTCTCTTCACTGACCCCTCCTTCCTCACGTTCCCTCTCTCTCTTATTCCCTCTCCTCCCCGTCTGCCTACTTCATTCATTTCGTCTTATCTTCCATTTTCAGCTCATCATCTCATTTAGTCCGCCGCTAGTTCCCTCTTTCAGGGCTCTCCTTTGCAACAGCGAAATATTGAAATGAGATTTGATGAGAGCGTTATCAGACTCCCAGTCTTTTGTCCACTTTCTCCTTTCTGAAGGAGACTCTTAATGCTCAAGGGGGAAAAAAGTGTGCATGTGTGTGTGTGTGAATCCACACTCATATGTCTATGAGGGAAGATAAAGTACAACCTGTCTCCATCTTCTCCCCCCAAACCTTTACATCTCTTCTCTGATATTTCAACTAGCATCCAAGAGCATTTTGAAATTCTATTCAGATAGCGATCCTCTCCAGGGCAGGGGGAAGTGGGGAGGGGGAGATAAAGTAGGAAGGAATACTTTTTTTTGTCGCAGATGTCACCTTGGATGTATAAATGAAAAGTGTGGACCCAGATGAGTGCAACATGAGAAGGTGAATGGGCTCACTCTGCAGTGACATCGGCCATTTGCTCTGAGCTTGGGTTGCAGGCCCGGAAAAGTGTGCTGAAAGTAAAACCATTGCACTGGGTTTTTCTTTATCATGAGTCCAAGTGTCTTTTTACAGCAGAAATGCAAAAACATTTCCACTTTTTGCAAAAGAAGACGACGCTTTTTCAACTCTCAGTTTGACAGCCACTTAGGTGAAAACACACACCAATATTCACCCTCAAATCTCTTCCACTGAGAGGTGCAATGCTGCCCTCTACAGTTCAAAATAAGGATGAGTCAATACGATAAAGAAAGATCCAGTTCAATCCAACAATCCTACATATCGCATGCTTCACTGTGCACAGACTGTGAAAATGTAAATAAAAATCAGCAAGAGCATGTTGAGGGCTGATTATTTCTACTTTATAGAAGAATAATATTTGTAATACAGATGGAGAATTATATCTTTGAAACGGCACAAATGAGTTATTAACAGTTTCATTAGTTTGTGATATTGGTATAGATAATTGAGCTTGTGATATGGGTCGATATCGGTCACAAATAAGTGGTATCGTGCCATCCCTAGTTCAAAGTTCTTTATTACAGTTCTTCTCATCCTCTCGTCTCCTCAGTTTCGTTGCAGTTCAAAGATCTTCTTTGCCACAGTTTAACAATTTTATTCTCCTTCATTTTCATCCTCATTCTTTTATTCTCATCCTCCTTCCTTGATCCTTCTGGATTCTTCTCAAAGCTCCCCTCATCTCCATTCCATTGTTCTTCTTCTAATAATAATTTCCAGCAGACTGTACAGCGAGAGGTGTGATGCTGCCCTCCACAGCTCAAAGCTCTTAAACACAGTTTAAGGTTCTTCATCACCATTCAAAGTTATTCCATGCAGCTCAAAGTTCTCCATCCAAGTGCTCCCCATTGCCCCCATCCTCTCAAAGTTCACACATATGTCCTTCAACGCTCCTTTCCCTTGTTGTTCAATATCAGCACAGTCCTCACTGCCTCAATGGGAGAGAAGGTGACGATTCCTCTCAATAGTGACTTCACCATGAAAAATAAAGCATGCTTCATTGTCCTTGGATGACCACACTTTCACAGACATTCTGGATGTTTTCCAAAAGATTTTCAGATCACTGGCTAATCCACAAAGCCCCAGTCTCTGTCTGGGTTAGAACTACCTTGTCCCTTCTCTTTAACTTCATTGAAAACCCACTTATTTCTATCAGAAGGCTGCAGACAGCGGTAAGGCCGGCTGTTCTGTTTCATCTCCCACTCCTCTTGCCGCTGTCTCACTGCATTATCTTTACAGACACTAACACATTCATCCTCAACCAGTGCTGCATGTCACACAGACCCTGGCTCTGTACTCACCCTGTCTGAGACAGAAAAAAAGAGCGCAGGAGGGAGAAATAAGTAGGAAACCATCCCACTGAGGTTACAGGACGATTTCAACTAGCCCTTTTATTTACACAGCGTCTCTTGCTCTCAGACATCCCACAATCCCCCAGCTTTGGAGTGTCACCATTCATTACAAGGCAGAGGGACAGAGAGTCAGGTCAGATAAGTTTTTGGGGGTATGATGTGGGTGAAAAGTGCTGAGGTTTGACTACACAGTATAAGACAGAGGTAACAGGAGGGAGAAGCAGTGAAGGAAAAGGTGAACAGAAGACCTAATCCCAAAGTGTAGGGCAATGAAGCGGAGGGACAGAGATAAGTGAGGCAAAGACATGGAGGAGGAGGACGGAAGGAGTCAATGATGTGAGGACAGGACTGGTGGAGAGGTTATGGACAGATGAAATGGAGTAGAAGGTGGAATTAGAGGAACCAAAGCATGATAGAATGATCATCAAGTGGATGGAGAGATGCAGAGGACAATCTCTCGTTGATGCTTTCTTTTCCATTTCTGTCTCTTTATGTACCTGTTCCCTCCACTAAGCTCGTATCCATGAGGGCGGGGAGAGCCACCTCGATCGTTGACGCCTTGCTCCTGTCCCGGTCCCGGTCTCGGTCTCTGTCTCGGTCTCTTTCTCTCCCGGTGCACGAGGCCTCGCCAGTTCGTCGCTGCCTGTTTTTCTGGGCCTCTATGGCTTTGAGTTTCCGTGCGTGCTTGTGGCCCTTATAGTGGGCTTCTGCTTGGTTCTGCAGAGGGAAAAAAAATGAGAGAAAACATGGATTTAGGGGGGGGGACAAGCAGAAATGACTCATTGCATTATCTGCTGGTAAAGGGACTGGAGCCCACGTGCAGGAAATGTTAAAATGCATGCTTGAATATTCGCTCTCTTGCAGGCATGCACAGACTGCAAGGAGGCGAGTCTGTTTCCTCCTGATAACAGCGTTTGCCACATTGGGAGGCCAGAGGTATAATTGCATGTGTAATGTGTAACAAGAAAGAGGATCCCATCTCCACAACCGCGCTATTGATTTGCACCGTCAGAGTCGGCCACTGGAAATCACAGGACACGTGTGAATGTGCACAGCCAGTGACACACAAACTCGCACACACATGACTCAGATGCGGAACACATTTTTGATTGAGTGTGACGCAGAAATAAACACTCCAGTTCCCCCCACCGAGCGCATCGCGATTCACCTTCACATTTTCATCATTCTCACGGTCCTGCGCTCAATCCGAGAACAAAGCTCCCGTTGTCAGAGCAAGCACTGGTACAAAGACATGGTAGAGAAATCAATACAGAGATTACTCATTTAAAGTTAATACAATCTCTAGGGATTAGTTCTCATCAGCTCTTGGTCGAGGGGAGGAGAAGCAGAGTGTGTGCACAGGGGGAAAATATACCTAATCACTAATTTGCACAAAAAATAGTGGGATATACTGAAAACAGATAAGAAATAGATTTTTCTTTCTGTATGTTTTGACAAGAGAATGCAAGGTAAGGTTCGGTCAATCCACCAGGCGCTCTCATCCATGTTTACCGCCTCCAGAAATGAATCGGGCAAATCCTCAGACACCAAAAGAACTCCAGTAAAGATACTTTCTTTGCTTTGAAGGACTCCTGAGTGAGGACTAAATACACTGGGAAGTGACAAAGAGACTCGCAAACACTGAGAGCCTTTCACATTAGGAGCAAAATGTGGATTTCTCTGTGCAATAAGTAATAAAAACAACGCTTATTGGGCTGCATTAGCAATATGAGGCTACTGGTTTCCATGACTTCCGAGGACATAACATTTGACTTCCATTTATTTCCTGCAGACTCTAACCATAACTTCTACTTCCATACAACATGTCTTCACCTTAAATTGTAATAATTTACATTATGAATGACCATAATGTGTCTGTGTCCCCACAACATGAGTAATACCTGAAACACACATGCTGTAGCTATTCCTCCCAGGACACAGCACTGACTTTCGTTTTTTTTATTCAGACACACAAAGCATTATCCCAACCTGAACCATAACTAGTTATCCCTCTTATGACCATCATGATATTCAGGCCATCTGGATTTATTTTGATTTTATGGCTGTAGAATTGTCAAAACATGTTAAATGAGTGAGTGCTTCTGCGACCTTTTTCCAAGATAACTTTCACTTTTGATATCTTACAGTTATTCAACCGTTTAGGAATGACGGTACTGAGAAGCTGACACGCTGGTGAATCTTGTCTGTGATCGGACAGTCGTTCCGTAATGGCAAGTACAGTCAGTCAGTCATCATCTACCGCTTTATCCTCCACCAGAGGGTCGCGGGGGGTGCTGTGCCAATCTCAGCTACATCGGGCGATAGGCGGGGTACACCCTGGACAGTTCGCCAGTCCATCGCAGGGCCACACACAGATAGAGACAAACAACCATTCACTCTCACACTCACTCCTATGGTCAATTTAGAGTGTCCAATTTACCTAATCCCCACATTGCATGTTTTTGGACTGTGGGAGGAAGCCGGAGAACCCGGAGAAAACCCACGCACACACGGGCAAGTACAGTGCCCTTCAAAAATGGGTCAGTTTAAAGAAAAGGTGCTATCTACCAAGTTGTGTATCAGATCCAGATGCAGATAAATACCTAGAAATAAAAGCTGAAATGTTCATCTTTTGTCTCATATTCATCTTTTGATGTCAAACCCAAATGTATTCAGTCTATGGTCTAACAGTCTAAAAAAAATAAAGGAATTGGCCTCACTGTTCCAATACTTTTGGAGGGCACTGTATATGGACGCAAAGTTCTATTTGTCTGCTCTCCAGCATCCATCCACCAATCTTCTACTGCTTTATCCTCCACATAAGGGTCTGGCAAAAGGAGGGGTCACACCCTGGACAAGTTGCCAGTTGATAGTTTTCAGGTGGTCTATGAGTTATGGTAAGGCAGGATGGTAACAGAAGGGTTAATACCAAACCCTAACCTCAACCTCACCACAATTCAAATATTGGACTATAAGAGCCAGACAGGGTAACGGATACAAGAACACGAACACACACACACACCAGTCTGGTGGTCTATGTAAACACCAGCATTCAGGAATTAAACATGTAGACGCTAAGCCAGTGTTGTGATGTACTGTAGCCGAGGCCTATAAATAATGTTGCTTTAAAAGCATCTGCAAGAACAAAATACTCTGTGACTCATCTGCCACGTTAAGGCTTCAGTGATTAGTGTGATGTGACAAATTCAGCCAGCCACCTTCTCCAACACCAGCCTTCTCCACCCAGCCGAGTCTCAGCGGAGCCAGAGGAACAAGGTGTGAAAACAAGCGTTTGTTTTTTCACATCACCACACCAGTCAGCATGACGTCCCTGAGATACAATGATCTTCTGGGACAATGTCGATTAAGCGATCCTCAACACAGTCCCCTAAAAAGAAACACTTGACTACACCTGGTGTAACTAGGGCTGCAAACAAACGATTACATGTTCGGTTAATCGATTAGTTGTTTGATCCTTTTCATTATTAGATTTTTCAAGGTGCAGTAAACAAGTTCACACCGCAGTACTAACCCTAACCCTAACCACAGCATACACTACACATACCTGCATACATGTGAATACACAGTACATGTGTCCATACAGTATATATGTAAAACCACATAAACCAAAAAATAAGGAGAATTCATCTTTATAATTGATCATAAATGTCTTAAAGTCTTATCAAAAAGACAAGTTCATGGAACAATTTAGCATATATATACATACAGTATATAAAGACAGCGAGGACGCTTTATGTTAAAAACGTAGTTCTTTTTAGTTATTTTCTTCCATTTTCCTTCATATATTTGCATTTCTTTTTTAATTCTCATAGCAATTTTGACCATTTCATATTTTTAGTTTGCAAGACCTTTCCATTTATGCTGATTTAAAGGGCCACAAAAAGTATACTTTTTTTCCAGAGTTCAATGTGTTATTTGATCATCAGACAGTGGATCTGAGATACGTGTCTCATTCCCACAACAACAGAGGGGGCTGGGATTGAAAATCTTTTAAAAAATGGGACAAAAAGTCGACGTCAAAGTCAGTTTTATGAGTAAAAGATGTGAAAAAGTCAATGCGACTCTGTAATAGAATGTGAATTAAACACAGCAGCATCGATTAATGAGTAAATTGCTGTTAGCACTGGTATAAACGCATGTCTAACAGGTTGTGGAACATGCTCGCACAAAAGCTTTAACAGCAGTGCTGAGTCTTTCTAAATAATGCTCTGATTGTAAAGCAAAAACATAATAATACATACAAGATAAAGTGGACGTGCCAGCTGGTCCGCACAACCGAGCAATCGCCGAGCTGCCTCTTTTCATCGTGGAGGCCGATGAATAGACGCGTGGCTTCCACTCGAGTCAAAGGGCGCATGTGGAAAAACAGCTTTTTAACAAGGAACGCGAGTCACTGTTGTCTGTTATTATTTCTCTTTGCCTCACTGTGCTATTATTACACACGGCCCAATTATGTTTCATTATATTCAGACAATGTAGAAACTTGGCATGTGGTAAACAAGGTAATGAAATGTTTCACTCGTTTCCTCCAATGCTCTCACATCGTGACGTCCACTTTTTTACAATTTATAATATTGCAGTGAACAATACATTTTTTTTTTTTTTTTGCTTTTGGCTTCTCTCTCTCCAGGGGTCGCCACAGCAGAGGAGGTTTTTATGCCGGATGTCCTTCCTGATGCAACCCATCCATTTATCCAGACTTGGGACCGACACTGGGACACACAGGATGTAGCCCTGTGGCTGCTGTCAATTTAGAGAGTCTAATTTACACATTTACATTATATTTAAGCATTTAGCAGACTCCCTATTATCCCTATGCGACTCACAAAAGAGGAATACACTACATAGAAGAAGTCTTGGAAGAAATCCACTAGATGGGAACAGAGGGTGAGAGTGTAGAAGTGGATCCAAGTGCAGAAGGGGATAAGGTAAGTGCTAGGACAGGAGCTGGATTTTCAAGAGCTTCTTGAAGACAGACAGGTAAGCGCTCGGTCGGTCATTCCAACAGCGTGGAACGAAGCAATCTACACCGAGCGATAAGGATTGCTCAAGGGTAGCTCAGCCCTTGACCTATAGGTGGGACACAAACTAGCAAAGGAGACACAGAAAGCCTTAAAAAATCTGTGCCGTCTCTATACAGCCAATCTCCACTTGAGAGTGGCTTTATACTCATGGTACAGTCCGTCTGACTGCAGCTATACTGTAGTAGGTGAGACTCTAATATATTTTTCCTTGTTCGAACATTGTCAAGCTCCCAGACACGGTGTGTGAAAGTGTTTTGCTTTAGTGTGTGAAGAGCACGTCTGTGACCCCCTCCCTCCCTCATCTCTCTGTCTCCTCTGCCACAGTCCTTTTTTTTTATAAATGTATGCATGTGTACGTATATATGCTTGTGCTTCACTGCGCCAAAACCCGAGATGTCATAAGGCTTTCGGGAGTGTTTTTGTTTTTGTTTGTGTGAATATGCGTAAAATGTCATGGGATGTTTGCCTGTGTGTGTGTGTGTGTGTGTGTGTGTGTGTGCATGGAAGAAATGAACAAGAAGCCAAGGATGCAGCTTCCTGCTGGGCCTGCTGATTGTTTCTGCTCTTTGCTGATAAACGGCAGCTCTCCCCGCTGTCTAATCCCTCACACCAAAACAACACACACACACACACACACACACACGCACACAGATTTCACTACATGACTAGGAGAAAAAAAAACAAAACTACAAACGACCAAGTTTTGATTTGAAGCAACAACAATTTGCATAAAAATATGCACTTAAAGCAAGTGCGCACACACACGCACAAACAAGGACACACTTGTGAAACACAATGAGTCAGTGAGCCTGATAAAAGCGGAGGTGTTTGTGGACCACATTTTAGAAAATTGCCATTCAAGACGATTTGAGGAGCATCAAACTACAAAGAGATTTTCTCTGAGGGAAGACTGGCTTTTGTTTTGTAAAGATAGCTTTTATTCTAGACATTACAGTCTACGTTGGCAGTCTCGCCCTCTCTCGCTCTTCCTCTTATTGTTCCTCATAACCTCATCTTTCTCATGAACATCACAGCATAAAAACCACTAAAGCATTTTCTTACCGTTGAGTTAAAGCGCAGGTGGCAAATGTTGCAAGAGATAATCTGTTTCTTCTTGAGCGGCTGTGGGACACCAAACGTGTGGTTGATCACCGCCTTCTGGACAGGGTCCATCTGAGGGACAGGAGGGGAAAACAATATATAAAAACAACATTAAGGAACTATATGCTGTTATTTTCCCATATGAGACATTTCTTTGTGCAATGGAACAACTTATTCCCCTGAAAGCCAGAATTTTATCTTTGGTGTGGCCCATGCCTATTACAATGTCTCTGAAACAGGTGTTATCACACTAAAACAGTGTCAGGAGGAGCGTGAGGAGGCAAAGATACTGTGTGATGATATGAAATGCATTTTTGACCAGAGAACTCTGTGGATATTTGATCTTCTTTGGACTATTGTCCGTAAACCCTACAGATGGTTGTATGCAAGAATTGTAGCCAATTCAATCAATCAATCAATCAATCAATCAATCAATCCAAAGCCAAAACACCACCGCTGTACGTTGCAAAAATGTCAACATTCTCTACCGTCCTCAGGTTCTTTGGCAGGCTGTTCCATTAAAGTGAGTTATAGTCTTAGCTAATGCGAATGGTTAAAAGGCCGGGGGCCGGCGGACCTCAGGGTCTGCGAGGGTTCATAGGGTAAAAGCAAGTCTGCGAGGTACAAAGGCGCAAGACCATTAGGATGTTTGACAGACTTGGCCAATAAAGTTGATTCTGATTCTGATTTAAAACCAATAAAAGATTAGCACTTTCTGTGATGCCACGTTTAACGTGACTAAAATGGCCTTTCTTCCACATTCTGATGCTCGTTTTGAACTCCAGAAAGTCACCTGATGAGATCTTTCGGTAAACACGGAGTTCAAGCATGTGAGCCGAATAAAGTGGTGGGTGAGTGTGCACAGCGTTTCCGCGTTAAGCTAAAAAATGTAACTACTCATTGAGGAAATGGCTATTTCAAAGCAGTGAAGTAAGTTAGCTGCTGTGGTGAACAGCTGGAGGAGTGTGAATGGTCCGCCAAGGCTGTTTCTCATGTAAATTTCTCACGTTTCTGGAAATCGTTCTGGAGGAAGAAAATGAAAGAGCTGGTCTTGACTTTCCTTAAAAACATGGGAGTCATTAAGTTATTCGTTCTCTGAATTCAACACCAGTCCCATGAGCGTGTAAGTGACCAAAGCCCTGTATAGATAATAAATGAGGTTAAGCACCGTGAACATGAGACGAGTAATTTAAGCAGTATACAGCCTAAACATGCACACTATACACAGTGGGAATGCAAGTAGGATAGATCTGATGTTCTACTGTAAATCAAAACATATGTCACTTGTATTTAAGTGGCTCCCATTAACCTCCTGCACTGCGAGTAAATCTGTGGGATACGTTCAAAAACAACTGCGGTGCCTTGTTGTCACAAGCCACTCTCCATCTGGTGTTTCAATGCAGTTTGAGTTCATTGTGATCAAAAATGAACTGAATAAAAATGGGACTGTTAAAAGCATTATGCGTCACTGTAGTCCACATACAAGTGTTTCTGGTTAGGGAACTGTATCGGGGACTAATACTCTGACAACACCGCTGAGTCCAAGAATGGCACGCTGAAAAGAGCAGAGCGAAAGCCGAGGCTTCATTAGAGGGCTGGAATTCCATGATGACAGCTGATTGCACTGCAGCACCCTTCAGCATGGTATCGTACATAACAATCACCTTGGATCAGTCCCCAGGCTGGCACAAGGCCTGGTCCAGTCCGCTCACATTAGAGGAGGGCACACGGGCTACAGTTGTACGACTGTGTTTTAATTTGAACAAGTTATTTTCAGATTAAAAAAAAAAAAAAAACATCTGATGAAAGTTGATGAGAATGATTAAAACGTGTGGACAAAAGTGTTCGGCCACACATGTTAAGTATTGAATTCAGGTGTTTCAATCAGGCTTGGGGCTCTAGGCCTCTTATCTCCAGTGAAGGACAATCTTCACGCTTCAGCATACCAAGAAATTTTGGATAATATTTGGATAAGTTTGTGGCAACAGTTTGAGGAAGGCCCGTTTCTGTTCCAACTATGACTGTGCCCCAGTGCACAAAGCTATAAAGACTTGGTTTGACTTTGAGATTGGTGTGGAAGAACTCGAGTGACCTGACCTCAACCCCATCCAGCACCTCTGGGATGAACTGGAACAGAGACTGTGAGCCAGACCTTCTCGTCCAACATCAGTGCCTGACCTGTCTGGAAGCTAAGTACTGTATATGCATTTGAATACGTCATTACGGTCCCTGTTGGTGTAATGGTCAGGTGTCCAAATACTTACTAGAAGTTTGCTTAGTTGCAGGAAGAAGAACTCATTCTTAAAACGTAAGAGCAAGCATTTCTGCTACAGTATGAGACCAATGATGAAACTGAAGGTAATCCAGGGTTTAAACAGGTTTAAGAACAGTAGGAATGTGTTTAATTGGCATTCACTCACGGGCAAAAAAGACTGCAGTGCATGCAGGTTTTTTTATTGGCTTTGGCTCCAATTGTCATCAGGCATCAGGGGGAACCTAAGACCTGATGCCAATGTCATTTCCGATTCACAATGCTAAGATGCACATTTATCTGCTGACTGTTAGTATTAGTCATTAGTCATGAAGGTTTTGATTTTATTTTATTTTATCTTAACTTGCATCGTCACCGAGCTCCATTGTGCGTGTGTGTTGTTGTTTCCTTCTTCCACTGACTTCTATTCTTTTTTGGGCATATTTGTGATGTCACATTTCACATTCAGGTGACACACATGCAAACACGCAAGAAAAGAAAAAAACACCACAGGGCAACAGAGCATCCAAAATATTGGGTATACCTGCTAATTCATTTACAGCTGACAGTGGCGCTGTGGCTGATGACAAACAGTCAGGAAGTGAATGTGGATAACTGTATCATCATCGTTTTCAAAGGTCTCCATTTCTGCTTGTACAGACTAAACTACACAGATCCGGCAGAGTTGTCGAACGTCTCTGTTTTGCGGGCTTTAAAATGTCGCCCAAGAGTAGCTTGGATGGCATCTGAGCACAATTGATGCGTTTTCAAAGACAAACGGCGTACGTAGCCCCAGGAAGCCTCATGAGAGTGTGTTTCTCTCCAACATGCCTCGTCTGCAAGAATGGAGTCTATTTACTATGGCTTCTTCAGGGCCAAGTGTGAGAGGGAATATAAACACACCTGACACTGAGACTTCCACATAGGAGGTATAGCTCTCCCTCAGGGCTGGCGTCGCCGTTGCTCATTTATTTTGGCTTCTTCTACATGACTTTACGGACTTCTCCCTTCACCGGCAAAAAGCCTGACCATGAAAACCTACCTCTCTCTCACTCCTGCTGCCCTCTGTCCACCTCAGCTGGGCGGGCTGCACACAGCTATTTGTTTTGGGGGGGTTTGAAGAATGTGCCCATTGTCTGTCTGCAGCCATCTCGAACCAACTGCTATAAATGCATCTTTTGTCCAAGCCCTCCGTCCTCCCCCGCCATCCTAGTGCAGACAGAACTTATCTTGGACTGGGCGGCTGAGTCAGTGATGAGGTTTCAGTGTAGGTAGAATGAGAGAGAGAGACACAGACGGTGGGGTTAAAACGAGGAGGGGGGTGAAAGAAGGGACACCAGGGGACCCGGAGGATATTTAGTTCTGGAGACAGGTGCATTCATCTTTTCTGTACACTTCCGGGACAACGTGTGTCTTATCAGGTCCTGGAGAACCCGAGGCTCCGTGTTGAAAGGATTTTGTGATTAATGCCACAGCTGCACTGTCAGACTGTTATAGAGGCTAATTATCTCCTCGCGGGACTGAAGCGACATTGATTTGATGTCATTTCCATTAGTTTTAATAATCTCTGCACTCTGGTCGTCGTAGACTCCACAACCCGCTGCGAGTTGTTAATCAGTTTGAATTTCACCACTACTCCGGGAACGTTAAACCAACGCGTGGTTGTTTGTCTGCCAGCCAGTCAACGTGTTTACATCCAATTCCATGTCACTGTTAACATAAGCTCAGACTCACAGAAGTATAGCCAGGACAGTTAGTCATGACAATCAGTGATGAAGAGCAAACTCAAGGTCTCTGGTTCAATCCCTGGTCTGGCAGGGAATTACATTAGCTTCATTAACTCTAGTAGATAAAGTTTCATAGTGATAAATAGTAATAGTTTTAATATCTTGGACAATGTGGCGTGCCGTGGGCCCCTTTGTTTGGTTCTTGAAACAGAGGAATTGTGTTCATTAGGGAAATTACACATATGGTATTGGACCAGTCTTGTACTGAACCAAATAAGGTTTTTTCCCCTGTCTCTTGTGAATAAAAAGTCTGTGGATTAAGAGACAAAGTAAGAATACACAACCTACTGCAGATTGAGTGGCCTAGTAGGAATTAGATCACACAGCAGAGAAGTTTCAAGGTGGGCGCAGAGAAAAATGTTGTCAGTTCAATTCAGGAAAGGTGTTTTTATTTTATTTTTAAATGATTAGTATTTGATATTTTCATTCCTTTAACTACATACCCTATAGAGTGCGATGAACAAGCCTCTTGTGTTTTTCTTTTTGCATCTCTCTGTGTCCTAGTTCTTCTTGATTGTGCATTTTTGTTCACGTATAAACAAATCACAACAATTTAGCACTGTCTTTTTTTTCCCTTTGGTGGTCACAGTGGCCTCTGGTCTGGGAGTCAAACCAGGGATCATTTACTGAACGTAAACTTGCATTTTGAAGACAGACATTTATTTATTTCTTTTTTTTTTTTTAACCAGATATAACCATATTTGGACGAGCGTGGCGTGGATCTGACTGAATGCTTGTCCACTGTGATCTATTGGACAACGCCATCTGTCAATCACACGGTGTCTAAACATCAGGAAATTGATTTGCTGACGTTATCAATCATTTTCTCCGACACATCGACCCCCGATGACCATTCACGTCAATAAAGGTTTTCAGACACTTCAGGCGCTTTAATCTCTGGAGCAGAGTCTAGGTGCTCAGATTATTTTTATCTTAACCATGAAGGCATAAACAGAGCTGTGAGGCATAGACAATGGTTTGAGAAAATAAAACGGTTTCCCGGTTTGAAACATAAGCAAGACACAGACAAACCACTGACCGGAGACTTTGCCCTCCTGCCTCCACCGCTAATATAAATACATGAGGGTGTTAGAGCAGCGAGTGTTCTCCAGTCTGCCTTTGCTGCTAGGCATTCTCAATCCTCCATGGGGCAGCACCGGTGACCTCATGACCAGCAGCAGTGGGCGGCTGAACAAGTGAATAAACTGCACTTTTCATAGAGCAGAGCGGAGACCTCCCCTCACATACACAGCACACTCTTCTGTCTCATCCACCCCCTCAAACATGTCCTCCACTGCAGGAACCATCCAGATGTCTTTCTCTCTCTCTCCATTTCCTGTCACAATCATCCCACCATAATTGTGAGTCACAATATTCTAGTATCAACTGTAAAAATGTGCTTAAAAATGTATTCTTAGATTCATTTCAAGAAGCTCTTGAAAACCCAGCTCTTCCAAGAGCATCTTCTGTCCTAGCACTTACCCTACCCTTACCCCCTCTCCCATGCACTCCTTCTGCACTTGCCTCCACCTCGGCACTCTCACCCTCCATCAGTCCACTGTCCACTATCGAGTGGAATTCTTTCCAAGACTTCTTCGATGTAGCATATTCCTCTCTTGTAAGTCGCTTTGGATAAAAGCGTCTGCTTAAATGTTATGTTAAATGTCATTTACCCGTTGTGGCCCTTCAAAATACATTTTTACAACTGATTGTTGGTGAGCTACACAATTATCACGCACATATTTTTACCTCTTCACCATTATTTCAATAATGGAATCTGACCACGACCAACTAATGGCGTGTTTCCACCAGACTTGGCATGGCACGGTTATTTAGCGTTTCCACTAGCGATAGTACCTGGTACTTTTTTTACTACCTGCTCTGAGGCAATACTATGCTGTCTGGCACAAGAGTCAAGCCGGACTGTAGATCAGTTAATAAGACTTAGCAATCCTAAAAACGAGGGTTAATCTCCAACAATTGCCAGGGAAATGTCTAAAATCTCAATATTTAACAGAGGAGTCTGGTGTATTTAGCGACAGCACTGCTAATTGCGACCGCGACCGGCATCTCAAACCCTGCCGTTGTATTTCAGTGCTCCGGTCAGAGAGGAAGTACTGAAGGAATAGTTTTAATTAACTGATTCTAATGATTCAGTTACACTGAAAACAACTGCTTTACAAGTCACTAGTCACTCGTTTGTGTGTGTGTGTGTCGGCTGTAAAACAAAGTCAAGGTGGAAAATCAAACTAAAGTGTACAAGGCGAGCTGAGACCAAAGGAGCTTATGTGGTTTTTATTGCGACATATGATCTCATCCCTAAGATCATTCATTTATTTTTCTACTTGCATTAAAAATGTGTGTGCCGGAGCAAAAGCTCTAGCTTATGTTTCATTTACAGACCACAGACCTAGAGACGGTTTCACAGCATGCCATAAAGGATGTGAACACACACACGCGCGCACAACACACACAAAGGGTAGCGCGAGGATCAAAGGCATCACAAGTGCCTGTGAGCATACCTACACAAAAATGACAATGGGTAAAGTACCTGCTGGGTAAAAGAGATCAAAGACACAAGCGTTTAATTCCAGGCGGGGCGCCACGGCAACACAAGCGTCAGCGCTGAGGCGCTTGAAAAGCGAACAGTTTGTTGCTGACATTGGAAACAAAGTAATAATGCTTCCATGTGCAGAGATGCTGATACCAAGGTGACGGCGGCGAGGCTGAGAGATGAGACGGTGCTGGAATAAAGATTAGCGGCCCAAGCCTGAGGTGAGGCCTGTGCACAGGGCTGCAGGGTGAGGCCTGGCACCGCAGATAATGACACAGTGAATAACGTGGTGGCATTAAGCATTAAGGACACCATTTTATAGACCTGTCTGTTTTTTAACACCATTCAACAATGTAAAAACCGGTCAACCAGCGTGAAGTGACAAAAGATGTATTAAGTATATGGATCATAACTCTGACCCTCACGCCATAAAGACTCCTTCTGCCTCTGAGTGCAGAATAACACTAATATGTCTGCTGGGGCTTTTCTAATCAATAGGTGCTTTTATTCTTCGCCTTTGTTCCCCGCTGCCTCATATTTTTCCGAACAAATTGCATTTTCTCCAGTGAACATGATGAGAATGTTAACACTCGGGCATGTGACTTATCTCTCCCCTCACCCTTCCACTCTCTCTCTCTCACACACACACGCACACACACGCAGAGACAGCCTCTACCTTCTGCTGAGTTATGTGTTGTATGTGTGTCTTTTAATGTAGCGTTACTTTAACCAGGAAACCTGGAGCTGTGTGGAGCAGTGAACAGCAGCGGTTTGGCACATGCAAGGCGGTGGTTTAGGGAGCACTGGATTTGCTTTGTGTTCTCTTGGCTGGGAGTATGCATTTTCAGTCCCACTGAATTCCAGGTTTACTTTTAGCCGTGGAATCCACTTGTGAAGAACTGTCACCCAAACGGGTTTCTATGAATCATTATTAAATCACATGCTCTAAATTTGTATGATTATATGATGAATACTGTACTGATAATGTAAAAAGCATACCTTAACTCACTCCTGTACAGTATGCAAAGTTTGTTTCTTATAAGGGAGACTGTATTATGAGGGGAAGTTTAATAAAAACAAAGGGGTAAACAGCCCAGATCACTTTCTATGTTTTACAAATGTCCAAATATAAGATGTTTAAAAGCTGAATTTTAAACAAGATATCAACAAAAAGTGTAATTAATTGTCTGTGTTTGCTGTTTTGTTTCTCCAATATTTGATGTGGTTGCCATATAATTCCTTTGATTTGGGTAGGCGTAGCGAGCTTGTGCTTCAGCCTGCAACGTTTTCCTGATCTTCGTTTTTTCCCTTAACTTTATTGTTGTTGCATTTTATGTCCTTTTTATTTTATCGACTTGAATACTTTTATTGTCAAAATAAAAATGAACCGATCATTCATTGTCTTGCCGTTTGCAGCTGTCGCGCTGCAGTGTGAAGCCGACTTTTCTGTCGCTATTCTGACAGACACAGAGAGTCGTGCGGAGCATTGTGTGAGCTCATTTGACAATGGTTTGAATGTACTGGACATTTTTTTTAATATATAGTTAAAAGTTACACACGGCTGCGTTGTTTTCCTAGAGCTTGATAAAGAAGGTTCTAATTAGGAACCGTGTTATTTACAGGCCATCTTAGGCTCTGGTGCAGACATTTATCTGTTGATAAAAGTAATAGATTAACTGGCTCCACTTTGGGCCCTATGTAATCGAACTACTCATTTTCACCAGACTCACCGTATTGAAGTTGGGGAAGAGGCTGAGGGGGGAGGATCCATTAAGTCTGAAGGGCAGGAGGTGCTTGAGGTCAAGCTGAGGCTGCAGAGGTCGTCCTGGCATAGGGAGGGAAGCCAGAAGGGACCCACCCTGGGCCGATGTACCTGGACAACACAGAGAGAGAGAGAGCAAACAGATTTAAAACAGTAAACGTTGACATGAGGGAGCATTACTGTCCCTGTGCGCCTGAAGGCGTAACCTACACTGATGCTTTCCAAGAGGTCCAGGACTCAGAGGAGGCCTGACTTTGATTTATTTCATACCGGAGGCACCATTACACCTCCACCTGACATCCAGCACACACATTGTTCTAGTGTGCGTGTGCCCAGTCATTGTGGGTATGGGCTTGAATAGGGGACAGTATATGTGGTTCGTACACGTTTTCCAAGGTCACATTCAAGGACTTTCAAACCAAAATTCTCTTATTTTACAATCCAGTCTGTCAGAGTTAAAAGTTCAAGCCCTTTGGACGCACGGTTTGAGTCCTCTTACTTTGTCATTTACGTCCACATTTGAAAACCTAATAGTCCACTGAAACTTAGCCGCGCGGCTCTTTTTAGGAAAAGACCTTGTCCTTTAAAAGCACTCTCGCATTTCGGTTGAATCCATTCCTTTTTTCTTTAATTGTGAAATATTAGCAGACTGTATGGATGGATGGATCTGCAGCTTCATTTCAAAGAGCCCTGGTATTTCAATGGATGTATAAAGGCATATTTACAAGTATATTATGTGCGTTTCAGGTCTTCTTCAATAGCACATGATGCCAATTTTGTACATCAGGTTCCCAAAATAAATCACGGTCAGTCTTTTGTAACCAAAGACGAGATCCACTTTTTATGTATAGTCTTTGTCTTTGTGTGGACAACACAGACGATCACCCATCTGCACATCGAGGTCCAGACAGCGGGTACATGGGTTTTGGGGGGAGGTCAGGCAGTTTTTACGAGAGACCTCACATGCCCATTACCACGCTTGCCCTGAAAGACATACACCTGCCCCTGACGTACACACACACACACACACACACACACTTGCACATCATTTAATTACTGATGTATTGGCTGAGGAAAAGGGCCCGTGCAAAGGGAAGATGGGAGATATCGGATTTCAAATGGAGCAGGGATGAAGAGATTTCTAATTTTCCACCTGGCTGCGTTTCAGTGGACCCCGTGTGCTCAGTGTTGCGCAGGCACTTATCCCAGTGCCTGGATCAATCATCAGTGTCAGCTTCAGGTCACTGTGGCCACCCCATTGTACGTCTCATGTGAAACCTCTGCACACACACACACACACACACACAATGCGAGATGTGGTTTTACGATTGTGTGTGTGTGTGTGTGTGTGTGTGATAATGCACAAAAAACATAATCACTGGTCCCACAATAATACCAGCAACTTCAAAAAAGAGAGAGGGAGAGAAAAGACTGGTGAGGAGGAAAAAGAGCACAGTCTTCTCAGAGGGGGAGGATTTCAAAGACAGATGGTTGGAGCGGGGAGAACTACACGTGAAGAAAAATACTGGTGTCACAGTCAAAAATGAAGTGCACAGTCCACTATTCTGATTACCATAGAGCGCAGTGAAATGATTTTATCACCATGACAAAGGATAGAGTTCAACGCTCGCACTCTCGGAATCATTTTTATATGAAATGCGGAATAAAAACAGGGCATAAGATTCTGAAAAAGTATCAGAAATGTGAGATGTTCACCGCGCAGATATAGTACAGTAGAGTAGAGACAGCAGTTCATTAACAGGCTTAAAGGTTAAGACAATATCACAGCTGTGGATTAGAAAAGTGTAATTGTGATTGAGCTGCATTATAAAAACTATACATGCTATGCAAAATGCCACGATGAAACCAAAGTGTAAAAGAGGATTAATACATTTACTGTAAATATACAAAAACATAGAGATGAGCAGCTGTATAATAAAAATAAAAAAATCGAAGATAATAGAACAGATATAAACAAGGTAAAGAGGGTAGAGAGAGCGCACACAGTAGCAGCACGCGACCACAAGGCCACTGCAGTCGACAAAATAACAGAGCGGTGGCTCTGTGTCTGTGTTTTTATTCCTCTTTTTATTTTCTTTATTGTGGCTTCCTGCACGAAGTTCACTTTTTCTTAGCACTGGTTTCAAGGTTGTGGTATGATGACGATAATGCTGCTTTATGGACTGTGTGAAATGCATAACAGAGTGATAGATGGGGGAATGTCAACCGTCTGGCCTTTTTTTTTTTTTTTTTTTTACACAGCATTGGCAGCCATGTCGTGGTGTGTGTGTGTGTGTGTGTGTGTTGGTGTTGGTGGGGGTGCGAGACGGAAGCTAGGAGCATATGTTCCTTAGCGCTCGGCCCAGGACGGCATTTTGTCGTGTGTGGGTTTTACTCTGCTGTCGATCTGACAACAAGGCAGCAGCAGACACGGCCAACAGACTCGTGGGCAGCAGCCGGCGGGGAATCACTCAAACACACACAAACACACAGAGTTGTGCAGCTATTCTTGTCAGGACACTGTGTTGACGTCCAGTAGTTTGGACATTTGTTCTGCCTCATC
This sequence comes from Solea solea, assembly GCF_958295425.1. Classification (NCBI taxonomy): domain Eukaryota; kingdom Metazoa; phylum Chordata; class Actinopteri; order Pleuronectiformes; family Soleidae; genus Solea; species Solea solea. Next base: position 9,803,861 of record NC_081149.1, on the reverse strand, counting down.
GGGACCAGGTTTTGGTTTCAACGAGGACTACTGGTCCTGACAAGGTCAGTGTTTTTGACAACAAAACACACAGTACACACACACACACACACGCGTTTGTGGAGCCATACTTCTTAAGACACTTCATTGACTTCCTGCTTTATCCCTCACCCTGACCTAATTCTACAGGCCTTTGCACAAAAACACGTAAGCTTTCATATCAGCAACGGAATTTCACTGAAGGATATTTTGGCTTTTATTTTCATAGACCGAGGTCAGTGTTTTCCAGCGCTTTTGCTTCTGAAAGGTACACAACAAAGCAATCAGAGTGCGTATTGTTGTTGATGATGATGATGATGATGATGATGTGACATTAAAATGACTCAAACAGGCACCACTGGGACTGTTTACAAACAAACAGACCCTTATTCAAATCTGAAAACTGTGTGCCAGACCTCCTAAAGTCTGTCTTTGAGAGGTGAAGTGGTCCACTTTACTTTCCCTCTGTACTCGTCTAAATTCTCCTCAGAATTATTCCCACTGTTTGCCGTCGTTGCGCAAAGACCTGGACCCTACCGCTCAAAACAAAAGTCTTAACTCTCAAAAAAGCACTTTTAAAGTCATAAGGACCCGATACAAATTTCACTACATCCTCCTCACAATGACGGGCGGTGAAGCAAAATTCATCCTCGCAATTTCATAAAGACAAGTACACACACACATACACACCCACACAGAGAAGGAAAAGCAGGGCTTGCGGGGAGAACACTTATCAGCTGATAGTGCTTCCACACCTCTCTGTGACTCTCTAGGCAGCTTATTAAATCACTAGCTGGCTGTTTGCCTCTTTGGATGATAACGCTGCGGCGGAGGCCAAAATCCAGGCATGTATGACAGCGAGCAAAAAGGCGCACGCGTGTGTGTGTGTGTGTGTGTATGCGCTTGGCTCGCATGTGCAGCACATGCACACAGAACTGCCGACGTTACTCTGAAAAACAAACAGCTCCCAAGAACGAACACAAGTGGGAAAAAAAAACAAACATACTGAGCGTTTGCTCCTCATTCCTCGTCTGCTATCACCAGATTAGCTGTTCAACCCTTCAAGTCTTTCTACTGTAATTCTCTTGTCATCACCTCAGTGCTCCCTTACGTCTCTGACAAATTGTCTTCTCTCACATCTAAATGCACCCCGCCCCCTCGCGTACACCATCCCCTTGTGCACATTCCTGCAAAAGTGACACAGCAATGGAGAAAGGGAGAGATCAGAAGGGAAGTTTATTGTATACTTTACATTAATGTAATTCTCACCCACCCTTCAACTACGGCTCGTCCCTTTCAGAGGGTCACAGGAGCTTTTACACTTTGGACAAGATGATAATAGTGATGATAATAATCGTTATTAATGCTCATGGTCTCTATTTTGTACTTTATTAATTCTGCATTAAAGAAACCTTATAATTAGGAGCAGCAGGCAGTCACTGAGCAGCGCCCGGGGATCAATGGGAGTTGGGTACCTTATTCAGGGGTACCCTAGCCCTTTAACCTGGTGGGGACTCGAACCAGCAAAGCCCCGGGTTCCCTATCCACTGGGCCATGGGCTGCCATCATCTATCTTTCCTTTATCTTCTTCTCTCCTTTCCATCCTCCTCTTCACCCACCTCTCCTTCACTAACCCTCTCCTTTCTCTCCACTCTCTTTGTTCCTGTTGAGTTCTTCCATAATTTTAAGGTCTTGACTTTACCATGAAAAATGCCTTGAGATAATATTATGCTATGAATCGGCGCTATACAAGTAAAATTTAATTGAATTGTTCACAGAAATAGGTGGATCTATTGTGGCAGTGTGCGTGTCTGTGCACATATGTGCGTTTTCATGTGGACACAAGCACACGTGTTCACTCTGTCCAAATTTCATCACGCCTCACTTGTGGATCACAGTCCAGACCGCTGGCTGTTGAGACGAGGCCCCGTCCTCCCTCTCCCCGATGACTTTGCTCACAGATCAGACTGTCTCCCCTCCGCTCCTTCCCCGGGCATGATTTCTCCTCTTCCTCCTCTTCCTCCTACAGCCACCACAACAATACTTTCAACAATACTTTCCTCCCTCTCATGAGTCACTGGGTTACACAACAACCAGTAACATCACATCTCATTTGGTTGTGTGGGGTGGTGCGTCCAAGAATTCAAACATTGATTTTTCAATTCATTCCTTTTTTCCACCTGAGAACAATAATAATAATAATAATAATAATAATAATAATGATAATAATGAATTCCAGCAAACAAAATTGAACATACTGAGCCGTCCCCTCCTCACCCGCAGAATTAGCTGCCTTTAATCTGCTGTAATTCTCTTGTCATCACTCATTTAAGAGGAAGTTCATTTAAGTTTGTGACAAGCTACCTTTTCTCACCCCTGACAACCTCCAGTCAACCGCCTTTTTTTGTCTCACTGCGCACACTACTGCAGAAAAGCTCAGGAAGAGGAAATGGGGAGAGGGACGGAGAGGAGAGGAGAGATTTTCTATTTGTGGCCCACTGTAATTATGTGGGATTGACGCTGGCACAGCAGGGTCTTGATGTTTAGTGAGTGAATCTCCACATTCTTTTTCCGTCTGCCTGTCGCTGTCAAACCTCCCAAAGATGGCCCACAGTTTGACTTTGAATGCACTTACTTTAGAACAGGTGCCGTGTAAGGTAGACTGTGCCATAGATGTGCGGCAGGAGAGATGTGCAGGTATTCTGGTGCACTGGCTGCAATATGGGAACGCCGTAATACACCCCATTAATTAGCCTGGTTTGTCTCCCGCTTATATAAACATCATTTAAAGTATAGTTTGGTCCAGGGCCGACAATACCGGGAAATCAAGCCATATGCGACGACGTTGAATATAGTGCTGCATGGTGATATGATTAGCTCTAAATAAACAAGTGCCAACATAGAGCCAGACAGTGAGTAGCATTACTGCCTTATGCCTTATTTCCATTCCAACAACAGGGTTTTATTGAGAAAAAAAGAAACTCTTGAGCCCCTTTAAAACACGTTCTGCTTCACTAAACAAAACATAAAAAGCCCTAAAAGACAAGGTAATTTAATTTAAACATAATATTTTTATACCCACCAAGTAGAGGTACTGTACGTGTGCTTAGATGAAAATGTAACATAAAACAAAACCAATTATCAATGTCTATTTCCCCATAGACTACGGAGTTATTTCTGCAACCTAGCACAGCCGCCCCCTGGCGGCTATTTAGTAAATTATTTCTTTCCTGATTGACTTCATCCCTCTTTTATATACTGTCTCTATGGGTCACGTCATTTACATGAGATCACCCAAATGCAATAATTACATTACTTGTCAAATTTAGGGCAGCACAAACTCAGCTGTAAATGCAAAAACCAGAATGACTCGCTCAGGTTTGGGGACAGCGCTCTGCTCTTGGTCAGAAATCAGTGAAAAGTTCAGAACAGAAATGATGGGTCAGACTGGTGTCTCACATTAAAGAGGCTTCCTGGAGGCCAAACAGAGCATGTTGGGAAAGTGCAGTAATGAAAATAAATGACACCTGCATCCTAAATGGATGAGAATTAGGATTAAATCTTAGAAAACAAGGAAAAAGACGTATTCTGCCTGTGCACAGCTGAGCTCTGACACAGCCCAGCGACTGTCTCTTTGTCCTTATTTATGAACCGCGGCGAATGAAATCACAAGGACATAGTTGTCCCGCTGCTGGCCATGCATCCATATGGCCCCCTGAGGATCCTCATGACTTTGGCCGTGGTGTTTGTATAAAGAGACAGACGGGGGCCGGTTGGTGAGGTAAAATATTGCACGAGCCCACTCTCTCTTACCCCTTAGTCCTTCAAACACCACAACACAGAGGAAGAATGACTTCCATTATGCAGTTTCCTATAGAGTCTGACAGAAAAGAAAACATGAAATCGTTTGTGTAAGGAAATGTTGTGTCTCTGTTTTATTTTTTCTTTTGACGATAGGATCACTGGGTTAAGTCTTTGTTGATTTCTGGAGAATTTCAGGGCACACCGTGCACCACGTCTCTGGCGCTCGGCTGCGACCGCCCGCTGAGTAACAGTTGTGCCGTCAGTCAGACCTTTGCCACCAGGCTTCTGATCTGATTACCCAGCTGCGACGATGAATTCCTGCACTCCACCTCAGTGCTTTTCAGGGGGAAAAATGCTGACTGCAGAAATGATCATCACCAAGTGCAGGCGCCGCGTGAGCATAATTACTCGGCACCATGTGGACGATTCTTTCGTCAGATGCCAAGTGTGCACACTAACCCCCCCCCTGATGATGTTTAGCGCAGTCCTCGTATGCCAGTTGGTGAGTTGAGGCGACGCAAATGTGCTGCCCACTGTTTATCAGCCACACTGTTGCTGCACTGTTTCAACATCCCCCCGCCCCCCACGCTGTTTCCCCCCGACTTGGGGCTGATGGGACTGGATCTGACGGCGCAGGAGGAGAAGAACTACACCGTCCTGCGCGTGCATGTAGAACTGCATCTTTTATGGTCACAGCAACCAAGCCAGCATAACAAAAAAAAATATGCCCTGCATATAAATGTCTGCTTCACCCGAGCTGTGTCTGGAAATTGGCCTCATGGTATATTAGAGGTTCACAGTCACTGCAGAGCATGAAATGACATAATGCTGCCTCTGGATGTCTGACTCTTCTTCTACGAAAGGCTCACACACACACACACACACACACAGAGAGAAAAGTGTCTCATAACAGTGAATTAGCCACTGCTTGATCAGGAGGTGGTGTGAGGGCTACCGTGGGAACCATTACAGCACGGACGGAGCACATTTAATGCAATCAGCATTCATTAAAGACTGAATCTTTTTATGCCTCTCAATCTCCTCCGGTTCCTCCCTCGCTTCCAGTCTCCACATTCAAGTAGGATAATAATGTGCACACCCCCGACTTTAAAGACAGGACGTGACTGAATTGATTAGATCAAACAGTGCATTGATGATTAAGGAAGTTAATTAGCTCAAAACGGAAATGTTTTTATCCGTCAGGTGGCGCGAAGAGCACGGGCAGAATTGTGTTTTCTTCACAGAGGCACATACGATCACAACATGAATCATACTCCAGACTAGATGCAGCGCGTTGGGAAGAAGCCAAATAATATTGTGATTCCAGCTGCTTCTGCATTTAAATTCACTTCAACTGTGGGACGCTTTCTCGGCTGCGGGAGAGAAAATCGTAAATGATTTCAGAATGCATAAAATGTATAACATTATCCACAAAGAGCGATTTCGTTTTAAGCCTTCCTGTCCCCCGCCCATTTCCTTACCTTACCCTAAAGCCTTTCAAAGTTGTTTATTTGAATTACATTTTCTCTCTCTCTCTCTTTTTTTTTCTTTTCTGGGTCACTCGACATGCCGTGCCTGCTGTGCTGCGACTGTATGTTGTGTAGCGGAGTGTGTAAGTTGGTGACTGTGTGGGCTACGCGTGACAATTTGTATTCCTGTGTGTGTGTGTGTGTGTGCGAGCAGGCAGTAAATATGTGTGAAGAATATTTGAACAAGTCGAGACTTCAACTTTTTTTTCTTTTATTTGCTGTTTGATGTCTGAATTCTCTGGATGTGCTCGTCCAATGAGCACACGGTTTCCTCTCCAGTTTGTGTGGGAAGGAGATATTTCCAGCCGAGGAAACTGGAGTTGAGCTCTAATAAGGTTGTGAAGATTTTCCTTCTGAGGATTATATTTAATCTCAACAGAGTTACTTCCTTTAATCTACCTTTTTTCTCCCCTCTCTCCCCCCCCATGCAAAAAATATGTAGTTTTGCCCTCCTTTCTCCTTCTTTTCCCTGGAGTGCAGAAGGTGGCAGACTGCTCCATGTGGCCTGATTATATGCAAGCCTAAGCACAGTTTGACCCGCGACTGAAAATAGAGCACTCTCAGGAAGAAAGAGGATTTCATAACTTTGTCAAACACTGATTTAGTTTAAAGAAAGTTTGCATCCCCGTCAAACCCTACAACCTCAGCTGCAGCTGCAGCAATGACGCCGTTTTAGTGCCTAATTAATTATAGATTAATTCAATTAAAACAAGTATTAAGTGACATGAAGTGAAGTGCCAGCTTTACACGGAGATTCCGACATCAAGAGAGTCCATCACTGTGTGGATCAAGCTGTAAACGCAGAGGGTAATTTACAGCCGATGAATAAAACATGAGCGGATAATGAAGTTTGAATAGGATCAATACACAGCCTCCGGCCTGAGCAGCGACATTGTCTCATCAGAGAAAGATATCAACTTTTAGCCGTGTTACTGGCATTGACAAACAGAGAGATTAGCCCTCGAATTCAATTACGGGAGGCACAATGACAGAGGTGAGGTCGGGGTGACTCTGCTTATTTTTCTGTGATTCATCGTCTTTTTATTAACACTCATACTGTAGCTGCTTTTTTTCCACATGAAGATATACTGCGAGGTAGCTGGATTATAGCTGCTTTAAGCAAATACTTCCTGACTTCCTTTCAGACTACAGGAAATATGTCAGCAGTATGATTGGATCCATGGCTCAGCCGAGAGCTGTGGCTGCCCGATGGTGGTAACAGGACCTTGTGGAGATACTTCTTCTCCCGCAGAATGTCTATAATGAGTTCTGTCAGGCAAGCAGCGAACATCGCGCCGCTACCAAGCCCAACCTGAGCCGCGGCAAAGCCCATCTGTCAAGCAATGATGATAAGCCTGGAGCCATCTGAAAACAAATTGCTCAGCTCCCCCACTGTGACGCTCCGCGCGGCAGCATGGCTATGGGTGGGCAACAGAGATGCTGCAGATTCCTGATGTTCCCCAAGAAGAAGGAGGTGGAAGAGGGAAATATCAAACACATTCATCTATGCAGATGGCGCCGATGGCCAGTCATCTCTCTGCAGCAGCTGGAGGCAGAACTTCTCCATGTGACGATAAACAGCAACACGGAAGAAAAAAAAAAGAGAATCAGAAAACAATTTCTTTTTGCTTCCAAGCCTAAGGGAGCGGAGTTTTGATAAAGATGACAGCTGTTGCTCGTTTTAAGTGACCTGATGGAGGGGGCTCAGAACTACCACAGCCATTTTGCATCAATCCATCAAAGCCAAGGAGTATGAATAACTAATTCAAAGTTGTTGCAAAACTTTAAAAAAAAATTTTTTTATGGCCAATGTAGACTGTGGCTTTCACTTCAACTTAAACAAATTTAATTGAACTACACTAACGGCCTCTCCTCCCAATCTTTATCTTGCATCTGCACTGGAGGGCAATTCCATACAGTATTAATGTATACTGTGAGTGACTCCACGTCTTTCCTAAAAGGTCTTTGTGCACTTGTCACAAGCAAATATCAAGTTCCAGAAAACAAAAGCGAAGGGTTGGGTACAATATTATTGAAGAATGCCTGAAATCAGTCCAATTATCCTGCCACAGCGATTAATTGGTTTACCTCTAGTCACACGCATGCACATGCAAAAACCCTGGGGCAAGGAACTCCGCGTGATTGACAGGAACTCCGATGAGGTTCATTTCCTCGACAAATTGAGTCATTTGTAGAAGTGGCACTAACAGCGACATCATTTCTTACATGAATAAATATCAAGTTGGTCAACCAAGCATCGCGCGGCCATCACGCCGACTGTGACAACTCATTATAAATTGATTAGACGCGGCGGGCCCAGTCGGGGGCTGGTCGGTCAAATTTCCCCCGGAAAAAAGGAGGAACGACGCTGTGTGCAGGAGAAAGTAAGAGACAAGACAAGAGGTTGCTTTCTAATTTTAGCTCCTCAGCTGACGAGATGAGAGGAGCCTGAGATGAAAACACTCAGTGAGACACTGGGAGGCAGACACAGAGGTGCTTATGAGGCTGTGACGAATGTGAAATGAAAACGATGCTGCAGTTGTGTGCAGGGTGGTGGAAGTGTCCTCTGCTGAATCTCTCACCAGAGACACGCAAGCGGGTTCCTTTGAAGGACTTTAAACCTGAACCATAACCACCTAAAACCCTAACTTTAACCGAACCACAATTCAAATCTTAGCCTTAAACTTAACCATACCTCTCCAGGTAGGTCTCCATAAGGACTACAGGGTCAGTGTTTCTGCCAGAAAGAGGCGACAAATACAAGCACACAAACACACAGAGAGCGAGAGAAAGAGTGAGGAAAGAAGCTCTTAACAATTAATGACTCATTTACACACTTGCCAATAGTCTGACGTTCTTGGGTATTGCAGCTGGGACCATTTTGCTTTATTTATATAAATGACACTGGTGAACCGCTCGCTGAGAGAGACTTGTACTGTACATTGTATTATTACATCCATTGTTATGCAAAACAGCTCCAGCTATAAGGACGCTGTATTCGCAGCGAGCCAGTAAATTGCCTTTCAGAACTGTTCTTTTTCCTTTTTTTTTACCCTTCAAATAGGCTGCTGATTATCTGCTCCCATTTCACCTACATTTGTTTTTCACAAAATGTCTCTTTCCTCCACCGTGCCTTTATTCCGGGTTCTTGGTTTTCAGTCATTTCTTATATCAAACCCAATGTCAGTGCTGCTTTCAGGCACGTGTCTGTGGCTAATTAAAAGTCTTAATGGAAATGTGTACTGGCAATAAAAGCGTTCCTGTCCTCGCTGTAGGGCCAAATATTTTCTCTCGCTCCTCCTTTTAACACATTGTAAGGAAGTGGGAGACTGCTCATACATCACTGGAGGAACAGAATTGCAGTTACTTGAGAGTTATGGCACAGGATCGACTGTGGCAATAAAACTCCTTCAGCTGTGAAGGTTAGCACAGTGGTAATGCATAAATTAGCTCACGTTCTATAATGTAGATAACGTTTCAGGAAAAAAAACAAACACAGTCGCAAAGAAATTCAGAGATAATTTTAATTAGCCACACGAGCAGGCTCACAAAATCCCGACTACTATCTTTGCTGACTGAGAGCAAAAGCGAGACACAATTTCGGGAACAAATTAACTCTGGAGTGGCCGTGATCGGGTTATAAGGATGTCTGAAGGACGTGCCAAAGTCAAAAACCAATTACCCCTCGGTAGCTTTTTTTTTAAATAGCCCTTTCCCTCAATCAACAGCGGCCCTGGGAAATGAACAAGCTAATTTTTGCCCAACCTGAGCTGTAATTGTTTCAAATCAGCCTCATGCCTCAGCGTCACCGCCAGAATAATTGCTCATGAGCGGGAAGATTAATCTACAGAAGCACATCTGTGGGACTTAATTTGCAGGTCGCAGTGCCATGCCTTGTGGATCCATTAGACTCATTTGGTTTTCAATCCCGCGCAGCATATGCAGCATAACAGTCGGCAGTGTGCACAGGGAAACAAGCAAACACAATAAACTGCTCGGTGTTTACACACAGCTTCGAAAAAAACCAGTCCTTTCCTTTCCTTTTGGACGTTTTCACCTCGCAGTGCAGTCGGAACACAAATCCCCGAGTCACGTTGTCACCCCCCCTCCCTAAATGAGCCGTCATTTATCATTTTCACTTCTTAAAACACTTGCTAATAGAGGAGAGGAATCACACTCAATGAACTATATCCGACAGGGGGGGAGGAAAAAGTGTCATCCTGCATGCCGGGCTAAGAAAATCAGCTCTCGGATTGTGGGCCACGTTCGGGTTGAGAGAGGACGGGGCCGTTTCGACGAGCTCCCTCTGAAGAGAAACAGCTGCAAGCTGCAAATTGGAAAGCCTCTGTGAGAAAGCGCTCTGCCCTTTGTTGTCTTCTTCCTCCTCTCCACAGAGTGCTGGCATGCAGATGTCTCCTCTCGTTCCTCGTGTGTAATTACAAAGACAGAAGAATGGCATGAAGGGATGATTCTTTATGTGAGGCGTTGGACTGCAGGCAGTGCCCCACTGTCGGGCAGCTGTGTGTGTTTTTAAAAATAGGAAAACGTGCACCGCTGCAAAAGGATTTAGCACCTCGGTCCTTTGCCACCGCTTCCTCGCCGCCTTCCGACATGACACGCGGGATAATGTGGTGGAAAAGATTATCTGTGTTCCCACCCATGCGGGTGTTATACATGTATACCTTCCTCTCCACCTTCTGCTCCGGCTGGGTGCAAAGAGAAGACATAGGGCCGGGCAGATAAGGATTTCTTATCAGAGCGTGTGCAGGTGTTTAGTAGAGCGAGACCGTAACAGGATTCCTAAGTCAGTGTTGGCCAGTGTTGGAGTGAGGGGGAAAAGAAGCACACAGGGATGGACGGATGGAGAAAGAGTGAGCGCTCTGTGTGTGTGTGTGTGTGTTTGTGTGCACAGCTCTTTAGGACCCTTTCTGGCATAAACACTGACCTTGTCAGGACCATGGAGACCAAAAACCTGGTACTGATAAGGCAGTCTTTCCAGAAATCCTTCGAGAATAAAGTCATAATATTATGAGAACAAAGTAGAGTAGAATAAAGGAAGAGCATTTCATGAGGTTATATTTTGATTGGGGGCTTCACAAATAAATCTGCTCCCCCGTTATCTTTAGCATCAGGAGTTTGAAAAGAAGAAAGTGAGTCTGTTTGGAAGAAAGAATCCCACACAGAGACTCAGAGAAAATCATCTCTTTCGTGGACTGGAGGAGGAAATGGCTGTTAGAGGTCGACTGCGAGGATAACACATGGTTACATCTGTGTTCTGTTGCTATTTAATAACAATACATTAGATAATGATAAAAATGACTTTATTCTTGTACTTTTACAACTTTTAATATTATGATTTTATTCTTGTAATGTGACGACTTTTTTAAAATTACAACTTTATTCTCATAAAATTCCGACTTTGTTATTCCTCTAAAATTTGACTTTAATCTCGTAATATGACTTTATTCCCGTAAAATGTGACTTTAATCTCGTAATATTATGACTTTAATCATATAAAATTTTACTATAATCTCGTAATATTATGACTTTTTAATATTACGACTTTCTTCTCGCAAAATGACGACTTTATTTTCATAATATTACGACTTTATTCTCGTAATATTACATTTATTTTTCCTCTTCAGTTTGGCCCAAATACTCCATCGTAGTCAGTAAAGTGTCCTGCGAAGACTAGCTGCACAAACCTGTGTGTGTGTGTGTGGAGGAGGTAGGTGGACCAGTGAGTGTTACAATAGTGAATCCCGTCTCTGAGTGCTACAGTAGAGCACGTCTTAGACACCTGCTGGTGTTGGCGATAAGGAGTGAAAAGCAATCACTTCAGGGCCTCGATACAACCAACGGGCATCTTGCTGCCTCTCAACCTGCTACTTGGGTAATTTCTCTCAAATATAACTCACTCTGTTGTAGGTCAGCTCCCTTTGTGGGTTTACACCTCAGTGAGGAGCAGAGAGGATAAGACGCTCTCACTCAGAGTGCGCCCAGTTAAGGGTGCACTTTCTTCTTATGCTGACATCACACTACCACATTACAAGCAAGATAAAAGTCTAGTATTGGGACCCGTCTCCCTGGAAAAATCTATTGTTTCATCTTGTGTTATGTGCCACAGTGAAAGACATGCCTCGGGACCTCATGATAGAAAGTTCCACATGTTTTATTTGTTCCCTCTCTTTGATGACGTGACGCAGCAGATTTCTTTTGTGACCATTTAGTGTCAAATTTGAAAGGATTCCCTCAAAGCAAGCTTAAGATTAAGCATTTAAAGGGCAATTTCCGGTCATTCTTAAGTCCATAACAGGATCGGGTGATACAGATAAAAATGATGTTGTTTCAGGAAAATGTTTTGCTCATGAGTGAATCCTGAAAGTAAAAAGTTCACTGTGGTTTTAAGTGTGTTTGTAGAAAAATAACACTGTTATTCCATTACCAGGCTTACTAGTTTCTTGAGCCACTTCAAGCTGCCATTTCAACCTCATTTCATCGCCCTCAGAGGTCAAGGGCACACGGTCCAGATCAGAGCGTTTCTCATTAGTGTGATTCCAACTGAGGACTATAACGCAAATCCTCAGGATACATCTTTGCTCGTCGCACGGAAAAACCATCATCAGCTGTTGCAGTCAAGCAGCGCCGACTCCTGAATTATTAATTTCCTGTTTACAGCAGGCGACAGGTGCGTGACCTCTGTGACGAGTGGCCAGGGTGTCTGGGAGAAGTGCTGACAAGTGGAGGGAAAGGGAAGGGGGGGGGGGGGGGGGAGCCTTAGAGGGACAGCGGCAGAGGGAGAAGTTGAAGTTTGTGGCCACGTTTGCGTTTCACCTTTAAAATTCTAACTCTATAACTTAACAGACTTCGAGGTGAGGCCCGCGCGGAAGAATATTTGGAGGAAGGAGCAGGGAGAACCAGCAATTCAAGTGGAATTTATGTTCAACAAAATGTTGGAATGAGACTCAGGCTGGCACTGGGGTTTTTACTGAGGTCTGTCAAGCTTGAGCTGTACATCACCTGAGAGGCATTTACTGTAACATTTCCCGAGCATTTAATAACTGGTGCAGAAACACGGATCACTAAGATTCACTGGGAATTGCAAACGGATCAACACGCGGCCACACCGAGCTTGACTTGTTGTTTGGCTCCGGTGAGCGTCAGCTAGATGAAAACATGAATGTAGCCGAGGGGCATGGCAGGCGAAGGGAAGAGGAGGAGCACCACTGAAAGTAGAAGGGACAGACAGAGGTAGATAAACAGAGGGACTAGAGGCGGGAGGTAAGCGGATGTTGTCAAAAAACTCCACAGACGACCCATCAGGTTTGTTTAGTTTGACACCAAACGGAATCCCAGGAATTCAATCGGGTTCGCTCAGCCCGAATAACAGCTCCTGGCGTCTGATAGCTTAAGAATAAGCCTCTCATTTATGCAGACATATTGATGTGGACATCTGCATGAACACACACTCTCGCAAAACGAATGCACGCAAAACCGAACAGTGCGGGCGCTCTCTGCAAAAAAAAGATGCATGGGTTTCACCTTGGGGCTGTGGAAAGAGACAGACAGTTCTCCTCTTTAGCTTCTATCTCACGCCTCAGACAGAATCACAAACGGCTGAATGATATAGTGATCTGTCCCCTCTGGTTGTGAAGTGGGACTGGAAACCACGTCCCTGCGACGGCAGCGACAAAAGGCCCATTTTTCCCTCTCACTCGTTCACTCGGCTGCCACATCCGCGGGGACCTCGGCTAGATCTCAAAGACAGATTAATCTCGATTGAAAGTTGCTGAAGTGTCCTCAAGCGCCGAAGCGTTGCCACCATCGAGTGAGAGACGACGCCGACGGAGACAAGACAGAAAAATTAGCTCTGGGGACACTTTGGAGAGGGGACGAACTCCCGTAGAACGGCCGGTACAGTAGTGTACGCACTAAAGTGATCACACCGTCTTCATTAATATTAATATTCAAATGAATATTAATACGACTTACTGTTAATGTGACCATCTGCCTCTCTTCTATTAGCTTCTGTTACGATTCCCACTAACTTCTACATTTTACATTCCTGCGATTTCAATGGTTTTAAATCAATTTGACGTTTTTTGCAATCTGCACATAGAGGGATTCCTCCTCTCTGGCTCTGCTTGGTTTTTCCTCCTGCACAAGGGTAGTTCTTCCTCATTGGATGTGAGGGTCTAAGGATGTAAACTGTGTTTGTGATGCTGCGGCTGTTGTATTAAATAAAATTGACTTGACTTGACACACTCACACACTCGAGCAGCGTGAATCTGATATTTCCACCAGCATGGGTTTTTACAGTTTTTGGCTGCTGAATGAAAACACTCCCATAAAACTAAATTAAAATGAGGCACTACAACATTAGCAGTTACGACTGCTCGAGCAGGTTTCGCAGACTCTTAAAAGCATTAACAGGCTGTACAATATAATCCTCCCGTAACCATATTCCACATTTGATTATACTGTCTGTTTTTAGGGATATGTTCCTGTAACTTTTGATGAGCGTATAAAAGATGCCCTGATTAACACAAACTGTAACAGATTAAACTACCCAGTATTTTTCTTCTACCTGCACCAGCTGTGGCATTCAAAGAAGGCCGCTTATAAAGCGTTGCATCATAAATGACGAACCAATATCCAATATTACACTGACAGGGAGCATTTGCTGCCTGATGAGAAGCATTTATTTGATTTTAACTACATTTCGCTTCAAATGCTTTAATATTTTAGCTTCAATTTGTAGTATTTTCGTTTTTTGAGGTATAACCTATAACCTAACCCTTCAGGATTTAAGTGGGATTACAGAAAAAAGAAAAAGCCCAACTTTTTTGGGAAAAGCAACAGTTGCGGTGGACGTTATTAGCTCATATGATCAATATACCTTATTAATTCCTTTTTTTTTTATATATGTACTCTATTGCCTCTTGTGAGCTTTTCTGTCTTTTATCCAATATTCTGTACAGCACTTTAGTCCACTGTGTTTGTTTTAAAGTGCTTTACAAATAAAGTTGGATTGGATTGGATCATTTTAAAATATAAGTGGTTGTTTTAATAGGCAACAATAATAATAAAAAAAAAATTATGATGCAAAATTAATCTATTCATTTACAAAAAAAACATATAGAAATGACTCGTTACAACTTGATATTGTTTGGAGGGCCACATGAAATCAATTGGAGGGCCACATGTGGCCTCCGGGCCGCCACTTTGAGACCCCTGATTTAGAGGGACAATATCATTATCTAAATAGGAACATTTCATCTGGACGACGTTGTTGTTGTCCCCTTTTATGAAATTGTATGATTCTCTTCACTTTAAACATAACATATTGTGCTTGCAACTATTAATTAGTGAGTCTCTTTGATTCAATTATCATTACAAGTATTATTATTTCACAACAAGAGGAACTACAGTACTTTATTAAAGGGAATCATCACGTTATAGTGCAAACAGAAATTGGTTTGAACAATAGAAAATTAAAACAATTTGTATCAAAGCTGCAAACGGAGCTCGTGAGAGTGGAAAACAGAAATGGGTGTTTCTTTAATTCTAAAATAACAGCTGGGAGCTGTGCCGCGCAGGCTGGCACTAAATCTCACCAAACAGTTGCATCATTCCCAACATCTTCTGTAGGGATCAATCTCACGTTTATAGAGCAACATCCGCGGCTGTCCTCGGTACGTCGCTGATGCAAATGACATAACTCAAGTTGGGCGAGTTTTGGTGACCTTTGGCTAACATACTGTGCCAACGTTCACTAACCTACTTCAGCGTGTCTGCTGCTGTCTGCCGAGACAAAGAGGATTTACCATTAATCTGGCTTTAACAGCAGCAGGAGAGCGGACTCTCCACAACAACACTCCGGAGAATAGGACTAATCAAGACATCATGAGGATCAAACAAGGAACAATTACCCCCAATAAAATCAATTTTGTTGATTGACAGAGAGAGAGAGAGGGAGACGGAGAGAGCTGACACAGCAAGATGATTAGATGTGATTACAATTCAGTGTCATGTAAAGGTTCACGCACAACAACAACAACAAAAACTGGAATCTTTACATTGACGTGGAGTTGATAAACATGGTACTGGCATGAATAAACCCTGTGACCTCGCGAGATTTTCTGATTAGATCCGAGATATGTGAAAACAAATCAGAAACACTTTATTTGACTAAAGCAAATCTGTCCTTTACTGGGCAGGTGGGAAAAGAAACGGAACAAAAGGGAGCTGATGACAAAAAAAGCCGTTTGATTGTAATGGTTGCACATGATTGCAATAATAAGCAAATGGCTTTAACAGGTTTCCACCGGCGTAGCAATTCACAATCACCTCTCTTTGGTAAGCGGCTTGATAAATCCCCACAAAGTGGTGCCTGGCTTCAATCACAGCAAGCAGCTTTAATAGATGTGGAGCTGCTAATGTGTCATTCTCATTGACTCTGCGTTTGCCGTTTCGCTAAGAACAGCCTGAGCACAATCGCTGGCCTCCAGCAAACGAACCCCCGTCGATGAGGTTGGGGGCTCCGCAGGGACCAGCGAGGGAGTATTTTTCTTGTTCCCGCTCCAGCAGCTTTTTAAATTTCCTTCATATGTCCCCTGAGAGAATGACTGCAGCATGGTTGTGCTACAGGAGGAAGGCGGGCAGCGCAGGGTTGGAAAATGCAGATCTAAGGAGACAAGCTGCGTGTCCCACTGAGGAGGGCTGGGAAAGTTACTGTGCGGGGATTTTCACACTTAATGCATATTTGAATGTCTTTAATAGATATTGATAAATGGCAGAATATTTGAGATTCAGAAGGTTTTTCTGTTCCAAACCCTGAGAGTCTCCACTCATTCAGTGAGAACTTATTTTAGCATGGACCATGATTTCTGCTATTGCACTTCAAGGTTCTTGGTCCGTTTGCATCTGAGCTGTACAAGGAGTCTTCTCTGGATACAGATTGACGTGTAATAAATTCATATATTCAAGTGAGAACAAGTGAGGCTCTTGGAGATAATATTTTCTTGATTTGACGAGCCCCTGCTGCACCGCTCCACACATCTGTCACACTGTGTTCAACTCAGCGCCGGACCACTGGCCTGTGGAACTGCAACCGCGTAGATAAAGAATCAAGTAAACAATGATGGTAAACACATATAAACACACGCACCGAAAACAACATCATGCAGGAATATAAAGTGCAAAAATAGTGACGGCTGAGAGCATTCTCAGTCTGAACGCTTCACAAAAAAAACGGCGTTTTGCAGCATCAAAGGCCGATCGATACATTTTGTTGTGTCAGACTGGAGACAGAAGTGCAGCTTTTGGCTTCAGCGTAGACCGAATCAAACACAGACAAAACTTATCTCTCCAGTGCCTGGCAACAGATCCATTCTGCAATCCCAATCAATTCATTACACAGCCTCTAGACACACACACACACACACACACGCGAGTATAAGGCACGGCGATGATTGGCTTGTCCCACTTAATCACTTCCTATTAAAGGCACCTGCAAGGTTGCAGCAGTCCTGTGCAATTATGTGTAATCAGAAAAATGTCACATTTGAATGATAAGCAGCACGAGAAGACGCAAAAACATGATGCCACTGCATATTTATACCACAAAATCATCAGCCGCTCGCGTACCAGAATTATTCCTACAAGTCTAAGAAATGGAATACAACATGACAAAATATAAGCTCTCGCACAGATTTTTGCATATGCCGTTGCGGGCGTATAAATACACACCAGCACCCACACTGGAACGGGTGGAAAAGCCTATCTGCGGCGGATAAAAGACGTCCCTTATCAGCTTTCTCATAGAGGAGCTGGGAATGAAGGCATTTACTCAAATGAAAGAGGCAGGTTTTGGAGATAAGCCGAGAGACGGAGCTCGGCTAAGCTTTTAGATTGGACCGGGCCTACAGAGGGAACAAAGAAGGACAAGAAAAACAGATGGATCCATGGACGGACGGACGGACGGATGGATGGATGGGTGGATGGGTGGGTGGATGGGTGGATGGGTGGATGATAGAGGGTTGAATTGCTGATGGAAGTAATGGGCGGACAGCACAGGCTCTTTATTAGGAGCCATACTGTGTACTGAGGCATACGGGGGAGGAATGCATGGCTTTCGTCAGTCATGCAGTCAACACTTACATAATGTGCATTTACACCGATGTGAGTGTGAACGCTATTGTGTTGACCCCAACCCCCCCCCCCCCCCCAAGTATTGTTTTGTCCACGCACACGTGTGTCCCTGCCTTCTGCACCCTGGCACAGCTTCTCTGCTGCGCTGGGCTGAATAACCCACTTCAAAGTGAGCCATTGTCATACATTAACGCGGCGAACGGCGGCTAGTGCGACAGAACTCAGTACACACTGAGACTGGATATCCCCTCTGAGGGAGAGAGAGAGAGAGAGAGAGAGAGGGAGAGAGCAAGAGAGGCCTGTTCACAAACACACAGCTGTGCCAACATTAATCATGTAGACTCTCATAAAATCATTAGAGCTGATCATTCCCAGTCAGACTCTCCGCGCAGCAGCTTGCTGCTGACAAAAAGAAGCAAGAATGCCAATTTATGTTCGTGATGCAAGCCAACACAAGCACACACACACACACAGAAACCTCTGTAGTGCAAAAAGTTAACATGAAGAAGACCAAATTACACAGCGGGCTTTAGATGAAAATGTTAAATAGTTGTACATAATCATAAATTCATAAGCCAATTCACACTGCATTTATGTACTTTTTAATGACATTTTTATCATATCATTTGATGAATGGTGTTTGTGCGCCCTCATTATCAGTACTTAAGTATATTGTATGTGAAGAAACTGTCTGAATATGTGTATAATCTGTGTCCCATTACGTAGCCTACGGAAAAACACTTTCTATTATTCTGTATGTTGGTTATTTCATGATGTGCGTTTGATATTGTGTATAAGAAAAATGCAAATTAAGAGATTTGGTGTTTAAATTTGTCAATTGATTAATGCGAGGGTTTAAAGTGGAAGCGTTTTCACACCGTCTGTGTCACTTTTGATGAATTAAAACATCCGACTGGCAGTTTCATTAACGCTAAACAAAGTTCATCTCAAGTGTGATGCCGCGGCCTGGCAGCTAATCTGTTTGCATTCAGAGTGTCACTGCACATCAGGACAAATCTAAGCGGGACGCCACATTTGTTGACAGGTTGTTTTTTTTACCCGACATGCGCCTGTCATTCGTGGTGGATTTATTTATCAGTCACGATTAAATTTCAAATATCTTGTTTTTTTTGTGTGTGTGGGGATTATATAATATGACATTTTCAGGCTAAACTCAACCTAAGCCTGAACCAAGTCTGACCTAAACCATGACCAAATTACATTCCAAGCAAATGCAAAGATGTTTGACTCGGGTCATATAACCGTTGTCGCAATGACCAATCGTAAGTAAGATTTTACTAACTGGACACTCTAAATTGACTGTTGGTGGGAGTGTGAGAGTAGATGGTTGTTTGTCTCTATGTGGCCCTGTGTGGACTGGCGACCTGTCCAGGGTGTACCCTGCCCATCACCCTATGTCAGCTGGGAGTGGCACCAGTGACCCTTATGTGGAGGATAAAGTGGTAGAACATGGATGGATGGCACTGATGTTTCAAAAATGACCACCAGGAGTGCTATGACGCTTCTTCTTCTACTTCAACTCACAATCCAAGTAACTTTATCCAGTAGCGTACCGTGGGGTTTCAATCAGGGCCTTCAGTAAAAAAAACACAACCACATACAAAACACACTATTATGCACTATATTCACGAGACAGTTAACCTGCAACAACCATAGCACACACGCACACCACTGCGCATCTATAGGCTACTGCATCATTACCACCACATCTTCCGTTATGTCATTCAGCAACCGCAATTTCACAAGCCACTATATGACATAAAAACAAGCTTCCACATAAGCATAGGCGTCAGCTACCCGGGGAACACGCTATGCAGTGGCCATAGCTTACTTCAAAACCCGCCAAAGGTTCAAACGTCGTTGATGACAACAGCGGGGGCTAGCGCCAGACATGTCGCTGGGCCTGGGGCGCTCTGTCACTATGCATCACATTTTGATTGGCTGACGACACACGTCAGTCAAAGTTATAACCAAATAGGAAATGGCAGCTTCAACGAAAGGCCAGCAATACTACTAGAGCAGGTCCATGGAGCTATGATGCGTTTAATGACATTATGGAAAATCCAGCTCAGCTTCACAAAAAATAACCATATTCTTTCTGGAAATATAATCATAACATTCGGAATTCAGACACACATTAATTTGATTATTAAAAAAAACAAAATAATAATAATAGTAATAATAAAAAAAATACTTTTTTAATATTGTCAGGGCCCACCACTGACTTTATCCCTGTGTTTGATGGTGAAAGGACAACATGCCATAGATGCGCACAGAACAAAAAGTACCTTGCGGTATACAGTGCTACACACACACTGATGTTAACCGATATCTCAGGTGTATATTGGGTATGGTCATGTTTGTACACTCACTAATCTCAGACATTGACTGGATATAAATCCCGGCCGCTAACATTAACCTGAAGCAGCGGGCTGTCATGATAAAATGGCATCCAGTACAGTTGGAGGTAAACATCCTGATAACTAACAAAGAGCTGGAGCCCAGAGAGCCAATGGAACTGGATCACCTTGTCCTCTGTTTACACTTAGCACCGTTTACTCACTTGCTGCTCCCTATAATGCCCATTGGACCCTGGAGTATTGCAGATCGGTGCCCGGGGCACCAGGAAGTGATGGCTGAAGCTGACTGTAAAATCAATAGCCTGTTACTTTCTCTGCTGCTGATCCTCGTGCTCGGAGAACTAGCAGGGTACACACACAGGCTGGTTTGATGATTTAGAAAAATACACCTGAGACAGAGAGATTTGAGAACAACAGGAGATATATTGCCTGTTTATTCCCTTAATGTTTCAATCCTCTCTCTTTCCACCTGTCTCAGTTCCCGACTCTATTTCTCTTTGCCTGCTCTGTATTTACTTTGGGGTTTTGTGCTCATTCTCCAGTGTTGTTCTCGTTAAACCTTTCTCCTGCTCGTTCAAGTGAAGGTCTGACTATCAATTTAGTGCGTACGCCCAGATTTCTGAACCCCGGTGAACCTGCTATAACACCACTCCAACAAGGGAAGCTCTGCCTCCTCTAACAGGCCATAAAATAAATAAAATAATAAAATAATAAAAATAAATAAATAATAAAATAAAAGTTCATTACATACATTACATTTCATTATTAATAGTGTACTGGAAGCGATCGTCTATATGACTAGTTTGTTCAGAATCAGCTGTTCGTCACAATGCATTGGCACAATGGAAACCAGTGGAAGCTCAGCTTCACTGGATGTCTTTGAGACAGCACAGAATACCTTTTTTTCACGACGGTGATTGGATAAACGTGGTAAAATCGTCTGGGGCTGGGGCAAAGTGATAAACGTGGTAAAATCGTCTGGGGCTGGGGCAAAGTGATAAACGTGGTAAAATCGTCTGGGGCTGGGGCAAAGTGGAGGGCTAGTATTTATATATAAATATCTGGGCCTGAAATGGGCTTCCCCTGTTTCAAAGACCAGCAATCTCCACTGATAGCCACACATGCTGACCTGAGCCAAAGCCAATAAAACCCCATGTGGATTGCTGAGTCATTTGACCCAGGAGTGAATTTAACATGTTACTACTGGTAAAAAAACGGTTTAAATTTGAGTTATTATACTATTTTTTTAACCAGTGTGAATGGGGAATCAGGAAGTCATAAGCGCATAAAAATACAAGGTGGTGATGTGTTGCTGTTTCTCCTCACGACCTCCATCTTTAGCCTCGGCATCTGGAAAATAGGAGGCTAAGTGGTGAGGTTTTTAGGTGCCGAGTGCAGCGTAGGACCATTTCTCATGTTGTCAGAGCTCCTGCTGGGCACCACATATGCCTACAGCTCTCAGTATCCTGGAGCTATCACTACAGCAGGCGAGCCAATCAAACCCACGCTGTCACTTCAGTGAAATGATGTGAACTGTCACTTGAAGATAAGCAGTTTTCCCCACAGGAAGCCCTGAGACCAGGAAGGGGAGCATACTGTACGAACCGTGCATACAAATGACACGAGGGGCGACGTGGAAAAGCAGACACATTTCATATGTGTTGGGTTTACATCACAGCACAAACACACTCTTATAAGGGTATATGAATGTGTTCATTTACAGAGAAAATCTCATGAATACACTATATGTACACAAAACGGTGACCTGGCCATGGTAGTAGCAGCACACAGACAAACTGAACTCCAAAATCTTTATCAGGCCTTTAAGCTCATTAAGGGTTAGAGGCTTTTTAAGTTGAAGATTGAAAACGAATCCAAGTATCAGGTGCTAAAACAGCCTCAAAGCTTTCTCTCTTTGACCAACATATGGCAGGATACGTCCAAAGAACGAACAAAGATCATGACCTCCATGTTTCCATTTTAAAGGAGAAGATAAGTAAGAAAGAATGTTGCACACAGTGATGAGTTAAAGAACCGATGAGCAGAAAAATCCCTCCACAAAACATCTCCATCTTCAGTAACAGATAATAATATATAAGTGCTTCAGCTATTTTGAGACATACTGAGTGCGCTCCGTAAAAAAAAGTGACCATGAATTAAAAATCCCAGATATTTAAATGTAGATTGTCAACTCAACTCTGTTGACACTTCATCTTTATAATTTTCTCTGCTAATATGTATTGGCGTTGAGCATAGATCTAGAGAGGAATAGGTAATCATTTTGCAATTCACTAGCTTGTGAACTCTGCCCTTTGTTGACATTTTGACGTGTGTGAATGGCGCCTGCAGGTCCATGTAGACAGGTCTAATTATTGTTACTGCCACAGTCTACCCTACGACTCCACTGCTCCCCCGGCCCATTCTAAATACAATCCATGATCAAAAATCCACTCTAAACACCGAAATGCATTTACATACAAATGTGAGTGTTCATTGTGATTGATGAAGTGTTATAGCACATCCAGATATCAGAGAGGTGAAGCAGAAGTCCAGTTACTTTTCAGGGCTTTCTCCATTTCCCCCGAAACACAGGAATACAATCTTTAAACAGTAACAAGAAAAAGGGACGACAGCACAGATGGGAATAGTCTGTGTTGGTGCCAGTCCTTCAAAGTAAGGATGTTGTTCTATTTTAACTACTTCACTGATAAAGACACTCCTTTCACACTGTGAAATGGCAGCCATGTATGCCAGTTCTACAAGTGTGCTGGAATGTTTTCACAGAATAAACTTATTATTGGGTGAAAATTGAATGGGTTCTTTCAAAATCCATTGAGTATTTTTTTTTTTTTTCATAATCTGATTTAAAAGAACAAACCAACAGATGTGGGTGCAAACTTCTATGTTGGAAACTCCCAATTCCCACAGTCCAACTCAGTGAGCAACAACTATGGAGTCAGAGCTCTGGGTTTTCTTATACTCGCAGCATTACGCAGAGATAATAAATCAACCTAAAAATTGCTGGCGTTCCTTTGTGGAGTCATTTATTCTTATTTTTCCAACAAGACCAGAGTATGTGCTGACATAAGACACATTGTGCTATGAGAAGAAAGCGCGATTCACTCTCGAGCCCCAACATTTCATCACAAATCGAGACCTGAAAAGCAACATCAGTGGTTGATGATATGCAAGCGTGTGAGAGCTTCCCTGAAAAGAATCTGTCTTCAAACTCACATCGCCACCTCGACTGATCTCTGCTGGGAAAGATAAAACAACATCAAGAATAGTGGCTAAGGCAAGATAAAAAAAAAAATATGCAAAGACAGTTTTGGAGCAGTAACTCATCCGGTTGTTGCTGTCATTTGAAAATGAAAATGCAGTAAAAAATAAGAGGAAAGAAATGTGTACAAACAGTATCCATTACATTTTGAGATAAACTTTCCTCTCACAGGAGTATTTGCAGCGATGACACAGACTAATACAAGATGAGGTAATTAAAAATGGAGTTGGATTGACTACAAATTTGTCATTTAAGGTGGTGAGTTTGTTGAGCTAATTGAGCAGTGGGTTATTTGTCTTTGCTGTGAGTGTGCGTGAGAGCATGAAGGCACCGGTGAGTTGAGCAGGAGTTGGAAAGCTGCCACCTTCATCCCTCTGGCCCACGAGGAATGAACAAAGAGACAAGACGCTCGGAAGATCCATCAGTCATAATGTCTCCCTGCTTCTCAAGCTTTGCCTTCGCGTGCATGTGCAAAAACCAAAACACTCTCACACACACTCAGTCCATCAGACACAGACCCACAGTCACATCTAACCAAGGAAATGCACAAACATTTAGCAAAAGCACACACACGCCGGGAAAGGGGCTGATGGTTTGATAATGTTGCGGATGGGGAGTTGGTGGGAAGTGGACCAAAACCCCTCGCCTTTTCATTAACCTCCTCCTCCCTCCACCCCCCGCCGCACAAGCACTTCAAACAGATGTGCTATTGCTCCCTGATGCTTGGGAAACCCCTCCAGCCTTTACACATTAAAGGTGCAACCAAGGGCAAGTGGACGCAGATCTCAAGGTCAAGGACTGGTCCAAATTTTCAGATGGGGTTTGGATAAAACAAAGAAAACCCACATAAAAACATCAATTACAAATACCTATTTAAAAAGAAAGACCATCAAAACAGGGGCGAGCCCTGCCTTTGGATTCTAAATTTGGGAATGTGCTATTATTACAGAAAAAATATACTGTCTCATAGCCTTGCTTTCAGGATGTGGCAAAACCCCCATTGAGTGGTCGCAGTGTAACCTTAAACCCACGTAATTAGCCCTGATCAAACTTCCACCCTGCTTAGCGCAGATTACCTCTGCTCGCCCCGCATTTCCATCCCCCAACCTCAGATCTTGCAGGCAGATAAAAAAAGGAATGGAGGAGGAAGAATGGCACCCACTCCCAGAGGGACAAGCCTATAATCAGCCCTCCCACCGTCCCACAAACTGTCCACTGCTCGGGGCAACAGTGGGGGGGGGGGGGGGGGTTTGTAGAAGGAAGGGTGAAGAGAGAGACGAGGTGGAGCTGCCACTGATTTTCCAATTCCTGAAATGAAACAGCATGCGGCTCACAGAGGGCAACAACATGGCAAAAATCACGGCCATCACATAGGAGCGGCTGAGAAGACGCCACAGCGCTTCCCTGTGGCCCGCATATAAGACGATGTAATGACCGAGGTGCGAACGGCACAAGTGGTCAGGTCTCCACTTGACAGTATAAAGCTGCCGGTTTATGAGTGGACTAAAAAGCTGATGGGGGAGTAAACACTGACACAAGACAAACGAGGACATCATTTCAGTAAAACACCTCGGCACTGAGAGCTTTAGTGTCTAATGTGCATCCATAATCTTCATCTGAGGGATTAAGAGGAGAAATTTAGAACGAGAAGTAAATATCTAGAGAAATGCTAATGTGGCATCCATTTTCAGGAAACCACTGGCCCATGTATTGAGGCCATTTTAAGAGCAGCGAGATCTCATTGCGCCCCACAATCTCATTTATAGCGAGACCCATCACCTCAAGAGGCCTGGTCTTGCTGTGAGAGTATGTAACCATTACTGTCCAGGACAGTAAACAAGACTATTAACGTATTCGCTCAAGATCTTCGTAATAATCAAATCCCTTCATTGCTTTTACATTCTCTTCACACGCTCTGTTTCTTCATCTGTGAAATGGGCGAATTACTCAAAAGCTTTATCCACTCAAAGAAACAGTCATGTGTAAGAATGTTTGGAAGGAGGAGACGACTGAGTCATTGCTTGAAACAGTGTTTCAGGTTCATATTTCTCACTTCAGCCCACACAGCGGGAGAAAAACAAGAGTATACCTTTATTCTCTGATATAATCAGAGAAGAGATGTAAGTCATTATGCAGGTGAAGTGAAAAAGGATCTGTTTTCATTGACACTCATTCCAGTATGAAATAATAAGACATCAAAATCACATTATGTTGAAGTTTCCACACTTTTCCTACAAATTAAGAGACTGAGAGATTTAAACCTCACTGATTTCACTGGTCGGACAATATGTCCATAAAACAAATGACATCTAGTTGTACTATAATAGGCTCAGTGGGGATTTATTTATTATTGATTATTTTGTAAGCAGCTGTTTTTTGGTGTAAATGACAGTAAAAAAAAAATATACTAGAGCTAATCACTGCAGCAAAATAAGCTAAATAACAAGTTACATTTTTTTCTTATTATTTGCTGGTTGAAAGAGTGGTTCTGCTGGTCCAGGATATTTCAAACAATAAGGTGCTAATTTGTTACTAAATTTAATGAAGTTTTTCCTGGTTAAAATGTGGCTGAAGTGTGTCCATCATTGGTCCTCAGTCCGCGGTGAAAACGCACACGCATGGTTGCTCGGGCTTGAGCTCCACCGTGATCGATACTGTTTAAATGATGTTGCCACAAAACTAACAGTTCACAGAGTGCAGAGTTAACACGAGAGCATGAAAGACGGTGTTAATATAATTCCACATCAATAAACAACTGTCTTCAGTTGAACGAGTAGCGCGCGCGTCCGGGTCATTACAAAAAAATCCGAAGATTCCTCTCACCAGTGTGATTTAAGAGTCACGAGCATTGTTCACAATAAGAGTGTCTATTAAAAGCACCACTGCAACATCTATCCAACATTCTCATGGACCTATAATCGGTGATATTTATGAGCGCAGTCACACCATCACCGGTAAAGAGTGGCGCACTAAAGGTGTTCGAATACTTACCGATCAGCATCGTGCGCACAGGACCGTATCCGTGTATCTCCAGCGCGGCGTGTCACCGTGCGTAAAAACGGTCAAATTTTACGCACTTGTTTTTTATCTCCAGAGAGAGAGACAAGGAATGAAGGAGAGTGTGAACGGCGGACAGGTGCGTTCCCTGGTGCGTTCCTTGGTGCGTCCTGAACAACTGAAACGAAAGCTTCGAAATCTGCTGAAGCCACGGACTTGTTCCCGACTCTCGTGTCTATAATGACAACTCTTTCTCTGCAGAAGTGCATCCGTTTCTCCCACGTCTTTGGCGACTAATCCCCGGGAAATCTCAGATCCTTTTTTTGACGCGCGCGTTGTCCTCAGTTAAAGTCCTATTGCGCACTGCTTCTGCTCCGCTCGACCTGGAGGAGAGGGAGGAATTGGGCTGTTGGAGAGGAGCTGGGTGGAAGTGCCTGCTCTCTCTCTCTCTCTCTCCCTCCCATCCTTTCCTCTCTGTGGTCTTACCTCCTTCTCTCTGCTCCTCACTGATCACCTTTTAAGTTGACAGGAAGACACAGATGTGGAAATAAGCAGCTTGGCACCTCCAAATGAATCTTTTCCAGGTCAGAACTATTACTGACATGTTTCCCCCTTACACTCTATGCAGATCTTGCCACAATGAAGCAAGAGGAGTGAGTGAAAAAGCTTCAGTGAAAAGCTTTGGGGTGGCAGAAGAACGATAAAAGCACAGTAAACATGAAGAGAGCAGAATATGTTCTCAGACACGTTTCTGTTCATACTCTCATATCGGGGTGATTTGTGAGTACTTGTCATAGCAGCTGCCTCGTGCACGGCAGTGTGTTAGTGAGAGTGACGGTTTCTCACAGCCACCTCTCTCTCCCTCCCTCTCTGTCTCTCTCATCAGTCTGCTCCTCCTTTGTGAAGTTGACACATATTCTGGGATTTGGAATTGGCTCGAGCAGCACAGGGAGCCTGCTCATGTTAAATTTCTGTTTGTTTAAATGTGTGCGTGTGGAGGGTTGGAGAGCTTTGGTGCAAAGCTAAGCAGTCCTGGACCGACGCCAAAGCACATCTCCCTGGGTGCTACCAGGAACTTAATTACAGCTTTAAATTGCCCCCTCTCCAACTCGCCCAGTTCACTTTCTCCCCTCTTTTTTTCTCACCCCTCCTTCTCTCCTTCTCCCCACTTTCCCCGCCTTTATCTCTTGTTGCTCTTTTCCAATTTTCCT
Organism: Solea solea; assembly: GCF_958295425.1. Lineage (NCBI taxonomy): Eukaryota > Metazoa > Chordata > Actinopteri > Pleuronectiformes > Soleidae > Solea > Solea solea. The sequence goes on along the minus strand of NC_081149.1, from coordinate 9,776,488 downwards.
GTACTTGCTGGTTTGGCAGAAATGCCTGCTGCTGTGCTTGTGCCATTGTTGTGAAAAACTTTCAGAACGTATCTCCACTGCTCCCGAAATCCTCCGCAAACCCAGAAATAGTAATGGTTCACCTGCTGTCTCCAACGTGGATTTACATTTTCTTTTTTCTAATTTCATACTTGCATAACAACAATGTATTCACAATTTATGTTATTTTTCAGTTTGTCATGCTGCAGTGAGAGTGCTGTTCCACAGAGTAATATTGGGAGTGAAGGTAGCAGCAGTGAGGGGTGGAAGAGATCAGATTGCTGATGGAGAGTTCCCTTTTCCTTATGAAATATTGCCTCTGACAGAGGCTTTCTGTTCCTCTACATCCACAGAGGCAGCAGTGGACCCAGAAACTGCCTCCTGGGGCAGAGTGGAGGACACTGGGGCAGCTGGGCTGTCCTGCCGCCTCATGCCAACCGTCAGCCTACTGGGTGCCATGCCAGAGCTGGAGCTAACTAGAAACACTGGACTGGCTCCAAGTCCACTCTCAGCCAGGACGGTTTGCTCCAGCCTTTTTTGATCTACTATGTTAAAGGTTAGTCCACTGCAATGTAGCATCTCTCAGTAGTGAGGGCACATGGACTGCCAAAATATTTTTCTTTTAGCAATAATTACCTGTTTTTAAAGCTCCGTTGTGTAAATTCTGTTGCCAGAAACAGTGCTAGTGTTAAGTCGAGACAAACTGAAGCAGCAGCAACATTGCGCAAGTAAATCGAGATGGCCGCAAACAGGTTGACGTGGGACTGAAAACGCAAAGAAAGTAACGCCTACTAAAAGTTTCAGATGTGAGGGCATTCGGTCTGCCAAAATCTGTTTCTTTTAGCAAACATTTCCTGTATTTAAAGCTCCAGGGTGTAAATTCTGTTGCCAAAAACAGCGCTAGTGTTAAGTCGAGACAAGCGAAAGCAGCAGCAACATTGCGCAAGTAAAGCAAGACGGCCGCAAACAGGTTGGAATGTGGACTGAAAAGTTCTCAGGCGTGAATTTTGCTGCTACAGAAATATAAATACTTCTTGACTCCGCCCACCCCTGTGCTGCCTCTGCTTACACGCAAAAGCTCCCTCACAGAAGCAGAGTAATATCTTAAACAACAACAACAATCAAGAAACGGTGTGTACTGGAGCAAACTGATTATTGCATTTGGAATTCTGAAGTGTAACCTTACAATGCAAACAATGGCGAATGGCTTTGCCCACATAAAGAGTTGTGTTTTCATCCAGCAAAGGGAGGAGTCCTTGTTTTGTTTAGATGTCATTAAGTCTTAGTAATTCTTACATACCAAATCTGTCAATCGTGTCATTTTGTCTGACTGTGGAATGGATCTGCACATTTGATCAAGATTGAAATATCTTGTTGATAAATATCTGTTTTTCCTCAAGCACTGCTGGCAGGTCAAAACTTTGACTGATTCTGTTAAATATCTGAATCAACTGGCATCATTCATGGCAACCACAGGATATTATCTCCCATTTTTCTCTAGTGCCACGATGAGGCTGTGTTCCCCCCCCCTTCGTTTTATTACATTAGTGATGAGAATAAAGTGGGGGATATAATTAAGTCTTCAGTGTCTTGGTAAATGTAGAACAGTAGGCATAACAACCTCTCTCCTTTTACAGTCCTTTTTAAGAGGCTATCACGTATCAAATTAAAAAAACACGTTCAATTAATCATCCAATGATGAACTGATACATTAAAGGGGATTATACGTGTAAATGTAAGTAACTAAATGTCAGTTTCAGAACAAAATGAGCCTCTCTCGCTAACTTCACTGCCAGAGAGAATCATTTAAGACCTAATACTGGATAGTTGGACTGGATGAAAAGCAGAATATTGCAGAGCAGGTTTGAAGGGAACATCTGCTCTTTGGTAATATTTTATTCACAGAGTTCAGCCAGGTGCACCAAGCCTGAGATAATTTTTGACACACTTAAATTATATAGCCTGTGTGTATCATACAGACTAAGTAATGAGCAACAAACCCCGGGCGAAGGAGAAGGTCAAGCTGTGGCACTCAAATCTGAAACGAAAAAAAACTGAGTTGTCTTTCCATAACTCCAGGAGCATGAGCTGCTAATTTGTATGTGCCAGACAGAAAGGAGCACAAGGCTGCACAGGCACAGCAGTTTTTTTTCTTAAAACCATTACATCTGCAAACAGGTACAAAGAAAGAGAATATTTATTGTGCTCTGCTTACTGTTTGTGTGAGGGGGGGGATGCAAAGGTAAAAGCGAGGGAGCTGGAAAAAGAGGTGCGTGGCTTGTAATTATCATGCAGTGTGTGTGAGCGCTGGAGCATGTCGGCACTGTCCCCTGCACTGGGATGGCCTGGTTCAGGGTGGATCAGCTGTGCGGTTGGAGATGGGTAGGAGCGTGAAATATGGAGATAGCTGCTGTCACCTGAGGAGACGACAGTGGCACGCGGTGCCCGTGCAAGCCTAATGCTATGTGACATCTTTTTAGCGGTGGCACCTGGGCATCTCCTCTCCCCACAGATCCCAAATGGCATTCAATCATTAACAGATAACTCCCCACCCCCCTCCAAAATAAAGAATAACATCCCCTGTGCTGATGTGATGTTGATATGTCAGTCTCCCGGGAGCTGAAGAATCAATATCTGTCAGCGCGTGACAGCCCAGTAATGTCCACCTGTTTCCTATCTAATGTGCAGCGGGCATGCACGAGTGTGACGAGGGTGACAAAGCTGTTTTGGTGAGCTGTTACGTTCAAGACTGCAGAATAAGGGTTTGGGATTTGTGTGGTCACACAAGCTTCTGCCACTCAACTGGGTAAACAATATGATGGATAGTTAAATAACTTAAATATCCACTGGGAATCATTCCACTATAATGTTTTTTTTTATGTCCACATCCAGGCTTCATGAGCTTAATCTTAAATCTAAGGGTAAGCAACATATTTGCCAAGAATTCACAATAATGATTGTCATTTTGAGAGTCCAAAAAGTAAAAATCATCTTTTTAAACAGGGATATTTTATCTTATCTGAGTTTTAAGACTCAACTCTCCTTATCAGGACACACGTGTGCGGACTCTCCCCTCAAGACATGGCTGCTCTTGGAGCACGAGTAGATTCTGCATATTTACATATTCCCGGTTTAAACAAGCTGCGAGAGAGCGTCGCGTCGCCATAGGGATTGGCCTTTAAAGTATAGCCGATATCCCTGAATAGGCGCGACAGCTACGACGCAGCGCGATGACATAGCCAAAAACCAAAGACAGACTACTCTCGGTTGTGAACGACCTTTTGCCACCACTGTTGCGCTAACCAAAGAGAAGGCTGAGATGAATGTTTCAGAGGAGGAGGACGATGATGAGGTTCTGGAGTTCTGGAGTGAGGTCACGCTGATACACCATGTTGAAATTGCCAGATCTAGAAAAAGTGGATCATTCCCGCGACAGAGCTTGATTGGATGTATCTTAGTATATGCAAGATGAGCCTCACAGTGGATTTGAGGGAGCAGTGACCTTGAAAATCCAATAGGAATATTGTAAAATCTGATCCTTTTAATATTAGTAGGTTGTATACGTTTGTCTCGGTGGCATTTCAAGCATAATTAAAGCACTAAAATGTAGATTTTGATGTCATGGAGACAGAAAGAAGGGCATTGTTGTGGAATTGGAATGGACTATGTTGAGCACCTGGTTTCTATTGACCCAATGCAGCACTCTCCTCTGCTTTTATCAAATTGTTTGGCCTTATTAATCAATAATGTCATTATAACCTTTTAGCATTATGTAAATCAGGAGGTCTGAGAGAGAACTAGACTCCTCCACATGGTTCTTTTTCCAGCCTTGGTGAACGACTTTGACTAATCACAGAGCAGTTCAAAGAGAGGAGCTCTTGATGGAAATGTTGCTATACCAGCAACTTCAAACAGCAAATAAATACAATAAAACATGTCCATTTGACTCTTAGGAGTGTTTAAGAGAAGGAGAGAACATCTTAGGTCATTTGTCACGCATTTAGTGCGTGAGTCTGTCCAACCTGTCCGCAGGGAGGAGCTCAGGATGGAGAGTCTTGATCGAACCGAAATGTTAGTATTGAAAGTTAGTACAGATTTGAAAGGAAGTGGAACTTGTGACAAATGCAAATGTGTTTGGAAAAATGGTAATTTTCTGATCCCAACCACAAGCCAGGACGTAATGAATGACAGGCTAATTTATGAACAAGCAAAGAGGAAAGCTGTTCCTGCCTCTCTCTCTCTCTCTCTTTCTCCCTCTGTTGTTTCCGAGCCGCTGGCCTCCTCAATTAGAGCTTGCTCTGCCAAACTGCTGCTGAGTCTTGCCTCGGTAATGAGTGGCAGCAGAGGAGGCAAACAGTCATATCCTTCTCTCTGACACACTCACTCTCTTTCCCTCTTTCTCTTTACAATAACAATTTTCCTTTCTCGGCCTCTCGGTGTCCCCCTCCCTCTCTAAACTAACAGCTTTCACTCCCCAGGTCGTCTCTCTAAACCATCAACACTCTCTCAATCATATAAAACTGGACATTCTCTACCATAACTTTGGTTTCTCACACTCTATTGAAATTCTGCCTCTAAGCTCTCACCCTCTAAATTGACATCTCTCTATAGCCCTTGCTGTCGCTCTGAAACACTCCAATACCTTTTTTTTATTGGCATATTTTTTCCTACTTATTCACTTTCTCTCACTGGACCAAATCCCCATCTCCATATGCCCTCTCCTCTCCTCTTCTCTCCTCTCCTCCCCTCTCACCTTCTTTCTTTGACAAACAAACAAATGAATTGACGAGCAGCTATCGGCAGGGAACACCTCCGGAGCGTGAAGGCCTGGACCCGGCTGCCCGAGTGACTGACAGGGAGACTAACTAATCCGGTGACAGGAAGACTGACAGGAGACCGGAGGAGCACTGAGAGGGTTGACTGCGAGGTGCTGAAGTAATTTGAGGATCGGTAGATAAGAAAGGCAGATGCTGATGGGTGACGGTGAAAGATGCAGTCACACAAAAGCACCTCAAGCCAGTTCCAGGGATAGTTGTGTAAGGTACCGGTACATTACCAACAGTGACTCTGCAGAGTGTGCGTTTACATATACATACATATAGCATATACATATATCGTATATATGCAGGAGTTAGCGGACTATGGATCGCATGATCCAGAGATCCGACTAAGACTAGCTCGATTTTAGTCTAAATTAACATGACATTAAGAAAACCAAATTACTGTCTTAGTCCGACTAATATCTGACTTTTAACATGCATGTAAACGCACTGACTGTGTCCCAGCAAGCTACAGATGCTGCTGTTCTATGTTCTATGGAATTGTTTCAGGAGAAAAAGCGTCACCAAACTTCAGTTTCCACCCAGAAAAAACTGTCTACAGTTGAGATGAAGCAGTAAACACATTCTGAAGATATCTCAGACTTAAGTAGGGATAGATTTTATGAAGTGAGCCATTTGGTCAGTGGATAATACCTGTTTTTTTTCTGTCCCTGAAAGCAGCCAGTTAGGCATGAGCGTGACTGGAATCAGTGTTGATGACTTTCCCTTTGAAAAGAATGGATCAGAGTTTAAAATGATTAGACATATGCCCCTGACAACCATTATCCTCATTAGTATTATTGTTGTTATAATACCATTATTCAAAAGTTAGATTGAGCAGCTTTTTTGAGGTTAAAGTGTGAAGGGTTTAGTGCAGATGCACACTGCAACCGAACAAATACTCTTTTTCTTCACGCTCCCCATCCAGGTCTACATGAGTGCCACACAGGATAATTATGGATTAGATGTGAGCTCACAAAGTCCTGTGGAAAATATTGAAGTTTTGAGACAACCAGGATTATGATTCAAAACCTTTGTGCAAAGAAATTGCTCATCCCACATTATTAAAAACACGCAAACCCATGGAATTGGATCAATTTTTAATAGACTGATGAGACTGAGTGGGATGAGAGCATCAACAGAATCTACCCACTGGCTGTTTTGGTGATTAAAACTATTTGGTTAGCCATTTCTAAAACAAAATAATCTATTTTAAGACGCTCTCCCCCAATATCCCATTTTTTATATCCTGCTCTCACCGTTTAATCTACCGCCACTTCTGCTGAGGAGCCGCACAACACTGGCACCATTTATTAACAACTCATTACCACAACATTTACAAACTCAGGTTGACATTCTCTGCCTTCTTCTTTAGAACGCTCACTCGCAATAATCCATCACATGTGCACGTGTAAATGTTTAGCGATGAATTAAAATAAATGTGTTCATAAATGCAAATGTTGTTGCTGCTCGGCAGTTTGTTTACACAGAGGGAAATCCATCATACTGACAAAGTAAAGCGCTGGATAGAGAGACAATGGAGAATCACAGAGGATAAAGGATTTCTTGTCAACCGGCAAAATCAAAAGCAGCTTTTACAAATGACCTATAATTGATGTGGTGTATATACCACTGATATGCAGTATGTTTTATGAAGTATGAGTAAATCCGTTAATAACGGCCTAAAGTACACGTCTGCTGCCTTGAAAACAGAATCATTTTACAATAAGCAAGTGTCACTTTTTCTCATGAGTTTACATATTAATGTTTTTCCCCCCCTCCATTTACTGTACGACAGAAATGTTGTGGGAGGAATTAAAACATAAACACAAATATCCCTGGTTATACAGCAGATGAAATGAATGATGTTTGATTTCTAAATGTCTTATTTCTTTTTTTCTGTATGCATGTCATAGTCATGATCCAATCTCTGAATTCCATGCTTTTATTCACAACAATTGAACCCTTTTTCTGGTCAATCATATCTCTCTTGTCAGACACTGATGAGTCACTGACCTGACTTTCACACGCTCAGCATGTTCTTTTAAAGATGTTATGTTCTTCAGAAGTGCCGACCACCGCCTGACAAACAGGTGTAGGTCGTTAAATGCACTGCACACGCAGGGTTCGGTCGCGGCTCATTTGGAGTGTTCAACATTATGGTGAAATGATAATGATGTCATCTTTTTCTGGCACTGGATTTTCACTCAACGCGCTGCTTGCTCATGTCGAACACTCTTAAAACAAAGGGATGCCAACTAAGAGGCAATCTGTTGCTCTGTGAATGTTACATGGATCCACATTATTACGCAGATTGACTGTTAATGTCACCATTTCTTTCAATCACAATATAAATATACAGTAAATAAAAGTGTCATACGAGTTAACTTTGGTAACATTTTTAGTACCTTTTCTCACTTTTTCAGGACCAGTTGTCCTCTTGTGGTCCAAAGTCCACTCTTAGGTGGTTTTCACATCTAATAGTCCGCTAGACTCGGTACGATTGGGAACTCGGTTCAACATTCAGCTTTCACACTTTTGCACAACGAACCAAACTTGAATAACATATTCCCCTCCTCGCCTGAGGTGGCGCTGTATCAATAATTACTGAAGGAGAAAGACAAGACAAACAAAGAACAAGAAAACTCGCTCATCTATTGGTTTTTGCAGGGCAACAAAACATGGAGCTGCATCAAATCCTATCGGTCGTTTTTATTTTTATTTTGGAGCAGTTGTGATATATTTTCATCAGACCATATTTCTATTAAAGCTTTTACCTCGTTCCCACTCATTACCCACAATGCCGTACCTTGTAGTCCTCTTCCTGCATTTAGTTCACTTGAAGCAAACTGAGAGCTACGTTTTTAGGCGGACCAGAGTTTGCTTCTTTGATGTGCATCTGAGTTTGGTTGTGCATTCACACCTTCCCAAAGGAACCAGACTTTCTGGGGAACCGGAAGCTGGTGTGAATGCAGCCTAAAGAGGCAGGAAGGACCTCATTTCCTGAGTAACTGGTTAAGGTTTAAGCTTTGGTTAGGCGGTCAGTACAGAGTCCTAACAAGAATAGATGTGTGTGTGTTTACAAGTTGTGCCACCTAAACAGTCCATCACATTACAACAAGAGACAAGATGCTCCCTTTAGCATCACTGTCACATACAGTTTCACAGATAAGATAAACACAGAGTGATTTTGTGTGCGCGATGGTTTCCCTACATAAATAAATCATCAAGGTGTTTTGCCACCTTTGATGGGTTCATGGGTGAAAGTGGAAAGAGAAGACGAGGAAGAGGAGGAGGAGGAGGAGGAGGAGGGTAATGACGAGGTGGTGAGGCAGAGAAAAGTAGATCAGGTGGAGAGGGAAACTGCAGGTGAGGAAACTGAACGGCAGGTGGGAAATCCTGATGTGTGCTTTGTGCTTCAAGTGGAATAGAGAAACACAAGAGGGTCTACAGGCAAACTGATGTAATTGCTGCCAAGAATAACTGAACAATTTGGCAGCGCAGACGAACTGTGTAAAGGCTCACAGAGTCGATTCTTGCACACATTTGGTTTCATCACCTTTGCAATTTCAAGAAATAAACAAAATATGCATGTCAGTTTTGACTCAGGACAAACTCATCTGCTGTTGGAGGAGGAGCTTTGCTTTAGTTTGTAAAACTAAAATATTCCGTTATTAAAATTGCTGCGTATGTTCATAACATAACCTCATACCATAAATAATTATGTTGATGTTAAGTCTAATTTTTTACATCAGGAAAAATGTCAACATTTCAATCTAACATGTTAAATTATGAACCTATTCATGATCCCAAAAGGACGACCCATTAAATGATCACGTGGCTTAGAAGTAAAATAAACAACATGGTTGCTGATGTTTGACTTTTATGTTAAAGGTTCATGGTTGACACGGGAGTTTAAATACTACATATATATGACATTGTTTTTATAGGGGATGAAGAGACATGTATTTCCCCGTGGTACATTCTCACTTTTACTATTTGTTATGAGCCATGGTGGAAAGTTCTCCTGTCTCCTTTCATTACTGATTAGGAGTCGATTCTGTTCTGTGCAGTCGCTCTCTTCATTCTGGAGTCACGGTGAGAAGTCTTCTCTTCCACCAGCTCTGTGTTGTCTTTACATCCAAACAATCCACTCCAACACGTCCCAGGAGAGAACATGAACAGTTGCATAATGTCTCTACAGCTGCTACGTGCTACATCATAACCCATTAACACACTAAGTATAATTCTATGCAAATGTTTCATTTTCTTTTCATTTTCCCTTCCTGACTTGGTGTGGTAGGCTTGAAATTCCACTCTCCCACTCACAGACTAAGAGTGACTAATGCTGCACAGCGGCAGACTAATAACTTACTTAAAAAAGGTTACTATTTCAACATTAGTAACAACTGCCTACACTATAATGCCCCAACAATCAACAATCTTTTTTTTATTTTTTTTATTTAAGTATAAATGAGTTGTTTGGATGTACATATACATAAAAATAGAAAGTGAAGAACGACTGTATTCAGACTCAGAATACAGATTTTTTTGTGCGTGTTATTCACCTTGAAAGAGCATGTGTCTTTGGGCTCAATGAATAATACAAAAAAGCAGCCAGTGGATGAGTGTACTGGTTGACTCACATAAAGGAAAGGAGAGTCATTGCAGTAGCCGAACGCTGCTTTGTACACCGAAGATAAGGCTTTCAGAGTTGAAAGCAAGAGGCTTCACATAATAAATGTGGCAAGTGGCCGCGCACACGCCGAGTCAGGTCAAGTTAGAACTCATCTAAAAGGAATGAGACACGCGAGGGAAACTGAAATGTAACAGCTTGCAGACGCATATTCCCTTTTTATTTGTTTATTGATGCGATGTTCATTACGTCGCCATGGTTTCCATAAGTCAGGCTTTGTGTTTTAGAGGCACATCAACACAAACGACTGTGTCACAGAGAGCCATTACAAATGTGTCTCTGGTTACTCTGTGTGTGTGTGTGTGTGTCACACGTCGACAACTGCAGTCGGAACGAGTGTTGAAACAGAGAAACGGACGTGGAATAGATTAACACAATGTGACAGTGTGGAAGTAGACCATCATACAAAGGATGGAAAGAGAGGCAGAGAGTGGGGACTTGAGATGTGGTTCAATCTAAAGGGATGAGAGAGAATATTGAAGGTGAGAGGGGAAAGAAATTCATTGAGAGGTTTGCCAAGGATGGCCGAGTGGAAACACTGGGGTTTCTGCTCTGCTCTGGAAATATGACAGTCATCTGAGGCACCTGATGTTTGGCCTGGAAAATCTGTAAATGGGCCCCGTTAATGTGTTTGGAAAAAGCCTGTGCGTATACGAGCGCTGCATCTCCCTGTTCTCTACCTTTACAACAGCCCCACCCGACTCGTAACCCCACCCCCGTCTGTCTGTCTGTCTGCATACAAAGAGACCTACATCATAGCTTAATGAATCACTTCATGTTCCCTTTCCATTTGAAAAGTTTCTTTAGTAAAAATAAAAATGTGATTTTGGTAGATGGATTATTTCTTCACTTGTGTGTGTCACAGTGAGTTTCATCTTTTTCCACTAAATTATAAAATGAACATTTGGGCCAAAAAGAGATTTCACCAAACCTTTCCTGAGACATAAAAGGTGGAAAGTGTACAGTTATATTCTACTCTAGTTAAAAGTAAAAATGACTTTGATGAAAGTTTTCAAAATTACCATAATGTAGTGAAAGAAAGGACAAGAAGATATCAATCAAATACAAGATTGTTACTTTCCACCTGTTATCACTATAATGTTATCACTGATGCAGACACATTAAAAACAAAAAAAACCCAGTGTGATTGATTTACATGTGTTTGGTTTCCAGAATCAATCAGGTGTTCTCGATCTAAGACTTTTAAATAACTCATCCACATCCAGTGATGCATTTTGTCTCCATGATTGTGAAAGGGTTCGTCCACACCAGCTGAGGTGACTAAAGCTCTGGAGTCATCAGTGTTGAGATCCATTTCATTGTCATTCACCTGGGTAAAATATCACGACAGTCATGGCCTGGACACAATGTCACAGTGTGTGTGTGTCTGTCTGAATACAGTACATCTGTGCATGTGTGCGTGTGGCAAATTGCCGAGTGTCTCCTCTTTGTGTTGTGCCAGACAAGGCCACGGTTCCTGACTCCGCCATGATGAGGACACATTGCCCTCGCTGCCTTCCTGTTCCATCCCATCCAACACCCCCTACACTCACACGGGTGCTGTGGGCGGTTTTTCACGTCCCATCATTTCCTGTGGCGGACTGTCGGGGCGGATCAGAGTGCAGCGCGAGACTAAAGCTGACAAGGTGAGACAGCTCCGGTCTGACTGGGGGGGGGGGGGGGCACAATCGGAATCCACGCACACACATTCACACATTCTGCAGAGAGTAAACCATGCCGCACCAAAATAGGAACAAGTGTCACTTGCATTCAAACCATTGTCAAATAGTCTTAATGTAATGCTGATTAAGCCGAGCCACTCCAAACTGATTTCACTTTGTTTCTCACTGTCGGGCTGGCAAGATTCCTTCGCTGCATACAGGAAGTAAGACGGCACATTGTGTCCACATAAAACCCAGTCGGATAAATGCTTCTGGCTCTGTTTGCCTCTGCACTGCTGGTGTACACGCATAAGCGCTCCCTCCCTCAGGTCTGATAGTATTGCTGGGCAGATGAAGGACACAGTAGGGCTGCTCGATTATGGGAAAAATTATTTAGGTCAAAATTGAAATCCTGATTATTTTAAACGGTTAGTCATAGACTTGAACTTGAAACAAATGGAATTTTATGGCTTTGAACATGAAAATGTTAATTGAATTGACCTAAAATGACTATAAATTATTGTATGTTGTATATATCTTTACTCACGCTGTGCATATAACCCAGCGATTCTGTTCTGTTTTTGCCGCTGCAACATTAAAAGTGTTATTTTCAGAATAAAAGTTTAAATTATTTAGTTTTTGACATCATTTATCGGAATTAAAACCCAAGTTTCCATTAATTACCCAGCCCTAGGACGCAGCATACAAATGTTATGCCATTGCTGTTCCCAAAGACAAATATAGAGGCAGAATAACAGCAACTACTTAAAAAAAAAAAAAGGTTACGCACTGCAGCTTTAACAAACAACCAATTTCACTCTCATTGTTTAGATGGTGCCTTGCTATGTGTAAAAAATAGGACTGATGGTCAGCGTGGACAGCACAAGGCCCATTAGACAACACACACAAATCAAATATATCCAAGGAAGGACAGGAGAGCTATAGACTGAGAAGCTACGAGGGAAAATGAGCTGCGTAAATGGAACCTAGCATCGGCTGTTTCGTATTGCGATGTGGACTGGAGGAGGCGGCGGCCTCTGTCACGTCTTACACCTGCCTGCGTGTGTGTGCGTGCACTCATCATCACAAAGAACCAGAGCAGACACACACCCGAAGTGTGTGTGTGTGTGTGTGTGCAACGGCACGCGCAGTGACAGATGTGCTCATACATGATGAAATGGCTGTTAAGAGGAAAGCAGAGCAAGTGTCTGGGATAGAGAGTCGGGGGCCGACAAGAAGGAAACACGATGAAAAACTGTTTGACAGGAACCGGCTAACAGTGTGGAGAGGAAGGGAAGAGACTGACAGACAGGGGTTCAAATAATTGATAGAGGCAGTGACAGGGAATCGATGGGACGGTGAGACCGTGGACAGACACTCAGGTTCTGTCGGGGGGCCGGGGGGAGGTGGAGGGAAACAGTGGCTTTTTTATTCGAAGGTCTGAAGCTCTAAAACAAAAAGAAAGGAGAAAAAAGAGAGTGTGAGTCTTTGTGTCTACACTGCTATCATTATTTCCCACCCTCTACGTCGATATTATTGATTATTGATTACCTTGGAGAGAAGGCAGTGAGAGAATTATGTTGGAGGGTTTAAATTGATTATTTTTCACTCTTTCTGTGACACCTGTGAGCCTGCGTGGCCCTACGTTCAGCCTCGCAGGCTGTGGACACAAACACCTGCTCCCAGAAACACAGTCACGATTCCACTCAGTTTATTCTACACTGTGAATTGACCTTGTTTATGTTTGTCTGTCTGTCTGTCTGTCAGCATCATAACTCTCTAGTCATTTAATTAGAGGAAAAAGTACAGACTGAGCCATGTTTTTTTAAAAAACAAAACAGATGCCAGTCAGATTTACTCTGCCAACTTCTCGGTCCAGCTTTTAATTTAACCTCATTTATTAATACATGCGTTTACCTTTTTTGTCTTTTAACTTAACTGTGTAGTCAGTTATATATATATATACTGGTATAATATTGAATTCTATCTGTTTTATTGTTTATTTTGTTTTATTTACCTCCTTTTTATCCTGCTATTCCTTTTCTTATCGTTCCCTCGTTGAAAACTGAGATGTTTCTTTGCAGTTCCTATTCATGTCAGATTCAGGTTTACCATTACTGTATAGTGTGAGCTCCGTGAAGCACTCGTGTTACACTGTGTTGTAAGAAAAGCACCAATAAAGTTTGATCGATTCATTAAAATAAAACGTAGTGATGCAATAAAACATTTTATGGAAATCACCTTACCAGTGATTCATGCCCAATCCCTCCAGACTCGAGTATCACATGATGTTGCTTTGACCTTGCGATATCTCCCCGCATTGTCGTCAATCTCCAGCTCGTCTCTTCTTGTTTTCTCTTGCCCTCATATTGACCACTTCATGATAAGCCATCACCTTTTCCAGTCATGACGCTTTTTTTTTTTCCTTTGAGTACAAAGATCCAAATATTGATCCTCTGCTCAGAGAAGTCATCTGACCAAAAAGGTCCACCTTATCCTTTCCCGAAGGTACTGTGAACCTGAGAGTTGTCACTACACAGTGGAGAAGTTTGTTTATCTTATTAACAAGAAGCAGCGCGGCGCCGTAGTGGAACTAAGTGAGAACTGGACTTCAGTATTTCACGGGAATCCAGTCTTCTGCTGGCGAGAGGGCGTATCGATTGGATTTTAACATCACCAACCCAGAAATACAAATCAGACAATAAAATGTACAATTTTCTATATAAAAGAGAACGATCTGAGAATGTTTTTATTCTCAGATCGTTCTCTTTCAGTTGTAAAAAATACAATTAAAAAACAACCAAACAGGAATGTTGTGTGGAAACCACGGTGCAACCACAGGAGAATGTTTCAGTTTTTGGTTCTCTAAACGTTAGTTTTTGGTTTGGGTTCAGGAGAACCTTAGGAGAACACTCTTTGAACGTTGCGTGTTAGTAGGATTGTGTCTGCGTTGCGGCTAAAGTTAAAAACACCACACCTGCTTTCTGTCTCTTTACAGAGGACACGCACCGTTTCCTGTACTTTCCTGCTACAAATCAACATTAATTATGATTTTTGGAACAGTTCAAACTCCTGGGATAATGTGCTGCTGAACACCTATGCTAAATTGAAACAAGCAACACAACATAAAAATGAGCCTAATCTGCTCTGGTGTAAGGACTTGTCCATATGCAGGGAGCTAAAGCCAGTCTCACCTGACAGTGAGCACTTTCACAGTCACCCGAAACTGAAATCCGCATATTTTAGCGGTATAGGATGAAGAGTGAACCCAAACCATCATGAGGAGAATATGCATATGCATCAATGAAAGGCCTCATTTGAAGCAGGATTCACAGTGTGTCACTAAGGCTACCCACTGCTCAAACATATTCCTGAACACGAGTGTCTTATACGGACATTGATCAGGCAGTCAAAGGATGTAAACATGTCTGTATACAATCCTTTTATAAAAAGCAAGGATTGATTTTTTTATGCTGTATATTGCAATGACAGTAAATGCTGTAAGGAGAGATTATCAGTGCATCCGTCCATCCCTCAGGTCGGCTTCAGCTAGAAAGCGTGAGGCGAAGGCGCGTTGACCAGTGACCTCTTCTGGGAAGCGTCTGATTGATCTGACTGGTCGGGGAAAAAAAAGGAGCAGTGCAGCGTGACACAGCGAGTCACCGCGACACAAGCTGTACACACCAGCGATCTCCTCACGGCAGCCATTTTAAATGCGGCTCTTGACAAGCTGATGGAAGTAGGAAAAAGGAAAGCCATTTTTTCCCCCTGCGATATGCCACAAATCATGGCAACAGGCGTGTCATTTTTGAGCAGGGCATGGTGATGGAAAGGAGAGGGAAGAGGGTGAGATCACGACACGGAGGCATACAATAGCTTCATCATCTAAGCAGCTGGAAGTCCTTTCCCTGATTAGAGCTCTGGAACGAGAGTGGGATGGAGATTAGAGAGAGTGGAACACGACTGACAACTAGTTTATTTACTCTTCCCTTCGGCTTCTCCTTCACAGATGCTTCGCTGTTCTGAACTTTCTTTCGTCACCAGTGTACGACCTGTTTGTTTGACACGACACACGCAGACATGGGGGACTCGCCATGCAGCGGAAAAACCCGTCTTCCACTTTGAATTCACACCGCTGCCAAATTCCTGGTTCCCGTGGAACCCAACAGAGCAGTCAGTGAATCATTTGGCAAGAATGTCATCGGAGCACGACCTCTTTGGCAGGTATTTTCTGAGCGAGGGGGAAAAAGACACGGGGAGGGTTAAGTGGGAGGCGTAGGTTCCTCGGGGAAGTGGCAGAGGCTGGAGACGTTGTTGCCACGCTCCTGTGAGATTTCCACATTTCCTGTGTGTCTCTCATGTCCATGAATCAACTCAACTGCCAAGGCCTTTATCAACCACTGTGTGCGTTTACTGCCAGACAACTGTGGCCTGGCACTGATTTTATGATGCATTACTCCAGGGCTACATCCATACTACTGCATTTAAGATTTGAGTATTAATAATGACAAATAATAACGGTGTAAAGTAGAACAAGATATCCCTCACCTGTATTGGAGAACCTACACAGCCTGCATCAAAACTCACAAGATGTTTAGTTTTCTGTTGGTGGCCTCTGCAGAGCTGCCTGGGCTCCTGGTATAAACACAAACGGCTCATTCTGGGTGATGAAAAGCCAACAATTCTAACAATCAAGTGATTGTGCACTTCTAAAAATGTATTTTAGCTATTTTATCTTCAATTTCTGCCACATGAAGGTAACTGCTTTTTTGTCCAGAACTAAAACCCTGTAGTTTTTAAAAAAGTATATGGAACGAGTAGCATTTAAAAAAAATATATATCTATTTTGGGGTCTCTAAAACCGCAGGGTTCTGTGGCTGACAAGCGTTTATGGACCAAAATTGATGTGTTTTTAAATGAAAGCTGGTGGATATGGATGTAGCCGAGAAGGCACAGCAGCAAACAAGACTATCTTTTTATTATTACAGATGATTATTATTACGTTGCCTTGATTTTAATCTAGAAATTCATCCATATGCCTCCGTCTATGACCCGGGAAATGCTTTATGACCTGGAAAACCAGGCTGGCGTGTAATGAAGCTGGAGAAGAATATGTAATATTCATGAGCAACACACAACTGGACCTTGAAATGACCTTTGCTATGTTATTTAGGGGGGGAAAAATAGTCTAGATTCACTTGAAGTGACAGTCTGTGCGTAAGTAATGTAGAGTGATGATAGATGAAAAAATAAAGTAGGAAAGATGAAATTAGGCGTCATTTGCCAGGTGAGGAAAACGATGAGAGCTGGAATCAGACCTCTCCTGCTGTCGCTGTGGTGTCAGCTCTATGACAAGATATAAAGGACTGACTCTGAAAATGACATCAACACACAACACACACATCCAAATGCTCGTGCACATGCACACAGACACTCACATGTATGGAAGGATAGGTCATGCTGGCTAATCCTGGATAGCTCCAGCAGGCCTATAGGGGGCTGGTCTAATCCTGTTATCGGGCCCCAACAGATGCTGTTGACAGAACAATAAGCGGGGGGCCAATATTGCAGCGCGGCCCCCGAGGAGGTCATGATCCAAACACAGCACAGCAGCAGCCACGATCGCTGCCTGGACTCCGCACTGGTCACACACACGGGCTCTTACAGGCAGACTGTCGCACTGCAACGGCACTTTAAAATGATTTGTTTCCAAAAGTCAAAAGAAAAGAAGAAATACCTGAGGTCACCCGTGCCATCAGCTGCAGGTTTTCTAAACAAGTTGTAGTTGTCATTAGGTCTCATGGCTCACTGTACATTTATCGGGCTGGAATTTGTACATTTTGTATGATGTACGACTTCTGTCGCAAACAAAATTGCCCCTCGGTGACAATAAAGATTTTCCAATGCATTCCTTTTTTTTTTTTCCTGCAGTGTCAGCGTGGAGAGGAAATTTGAGAGGCTAGGTTAGATCTAAACATCCCATAAATAAACATAGATGAAAACCAAAACAGATGGGTTTTTTTTAAAGTGTGGACGGTCAGAAAGGGAAATACAATGATCAACAAGTAGATGACAAAGTCTGCATCCAAATCATGCAAACCATGGAATGAAAACAGTGAAATAGTTCTTTTAAAATCCCAGACATAAAAGTTTAAAGGAAGAAAACAAAAAAAGAAATTTAACAACAAGGGCAAAAAAAAACCAACAACAAAAACCCTTTAAGACATTAAAGACTAAAGACAGAACAGAAACCGGTCAAGACCATGGACTAAAATCCTTCTTAGTGCATCTCATCAATCATGATCTCTAATCAGCCCAATGATCTTCTACACTTCTACTTCTCTCTTCAGTTCCATTGTTTATCGTTTCCTCTTTAGAACACAAAGAATAAGTAAAGTAGGTTTTATGGTCCAAAACCATCATTGTGAAGACTTGGCCTGTTGATGGTTAAGACTTGGTTAAGAATCTATAATTAAGTCTACCTTTAGACTTAAGGTTAAGAGGATAGTGAATGCCCAGTGCTAATGAAAGTCCTCACAGCTACAGAAAGACCAGAGTTTGTGTGTGTGTGTGTGTGTGTGTGTGTGTGTGCGCTTTCTTCTATAG
Source organism: Solea solea (assembly GCF_958295425.1). Lineage (NCBI taxonomy): Eukaryota > Metazoa > Chordata > Actinopteri > Pleuronectiformes > Soleidae > Solea > Solea solea. Next base: position 9,758,687 of record NC_081149.1, on the reverse strand, counting down.
ATCATAGAAGAAAAGACACTGCCTGGGGCTGCAAGCTGCGTTTCAACTTCCAGCAAAAAATCCTTTTGTTCTGCACACAACTGTTCTTCGATGGACAGTATAGTATGGAAAACACACACACACACAAGGTCACACAAACTACCTGAGTTGTTTATATAAGAACATTATATATCATATTAACTCCCTGCCCACTAAATCAGGTACACCTGTTCAACCGTTTGTTAATGCAAATATCTAACCAGCCAATCAAATGCCAGCAATTCCATATATAAAGCCTTAAAGACATGGGAAAGACGACTTGCTGAGGCTTAAACCGAGCACCAGACAGGGGAAGAAATTTGATTTAAGTGGATTTAAATGTGGCATAGTTTATGTCTGAGTATTTCAGAAACTGCTGATCTATTGGCATTTTCCTGCAAAACCATCACAAAGTTTTACAGAGAACGGTCCAAAAAAAAGAGACAAGCTGGAGAGATCAAAGGAGAATGACCAAAGACAGTCTTGACCGTCTCTGAACGTGTCACATGTTGAAGGAAATGCTCTAAAGCAGCAGAAGACCACACTGAGTGTCACGCCTGCCACTCTATTCATCTGGGTCCTAATAAAGTGGCTGGGGAGTAATATAAACACATAAATGCGCGGCGCACATCAACTAAACCTGTAAAACATTACTGCAGTCGCTCCTCGTTCGCCGTGAACCACAGAGGATGAGACGTGTGCCTGAAAAATAACAGCGGAGAACGTGAACACAGGTTTGTGACGCCGCTCATAATCGACAAACATGGGAAGTGCCACACGTGTTCATCTCATGATCCCCGTCATAAAGGCGAGTCATGTATGAGAGCAGATAGAACAATGGTGTTGGCTGGGATGTTGAGGAAGTGCCTTCCTCCCCCCCTCTCCCTGACTTTCTGGTTAGTGTCCCAGTTTAACTAAATCCCATTAAAAACGCTTTCATCTCACTGCACTTCATTACTGTCATAAATGCTTCGGCTCACCCCATGAGAGAGGCAGGGATTAGACGAGATGAGCTCATCTAAAATGTTACACTCTCGAACCCCCGGCAGCTTGTTTAATAAAGACTCTCACTTTAAATTCTACATATTGGATTATACAAATAAACCCTCCAGTGCAGACGGTGTCATGAAGGTCAGGCTTGTTTGTGCTTTATGTAAAGGCTCGTGTGCAGGTGCGAGACGCTGGTAATAGGCAAACAAAGCGCCGGACTATAAGTGCAGAGGCTTGCGTTCCTTTTGCTTTAAAAAAAAAATGAGGACGCGTTGAGTATTATCTGTGGAAAATATTCATAAAAGAGACAGGATGAGAGGAGGGGGGGGGGGGAATAAAGAGCAGATTTACGAGCATACGCGAGAGCGGAGAGGACAGCGGGGAGGGCGCTTGATATTGTGTGTCTGATTGGATGCGATGGGTCAGAGGCTTTCACACGCGTTTCTGAATGCTTATTTTAAGCAGAGCCCAATCTTTACTGCTCGCCTGAATGAGGGTGCTGATTAAAAGCTAATTATACGCTACAGATTTGGCCTCTGGGGAAGACTCCGCTGATTTGACACGGCTTGGACTCTGGCCTGGGTGCATGCCTGTGGGCTTCAGCTCCAGAAAGCCATGCCTGTGTGTGTGTGTGTGTGTGTGTGTGTGTGTGTGTGTGCAAATGCGAGAGGAACAAGATGTCAGCATGCATGATGGATACGGCGACGTTTGTGTTTACAACAGTGGTGGAATCATCTGTATTTCTGCTTGATTTTTAACCTATTCCTGCTACTGTACATGCGTATTCTACTATATCTCAGGTGGTGTATACATCAGGAATAATAAACCAGTAATATAATATATCAAAATACGCCTGCTGAAGTCGCAGGAGTGCTATCTGGTGTGGTCTTCTGCTGCTACAGCTCATCTGCTTGGAGGTTGGAGGTGTTGTGTATTCAGCGATTGTCCACTGTGGTTGTAACGAGTGGTTATTTGAGAAACTGCTGCAAATTACCGTTGCTTGTCTGTCATTGTAATCCAGTCGGGCCATTCTCTTCTGACCTCTGGCATCAACAAGGCATTTTTGCCCAGAGAACTGCCACTCGCTGGATATTTTCTCTATTTTGGACCATTCTCTGCAAATCCCGGAGATGGCAGCGCATGAAAATCCCAGCCGATCATCAGTTTCTGAAATACTCTGGCACTAACAACCATGACACATTCAAAGTCGCTTAAATCGACTCTCATCGTCATTCTAATGTTCAATTTGACTGTCAGCTGATCATCTTCACCATGTGTGCATACCTAAATGCTATAATTAGCAGTTGAGCGGGTTTATTAGTGTACCTAATAAAATGAGTACTGTATGTACATCTTTTCTAACTTTACATAAGAATTTTATTCAAATGGGCTCCCGCGTTGGTTTGTTTGTTCGTGTTCGTGCACACGACTGCGAGTAATGAAGGACACTTTCCTCCCAACGACTTTCTTTTGGCAGCTGTGACGCACAAAGAACAAACTACTCAAAAAACTGATGAAGAAGAAGAAGAAGAAATCATCTTTTTTAAAATCAGCTCTGCAGAAGAAAGCCAAGTGTCAAGGGCAAACAGCGCGTTTTGTCGAGTAATGCTGGATGTTTTACTTGAAAGGGAAAAGATTGCACTCGTGAATTGCTATTTAGGTCAAAGATCTAAACGCCTAACCTCTTAAAATTCTACTTTTGACTGTAATTGGGTGTATATTAGACACTAAATGTGCCTTTAACACGCTCCTTTGTGAAGTAGACTAAGCCCAGAAACCCTGACAGACAACAAATCATAATAATAATAATACTAATACCAAAAATGTGTACAACTCTTGATGCAATTGTATTTGTGTGATCGCTGTAAGAATAATGCTCTAGCTGCAGTTACACAGCTTTAGTAAAGATTTCCTACTTTAAATTCCCACTTAATGAAGTCTGAACTTTTATTATCTCAGCCGGCCAATTCAGCGTGTTCAGCAAACAAGCAAAATAGAAAAAACTGCTCCATGATAACATTGGGCAGAGAAAAGGGCTAATAAATTATTCATCTTACAACAATGTCGTTTGCTTTGCTTGTTTATTTACATTGTGTGCTTTTTTTTCTTTTTCTTAATTTCTTTGGTCACAGCTGATTTGGCCTCTTCTCATTCCACCACCCAAACACACACCCAAGAGGAGCTTCATGTCCATGATGAACAAAGAAGGGAAAGAAAAAGTGAGCAAATATCTTGTCCTTGACATCGTTACTCCTCTGGCGCGGCAGTTTGTCTTCACGCCTCTGACCTTCCCGCAGGATCTAAAACCCTGTGCCGTACAAGCAGAAAACAGCATGTCTCACAGCCGGTTGCCCGCGGGGAGTCTTACTATCGTCGGCTATTTATGTCTCGGACAGCGCCGCCGTCACTATATCACTTTGTTGAAATGCTTGCTCATTTTTCAAATGATGGCTCGTGTTGATAAGTGCAAAGTATGTATTATTCAAAGCCTCACATCTGTCTTTTTTCTTTCTCTCTTTTTTTTTCGCCTCTAAAATATCTCTGAAGTGCAACCATGTCTCTCTCTGAGTGACAGAGAAAAATGGAAGCATAGTTTAATATTGAGCAGGCTGCTATAATACTCTCTCTGTCTCTGTCTCTGTGTCTCTCTAATACTGCGACTTGAGTGCTGACAGGACCAGAAGTGAGAACACATTACATCTGTCCTTACATCGGTTCCCTTTCAGTTCCTTTACTTGGGTCTGAGCACACACACACACACACACACACACACACACACACACACACACACTGTGCGTCTCTAATGCCTTCACTGTATGAACAGTTGAGTTCTTTTGGTCGTTCACTACATACATTCTTTGAGCCATTGGAACATCACTGCCTGACGACCTGGTTACAGTCCACAGCTTCATTCACCTGCCCTACTGTATCTTTGTGAGACTTGTATTTGTGTATCATGCTGGAATCCTTATCTTGCTATAATAAGGTCCAGTGTGTAACGTTCAGGAGCCCGAACAGAGGTTTTAAAGTGAAAAGCTTACAGCGCAAATAAAGAAATCTGGCTCTGCCCACATAAAACCTGCTGCATAAATCAACCAAGAAGAAGGAAACAGGAAAAGTGAGTGGAGAGAGTTTTGAAAGCGTGTTTACATCCTTTCAGGTATGTAGTTTGCTTTAACCCTTTAACACCTATGCCTCAAAATGTCCGTCTGGACTTTTTTTTTGGCTTATTTTAACCATAAAAGAAAATATCCTTCATCATCTGGCAGTTATTTACAATTTACAGCATGTTAAATAGTTTAAAATTAAGTAAAACAAAAGGTTTAATTTAGAAAAAAAACACTGTAGTTGTACAATTTGAAACTTGAACAGTATAAAACATATTTGAAATAACATTTGTTTCAGTTTTTGTCTCCATGTCCAAATACAGGTGTTTTTCCAAGTCTCTCCTCTCTGGTGACAAAGATGCTGATTCACCGGCTTCCTGTAACAGCACGAGTGAAACTACCGTAATAACCACATGTTGACTTTGACGTGCAACTTCCCAGCTTTCAGAAACCGTTTAAGAAACCTTGGTGTTAAAAGATTTTAAGGGGGTTTTAGTGGTTCATCTGTTGCAATCTGCAGCCTCACCATTAGATGTCACTAATTCTTATAAACTGGACCTTTAATATCATTATAATTTTCAATTACGTTCAGAATCGATTAAAATGTTGATTCTTTTTCTTGTTTTTTTGGCCCATCAAAAGTCAGAAAAAATTGGATAAGTGTTTACCAAGCCTTGAAATAATGATGTTCTCAAACGTCTTGTTTTGTCCACAAATTCCCTTTTTTTTTTCTTTTTGTTTTAATGATACTTAAGGAGCTGAACAATCAGAGAGCTTGTTTTGGTTAAGAATAGTTGCCTAATCTTCAAGTAATTACAATTACAAAGTTTGATTGAAAACTGTCCAAACAACTACTTGAGTAAACTCACTGACTGAATTTAGCCCTGTGGTGGACAGGAAGTGGCACTTTCATGTGTTGCCATGTCAACCGTATCGTTTCAAATGGTCCTAATATTCTGCTGCTGATCTAAAGACGGAGGAGCTACAGCCTGCAGCTGCTCAGGTGTCTTGTCAACAACAGGGAGAGGACAACTGTACAAGCTCACCTTCATGTCAAGGACAAGATCATTCACAGTGAGAACCCACCTGGTCACTACCTGCCAACATGTGTGTGTGTGTGTGTACACAAAGAGAGGATTGTTTTAGAGTTGGATTATGACTGGAGGCATCTCAACCTTCCCTCTCAAACTCCCACTCTCTCTCTCTCCATCCCCCTGTTCCCTTTTCCGCCTCCACCTCTCTCTCTCTCTCTCTCTTGCCTGTCTTTATTATTAGTGACAGCTACAGGCAGTGGACCAGAAAATTCCCATCGAGAAACAAACCCACATCTGCATATTACAGCCCTGTTCCACGTCTGCCATGAGCGAATAAATTAATACATGAATAACAATGAAAATCATCCATTAGTTGCCTCACTCCATCTCTAAATGGCAGGGTATATGTGTGTGTGTGTGTGTGTGTGTGTGTGTGAGAGAGAGTGTGTAGTTGTGGTTGCCATGTGTGAGAGAGTCAGGATGACCTGAACGTGTCTCTTTTGGACATGCTCACCAGAGAACTGGCCGTACATTTGCATAAAATGTCGAGGGAGTGGCGTCCGTTCACTACAGCAGGTGAGATCACGAGTCACGATGTTGACACACAAACTATTACAAGGCCAGATCTGAGAAACACGGAATTTTGTGAATTGACTGTATTTATAACATATCCATTATTAAATGATCTTTATTTGGCAGAATTTGCACATGAAATAATTAAACTTAATTTGTAAATAGACCTGATTGTATGAATTGTTATTTATTACCCTAGAATGAGGCTCTTATGTTCATAAGAAAAGAAGGCAAAATGTTGTATGTAGTACTGAGTTATAAAGACACTGTTTTTGATTTTCCTGCTTAGTTATTGTTATTATCATAATTTTCCCCTCTCAATAGGATACAATGTAATCATGTAAATGGTATCTTGAAAAAGAGAGTTTTCATTTTTCCTGGTTAAATAAAAGGTTAAATAAAAAATGAATAAATAAAAAAAATACACAGTGTCACAAATGTATTAGACCACCTGTCATAAAATCAGAGATCTTTCTAAAATAATAAACTGAATCCACATTTTTAAACATTTCTGCAATGTGAGAAATTAATCAAGCATAACATTCAATCACTGAAACACATTTTTCTGTTTGGGAATGCAAATAAACAACTATAATTTGACATTTTAATCAAGAAATAATAATAAAGTGCTTTAATATTTGTTCTGTTTTTTTTTCTTTTTTGGTAAACTCTAAATTTGAAAATACATGGATAACAGAAACTATTACAGAAAATGATTTAGATAATTAATGTTGTTCATTTAGGGCAGCGGTGGTCAAACACATTTGTTCAGCACTGCATAACAGGCGGAAAGTTTGGACCGTCGTGTTTTTACAGTACAAAGATTCTCCAACACACTTGAAAGGCAACAGTGCGGTGGAGAATATTCACTGTAGCTTTGAGCACCGGAGGTAAAATCCATTTTCCCCTAAAAAGAACCTCTTCCCAATCACATTTGATTGACTATTAACTTTTCCTTTTTTAAGAAAATGCATTACTGCACTTTACCTGCACACAGTAGATGTGTTCATCTACAATTTGGTGTGCTTTTATTTTATTAGTCAAAAGCCACATAGTGCTGATTGTAAAGTATAAAACTTATTTTCCTTCTTCTTCATTTTGCTTTCAGATTGTGCTTTGGCTGCATGTTGTTGCCGTGTTTGCAAAGAAGCCAATAAAACCCTGCACTTTACATAGCATTACTATAATATGACATCATAAAATGGATAGAAAAGGTTGGTTATGAATTACAGATATGAAAAATGTTTCTCAGAGCACGAGCATGTTCCGTTCATTACGCTGCGGTCACGTATAGCGACACACACACACACAGAGTCGTCTCTTTCTGTGTTTGTCAGTGCATCATCCGTGCATCAACCTCCCACTTTGGCTCCCACCGCTTTTCCGCTGAGTTTACATCTGTTTACTAAAGCCTGTCTCCTTCATTTAGGTGTATGACACAGAGAGGGTCTCCACGAGGTTCAGCGAGCCTCCAACACTGTCGGACTACTTTACCATCCAACGCGCTCATACGATGTGATGCGAGGGCTCTCGTGGGATTAGATCAACTTCCACACAAAAAAAACAACAACCTAGTACTAGGCCTAGTTCACACGTGGGTGTTTGTTTTTGAAAAAAAGCAGGTTTTCCCTCCTCTGTTTTTGAAAATAATCCTGTCCACACACACACATACACACGGCGCTCAGAACCAACTGTTACGTCCTGTCAAAAGCACGACAGGTCAACAGGCGGTGATGGAACTCGCTGTACAATCAGGTCCCAGGAGGCAAACAACAATGGGGCCCCGTGGGAAAAAGGAGAATTAGTTAGGACTGATAATGAATGTGGAGCTACCTCATCAACATCACACTAGAAAATAAACAAGACAAAATACATGACAAACGCTAGTACATCAACATCCTCAGACTTTCTACACTGGTGGGTGAGGCGGTTTGTTGTCTTCCAGGGGTGGGGGGGTGGCAGGGTCATGTGACACAAGCATGATGAATCAGAGAAGGTGATGTCGTGCCCAACAAGAACCAATCAGGAGGTGAATGCAGATAACTGCATCGTCCAATTTCCAAAAGTTTCCGTTTTTGCCCGTCCATACTAATCAGCAACATGGTTTTCAAACAAAAATAATTTAATTTAATTTAATTTAATTTAATTTAATTTAATTTAATTTTCTCAGTTCTACGGCTCTAAAATACCAGGATACTGTGGACTACAGGCTTCTCTGGAGCAGAATGTATGCATTTACAAACAAAAACAGCAAATTCTGGATGGAGCATCATTGACTCTTACAAGAGACGGATTCTGCATTACTTCCGTTGTGTGTGTGTGTGTGTGTGTGTGTGTGTGAAGGATGAGAGGTATGTGTGAACTTTGGTAACTTTGCGGCAGAGCAAACTTTCCGGCTCCATATATCATGTGTCCATTACAGGCCATCCTCGCTCTGTAAATGACAGTGTTTGTCTGCGTTGCTCATCCACCTCCCACCCACTATAATCAAGCCAGCCTCTCAATCTTCCCTCTAATCTTTACCCGGTCCCTCAGTCTCTGTCCTGCTGACGAGATCCATCCCCTTTCAGAACCTTGCTCATGCACCTCCTCTGATTTATCTCCCCCTTTACTCCAGTCTACCTTTTCCCTCTCTTACCTCCATCCAGTCCCTGGATACAACCGGTAATAAGTCACTCTGCTGTAATTTTGCCCTTTTAAAGGACCGTAATGATGGTGATCAGAGGATGGTTAAGGTGGAGGTTTGATTTGTGTAGGGGTGGGGGTGGGAGTGAGGTGGGGGTGGTGGGGAGTGGATAAAAGGACTGGAAAGAAAGCCTTTTATGGGCCTTTTTTTTTGTAAAGTACCACTGGGGGAACCAAACAAGAGTGGCCATAACACAAAGAGAGAGGGTCTGCAAGTCACACACTATGTTTGATGTATCCCAATGCATTTAGGCATGTAGACATGGTCCAGACAACATACTGTACATTCAAACCAAGGATCAGAATGAGAAGAATAGACCATAATAATAATAATGATAATAATAATAATAATAGATTTTATTTGTATTGCACTTTACATTTGAACAACAAACCTCAAAGTGCTAATCCATCTCTGAATGCACAACAACATTTTGGCGTGTTCCCACTAGCGCTACTCGACTCACCTCGGCACGGCACAGTTATTTTAGCTTTTCCTTTAGCGATGATACCTGGTACTTTTTTTTAGCACCTGCTCTGGCGAGGTTCCAAGCGAGCTGAGCCAATACTATGTGCGACGTCGTCAGACTGCCATGCACTGATTGGTCAGAGTGCTGTCGCTGGAAGAGACGTCCGACACAAGAATCAAACCGAACTGTAGATCAGTTAAAAAGACTTAACACTTCCGAAAACGTGCGTTAATCTCCAACATTTAGCGCGGAAATGTCTAAAATCTCATCATTTAACATCAATAGCACTGCTGAAAGCCTGCAGATGTAGTCTGTGCTCCGGTTATGCAGGACAGACCGATCAAATCTGTTTAATGAACTGATTCTAATGATTTAGTACATCGAAAACAACTGCTTTACAAGTCACTAGTTTGTGTGTGTCTTGTATAAAATGAAGTCACGGCATTTTCATGCAGCCGTGCTGTGATGACCCCTCCCACGCTGAGGAGGTACTATACTGTAATGGAAAACTAACCAAACCGAGTCGTTGTGAGCCGGTACTATATAGTGGAAAAACAGCATTTGAAGCAAGAAAACCACTCCTGACACCTCAAAGTGGCCAGTGAGTGCATCTACATTTAATCCGATGAAAAGTCTGATTGAGTTTGGAGAATAATTTGAGAATAACAAAAGTGACTTCGTTAAAGTGAGCGAGAAAGGGTCACCTGCGACGCACAATTTCCAAAACACTGTTGAAAACAAATGGTATTTAATGACATTTTAAAAACTGCCAGAGTCATCGCACGGATGTCTGACGCCGCTTTGGCGCGATGGGTTTGTGCATGAGACAGGTGAGATAAGGGCTGATAGTGAGATCCGCTTGGCCTTCTCCACAGACAGAGCTAGTCGACCTGTCAGAGCCCCGGCAAACACAGACATCGGATGATTTCTGAGAGATGCGCCCCTCTCCCCGTGGCCTTATGAGCCTCGCTCCTCATGTTTCTCGCTTGACTGGGCCCCGTGTGTCCGCCCCGGTATATGCCTGCCGACCTTTTCCCAGAGTGTGAACTGCAGTCATACAGGGGCGCACCCTGGGGCAAAGCAGAGAGGAGGAAGTGAGTGTGTGTGTGTGTGTGTGTGTGTGTGTGTGGGGGGGGGGGTATCTGGAGAGGAGGGGTAGGACAAAAGGGCAGGACTCCACAGCCACATCACATTTCAGGAGATAAACTACAGAAAAAGACAGCACATGGAAAAAACCAAAGAGCTTCTCTTGATTGAAATGATTTTCATATGCACAAATATAAAATAGGTCACTACAATATTTGTATTTTATGTTTTTCATTTATTTAGACTTTTTTTTTTTTTTTTAGATACATCTGTAAAAAGTTATTATTCGCCTGCAGCATGAAAACCACATGATGTGGAAGGCAAGTATTTCCTGGAATTACACACACACATCAACCAGCAGCGTCTATTCATATCGCAACTGATAAACAGGGGAAAACAACAAGCAGAAACTAGAGACGTAAAAACATCAGAAGGACCAGAAGAGACAAGAAGATCAACACACGCACACACACACACAAACACACACACACACACACAAAACAACAATGTATTCAAATCTACTGCATGTCCAAAGGCTTCAGGAGCCATTTCACGCTGCTGGGAGAAAAAGAGAAAAAAAATAAATAAAGAAATCGGAAAATGGCAAAGGAGCACAAAAATAAAACGCACATGTGCAGATGCATTCATGTGGAAAATCTATGCCTTTAATCCAATTCCTCACGCTTTATTAAAACAGAAGCAGGGAGACGGAATCAGACGGGGACGATGAGGAAGAGAGGCTCATGTTACACAAGCACATGAAAATACACTGCAAAAGAAAACTAATTAAAGGAAAATGAAAAGAGCATCTAAATAAACAAGTGCTTATTCTCTGCCTCCCTTCGCATGAGGAAATGAATGCGTCATATTTCCAACATACAAACAGTGTGCAGTGGCACCGTTAGATTTATAGACTGACGAGCAGCTGTGCCGGGACCACACTGCCGTCCACTCCCCCCCCCTCTCTCTCTCTCTCTCTTCCCCTCGCTCCACAACCTTCCATCATCATTTGATCATCTGCTCTGAAAAAGGAAAGTGATTAATAACGGACGCACAATTCAGCTGTGTGATGTGTGCGAATGTGATTAGGTGCGTGTAAGGCATTTCTGTCAGGGGGTGTGGCACGTTTCATTCATTCATGTCCGCGTGTGGCCTTGGCCAAAATGAATAGCGATGCTCATTATACAGGATTAAGGCCAGTCTGCCTCAGAGGAGCAGGCTCTGGACTCTGCTTACGGGAGGGTTTATAGTTAGAGGAAGTGTTGGAAGCTTCTGTGACAAAAATGTGAAATGCAACGCTGTGGCTGCTTTGAGCTGCGAGATGGCGGCATGGAGACACATTGGTTGTGGCACGTTCAGTCGCGGCGGCTCTGAGCAACCCTCCACCTGACCTTGTAATTTTGTTGTGCAATTTCGGTTGTATAATGACAATAATGATCCTTTCTTTTCATTTCCTTTTTATAAAGTATACGCTTCCTGCTTAAAGTGATAAAACAAACACAGTCATGGGTAGTATACAGGGCTGCCACAAACGATTATTTTGATAATCGACTCTTCACCGATTATTTTTGCGATTAGTCGACTAATTGGATCATATGTAAATTTCAGCTTATTATAACCATCATTAGCTTCCAGCTTGAAGTGTTTAAGGTATGTGCTAACTAAAAATAGTATTTAGTATTTATTCGTTTATTTCGAACATGTAAAAACAAAACATACAAAAGAAAACAAAAAAAAAACTATTTAGCTTTTATTAACCAATCCATTCATTCATTTCTTTCTTTATATACAATATCCATTTTCTTTTTTTAAATTTTATTTTATTTTATTACATCATATAATCTGTGATTATGGACTTCCTTCTTCCTCCTTGTACCTTATGAAAATCCCTTCTTTATACCTCTTTTTGAACTGAGTCAGGCTTGTACATTGCCTCAACATTACATTCATACTGTTCCACAGTCTTACCCCCCGGATTGAAATACAAAAACCTTTCAATGTAGTACGCACAGTAACAGTTTTCAAATCTAACTTCCCCCTCAGATTATAACCCCCTTCTCTATTGAAGAATAGTCTTTGTAAATGACCAGGTAATAAATTATTTTTTGCTTTGAACATTATTTGTGCCATTTTTAATTCTACAATATCCATGAACTTTATTGTTTTTGACTTTAAAAATAATAAATTTGTATGATTTCGATATCCAACTTTATGAACTATTCTTATGGCTCTTTTTTGCAGTAGTATTAGTGATTGCGATGTAGATTTATATGTATTTAAAGACAATTAAGATGATAGTTCATTCCACTTTGAAGACATTTTTTAATGTGATAAATAAAATAAAATGAAGGCACAACCAAGTTTTAGCTGCAAATGTTTAGTGCATTGTTAAATGGAACCAAAAACTATGCACTATGAATATATATTATAAAACATTAGCGTTATCACATTTCCTATTCAAACATGACATCGCCGTTATAACGTAACAGCAAACACATTACATATGTGTGCTAAGGCTAATGAAATCATCATCGTTAATATAAACGTTTACAGATATAAGTAAGTAGCTAACTAGCCAATTAGCTTACCGAGACGACTGTCCCTCTTCTTTAAACAATTTAATCAGCCACAGCGTGCTTCCTGTTCAGATGCTCGTGCATCACCGTCGTACTGCCATGGAAGGCAAGTTCTGCTTTGCAGATTTTGCCTTGCACATTCTTCTCTTTTATTTTGGACTAGCCATGATACTGTTTGGGCATAACTTTTCCGGTGACATCACAGCTAACCCCGATTACCACTAGTGCGCAAGTGCGTCAGGCAGGGCAGATGAGACAGTGGAAGGTGCAGCGGCAGTGAGAAAAAGAAAGCTTTGAAAAATAATCGTTTACGTTGATTATTAAATTTTTCGCCGATTAATTTAATCGACTAATCTTGGCAGCCCTAGTATATTAAATTTTTTTTGCCAATAAACCCTCCTAAATGTTACAATTTAGTTTACAACTTACAATGTAAGCAATGAAGCGGTAAAAAGGTTTACGTGGATTGGTGTGGTCCTGTCGGAAGATCTCACACACGACCACACACAAGATCATCCATGATTCATGACATCGAGTTAATATTCATTAAGTTTTGAGTTTTGTGGTTTCAGAGTGAAATTTTGACCAGATCTCCTATTCATCTTTAACTCTTCTCCATTTTAGCCAGTAATGCCAATAATTGATTGTGCTTCTATTAAAACCTTTCACCATGTCAAATGTTTGGTATAATATATTTGTTTTTAGATGCAAGTTTCTCACTGAGCCCATGTACTAAACTAACGATTATTTTCATAACCGATTAATCCGTCAATTATTTTCTCGATGAATCGTTCGGTCCATAAAATATCAGAAAACCATAAAAAATGTTGATCGGTGTTTCGTCAAACCTGGAAATAATGATGTTCTCAAATGTCTTGTTTTGTCCACAAACCACAATGATTGACTTTTAATGATTAATTTGTTATCCAGAGCAAAGAAATGAAGAAAATATTCATATTTTAAGAAGCTTAAACAATCAGAAATCTTGTTTTAATCATGAAAAAAGCTTCAAACCGATTCATCGATTATCAAAATAGTTGTCGATTAATTTAGTAATCAATTAATAATCGATTCATCGATTAATCGTTTCAGCTCTACGTGGGTGACACACTCAGACGTGCACTAACTCATCACAGGTGTTTTAAGTTGTTTTATAAACACATGTTTCTCTGTGAGAACGTCTGCGTGCGCGCTATAGCCTCACATCACAACACACGTGACGCACGGACACGGATGCAACGCGGAGGCAACGTCTTGCGGAAGACATTGAGGATAATGAGAATGAGAAACGGCATCTGGACTGAATTTCTGTTTTCCTCTTTCTGGACTGAACTGCTCACTTGTAGTGCTAGTCATAATAATAGTGAACACAATGCAGGACAAAGGACGAAGATTTTTTCAAATAAAAAGAAGGACATTTCAGCATATTTTTCTCGCGGTGACATTGAATGATTACGAGCATCACCGCTGTTTCTTCTTTTGGGACAGGATGACATATTGGCAACATTAGCAGGTATAAAAGAGCCATGATAACCTAAAAGTACTATCGCTCTCCCTTTGTTGAGCAGTTTTATATCTGTAAAAGAGCTGAATTCTTTCTGTGGCATGAAAAAGCACCTCATTTATATCGGATTAAAAGAAAATTTTTGTTTATGCCTGCCAGCATTTACAGGAAGTCTTTATTTCTAAAATATAACAGGCCTTAAACAGGCATGTATTAGCAAATAACATGACATTGTCACAGTGTTTAAACATCTGGTTTCCTTCAGATCCACCAGCACGCTCCTCTGTGTATTAGACTACAGACAACAGAGTGAAATAACGTCAATCACTGACATATTCACCTCTAAGAAGGACTGGCTGCACCACATATACAACCCTCCACGACACGAGGAAAGAGAGGAGAAGAAGGACAGAGTGTAAGGAAAGGAGACAGGAGAAAGAGAGGGAGAGAGGAAAAGCCCTCTGACCCTCTGTCAGCTCAGTGAAGCAGATAGAGAGGGCAATGCACGCTGACACGGAGACAACTCGCTGGGAGAAACACACACACACACGTATACATTCATTTAAGGGAAACAAAACATCGTCACCCATGGAGGCTTTGAACATATAATGCAAAAATCCCATGCGAGACACAGATGTCTCACTGAACGTAATGTGGGCTGATGCAAACCCGAAACGCACTGAGGCACATATTTACGTTCCACGGCACAAGTTACAGTCTCTGGAACATTTAGGAAATTCTATAAATACCTGAACCTGACAACACACACACACACACACACGCACATGCACAGCAAAGAAAACTGTGGTGGAGCTGAGGACACAGCAGGACTGTCTGCCTGAGGGAGTCAGCAGAAGGTGAGCAGAGATAAGGCTGTGTGATTGTGACTGCATGTCAGAGAGAATCTGCACACCACAACAGTTCAGCATGCCCGCTCCTCCCTCTCTCTCTCTCTCTCTCTCTCTCTCTCTCAGTCCCGAACACAAAATACAAAGATAACACAACACAAACACACAAAACTCTTGCATCCAAATCACCAGCAGCAGTGTGATGATTTCAACAGCATGTGATCAGTGCGTTGCTGCATAATCACATCAGTTTGCGTCCGAGCTAAACGATTCACGCGGAAGGTTTTGGTTTTTTTTTCTCCCGACAGATACTGCGATTTAACTCTACAAACATGTACAGTGTACTAGATTGGAGGAGAATTTATAAGAATAAGAAGAATTTATATTAACGTATCTCAAAGGAAACAATTTTATCACAGATACAGCATTAACTATATAAACATAGTACAGTACTGCAGTTCAGTAGTTGACTGTAGGCAACTGGGATTGCTTAAGCTGAGTCGAAGACGTTTCACCTCTCATCCAAGAGACTTCTTCAGCTCTGTCTGTGGATTTCTCCTAGCGGTGGTTTTAGAGGACCACTTAAACAAAAATCTAGGATTCCCAGATTGCTATTTACACACATAAGGGTGCAGTCAAAAAAAAGAAGAGGAAGATATCAAATGATGACCCTAAATGTTCCTCAAAGCTTTTGTGAGAACCACTCAAAGACCAGAGAGACCCGACTGTCACAGACTTAGTCACTCGATGTAAGCACCCACTCAACGTGAGTGGAGCCACTTGAAGACTGTGAAAGACACATTTTTCAAGGAGCTCAACAACAAAAACCAAACGCAGGAAAAACACAAGGACGTTCCGAGGTTTCTGTACAGTTTCCAAATGTTCAGTAATGCCAATATTATCACATGTCATGTCATGTTGACTGTTCTTATTGTATACTATTTGTTTGTTCGCCTGTAACCTACAGTAGACACACAAGAGTAAAGTAAAGATTTAAAAAGCAGTTTTTCTGATCGAAGGCTGCTGTACACCTGCACATCATCATACATTTATTTCACTCTGGTTTAAGTGGTGGTATAACAGTAAATTAGACTTGGTGGTGCCACACTTTTGGATCCACCTGTGTGTCTCTGACGAGTCGACGATTTGAGCTGCAGTCACTCTGCAGTCTTTAGTTTGTGGAGTTAGAAAAAAATAAATGGTGAAATGAAGCGTTGGAGTTACTGTATGAAATTGTGAAAAGCCATTGATTTGCAGAGCTGACAGTCTGCTGTCAGCTCTGCCTCAGTGGCTGCCTCTGCTGCAGATTGACCACGTGAATCACACAACAGCAGGGCTTTAAATGCAGTGAATAGCTGCAAGTCAAAGAAGGGGAAGACAAAGAGGCCCGGATGATACGGTGTACAAGGTTATCACGATAAAAACAAAACAACAAAAACTCAGTCGATATCAGTAACTATCATGATGTCAGATAATTGAGGATTCATTTAGAAAACACTGAAAAAAATATGCTTATTCCAAAGAAAGGGAGAAAGAAGCAAACATTTAAGGGTAACGACACACATGGAAACTATTTTGCTTTCTCAGTAAAAGTACGTGCCTCAGCACTTTGTGCATAAATGCTAAAACTCCATTTTCAGTAGAGTATGTGAGGTTGTTATGTGCTGATCTCAGGACTGGACCAGACTGATGGAGATAAATCTGAAAGCCCTGTGTCTACTGTTGAGCTTTCTGTCAACACTGGCATTTTTGGAACAATTTCCGAAAGTTTTGCTGCCCCCATGTTATTGGCAAAAGTTTCCTCCTGTTAACTTAAACTTGCACTTTAGACATGACCTACTCCTCTCTCAGAGCTGTGTCATCACACATAAACAATACCCAGGCAAATAAAAGCCATGCGATTGGTTCATTTACGGAGATTGTGCTGCTTACATACAACCACACAATCCCTTTTTATCGCCTTCTTAAAGTTACAACTATAAGATCCACTGATGTGATGAAACCGACAGATTCTGACCTCAATCTGCAACAATTCTCAAACGCTTCAGCAGCAAAGGAATATATATAATATATTCCTTATATATGTATATATGTACAGATATACATATATATAAGGAATATATTATATACATATATGTATATATATACAAGGCTATGAGAATGTGCAATATAGAGTGTCTTCTATCCTTATTTTCAGCACAACCTATAAACAATCTGATGAAATTATTATTATTTTTTTCATTTTCACCAACTATATAAACACACCTGAGCAAAAAAATCTGATTGAATTTGGGAAATTTGGAAATATGTCACAGTACAAATTCACTTGGCTCGTTTATATGAATAAAAATAAAATAAAAATGGTCTTTTACTCATAACTTTGACTCAACAACACACATGAAGATGACAAATATGCATTTTTTAAAGCCTGAAGATGTGACCCATAAACGCACGTACACAGGATGTCCATATAAGGAGTTGTGTATTATTCCCACGGCAATTCACCAAGGGTGCTCCTGTGGCACTGATCCATGTTGCGTGAGCACTAAGGGCAATGTCCCCCTAAGTAAATAAATAAAATAAAAATCCAAACTCATAGATAACAGCTGCACAAACATGTATAGATAAAAAATTATCCCAAACATCTTTGGATAAAGCTGTATCTCACAATATTAAGTAAAGTAGGAAAAAATATCAACGTAAAATATTCTTCCCTGGCTCATGCCTCACTCATCTCAAACTGTTTGGTACTTTTTTTTTGTAATTCCAGTAAAAGACGCACAAATATATCAACAAACCAACAGATGCGGGTGAAATAACCTTGGGGAAGATAAGGCTTTTTACAGGAGTGTGTGAACTTGTTGCCTGCCTGGATGTTTTCCTTTGTGCTTCAAGTGTTTTGTTTTGTTTTCGTGCGTGTGACCAGGGGAAAAAGAAAAAAAACAAAAACGGAGTCAAACCTAACGGAGAGAATCATCTCCCCTGCAGTAGAATCCTAATCAAGGCTGTGAATGGAATGACAAAATGTCCAAACTCGCTCTCGCCACATTACTTCCACGAGAACAACCATCAAACACAGCCAGCACTTAATTAGCTTCTCACTTTCTGACTTCATTCATTTCTTTTCCACTTATGTGTGCGTGGCCCAAGGCTCTGTCTGAACACATTTCAGCAAAAAGAATCCAATTTGGATGTAAGTAAAGTGGGGAGATTGGTACATGGAGGCTGGTGACAGTGTGTGGGATTCTGTTAATCTGCATGAGACTATTGTGCTAGACAGTGATTTCAAATTCACAGGCAGAGCAATGTTCTGCATTTATATCGAAATTTGCTACAAACACACAGTCAGTCAGTCAGTCAGTCGGTCAGTCGGTGGAACAGCACAGCACTCCAGGCCTACCTGTGTTGCTTGGCATCTTGCCATTGCTGATCTTCTTGAGCCTCTTCTGGTGGGATTTGCCGTTGTAGTGGATTTGGGCCTGTGCGGCTGAGTTGAGCTGGATGTTGCAGACCTCACACAACGTGTAGCTCCGCTGCTTCCTCTCCCTTTTGGCTCTACAGGGCGCAGAGGGTACGGTGCCCCCTGGTGACTGCTCATCTGACATTGCGCCCTCCTCCTGGCAAGGCTCCTCCACGTCCATCTGACCCCCCAGCACGGAGTCAAACCCCCTCTCGTCCGGCTCAGTGTTCGATGGGCTGAACGGACGTTTCATACCTGTGATCGAGAAGGAGAAACATTCTGAATCTCTGACATTCCACCATCACAATATCACAATAATGGTATCCATGGAGGTATTGCACAGAACAGAATTTCAAAATAAAAGCGTTTGCTTTGGATTGATTGATTTAGGATGCAAACGTATGTAGAAATAAAATAATATATAATATGTAATAAATATGTGGACGACTGTAATGAAAACCCTAAAACAAAACACTGACTTAAAGATGACTTGGAACATCTTCCCTCTGGATGAAGGGTGTAAAGGTGTAAAGTTCAGAGATGTAAAACAAAGCAAAAATTAAAGTAGTTTTCCTCCAGCAGCCCTTTCACAACAGAACAAGCAATATTGCACATTACCCATATTATTTTTTCTTGCTATATTAGAAATAAAATGACTTTTATTTGCACACGTTTGTTTACTTACTTATTCATTCTAGTATTGGTCTGGTGGTTATGACATTTATTTATTTGGGCATTTTAGTTTTGATTGCCAAAGCCTGGAGCACTTTTATGTCGCTATTACTGAGTATAATTAATTTTTCACATATTATTATGTTTGTCAAAGGATGCCACTGTCTTAAAATGGCAAAAGCAATCTATAAACTGTTAAATATAATACATCTAATGCATTTATTTTAGGACTATTTCTAACTGTTTACCGTGAATGGTAAACAAATATATATATTTATTCTTAAATTCTGTCTTTAAGTTTGTATTTTTTTTATATGAAATTATGCCAAGTTGAATAGATTTATCAGACACAATAACTGTCAGCATGTAATTCATTACTTGAACTGTGTATTTTCTCTTTAATTTTTATATTACATGTATTATCATGAACACTATGATATGGCAAAGAAGTCCTAAGAACCAGTGCAAAAGACCACACACACACACACTGAGTGACCAATGACCACACACATAATATTAAGGTGTCAGACCACATCAAAACATACTCAAGTTACATTTCAGAGCCTGTCTCTCTTTCCAAAGCATCCCAGCATTAACATGTGCAACACAGCAGGTAGTAGAGTCAGGCCGTGTGCACAGACGGAGGTATCATTTTCCCCAGGCTGGCCTGACTGGACTCACACAGCATACAAAACCACCGTGTTAAAACCTGAGAGCCACAGGGGACACACACACACACAGGCAAAAGAAAATACCCCAGAATCCCCTTTGTAGAGGAAGAGAGTGTGTGGAATCTGACCCCGCTCCTGCCTGATGTTTGTCATCCCTGCCCTGCACTGCACACACAGACGCGTGCACAGGCAGCTCTTAAAAGACACGCGGCGGGCACACTGTCCATGTGGCGGTGGTCATGGGGTGCGATCACGTACCACTTGGGGGAGACAGAGGGCTGCAGTGTGGCTCTCTGAGGACCAGCGAGGCCCCACCGTCGAGCCATTTCACTTGTGATGACTCAACGCCTGCGTGCTGCCTGTGCAGCTGTGCAGGACAGAATAGGTGCAGCAGTAGCTGTGGATTATCTCTGGTTCAGATGGGTGAAGAAGAAAACAATAAACATGGCTTTTAAATCGGTCCTGATGATGTTTAGTAAGCCGAGTTACATACCACCAGTTATGCCGACCTGTGACTGGATTATATAAATGTTGAAATGTAGGAAAAGCAGCACAGCGATATCAAAAGGAGGCAGACAAACAAACAAACATGCACGTCTGGTTCTCCAGGCAGAGCTGAGCTGTGTGTGGTCAGACAGGATGACTGTTGCACAGAGGAGCTGCTTTATTTTATATGCAGCTACTGTTTGCATAAATAAATGAAAAGGTAGATTCCAGAGTGGCTCTGTGAAGGATTGAGACATTACATTGGGGGGGGGAAAAAAAGACCCTGAAATACACCCAGCTGTGCATTTCTGCTGCTGGCTTATTGCCTCCGCCGCAAGTTATTTGTGTAAACACTAAAACCACTCAGACACACACATACACACACACACACAAGTAAAGTGACTCTGTGATGAACACATACCTACATGCATGAAAATATTCGCACACAAGTAAGGGCACACACATACAGGCAGTTAAAGAACACATTAGGGCAAGCAGCCTCCATGAAAGCTGCTATTCATGTTGCCAATCTGGGAACACTCAAGAGGTTCCATCAGATGTTTTCTCAAAAGCTTTGAGCAACGCTGCTCTCTGGCACCGAATGAAGAAAATCTCTGTGGTCCTCGTCGACCACGCAACCTCCTCGTACCCCTGCCAAGCTACTCGGCTACACATCCCGAATTAGCATCGCTGCGAAAACAAAAACCCTGAATGAAGATCTACAGATCGTAGCACGCAGAGCATACATCACACACACGCCCTCTGTCCTCTGTCACAGCCCAGTCTCAATCAGATGGAGATTCAAAGTGGGCGGTGTCTATCTAACCCAAAATCTGTTTTGCCACAAATGTCTAATTTAGAGTCAGTGATTGCCTGATTAGATTTGGGCATTCAAAGGTCAAGGTCACAAAAATCATCATCTGCCTTGTGAATCAGTCAAGAAAAGGGCTGTATTGAGGTTTATATCTGCACTTCAGTGGCGATTCCTGATCTATACTTTCAATACTAATTTAAATAAATCAATTTTAACAAAATACATTACAGTAACATCCTTGACCTAAACTGGTAGTATTGCTTGACAGAGCCTGTTTTCCAGATGCAGGAGTCGCCATGCAAATAATGTTACATTGTTTCTGAATAATGACATCGACAATCACAAAAGAAATCGCCAAACGTTGTTAAATAAGTCAAGGAAATAATTGTGTACACGGAAATAGCTATTGTGCAATGGTGTGATCGGGATTTCCTTTTCTTCCCTTTCCTAAAAAAAGCCACAAAACTAATTTTCTTTCACATCTTTTAAGCGTGTGAACCGCTGTTTTTTTCCCCTCTGGTGTCTTTCAGCTGTTTTGAAGAATGAGTCAATGAATCCACACCCACACTGTGGCAGATTTGCTCAGATTTGTGTTAAAGTTTTGCTTTTGGTTTAGTTAATGTGTTTTTATTGAAGACTTTGAGATTCAATCTCTTGCGCTCTATAAACGGTGGAGCAACACAGTCGGCTGGAGAAAGAATGGATGTAGTGTTTGAGGTCATTTCTGTGAAACCAGTACTTTGGATATTCTGCCCTTCAGCTGTCTGCGGTGAATGAACAAGCTGCTCTTATGTACAGTGGCTGCGAATCCCTCTGCTGGATGAAGGCTCACCAGGACTTTTCACCTGTGAGCATCTTGAGTATCTTTGCACTGCATGTCCTGCAGAGACTTTGAAGACTTTTTCAGCTCTTGGTAGAAGCTGCATGAGACAAGAGCCCATGCTGTGTCTGCACACAGAGATCTGCAGGGTAACACAGTGACAGGACAGGAGACTGTCAGGGGGTAAACCTGGGGGAGGCGAGGGGAAACGGGAGGCTCTGCCAGCCTCATCATGTCCACAGACTCTCATGCGAACACCTCGACTGCACACCCTCCTCCTGGCACGTTTGAATCATCAATCACTGCTGAGATCTGGCTGGAAGACCCAGGCTCGCCCAGCCGTTCAGCAATAAAAACTCTATTTATGATCAAGTGTCTCCTGGTCACCGATCCTGAAATACAACAGTGCTTTCCTCAGCTCAAACCAGCTCCAACCACCAGGCCACGTAAATGAACACCCGTCACCCATCAACTGTGGCCACAGCTGGCATTAGGGGCATGGGTTGTTTCCTGGTGTGGGCAGATGTTGGCCTCCAGATGGACCAACGCAAGAGCTACGAGCATGTTAGCAGCTCCTAAATCATTCTGATGGTTTAAAATAAATAAATAAATAAGTAACTTCTGTGACATTCACTCAGGAGCAAAACTCAATCTTTTAAACTCTAGTGTGTAATAATGCTGCTTAAAGGGGAATTCTGGGCCCTATGTTTATAAATGTGGGTGTGTGTACATGAATAGTACTTACAAAAATGTTCACCATTGGTCAAGTGGATCGCCAGGCGCGACAGGCGGCATTAGCTGCAGTGTAATCCTACGGGGCAATCGCGCCATTCTGACTTACATCCATAAAAAGTGCTTGTTTTCGCCAATAATTGGCTCGGATTGTTATTGTAAGAGTCTGGTAACATTACCAGTCTGGCAACTCCGCGACAAACTCCTCTCTCGCACGAGACCTGAGAGTTGTTGCAGGAGGAAGCAGCTGGAAACACGTGTGAGAGAGGAGAGTTTGTCCTGGAGTACAGACTTTGAGTGACACTACTGCTCCGGTCATGTTGCCAGACTCTTACATGACTTCAAGCCTAAGTGTTTAGACTTCAGCATTCTCGCACCGCACACAGGAAGTGATTAATTTTATGCCAAGACAGACGGAGGCAACAGCGACATTGCTCTAGTAAAGCTAGAAGTGCACCATGACGTTTCAAAAGTGAATTTTGCTCAGTAAACCTGATCCTTATTGTTTCCGTCTGCACCAGCTCTGCCAGTGTATACACACAAACACTCCCCTTCAGTCAGGTCTGATAGTATTGCTTACCAGAGCTAATTTGCAGGTGAAGGTTGCAGCAAACAAATAATCTTACGTAATTTCTGTTCACAAAAACCACATACAGGCAGAATGATACCATCTACTATAAAGAGCATCAAAAGTTAAGCACTGCAGCTTTAAATATCACACGTTTTATTAAAATTATAATCAATATTGAGTGATTTTCCAACAAAAATCTTTTTGGCTCTAGGGTGTACACCGCTAACATCCGTTGCCTCTGAATCTGTAAACAAGGACGGCGCAATTCAGCAAAGATTCAAAAATAAACAGAAGCAGTTAGACTTGACTAAATATAAAGCACATGGACTGACCTAAGATATAAAAAAAACATGCATGCATTTTTTTTTTTTTTTTTTTTTTAATTGTGTCAACAAGCATTGCAGGAATGTCTCAGTACAAATATGTCCCAGAGGAGACAGAAAGAAAGAAGAAGAAAAAAGGAGCCACAGGAAAGCACTCCTCACCAAACAGTTGGATGTTCTACATGTTTTTAGAATTCTTCACCTTGAGGCAGTTTCCCTGTGTGACATCCGGGCATTTCACTACAGAGAGGGTCGACGATGGCAGAGATAACAGAGGGAGACAAAGTGTGAGTGAGCTCGGTGAGAGGAGCACAAAGGGTCGGGCGTAATTGGCATCATCAAAGTATCATTACTGTCATTAGTACTATATTGTCATTACTGCAACGACAGAACAGGCCCGGGGTCTTTGAAACTACCATGTCTTTGAGTCCAGTGCATCAGAGTTGATTATGTAAAGGTTCAGGCTACAGTTCTCTAATGGGTCTAATTACACAGGAATCATCTCTGTGCTCAGTGGACCAGAAGCTCCAGCTACAGTGCAGCTGGCTCAGGAGCAGGGCGCTCTAATATTTGGAAAACACGCGATACAGTTGTGGAATATTGTGATGAAGGTATATGACAAATAGTTAAATTATATGTTGATGTCTCTGCTTTGGGTTCACTGCGAACACAAACCCAGGCAGTGCAGATGCTGAAGTACCTAGATTGCTGAATTCAATGAATAAAAATCTGACACGTTTAGTTTTACATAAATGTTAATACAGTATAATAATGTCTCGACATAATGACAAAATCTCTTGGCCCAGATCTGGCCCACACTCATTTGTGGCACCACATACCGCATTAAATGATGACACTAGGGCGGTCTGCTTCTGTTTGCCAGATCTGGGCCACAAGCTTCCCACTGTGTCACCACATGCCAGCAACTGTGCCGCCATCTTTACCAAAAGGTGGCCAATATTAGTCTAAAGATAAACAGGGGCACATTTATTATCTATGACATGGCACACTGTAGGGTGATATCACATCTAGGTATGGATGGGAAACGGTATTGGTACGATTATTGGTCAAAATCACTGGATCGGATATTGGACAGATAAAAAAGTCCCACATTGTCATTCACATTCTTATGCACAGACTGTAAAAATATAAATAATTAGTAACTTGTGTCCTTGAAATGGCTCGGCTTTGTGTGTTGTTAACAGCTTCATAGTATTAGTAGTCATAGTATATTCATAATATTGGTATTGGTAGATATTTGAGTTTGTGATATCCGTATCAGACACAAAAAAGTGGTATCATCCCATCGCTAACATGTAAATGCTCTTTGGGTCAATTATCTTCTTGTTTCTCTACCTAATAAAAGTTAAATATGCCAGCCTGCCTTACATACAGTGGTGCAGTGGCTAGCATTGTTGGCTCACAGCAAGAAGGTCACCGGTTTGGATTCTGGTTCGACTGAGGGCCATTTTGAGTGTGTGGCGATCACATGTTCCCCTCGTGTGTGTGGGTTTACCTCGTGTGTGGGTTTAATTGGACTCTCTAAATTGACCATAGGTGTGAGTGTGAGTGTGAGAGTGAATGGTTGTTTGTCTCTATATGTTTACCCTGTGATGGACTGGCGACTTGTCCGCCTTTTTTCGCCCTATGTCAACTGGGACTGGCTCCGGTCCTCAAGTGGAGGAAAAAGCGGTAGAAAATGAAAAGCTAAGCTGCCAAATTGGGAGAAAAACACACACAAAAACAATGATCTACCTTTATGGCCAATGCTTGGGCTAAATCATTTCACTATTTCATATATTTGTTACAGTTAAAAGCGATCTTTGAGCTATGTACATCTATATCATATACATAATGTATTATGCGCATGTTTATTGCACAGTTACTTTTCCATAAATTGTGCTGTCCCACTGTGGAGTTAGTGCTCAGACTGAGTGTTTGCAGGCGCTGTCACACTGAGCCCGCACCCACACCCAAGAGTAAATAAAAAGCAGTGGCACATAAAAGTGTTTTCTCTAATCTTTGTTTACAGCAGTTCTTTGCCAGTGCACCACAGGGAGTGTTTGTCCACTATGTGTGTGTGTGTGTGTGTGTGTGTGTGTGTGTGTGTGTTTACTTGTGTGAATGTGTTTGCTTGTACATGTCTGTGCCAGTGTGTCCTTGGAGGGGGGAAAAAAAGAACAGTTTCATGTGAGGGAATTTATAAAACATCACATTGATCCTATCACTAAAGCCGCATTGCATTCATGTGCGTACACTCACATATGACGTCTGTGTGAAGGGGAGTGCACACGTGTCACTCAAGTTATTCACTGGAAAAGATACACTATATGATAAAATCACAATTTATACAGGGTGATATAGAAACGCTCTTCATGTCAACTCAAAATTCACTCTCAGAAAAATGTACAATATAAATGGAAATGCCTTAAGGGAAAATATGCTGGTTTTCTATGTATTGTTTTGTTGTTGTTTTTGAGATATGACAACACATTCTGCTGTACTAGGTAAAGTATGAGAGCATGTACATTTCACAGCCGTCTTAAATATTTACATTCATGTTATTTGCTTCTATATGACATTAGATGGCAAATCTTAGGCTTGTGGAATCCAATTTCATGAGACAAAATATGTTTTTTTTGAGTTGATTTTTCTTTTTAATTACCTGAACGTTGTCAAATAATAATAGCTTAAGGCTTATTTTGGATGTTGTCTTGGCAAAGCCTTCAAAATGAGTGACATCACCATCTCAAGAGCTGCTGCCAACGCTGCCGTGAAATGAGATTATAAACTGGCAATTTTGTGATGATGACAATACTCCCTCTTATCTTGCTAAGAAGAAGAAAAATAACCGGACGACAACAATAATTTATGGTGATTATTTTCTACATCTAAAGTAGAGAGACAGTATCCAACTGCAACATTCTGCCCCATTTTTTTTACATATTACAAGGAAGAGAAATAATCATTTATATGGATTACTCTTTTAAAAATATACCCATCAATTGTTTCTCATTTTTGCAAATTCTCCCCAAAAAAATGTCTTTACAGAAATATCTTGTCGTAGACGTATCCTTGTTTTTATATTACATATTTTTTTGGACTTCTCTTCTTGTGCTTGTGTTACGCATCCAATCTAGTCTGGCATCAATCTGATGATTTGAAATTTGCAAAAATACCACACGACCTCGGCTGTGAGTAGACTGCCTCCATCCAGTGTGGCCCATTCATTTTTCGACCACAAGAAAACAGTTTGGTCCAGTTTTTGCACGACTATTCAAACATCTGTCTGTCTGAGGAACGCTAAAGTTAGCCCGTGCAGGAAAACAGGCCCATATTTGCCTTGTTCACATTTCGCCACAAACTCAACTGGGGAACGGCCCAGTAAGAGTAACCACAGACGCTGGGAAAGGTTCCATACAACACGAGATATACTTAGACGTGGAAAAACCCAGGCTGAGCCACAGTCACAACACACACACACACACTACACAATTAAACAGCTGCACACACACACATAAAGATGAGGAAACACAATCTTTATCCTTGCATCCTCTGGGGCAGACATTTTGAAATGCAATTTGTCCAAAGGCCAAACAGGTGTTCATTTTACAGTGTGGTTGTGGCCAGGTGCCAACATCTGACACAATGTGCAACATCTAAAGCACATCACATCATCACGGTGGGTTTGTGAGAAATCTCTGTAGGACATGTTGAATTTGTTTCCAACCAGGAATAAATCCAATTAATTTCATGACGAGTGAGGGTCTTTATCCAGGCTGGGGGGGGGGGGGGTTACACGGAAAAGCTGGCGGTGCCCCCGTCATTGATGTTGACGTGTGCCGAGGTATTCTGACGACCACTGTCAGAAATAGCATCAGGGACATTTGCCACCTCTGGCTTAAACGGTTCAAAGAATCCCTCTGACTTATGAGTAGGAACTAATGCTGGCTTCCCCTTCACTCACTTTTACAGTGAATTATGCATGAACGGGCAGTCGGCCAACGAGTGCAATGTCATTTCTGCCACTGTAGAGGTCTCTGGATCAAAACAATAGCAAATGATTTCATTTGATGATGTCAGGAAGCAGAACAAACTGCAAATAGCAAGGAGTAGTCGAGATTTACAGTATTTATCATCACAGGGCAAATATACAGAGTTGAACGACCATTCACACTCGCATTAACACCTACGCTCAATTTATGACGCTTTTCCACTATACAGTTGTAGCATGGCTCGGCTCGTTTTGGCTTTTCCATCAGCGAGAGTACCTGGTTCTTTTTTTTTTGGTACTGCTGAGCTGATGCTTAAAGGCGACATCACCAGACTGATTGGTCAGAGAGTGTCATCACTGCAAGAGTCATGAGCGGGACGTCCGACACAAGAATCAAACCGAACAATGCCGGACTGTAGATCAGTTAGAGAGACTTCAAAACCCTGAAAACGTGTTCATCTCCGACATTTTTAGCAAGGACATTTCTAAAATGTCAATATTTAACAGAGGAGTCTGGTGTATTTAGCGACAGCAGTGCTGAAAGCTGGTGACTGTGAGCCGCTCAGCCGTATTTTAGTTTTAGGAGTATGTAGGAAATGATTCTAATGATTCAGTTACACCGAAAACAACTGCTGATACCAAACCTAGTAGAGAAGAGCAGAGCCATGCTACAACTGTATAGTGGAAAAGCACCATTAGAGACTCCCGTTAACCTAATCCCCAAACTACAGGTCTTTGGACTTTGGGAGGAAGCTGGAGTGGGGAGAACCTGCAGACTCAGCCCTCAGACGAAACACTTGCACCTGCAAGTGGTATAGGTATAGAGATGTGTTGGTTTAACCAGGATTCAAACCAGTGACCTTCTTGCTAGTCGTACTGAATATTTCTTTCCTTACTCTGATGATTCATATGGGGTTTGTACCATTAGTTATAGTAGTGACAGATGTGTAGAGCAGAAGACATCATTAAAAGGTGACCACAAGTAAAGGGTCTGTAACTTCCAATAGAAATATGGATTTTCATGGATTTTAAAAATGAGTCTGAATTTATTTTACTCAAACAACATAAAGTATTCATATTACATATTATGTCTTAAATTATAAATCTAGTCATACAGCAGTTGTATCAGACTGAAGATTCAGACAGTGTTGTGTGCTCCGTCAGACGTCTGGGGAATGGGATTAATTCGCAGCTGACTCGACACAGATCTTGCAGAGACAGATTTTGATTTCAGATAAGAGACTTAAATCCTGTTTATATATATATATATTTTTTTTTTAAAGAAAAAAAAGAAGAAGGATGAAATGAAGAAAGTCAGAATGACGCGCCTCTATCAGCTCATCTCCTTCTCTAAACACCAATGCAATCACTATCTAGTTCGCTCCAACAGTTATCTCCAGAGCACACACTGCCGCGGCAGAACTATCTTTCTCACACAGCGTTTGTGACAAACAGTTCTTGCATACACTGTCGTGCACAGACGACAGGAGCAGCAGCTCTTTGGATGGCATGACTAATGGAGATGGGAGGAAACACACTTCCTTCAGGACACATGAGAGGGGGAAGAGAAGAGAAGTTGGATACAAAGGTAGCAACATATTTCATACCAAGAATGATTTCCTGAGTAACTTCCCTTCCCGCTTGCAGGTACCTGCTCCTGTACACCGATATTTATTTTTATGTGGGTAGATGATTGTAAGTCCATAAATAAAAAGGCACACCACAGTGAATCAGCTGGCATCTTGTGGCCGGGAACAGCTTCTGGCCTGTTTGTTTTCGAGCAGAGGCAGACCTCCCTCTCATACAGCCGGTGGATAAATGAGGAATCCACGCCGCCTTTGACCACATTCTGTTTAGACATGATTGACCAAAACAGATTCAGACAGCTGACAGACACATTCGCAGAGAGAGATGGAGAGAGAGGGGTACGGGGCTCCCGCTGCTGTGACATTAATACAATCATGTTTGTCTTTTCTAGCAACACATCAGCAGCTTTGCCTCAGCCTTTAGGAATCTGTCACGGCGGTGCATTTAGAATACAAACTCTGGTGACAGTTTCATGCCTTAAAAGGCTTATTATGGCATTATATGTTTGCCTTCCGGGTACTACTCTTACTCTGCAACTTTTTGGTGCTTATATTTTGTTTACCTGGGAAAAAAAAAATGAAACATCTTGTCACGTCTTAAAAAGATAATTCACTTGACACACTATCAGGCCTCATTCAGACCTGGTCCTGACTAAGAGATGTGGTTGCATGCAGACATATAGACGCCACAACTTTGTTCTTGCTGCTTACCATCCATCCATCCATCCATCCATCATCTACCACTTTATCGTCCACATGAGGGTAACGGAGGGATAGGTGCCAATCTCAGCTGACATAGGGCGATAGGCTGGGTCACACCCTGGACTGATCGCCAGTCCAGCACAGGGACAAGCAACCATCCACATTCACACTCACGGTCATTTTCCTCACACTGCATGTGTTTGGACTGTGGGAGGAAGCCAGAGAACACAGGGAGAACATGGAAACTCCATGCAGAAAGGCCCGTTTTTCCAACCGGGTCGTGAACCCGAGTCTTGCTGCAAATGCAAGAGCGCTAACCACTCTTTAGTGGTCCTTCTTGCTGTTTACAAGAACAGAATTATGTTTGAAAGTTATCCCTGTTAGGGATAACACTCTTGTGGATTTCATGTCAGCATTCATCAATATGAATGGTATTAAAATGAAACACGACGAGTAATTACATCGTGATAAAAGGACTACAATGTGACACCATTATATAATGAGAACATCTGTAGATGGTGCACCCTTTATATAAAAAAAAACTTCCTAAAACAAGACACAAATCAGCAAAAACACATTTTGCCACCTCATTCCTGCCTCTCTTCCATGCAGCGTAGATGAACACTTCCATACACACACACACGTTCAGAGTGGGAGAAGAAGATGTTGAACAACGACAGGCTCATTCCAACACCCACCTCCTCCATCTATAATTTGCCCAATTAAAAATGTGGTGAAAGAAAATTTCATAAGGTTTCACGGTTGTCAGATTCAACCAGTGTCACATTTCCTGTGCATTTCCTGCTGCTGGAGGATCCCAAAGCTGCAGTGCTTACAAGAATTACTAATGAGCTGCTTCTGCTTTTCATCTGTTTTTTCTGGGATCGGCTGCAGAGACTTGTGATTACTGCAAGGATGTGATTGCATTAGCCTCATCGCTACCTGTCATTAATGACATTAGATCTGTAAAAGGAAATTCATTAGACACAGAGAGCTGAGTCGCTCTCCCTCACATAGACATGCTGACAAATTGCCTGCTCTGTGTAAACAACTGTAATTCATTTGTTGGGCTGTGGTGTTCATGCATCAAGTGCACAAACACCCAAGCAACTGACTGCAAGTCGTGGAATCTAGCTGCAAATTTTGAAAGGAATAGAAAGGAAACAATTATGGCAGTTAGGGAAGACCATAAGACCAAAGGCAGAGTCGTCCCAATAAAAAGACACATTGAGCGCGTACATTCAGGAGAATCTGCAAATGTTTTGTATCTTGTCAGCTTTTTATTCACTCAGAACAAGCGTTTGGGAGCCTTAAACCGCTGTTTTTGGGGAAAAAAATTGCAAAATGCCACCCTTGTTGTTTTGTTGTTGTTTTTTTGGAAATAGTGCGTTATGTGCCGAATTTTCTTTTTATATAGTGTTGTCTCTATGTTATATTGTGTTGTCTCAGGCACCAAAGCATCAAAGCAAATTCCTCGTGTGTTTATTACTTACTTGGCAATAAAACTTGTTTCTGTTTCTGATTTTACAGAACCACGTGCACAACTACAGGGTTTGGGAAGATATTCCCTGAAAACAACGTTGTGTTTGAGAACAAAAGTTAAGAGCACAAGTGCGAGTGCAAAAATGCTGTTTCAGCATGCGAGTGTGAAAGTGTGATTCAGCTGCACATGTCTATCTGTGTGTGTGTGTGTTGCATATGGCATCAAACAGTGAGTGCCCAACTATGTGATCCAGGGATTAACGATGGTCTTAATGCAGGCATGAGAGCCGCCCTTGCCAAAAATGTGCGCTCGCAACCATCGGTCCCCGTCACACTCCCAGTGCAGCCTCAACAAGAAGAAGAGGGACTTACTTAGCAAGTGAGAGCACTTGTTATTTATGTTCTCACTACTCCTCACAGGGTCATAGAAATAAGAAGACAAGAAACAAAGGGCTGATGAGACAGTAGTATATGCTGCATCAAAAGCTGCAAAAATGTCCTTCTTCATTAGGACTCATAATATCATACACAACAAATCGAAAACTCTTTTTTTTTTAGCTCCATCTGGATTATATATCTGATGTTTACGCTGCTAAATAATCCACCATGTTCACAAGAAAGCTTGTTTATTCTTCTGCCTTTTGGTGCTGGGCAGGTGTACAGACGGTTTTATCTGAGGCTCTTTCACTGGAAACTGCTGCAGCTATTGCTGCAATTATAACAGCAGCAGAGAACAGAGTCCCAGGCTGGAAAAACCAAAGGAATGAGCAATAAACACAACTGAATAGACTGATGTGTGATGTAAATACTTCCATCACACATCAATTAAACTTCACACTTAATTTACTGTCCTAAAAAAAAGATGTTGTCAAATTATAAATATATCACAATAAGCGTAATTAAATCAATATTGCACAACTCTGTCTGAATTTATAACTAGTAAAAAAGCACAATACATTTCTTACCTTTCTCATCTTTTTTTCATGATTAGGTCAAATAGAAGTTTTCATTGCATCACATACTGTAGCTGTGTTGATCTTCCTCACATGGATTATTAACAGGAACGACAACACCTTGCATATGCTGTAGACATCATTTTCTATGTCACGATTTATAATTCTTAGCATTTATATTGCATGTTTACATATTTATTCATTTTTTTCTGATGCTTAATCTTCAGTAAAATATATTTCAAAGACAGTAGAAGGAAAAAAAAATTGCGATATCACTGTCTTGCATTTCGTCTCTAAACAGGATTACTAATCTAATCCAACGGTGTTTGAGAATACGATTAACAATATAACGAGGGACAAGACGCTATGAGCTCCTTTTTGCAGTTTATAAGGAAAAGAAAAGCAGGTGAAAAGGAGGACACTGCTATAAAAAGACATGGTGAACATAATGTGGTGACGCATGCCGTCCCTGCTGGGTTCATTTAGGTTGCACACGAGTGTTGACTGTCACCATGTATCTCACAGGCACAACCATACACAGGGTCCCTGATGTTCACCTGTATCGGCCCCCTGCATCTCAGATTTAATCCAATCCAATTTGAGATCATCTCAGTTTACCCGATTTGCCGCCAACGAGTTGTTAGCGAGGGAGGAAATGTTAGAGTTCAAGTGTGACGAACGCTTCAAGCAGATCATTAGCATAAACAAAGACACGCTCAGATACCTCAGGAGTTCATTTATGTTTCAGAATTCCAGTTTAGACAACAACACTTGTTATTCCCATTATTCAGTTTGCAGGGCAGCAAAATCCTCACTTTTTTTATTTGATGCCAAAAAAGAGCGAGAAATGCAACGCACTGTGCAGCTGAAAATGTGCATGCATGATTATAGAAGAGAGAGCCCATGCCTCACAAGAATCCCTGCTGTGAGATACGGAGCAATCAGAGCGAGGCCGAACTCCACTGCAGTAAAAGCAGAAATGAAGAGGATCGGGAGTAAAGGTGGGGGTTGAACGGTCGAGTAGGTAACCCCTGCAATCTGCACCATCCGTGCCGAGTGTTTGATGAGGAAGTCCATCTGCTCTGTTAACCCCCCGAAACACACACACACACCATAAGAAGATTAACGCTCAGTCGCAACGAGGTACAATCAGTAGAGCAAATTAATGGGCTCATTCACACGTTCACAAGCACACATTTGCAATAACCACTAATATTTCTACATTTAGAGCCAAAGTGAGTCTGGAGTGAAATAAGGGAAACACAAAGACATCTTCTGACCTGGTATTAATGTGAATCCTCAGTGAACTGATCACATGTGATCGTGTGATAGTGCTAAACACACTTGTTCACCCCGGGGCAACTCTCCTGTGAAAGGAACTCCATTTTAAATTGAAGTCAACTCGTAAATGAGCCTACTTCTCACCTGATTTATAACATTAATAAAAGATTTCCTAAGAAGTTTATGATTTGTAATTGCTAGTTTCAGTTCTTCCTCACTAGCACATAATGTAAACGTGTAACTTATTTTTCCATTTAGAGGAAAGGCCTCGTCTCTATGTGGCCCTGCGATGACCTGCAACCCTCGTGTGCAGAATAAAGCTGTAGAAGAAGAAGATTTAGAGGAAAATAGATGATAAAGCGTGTGGTTGATGGTTGGTATCGCCCGATAAGAGCCTGGTTGCAGGTAACATCTGTGAACGTCTGGTTTCAAAAACTGTCATGGACCTTGTCAAACTGTGACTGTCGAGGCTTCAAGGCAAGAGCTCAAGATGGATGTTTAAACCAGGGTCTTCATAGCGACGTCCACAGAAATCCAATCTGCTGTAAAAGACAAACTGGACTCACCCCTGACCTCTGTGGACCAATTAAGTTGGCCCTTAACATTCTTCCCAGTGCTTTGATGAGACCTGTCGCTCCGTTCTTAAACATTTCCTCTTTCCTTTCACTTGGCACAACGCGCACAATCCTCACCGGGCCTCGTCTGAGCATGTTGCCACTTTTCTGTCTAATTTGAGAAGGTCAAGGGATCTGCTAAGCCTGGGGTCAGCGTATAATGCTCATGAGGTGGGGGAACTGTACAGCGTGTTCTCCGGTATGCAATTTAATTATGTTGCGTTAAAAGCACCGGCTGTATCTCTACATACAAACACACAACCAACCCACACACACTACTATAGTCCCGTTTTGCAATCGCACAATCGGCACGTCTTACCCTTCAGCATGCGAAAGACCCAGAGGAACCTATTAACACTGCTAAACTACGCTAATTATGTAGCAGACACTTGAGGAGGTGTGTGTGTCAAAGCGTGTGCAAAATACTGTGTGTGAGAAATCCCATCGTGTGCGATTGTGAAATGCCGATGTCGGCACGACATTAAGTGACGTGAATCAGTCACTTCATTTAAAAAGCTATTAATAACTAAACGCTGCAGCGCTGTTGCTCCACAGCAGCCTTAACTGGTAGGAAAATAGTTTTTTATCACCATATCAATTATTCAGCTCTTGGCAGTAAACAGCATTTGCATGCCCTTTATGGCTGTAAAGACAATTCACTGTTGGTTATGAATCTCCCCTGTAATGTATTTCGGGGTAACAGCAAGGATCAAGGGCCCTCTCTATCACCGCCTTGGTGGCAGTGACAGAGCCAACTGGTGCGCATCGATCACGCGCTAAATCACTGCGAAGGCATTAACATACTAACAGCTATTTAGAAGCCGAAGATCAACTTCCATGAGCCGTGTGAAACATAAGCCAGTTTGCAGTAAGCGCGTGGATACACAGGGGTAGGATCATGGAGGTGGGTGACAGTTTCAGGGTAGTTTTACATACTCTGTGAACAGGATATTTCAAACTTTAATTACATTAATTCAGTTAACATAGCTACTCTGGCAAAGTATTATAAATGTTTTCAACTGAGTCAAGGCATTTTTTAACATTTAACATTTCATATATGTAATTTATCTATTTCCACAAGGTAAATCAGGGGCGGGAATAACAGGGTACCTCAAACTATGATACGATACCCCGATACATGACCCACGATTCCAATAATGTCGCGATACAATGACTCTATGATAATCAATATATTGCAAGACAATCATATGGCGACACATACGGAAGAAAACAAAACATCCATGAAAAGTTAAAATAGTTAACTTCCCTCTAAATTTCCCCTCATTCATTTGAGCAGCGCCACCGCATGGAGACATGAAGTAGTGACAGTAGTGGCAGGCAATGTTTACATCAGAGTGCCTTAATTTAATAATTAAAATATCAATATTTGCCCTGCCGTATTGATTATCTTATTGCATGTGGAAGGACGACGATATATCACCAAACTAATATTTGAATCCACCCCTAAGGTAAATATTTTAGGTTTTAGGTTTATTGTCTTGATTTTATAGGATACAACATGTGCAATATTTCTCTAGCCTTCATCCACTGTATATAATGTCCATAACTTTTTTCTGTACATAATGCACATAGACTATAGCACTTTTTTCTGTTTCTACCTTTCTTTAATCCCTTGCTTCTAATTTTGCTGTCTGCACACACGTCTATTTTTTGCTGCTGTAACGAGTGAATTTCCCCTTTGGGGGATAAATAGAGTTTATCTTTGTATCTCTTATCTCATCTTAAATAAGAGGAACAAGTTATATTCCAAACACACTTTATGGAGCGGTGTGTAGACACTCCTGTCCCTTTGGAGGACCTGATGTGAATGAGAGTCATACCATACTATGTTGTATTACATTTAAACAGTACTATGGACAAATATACATGCTCCTAGATAGTCAATGGTGTCCTAGAAATGTAGCATACAGTATGTGGTTTGAGAAATAAACTGTTAATCACAACTTTAGCAGTACACAGTTCCTAAGAAGCCTCTCCAACCTGGTCGGCGACCAGAACACATGAGTGGGTCAGTGTGACACAATGATGTGTTGTGTTGTTGTTGTTTGTGTTCTGAAGCTGGATATTAGACAGCATTTGCTCTTAGAATAGTGTGATGTGACGGATCAGTGCAAATAGTGGTGACAAGTGAGAATGTCACTGGGTGTCACAGCAGTGCTATACTTAGGTTTCTGTGTGATTCATATGCCAATACGGTCACTCTGAAAGTCTTGGCCTTGGCTTTGTGTTGGTGCCTGGATCAGCGATGAGTACGACTTCCAAATGGGCCTCAGAGGTGGGCGACAATTGTTACTAGAGTCTGGTGGGAGCAGTATATTTCAAACCTGGGCCTTCTTTCCAGATTAAAGCTGCTATCATACACACACATATATATATATGTATATATGTATATATATACATATATACATATATATACATATATATAAGTTGCCTATACTCTAAGTGCAAGAATCACAAGTCCATGTTTTTCCCTGCTGTCTCAACTAGAACGTGGTCAACTGAACTACAGCTGCACAACTCATCAATATAATTTAAGTCTGTTTCGGCCTGCAGAATTAGATGAAACAATTTCACCATCTGGTTTGATGACAAGATGGGGGGAAAAAAGAAAGTAAAATATTTTAAAGAAATCTAAGAAATATACAAGAAAACAATGAGATAAGACGTATGAAGGCTTCAGTTTTCTCTCCCTGGGATGATCCTGGAGCTTAAACCCTCCGAGCCACCTGACTTACAGTATAAACTGGTACTGTAAAACAAGCTGCTGTTAGTATATGCATGAAAAAAAGATTAAGAAATCTAAACCAACACATATGCTCTAAGGGAAACCAGTGGAAGTGTATTTTTGGATCGTTCCTGTTAGATTTCATAAAGTCCATCCCACAAAATGTGTGTCTTGAGGGAAATATGACAGCGTGTCATCAGCCTGACTGCGTAGGTGGGTAGTTTTGAAAGCGGATGGAAATTCAAACGGAATGAGTCTTTTGGCCCTCCAGATATTTGCAGCAGAGGTATGACATCATCCTTCACACATGACAAAGGAACGCAATCATTTCTCAACCTGCAGCTTCCACTTTCATTAGCAACAATGTTCATGCCATTCAATGCCAAGGGGCAGATTGTTGTTTTTATTTTTTTTAGCCATGGAGCATTTCCATATCTGGGGCAAAATGACAGTATCGTCACTGTCATATACAGTGACGATACAGGAATATGACAAAACTTTGATAAACTAGATGGAAATTAATTTCTGCTTCTGAAAAATGTTCAAATGTTTTTTTGAAAAAGGTCAAATTGATCCAAAAAAGTCTAAGGACATGGGAAGTTGGTTGTTTGCTACAGACCGAATCATCAAGTATTTTCCAGAGAAAATTAAATAAAAAAATGACCAACTTTTTTTCTCAAAATTAGTCAAAAATAACTATTTTAAACTTCTCAGCCACATGTGACCTGACAGCTGACTTGTAAATGAATGTTTTCTTACAAATACATTATGTATTGTTGTTTTTTCCCCTTTGCTCATCACACCTGGTAACTGTGGAAACGTAAATCCATCTCGAATTCCAGCTGTGATCAGTAGTAAACTGCTCCTGCATGATCAGCTCATCCTCTACCATGCTGCTCTAAATACTCATTACTTTGTAAAACACACAACTCAGACTGTTGCCTTCACTCTTTTTGTTATATCCTTCATAATGACTTCATATTCATTCAAAGTGATTAACAAAGCACTTCATTATCACGCCTTTATTCGTACTACACATATCTGCAGCATGACAGAGAAGAGGAAAAAAAAAAATCAAATCACTTTTACGAACAACACCCAGTGGACTGTCGGCTAAAAACTGGAGTGACTCTGATTGTGTCTCACTGTCACCGAGACAAAAGGAGGGAGACGTGGAGGATGGGAAAATGACATAAAGAGGAAGAAATGGGGACTGGTCCCACCGCAAAGACAAGACAAGAAATGAGATGCCATCGTACCACTGATGTGGTATGAGACTGCTCAGCACCTCCGACTGCAGATGCTGAACACACACACACACACACACAGGGTTGCACAACTATTCTAGTCTTCTTCAGACGGCCTAAACAAAGTGTTATCCCTAACCCTAACCAGTTCATGCCTAATCCTAACCGTAACCTAACCATAATCCCGGTTTAGCCCTAAACGTAACCACTTCCTCAGCATTGCGGTTCTGCCTCATTAGGACCAGGTTTTGCTCCCCATGGAGACTACTGGCTTTGACAAGGTCAGTGTTGATACCAGAAGAGGTCCTAAAGAGGTAACAGATACAAGCGCACACACACACACACACACACACACACACACACACACACACACACACACACACAGGAGATGAGGAGGGGTAACGATGCATGAAAGAGAATCACACCTCTCCTCCATAGAGGGCTGTTACTCTGCTTGTCACATGGACAACACTTTCAAATGACACCACTATCTATTCATGAAGCATCTGTGTGTGTGTGTGTGTGTGTGTGTGTGTGTGTGTGTGAGTGTGTGTCTGTTTGTGTGTATTTGCAACAACACGTGCAGGAGGATCTGTATCTCGGCTTGTAAAACGACATATTTTAGACCTGTATTCATATCAGTGAAAAAGGTTCAAGTTTCCTGAGAACTGCGTCATCAACGCATATCCCCTGCGTCCAGACTTGTACCGCCACCCGATGGTGAAGTGGGATACTGCAGGACCCTGACGCGCGAGTATACCAGGGTATCGCGGCATGTGTTACCCGGGCCTTTGGGAGTGTACGTGCGGAAAACCACTTCACAGAAACCGTCAGAGCATCTGTAAAGACATCTGTTGATTTCTATTCATGCACTTCAGTGTGTGAAAGATTTAAAAAAACAAAACCAAAGACATATAGTAGACTTTTTCCTCACGTCTGTGAAAATGACAAGTCCTCCAGCTCATTATTACTGAAGACGCCTCGCGGATAAGAAGTGAAAGGTCTTCAAATATCAAATCCATTTGCCCTTGATTCAACTAATCTTGGATTACTGAGAGGAGACAATCGATAGCACTCGCATGTCTGCGAGGTAGATATGTGGCTGTTTAACTCACCTTTGTAGTAAGTCCTGTTTTAGCACATATAGACTCTTGTTTATGTGACAGTGCCTACAGCACTCAAAGCAAACTCTCAAACCAGGCGGCGTCTGAAACACCTTCACCTTTCTACCATCCGCTGCAGGGATTTCAGGCGTCTCAGTGCAGATTATTTACCATCCGTTCATCAAGATGATAGCGTAACCTCGGCCACCTGGCAGAGAGGCAATAAAGAGGAAGGGGGAGCATTTAAAGGGGGAGGGTCAGGGATTTTATTTAAAAAAAAAACACACA
This sequence comes from Solea solea, assembly GCF_958295425.1. Taxonomy (NCBI): domain Eukaryota; kingdom Metazoa; phylum Chordata; class Actinopteri; order Pleuronectiformes; family Soleidae; genus Solea; species Solea solea. Next base: position 9,719,254 of record NC_081149.1, on the reverse strand, counting down.
CTTTACTGAGAGGGTTATGTGATCAGAGTAGCAGAAAAGAGAACAACTGTCCCAAAGCCAGTAGTCTATTTACAGTGTGAGGGCTGTGGGTGTGAACTGTCCTTGAGATACTGATCTATTGCTTAGCCAGCAAGGCTATCTTCATCTAGGCCTTCTGTGGCTCTGTTGGGGGACAAACACGTTGATTAGATGTCGCTCAGAAAAAAACAGCAATGCCTCAGCCCCATCAGACCAACCCTGCCTCCGTCTTCTCTTCCTCTCGTCACTCCCTCTCTTCCTCCACACTTCAGTTGTGTCCCTGTTCTTCTTAACTAATGTGTCTGTAAGCAGAAAACGTCAGGAGGAGGAGGAGGAGGAGGAGGAGGAGGAGGAGGAGGAGGGCAAGTGATTAGGATTTAGATCATACAATACACACACAGCCCATGGAGGACTTTAAGTCAAAAGTGAAGGGCGGTGGATTAATGGCAAGTGACGGCTTAGCATGTTATTCAAACCATTTTCCATCACATTTGCACTTAGTTGAGGTCTAATTCCCCTTGATTAACGTGTCTGTCAACAAGGAGGGCATCTGTTGTTCTGAAGGGTCGTCATGTGGAGAGATGCTCATCACAGTCACACTACGGTCACTATTTTATCTATTTATGTTTTTAATTTATTCTTTATTTAGGAAGGTCCCACAAGATCTCTTCTACCAGATACCAAGATAGCAGCACAAACAGTTACAGAGACAACACAGTGTCAGATATAAAACTCCCAACAGAATATAAAAGCTAAAAGGAAGTCATTACAGGAGAAAAAAAAAAAAAAGACATAATAAAAGTAAAGAGCAGAAGTTTACAGGCCATACTGACGAGATCCTTAATCCGAACCCTGCAAAAAGGCGGTTTAAAACAACAACATGTTTCTTTCATGACGGTCCATAAAACGCCTTTAAGGTGTTTAAAGAAGGCAGTGTCTGTAGTGAAATGATGTCTTGCAGCTCATGCCATGAATTTTGAATTTTTCGCTCTGTGTTTACATGGACACAAGCAGTCAGAATAAAAGCCTGATCAGAATAAAAATGTGTCATATAAACATACAGATCTTAAAACTGGAATCGATGAATCGGTTTGAAGCTTTTTTCACTCTTAAAAGAAGACATCTGATCGTTTCAGCTTCATAAATGTGATTTCTGGTTTCTTTGCTCCAGATAACAAAGAATTTTTGGTTTGTGGACAAAACAAGACATTTGAGATCATCATCAGTTCCAGGTTTGGAAAAAACACTGATCAACGTTATTCAACATTTTCTGACATTTTATGGACCAAACGATTACTCGATCGCTCGAGACAGCTATCGACAGATTCATCGATTGTGAAAATAACCGTTAGTTGCAGCTCTAGTTTGTTTACAAGTGAAGCTTCTTCTTCTATTTGTGGAGTATAAGACAACACTGCAGTCAAAATAGCCCATTTAGACGGAGCACTTGATGCATGTGTGCACAAACCACCATCGGATCATTTAAATCTGCGTCCATGTAAATGATAGAATTCCAAAGAAATCTTTTCAGAATGAAGACATTTTGCACGTTACTGACAAACACGCCGGTATAAATGTTATGTCAATAAACGTTTAACTGACGTTTTGTTAAACTTCATCTCATACTTGTAAGAAATCAAACACCGAGTATTTACTGTGTTTAACACCGTTGTATATATTCCACCTACATCCCGAGAAGCATCTGTGCTTCATGAACGCTTCACTCCTCTGCACTGTCAAACCACAGGCCTACAGTCAAGCATTTCCTGGTGGATTATTCAGGTTTTATTTTCTGCACGCCCTCCCTCTCTCTCTCTCTCTCTCTCACTCTCTCTCTCACACACACACACACACACACACACACACACACACACACACACACACACACACACACACACACACACACACACACACACACACACACACACACACACACACACACACACACACACACACACACACACACACACACACACACACACACACACACACACACACACACACACACACACACACACACACACACACACACACACACACGCACACACACCAGAGATTAAATAAAGAGTGCGTCACTGCAATCGTTTTCAAAGTTATTACAGTCTGACAACGTGGCACAATCAGATCAAATCGGAAAATACGACGTCAGCCTCCGCGAGCCCGCTCACATTCCTGGATGAACTTCACGGTTTTTTAGGGAAACGTATGTTGGTGTTCTGACATAAATGGTTTTCAGCGTGTGCGGCAAGCCACTGATTATTTTCCTCACAAGATATAGGAGCGACGTTTTGTGGAAATTGGACACGGTTTTCCACGCAGAGCCCACTTCAATCTGTTTCTATGGGCTAAGCTTTTTTTCATCTTCAGCACTCGAAGGCTTAGTGTTTCGGCTGGAGCAGCTAACGCCAGAATACTAATGGAAATGATAATAATAATAATAATAATAATAATAATTAAGAAAAGGTCAAAAAGGCAGTGGCTTGTATTATGGCAGGGGCTGTATCAACATCACAGTTGTGTTCAAATTATTTGAAGGAGAAAATGACGACATGTCTGTTTCATGTTATGCTTCAAGGTTCATTTACTGTGGGTAAGCTTTTATCAGGCCTTAACTTATACCAACTTACTGATTATCTGAGTTAACATTATCAAATTGAACAACAGAACCCGTGATCAAACAGACAGACTACATAGACAACAAGGTTGGGTTGTTCGTTATGAACGATGAAACATGACTTTACACCAACAATACATCCATTACGAAGTACTCGTATTTGTAAATGACACCAAACAATACAGTCGAGTGTCACAGCTGGAAAAAAAGGAGAGTTTTTCTCCTCCCTTTACAAATTCTCCTCCTAAGTCCCTGCTCCCTTTTCTTTTAAATTAAACGTTCAACTGACGATTGACTGTTCAAACTCCTGTACAGGTTACAGTCACTGCAGTGTTTAGGTGCCATTATGTAGTGAGAGGAGGAACTTTGACAGCAGATGTTACCAGATGATTTGGTTCATGAGGTCACACTCATGTCTGCACGAAAAACTCTTCAGCTCTTTCGTGATCAGAGTCATCCAAACATGCTCTAAAAATCCAGAAATGGAGACAGAAACATTCACATCCACGACTCGGAAAACAAACAAGACTCACCCGCAAGCAAAGCTACATCCTCTGAGCGTGCACTTCGGATAAAACAATTTCTAATCAGACCACACAATCTCCTTCACACACACACACACACACACAGGCTGAGACGCAATAAGTGCAATCAGTGAAGAGACAAATGCATTTGTAGAATCAGCAGAACGCTTCATTATAATCACCCTAGAGCTCCAAAAACACAAGACATCGTGTCAAAACACTGGTGTGAGATCAGGTCACTCTCTGAGAATGAGGGACAGCAAAGTTCAGCTCCTCCCTGTGGTTTTTTTCTTTCTGCTGGAGGTGCAGTGGAAAGGGCTTCGGTAGTCACCCATGCATGCACAGCCAGTCTGTTTTAATTTAAAAGCTCACTTGCTTAATAAGCTGGCTCTTAATTTGCACACTCTGCTCGTCCAACAACAACAACAACAAAAAGGCAGAGAAAGAAGCACGATGAACATTCACCAAAGAGCAAAAAGGTGCAAAAAAACCTGCACAGAGAGGTATAAAGATGTTGTGTTACTGTAACTGCACAGACTATAAGAAAGAAAGAAATATGATGAAGAATAATTTATGGCCATTTGCAAAATTCCTTAGGAGCTATTAACAAATGACTGAAGGGCAATTTGAGTGGGCACAGAATGAAGCCAACGTCTCCATGCACACATGTAAAAATAAATCTCACATTTAGGTTCCACAGATTTCTGTCTGAGGTCAAAACGGGGGGGAAAGGGTGTGGACCCTGTTACTGTAATGGGAAAATCTGTCCTTCCTTCTCCTAATTAACCAGAACTCACCCGCTATTAGATTCTCAGTTGGCACTCAACACCATACTTAGATATATATTTATATTTATAGGCCATATTGAAAGTGCTCAGTGTGAATTCCCAGGAAACTGTGCGAGCAGACGTAGCGACATAGCTGGAGATTAGGTGTACTGCAAGTTTTCATGGGTCACCGCAAATGTATGATGCACATGGACACACCATTTTTAAGCATTCTCAGGGGTTCCCGTTGGAGTCGTCAATGAATCGTCAGTTATTTTTGATAATCCATTATTTTTTTTATTTTTTTATTTTTTTAAATAATTAAAACAACAGCTTACTGATTTATCTGCTTCCTAAATGTGAGTAAACCGTGTAATTAATTGCTCCATTTGACAAAGAAATCGTTAAAACTGAATCCTTTTTTTTTCTTCAGTTTGTGGAGGAAACATCTGAGATTATCATCTTTTCACGGTTCAGGGAAAGACCAACAAACATTTCTCAACATTTGCTGACATTTTACTCAGTCACTAGTCACTGCTTCGGAAACGGGTGGAAGTCAGCAGCCTCTGATGTTTACCTGAGGCACACGGGAGCGCACATTATGTTAAGATTTATGTCGAAAATCCCTCTCGACAGAGGAGGCTGTGTCACGTTAAGATCCGTTCATTTATGAGCATTAGAAACTGCTTCATCTAACACACGGTGAGACTCGACACTTTCCTCTCCTCCTGTTTCCTATGTCGCTGGCACCATGCATAATATTCTGTCACGCAGTGTGAAGCGCTGCCAGTGTTTTCATGTCCACATTTGATCCTCAACCGCCACACTCTTCCGCTCATGTTGTCGTCTAAGTAGCAGTAAATTCAAAATCTCTTCCTCCACAGGAAAGGAAGAACGGCACACGCATAGTTTCTAATACAATTAAATGATCAGGAAGCGTCGACTACGTGCGATTAGGATCTAATTGTGGTTTTGTTTGCCAGACATTTACTTAGAGTGATTTGAGTTAGAGTGATATGTTTGAGGTCAAAGGTCAGAACAATATTTCAAACAATAGGGAGCACCGCCGAATGAGATACGACTACGACAACAATCAACAAACAGAGCCATTTAATTACAGCCTTTTCACATTTTGATTTTAAAATGATCTTTTGTTGTTATAGTGACAAGTGAATAATCAAATAATATCAGGGGACATAGTATAAACCAGGTTTCTTCTTCTTCTTCTTTGTATTGAAGCTCTCTCGCTCCAGCTCTCGTCAGGACGATACATGTTTCCATCTGGAAAACCATCTGGTTTCCGACTGAAAGAAATTGTGTTCTCCAACCTCATATGTGGCTCGTCAAACAGCATGAACCAGCAAAGTCCAGGGTCCAGCTGTGCATAATGGCTCAGATGACCATAGGGATAATCATTAGACTCTTTAGGACTCTTCAAATCGTTGGGCACCAAGTGTCATTATAGCAAAACTGTCATGCGGGAGGTTTGGTCAAGCTTTGAGGGAGGGACAGCCGTCACGCAGCGACAAACGTTTTTTTTTTATATTGACAAGACAGAAAAAAACTTAGGTAAGATTCTCAGTTTGCTTTAGAACTGAGGCTTCTTGTGATTGTTGATGAGAATATTCCACCTTATGTCTGCTTCGCATAGATATTATTAAGATAGAAAGGCCATTAAAAAAACTAAATTCTAGCTGTTGCAAAAGCTAATTAAAGTTTTCCCGTGATTTCATTTAGATTGCATTATTGGATTTGTAATTATGTGTAATTAAGGACTGTGAATTTGAGGCACTGGGAAACGAAAAAGCAAATGCAGCCGAGTTAATGCGATACGCTGGTTCGTTACGACATTAATATTATTTTTGAAGTCAATTTCTTTGGTGGTCCGGCTTTTGTTTGTTGATGATTTTACTCCCAAATGCTATATAATGTTATATTATATCATATAAACAGCAGCATGAGAAACACAGAAATGCAGGCTCATGTTGGAGCACATTTGTTCTTACGTTTTATTAAAATTCAGATTCTGTCGTGGATTTGTACATTCATTTTAAACATCCGTCTAAACCAAAGCAAAAACTACTTCATATTCTGGAAACATTTGGCAGTGTCAGCTCCTCCATGCGTGTAAGTGAGTGATTATCAAAGCTGTTTGTTTTGGCTGTACGGTTCAATGCAATGCATTAGCACCTATTTACTTGGTGCGGGGGAAATGTGAGGTAAATTCAAATTTTACACAGCACCTGCATCAAAACTCTGCTTCATATACACAACATCACCACAGCTTTTGTCCTTTTAACCTCCGCTATCGCTACTGTTACTCTTCTGGATATGAATATGATGTAAGAATTACCAAACTCATTTCCATAATCCTGCAGATAAGGAAACGCGGCTGTTAACATCCCTGAGCGGTACATTAGAGTTTTCAAATCCTGACTGAATCCTGCAGCGATAGCAGCTTCTTATCACAGAAAGTGCTGAATCATGTTAGCAGAGAAACTGAGGCTGACGGCAATTTACAGAGTGTGTGTGTGTGTGGGGGGGGGGGATTTTGAGGAAAATGTGGGGATTATACTGTATGTTGTTTGTCTTAATAATTAGAATAAGAAATTGTTGCTATATCACTTTTCTGCAAGTACATTAGATCTGTACATTTGAATATTAAATTTGGACAGATAAATTTTCACGTGGAGCAGACATCTTCAAAAACAAACATCTATGTGTACTTTTCATGCACTATGTTTAAATGGAGAGAAGAACAAATGTTCATTTCACAAGCAGACATACTGTACAACTAACGATTATTCTCATCTCGATTAATCGTTTGGTCCATAAAATGTCAGAAAACATTTGATGAGTGCTTGTCAGACCTGGAAATAATGATTTCTTTGTTATGTGGAGCAAATAAACCAGAACATATTCACAATTAAGAAGCTGAAAAATAACAGAAACTGGTTTTAAATCTCTAGAAAACACTCAAACCGAATAATCGATTATAAAAATAGTTGACGATTAATCAAGTAATCGTTTTAGCCCTAGTACAAATCATGTTGAAAAGGAGGGGGGAGGAGTTTAAAACTTAAAAGCTTCCTGTATCCTTATATAAAAGATTATACTGACCAAAATAATCAAGATTCACCAAAAAAAAAAACATATTTTAATATAATGTTTTACATGCTTAAACTTAAACAGGCATCGCCTTCTGTCTGCACCTACTATGGCCACAAAAATCGCAGATAGGATACATACTATTTTAGTGGAAAATAAGTCACATTAAAAAATAAATCACTAGGACTGTATGTTGGTGACAGGATTTTCAAGTCGGTAACATAGTTGTTGAAAATTTAGGCCAAACTAGGCCTTTAGGTACTAAAACATGTAAACATTATAATCACCCTAGTTTTACGGCTAAACTAATTGGATTAAATATGTAATTATGATTTTTCTAACACTAATTTCTATCGTGGTTTGATTTACAACACGACTTTTAAAGTACTAATTCACTTCAGTTTTCTTTTTAGTGTGTATTGATTTAAAACTTGCCTTGATATACCATCAAAATGTCAACTCCTACAATCTAATGCAAGGATACATATGTAAATGTGTGATGTGTGGTTTGCACAAATGCACAGTACCAACATAGGATAATCGCAACAGGCTCTGCATATACAAAACTTCCAAGTGCCATAATCACAGTCATTTCAAACACTCACTGGTCCTGGAAGCACACGGCAATCCAACAGAGTAGGAAATGAATGAATAGCAACCATGCTTTTAAAGCAGCAAACCTGAATCTGCGAGCAGTTTGTCATGTAATCTACGGAGCAATCAAGTCAGGTCGGGAATCGAGAGATGGACGAGGCGGGAGTTTACAGAGAAAAGGAATGACCTCACAGAACTGCTGAAATAGCACTGCCGGCTGACAGATAGCATGGCTACACCACAAAAAAGGAAGAATGGAAAGCAAAGAGAAATAATGTTGTTGTTTTTTTGTTTTTTTTACTGGAGAGTGTTTCTGCATGGTGATAAACTCTGACTTCACAGTGTAGGCCTCTTGTTTTTCTCCACCGCGCATCAGTGGCTGTATGTTTTGTGTATGTCTGTTTTTCTATACGATTGCTGTGCCCACTCTTCCTCCCTCCATCCTTGTTTCTATCTCAGGGTGATGAGTCAGGGAGCAGCGAGGGGTCCAAGATATTTGCATGGATACCTCGCCTCATTTCCTTTCCTAATGGGAGAGCATGGCAGCACACAGAAATGGGGGCTGTGGGACAGGGGGGAGGAATGGAGGAGGGGGGGTTACATAACCAGTGGCAGAGCGATACAGAAATGTGAATACAACAAATAGAAAAAAATATATTTTCAATTAAAATAGCAAGGGACAAATGTTGTGATATTGTGATATATTGTGATGCACATTTCCACAAGAGAGTCATTTTAACCTGAGTGTGCTGATTAAAATTCAGGTAACAGTGTGATTCATTGTTACTTGTGCTAAGCGACTGGCTCAACTGAGTCACCCCCCCCGGCCTTCCTCCTCCTCCTCCTCCTCCTCATCTTTGAGACGCGAGTCCACTGATTCATCCACTCTGCTGATGAACACTGCGATGTTGCTACTCTTACATGTGCACTTGTGTGTGGTGGTGGTTCGGAAACCTTTTTCGGGGGTGGGCAGTCAAGCACCGCTCAGTGATTCACTCCAGCAGAGGACAGACCCACACATCATCCCCATGACAACGCTACCTTTGCTTGCCAATAGAAACACCTCTACCTATCTAAGTCATTAGGCAGCGAGCCACTGATGCATTACCCATCATCAGAGATGGTGCACAACTAACAGCTGGGTGAGCAAAGCACCAAAAACAACAAAGCGATACAAACAAAAATGACTGGGGTGCCAATCTAACATTTAGACTGGGTAGAAAGATCAGGGGAAGGAAATAGGGAGTGCTACACTGCAAAATTGATGCAATAGGTCCCACTCCAAGGCTCCCCCACTCCCCTCCCCTCCCCTCCCTCCCAGCTATGGGACTCTATCACTCAGCTGCAGGAGGTGATTTGGACCTGCGAGCGTCCCTGTTTGCCATCCATCTGGCACTGCAGTGCAGGGAATGGATTGTGTTTGTGTCTCTGCTTGCAGCAGTGGACTGTTGCATGCCAGGCCCCTGGACTGGCACCACTCTGTGCAGAGCCTAATGCTAACATCATTACTCCTGCAGGAAAATAAGGGCTTGCATCCCAGTACAGCTGACTAGGCTGCAGGCTGAAGGGGGGAGGAAGAGGGTGAGGGTTAAATCTGGAGGGATTACAGAGGAGCATGCCAACCAAGTTTTCACGCAGGGTAATGTCGAGGGCAACAGTTTGAGGAAGGAAGGGAGGAACTGAACACACTAAGAAGCAAATATCAGTCACAGGCTTCCACGTCCCTACTCTAGTATCGTCACTGTGTTCTGACAAACACAAGCTATTAAACTATCCCAGCACTGCATCAACTGGGAAATAACAATTACACCTAAAAATTAATTTGTACATGCCCTGATACTCCCATGAGGTTGTGGAGACAACAAAAGACCCAATTTAAAAGGTCAAGATTCAAAATGCCTGGACCTACTCATTTCTCATGAAGTGAACACATAAGCAAATCTTCATTAAGTAGACGACACACTTCAGCAGAAGTGGATTTCCTGATTGGACATTAAAACTTCATTAGAACATGTGCACCAATTAATTTCCATCGTCCATTCAGACAAGTGTCTTAGCTCGGTATCAGCTATGTCTGATTGCTGTCCACGGTCTCACTGTCTATTACTTCATCCACCACTCGTGGAGGAGGGCTGAAGCCAATCCCAGTCCATATAGGGCGGAAGTTGTGGTACACCTGGACAGGTTGCCGGTCCATTACAGGACAAACACATAGAGACAAATAACAATTTACTCCCACATTCATGTTCACACCTACAGTGAATTTAGAGTGTCCAATTAACCTCTGCATGTTTTCGGACTGTGAGAGTAAACGGGAGTAACTGGAGAAATCCCGCGAGCACACGGGGAGAACATGCAAACTCCACACAGAAGAGCCCTCGGTCTAACCAGGGATTTGAACGAGCAATCGCCACTACTCCATCGTGTGGACCCAAAATGTATGTACACCAGTAATTGGTAACCAGGTGATGATCCAGGGGCAAACTCTTCTTCAGTTCAGGCCCCAAAACTGCAGCAAAACAGCAGTGTTTCCAAAGGTTTCAATTTATGGGCTCAGAAACTACAAGGTAGCGTGAGTGCCAAGTGTAAACACAGTAAAACATAGTGTATTAGTGAGGTTGCCACTGGACACATAGAAGTGAAAACGTAGTAAGGCTTCAAATCCCTCTATTCTTCACAGATCTTGTTGTGTAAAATTGGTGGAGAAACCCCTAATTGGTGGCGTTCTTCCCCCCTGAGAGATGTGACAGTTCTCAGGAGAAAACCAAAAAAAAAGTGATGATATTTGAGGTTGCGCCCTGATGATGGCGACTGTGGCTCCAGCATCGCTCTTGTGCCTTGTTAAAACAATCATCTCCTCGGTCCCCCTTTAATTGCGATTGACATTTAAATGAAGTGGTTAATGTGTGCCAAGGACAGAGTATGCCATGTTAACAATTAAAATGCTGCTTAATGGGGCATGCCAGAGCTATTCTGAGTGCATGTTGTGGGAGAAAGAATAGGGCACACTGCATTAGTCAGAAACCAGAGCGCGTTCCTGAAGTAGGCCAAGGTCAGAGCCACTCCTTCCGTTCTAGGTGAGCTGCTCATCATCGAGGCACTTCAAACCACTGAATACAGTCATTAACATTAGCATCAACCCAGGAGAAGGCTTTTAACATACAAAAAGTGGCAGTCCAAGATATTCTGTCATTTATGTGACACCTCTTGTGGCATGTTGAAAGCAAAGGGCTTAGAAGTGCCCTCTGGGCCCATTACTCCTCTCTTTGAAAGACACACTTCCTCTCACATTTCACATCTCTCTCTACTGTATGTCCACACGCAGCTGTGTTGTTAACACATGTCTGCTGGCGTGCTGCTACTACTTCTTACAAAGGAAACCTGACACAAACAATGTACTTTTAATACTCTCTATACTCCACTGTACTGCCAAGACTCAACACGTACGGAGCCGTGCGTCCGCTGGCCCTGCAAATGTATTTCACAGTAAAAATTCAGGGAACAGACAGAATTTGTGTGTGTGCAAAATGTGGAATACAAAGCGACAACTGGAAAAAAATCTCATCAATTACAGGATCATTCACTTAGTCAGGAAGGAGGCTGAAGCTCTTCCATCGACAGGAGGTGAAGATGACAATTCCCATAATCCCACACTTCTGCTGCTTCTGACATCATTAAATTTGGTTTTGTTTTGACTGAGCGATTGAAAGAGTGGCAAAAGCTGCCGAACTGTGTGTTTAACTTAATTTTTAAAAGACTTAATGGAGATTACCTATAGATTCAGAACCCTAATAAAATGACTGAATAAGTCGCATCAGTGACCGATGTCCAATGACCCCCCAATGAAAATGTTGTGCAAACCCTGTCTAGTTGGTCACTTACACCTCGGGCCAGTTCACCATCTGTTTTATGAGGTCACAAAAAAGCCTCTGTCGTGTGAATTTCAAGGGCAGCTACAGACATTTCAAGGGCATTTTGCCTCGAGTCCCTGCTCATTTCCATGCTGCTGGGAACACAGAGGCTCACTGGCGCTGAAGAAATCGGCTAACTTGGCTGGAGGTTTTGTGCTTAAGAGATCACAAAGCAGATAAAGCGAAAAGCAAAAAAAAAAAAAAGGTGTTGTATCTGACAAAATCCGTCACTGCACTGCGGCTCAGGGTCTCAAAGGTGTCTGTATGGACAGGAGGGAAGCAAGACGGAGAAGAAAGAACGCTGTGCCAGAAAGAAGTGAAAGAGGAAGTTAAAAAAAAAAACGGGAATAGAGAGCTCCAATGTATGCCCTACACACCAATTTCATCCTTCTACCTTATTTCCTCTAAAGGCTCCAGTGTGCCCTCGTCACAGGCCAGAGGGGGAACAGGGCGACTCTCTGTGTTTTCTGTTTCTCGTGAGGTGTCAGTCTTCCTGCAGGCAACTTTCAGTGTGTGCTTTCTGGGGGGGGGCGCTGTGTGTTCACGTGCCACAGTAAAGTTTACAGTGGAGGAGCAGTGCCTTGATACAGGCTGTGAAGTGGGCCGGCTGTCGAGATCCAACAGAGGCAATGACTGAGCACAGTGTTACGAATAAAAAAAATGTTTCCAACGTGCTGCCGGGAGGATTTTAAGCCCGACTTATGAACTGCTGAAAAGTTCTTTGTGGACTTGACTGACGTTTGAAAAGTTGTACCGTACATTTTAATTCTGACAACAGAGATTTAAAGAAAGAACCTTGATAACAGTCCAAGCAAAATGTGCTTTCAAGAGAATGTAATTGTTCCTCAAGGGGTCATTTATTTTGCAGTTGGTCATATCAACCAATAAAGAAGAAGAAACACAATATACTTTGATTGTTAAAATAATAACAATCAAATTTCAAGCTGATAAGAACAAAGAATAAAAACAATGAAAACCAATTTGCTTTTAAAATAAATGAACAATAAAAACAGAGCAATCAAGAACAGCGCCAGGGAAAATTGGTATCTTTTACGGGCAAGGGGAGTGAAAACTAGAGGAATAAATTCATACAGAAGCCGAAACATCTTGACAGCATGGACCAGTCCTTCAGCAAAACTTGTCCGTCATAGATTTGTGTAAAGTGAGCGCTGCTGTACACCAATTATTTTACTGGCTTCCATGAAAATGTTGGGCCAATTAGGTTAAACAAGCACCTGCGGGTTACAACACGGCATTTCACTGCTGCCTGTTACATAAATAGCTACAGCAGCTGGTACATTCACACAATTATACAATATAGAATAGTGTATGTCGCATTTAACAGACAGATATGAGATTATTCACTCTGCCAGTGAGCAATATATATGTTACTTAAATATGTCATTCTTAACCTATTAACAAATGAAATATATTGTTATTTCAATTGCATATAATAGATATTTTTTTCAATTTTGATAGATCAAGCTAGATAAATACTGAAAGCACTGGTTGGATTTGCATGGTTTTATCTCACTTGCAAATAAAGAGACATCAGGGATTAGGAAAGTGATATTTGCAGCACAAGAAACATTTTAACCATCTCTGTGAAGTAAAGAGTTCACAGGAAACTATTTGAATTCAATGAAAGAGTGCGTGAATGAAACCAGCTCATATACAAGTCTTGATGTACATTTGCTTGCACTGTAAATATCAGAGTAAACACGAGGTGATCTGCAACTCTCAGCTCGTCTTAATTCTGTGTTTCCTCTAAGTTTGCCTTCAACAAACATTAGCCCAGAGCAAGTATGTCCTCTTTCAGTGCAGTGATCGACTTATTGATTTTCCCACACACTTTTGCTGGTTCAGTTTAGCTTTGCAGGGGAAAAAACAAACAAAAAAAAGAGTGCTTTGTTTTGATCCTGTTCTGGTTTCTTAGAACAGAGTCACTGAGGTATCCTGGTGGTGAAGACCCGATGCCACACTGTTCACACAACCAAGAGTATGAGGACTAAAAATGTTCTGGCATTCTGTTTGTCAGTCTGTCAACCAAAACCACCAAAGAGAAAAGAAAGAGAGAGAAAGAGAGAGAGAGAGAGGGGAAGAAAGAAACACAGGAACTGCACATGTTCACCAGAAACAAAATATGGAATCATATTGTACAGAAGCAAATCTATAATCTGCATCACAGAGTCTGGGACTTGGGTCGCTCAAGTTTAAACTATACAGCCTACAAGCACTTTAGACTGTGTGAAGTAATTACCACGTTTTCCAGCAGAGGGCATTGTGAGCACAAATTGGAGAGCATGGGATTGACATTGAGGTAATAAATAGGGATTAGAATTAGTATCCGTTGGTTTTACAGTCCAAAAATTCCTATATATTGCATGTTTCTTTATGCACAGACTGTAGAAATGCAAATAAATATCAGCAAAATCTTTTAGCCGAGTCATGTTTGGGCTGTTTATTTCTTCTTTTTGTTACACAGTTGGAGAATCATGTCTCTGAAATGACTCAGCACAAACGTGTTGTTAACAGCTTCAAGTTCAACAGTCTAAAATGACTGTCGGACAAACATCGGTATCGGTAGATACTGGAGTTTGTGATATCGGTATCAGTATCAGACACAAAAAAAGTAATAAACCATATGAAAATAGCATGTGGGCGTTTCTGGTTCTACACAATGGATGACAAAGTAACAAACAAATCTGCACACAAGCATCGGTCGTTATATCTTATATAATATTTGTTTAAGCACGATATTTGGAAAAAGTGACAGCCTCAGTACTTTCCTCCCCATTCAATTCCTTCCCTTTGGTTGAAAGTGCGGCTCTTCCATCAAGCAGGTGCATTCATTTCTCCACGCTCTTTATCTTTCGCTGTGGTCCCCCCTCTGACAGCAGTGCCGTTACAATTGTTAACGCAACTCCAGCAGCCCCCGTTTTGTCAGCAAAAACGCTCCCAGGAGCAGAGCACTGAAAGATGACCCTTGTCTTTATGGCGAGGAAAAGAATATATGGTTCAATTATAGGTTCTGTCAAGCTGATATGAGTTTGTGATGGCCTAAACTGAGCTTGGGGGGGAGATAAAGTCAGGTAGATAACTAATATGGTACAAGTGGAGCTCTCTGCGGGTTCTTTTGCCAACCGCATTTGCTTCTAACTCGGAGTGCCAACCACGCAGAGAAATGAACCAAGTTACAATACGACTTTGAGAATCATGCAGTGAATCACAGGTAGAAGGTAGTCTTCAACCTTGCCAAGGTACTGCTGGATAATGCAGGATGTACTACGGTCAGGAATGGCGGGGAGACAAGAGTAAATCAATGCAGTTAACAGACAAGATTTGAGTAGATCAGTGAGTCGATGTGTGCGTCAGCCGTGTGAGTAAAGAGCTGATGCCCTGGCTGCTGCTGCTGCTGCTGCTGCTGCTGCTGCTGCTGCTGCTGCTGCTGCGGCTGCTGCGGCTGCTGCTGCTGCTGAGAGGGATTTTAAACTGGAGGAAATTGTGTTAATGTGAGATCTTGAAGAGTAGCAAGCTGGTCCTTTTTTCATCCACTCTTCAGCCCACCAGTTTGACACGGATGATAAGAGGCCCCAAGCAGAGTGTAAAGGCACATCAACCACACACTAGTGCAAAAGAGAATTGAAAATAAACAACAACACGTCAGCTGTAACTGAGTGAGGAAAGATAGGAGATACCGCAAGAAAAAAACATCTACACTGAAAACTGCGACAGAGGAAAGAATAAACAAGCTCAGTTTCCTAAAGCTGCTTAGCCCACATATGGTACAAGGGCGATAATCTGACTTTTAATCAAAGGCCAGGCCACCACTGATAGGTTTGCTAAGCCCCAGTTCATTGTGAGGAGATTGCAGACCTGAATGAAAGAGGACAGCTGAATGGTATGAGCCATTCTGAGTCAGCCGCGACGTCAATGGTGGCATCACAAGCCCTTCTTCATCATCATCAATACCACTCATCGGGGCTATCTGGGGCGACCTGAGCCACACCCATCAGCATCCAGCCTCCTCTCCTTACAGCCCACACGAGTCACTAAGAGACACAGTAAAACCAGAGTGTTTGCCTCCAGACAGTGGAGGTTACTGTGATCAGCATGGATTAAATGTCTTTCTAGGCT
Source organism: Solea solea (assembly GCF_958295425.1). Taxonomy (NCBI): domain Eukaryota; kingdom Metazoa; phylum Chordata; class Actinopteri; order Pleuronectiformes; family Soleidae; genus Solea; species Solea solea. Next base: position 9,703,581 of record NC_081149.1, on the reverse strand, counting down.
GATCAATAAGAGATGGAGGCTGGGGGTGGATGGGTGGCGACTTTGTGGGATGGAGGAAGCTTTGGTGCCACCTCCTGCGGGTTGTAATGACTCTTGATAGCTGATATCTATGGCTGTGGGAGGCAGGAGAGAAGCTGTGTGCTGTGCGGGAGATAAAACAGATCCTGGATGTATGCATGAAAAACCCACACACAGACAATCCACAGAAACAAAGCAGGTTCTCATTCACAGAAACAAATGCAAACGTAGAGGTTGCTGAAAGGAAATAGTAGACAAAATTTAAAAAAAAAGTTGTTTTCCTGATGAAATTCATTTTCATCACAACGACCCAGGTCAAGCACTCGCGCTGTTGAGGAGTAAAATCACACATGCACATAATAGCACAGGTTTGAAGTGTTTCTGCATAACAAAAAGCTCTTGTAACTTGCTAATTATGTGGATCTGGAGCAAATACTTGAGAGCGGCTGCTGTTAACGTTTCACACTTAATAAAAACAGAATAAAACGGGGCTTTTCTTTTCCGCACAAAACAAACTAGAACCAGGCGTTATTGTAATGCAAAGATGAGACTCACAGGTACAGACGGGTACACGCTCGCCACCACAGCTCCTGATCTCTGAATGTAAAACAGATGACACGCATATCTGTGGGGTGCCTGTCGTGCCCGATGGCTGCTCGTGTTACATATTCATCATTTGCTGCTAGTTCACATTTGGGTGATGGCAGTGACAGCAAGATGTTTCCAACCTGCTGTTTAAATATGTTCTTTTCAAAGTTTGTTTCACAGCCACACTGCTGACATTTTACTGTATGTTACAATACTGCGAGATCCAGTGAAACCTACAAAACACCTACTGTAGGCCCAGGTCGTATTTTCCACATCAGAGGTTCGCTATTGTCCGTGCAGCGCGGTTCACCATCCACTCCATTTCCGTGGAGTGTACACCCTCACGTCACATGCGCCATTCTTGTTATGGTCAAAAGAGACAAAGAAGAAGATAGTAACCATGGACGAATACAAGGACTCCTGGAGAAAGATCGCCACACGTGTGTGTGTGTGTACATGACCGTGGTTCAGAGTGGTGCATCATGGACACTGAAGGTGGTGAGTATGACCCAAGCCTTAGAAATGGAGGGAGAGTAAGAGCAATATTAAAGAAAAAACCTACTTCCGGTGGGAATCATAGGGTACCTCACGATACGATGCTATCACGATACAACGATTGTGTGATGAAGACAATCATATAGCGATACATGGCGAACTGAAGAAAACAAAACGTTAACATGAAAAGTTAAAAATGCAGGATTCCTCTAGTTTTTCACAACATAGAGAAGAGAATGCATAAAGTCTATGTATTGAACGTGGATAAAGTATCCCTTCTATCGTTTCTCGTATTGAGGATGACGATATATCACCAAATTGATATTTTGACCCACCCCCATTATATATATACATTTTACATTAGCAGATGTTGCAGTGGTAGGACTATTACAAACCTTCACTACAGGACAAAAAACACTAGGATAAACCAAAGCCAAAGTTAAGTAAGGGCAGAAATAAAACACAATATCATTCTAAAGCTTTTAGAGCACAGGGTGACTCTGAAATGTAGCCTCTGTATAATCCCCATCAGCTAAGGATCGTTTTACTCAAACTAATGTATTACAGTGATTCAGATTTAGCAACCAAACAAACAGTAACCTGTGATGAGTGAGGTCATTGTTTTTTATCCTGGGATTTTGGCAGTCAAATCTCAGCCTTTACCACATGAGCACAGCTATCTTAATCCTGTCAGTGGAAAAGGCCTAGGAACTTGGACTCAACATGCATCATCCAGAGCGAGAGACGAGTCTTCTCACGATATTAATAAGGGACGACGGGGAAAGCAAATGAGCAGTATTTTCCCTTCTGTCAATATTGATCATTATTTTGCCTTTAAGCAAAGGCAATTACTGCAGCACAGGTCTGATGGTTGTGTCATGCATAAATGCGAGTAAATGAATGGATGCCTGTATTTGTGCAGCGGGGCCCAAAGACTGTACTGCACACAGTAGCTGAATATTCATGATAACAGTCTATAATAGCACGTTTCTGATCAAATAACTTTAGCCTCCACTCCACCCTTCCTGTCGAGAGCAGCTGGACCCAAACAAGAGGTCTATTTAGTGTTTGTTGTTGTTGTGTGGCGTGGTCGAGGACGTTTACCTGCCCAGACACACTGAGCCAGTGTTCACTCTCACAGCTCCGTCACTTGCCAGCAGCTCGGCAGCATAAACGCACCACTGTGTGCGTGTGCATGTGTGTAAATGAATGAGCGGCTTTAACACTGGGGCCACTGTCAGTGTGGGGCATTACGCATGTGTGAGCATAGCTGTAGCTCATAGCGGTGATCCTGTGGCAGACTCCTGCTTGTTTCTTGTTAATGAGTATCATGATTTCATTACCACCAATCAAAGTGGGATCAAAACGAAGCTCAGGGCAGATGTGGAATGTGTCAGTGCAGAGGTTCTTTCCCCTCTGTGGATTCAGATAGTAAACGGGCACTTTAGAGCTCGTATTTGGTTTGAAAACCTTATCACCCACAACTTCACTATCAGCTGTGAATTAAAAGCTCCACTAACACTTACTTCCAGTTTCACCTCGTTGTTGGTCAAATAAGTGCCTGAGTTCATTTTTCACCATCATTTTTTATTTCTGAAACTTGGCAAACAACTGCAGAGGAGAGAATCAGCACCTGGATGGTCATATGACATACATTTTCAAGCATATAAATGTGGATGCAGAAAACCTCTGATGCAGAGCTAAAATACTCGCAGAACAATTTTAGAATGCTGTTTTCAAGTGAAAATGTAGTAGTGTGAGTCACTTTTTATCCAAAATGTGGCCATCTGTTTAGACCTGGATGAGAGAGTTCAAACTAAACCTTTTTTTAAAAAAAAACATTCAAGTTCAAAATATACAGCCTAAAAGTGCTCAAGACTGTGTGAAGTAATTACAAAACTGTCTGGCAGAGGTGGAACTAATGGTGTCAAGAACCTCTCGGTTCTTTGGGCTTTGTGGGGAGAGTGAGTTTTAAAAGGTTATAGTGGCAAAAAAGGGAGGGAAATTACACAGTGACACAGAGAGACAAAGTGGAGTCTAAACTGTGGCTCCCCAGGGTCAAATGTGCCCTTTCTGCAGCTCCCCACTGAGGAGAAGGCTGCCTCTGCTGAGTTTAACCCCAGGCCGAGCACCTCCGGTCAGGTATGCCAGTCAGCAAAGCAGGGGGTGGTGGAGCACAGTGCCTGCCTCAGGAAGCTGTCATAATCCCTGACCCCCACCCAGTCAATTACAGCACCACCTCCAGGCTGCACCCAGTGCACCACTCCAGGCCAGCAGGAGGAAGACATGTGTGTTTATAAAGTGTAGTTTTTAATATATCACAATTATATAATACACTGTAGTTAAGTTCAAACACTGACTATGAAGACAAATAATACTGCACAAAATGTAAGAAATGAAAATAAGATACATCAAGCTATTTTTAGTCATTTAGTCTACACGCTGTAAACTTATCTCCATTACATTAAAACCATTGTCAGACGAGTTCACACAATGCTGATTAAAGCCATTCAGCTCCACACAACGCTCTCTGTTTTTCCCAAAGCGGTGGTGCTGCTCAGAGGAAGTGATTTGTTTTACATCGCGACAGACGAAAGAAACAGCGGCACGGCGACAGCGAAGCAACATGCCTGCAAACAGAGCGTGGAGGAGCCAAAATAAGGCGTAATTGGTAATATTATGGCTCTCATATTTTCCTTTGTTGACCATCAATGTTATATTTCAGTTTGTTAAAATAAAAGTCCTTGAACGTATCAGGTCTGCAGAATCATACTTTATGGATTAAAGTCGCTACAGGGAGTTTGACTGAAAAATGTAAAGATTGTACTGCTCAACAAACCTGCCCGCCCCTGCACTGCCACTGTATACACACAAACGCTCCCTCAGTCGGGTCTGATATTAGCCTGTTTCCAAATGAACACAGTGAACAAATAATGCAACACTGACCAAAAACAAAGAGTTTTAAAGCCTTATATTCAGTAATTGTGAGCTTTGGCATGACAAAAACACACCAGAACACCATGTACGCACACAAACTAACTCGTCTCTGTATCTTTAGGTTGGTTGCGGTGCCATGAAAGTATTAGTCATGACAGTGTTTTCTCTGTTTGGTCATGACAGGACAGTCGTGTCCTCTAGTGCCAAGCTTCTCACTGGCTAATTGGGAATTAACTGTGAGTTTGTACTGGCGAGTGAAAATACGACCGGCAAGTACATCACAATATTAGCACAAACGTTTTCCAAATAAAAGGTCACGGTGCTGCTCAGACTTTTTTCATTAGGATAAAATCAAGGACAGAGACACACACACACACACAGGGGAGAGAGAAAGTATTGAAAGAGGTCAACAAACATATAAAAGTGCATGAGTTCAGTCTTGAGACCTGCGAGCTCCAGCTGTGTGTGTGTGCTGTGCAGGGCCAGTCACCTTGGCTCAGCAGGTGATGATAGCATAGAAAGCAGCAGTAAGGAGGAGGAGGATCCAAAAGGTCAAAGCAAAATAGTTAGAGGCCATTTCAGCAGCAGATGAGCAAAAACAGAGAAAATTACAAGGGGAGAGGAGGAAGCAAACAAAAAGAGGGCAAAATTGTGACAACACGATTCAGCGGGAACACATAAGAGCTAAGTGTTGTGTTGTCGATGTTTTGCACCACAATGAGCCTACGGCTATTTTCTTTTTTTCTTTTAAAAAAAAAACCTTCTGTGAAAAATCTGTGCTGGAAGAGAGAGAGAAAATAAAAAGGTGTCACTGATTCAATGCAGCTCTCTTCACTGGACCTGCTTTCATGTGCATGTGGTTGTGCATGTCTGCACTGTGAAAACATTAATGCATTAACTAAGATAAAGACATTTATGAAATATTTCTGGTAAAATAATCATTATCATCACAAGTACCAGCTGGGTTTTTTTTTCTATTTTGCGATTACAGTTAAATGACCATCGCACCATCAAAAACACAACTGACAGACAACTCAGGCGTAGGTTACTCAAAGCCACACACAACCTCAGAAAAACAGCTCATACTTCATTTATACATTTTAGTGGTTTTGATACCTTGATTTTTTTTTTTAATACCCCCAGAATAACTTGAGAAAGGGCCGTAAAATGGTAAATGCCTGGAGCAGCGGGGGGGTTATTAAGTGTCTTGCCTAAGAACACATCGGCACTTACCATCAACCTTCCAGCTGAAAGACAATTTGCTCAACCACTGAGCTACTGTTCCACATCTATTTATTGAAAAATGACATTGAATAAATGACGTTAAATATACGTACTTTGTGTGCTGTTGGTGACCTGAGGTAACCACTGTGCCCTGTGGAGTGCAACATTGCACCTCTCTGTGTACAACCTGCTGGAAAATGATCCTCTCTGCATTTCTTATTGTCTGACAGTCGTGCAGGTGCTGAGTAGAGCAGCCAATAGGAGCATTATCTGTCCCTGCTCTGCCTTGTAATTGGTCACAGTCTCCCGTCATGGACCAGATTTCTAGAGGTCTAGTTTTCTCTGAGATGATATTATAATATTAAGTGCATCAAAGTTGTGGGCAGTTTAAGGAGCTAAATCCTACTTTGTTTTTTTGTCAATGAAAAATACCAGATATCATAAAAAACCAAATGCTCTCTTGTAACCAAACAATAGGACACAGACGTTTAAAGCCAAATCCTTCTCCTCAGAACTCCTCTTAAACTGGGAAACTATAAGACTCCACATCCACATCTTTGCCTTTTCATTTACCATGACAAGCTGGCATGTAGGCTTCAGGCAACAGCCACAGACAGAATGTCCAAAACTTTACCCAAGTTGCATTTGCATTTAGATGCATGTTCCACATGTCCACACTCCACAGGGCGTCCTCAGTATTCCTGAAACCACGTCCTGTGCCCTCTAACGCTCCTGGCAAACGCGTACACACAGAATCTGCTGTGGCTCTGACTCGTCTAGTCGAGGGTAAAAGCTCTCAAAAAAAAAGGACCAAACTCTGTCTCGCAAAAGATAAATGAACACACAAATAAATAACAATAAAACTGCACAGTTTATCATAAGAGCAAGACAAACTGCAGCATTTATCAGCCGGGGCCATTCAGAGTTAGAAGCCAACTCAGTGAATAAATCTGTATGAGCGGCTGCAATATGTCAATTTCTCTAAATCAGCCCTGTGCTATTTCCCTTCTGATAAAAGACTGTTTTCCTTGCAGGTAAAGACGTGCTCAGTATGGAGTCCACATGCTCCTCTACCAACCGGCTCACTTCAGGAAGTCTGACTTTTTCCAGCATATGCAAAGAGAGACATGGCTGCATCTCTCTGTGTCACTGTTCTGATTATTCATCATCATCATCATAAACATCCCTCACATGTCCTCAGTATTGCATGCAAATGATCAAAGACCCTGTGGTGTGATGAAACTGAAAGTTCTCATTCATTCCTATAATTATCTGGGTGATGTTTTTATTCCTTTATATAAAAAAGTGATATTATTGAATAAAAGGTCACATCCATAAGCTGCAGGGCAAAAGTACACAAGGAGGAGAACTTATTGACCACTTTCACTGAGAAATACTGTGATTGAGTATAAGACGAGGGGCAGAGATGGAGAACATGAGAGAGGCAAATGCTTCAATATCGATCCTCAGACGAATAACTGAGGAAATCCAACAACCTTTTTTGGTTTGATCTTTCAGAACAGAAAACGGTCTAAATATTAAATAGATCAAAACATCTGTTTATATATATGTATATATCAGTTCATTCATTAACATGTATGTCTCAAAAACTAGTGTTAAGTATTTTTCTGCGGGGGAAAAAAAAGAGGATTGAGGTCCGGTACTGTTGATTCGCAATTACGCATAAACATCAAAGTATTTCACTGACGCTTAATCCACTGAGTTATAACTTTGCCGCAATCCGTGTTCAATTAACTCCCAATTTGTGGAGAAACCAGCACAACTGCCGCACAACTGCCGCACCACGCAGCCCATCAGCGCAGGCGGAATCCAAACTTTTCTCAATCGATTCTCACGTGTGTGACAATAATATAAGACGCTTTTTCTCTTACCGGTGCCGCTCCGCGTGTGACTTTCTCCGGTGCTCGTCCGCGCTCAGCAACAGTGGAAACGCAAAGGTAAAACACGCGCGCGCACACACACACATAAACACACACACACACACTCACACACTCTGGCTGCCAACACAAAAAAGCTCAGCTCTCTCTGTCCAGGTCCAGTGCAGCGGTTTAGTCAAGAGAGCAGCAGTTAGAGAAGCAAAAGCCGGAAATACGCTTTCACAATAAAATCATAAAACGTGTCTACTTCTATAAGGGAACAGCCACTACCACAATTATGAGCTAAATATAAAAAAAGGCGGTATTTCATTTAAAATCTAAACAAAGCTAAACAGTTAATTACGTGCAGGTTTTACATTTGTTTTCGTGAATAAATACTCTTATTCTGAAATATGTGGGCACAATATCCGGTCGGTTTCTCTTTGTGGGAATTGATCAGTTCAGACAAAACGCCGCTTCATCTCCTGGAGCAAAAAAAAAAAAAAAATGGACAGATCCAAATTCACTTACACGTCATGACCCCTGTGATGCCGTCATATGGGCGTGTCCCGGTCTTATGACGTCACGTCAGGTGTGTGTGTCTCTCTCATCTGTGCTTCTTCTTCTGAATGTTGTGACTCACCTGGGTGTGCTGAGGATAAATTAAAGGTACATTACGTGAAACATGAATTGTAGTAAGCTGTGAAACTTTCATAAAGACATCATCAGAGATTAAGGACACGCGTTAAAATTGAAATACTGCCTTATCTTATCTATAGTACAGCCAGCCTATTCATCCTTACTTTTTCATTTGCGGCCCACAAACTCTGTGTTTTTATGACACTTGGTTTGCCAGAAAAATTAGTTGAACACAGTGAGTTGCAATTATGGGTCAAACGTTACCAAAATGAAAGCCTTGCTCCACCTCTCAAAAGTGTCTAAACATGAAGAGAAGGAAAATGAGAGTCTGCATTTCTAGATCTCTCTCTCCCTCTCTCTCTCTGACTTTGTTGTTGTCTCATCATCATCATCAGGGCCACATATAGAGACAACCAACCACCCACTCTGACACTCATGGTCAATTTAGAGTGTCCAGTTTGTCTAATCCTCAAATCTGCATGTTTTTTGGACTGTGGGAGGAAACTGGAGAACCCAGAGAACATGCAGTCTCCAATTAACATGTAGCCTGCTGCTTATTGTTGTATTTTGAAAATTATCTGGCAACCCACCAGAGCTTCCAGTCTCAGTAGGAGGGGGCAACACTGTCTAATACTTTAATTTGCCTGTTTTGAACACTAATGGCTGCAGTTCTACGTATTTTACTTTACATGTGCATGTCTGCTATTGACAAAAAAACATTTGAACTTAAAACTGGAAACTGGAAAAGTCCAATGTGATGAACAGTGTATCGTCTACAGAAAGTACTGATGATTCTGGCAGATTTGAACAGTTTCCCAAACTCAAAATAGTTATGGCAGGAACAATAAACAAACCACAGTGCCAGCCCTGTTCAAATATGCCAAGTTCGCTGATGATATTATTTTAATACCAGTTTTAGGGCGTTTTCACAGTTGACATGTACCACTGGAATTGTTTTCCTATTTGCTTGTTTATTGATTTTAATCTGGTGCAGTTAACAGAGAGTGAATTGCCCCGATTGCAGCACTGGGCCCTTTTTATATTGGCGTGACTCTTTGTCAACATAAAGGTGATGGATACTCTTGGCACTCCTATTTATGTCCTTCTTTATACAAATGTGCTGGCACTCGAACAAGCGGCGATCATAAAAATAACACAGTCAAGAACATGAAGTGCATAGTGAACGAAACACAACACCGGCGTCTCACCCCACCGACACTGGCCATCACGCAGAAGCCTTAACTCCACTGATGGAGATTTTTATGAGGCTATTTGATCAGTGATGTTCAGCCTCTGAAGAATGACACGCGTCAGGAGTGCGGCTCCTATTTCATATTTTGAAAATGGGAGCATATACAGTATTTACTTTCCTTTCAGTTGCAACTCCGAGCCACCGGTGATGTCTAAAGGTCAGGAAGTGAGCCAAATTCAGAGCCTTTAAAAGGTATCTGAGTCGCCGCGGTCCCAACCCTACACCAGCGTGCACCTGCCTCACAGAAGGCTCCAGACTACTACTTGCCCTTTGAGTGCTGACAGTGCTGATTATAGACTTCTTGTAATGGTAAATAATACTTGTATACAGTGACCTTTGTCCAGTGGTCGTCATAAGGCAACATCAAGCAAAAGCCTACAGTATATTAGCAAGAGACATAATTAAAAAAAACAACAACACAATTTTATAAAATGTAAAATAAAGTGAATTCACTTTCTTGTTATGAACTGGATGAGATAAACGAAACCAGAATCATGACAACACGGGATGACGAGCTTTAAAATATAGCACAACTAGAGAGAAGTTATATTGTCTAATAACATGGTTCTCAAACTGTGGTGCGTGTACCACCAGTGGTACACAAGCTCCGCTCATGGTACGTGGAAGAAAATCAAAACAAAATACTGTTTCTACTGTATAAACCAGGGTATGTGATCGGAGTGGAGCTGAGGAATTTGGACCAGTGTGTGTAGAAAATGAAACAAATAACAGAAAAATAATAATAGATTAAATAATAACAATAATAATAATACACATTCTCCCTGTGTGTGCGTGGGTTTACTCCGTGTTCTCCGGTTTCTTTCCACAGTCCAAAAACATGCAATAAGGGGATTAGGTAAATTGGACACTCTAAATCTAAATTGAGTGTGAGAGTGAATGGTTGTTTGTCTCTACATGTGTCGCTGTGATGGACTGGCGATCTGTCCGAGGATGAAGAGGTAGAAAATGGATGGATGGATAATAATAATTAGAGTCACCTTATCTCTCACTCCATCTTAATCGAATTTCACTATATCTGTGTCTGAAGTATATGCGAGGAAGAGGAGGATGATGAGAGAGCAAATTATTTTATTGGGAATTAATCTGCCCTTGTCAAAAAGGTCAGTCTCTCACTCACTCATCTACATCTACTGCTTTATCCTCTACATGGGGGTCACGGAGGGGCCAGTTGCCGGTGCCAATCCTAGCTGTAGACGTAGGGTGAAAGGTGGGGTACACTCTGGACAGGTCGCCAGTCCATCAAACAACCACCAACTCTCACACTCACACAATTTACAGTGTCCAATTTGCCTAATCCCCAAATCTGCATGTGTTTGGTCTGTGGGAGGAAACTGGAGAACCCGGAGAAAACCCACGCACACACAGGGAGAACATGCAAACCACGACACCAACCGTCTGTCAGTGGGTGACGTCACGTTGGGTTACCACTTGGGAAACAACTACCTCTAAAATAAAGTATATCTAAATCTCTCAAATATAACATTTTATCCTGTTGGTTTAATTTGTACTAAAACCAAAGTTTAAATAGCAATTTTACAAGAGGTCATTGAGACACCTGAAGGTCAACTTCTGGCCACGATGATCTTGATTTTTACACTTTAGTGAAATAGATGAAATTTAGTGGGTTAAATGTTTCATGAGCTTGAAAGGTGGTCTAGGTGCTGCTGTGGATTATTCTGTATGAACACAAGATATATAAACTTTCCCCCACTGGTGGATAAATCCTCACTACAGGTGTAGATCTATACAGTTAATCCATAAAATCTCTCTGTAGCCTCTCAACCTCCCACTCACACTGTTCTCACACAACCTGCATGTGTCAGCCCGGGTTTCCACAGCAACACAAGTGGCAAGCTATGTCCACTCAATGTGATTTAAAAAAAAAAAAAGATTAAATAAATAAAGAATAAAAACATCTTTAACTGGAGCCGGTGATGAGCCGGAGCGAGTGGAGTCAGAAACGAGTCAAACAAAAGTGGGGAGTGGGTGCAGAAATGATGACACTACAGTTCATTAACTTCAGGGTGAGCTGTCTGTGCAGCCGGAGGAAAAGAGTCACACACATTTGTGTTTTACACTCTGTGTATATCAAGGCTGGTAAATTACGTGTGAATATAGAGTGCACATAACGACTGTGCTGCGTCTTCTTAAGAAGAGGAATTGTCATTTCAATGTCCTTTTGTTTAAAAAGAATACACGCAAACTCCTTTCATTTATGCATTCTTTCCTTTTAGGAGACTGTATATGTAGGAAGTGAACATATAAATATATATATACATATATATGGATATGTATATGTATATGTATATGTATGAATACAAATGTGCCCATTGGTGCCTTACTTCCTTTAACAAATGAACATACTTAAGGCAAAAAAAAGAAAAAGAGAGAGCGTATTAAAGTTCAGACATGTCAAATTTAAATGACTTCAAATGTAACAGTGTTTATTTTACCATTTTGTATATTTACTAAATTTATTACCATTGACTATGATTCATAACGAAGTATTTTTTTTCTTTTTTTTTGCCATTTTCAAAAAGTTCCCCGCTCCCCGTGAAGACGGCACTGTTTCAGGAAAGATCTCCGTCCACACGGAGCGACTCAAAACGCTGTCGTACATATGCCAGGACTGTAAGTGGCGCTGTAACGCTACACCAAAAAAACAGAGAAGAAGACGTTTTACACATTACAGCTATAATATCAGAAATGGGAGGTAATGTCTGTTTGTTTACGTTACGTAAAAAGAGGTTTTCTCCTGTCTTTATTTTACGATTCAGCACTTTTCTTTATCCGCGTGTGTTTAGCGTCTTTTCAGACTGACTTTAGTTACTTTTCATTGACAGTCGTTGGTGAAACTGTCAAGAGAGACAGCTCAGCACAAGAGAGAGAGATGGGGAATAGGACGTCATCGTTTTCCTAAATCCTAGATTTTCCTATTCTAAGAGTCGTTTTCAAAAAATACCGTTTCAGTTCCCCTAAAACGCCTGAGACCCGAAACGGTATTCCGTTAAATCTGTTTCTGTCTGGATGGGCCCTAAGTTTCCAGAAACCACTGTGGAGTTGGATGACAGTGGACAGAGGAGGCAGCACCAAATACCAAAATATATGGGGCCCTGAGCCAGAGCATGGATTTTGTGTTTATATTACCATCCAAACTAAAAAACATAATTATTTGCGTTACGTGAAGGCCACTGCAGTCTCACCATTACACTAATTCTCACAGTGTGATTCCACATAAAGTAATGGATGTGTTTTCAAACGTTTCCTTTTCGAGATAAACTGTTCTTTTCACACTGAAACGCTGCATCTTTTTGAGTGACAGCACGTCCTGGTGACGGTGAACGGTTTGGTATAAAAATGCCACTTCACTGTGACTCCTGTAAACCTCAACTGCCGTGACACTGAGAACATAAGTCATGGATTTAATGTGATCGCTATAAAGACACTTCAAATCCCATAAGCCACTGCAAACTGAGTCACGGTTCTCTTTGGCACTCCATACTCCGGGACTGTATTAGTTCATGCTCCTTGGCCCTTGGCTGCGGTCTTCATTAGAAGGGGTCACATCTAAGAAAACCACCGAAAGCAATGAATGTGCAGCACAACGGCACGTCAAAGTTTGGCGAAGACACTTCGTTACGATCTCTTCAGACAATAATTGATGTCGTGGAGGAGAAATTGCTGGATAAGCTGCGCCACAGACTCTGTCCATCAGACTGAAGACTGAATCAATTTTCTCGATGCCTGTAGTGGGACAGAGTCACACATGACGGACAGTTCCTAAATGATGAAGACTCACTGCTACAGACGGAGAGGAGGACGGACAACATGATGTCTGCGTGGATGTGAGAGACGTGCAGCACATTAGAGACATAGTGCTACATGTGACAGTGAGAGAAACTTACACGTCGGAGTGTTCAAGTTGTTATTACTGCGACGACAGAAGCACTCACTGTAGGTGCAGGACAGAAAGAGACAGAATTAAAGTATCAATCAAGGCAAAAAAGATATAATCCATAACAAGTTGATTAAAAAGAGTACAAAAAGTCTTAAAAAGATAAAGTAAATAACATACAGATAGAATGAGTAAGAATTATTTAAAAAAAAAAAAAAAAAGATAACAATATGTCGCCAGATATTTTAAAATAATTTAATTAAAGGCACTTTAAAACAAAAAGGTTTTCAGTAAAGATTTTTTTTAAAAACTGTAATGGTCAAAAGAATAAGACACACCCATATGAATAATTATTTTAAGTTAAGGTTAAGTTTTTCTTGGTAAGTGGTGGCTTCACTACAAAGAACTTAAGTCATATTATTTTCCTGAAAGATAATTTTGTCAGATTTCTTCGGTAAAGACTTCAGAATAAAATAGAAATCTGCTCAGTCAAAGGATAGGTAAAAAACTGAAATATTTGCTGTAGAAAAGTCTTTTTCTCAGAATCTACAGGAACATTTACAAGCAGCAGCCACAGCCTATAACATGCATTGTGTGATTTATAACTTTAAATGAACTTCCCAGAGGTGCGGGTGACTTTCATGGTTTTCCCTGGTGAGGGAGACACAGCGTTCCATCTGAGACACAACGCCACCAAGCTCTTGCCCTTCCTTTATTCCACAGGGAAGAACTGCAGAAGAAATGCCTTTTTTTTACCCCACCTTTTACTCAAAGGAGTCTGAAACTGTGCTTCAACCTCTGCCAGTTTTTCTACGTGCAACCTCTAAAAATAGTTTATTGTACACCGTCCTGCTGGGAAGAATAATAATCTAAACGCAGATGAGAGTCGTTCGTCTCCTGGGTCGAAGCAGTGACCCTGCAGGACAGGAGAGTCCGGGAAAGCACCTCTAACTGCGTCTAACCTACTTTACAGAAGACGGGTCTCTGCAGGATTAATCGTCAAAATGACAGAATCCAGGGTGTACCCCGCCTATCGCCACACCCCCCCGATAGGATAAAGCGGTAGATAATGGATGGATAGTATACCTGTCCTCTTTGTGCGTTAAAAAAAAGGAGAGTATTTGCATCTCAAAGTGCATGAACACAAAAAGGCGCACAATATTAGCATTTGTTTCTCTTTGACATAAGATAAACATATCATATACGACCCACAATCCTTCAGCAGAATACAAAAGAACCATCGAGGCTGTCAAACCTGTCAGATTACTGTAGGCATGTATGTAGTAATCTTTGCGGGGCACTGAAAGTGTCTCTCTTGTGTTTTTTCTCAGTGTTTCTGGTGGAACCACAGGCTGGGGCCACTACGACGTTGGTTATGGGCTGCATGAGGCCCGCGTGCCGCCGTTTAAATTGTCTAGTCCTAGAGGGTGGAGCTAGAAACTTTGACTGGTCGACAGATAATCAAAACCTTTGGTGTTTTCCCGTGCAGCCTGTAATCTTCCCTCAAACAAAGTTTGTCTTCTTTGTGGACGTCACGTCACACCACCTCGGTCATTCTGTGGTCCACACACTCACTCCACACAGGAAGCTTGCATCACCTCAAACCTGTTCACTGTTATTTCCCTGTGTGTCAGACGTTCAGCAGCTCGCCACAATATCACTGCAACTCGCCTAAACTCTAATCTCTAATTAATAAATCTAATTCACTCGTCTCTCCTGGATGAAATGAAGTATGTCTCTGCCCAGACAAGGACAGGATACTTCATTTAAATGTATAATGGAAGAAAATTAATAAAGACTTGCCCAGTGATATCCGATTCCACACCCGTATCAGCTCACCCGGGCCTATTCAAAAGTAATGAAACATTTCTAGCTCATGAAGCTACGACTTCACTTAATTACAGCGAGACAGAGTTACAGGAAAGAAAATGCAGGTAAGAATTAAACACATTTGCCGCCTTACCGGGTCTCTCATTACGCTCACATTGAAGAAAGATGGCACATAAAAGAAAAATAATGTCCTCTAGGAGACCTTGTCTCTCTTTTTGCAAAGAAGTCATTTGTATAAAATGGCTGCTCATAATCAGGGAAGCTTAACCCTTAGTGCTCAAGTGGTATGGATAGGTGCACCCATGGTAAATTGCCATGGGGATAATACACAACTCCTTATATGGACATCCTGTGGGTGTGTGTTTATAGGTCACATATTCAGGCTTTAAATTATGCAGGTTTTTTTTCGTTCTCTTATGTGTTGCTGAGTCAAAGTAAGGATTAATTTTACATCACATGTTTAGTAGCGATGTAAAGTTGCAATAGTTGTGCAGAAGTCACAAAAAAAACATGTGAACTCTGAACTCTGACCTATTTCCAAATTTCACAAATTCAACCTGATTTTAAACATTTTGAGTACTTTTTGCTCAGGTGTGTTTATATAGTTGGTGAAATGTATTTTTTTCTTTTTTTACCAGATTGCTTAGGTTGTGCTGAAAAAAAGGATATAAGACACTCTATGTTGCACATTCTTATAGCCTCTGTATATACTGTACGATTAAACATAGTCATGGAAAAAAGCAGCCAGAATGCTCTGTGTTCTAAGGCCAACATATGCTGGTGTTTACAAGTGCAGCCTCACAGATTTACTAACAATACTCTATTTCAGTCTATTTCTATGGTACATGGGTGTGTCCAAATCCACTTCTGCAAGTACAATTAAAAAAAACAGATCACAGCCCCACTTTCTCACATTTTCAGTAAACAAGCAAAACATTTGTGTGTGAAAAGCAAATTGTAAACACATTGTGCACGTGGGGGCACATCACTACTATATCTCCATCATGCAGCCTCAAAATAACAGTGAAATACCACTTCACTGACTTCAGAGCAGGGATTTGTTGGTCAAAAGCACAACAACTTTTCCTTAACCCTTAGAACACAGAGCATTTTGGCTGCTGTTTCCCATTATTATGTTTAAACATACCATATATACAGAGGCTATAACAATGTGCAACATAGAGCGTCTTATGTCCTTTTTTTCAGCAACCTAAGCAATCTGAAGTAAAAAGTACTCAAAATGTTTAAAATCTGATTGAATTTGTGAAATTTGGAAATACGTCACAGTTCAAAGTTCCCATGGCTCGTTTTTATGAACAAAAAGGAAAGAAAAACAGTCTAATTTTGTGACTTCTGCACATAATTGCTACTTTTTATCGCTGATGTGAATATGTGATATAAAATGAATCAGAACTTTGACTCAACAGCACATCAGAACAACATGCATTTTGAGTGCTAAGGGTTAACTAAAGGTATATGACCTTGAAATGACATCGAAAAACAAACATCAGTTATATAGTTTAAGGGTTCTAAGAGTTTTTAGAAACTAAAACATATACTTCAATAGTTTCTTTTGCTCGACCCTGTCTGAAGAAAAAGTCTGCAAACCCGCACGTGTGACGCAAATAACTGGTTCTGTTCAGTTGTTCACTCACACAAGACAATAACAGGGAAGAGGACACATAATGATGCGCATTTCCATGTGAACTTTATTGGAAAGAATAACAGGGCTGCTGTGAGTGGCCATTGTGTTTAATAAATGCATCATTTCTCTGTCATGTCACATCAGTGCAGACGTGTCAAGGCTGAATGAGTTGCGTGGTGTAATCGTGGCGCTTAAGTGATGCAACAAAGTGTAAACCTGTAATGAAAATGTTTAAAAAAAAACACAACTGTCATTCTGGAATATTACGCTCGACATTTGTTCACCTCGTCCGACACTACGCTCCATTATTCTGTTTATTTCCGCGTTTGCCTCGCACCTTTTCCACGACCTGCAACTCATTTTTGTGTCTATTTCTGTCCGTCTTCATTGCTCTCCACCCATCCCTTCTCCCAACTCAGGTTTCCAATCATTCTAACTCTCCCATGCAATCACTTCCACTGCTTTGTGCCCCACCTCTCGCTCTGCCTCTCCCCTTCCATCTCCCGCCTCTCGTTTCTTTAATCGTTCTGTTTTCTGCTGAAGGTTACTCCTGCCTCCGGGGCTATGAAAATGTCAGAAAGGCCCACTCCATTTTCAGCTACGTAAATAGCCATTTCCCGCCAGAGCAAACCCACTTTCCCGTGTCTGACCTGCCGCGTTACACATCACACTTCCTACCTCCTACTCTACCCTGCATGGGGGACAATGAGTTAGAGTATGAGTGTGGGGAAAGGAGGGGGGCGGGGATGGGGGGGGAGGATGACAACTGCACGCGCTCACTCATTTCTTATCTGTCATTTTGATATAATGGATTGTTGCCAATGTCCTCTGTATTCATGTCCATTTAGAATCAGACTCGCGGGGGAGAAGCTTTGCTTCCCACATGCAAATGAAATGACTCTGCAGTGAGTATCCAACTCACTGTAAATATGTTCCAAATAAAATACTACTTTCAGGAGAAGAAGGATTTAATCAAAACACTCAAATGTACATGCAAAAATATGCAACACCAATTTTTAAATAAAATGCTAATCCCACTTCCCGGGCATACAAAAGAGCAGAGACGGACTTATTAGCTTTGCCTATAACCACTCTGTACTCCTGTTCACACTGTCATTATCATTTATCAGCACAAGAAGAAATACGGCAGAGTGTGTGTTCATTGACGGAGCCAACGAGGGATAAAAGCACTTACACTGTTGAAGAGAATGACAGTCAAGCCCCCGCTTCCTTCCTCAAGTCAACCAGAGCCTCAAATCAAATTCTGGTCACATTAAAACTTTGCTCTTTCAAACCTCGGGGGAGTCTGAGTGAGTGTGTTCTGTGTAATTCTCCAAAGATTTAGTCTCCATTCTGAATTAGAATGGAGTAGTGAAAGGCAACATGGACTGGTGAAGGATGCTGCAGAAATATTAAACCTGGTTTCGTGCGCTGAGTCTTTTTAACTAATAATAATTAAATAAAAAAAACACCTTATTTGATCTCCTAAAACAACTGCTCCTGCTTCTCCGTGTAACCTTGCACTTTGAGAGCGAACTCGTACAGGTCGTGCGAGGCCAGTTCATTTCCGTGCATATGTCCCAGAAAACCCTGATGTGCTGCACGTCACTGCCATCCTCCACCACTCCCCCCCCCCCCCCTTCCCCGATCTTCCCTTTCAATTTCCTGTAGCTCTGCAAGACAATGAAGAGCTCCATCAAAGGCCTGGGTGAAAAGGGTTAGATAGCTCACATCAGCCAAAAAAAACAAAAAAAAAATGATTACAGAAATAATAATTCACACACAATTCTTCTCCAACAATAGTTCGACCACTCATCGACTTTCACTTTGATTCAGACCGAGATTCTGTCTTCTGGGATATTTCCTTTTTAAAGAATGAAACAGAAATCTTCTTCACATGTGCAATTACTTCATAACAACCGGAACAATCAGTATCCTGCAAATCAAACATCCTGAGAGAGAACTAACTTCTGCACCTCCTCTGAGTTCTGTTTACACTTTGACCAACCAGAGGCTGTTCAGAGAGCAAACTCTCCTGCATCTGTCACCTCACAGGAAAACGACTTACTAACCACCTTGCCAAATTTGAATAATTAATAACCGCCGTGTTAGATCTTAGAAACACGTGGATTTCACCAATCAGCAGAGATCAAGCTACAGAGTCAGTAATACAGTAATATCTCAAAAACTAATGATGGTAAGTTGATGAAATCAATCAGATGTGTTGGAGCAGGGGAACACTACAGTGTTTTTACCACAGACGTGCAAAGAACCATATAGGGCACCTTCATGGACCTGGATTTTCTACATGAAAATCAAACTTTTTGAATAATGTAACAGTGCTGCCCTCTCCCACAACACCACAATCTCTCACACACACACACACACACACACAGAGACATGTAGACACACTTTTGTGGGAACCAAAGCAGCTGAAGAACTGCTTCTTCTTGTTTAACAGGAAGTTTTTATAGAATATCAACGTAACCGCATTGGCATCAAGCGGCAGACAAACGTGCTTCACCTGTTTTGGTCCTAACTAAAGTGTGTACAGGCAAACTTTTTTTTTGTGAGGACACTCAAAGACATAATGCATTCCCTAACCTCTGACCCTAACCGAAATCCAATTCTAACCCTAAAACCCTGAAAAAGGCCCTTTTAAGAAGTGACAGAATAGAACACACACACACACACGAGTGAGTGGGTTTGCTATATGCTGCTATACGGCGAAGTCTCATTCATGTGGAATATTTTTGACACGCCAACGTGTGACCACGTGTTTTCCACTGAATGGGTGACTCTAAAAAGTGCACACCTTTGTGCGCCACACACACACACACACACAGTGTGATTCACACAAAAAGTATAATTGAATGGTGTGGGTATAAAAATTACTTCTTGGTGCATTCAGGCTAATTTACCTTGGTTTTACTCCATGTTTTTCTTCTTCTCTTAACAATGGATACAGCGAGCCAGCACCATCAGTCTGGCATTGCCCTCACGCTGCGCCAGAAAATGACTTTCAACAGCTTGATCGAATTAATTGGCTTGACTGATGGGCAGAGGGGGATAGACTATTAGCTATTGAAAAGAAAATGATTGACAAGTATGTTGTTTCGCTGGAATAATTGAGGGGGAAGGACTGCGGCTGAAGGGAGAGTGAAGGGTCCACAAAGAAGGCAGGCGGACAAAAGAATAGATTTTGCAAAAATGAGCCTGCTTTGTTTCCTTTCCTTGGCACGAGTCAGATGTTTTGCTGCGCTCCGTCTTGTGAAGCAAGACTCCCCTTTTCTCCCCAGACACAAAACCTATCATTTGGACATTTGTGGATAGATGAGAGAAAAGCAGCTTCACCCAAGACAGGAATAGACATTTTGAGGGACGTAGAGAAAAAAAAGGGCGTGTGGTGGCAGCATGAAAAGCATTTAGGACACATAGGTTTTGTAGTAGTAGTAGTAGTAGTAGTACTGTACTGTACTGTATATGGAAAGTGTGTGATTATTGTTGGGACAATTGCCAAAACCGAGGATAACGACAATCCATGGTTTTTATGGTTGATTTTATTTCTGCCAGGTCTTTACTTACAGTTCAGTGTGAAGCACGGTTCAAGGGTAGAGGTCACTAAATGGCAGATTGTAGACCATCATGGATATATGGATGAATACGGATATAATATGGAGCTTTTGTATTTTTAACTCAAGCCACCTTTCCACCAAGTGGAATGGTCCGGTTTGGTACGGAACATGTTTTTTTTTACGTTTTTTTTTTAACTATTGGGAATAGTACCAAAATAACCATTCCATTTTTGGCAACCTTTTTTTTGGGTACCAGAGTAAAATGGTACGGTACAGTCTGGGTGGCTCCACCCACGACAGTCAGCTGATTGAGCAACAGAAAAACAACTGGTGTTTCTTCTTATACAAAGCTTGACATCTTGTTGAGACAAACAGCCTCAAACTGAGCAGGGAAAAAGGGGAAAAAGGGTCACCAGACCATCACAGGGACACATAGAGACAAACCACCATCCACACTCACACCTACGGTCAATTTGGGGTTGTGCGATTTGCCTAATCCCCAAATCTGCATGTTTTTGGACTGTGGGAGGAAACGGGAGACCGCGAAGAAAAACCCTCACACACACACACACGAGGAGAACATGCAACCTCCATGCATAAAAGCCCTTGTTCTGACCGGGTCAAGAACAAAAGAAAGACAAACTGAAGTTTTCAACTGGTCAGACTCTTTAGTTTGCATTAATGTTAGTTTAAATGTGCATCTAAAGAGCAATTCAGCCAGGTTTTTGACAACACAGTCTTTAGACTATTATAACATTAAGAGATAATGATGATTTCTCAATATGGAGCTCACTGACTTTTAACCATGGATGAGCTGGAGCGCGTGGAACCCATGCTACCTGATAGCAGCACGTGTGAGAGCAGTTTGGAGTTAGCGGCAGAGGTTTGGAGCTCATTCTAATTGGATCTGTCAAAACTCGGCACCAGTTAATGTAGTGCCTCTATTAAGCAAAGCTGCAGCCCGTGACCTGCAGCTCTGCGAGTGTGATCGATGACTCTATTTGTTATTTTCCTGTTGTTGCTGCTGCTGTTGTTTCGAACTGTGTTGCTGTTGATGGTTATTATGGCGTTAATGATGTTGATGATGATACAGTTATTGTGCTTTCGGGACAATTTTACATGTATTGGCGCGGCGGTGTCGTCGTGCCTGAGCCGCACACTCGCCGCGGTCACTCGCCGACACCATGGTGCATTCAAGGTCTCGTACTGTGAGTCGACTTTCACTGGCCCAGTCTCCCTGCAGCTACGACTGCTGCATATGTCAGTGTTTTTTTCTTTTGAGAACTTGCAGGAGTCTCTGGCTGCAATCACGCTTAAACACTTAAGACAAAGGCTGCATGTTCCTGGCAACAGTTAGCATCACATATTGATGAACCATCTGGAAAATCTGGATAAACAGCAACAGCATTTGTCTTATTCTGCAGCTATTAGTAAAAGTGTCTCAGAATTTGTGAAATCTAATGGCGCGACTGCAGATTGTAACATATAAACGGATTATTCTAAGGGCGCTTTCACACCAGAGCTGTTTAGCTTTAAATGGACCAGAGTCCGCTTCGTTTGGGCAGGTGTGACAGCTCATCCGAACCAAACTAGTGATACCTGTTTCATTTACAGTGGGAAATGCACAGACTCTCCAGCGAACCAAAGGGAGGAAGTGAGGATAGCTCAGCTGGCTATTCTGGTGTGAGTGCGCCCTAAGGCTACGCAAAACAAACTATTTTTATTTTAAAGGGATCACACACACCTACAAACACACCTGTGGGCGGAATTCTCACAACAATGCACCCACTAATTTGCCAGTGGCTATTTGTGTGAGTGTATGTATGTGTGTCTGTGTGTGTGCACCTGTGAGGGGCACTTCCTACACTGCTGTATGTTCTTACTTGTTGCGTAATGTTTTAACTGTGCTGTATTTATTTTGTCCTTCTACATGACTACATGATTACCTGCTGAGTGATATTTGATGTTTTACCTGTGTTGTATTTATCTTTAGGTAGGGACTGCAGATGTAAATTAGCCCAAGGCTAACTCTGGTGTAATGCATCAAATGGTAACATTTATGTTTTTAATTGCACATGGTCCCTTTCAAATAAAATCAAATCAAATCAAATCAAATTCAACTGCTGCCAATGAACCCTTCCAAAAATATAAAACCCTGTTATTTCTTATTGAATATTAAAAGTTAAACATTGGAAACGCATAATCATTTGTCCACACAGCCTAAGACTTCATGTCTGCGAACGTTATGTTAAAATGAAGAAGTTACTTGTTAAATGTGATCAGTGTAAACTTGCCTACAGGCCAGTGGAGCAGGACAGAGGACAAACACTGGCCTTTAAAATAAAATAAAATAAAAAATAAGCAAATTATTAGTCTGGACTCCCGGGAAAACATTAACTATCAACCGAATCAAGTGTTTTTCAAACGTGATCATCGCTTCTAAAGCATCATACGTAGTTCACGAGTAAGCAATTTGAGGCATTCTCACTCAGAGACGGAGAACCAACTCTTTTATTTTAGCACTAACCCGGAGATTTCTGTGCCGCTACCTAACCAAAGGTTCCTCACTGCTCGTCACACCACACAAGTGACAAAAGGAGTTCAGTGTGTGTTGTAACATGAACAGTTCATGTTGTTTGATCACGAAAGAAATGGTAATCATCAGCCTTATTTCCGCAAAATGCCTCAAAGGTTTGACTTTGGCAGAAAAGTACAGTGTCAACGTATGTGCTCCTCAAAATATACTCAAATTCTAATCAGTGATATGGTTAAAATCACGTCCTGTTGTTTTCCGTGACATTGCTGCTCTTTCTTACAGTAAAGTCTCCTCGTCATCTCTTCTCCTCACTTTACAGTAAGTCACCCTGAAACACACAAATCCCAAAATATGAGAAGTGTAAGCAAACCACAGCGAGGTTTGCAGTGTCCTTCACTCTCCTTGGGACGAGGGGGGAAAAGGATCAATGGCTCACTGTGTCAGAGCCACATAAGTTTGTAGAAATCTTTTTATGTGATATGAGCCCTTGTGCTTATCACCAGCTCCCACTGCTACACAGAAACAAGACTCTTTTTTTTTTTTTGTTAAAGGCTTTTCTAAGACCGGGCTGCGTGGGGATTGTAGATTGTGATCATCTGGCCCTTAAGAGACTCAGTTGTTGTTGTTGTTGTTGTTGTTGTCTCTTTCTGTTTACATCAGGGTTATTTTTGGGGGGGGAGTCTGTGCTCTGTCCTGGCAAGGTTACAAATGATGAATGACTTCACTTATGAGGCGCGGTATTCCTCCTCCGGGACATTTTTGACGCACACTACAGGAAAAACAGGCATTCATATGGAGCTCTTTTTCCATTTCCGTTAAAGGTCCAGTGCGTAACATTTAGGGAGGATTTATTGGCAGGATTTGAATACGCACTCTCGCGAAGACTTTCACTCAGGAGGATGCTCCAGGACACAGTGAATGTTTTTCTTTTTCTTTTCTCTCCACACAGGTATCAAACCGCTAAGCCTCTGTGAGAGAGAAGCAGCAGTATTAATCAATCTGTTGTCTTTTGTTTTAATTTTTTTTCTGCCTCGGTTAATTTGTCAATCAGCAAAGCCGCAGCTATTTCTGACGTATCAGCAGCACCCAAGCTTTTTGTTTGCATAGTAACAAAGTCGTCCTCACAAGCACTTTGATTCCATACATTGATGTGAACGGGCCCCTTAAACGTCACTATTTTCTTCTCTATCTATCTCATTTCTCCTTTTGTCACACGTTTCATTCTCTAAAACACGTTTGGTTCATTTTGAGAAGAACCTACACTGATTTTTTTACGCGAGAGACTCTTGCGCTACATCATCAGCGCTGACCCCAGGGACGGCCTGTTTTAGTAAAAATGCCTTCAGGTTCCTCTCGTGTGAACTATCTCAGACCATGAACGCTGAACGCAGCCCGGGTTCCACCTGGAGAATAAGGACTTTGCCAGATTTCATGCACGAAAACACACACCTACATGTTCTTGTATGGGCATGTTTGTGAGGACCAAAACAGTATACACCATAGGGAGTGAACCTAAGCCTCAAAATGTCTTTTTTCGCTTATTGTACCCATAAAAGGGCCATAAAAATATCCTATGAGTAAGAGCTTTTGCCCACTTTTCCAGATCACTAAGAACTTTCAATACCTGGCAGTTATTTACAATTATATGCATGTTAAAAGAGTGTATTGGCAAAAAAAAAAAATCCACTGTAGTTTTACAAACTATTTTATTTTGAAATTTGACCAGTATAAAACATTCTTCCAATTAATTTTTTCAAGTATTTGTGTCAAAATTTGATAACAATTCAATGCTCTCTGCTCTGTTTCTCCACCGCTCTGTGTGTGTGTGGAAAGACGTTGATTCGCTGACTTCATGCCTTGTCAGTGAAATGACCATAATAATGACATGGTTTCAGACACCGCTGGAATTTTTCCCATGGCACAAACTGTTGCGTAAGAATGCTAATGCAGAGAGCACTTGCCCAGACCTGTCGCCGGCGATGCACTCCGTGTTAAAAGGTTAAAATAGCTCTTTAAGGGTTAAAACTTGGTTTGGGAATGCATGATGTCTATGAGTGTCCTCACTACGACAGCGATGCAAACACACACACACACACGGGTTTGCGCAGCTAGTCTTCGTAGGACACTGCACGACATTCCAACAGCCTAAACAAGGCACAATCCTTAAAATTAACCATAACCACAATTGCCCAGAAATGAGGTTCTGCCTCATTAGGACCAGGCTTTGGTCTCCATGAGAACTGCTGGTCTGGAATGATGCCAGAGAAGGCAGTTTTTGCTGTTTGCACTCAAAAAGTGTCCAATTTGAACCATTTATTTCACTGGATTTTCCCAAATCTTCAGTCTTTTAATGGTCCAACTTTCAGCTTTCAGCTGACCGTTAACATGCATCTAATTTCTTGTATTTTTTGAAGAAGCCAAGGAACCTTCTCCATTGTGAAGGCCTCTTCCTCTGCTTCTGAACAAGCCCACCACTGACACCCTTCTGTCTTAAAAAAGAGTGGATGTCCTGGATTTCCTTTTGCAGGTGGTCAATCCTGCGTTTGTGCGTCTTCTGCGTTGCACCCGGAGCTGCAGTTTTCTTCTCGTCTCGCTTGTCGCTCCGTCCTCCCGCGCTCTTGACAACCTCATCCTCCTGCTTCTCTGATGTCTCTGCACGGAGGTCAACATTCTTCTCCGTCTCGAACATCTGGCGTCTGCTAACAACCTCGTGGTTTTCCTGACATTTTCCAGAGTCGGTCTGCAGTTTCAGCAGGGCCCTGTGCATCTCCGAGACCTGAGCCTGGAGCTCGGCGGTCAAACTCATCTCCTTGAGCAGCAAAAAATTGAGCTCCTGATTTTGATTCTTCAAACGGTCGTTTGTCTCTTTGAAGGCATTGGCTGCTTTCACTGCGTCTGAGGCGATGTTTTTCAAATCCATACACATCTTCTCGGTCTTCTCCTGGTTGCTGCGCTGCTCTCCTGTGGTCTGGCAGGACTTGTCCACCTGCGTCTCCGCTTTCTCTTCAAGGAGTTGGATTTCAACATTTTTCATATCCTCAAACTTCAGATGTCTGTTTAGCGTCTTGGGGTTTCCTGAGTCGACCCGCGGTTTCAGCATAACCTCGCTCAACTTGAAGGCGTGGGCCGTGAGGCCGGCGTTGACGTTCATCTGTTTCAGCGACGATGCAAGCTCCTGAATTTTATTTTGCCGTTGGCCAATTATCTGTCGATGCAGATGCTTCGACTCCAACGTGGTGGAACTTACAAATTCATAATCCTTGACCTCGCCTTCCATCGTCTTCTCCAGCAGGGCTTGCACTTGTTAAAGATTGTGTTTTAGCAGCTCGTTTTCCTGCCGCAGCTCCTCACATTTGTCGTTCATGCGTGTTGTGACTGAGACAGAATGTGCTTTAATGTTTTGAGACCAAAATAAGCAGTTAATTCATGTGTCCTTTAAAATCCAAACAGGAAATGTCTGTGATGTCTTTGATTCCCAACTTCATAGCTGATGTTTCCAGAATTCAGTGATGTCACAGATTCCACTGACTAGTGCAGTACCCGTTCAATGTGTGCCTCGTTTTTTTTTTTTACTAACGTCAAAGTCGGCACAGCACACGATGAAGAGTCAGACAGACGGATATCCATTCTTCTTCTGCTTCTAATCCTTTCCTCCAGCCTGTACAACAATGCCGCCCTCCACAGGAGAAAATATCTTTTATTTCAGCTGTTACAGAAGTTATTTGACAGTTATCCCATCATATAAAAGGAAAAATCTGAACTCTATATTCATTTTAATTGACTAAACGTTTCCCCATTGCAGTCTAATTATTCTAATTATATTAGGGCCGAAGCACGAAAAAGCCTGGGGCTGAAATGGCTCCTGTCATGAAGTGCAAGGAACCTATTGTTTTCCTTTAGAATATTATTATTATCCCATGGCTTTGTTGTCATTTATGAGGGTTAACATGCATACAAACACAAGAGTTTGTCATTTTCTACTAATGAAAAAGGGCTTTTTATTTAATTATTATTATTATTATAATATAATATTTATTACTATAATAACTATTGATATAGACTTATATCACAAAGTGTCAATTCAACCCTAATGTCCATCACCTCGTTCTCTCTAAATCACACACCCTATTGGCTTAGATTTATTTCCTGGAGACATTTTACTCTAACCCTTAACCATAATTACTACCCGCTTAACCCTACCCCTAACTTTAAAACATCTCTTCACCTTAAAATGTAGTCTTTTACATTAGGGGACTTCCCCATAAGGAAGATAAAGATTACAGATAAGCAGATTTAGGTCCCCACAACATAAGGAATACAAGGCACACACACACACACTCCAGAGACCAGGAAGGAGTAAATAAATAAATGGGACACAGATATGAGTTCACAGTAGTCCTCGCCACCTTGAATGACTAAAATCAACTCAATATGGATTAATCATGAAGATTAAAGTGACAAACTCTGCAGTCAGATGCAGAGAAAGAGAGAAAAACCACAAGACGATCATTTTCTGTTCCAAACAAAACCTTTGTACGCGAGCAGAATAAAATATATCTGTGGCGCTAAAATGACTTTGGAAGACAATGAGGTCCCACTTTGACATGAGCGGTAATATTGTTACTGCCGATGTGTCATAATGTGTTTTGGACTGAAACACAGACAGCTGTTTTGATTGAAGAAGGAGATTTTTTTTTTTTTGCTTAATGAGAGAGATGTCAAAGGATCTTGATAAATAACTTATTAGGAGTTCATTTTTGAGATAATTCGGTAGTCACAGAAAATGTCAAAAGGGAAGACAGCAGACGGTGAAAGGGAGACAAAAAGCTGGGAAACAAAGAGGCAGACAGTGGAGACATGCTGAAAAGAAGCACGATTTAGCCCCGTTAACGCTTTCCAGTCTGCTCCAGGAAAGTGACATCCTCAGTCGAAATATCACAGACTACTGCTTTCATACAAATACACACAAACGCGTTTCTTTTGAAGTAATAAGAGTCTCATGAAATTAACAGATGTAAAAGCTTCCAACACTTAGTCAGATATGGTCTTCGTAGCAGCAGGTTTTTTCACCCAGAGATCTGCCACTCACTGGATATTTTCTCTGTAAACTCTAGAGATGGTTGTGCATGAAAATCCCAGGAGATCTGCCGTTTCTGCAATATTCACACAAGCCAGTCTGGTGCCGCATTCAAAGTCGCTTCTCGTCCTCATTCTGACACTCAGTGTGTGTGTGAGCAAGCAGCTGAACTGGCGTACCTAATAAAGCGGTGGTGAGTGGACATAACAACACGTGGTCGGTCCACTGCAAATGTCATTGCCTTTATTCTCCCCACAAAGGTAACCTGATCCGCCTCTGTTGCCATGAGAATAGAGACAATGATGTCCCTTCACCTCCGCTGGAAGGCGGACAAGCAACACAGCTGGCTGACAAGTCGACCGACCCTCAGAGGACGTGCCTGTCCTAGTGACGGTCTCGCCGCCATGCACAAGTTTATTTGTGTCTCTCGTCGTCTCTGAGAGTATGTGACGATGAGGAGAAACAAGCAGAGAGGATTCACCGTGTGCCCGGCGGTCAATGTGTTGCTCCGCGTGAGACCGCGTGACCCCGAACTAACAGGTGTGACCTCCGTCTGCAGCCTGGGAACTGACATAGTCCACAACTATAAATTTTGTCCACATTTATGCACAGAATGCACACAGGGAGACTTTAATTCTTACCCAGTCCCTTCTCATGCCTCATATATCATGAGGGGGTCACCCTGAAAACCGGGGCCCGATGCCATTGTTCCTCCAAACCCTTAAGCCCTGATCCCCTCGTGGACTCTGCTGACATCACCTGTGAAGTGTTTTACTGTGAGCTGCAAGGGCTTGAACAGGAATGGGACAACACTTTACTCTCCATACTATAATGACACGGAGCTTTCCCTTAAAGGGGGGGATATAATGTTTTTTATGGCGGCCCACTTACAAACATTAACTTGTTCTTATGGTGAAATACAACTTCTGCAGGTTCTGCAGAAAGAGCCTGTCGACTTCTCCTCTCAGTCTGCCTCTGCTCAGCCGGGCAGTTTCCGATTGGTCATCTACTGAGAACATTCACACTCTCTTGTGATTGGCCCAAAGTGAAGGCATGTCAGAAATGACCCGCCCCCTCCCACAGAGAGGCTCCGGTACAATGCTAAAAACAGCGCTAGCAGTTAGCGGCAAAATGAGATTGGGACTTTATATTTCATGTTGTTTACTTTCTGTTGACTTAAAGAGTGCAAAAAGGTTTATCAGTGGCGTGAACAGACATTTTCGGGGGCAGGGGCTCAAGTGAAAAAAGGGCACCTCGTAATAGTCATTAAATTAAAATAATATATATAATATTACAGCGGAAAATTCTCATATTTATTTGCTTTAATAAGCATACATTCATGAAGACATTTAGACCTACTCACCAAACTCACTGTGTGCAAATGTACGTCTGTTATGACAGGAAATGTCAGTCTTTCACGGTATGTCGGATAAAATCAGTACAACAGGGGCCCCGGCAGCAGATCATTACCCTGCAGGGGCCCTAATCCACACAACAACAACAACAACAACAACAACAAACGAAACAAGGCCATGGTTGCTATAGCAGCACAAAAACCACGGCACACAGCCCTTAACTTTTTCATGCTTCAGGCAGATTCCACCTGATCAATTCCAACAAGAAACCTCCGGTTGTGTTTGAGAGCCGTGAGCAAAACCCGTCATCAATACGACGCCTGAGACACCTGCGCGCGTACCAAACCCGACGCCACCACACTTCCTCTGTGTGTGTCTGAAGAGGGATGTGTTAATTTAACAACACCCAACAAGCTGTTTAGTGTTACGAGTGCACCCATGGCTACAGCTATAAAAGTAAAATATGTGTAGGTAACAAATAAACTGCCAATTCACAGGTAATTTGGAAACACTTACAGGCGACTGAGCTCAGCCAAGTGCCAACAATGGAAGTGTCACACTGCGCTGCATCCTGCATTAAATCCTGTTCGCTCGCTCAGTTTGTTTTGTGTTGAACAGCTGAAATACCTACAGAATATAAATCACCCTTTTCTTCTTTTCTGAGGTTCTCTGTGAAGGAGAACTCGGCAAAGGGGACGTCTCTCTGTTTCAACTGTCTAGAACAGTTGAGGTCAATCACCCAGCTTTGATTACAAATAGCCAGTCAGGTTAAATGACCTGGCAAACACACACAGTAGAGTAGAGAAGGATTTACTGATTAGTTAGTAAAGAAAATAAACTCTTTTCATCATAATTTTTATTAGTTTTTTTCCAGATCATCAAAAAGTTGATGATCTGAATCTGCAATAAATGAATTTAAGTAAATATGTACTATTTAAAGAGGTTGCTAGTACATACGGATAACATTTCTATTTGTGTTTTTAACATTAAAATGTTAGAAAATAGAAAAACTCAATCAAAGATGGTCCTTTTTGTCTCATACATAACCGAAGAATCAGCAGGTTCTCACAGTGCAGAGGCTACAACAAGCAATGCAATGATTACAGTCATTATTAGATAATCAAACATTAATTTCCTCTATTTCGCAGAGGCTGACATAATTGAGACACAATTTTTGGTCCACTTTAAGTTTCTGTTCATCTTCTTCCCCCGAAAATCTAATACATATATAAACTGGTTTTGTGACTGAAAATAACGTACAACACGTATTATGTGCTAACAAAAATATTTCCTGTGACACATTTACTCCAATTTCCTTCCATTCCTTCCCAAACTCCACACGGATGCGGCTCATGAAGCCGCCGACTGTATCAGATGTACAGTAGGCAGACGACGCGCCCTAGATACAACTGACAAGGAGCCTGTTCTTTGATTGCATCGTCTAAACACACCTGCACGCACACACAAACACACAAACACAGAAACACACAAATGCACCACGTTATCATCCAAACGCTCAATCACTCCAAGCTTCTTTAATTTCAGAAGAGAGCTAATTGCAATTAAGATGCACGGGGGTGTCGAGCTGGAAAGTGAAAGGAAGTAATCAGTGTTGATTATAGAACCTGAGCCTGATCACAGTGAATCACAAACTGTACGGCTCCTCTCTGCCTGTCTGTCTGCGTCTGACTGAGCCACGACACCAGAGCAGATTACTACGTCCATGGCAGCTCTGAGTGACTCCGGCCTTCAGATTTGAAAGGATTAAAACACATGCGACACTGACCTCCTCATGTCATGTCCAGAGATGCACAAGACACTGTTTTAATGAGTATATAAAAAAAAGGAAAAAGATCTGTCTCATAGAGCTGCCATCCTGAAATGAATACTGATACATCTGTGTAAACAAAAGCAGCAGCAAAATCACAACTGATTAGGTGTCTGATCCCCCCCCCCCCCCCCACCCCCCCCGATAATTTCCCCGTTATGTATCTTTGAATGGAGTTTGTTCAACGGTCTTTTTTGCTCCTTCTCGACGACGGTTCAGATGTATTGATCCACCGGTGAGTAAGCAGCAGCTGGAACAAGCAACTTTCAGCACACATTTTGAGATCCTTAATGAGAACTCTGTGGTGTTGACATTGTGGTTTCTTTATTATTGGATGTGACAGAAGATATGACAGTATATTATATACAATATCAGACCCTGAACACATGAAAACACTCGCTGTAACTGACTTTCTTTCCTGTAAACGATTGACTTTTTTTTCTATCCGGTGTGTGACAGACGCACTAACTTGGAGGTCATCTCGCACTATGGGCAAAATGGCCACTCCAGTGAAGCAGAGCTGGAGATAAAGTGCCTTGCACAAGTGTTTATCAGCCAAGTGGTTGAGAAGAGAGAATTACACAACTATTTCTCTCATCCTCCGCATCACCTGCACTGCTGGGGATTCAGACTCCCCCCGACATAAGAACCTCTGAGAATTATCATTTTGGGGATTAAATCTCCCTTCTGGTCTGATCATATTATAAGTAAAGGTTACAAAGGTAAAAGAGGAAGTGTCTGCGTTAACACTGGTGAACCAACACTGACACCTAGTGGCTGATAGAGGCAAACTCATCATGATGTCGTCTGTTTAGTAGGTCAAGAGGAATGTTGATTTCAGTGTCTTCTGATTTCATTTCAAGTTGATTTGTTTCTATAAATGATTATTGTCTGGTACAAAGCAGCGCACAACAAGGCGTTAAAATGAATGCATGGGACATGAATGTTAAAACTGACGTCTTAGTTACACGAATCAGTATCTAACAGAACATCAGCGGAGTGGACTCTAATAAATAATATTTTTCAATCCAAAAACTTCTTTCTTGTTAGCGCCTTCATCAGTAACACGTCAAAGTGTTCACGAGGGTTAAGCTTCGCGTTGCGGCAAAATTCATTTTGTGCTTTGTTTCTGTGCTCGGCCTGAGATGGACCGTGACAAACGCACGCACATCCACGCAACGGGAGCAAAGACCGTGGGCATAAACAAAGCTGTCACGCTAATTTCAAGCATGATCGATGTGTAATGGGCATTTAGCACACACACACACACACACACACTGCTGCCTCAGTGGCCCTGCCTCAGCATGAGCAAAGGCTAGAATGTGTGGAGCTCATTTTTGAATAGCATTTATTGTATGCATATATATATATATATATATATATATATACTGTATGTACATATATATATATATATATATATATATATATATTATAGTATGAAGCACTTTCAACAAGAAGGAGATCCTCAAATACCATTAGACTGGAATAAAAGCAAAGATCAAAAAAGCACCTGCACATGTTCTTGTTGTTTTTGTTCAGTCAATGAGGTCAGGGAAGTTCTCTTGGCAGTATTGTTGAAAGCTGAAGTCCTCAACAGTAAATTGGACATTCTTCCACTTCTTGGCGGTCATCCTGCCATCAGGAGTCTCCAGGGCAAAGTTGTTAATGGCTAGATTGGGCAGGAGTGCGACCTCCTTGTACTTAATCTCAAATCCCCAATCCTGTGAATTTACAAAAGAACATGATGGACAAAGTGCTTTGAGCAGGACCTTTTGATGATAACTGTCCACGGGTCCACTGTACCTTGTTGCAGTTGCCGTTATTGCAACTGATTATACGTCCGGGCTCCCAGTCCTGAAACTTCTTTGCTAACCGTACCTGCCCGCCGACTTTGTAGTGTTTCCTGAGAACAAAGACGAGTCACCATTGGAAAAGTTTGGCCTGAAATTGGACAAATTCTTATACAGCAAGAGGATTAACTCACTCAAAGTCAGGATTGACATTAACATAGTGCGCGTTGTCGATGAGTTGAATGTCACTGCCGCTGGCCACAGACTTGAAGCAGTTTCGACACAGGAGCTGGACACTTGCAGCAGCGTGGCGACTCTTCTTAATTATTTTACAGCGCTCTGCCATTCTTCTCTTAAGAACTGCCTCTTCCTGTATTTCAGCTATCTAGAGAGAGAGAATGAAATGTTATAGTAGAAGCACTGAGCAGTGAAAGTGCTTTCACCAAGTAGCACACCCTCACCTTGCTGCGAAACCGTTGGATGCTCATAACTTGGACCTGAGCGATTGCTTCTGCAGTCAGTTCTTCCAGATGCTCATTGGTGATCTCCCTGCGTTCTTCCCTTCCACCTTTCAAGGCGACCACTGAATACTGGCTGTCTGCGGCTCTGGCTCGTCCTCTGGCCTGCTGCTGGGCAATCTCGTTTGTAAGCAGGCCATAGCGCACCACCAGATTGCATTCAGGAATGTCAATGCCTTCCTCTCCCACCGTGGTGGAGATCAGCAGGTTGAGAGACCCCTGGCGGAATTGTTTGATCGTGTCCAACTGCTCGCGCTACAGAGACACACACACAGTCATAGAAGAGTAAAGCAAATGAACTTGGACGATTACATACCAAAAAGGTGAAGATCATACGTCAGCACACCTGTGTCATGTAAGTGCTGCCATTGCCTGCCCCCGTCAGAATGTCTGCCTTGACGCCAGCTTCCTGTAAGGCTCTATTGGTGCCCACCCAGTCATCGAGGCAGTGGGTGCTTTTACGTGTTTTACTGAAGAGGATCCCCCTCGCCTGCACCCCTGGACGAAACTGTTTGAGCAGAACACTCTCGAGTTTGGCCATCTTCGGGTTCTCATAGCGAGGATCCTTGGACAGTTTCCTCAAGTGCACCTGGTTCTCTGTGTAAGAAGGACAGTGGGAGTTTCTGTATGTCTGCTGAAGATAGCACTGTGAGCTTGGGGCACAAATGGAAATTCTGAGACAATTGACTAATTGTTTTGCTTTTCCCACCAAAAAAAAGCTGCACCAGGAAGTCATCCGTTGGATCGATGACCTTGGTCGACTTTATGACGTAGAATTGCTCTAAGGATTCGTAAGCATCCACCATCCGCAGCGTGTCGTTAATAAGCAGCGCGTCATTGTACTGTCGGAGGTGGAGCGCACATTGTGCGAGCAGCCTGTTGTCCTCTCGTACCCCTGATTCAAAAAACGCACAACAAGTGAGTGAGTGTCAGTTTGCCTCACTTAAGTGTGTTCTGTTGACATCGTGGGAGGAAAAAGACGAGTGTTCTTACCGCGCTGCTCTAAAACCACCACATCTGCCTCGTACTCTTGTGTGCCCGTCTCTCTCAGCACGATGTCCGGAGGTAAGTTCATGTACTCATGGACCATCTGCATCATCTGTTTCAGACGATCCCCAAATGGATCCTAAAAGAAACAAGCCACTGTCTGTGTCAGTTCAAGATTTGATGTCATTTTTGCAACTTTTGCGATTTGGACATGAGAGAATCACAATGGGTCAATTTAAAAGTATGAGTTTTATTTTTGAAAAAGGGGAGTGATTACCTCAGGCCTGCTCTCTACTATGTCAAACGTCTTGATGGGTCTGGGTACCTTCTTCTTTAGCTCAGGGACACAGTTTTTAGTTGAAACTATGGCTGAATCCAAGTTGGCACAAATCTTGAGAGAAATACGATAAGCATTTGTTGGAGATGAGAGAGTGCAAACTTCACAGAGTCTACATCTGGATCACCATCAAAATTGAATCAACAGACAAAACCACAAGTTCCTTGTTGCAGGTAATAAATGACAAATACACAGTCCCAAACCTGCAGGACGTGATCAACAGCCTTCACCCGGGACTTTGCGCCTCCTGTCCCTGGTGACGCAGTGAGACCCAGGATCTGTGGCAGTGGACCTTCTCCTTT
The DNA here is from genome assembly GCF_958295425.1 of Solea solea. Classification (NCBI taxonomy): domain Eukaryota; kingdom Metazoa; phylum Chordata; class Actinopteri; order Pleuronectiformes; family Soleidae; genus Solea; species Solea solea. The sequence goes on along the minus strand of NC_081149.1, from coordinate 9,668,855 downwards.
CAACTTCTTCTCCACGTAGCATCTCATGATCGTATTGTAGACGGACTCCTTGTGGGTGTGGTGACATTCATCCACTATCAGTAGAGTAATATCTGCAAGCAACGACGAAGAGTCAGCTCACCTGGGTCATCACAACAACACCATCAATACTATTAAAAATGGACGTTCACTGACCCGAGAGCTCGATGTGTTTGTGCTCCTCCTCGCTAATCATAGCGTTATATAATATCTGTGCTGTGCAGATGACCACATCCGATTCCTGCACCACTTTCCCAAAGAAATCCTTCACCTCGCTCTCTCCGCTGACGGGAACCAGGGTGTAGTCATGGCCCAGATGAGGCTTGAACTCTTTGGTGTAATGCTGTTCTACGAGGTGAACCTGAATTATAGAAGACAGGAAAACAGAGGCTTTACAAAGGATTTTGGGGGCTCCGGGAGAACAGTGTCCACCAGGTTTTGGAAAAGAGCAGAAACGATGTACACAGCAGGTGAGAGGAGTTATGTGGTGATAAATGAGGAAACATTCTTAGCTCAGTTTGCATGTTTTGTCTGCCGTGTTGCAACAAAATCATTGTATTTGGCTGCTGGACAAAAACGATCATAGTGCTGCATATTCTGCATACCTTGTTTGCCAGGACGACCACTTTAGCCTGCGGTGTGTTTTCCAGGTGTTTCTTGGCCACATAGACAGCAGCTCGTGTCTTTCCACCTCCTGTCGGCAGCCAGATGATGATGTTTTCTCCCTGAAGAGCCCTCTCAACCACTTCCTCCTGATAATTGTAAAGTCCAAAGTCTGCCATTCTCCACTTTAGTCCTGTTGGAAAACACAACATGGAAATATGGAGTCCAAATAATGCAGGAAAGGGTTAAACACGTTGTTTTGATCACACACAATCTGAGTCGATCTGAGCGAAAACTAGCAGAGATTGTCATTTATCCGAGTTTTATTTACTCACCAGTCAGATGTGGAGACGTGTGTGGTGTGTTCAGCTTCTCCTTGTCCACTCTCAGCACACAGTGCAGGTGGTGGGGTTTTAAACTGTGTTGTGATCAGCTGTGAGGAGGGAAAACGAAACTAAAAGCTCATTGAACTCAGGAAATCGGCCCTACTGAGGGAGGCTCTGGAGGACCAACAGATAGTTATCACAATGAAGTGACAAGAACGGGCCTGAACTAAACGAACATTAACAAGTTCTTTCACAACCCTGTTATTTAGAAAGTCATATTCAAGCCATATTTGTATATTTATCAATGTCATTTACTGTTCAAGTGGCTAACAGCTGAGGAGTTGGTTCAGGGTGTTAGATGTGCGTGGTATGCTCCCTAACTGGGCCCCATGTGTTCTGCTTCTTCACAACGGGAAAGCAAAACTTACAGGCGCATTAGTGGGAAATGTGGGAAATACCCATGGCTGTGGTTTTCTGCAAGTCATCGTTTCACAGGACAGAACTTAACAGACACTCATCCAAACTAAATGTTGTATATGAGCTTGATTCAAACATTATTTGTGCATCTCCAGAGTCATGAAAGACAACATGAAGCGTCTGAGGCACCTGGTTATATACAGGATTATCAATCACACACAAAATAATTATCAGTAACTTCAGTTAAGTGTAACATAAATATTATTACCCATTATATACTAATATCTTACAATTAGAAAAAAATACTGAAGTTATGAGTCTTCAGTCTTCAATACACAGTGACACACAAAGCCTGAACTTTATTTTAAAAAATTTAAATAAATTAATAAACGCTTAATAAAGTGGCACAATCAGAAGTAAATACTCACATTTAATAGGATGTAATATTCCTAAAACTTTTTTATCATGATCAGTATGCCCGTTCATCTGTGAGTATTTCATTTCTGGATTAGCCCCTGAAAACATGTTTTTTATACATACTTATAATTGGTTGGAGAACAACACAGTTGCATTTGTTTTTCACCTTGTCCTGTGTTGTATTTGCCGTGTTAAATCCTCATGGCCAACCCATGTGTGAAAATGATGACTCATGCTCACTGAACTATTCTTCCACAATTTGAGCCCAATGAATCCTGACATTGTCATCTTTTGGGACATGTCCCGAAAAACCTAATCATTCAGTATATTTAGGTCAGCGGACCTAATTTTTTTAATGTTGCTGAATCTAAACCTGAACTGATGAAACCCAACATCACCGTGGTAGGGACAAAACCAATTATAGGAGTACTTTTATTTGCCGGTCAGTGCATAAATACTAAAGCTGGGTATTGCGGCTGATTTCCTACATTGACCCAATTCCAATTCACAAGGTCTGGATTCGATGTGATATGTTGTGAAAGATTTTCACAGAATTTAAATGTGGGTCTTCTTAACCTCGTGCACCATTAAGAACGTGTTTAGTTTCAAAATGGAACCTAAAGTCGTTGGATTAATGCACATTTAATTTAATATGACCACAGAATGCAGCTCGACAGTGAGGTCAAACTTACACATTCTTGAAGCTCAGTTTGACAACAATGACTAAGTTGTCCAGCAGAGGGCACTGAGAGCACAGCCTGGCCTGAGTCTGTGGCCCCTTTGCTCATGAGAAGAAATCAGTGACAAAACTAAACTCTCCTCTGGAGCGGACAATCATGACACCAGAGCATGAGTCACGCAAGACTATCACGGTCTTGTCTCGCAAGATTTGTGCAGAGGATACAGGAAATGGTAGATATTAATAGATCAATCCAAGGATAAACAAAAAAATTACATATACATGTACATATACATACACATACATATATACATATACATATATATATATACATACAAATACATATATATATACATACATATATGTGTAATTTTTTTCACACACACATATATACACACACATATACATACATATCTATATATATATATATAGATATGTATATATACACATATACATATATATACACATATATACACATATATATACATACACATATATATACACATACATATATATATACATACATATATACACATATATATATATACACATACATACATACATATACTGTATGTATGTATACATACACATATATACACACAGACATATATGTTGGATATTTCAAATAAAGCGTAGTATGCATCAGAAAATCAAAACTTTGAACCCGGCCCTGATAAAAACAGACTTTTTTTTTTTTTCCTGTTGTGAGTTTAAAGTTTAAAATCATGACAAATTAGTCACACGTTGGTTTTGTCGTTTATTTTGTCAAGTCACAAATCCCCAGAATCATAACTCACGTCTGACTCGAGTTCAAGTGACTCATGTTGATAACTGCATTGTTGTGTTTACCTGTTTCTGTGGCATTGGTAACAGCTTAGAAATCACCAAGACATTTTAGAATGATACATTAAAAAAAAAGAAAAGAAAAAATGTCATGGACAGTATTATAGCTACAGTAAATGGCATGTATACCATAAGTTGAGACGGTAGCCTTTCTCAAACTGGTGAAAAGTTCACTTTGTAAGAAAATCTGAAATGCAGCATCGGTAGACTTGAGGAAGAAGTACACAACGGACAACCCTGAATAATGCACCACTGACATCACATCAGTAAGTCAAAGCTAGTGATGATTCAAGTAAAAAAAAACAACAAAAAAAAAAAACACCATCACTCAGTCATGTGCACAAACAAAACACACGCACACACATATGTATGTGTCAGTGAAACATTCAATAAGCGTGCTCAAAAAGCACTGGACAGCTGCTTCCATAGACGGTGTGGATGTCTCTCCGGAAGTGCTCAGTTTGACACAAAAAAATGTTGCCTTACAATCTCTGTAACAATGTAAAATAAAAACCCTGCAACGGCAAAAGGGCTCGACATTTTCTGTAAATGCTAACTGTAAACTGTTCACCATGCATGAGCACCCGCTACAGCTCGTTTTCCTTCTTCCCTAAACCTACATGAGGACCACTTAGTTAGCTTCTTCCCCCTCCCGCCCACCACCACTACTACTACACCACCACCACCACCACGTTGGGGACTTAACGACACAAACGATCCAGTAAACCTGTGAGACCACAACACAAATGTGGCCCAGACACGAGACGGACTACTTTAGCATAATGTGTGGAAGTGAGTGTACTAGAGAAAAAAATCCAGTGCCAGGAGCTACAGACTCGCCTGAAAGCGCGGTGAAAGCTACACAATTGTATGACCTCGCGTTTAACAGCATGGAATAAAAGCCTAACCGTGGAGAATGGTCCATAAACTGTAGTATGTGTTACTTTTAACTGTAGAACATGAACATGTTTCCTTGAAGGCAACAATCTGAGAAGTGATTTCCATTCTTTCTTTTCTTATTATTGTTAAGTCTGTTTTTTTTTTCATAATTAATCTCACTGGAATGAAAAGAGAAACCCCAACAACACGACTGCTCGTCTTTCATTATTACGTGTTGAATTGACTTCACTCCTGCTTCTGTGTCTTTAAAATGGATGAGATGTTCAAGTGTTTGTCAGTAACGGAAGGCAACGTGGCTTTAGGTCCCGAGGTCCAGTTTTCTGTGAATCAACTCTGCACTACACTCGCGTGACAAGTTCTACGCAAACCGGAATGAACGGATGTTATTAAATGCAACACAATGAGGTGATTCTCGTGATAAATATTTGAGGAAAGAGTGATATCGTTATAACTTGGACCGGTAACTTTGGTTACATTTAATGACACATGTGTTAATAAGGAACTATTAACTTACTATGAGTGCTGGAAAAGAAAAGGAAAAAAAAAACAAGTACAAGCTAACTGTATAAGAGAAAATGTAATGCCATTTTTTACGTTGACGCTCATCTGGCTCTGATGTTTCCAAACAACCGTCATGTTGATGTTTGTTAATAACCTTTTATTATCTCAGATATGGCAACAACCAGTGATAGCTTCCTTTGTGACCTGTTCATCTCGGTGTGTGTGTTTGTGGCAGCCGTGACTGTCCCACCTGGTCTGTCTGTGATTCTGTAGCCCAGTTCATTTGTCGATCAGGCCTCCGTCTTTTAATTTGAAGTAGAAGAACTTCTCCAGGGTGTTGGCACTCTTGCAGTACTCGCTGTCTGGTGGGTTGTACTCACGACAGTTGGTGATGATTCGCTGCAGGTCAGCGATGAAAAGCTTCTTGGTCACATAGTATCTGTTCTTCAGCCTCTCCGTCATGGTCTTCAGGTCTGTGGCAACAACATACGGAAGTAAATCATGACCTTGCATGATTTAAGCGGTGACTATAACCAGGGCGAGGATGAAATGCTGTGTAATCATGCTCACCGATGGGAAATCGGATGATTTCGTAGTAATCTGGAGCTTCAGATTTCTTCACTGGTTCCATGAAGGGCCAGGCGTCAGGATGAGTCTGCACATGAGATAAAGTTCTCCTCAGCCTCCATCTTGTTACTCCTGCAGTGTGTGTGTGTGTCTGTTACCATCTGTTGTCAACAAGTGACTCTTACCTTTATCTGGGCCAGAAGGTTCTTTAGCATATTGTACAACACATCAGGGTCCTTCACCTCTTTCCTACAACACATTTCAAATCACAATAATTACCAATTATCCTTTACCACATGATGCAACTTCTCTCTCTCTCCCCTCTACTTTGTGTTTTTCCTCTCAGTCCTCATGGATAGAGTTATGTATAATTAATGGCTATTGCCGTCATTGATGCTGTTATTTTTAGCACAACATCTATAAATATCTCAATTCATATTTTAAATAAAACTGCTATACAAATGCTGCTGGACCTTTGGACTTGGAAACTATTTTTCCTACTGTGCTTTCATGCATTTTCTTAGCTTCAGTGAGTTCACATTAATTTTCCGATATAATTATAAATTTGGTGGTTTTGTTATTCGATTAGATCCTTTTAAAGCCAGTCATCAAAACTTTAAATGTGCTACAGCATGCACATGAATACTGACAGATAACCTTTGTTGATTAGGGGTTGTACATGATCAGAGAGCAAAAATAATAACTTTAAATCTGAGGGTGGCAGCAGAATGAATGACTTTTAACATCAGGACACAGTTGTAAATGTAAACTTAATTTTTAAGCACTGCGAAAGAATAAACAGGAAAAATCAGTCTGGTTTCAGCTTACGGTGCTGATAATTACGTCATGTACACAAGCATCTAAACACAGCATGGATTAAAAAAAGAAACATAGACAGTGCTTACCCTTTGTCCTTGTTACTTGGTTTCCAGCCAGTCTCTCCTGGGGATACAAAAAGACTTAATTATATGATGATTCCAATTTGAAAAACATTATTTCTTCATTAAACAAAAAACGCAAATGCTTACGTATGCCTGGAATGCTCTCTACTGGGATCTGTCGTACTCCCTCTTTGAAGCAGGTGAGACCTGGGTAAACCTTTCTGATCTGGCTCTGCTTCCTCTCAATCAACTTCTTGATGATCTGATATAAAACAGTTCACGTCATAAAAAAAAATCACAGATCACCAAAGAAAAAGAAAAAGGGGGGGGGGGGGGGGGATATATTAAAGTGCTCCAGCCTCACTGACCTCTTTCTGTCTTTTAATAATGTGAGAGAGTTCAGTGTAGGGGATCCTCGGGTTCAGTTCACACTCCATGAGCGTCGCTCCTTCGTAGTCTTTGATGTATCCCAGGTATCGACTCTTCGGCACTTTGATTTCTTTGGAAAAGCCCTGCAAGCAAACCGCAAATTACTGCCTGGATGAGATAACAGGAGAGGACATGACAGGGGTAATGGACAGGGTCAGGACAGCACTACCTGCTTTTTGAAGTAGCCAATGGCGTACTCGTCAGCGTAAGTGAGGAAAAAGAGGATGCTGTGTTTGATGTGGTACTCCTTCAGGTGGTTCATCAGGTGGGTACCATAGCCCTTATATTTAACAGACCAGACAGGAGGTGACATAAAGAACTGCATTTTCACAATAGGCATCTTCATATTAATGTGACTGCTGACGTCAGGACGTCAGGAATTGAAGCATAAAAGCTGCATATAGCGATAACACACAGTTATCATGTTAAAAAATAACCAGCTGGACAACCTAACCGCAGAATACCTACAACCACAGCAGTAACAATATAATCATAGTAAAAACAGTTATTATCAATCAGAAATTAGTGTATTTTAGCAGCTACAAATGGACAAGTGTTAAGTACAGCTATTTAAATGTTCTTGGACAGATGCGAGAGTATGTCGCTGCACATTTAACTATGTATAATTGTGTATGTGAAAAAATTCCATTTGAAATGTGATCATTATGTACCTTAACTTGCTCATTGGATGTGACGGCACAGAAGACTATCTCTGTGAAGCCCTGAGTGGGAAACATCCTAAAACAGATGCCTCCAATGACGCGGCCATCTTTGATAAGGGCTAGGGTCTTGTGCTTCCTGTGAAGGTGAGAGATGTCAGGACAAAGTACAGGCATCTGACCGTGTCTGACAAACTGGGTGTGAGAGTATCTACATACGGGTCAAACACCAGTCGAGTGATGTACTCTTTGGGCATTCGAGGTAACTGGTGAGAGAAGACGTTCTGCAGGCCGACCAGCCACATCAGGATCTTCTTGTTGGACTTCTGGGAAAGTGAGTTTCCGATGACGTGGAACTCTATAATGCCCCGCCTCTCCTCCAGCCTGGCAGTCTCGTCACGAGCAGCATTTGGTGTGAGCAGATTCGTCTAGTGATAAAGACATAACGTAAACACTGTCAGGATTACTGGGTCAAAATTCTTAACGGATTTTTCTTTACTGTGTTTACAATCCACCTGAGATAACATGACTTACCTCTGGTCCGAGCATAGCAGCAGGGTCAGTGATTGTCATCATAACTTCATTGACCAGCTCCATAGGAATGTCTCCCATCACACGTATGCGCTTTGCATCTTCCAGAGTCAACGCCTCTGGAAGTTTACGCTTCTCTCCTGAACAGACAACAGCAGCACTCGGGTCAAAGTACATTTACACTCAGGAGATAAGGAGGTACACCTTTATGCTCACTCCTCATGCATTTATCCAATCAAACAATCATGTGACAGCAGTGTGATGCATATGACCATTAGTGTGTGCTCACATCAAACATCAGAATAAGGGAATAGATTACATTATCATTGACTGCTATTTTCTATTATTTTCTCATTTCTATACACCAACTCCAAAATAGTCAGACTGGACAGAGTTTATTGGCAAAATATGAGCACTTCAGTCAAAAACCATCAATGATTGTAAAACTGGACATCTACAGCATGAAAATCTGCAAAACTCATGTGATACAATGCGTTTCCCATGGAATGAATTAAATCTGTGGCAGTAGCACGGCTGCACGTGGGCACATGTATGCCACTTGCTCTCATGTGCAACAGAGCATGAATGACAGACGTTTGCGCGGTCTAGAGTGTTAAAGAAAAAAAGGGAGAGACAACAGCATTGCATGACCTTCACAGGTGAATGCACAGCTGCAGCGCAAAAAATATAAGATGTGGCTCTGTGTGTGTGGTCAGTGAAACCAGATGGTGATGACAGTGTGTGGGAGCAGCTCCATGATGCAGTAACAGAGCAAAACACTGAGGGTGAGATCTGTTACATGTTAAATTGGACTATTAAATGAAGTGTGTCCACATCCAGTCCACAAGGAGGCGCAACACCCCTTTTCGGGTTGTTAGTCTTGGCAGTTACTGGTAGGGCTGTCACATGATATAATCACCTGTAATTCCTTCAAATAAATACGCACAACTCCCAACCAGCACTGCTCTCATTGCTCCCCTAATACTCCACAAACGTGAGATTTTTCATGACTTGATTAACTATTTTAATAATTATTACCTTATAAAAGGTGTTTCTAGCATTAGAATATTCATAAAATAAAGCACTCAGTAGAGTATGAAGGAACAGGACCGGACAACCTGAAATCACTAACAACAGGAGGAGGAAGCTCAAACAGCTTTCAACTAAAACATAATAATGTTACATTGGTTGGTTTCATGTCATAACAGAGCATGTCCCAAAATAACCTAATATTTGCCAGAGTTTTTATGTGCCACAAATTTGATTGAGATTAATTAAGTGAGGCTCTCTTTCATTGACAATATTATCCCTGAATGAGAACACGCTCTCAGACTGTAGAGTTACGGGTGCTTGGTGCACTTTGTGTCTCTTCACCAAAGCAGCGGCTTGCTAGTTGTGCTCTGGTACAACTGAAAGTATTCTACCAACCACATTATAGTTTACATGAATTTTAAATGTCCCGTTTAAGTCACACTGACACAAGAATTAGTTTTTTTTTTGTTGTTTTTTTTTTAAAGTAATCCATCATCAATGTTGTTTAAGTTTGTCAACATGGATCAGATTCTCAAATGAAAGATTCCAAAATGTAGTGGAATCAATGCTATTTAAGTAGGTAGATGTGTGTTGGGTACAGTCAGAGACATTTGTGAGTCCCACTGCAACTACTGTCCTGTAATACAGAAGTTAATGAAAATCAGGGCAGCGTAGTGTTGACTGACCTGTGATGGGCTCTGAACCTCCACTGTCCATGCTGCCCAGAGACGAAATGCTGCTCAGGCCTTTAGCTAAAGCTGGGGAGCCAGACACTGCTGCTGGACTGATTACTGCAATGGAGAACACAGTAAATGTAATAGCAGTCATATATTTGCATATATTGTGTGTGCTATTATAGATATTGATATCTTTCAGCAACCAAAAATTATTTCCATGACATCAATACAAAACAACAATCAATATGTTATGTTTACCAATTATGTCTTGTTCTGTCCACTCACCAAAATCATTCATTTTTAATATCTTTGTTATATGGACAAAAGAAACATTTAACACATACACATTTAAAAAGAAGCTGCAAAATCATAGAGATTGTTTCAATTGTAAACAGAGACACTCAAACTGATCCAATACAACGTTGTTTGTAAAGCACTTTAAAATGACCACAGGGGACCACAGTGATGTGCCGAATAATAAATAAAAGACAGAATAAATAAAAAGACATAAAAGCTCACAGTAGGCAATAAAATAGATATAAAAAAAACATACAAAAATAAATTAAGACATAAAATGTGGGTACAAGTAACAGCCATACAATAAAACACAACAAAAACAAATGTAAAACAACATCAACTTAAATAGTGTCAAAAAAAAAACCAGAAAGGGAAGAGCCTTGTCTAACGTGCAGAGATGTACAGATCATTCCACTGTTTAGGAGCCACAACAGCAAAAGCACGGTCCCCTCTGAGCTTGTGTTTCATTTTTGGCACACTCAGGAGCAGCTGATCAGCTGACCTGACTGAGCTAATCATGTATCGTTTTACTTCACCCCACCAAAAAGCTTAAAACAGGCTCTCCTCACCTGTCTGATGTCCCAGCTGTGTGCCCTCAGAAGCGGGCATGGTGAAGTCAGCCTCCCAGATGGGTGAATTGTCACCATAAATCTCCTCCTCAAGCATGGACAGAAACCTGGTGACACACATGTACTAATGTAATAAAGACACCCACACCAAAGGAATCCACCAAAGGAATCTAAGCATTCACATACTTGTGTACAAATGAATTTTGAAGTTACAGAAAATGCATGTTAGATACTACAATAAAGCACTTTCTGATATCATTATCCCAGGCATGAAGGGATGGCGAAATCTAATGACACAATTTGAGGACCTGCTCTTACTTGGGAAAGTGTGTGAGGATGAGTGTGCGTTTCTCTGGCAGCAGCTTATCCTTCTCCACTCTGAACTTCTCCAGGAGCTGGCGTCGAGTCACGGTGAAGATGGACTTGAGCAAGCTGCGGCCAAACACCTGAGTGGTTTCATAGCGTGGCAGGCTGTCGTTACTTTGGGGAACATGGCAGTAGCACAGCCACCTGGGAGTCGTGAGCAAAAACATCTTTGAGTACAAATTCATAATAATGTCCAACATAGAATTTTGGCAAATAAAAGTATCAACAGTGCATAAAGTGGTCATTAACAGCAGACCCACCTAGTGTAGTCAACTTTGTATGCCGTCCCATCGTCTTTCTGTGTGCGCTGGCGATACTGTGTAGGTGTCTCCAGCTTCCAGTAATTTAGGCACAAGAGGAACATCTTTGAAAGTTCAAACATGGTTTGCCTTTCCTTCGGTGCCAGATGGCTAAACTTGTACTGAACAAAATTCAACACCCCCTGTTAAATATAAGTGAACAAAGTCAGATAAAAGTCAAATGTGAATTTCTTTGTAAAGTATGAAGACAACACCACCCATTTTCACATAAAATATGACAATGTTGATATCTTACAGACAAATTAAAAATGCTTTGAATTCAATGTTAACCTGTTCAATGTTTGGCTTTTCAAAGGGCGGACTTCCGAGGGATCCCTCTACGACTGGCTGGCTCATTTGCAAGATGCACTTCCTCAGCAGCTATGGGAAAAAGTGTGAAATGAACAACAATTTTAATTGCCAAACAATGACACTAAGGAAATAAGGTTGGAGTTGATTTTCCCCCTGTTTCTCTGCTCAGAGAAACTACTATCTTACCTTGAAAAGGTAAAAGTAGACCTGTTTGGTGTCTGTGTCTTCCTCTTTATGCACAGACATAAAGAGGTTTTCCACATCCACCACCATCCCCAGTAACCTGTTAATCTCATCCTCTGATACATTCTCCAAGTGGGACACATGGTCAGCTGTAATCAGAGTAAATAAAACACACATATGGCTCATTAAGTCCTGACAGGCATTTCCCAAAAGCAGAATTAAGAAATCTGACATAACAGAGAAAGCCAGGCTTGACTTTGTCAGATCAGTCCGTCCCTGGCTTGATATGTTCCACAGATAATTCGAAGTTGAGGCTAGGTCAAGTCAGGTTTAAATTATTCAGATACAAAAGCTCTTTCTGTATCAGAACAGGTAGATCTCAATCAGGCACTGTGTGTGTTTTCATGAAAAGGCATGTGACACATCAACTGACAAAATGGTTGCTCCAGCATGTTCATTCAGTTAGAGAAAGAAATGCGTATTAAAATAGAGAGCTGAGAACAACATAAAAATTACTGGAAATGCAACACCGTTGATGCAAATAAAGCCAGAGAGGGAAGTTACTATAAGTTACTATAGCTGACATATAATGTATATTAAGATTATGTGACCACCCAGTGCACTCTCACTTCCTTCAATTTATTTCTGAAGTAACAGCTGCACATTTTAGAGCTCTGAAACTTCAAGGTGATGCACATTCCATCAGCTAAATATCTATTGTTCTTAGAGAATATCATAAAAAAAAAAAAAAATTCTACACACTAGCACTTAAGTCCACTGGCTCGCACTAAAGAATGGAGAAACCATGAAAGAAAGGGCACTTTCTATAGCGGAGTTCAAACCCATACTCCTGTACAGCCTGAGTTGCCATGGTGATCTAGCCAGGTTAAAAAAAGAGAATAACCTTTGTGACACAGAAAACTCTGACTTTTCCCTTCATAATACAGCCAAAATGATCACTTAAGCCTGGCTGTAAGCCTGGTCTGGAGGAGGCCAACTGTAAGGTATCAATCACCATGGCAACTGCTGTGCCACTGCTTTCATGACACCGAATCTAGGTTTATTTAAACCAGCATAAACACTTGTTACTTGTGCGGGGGTTTAATTGGAAGGATGGTGTTTGTACCCAGGGCATGTCCACAGCTGCGGCACGGCTCACTCAGGCTGGCAGCTTGCTGCTGCAGGTCCATACGCGTAGCTGACGGTGGATTCGGGTTTTTCCATCCATTGCACTTGCATGTGTCGATAGCCTTCAAATGAGCCAAAAATACACCACAGTTATAATTATTATAAAAATGCACACCAGATAAAGCAGTTTAAACAGGAACTCGACGAATGGTTTGGTTCGTCAATAATTGATTTAACAATTAAGACAGTCACTAAAAAAACACGTAGATATACGACGAATAACACACGTGTTCAGAGACTGTGTCTAGTTAGCTACATAATGTAATATATGTGTGTGTGTTACCTCGTTAAACTAATTGTTTACGTTTTGTTGCGACTGTGCTAACACTTGCTATCCCACAGATGCTAACAACACCCTGCGAGTGCTTTGTTGTGGTCAACTTTGGCTAGCGATGCTAAGCTAAGCTACCTTGCATGCAGAGAATACGCCAAGTTTCTCAAGCTTTTTCGCCCGTGGGAAAGCTCGGACTTGGGCTTTCTTCTGGCTTGCACGCTGTTGCTGGCTAAGTCCGGGTCTGGCCGGGTCGCTGTTTCCTGTGCCGGAACCTGTACTGGACCCCCCGGACCCAGTGGACTGGGTTTGTTGAAGCCGGGGTTGCAAGGCCTGCGATGCCGGATCCGACATATCCACGCTGCTGGACTCGTCTTCCGCTCCGGTGTAGCAGCTCGTATGATGCCTTCACTGGTTGTAGGAAGATTTGATATAAAAACCACGGCAATGGAAATCATGTATTTTTTTGTAATATTTTCACATCTATATATTTGTGTTTTGAAATGGGTAGAAAAACAAAACAAAAAACACAGCAGTGAAATCGCAAAGTGGCTCCCATTTGATTAACAGAAACATTTCCCACATAGTTTAAGTCACTATAAAAATGTGTGCATTTTTCAAACACACTTTTAAAAATCTCGTTTACAAAAATAATTAATATTCAAAGTGATATCAATAAATAAATAATATCAATTGCTAAACCAAATATAAAATATTAAAAATGTTAAATCCAACTATGTTTTGTTCAATGTTAATCCAAGTGTCAAATGTGAAGTTTCAGTATTAAATATAATGAACAAATGAAGAAAAAAAATCCCACCACATTGTTAAACCTTTAACATAGGTGTGAACAACAACAACACCAAAATAGACCAATGATATTACTTACCTCCAGAAATAAAATTGACCTGCTGCTAATTTATATACATCAATGTACGGCGGGCACAGAACGGAGCATAGTCTCTTGTTTTTCCCACTAAAAATAGGTTATTACTGTAAGAGTTTGTGTGATATTTTGTTTGCAATGACACACAACTAAGTCAAATTATATATCCTTAACTGCTTAGTACCCTCCAGTGGCCATAGTGCCCAACTACACCTATGCACGTTGAGAAAACGTTAGTCAGCGTCTGTACACATGAATATATAGTTTTGAAAAAATGATTGACTGCACTTTAATGTCTGGCCCTGGCGCTTTGAATGAAACGCCAAACATGCAGTAGTAATTACTCACTTGGAGCACTAGGGGGCGGGAGGAAACCTGCCACAGTCTATCAACTGGGTTAAAAACAACAAATAGAGTAAATCTGCAACACAACTGGTTCGGTTTTCAAATTAAAATCAAACTCTGAATCAATCAGCAAAACAAATAACAGAAATAAGATCATTAAATAAAGTTGTTAGATATTTAAAAAAAAAAAAAAATCTATATTGGTAATAACCATTTCAATTATTGTTTACAATCATTTCAATATAAATTAACATAAGAGAAATAACCATACAGGCCTCTGGGAGACTTAATTTTATAGCATTCAAAGACATGATTTAGCACAAAAGAGCCAGTGTTGCACAACCTACCCTGCTCCATCGGAATGTACTGTGTGGGTAGATCATCACTGGTAAACCCCTAAATTCAAGAAGAAAATGTCAGAACTTTTGTGTGGATTTTGATCGTTCGTGTTTGGATTGGTCGTCATGCAACCATAAATTGGTGTAAACATTTTAACTGGTGTATACAATTTGTAATTAGATTTGTTAGATTAGATTTCAGCAAAGTTTTTTGGTAAAATAACCATTTTGTATGTACATGTGACCTCAACTACTGATTAAATTTACATTTAGGGATTTTTTAGAAAGGACACCACAGAAACCTGAAGCAACTAATATTTTGACCCACAGCCACTGCATATTCCAAAGTCTTAAAAGCTGATTCATTAAAGATTAATTTAAAAGAAATACAAAAAAGATACCTACTTTTTTCCCCATCTCTCTCATTTACATGTAACAGCAGTAACAACTGTGCAGGTGTCATTCTAGTTGTTGATACCATAAAAAGATAACACTGTTGAAAGGAAAATCCCTTCGTAATATGTAGAATAAAAACAAAGTGAGCATGGGGGGGGGCAAAGGATGATAACTGACTGCAATTCAAAGTATGATGAGACAGAAACCAGTGCATTTAATACCATAGATCTTCAGAAAAGAAATTTAACATTAAAAAAAAATCCAACGAAAAATTAAGGTTGACAAAACATCATGTACAGAGTGGGAAGATATTGGTTTTGACAATAACTACTGATTGATTGTGAACTTGAGAAGTCTCATACAAATATAGCAATATTTGTGATTTTGGTCAAGAAAACAGATCCAGCTTTATGTATTTGCCAGTGTACACTGATGGTCGAAAAAGAAACATTACATTAATGCTAAACTTACTTATGGGTGATGTTAATAAACTACCATTTACCGTATATGGTTTGATAACAGATGGATGATAGTAGAACCTTAAAGTCAAGGCGTCAAAATGAACAGTCAAAAGAGGTCGAAGTCGTAGTAATAGTGATAACAATAACAGGTAATAATTCATTCTACACAGCTCTATCAAGGAGGAAATCTCGGTCCATTCCCGTTCTCCTGTCACAAACCTTCCCTCTTCATCTTTTCCAGGAAGCTGACTGGGAACAAGAAAGAAAAGTGAAGGACTGCTGTATGCACCTGGATTTGAGTTTTACTTGGTGCCATTAACACCATGATGGAAATACTGGAGAAATGTGTGGTGCATGAAGAAGCAGAAGGTAGAAGAGAAGGGACAGGGCAGGGGAGCCCGTTTATATTCCTTCCTGTTGCGTAATTTTTTTTTTTCCTCTACACAAATACAGAAACAAAAAAAAGTTGAGTAAGATGGCCCTATTAAGTGCCATTGGTAATGACTGATTTTTTTTCTCCTTCCTCCAAGACTGGGACTTTTTTCTTTTTCCCCCTAAGGTGACGTCGAGTGTCCATCATCAATAGAGAGGTCATGGATTGGCAAGTCCTGGGGATTAAAAAATGATTTTGTCGATAAGCCTGTGGGTCGGTTTCTTGGTCTGCTGGTTGGAAACCATCATGGGGGTCTGGCAGTTTACTGGCCAGTGAACACAATTGCCAAACAGCTGATTAGTGCTAATAGGGTAGTTGGGTCAGACCTTGGTTTGGTTTGACCAATGGGACATTGTTTGACAGCTGAATAATATCTGGTCTGGTTGATCGGAGCTGTAGATTGGTTGGATCAGCTGACGCATTATGTGGTTTAGTTCCCGCCACCACAGCACTGGCCACTTCTGCCCTGTGGTGCCGCTTCTTGCAAGTCCACGCCGCCTCTGGCTCTTGCACCAGTGCCAGCTCCTCCCTGAGGCTCATTCTTAGGAAGCTTCTTGGCTGTTGTGGGGCAAGAGTGTCATACATTAATGTCTGCGCTATGGTACAGTGATAGCAAGTTTGCAAATAACTGTCTCATTATACATTTTTATACCATTTAGATTTTCTGGAAGCTCAGGTGATGTCAAATGTCTAGTGTTAAATGTGTATTATACTTAAACACAAAAGACTGTAAAATACCATGAAATGCTGTGTTTCCTTGTCATATCTTAGAGCCAAGTGAATGTCTTTGGGGTCTAGGTGTTTTAGGTACTGGGGTTCACTTACCTATAGCCATAAAAATCTCATTGACATTCATAGCAGTCTTGGCTGAAGTCTCCATAAAGAGCAAACTGTTGTCATCTGCATATGCTTGCGCTTCCTAAAGATATTGACAACACAGATTTTCAGGTTGTAATCATTGATTGATTTCTTGAGAAATTTAATAACTCATGACTAAGTTTCTCTTTACCTGGAAATCTACAGCCCTCTTGTTGGCCAGATCTGCTTTGTTCCCTGCCAGTGCAATAACAATATTGGGACTGGCTTGTCGCTGAAGCTCCTTCACCCAGTTCTTTGCACGTGTGAAGGTATCCTTTAAAAAGAACGTACAGATTATTAACTTTAAATTACTAATGACACATTGTAAACGTCACAGTTGGCTGTGGGAGTTAAAGGAGCAAAGGTTTGTAGCTGTCTGCTGAATGAAGTAATCATCAACCCAGGCTGGAAGACAAGGGTCAACAACAAAATCACATAAGACATTTAAGTGTCCTGGCTGATGTCTCAGCATGGTCCAGGTAACTTACTGTGTTGGTGATATCGTAAACCACGATGGCAGCTTGGGCTCCCCTGTAGTACATGGGCGCCAAGCTGTGATACCGCTCCTGTCCTGCAGTGTCCCAGATCTCAAACTTGACTGTTGTATCATCCAAACATACTGTCTGAGTGAGGAAGGCAGCTGGAAATACAAAAACCAATACATCAATATGCTGCAAAGAAAAAGCTATGATATGAACCTCAAGTCAGACATTGAAATTAAATTTGGTGAGGTTTGGAGCCATATTTGGTCAAAATAAAACATGTCAACGAAAGTAATACAGTGGGCACAGGCAAAAAACAAAACTATTTACTCTACTCTAATCTGTACTCTGCTGCTTATGAATGGCAAGACAGAGGCACGACTGCTTACAACTCAGTTGACCGTCACATGACGGAGGAAAAGGAGCACTCACAAGCGTAGCACATACTTTAAAGCTTTGTAATCTTTGACCAGGCATGCAGCTGACCAACAGTTTAGTGGGAACACGAAAATGCCGACTCAGCTGGAGTGTTCGGTTAGCGTAAGCATTTAACATCCTGTCCCTACATCCTAAAGCCAAGTTAATCAGAGGCAACCTGATGGAGGAAGCTTTGGAAAAGTTGTTTCAACATATAAAGAAAGAACACTAAAAAAAGAAGAAAACTTGTAAATGTCTCCTATGAATTGCAATGCGTGGTTCACAGAGAAAAGAGTAGTAATATCTTTTCTGATATCCTGACAACAGTAGGTCTATGCAAATGGTCATGAGTGACTTGAAGAGTATACAGTCTCACTCGCTGTAAATCCTTTGATAGTGTGTTTGCCGAGTTCATCTAAAAGGATAATAAATGCAGGGGGAGCACAGATAAAAGCAGTTACATCCACATTAAACTTTTAGATGAAACGATTCCTTAATTGTATGGAAATTCAACATAAATAGGGCTGCTGAACAGCACTGCGGAGGAAACAAATACAACCACGACTAGAGAGTGCTTTGAGAGCACATACCTCTGCCAACATTTACAGTGCCACCTCTCACAGTGTTCAAGGTTTTTCAGACCCACCCTCCACAAAATTTCATGGAAATCAGTGAAGCGGTTTTTGAGGAAGCTTGCGAACTGACAGACTAAAAACAACCTCCATAGAGGAGGTAAATATGGTGCACCAGCTACTGTTTTTCTTTTTAGGTAATATAATTTAAAGTTAACTTCAGTTCCTGACACCGATCAATAATTTTAGTCATTGCTAATCACTCGGTATGTGTATTTTGTTCCACACCCCAGTTAAACCTGGCATGCTGACAAAAGAAGAAAGTGGACACTGTTGTTTTTCCAGCTTGTCTGTGGATTTGCACTTTGCCAGTTTTAAGTTGGCTTCCACTACTTTACACAAGTAACAGATACATCACACTCTTCTTTGAATCCTGAATTTAAAACTTGAATGAGCTTCACTCATCGACAGGGGATACAGGAAATCACCATTGTTGTCTCAATTCCTTCCTGTTTTACAGTAACCTCACTCCTCCGCAGACCAAGAACTGGTCTTTACTGACGACAAGCTAAAGTCATTTTCTGTTCATCTTTATCCGATTACTGCTGAAACCTATTCTGAAAACGCAAGTGGTTTCCACAAAAAAATCAATACCCATGTCTGCCATGTGAGGAGCTTGGTGGCTCATACGAGTCAGGTGATCAACTGGTTCTGCCACTCCTTCTCCTGAGCAATAGAAAAGATTAATCCCTGCTAAAAACAAGCAGCTCCTGTGCTCTTCTTCTTGTCTGGCACTCATGTTCTGTTCACTGACATGTTAAAAAAAACGTTTAGGAGGGTTTACTAGAAGAAACTGAATATACTACAAATAAGTACGTTTGTATGACCTTATTATTGCTATAATTTGGTTTCTGTAGCTGTTAAAATAACATGTATGTTATTTAGGTTAGGGCCTTGTTTTATGGACAGAATTCATGTCTCTGCTCACATAAATCTGGTGCATAAAAAGGTGCAAATAAGAAAGAGGAAGCAACAGAGAGATTTAGGAGAGTGGAAGAGTGAAGCATTGTAAAAAGTGTTTCAAGTCCAATCTGGTATGTGAAGGCTACCATAGTTCCATAAAGCACTTGGGTATATGAGAGTGGAGGAGTCCTACATTTGTTGCACTCTTCTGTCTCACCATTACATGACATTAATTCTAAAAGTAATGTGTGGAATGCCGTTTCCAGAAATGCCCTGAAGTCCAAAGCTTCTTTGGAGATTGTCCATGTGGGCTGTATGTGTGTGTGTAAGCAAATGTTAGTAGAGGTTGCTACGAACATTCCCTGGAGATTCTACTGCCAGCTACCTTGTAATCCCTGCATAACATTTAAGAGATCATGAAAGAACATAGCAAGGCTCTGGATAATCCTCACTGAGTCAGTGGGCCAGCATCCAGCCTCCTGCGTGCTCAAGTCGTTCACCACACTTGTCCGGATCCTCTGAATGTTCTCCTGCTGTTGCGAGTGTCTTACTTGGACAATGACTTGCCACACTCGGCATTTGTGAAAAGCAAACATGGAAAACATTCTGACCTAAGTCATCGGACATTATCAGGAGTTTGTTTCTGGAAAGGCTAGGAATAGCTGGCTACACTGCTCAGCACTGCATCCCGCCCTCTCTCTTCAGCCCAAGTCATCATCTGTTGCAGAATTGAGAATCTTGGCTGCACTTTGACATTTTTTCGTGACTCACTTTCTAACTTGTGGCTTTCGTTTCTGCTTCATCATTATTTGCCTCTCTGGTTTATTGTGAAGACTTGAGGCATGTGCTACTATGAGAACATGGGCAGGGTGTGCACAGGTAGGCAGGCCTTACTCCGACTGACTGACTGATGATATAATTTCCCAGGAAAATGAAGCATTCACCAAGTATGACTAAGAAGGAACAATACTGTAATAAACAAAGCAACCCCTCACCTCCGATGGTGCTCTCCTGATACTCATGGAACTGGCCTTTGACGAAGCGCAGCACCAAGCTGGACTTTCCCACCGCTGACTCCCCCAGCAGCACTAGCTTAAACTGACAGATCTTGTTGCTCGCTGCAGTGCCATTGGTCCGTGCTGTTCCACCTCTCCCTGCCATTGTGCACCGTTAAAAACTGGGAGACAGAAGAAGAAGAAGCTGGGAGAAGAGGGAGTGGGGAGTCTGGGCGACTTGAGGGCGTGGATTTGGTGCAGGGGGTGGGTGAGGCTGAGCTACTCTGGGGTAGGGTGGGGGAGTTCAGATCAGACAGGTAGATGAGCCAGAGGAAGAAGAGACCTCACCAGTGGGTTCTGAAAAACACAAGATACAAAGTTTGTTAAGATCCACTACAATCATATTCTGAACATTATAAATCCTCATTGTTATGGATTGCTGTTAAATACAAAAATGACTGAAAAATCAGCATGAAACTTAAAACATTATGAGACCCTTTAGAGTCCTAACTGTTGACATAAAAACATGCATCACTTTGGCACTGAGCCTCGAGATAAAAACGTTTATTATGAAACCATGTTTAGTATAAACAAGGGCTGGAAGAGACAAGGGCTGTTTTGCTTCCACAGATCAACATCATACTATTTTGTCTTACAAGTACATGCTGTCATACATGCGATATGCCAGAGAAATTTTCACTTCTGCTTTACTTTAAGCTTATCTGCTTTGGAGAATACACAAAAATGAACAGAAACAAATACATGAGATGTGGAATTGGATCATTGACATTGCAGACATACAGGGTTTATAATGAAAAACAAAAAAACAGACAATTTACTACATAACATATATATATTACAACAAAGCCGTATTAAAACAGCTTCTCAACACATTTGTTCCTGTGACTCATCTCCTAACAGATGGTTTGAAGCCTGAACCATACAGTGCTAAGATCTTTGTGGCAGTTTTTATGTGGCAACTTCAAAATCAGATAACCAACTCAATATTTAACACTAAAAGCAACCAACAAGTCGAACATTTTATTTTTTTTAAATGCTGCAACGTCTACTAACAACATTGTGTTTTGTGATTTGGCTGAATTTGACCTAAAAACGGGAAGAAATCTATTCTCTACTAAACAGTATTAGTGAATAGTAAAGCGCTTAAAGCGACAGTACAACTAGGCCTTCCTTTAACTTTGGTCTGCTTGGAGAATGTGAAACCTTGCATTATCTTTGGATGATACACATGAGGTCAGCCAGCTTCTGCTTGGTCAAAGGACAGGAAACACAACTCAGCTCAAAGCAGGAAGTGGAGACTGCAGCATACATTTTACTGCTGAGCACATTAAAACCTGGGATATGGCTTCACCATGTGTGCATGCTTAGACCACATAGGAGGTTTGTTTGTTTCATTGGACAGAATACCAAACATGCATAATACATTCATTGCATCATTTTCTGCTTTGCAGTTCTTCATCCATCATCATGTTATAGAACAGTTTAATTTTAGCATTCACAGTCACAGAGCATCAGAAGCTAAAGATGCTTCATCGGTTTTCCTCATACACTAAATATACACAGCTGAGAACACGTCTATAGCATTCAACCAAGTCTGTTCAAATGGCTCATATATTTTACAGTGCGTAAACACATACCTGCATCCAACTACAAACATAAAAAAAACAAAAAGGTCTTACAGGAGTCGTCAGCTAGCAACACATGGCCTGAAAGAGCAAAAGGGAAGTTGTTGGAGGAGGAATAAAGACAATCTGTTCTTAGTGGCAACTAGTCAGTCTGTACTTATTTGATTGCAAGGACAAGAGCTGTTATCACCCCTTTTCACTTTTTTAGTGAAAGAAGCAACAATGATTGGCTAAGTATTTGGAAGATCAAAGCATCCTGAACAAAAGATGTAATGGAGGTTGTCATTTATGAAACTATTAGCTGGAATTATCTCACACTAATTACAAATGTGGCAGGTAGGCTTTTTTTTATTTTACTGACCTTCAGTTTTTGATTTGCAAAGTTTGGATAACACTAGAAAACAACTTGGACCAAAACCAAAATCAGTACAGTACTTAGCTTGTGACTACCATTTTCATTAATATTATGTTATCCTTTCCATTATGTTACCATATCTCAAGCACACAATCTGCTACCTACTGATTCATGACATTGAATCAGTTAATTGCCAAAACACTAACACCACTGCTCATACCTAGCATACAGTACCCGACCTGCACATGTTTTAACAGCCTGTGACAAATGCTTAATGGCATTTCAATGCCTTCTGAAGACCTGCACAAGGAAATGGGTCAGAGGGCGAGGCAGGCAGACAGAGGGACATGGGTGAGAGATATTGGGAGGAGAAAAGGCAGGAAAGGAGCATACTAAAGGGAGAGCCTGTGAAATATTCATCATGGCCTTGTGCATGCTCTGTTACCAGCATGATATCCAAGCACGTCTCAGGGATTGCAGTGCACTGAACACAAATTAAATGCAACTCCTTCTTTCAAAATTAGTATCCATCATGTTTTCTAGTTTTTGAAGCTGGTTCAGTTTCTATGAATAAGTGTTGATTGCTCTATGAAAGCATGGTCTATTTCCCACAGCCAAATAATGATTGTCTTCCTGAGTTGTGCTGTATATTGCTATGATAATGACTGTTAACATACACATTAAGGACCATAATAAAGTCAGAGACTGTTCTTCTTAGTAACATAAAATGTTCAAACACTTTAATGATGAAATCTCTCAGGCCTCTGTCAACAGTTTGAGCATTTTTTTCGAAAAAATGTTGCACCTATTTTGCACAGTATCCTGTATGAGCATTTGTGCAGCACAAAGAACCATCAATATTAAATTGTAGCATAAACAACATCCAAGTTAGGATTGCTTCTTCGGATTTTAAGAAAGATTTTAAGTACACTTGTGGAAAAAAGGCAATTTTTCAAGAGAGTTACAAGATGATTTCCTTACAAGGTGTTATGTTATTGTCCACCTACCAAAGATTTTTTGCATGCACTGATGTGCCTGTTGGCTTCACAGCAGTCACTGATGGGCTGGTTGTGCTTGGGAGGGACAATTGACTGCAGGGTTTCATGCATTTTGATACCGTTCACCCAATTCTAACCTTAACCCAGAAGACAGAGCTCTACTTTTAAAAACCCCTATCACTTCACATGTTTAGTACAGTTTTGTAAATTATTTACTGTCGTGTTTGTTGTATGTTACTGACCTGTGCAAAATGAACTTCCCTTGTGGACAATTCACTACCTTATCTAAACTGTATAATCCAGACTAATGCTATGTTAGGATACATATAATTATATACATGTAAACCTCTCTATGTGTACCCCTTCATATATTGCGTCTTCGATTGAGACGGAATCTTTAAGCCTTTGAAGGCTTTGATTCTGACACATAGGATTGCAATGTCACTCCCATCTCCACATTTGGCTACACAGGACAAATAGTGTACATGGCAGATAAAGCAGGCAAGTGGAGGTGTGTATTCCTTTACTTAGTGCTGGAAACTGATGTTATTATGATAATAAATTAAAGCTACAACAATTTATTTATGCAAGTCTCCTCCTAACCAATCATCTGACCAGAATCATTTGCTCTATAGTTGTCCAACCTAAACCAGTGTCTCCTACCTCAAAGTTTATACAAAATAAACCAACAAACTACAGTTTACTAGTTGAGTCACACATTCCTCTTAGGTAGTAGTCCAACAACCTTAAACAGTTGACTGTAGCAGTTACAAAAAAACAAGCTGAGACTTGTACTGTTCAATTCATTCAAAGGGTGGCTGGAAGAACTGGTGGTGTCTGAAATGAGGGATTGTAATAGTGTCTTCTTTTGTTTATTATGCCAAATGAAAAGATCCATACCAAGAAGTAGCAAATTATAATTGTGCACCGAAACCACGACTTCAAGACCTACACGTTACTGACACTTTGATGCAAAATGTTTTGTCCCCAGACAACGACAAAGATACAAAAGCAGAACAATCGCCTAGATCTCAAATGAAATAGGAAATGCTCATGATTCAAGGTAGTTCAGGTTTCTAATAAAGAATGGCTTTGGACAAACTGTCACAGTCTAGGTGGAAATTGGTGATATAACTCAGGAAAAGCAAACAGGACACCAATGAGACAAAATAAGTCCTACACAACGACTGTATGAAAGCAACTGAACTCGTTTGAAGCCCTTGAAGTTGATTCACCTCACAAAATGCTGAGAGGTTCCTCACGTCTTCTATAATAATGCATTCTGGCAGACTGTACACTGAGAGGTGTAATGCTGCCATGCACAGTTCTTAATCACAGTTTGAAGTTCTTCATCCCAGATCAAAGTTCTTTAACACAGTAGTTAAAAATAACTAAGAGATGAATTGTAGCCTCCCCACAGCCTGCAGCCCCAAACCACTGCCCAAAGCTCTCCATCACAGTTCTCATCCTCTCATCTCCTGAGTCTTGTCCTATTCTTCTTTTGAGATGCTATGAGATACACTGACTAACAGGATATGCACCACTGTTGGTTAGTATAGCAAGGCCAATCGAAAATCACTGGCACCTCCTTTTCTTCTAACTTCTGCATGAAAAGCCAAAATCTAAAAACTGCGAACCTACATTCAAAAGTATTTTATTAATTAATCTTATAGATATTAACCTTACAGTCAAATGTTGTAGTGCTTTTGCCAAAACATTGCATTCAAGGCAAAATGAGGAATGATTTTTAAATGCATTCTATTCATGGGGAAATCACTGCAAAAAACGGATTTCCTTAATAGTTGCAAAGAAAATAAACTGCTTCCTGCAGTTCAGAACTCAGCAAAGCACATACAATTATTGGTTCTTTTTATGTTTTATAAGCAAATAAATAATCTAAAGAGAAGTTACACTCCTTTTCTGCAGAGATAAGAAAGTAGTAAGTGGTAGATCAGAAAACAAAAACTTACTTGGCCATGTAATCAAATCAGCAGTAGTGACCTTCACATTCAGATAGTGCTGAAACAGCCGGAGAAAGAAATGTGAAGGGAAATTAAAAACAAACAGTACCTACTGTATACTGTGATGAGAATAAATCATTCTATCAGGGAGGGTTTGTCAAGATGTATCACCACTTTCATAGGACAAGGTCCATGCATTATAAACACAAGAGCTCAACATGTAACTGTAAATCCCCTCTCCGTCTCAAAGGTCTGAGCTCTGGTGTCCTTATTACACCATAAATAGTGTCTATGAAGATGACACATGCATGTAAGACTACATTTGATATTAAATGCAAGACACGCAGATACATAGCAGCCCTAAAATGTAAACGCTGTCAGGTCAGCAGTAATGACACCTTTACAGCGCTTAATGTGATGGCACTCCTGATAGTATAAATGCTGGCATTAATCTCCCGTCTAAGATTAATGACAAACTGTAAAATGGATGCTATACGTGAAACTATGGCAAAGTATGGCAATTTTTTTTCTCAAAACAGACTGTCTGCACTGGTTAATTAATTTGATTAAATTCCTAGGTGCATGGGTTGCTTTGGTAAAGACGTAGATGTACCAACATTTGTGGCATGGCTTAAGTCTGTCTCCAAACTATTGACCTGTCAGGTCCATCGCACAAAAAAAACCTCAGACAGAGGAGATGGTGTACATTACAACACTCTGGGCTCTAGTTGCTCATTAGGCCACTTCCGTAACTGGTTTTGACATCATCAGTGTGTGTCACCACAAGTGATGCAAAAGACAATCTGATTTGATCATATTTCAAATAACCTCCACATCTATTTGTAATTTGAATCACATTTGAGGAAATACAAAATCAGATTGCATGTGTTGTCTTTATTATTACTAATTTTTGCTCTCCAGACTTTTAAAAACAAAATTTGTATAAGATTTGGATATGCACATATACACATGGTGGTCTGAACATGGACTAAGGGGCTTCCGTATGTGACCCTAAAGACTAATTATTACTCTTTTTATTTTCTTTTACAACTATTTGCCAAAAAATTAATTTGATTATTAATAACAATTAAAATTTCATCAATGAATGACAGCAAGCATTGCGATACAACGTTTAGTTCTTTCTGGTTTAAAAACGTATAAACAGAGTGATAAGCTAACGTGTAACAGCTAACGGTGACTGCGTAAACGTTATGAAAGTAAATATGACTTAGTGCAATAGCTAACCACAGCCATTTATGAAAGGTGAAGTCTAGTTAGCCGGGGTAGCTTGCCGGTGGATAGCATGCCGTTAAAATAGCATCAGTACAAGCTAACAAAATTAACCTATATTAGCAAGCATCGCCAGTTACTAAACTTGTTGTTTCACTCGCATTAGTACTCGTCTGCTAGGCTAAACTGAAAGAAACGAGAACGTCTGAAATAATGTAAATTGTGGTAGCATTAGCTCGAATAGCAGCAACAGCCAACTGTCGATAACATCACTGACAACTTTCCTCCTCTCGAGCTCACATCCTCAGCTGTTTGACGTTTGACAAACTATGGGACATTGGGCTTGCAATGGTGTCAGCTGCTGCCACAAACCGCTGCCATATGTTACAAACATTTGGAACATTTGCCCTGAGGCTTTTTTCCACCGGACATATTCTCTGAGTCCTCGTAGAGTTAAAAGATCCCCGCAGCCGCCGCCGTTCTCGATCCAGTCTGATGGACATTTCGGTGAAGCCCGGGACTTGACTGAACGGTTGGACAAAATTTGACAGAAGGAAGCCGAACACGGGTAGAGTTCGTCGATTAAAAAAAGAACCAACCTACGTTGATGGGTTTTTATTCTCAACCACGTTTGACAATTGTAACTTGTTTGACTTACTTACAATACTTTCTCTTCTTTTGCTGGTGTCATCAGCTGCTGCAGTAGCGGTGGCCGTCTTCTTCTTCTTGGGCTCTGGCCTTCCCTTCCGGTTAGCAAATTTTCCGGGAACCTCCTACTTTTTGTCAGCAGTTGTCTGGCCAATGAGAACGCAGCAACAACATCATTTTCTGCTGCACCGGCAGGGGCGACGCCAGAAAATACGGGGCCCATGAAATAATATACTACTGGGCCCCAAACACCCTACCATGGACATGTACGCACACACAAACAAACACATGTCACTTTCCAAATGATACAATCCAGTTTGTTGACTGGTAGCTCTACTGTAATCAAGCTAGTGGTTTAACTAGCTATCTATTAATGCCCCCAGTCAGGCCTGGTATTATAGGTCCATCCAGTGTGTAAGAATTAGTGTCATCTAACGGTGAGACAGCAGGTTTTAACAAATTGATTTTTGATTTGCTTGATCTGAAAGTTTGTTTGAACATATAGAAGAAACAGACAAACAAAACAGACAAATAAAAGAATGAGAAGAAGAGTAAACAGAATGACAGAACTTAAAAAACAAATAGCCAAAAAGCCAATGTTCAAAAGGAGTGGGAAGAAGTTTTAAACTTATTACATCCCCTTCATCCCTTATTAATTAACATCATTAATCAGCGCCCTAATTTTGAACCCATTAGCTCACCCCTTCCTTTCCTAATGGCGTGTGTCCATGATGGCACAGTTTGATTTGGTACAATACGGTACGGTTTGGAACGGTAACCCTGGGTCAGGCTTGTATTTTGACTGAGAACAGTATCTTTACTTGGTAGGCAGAGTGTGCACCTACCACAGATACCACTCTGTATCTCGCATGGTAGTGTTGTTTTTTTCTGCTCGGTTTGTGGCTGTTTGTCTCAACAAGACGTCAAGCTTTGTATGAGAATATACTGCAGGCGTTGAAGACAGACCGCTCACAAGGGAGTGACGCTTTTTTGTTGTCCAATCAGCTGACTGTCATGGATCTGGCTCTACCCATACCGTACCATTACCTCCCCCAAAGGAAAGGTACCGAAAATGAAACGGTAATACATACCATACTGAAGCACTCCACTCGGTGGAAACACAGCTTAAGTGCATCTACAGCAGTCTTCATGCACTAGAAAGGAGCTTCTTCAGAATGTGCTTACACTATTTTGTTGATACAGGCTGTTAAAGAAACACACTCTCGCTCTTTTCTTAAAAAGTTTAAATAATTAAATAGCCACTAATTTGGGCCACAACATGTGTGTTATGGGGGGGGGGGGCTCTTAAACACACATCAAGTCAAGTCAAAAGCGATAATAAAAACCTGATGGGGATGGAATTAGTCTGTTGGGCAGCCCATGAACAGACCCTTCAGTTTCAAGCCCAATTCCTTTGGGCTTGTAACTGAAGGGTCTAAAAAGGATGGGTTAAACGCAGAGGGAAATTTCACTATCACTAATTGCGTGTGCAAAAATAAATAATTTGAAAGGTTGTTTGGTTCCCCTGTGCATTTGTGCTTTATGGGGAGAGCTTTGGCAGACAGCAGCAGAAAGCACCGCAGATGGCTTTTAGACGTTAGATGTATTTTTATTAAGTTTAACATTAAAAAACAAAAACTAACACAAAAAATCAAAATAGGGAAAACAGCGTTCTGAAATGAACACTGTGCTCAGTGTGATGAAATAACAGCTGTAGCTTCTGTAACCACCTGTCACCACTAAGTGGTGCTGCATACCCACATGTTGCATGTCAAGCCCACATTCTCTACTGGTATAATAATTGTTATTGCAGTGGTGACTATGCACTAATGTCCGTCAAAATGCATAAATGCAACTTAATGTTAAAAAGAAAGTGGTGAGTGACCTGTTAATAATTGTCCCCCTGTTCTGATCACCGTAGACCTTCAAGTAATTACAACCAAAACTCATTCACAAATAAAGCTGTAATCATATACATAGAATCTATAAGTAGAATCATTAATAAAGTAAAAAACATTTTATTTACTTGTAGTGCTTCAACAATTCATGCATTTAGACTTATTAATAAATTAAAATTTTACACCATTATCAGCAAATAATAATAACAAAACAAGACCCTGATGATCAGTATGCGGCTGCAGGAGGTGGTTGAACTTCTGGGGTTGGAGTAATGCTGCTCTTTCCCTGTGACTCTCCTGCATCGTCTGTCCTCTCTTGATACAGTGAAGCTCTGGAGCCTCTGTTTGCTGCCTGACCCAGCAGAGAACATGTGATGTCGTGAGTGTGGTGGAAAGAGTTGGATCCTAATGGGTCATTCTGCCCAGGACTATTGACAGAGCTCTGTTGGCCCAGGATGTGTCCTG
This sequence comes from Solea solea, assembly GCF_958295425.1. Taxonomy (NCBI): domain Eukaryota; kingdom Metazoa; phylum Chordata; class Actinopteri; order Pleuronectiformes; family Soleidae; genus Solea; species Solea solea. The sequence continues at coordinate 9,639,543 of NC_081149.1, read as the reverse complement.
TGCATATTGATGTGTGACCTCCTGAGGGGCTAAGAGAGCTGAAGGCAGTGTGATACTGTGGCTTGCTGGTGGGAGTGATGGAGGTATGGATGGGTGTCTGAGACCTGGTCTGATTAAGTGTGGCGTCAGTGTTGGTTTGGACACACAGAGAAGGATATGTGAAACCTGAATTTACCGGAGAACATATGGGAAGAGAGTTGCTCATTGTAGGAATAGAGGCATTGTAGTTCCCCCGCTGGGCCTGACAAACCACAGGGAAGCTGCTGAAGGCAGAACTGAGGCCCAACAGGGATGAACCTCCTCGATCAAGAGAGTGGGTCATGTAAGGAGAGCTTGGGGCTGCTATGGAGCTTTGGAAGGGGGCACACTGGCTCTGTAGCCTGTGAGCTGTGGGCCCTTCTCTGTCAGAACAGCACAAGTGTAAACACGATGAAGCAGGGCTTGAAGTGTGCAACATGGTGGGACTTCTGCCATGGGAGGGAGTCCCAGTGCAGCCTAACACATTTCTGGCAGGGTGGCTGATTGCTTCATGGTGGAGGTGCAGCCCAGTGGCTATATTTAAAGGGACGTGTGTCTGCCAGTCACTGGCAGCGGTCACGTTAGGTGTGGGAGCCATCTGTAATCCATAGGTATACGAGGAAACCGGAGGGGCATAATGAAGCATGGTCATATGAGACTGTAGGTAATGCATTATGTCATGCAGCTCCTTGGCAAGGTTGGATACATCTTGGTTCAGGTTATTCACCTTAGAAGTAGAAGAAAAAGAAAGTTGTCCTCAATTCCTCAGTGAAAATAAACAGTACCACCTACAGTTAAAACAGAATTATGGTCACTTCCTAAAGTACATTTCCAAAGTCTTGTAAAGTATAATGCTTATATAACTTTACAGCTTTATAGCTTTACATGTTTATAGGCAGACCAAAAAGCAGAGCATGTTACTGGGCTACTGTATAGATAGATATGTCAATAAGAGAAAAAAAGTCAATAGATGGACTCAATACCAGCTGGACTTGGACATTTCTTGAAGATGCTTACTCCTATTCCAAGAGGCTTCTTCAATTTGTCTTTTGGACGAGAGGTGAAACATCTTCAAGAAATCTACAAGTTGCAACTGATTCAATATCCATTAAGTATATGCCAGTTCATTTAAGTTTCCACTGTTTTCGTGTCATTATGCTTGTCTATTTTTCACCATACCTCTTTGTTCAGCTTGCTTATGTTTTGTCTCACTTCCTCTGTTTCTAAAAGCAGGTTAGCACTCACTTGTAACCGCTCTGAAAGAGAAGGAACACGCAGTATGAACAACATAATAAACGATCTAACACCAAAATTAGAAGAACCCATAAAGACTTTACCTGTTACATTAGTCTTGGTTTCGCTCTGCTCCACATTAAACTGGAAAGTGCGACCATTGTCCTCAATCCACAACCCTAGCAATGGCACAAATTGATGTTATATAATTTTAAACACATAAAAATGGATTTGCAGAATTGGATGAAGTAGGATGAACAGGCTTACCTGGGGCTAAGGTTGAGTGGACTAACACAAGGCAGGGATGGCATGAGCAGCTTGGCGGGTCGATGGTTAAAGTCCGTGTCGGTGGTAAGACTGGGCAAAGGAGACAGAGACAGCTCCTCGGTGAACCTCTGCGGAGAGGGGCTTCGGCCTCTGCTGCCTTGAACAGGTGACCTACAGAGGCGGAGTGGGTTTATGTGGCGAAGCTCCTCCTCCAACAGGGTGCTGAGGCGGGGCTGATGAACAGGGCTGCCCATTCTCTGCAGTAGAGGCACTTTCTTCTGCTGAGAGTGTCTCATGTCTTCTTCGTGCACTGCATCGTCTGCCTCGATGATATAAGGTAATTTATGGTCCAAAGAAACATGTCCCTGAGGAGAAATGAAAGTCGTACACATACCCATTATATCACTGTACAATAGTAAAATAGCAGATATGTGCAGGTACTAAATAAAATATGAGTGACAATCAACAGCTTCAGCCTACATAGATAAGTACATTTTATATTCTGCTGTCCTTTGTTTCTACCTCTTTTATATCAGCATGCAAGCAAGCCAGCAGCAAGGTCAGGGCAAAATGTCTCTAGTTAGTTAAAAATAATAAGTCTAGATTTTACCCATCCATCTTTATCTTAAGTTCACTTTCCAACATTTAACATGGCAACCGCACAGGTAGAGTTTTCACCAAATCAGACAAACACTTTAGCTGATTACCAGGTTGCTAAAGTAATTACCCGATTAAGGCGCACAAACCTGAGAGAGTCTGGGAGTCCATGGAAACCGGTTTGTTCCCTAGAGATTTTTAAGAGATAAATAATAGATTACAAGGACATTCTGTACATGGTCATAAAGTACAGGCATTCATTTAGAGTGGAAAAAAAGGCCTTGAATATCAGTACATTGAAATGTCCATGGCTATAATGTTTTTCACTGCATGTATGTGTGAACCCGTTGCAGAACAGTAAGTCTTACATCTGTTTCACTGCCCTCCCTCAAGTTATAGGTGAGATTGTGGTGGATGTCAGCGCTGAAGCGGCTTCCGTACTCTGGGTACAGACTGAGGACCTCCCTTAAAGCTCTGACACTGATGTGCTGCAGATCACAGTAGGTCAGCGCTTTAACATCAGCGTTGGTCTTTATCACCTCGTCTTGTTCAGGGAGATCGGCCCCGATGAGGTCACCTTTGCCTGCAGAGATTGTGGGTCGAACATGAACGGTTACAGCAGCGGGACAAGGCAGCTAAAATAAGCAATGAACACTTACATGAAATAAAGCTCAAATAGCACATCATCTAAGTTCAACCACCTTGAATTGTGTTACACTGAGTGAGTGAGAGGGGACAGTGTACACTGACCTAGGATGGCTATGACTGTGTTGTCTTTGAGAACCTCCAGAGAACCTGAACAGACAAAATAGTTGGCCTGTAGAGCGTCTCCGTGGCGTATGAGGTATTCTCCCGGTGCACAGAAGGAGGTCTTAATGTGCAGGGAGAGGGAGCGCAGACACCCTCTGCTGGCCCGCTCAAACACAGGCAGCTGCAGGATGTCTTTGTTCAGATGCATGGCAATGTCGGCTCGCAGTTCATCGGGGAAGTCGTGCAGCAACTAAAACACAAAGCATGCTCAGTTAAGACATCGACCACTGCACTGCTTTTGACTGTGTCCGGCGGGTCCACTGAATACTTTCATACTTCCTCCACTACTCCCAACGCAAAAGAAAATGAGTTGAGGAGTTGAAGCAGTCACATGTTGTGTCAAGCTGCTAAGTAAAATCAGACATGAGGTGTTAAAGCCAGCATGTTCTCAGAAAGCAGACGCTGTGTCTGTTACCTTCAACAGTGAATTAATTATCAGATGGTGATGGCGAGGGTGTTAATGAGTATTCTCTATATTTCAACTCCTACTCTTATAATTAGAGGGTACTTGCTTCTAGACCGGTTCTGGCATTGTTACTGATGTTCTATTTGCGACCGTGTGCCGTCTACTTAAAGAAGTGGAATAAGACTCCAGAGAATTAGAAGGTGACCCACATTTTAAGGATGACATTTTCTGAATCTGGAAACGAGCGCCCACACAAAATGTACTTTCTACCTTGTGGAGAAGAAAAGAAATTCATTCTGCAGGCAGCCCACACATTCAACAAGTTATAAAAAAATAATGTTACAAACTTAAAACTGCAGTGTGCAACTTCATTTATCTGTTGTTGATGGTGTTATTCAGCCTCTGTTTGGTCCTAATGAACACCAACAATGGAACACTATTTGTATGATGTAGTGGGAGGGTTATGTAGTGCAGATAGGCTTAATAACCACTGTTTGAACTCATTTGAAATGGTTTGAATGTGGCAGACATTTGGGCTCGCCATTTGATGACATCCCGTGCAATGGTAACCTTTAGCAAATGAGTCACATATGCCGACTCGTCTCTCACCTCATTGGCGTTGATGCCATTGTTGACCGACCAGGTGGCCTGAAAGTACTCCACCATCCTCTGCTTCAGCTGCTGAGGCAGCCGATGCACGCGGATGAAGTCTTTGAGATCCTTCATGCGGGTGTGATAGAGTGAGCGGCGTGAGTACATGCGCTGGATGATGGCCGTCACGTTGCCGAAGACGACTGCATGCATCAGGGCTGAGGGTCGTGGGGAGCAGGTTTAAGGTTATGGTACTCTCAGCACATATAACACAATCCTGTGAATTGCACGTGATCACTGGGGAACTCACCGCCCATGAGCATGATGCAGATGGAGAAGATTTTCTCTGCGTCCGTATTGGCACACACGTTGCCAAACCCAACACTGGTAAGGCTACTGAGGGTGAAATAAAGAGAGGCGATGTAGGCGCTGGGCAAGGAGGGACCACCCGTGGTGCTGTTGATGAACGGCGTATCCAGACGCTTTCCCAGCTCCTGAAGCCAGCCTGTTGGATGAGGTCAGGAGATAGTTGGAGCTTAGCTGATTCGATGGTGGGTGATAAAATGCACTTGTATAATTCATGACTGGTGATATAATGGAATAGCTCTGTGACCTACACTTCCTGTGAGAAGGGAAGGCTAGATATTAGCTAGATATTAAAATAATGTTGCGGCATTCAGGCATTCAAGCATGACTGCAGATGTGCATAGCGAGCTCACTGGGGTTTGCCAGGGGAAACTATAAAAAAAGGTTAAAATGTATTGTTTATACATATATATATATATATATATATATATATATATATGGTGGTAAAAACATGAGGAAGTGCTCAACTGGTTGTTAGTCATATGTGGCCTCTAAAGCAAATATACATTTAAAAAAATTGATTGTTTCTAAAGGAGTGCCTTTCGAGTGGAGAAAAGTGATGCAGTGGCCTATACGATGCTTGTCTCCTATGGGTATCCTTCCAATCAAAAAGGATGCTGTTATGAAGTTCCCTACTGCCCCTACATGGCCTATATCCTTGGAGAAAATGACATTCAGTGCTGTATAGAAAAAAATGTTCATATCAGTGATAGAAAGTGATATAGATCTAGACTGCTGGGGGAATTTCCTGTGGTGCACGCACACTCCCTCTCTCACACTCAGGGTATGAGTATGACTAGTTTGTGTCTTTCCTTCCATTCCTCTCTCTCTCTCTGTGTCCTCATCTTGCAGGTTGCAGGATCCAGATCCAGCTTTCGAGGCTATTACTTTCATAGATATCATCACCATGCTGCTTATATAAATTACATTGTATTTCTAAAAACATGTCATCACTGACTTAGAACTGTCCTGTACAAACTTGTAACTTGATACAGTTGTTGTGTATCTGCTCCTGGTCTCTCTCTTTCTGTCTTTACCTCATCTCCTCTTTCCCCCATTTTTCCTTTCACCCCAACCGGTCGAGGCAGATGGCTGCACATCTCTGAGTCTGGTTCTCTCAGAGATTTCTTCCTCTGTTAAAAGGGAGTTTTTTTCTCTCCACTGACGCCTAGTGTTTGCGCATTGTGTGAACTGTTGGGTTTGTCTGCTCTCCTTGATGTTGTCTTTGTACAGTGCCTTGAGATAATGTATGTTATGATTTGGCGCTATACAAATAAAATTGAATTTAATTGAATTGATGCCATGCTGTATAGGATTTTCCTGTAGACCATACCTGTGTAAGAATGTGGGAAATTATATACTAGTGGCGCCTGCACCACAAGTGTGTAGTAGGTTCCCTTTTAATTTTCGCCCCTGCCCTTCCACATGTCTGTGCACGTCACTGCGATAAATAAAATAGTGCAATGACAATTGCGAGATAAAGTGCCTGACATACAGTGGCAGTCAGTATGAGTATGAGGCTGTAGGTTTGAGTTCAGGTTAGCAAAGCTAAATAAGCAGAAGAAGAACACAATACCTTTGGTGTGAGAGCTGTCAAACATAGACCTGTGAACAGTGCGCTCACCTATATCCCAGGTGACAGGGTCACTGCTCTCTATCTCCTTGCGTCCAATCACGTACCAGACACAGGCCATCCAGTGAGCCAGCAGAGCAAACACAGACATGAGCAGGGTCAGGACGACAGCGCTGTACTGGGAGTAGCGATCCAATTTCTGTAGCAGGCGCAGCAGACGCAGCAGACGCACCGTCTTCAGCAAGTGCACGAGCGAGGTCTGCGTAAAGACAGGGAGAGAGGCGAGCCCGTTCATGGATGTATCAGTGTCCATTTTTCTTTTAAGGTCAGATGTTAAAAAGCAATGTTAAAAGTCCACTGTGTGACATTCAGGAAGGTTTATCAACAGATACTACACTACCGATAACGTAGAATAAGCATTTTATATGCACTTTTAGCCAAGGCTTGCACCACCGTGTTATTGCAACAGCTCAAACTGACAAACCAGCCAGAATGTGTGTTTTGCCACCCTGAACTATGCTTGGAGAAGGGTGGACGACTGTCGAGGAATAATCACCTCCGCCCCAGCGCTTTGTGAGAGAATTACAGTTGTGTTAACGTCAGTGTCAAAGTTGGCAGGAGAGAAAAAGTAGAGACTCCCAGGAGCAAACTGTGCCTCCACATAGACTCTTACCACAGTGATGTTGAAAGCGTAGAGAAGGTCGAAAGGCAAAGCTGCGATCAGATCCACGAAGAACCACGTGGTGCAGTAATGGAGGTAGATTGACCGGGCGTCGTACACTACCTGGCCCGACTGGCTTACATAGGTGGTACGGAAATTCAGGATGATATCTGAGCAGTGAAAACAAAAAATCATGGAATTATACATAACAACTAAGAAATACCACAATTGATTCCCGACTAATATGACATGCACCCGTTGACTTACACATGCAGTGTGTGATTTTGGGTTGAGTTTTCATTATTTTGCTTTTATTATTCTGGCTCTGTGTGGACATTGTGAACAAATACAATCTGATGTTATTTTGTATCTGCATCCAAAACGGGCTCTGAGCAGTCAAATTCACTTCTGAAACTTTTCACAGGCGCTTCTTTGTGGCTTTACAAGCGCAACGGTGCCGTGGCCTCCATCTGACGCCGTTGCCGCCGGAACAAATACCACTTTCCCCGGATAAATGTGTGACGCGAAAGATGAAGTCACAGAGCCCGATGACAGATGTGCTATCACACTTCTTTTACAGGGAAAGTGAGACGAAGTGGGAGAAATCTGATTATGATCCGTAACCTGGGGCAACAGAGACACCCTGCGTAGGTGAGTAAAGGTAGGTGATGTGTGTGTCAGCTATCGCCAGGGTAACCACTGCAGCTGTACTGGGAAATATGTCTGTTTTCAATATAAACAAAACATTGTTGTCGCTTCATAGTGCCGCTCGAGATGCTGTAACATAAAGGTCAGCGTGTGCAGAGCATGCAATCACTGTAGAAGATGTTACATTAAAATTATAGTGCTTGAAGCTACCAATTATGTCACTGGAAGAAGTTAAGTCTACATTTGCCTTCTATCAGGAGCGAACCGCCTGTGACTAGATGTTGCTTTGAATTGGTTAAAAGGTTCATTTAATGGCACATTTTACGTCGAAGATTGATTTAATAACATACAAATGCATCGTACCGAGTATGAAGAGCATCTCCACTGCTATGTCACTGCCTAAAGTGCTGTGACCGACAGGTGACTGATGGTCCACGTTCTCGCTGTGACTGGCGAAGCAGACGTCGTAAGGCACGGTGACGGCGACATAGAAGGTCGCCAGCAGAATTAGCCAATCCCACAAGGCCTTGGAGACGCTGTAGTGCAGCAGGATGAAGCGTGACTTCTTCACCGCCGCCACCTTGTACTCGGGCAGGGACGGTTTCTGGAACACACTCTGAAAAGGGACCATTTACAAGGAGACAATTAACTCTGCGGAAGACCATGGTGTTGTTAACCTCCCTGACACTTTTGTGCGGTGACAAAATGGTTGACTCAGTTGTTTGATGAACCGTCTGAGACTTAAGTACCTGTAGTGCCTGGATGACAGATACGACTGCCTTAAATCCTCAGAAATGATGAGTTGTATGAAAAAGTATTCATTTTCCTCAGTGTCTATCAAGGCCGTGTCAGTACAGTAATAAGCTCAGCTTGAAACACTGCGGGTGGATTGTAAACCTGCCAATACCATCAAACGTTCATCATATTATCATTATTATTTTAGCTGTGAAGATGCTTAAATTGAATTGTTCACAGCAGGGGTTTGAAGATGGTCTTATAATACAAAATAGAGCTTTTTGATCAAACTAGACAATTTAAAATAATATAGTCCCAAAGAGTGAATTAAGCTCCGGCAAAATGCCCCTCCCTCATGTACAAAGACTATAAATTCGAGTCTTTGCTCTCACCTCGGTCAGTTTCCTCTTGCCCCTCTTGGTGAACAGGTTGGTCAGGTGGTGCAGAACTGTCCTCCCTCGCTCTCGAGCTTGGGTGAAGTGAGACTGGTTGATTTTCCTGCTCTGATACGCAGCCTGTGGCAAACCTGTGTGCAGAAAACACAAGGATTAAACGTTAATCCTGCCCTATTTAACGTTTCAGTGCATAAAGCTGATGATACTTTGAAGTCGACGTCTTCTCAACTAACAGCAGTTAGTTACATAAGTTACATAGCATTGCTTTAGACATCCATGCATGCAGACAGGCCTCTCACCATCGCCGTGGTTGTAGTGACAGCTTTCCCCATATGATTCACTGATGTCTTTAAAGGACAACAGGAACAGCACCACTTCACCTCTCTCGTTTTTAATCGGCACGATATCCAGGAGGCACCAAAATGGATTTCCTGTGGATATTAAAAAGTTATAAGTGATCACCAAATAATACTGCGAGGGAGTTCTCCGCAGAAATGATGATTGTGTTTCTACTAACTAACTAACATTGTGGGAACAATGAAGGAAAGGCCATAGAAATGTATTCAATTGATGATATCAAAAGCAAAATCTGTATTCCTGGATGAGCGCATGAATGCTCACCGTTCTTCCTGTAGAAGCAGACTTCTCCCTGGTACTCCTGCTGTCCCTCCAGAGCTTTGTCCACCTGTTGGACCGCACTGTCACTGGTCTCGGCCCCGTGGAGGAAGCTGCAGGTGCATGTTTTCTGCATCACCTCAGTCCGAACAAAGCCGGTCAGCTCACAGAACCCGTCAGAGCAGTACACGATGGGGTAACCATAGCGACCCTGAGCATTTCCCAGTAGGAAGTTACTGTCTGCAAAGACAATGAGAACAACGTCTTAGTTAGTTGTCAACAATTTTCCCCACATGATTTAACACAACACCGATAAAAAGGTCTCGCATATAAAACAGTCAGACAAAACAACAGCGACAAAGGCGCGATCTTTGTGAAATAACATTCAGACAGATGTTTGAAGATGAACGACAAAACAACTGAGTATTGTTGTTTTCTGCCAGAACACTGACGAGTCACTCGAGGGCAGGAAGTGTGGGTGGTGAAGCAGAACAAGATGCATTTCTTAGTCAGTAAATCACTGAATAGTCAAATAGAAACAAAAAAAAAACACAAGAAGAGCTGACTGAAAAGTGGATCGAAAAATAACTTACCTGAGAAAACGGTGGGCGAAGCCTGACATTAATAGAAGTATGAAAGTGTGCACACACAGAGAGAGTATTCTTCCTTTATCAAACCATTCCTTTTACACTGCTACTGGTGTATAAAAGCTACTAAATAATGTGAGGCCATACATGAAGGGAATTAGTCAGATTTCACTGTCATCCACTCACTAATGCATCCCTGCTTTTTTTTTACTGAATGGTGTCTCCTTTCAGTAATTCATTCAGCGAGCAGATGACATTTCTCCAAACACAATAAATGTTTGTTTAACTGAGCTGCGAAACCCTACGACGATGAAAAGGCTCATTGGACAATGTTGGACATCTGTGCTGCAGTGAGTTTTAATGAGCGATGCTTTGTGCTGCACCTGAAGCACGGACTGATTTGTTCAGATGATGTCATTCGTGGAAGATTTTATGTGAGGCTTTTTTTTGATGTTGTTATTTTGGGTTTCAGAGGCAAAGATATGCAATCAGTAACGTGTGGATATGTTTTTCCTGATGTGTGTACAGTAAGTCTTGGAAGAAACTAAATTAAGACCTTTCTGCGCTGTTGTTGCCATAGCAATTTGTGCAGGAAAAGAAGCTAAAACATATGGCAATGCTGCGGTTTGTATGTCTGAGGTTACCAAGACAGCCTGCCCTCTGAAAAACACAATTTCTCCGCCAATAAAGGAACGGCAATATCAGTATTAGAGTCTTTATTTAGAGGATTCAGTGGATATGAAAGAACTGAAACACCTTGACCTTCTCATCAAGTCATATTCCTGTCTCACGCATAATCATCAGGAATTCAAGCCAGATTTTCGGTGAATTATGTTCAATTTAAGTCCCAACTTTTCCACTTCATTTTCACGATATGAACAATGTTGTTCGGGTATCAGCGTTTGTCTGACTGACTGTGAAACTTACTCGAATCTATACCTTTGTTGGTAAATGCTCGCGTCTAAAAATAGAACACATGGTGTGTCACAGAGGAACTGTAATTTCTGTTGCTGCACTGGGTTTCCTTCCTTTTCCTTTAATTGCAATCACTTAAAAATGATGATTATAGCTAATTACCAAAGACAGAGTATGTGAAGAAGAGAAGAACACGGTTTAAACATCCACTCTAACACATAAGGCATAAGAAAGTTAATATGAAAAATAAAAGCTCATGCTTGGCACTGAAGCAATTTAACTGTGAAAGTAGAAATATGCTCAGCAATTACCTATACACTGTATGTGAAGCAGGCAACCAATTAAATGAATAATTGAGGCAATTTATTCACATTTCAAATGAAGGGCCACGAACCCAGTGATATTTGATCAACACTAGCTGCCTTTGCATAATTTATTATCATTCATTTTTCCTGCTCACATATCATGGTCATGTGAGTATCAGGGGTGGGTGGGGGGTAATATCTGTATTATTCATTATTTCTCCTGCACATAGAGAAATAAATGAGAGCCTTGCAGTGAGACACGTCCAGGGCAGCGCTTAAGACCAATGCTCCGAAACCACCTCGAGTCCCTTCACCTCCCACTCAGCGACTCTGTCAATCGGCTCGCTTGCTATTTTAGTGTACAAATGTGTGTGTGTGTGTGTGTGTGTGTGTAAAGCCATGGTAGTGATGTGGAAAAAGGACATGAGTTAGTGTGTGTGTGTAATAGTGAGCTACAGATGGAGATAGTGTTATCACATGGTGAATTTGTCAACTTGTGAAGTTGTGATGGACAGATGCACACGCTCTGTCACACCATCCAATATGTCGAGAGAGAAAGATATTCATATTCAAAGCTGACTTAAAGACTGAAATATTCAAAATATTTATTGTGAAATGACTGTGTAATGTGTGGCCTTTATAGGAAAAGTGATATTATTTTTTTAATACAGTAAAATACTATTATATGACAGCATTATTTCAAGAGACTGGATATGCAGAATTCGCTTTTCTTATGAAATGAAATAAAACATGCATCATCAAATAAAGATGATCTGTTTACCAAATAGATGTACTGTGGACCTGATTTTCAAGAAGAGTATTTCTTTTGACAATAATAACTATTATTATTATTGTTATTACTGTCATGCACAAATTTGCTTTTGCCACTATTGCTATTGTGAATTGACTCATTATAGTTTATCATCTTTAAAAACTTGGTCCTCATATAAAAAAAATTATACTGTAAAGCATGACTTCCGTGAGTTACAGTAAAATGTGGTATTTAAACTAGAAAATACTGCGAAATCAGTCATATAATATATGGCCTAACTGTGGAGTTACAGTAAACAGCCGCCAATTTACAGTAATTGCTTTTATAAATGATTAAATCGTCTGCCGTGAAAGTACATCTAGGACACAGCAATTTACTGAAAACATACAAAGTGATTTGCTGAATATTTGTCAGAGTAAAGAACATGAAAACAAATCAGCGGCCGCAGTCTAATTGTGAGGGTAAATAACTGTTATGGTCATGTGGTCTGTGACAGGTGCATCTGCTGTGTTGCATCCACGTAATCCAGGTGCAGTGTGCTTTATGTAGGAGGGCGTGGAGTCAAACGCGCCAGATCTCGTCTCATTGTTGGAAACAATTGCGGCAAAAGATTAAAAGAAGAAGAAGAAGAAGAAGAAAAAAAAGGCTCACAAAGAGATTCAATTCTCAACAAAATGACATTGTCACGAGAGAGTTGAGCATCACAAACAAGCAAAAGCTGGGAAGAAAGAAAGACAATAATGTTATATAAAATAAAAAGGTGTCATTTTAAGTCTCTATGCAGCCATAAAAGCAACATAATACCACCACAGCTGCACATGTCTGTCAGTATTTTTTCATGAACGTGTTAGCACACACTGAAAAACCCCCAGTCCTATCTCCAGCTGCTTCAAATAACCAGTTTTCATCACAACGTTGACACCTCTGTTGCCTCGTTTGCATAGACCTTCCTCCTCATTGCACCTCTGCTGCCTCAAGTTAAGGCCACAGAAAGTGCCAACATATACCGCATCTTACATCCTGCTGTGAAAACAGAACTGTGAATGTTGTATTTTTAATGATCACACGAGACAAACCATGAGTGCTGCTTGTGCAGCCACGACTTTGCTGTTGAAGGCTTTCATTCATTGCTTCTCTCTGAAGGAAAAATGACTTTGATTGAAGAATACATGGAAAACAGCACATGCAGCGCGACAAGTAGCTCCTCGGTTTTAATGAACTGCACTGTCCGTCTCCTTTTCTAGTTCTTTCTAGTGGTTTTTCTATCATAACTCACTGGCTCATAATTGGACCCTGATGGCTGGATCTTCCAACACAACAAATATCACTAGAACAACAAAAAATAACCAGCTGGAACAATTCTACAAGGCCATCAACCATTTGATTGCCAGGGAGTTAATGCCATAAAAATGTAGATAACAAATAACTGTGGAAGTTGAAAAAAAACCCTTTTTATTTGAGTAGTTCCTCTTGTTTTGCTGTGTTTATCGCCTCTTCTTGCTATGTCACATTATCCTACTTTTATGTATATCATGTTTAAAATGCTGGTGCACATTAAATTGAATCACTGGTTGGGCTAATTTGTCGGGCAGAGTCCAGAACGAGATAACGAATAAAACGCTGCAGGCAAAATGTCCTAGAAGTTGAAATGAAACCATAGTTTTAATTTCCTGATTATGTCCCTCAACAAAAGTTTGAAATAATTCAACAGCAGCAGAATGATCTGGATTTTAGTCATCTGAGAATGTGAGAAATACAAAAAAATGACATGCACATCCAGTCAAAACACTTGCAGGATCAATCAAAAATGGTCAAATCAGTAAAAAGAAATGATATGTATGTTTACCCTGCATGTATTGCACTAGATATCCATTAAATGGGAAGATATGCCATGGTAGTTAAAGTCATCCCTATAGTATAGAGGCAATTAAAATGAGCAATTAAAATAAACATTTTTCTTCATATTCACATCATAAATCTCCAAAATATACTCACGAGTGCCATCGAAGTGGTTCGCAATGCTGTCCAAGAAGGTGTTTTGTGGAGCGAGGAGGCCTTTCATCACAGGCATCTTGGAGGCTACGGATTCTCACAGACCAGTTCCCAGTTAATCGTCACCATGACATGAAAGAGAACCACCAGTGGATCTGCACCTCGTTTGGCTCGCCTGTGACTCTTGTACAAGATTCTGTCAGGGTGTAGACTGTCCTGGATACCGTTGAGAGGAAACCTCTGACATTTCGTCTGGGCGCTGGAAGGTCTTGCAGAGGGTTTTTTGTTTGTTTTTTTTGAGTCAGGAGCTTTCAGGTGGAGCGGCGTATCCCTGTGCTGCTGCAGTATCAAAGTGAAGCCTGAGCTTTTCTACACTCAAACTCCACTCACCATGGTTCCTGCTGTCCCTGACTCCCCTGCTTCTCTCTGTCCCTCCCTCTGCCTCTTCCACACACTATCAATTTATTAGTTCTCTCTCTCTCTCTCTCTCTCTCTCTTGCATCCTCCTACTTCACACTCCCCAGAGAAGTCAGAAATCACTGTTTTTCTTTATCCATTATCGCTTTTCCTTTTTCTCTCTACTCCTCTCATATAATGCCTTTTCTCACAACCCTTTTTTATGGATTTTTTTTTTCCCGTTGCTTAAAAAGAAAACAAATAAAACTGATCCCTGATGATCACACATACATTTATTAAAAAGGGTAAAGGTAAAATATCTCCCATGCAGAGGGAAATTCTCTTTAAAATTCAGGGATGTCAGTTTATGGAATATTTGTTCTCATCTATTTATTTATGTATTACTGTTATACATTTGTTTATCTGTATTATTGTAATTTTGTGACTGTTTTTCTGTTATTTTTGTGCATTTTATTGTGCAAAATAAGCCAAATACTCCCTCATATGGCACAGGATAATGGGCAGCCCTTTTATGTGTCTGTATAGAGACTCAACACACACACACACACACACATGCATGGAGGTCAAAGGTCATGGACACTTCAATGCATATAGGCTGAAGGCAAACTAAGTGCTGTGGCAGAAAAGAATAAATCAGAATGTATATGAACCATGTTGCCGAGCAGTATTTGCTCATTACTGCATCCCTGGTAGTTCTGTTTGAGGTTAATCGACCATATTTCAAATGAGTGGAGTGGATTCAGGTGCAAAGTGAGCTCCTATAATCACACAGCTGTGTAAAGCAATCTTCCTTCCCTTTGATTTGTGTTCAATGCAATTATATTTAAAAAAATAAATAAATAAAAAAAAGCCAGAAAAGCAAATGTGTAGAACAGATTTCTAAAAGTGACAAAACAAACATCATGTTGCTTGTGAGTGAAGTATTTACTCATGTAAACATCATCTGTTTACGTGTTGAGTCATGTCCTCAAATGTAAAAGCAACTCCACATGTCATGCTTCTATTTAAAGAAGCTGTTAAATGCTGATATAGTGAAGATTAAATATTAAGATTAATATTTATATATATACCGGTCAAAAGTTTTAGAACACCCCAATTTTTCTTTAATGTCTCATTGTACTCTGAAATTTAAGCATAGAACAAATAAACAATTGAGGTCAAAAAAGAAATCATGGAATCAATTTATAAACCAGAATGTATTCTATATTTAGTAGCCACCTTTGGCAGTATAACAGCTGAACACACTCGTGGCATTCTTTCTACAATGGAAATCAAATATTCTGCTGAAAGTTCTTCCCAACTCTGTTGCAGAAGTTCCCATAAATGTGTGGGACTTGTAGGTTGCTTTGCTTTCACTCTTCTGTCCAGTTCATCCCAAACCAGCTCTGGAGACTGTGCTGGCCACTCCATGTTTTCAAGCTTACCATCTTGTTCTTTTTTCCTGAGGTAGTTCTGGCACAGCTTGGACGTATGTTGTGGGTCATTATCTTGCTGTAGGATGAACCCCTGACCAACTAGGCGCATACCAGAGGGTACTGCATGGCGCTGCAGAATGCTGTGGTAGCCGTTTTGGTTCAGGGTGCCTCTCACTCTGTACAAGTCACCGACCCTGGATCCAGAAAACCAGCCCCAGTCCATCACGCTTCCTCCTCCATGTTTGACAGTTGATGTCACACACTGAGGAACCATCCTTTCGCCTACTCGATGGCGTACGAAACTCCTGGTGATGAACGGAAGATTTCAAACTTTGATTCATCAGTCCATAACACCTTCTTCCAGTCTTCAGTAGTCCATTGGCGGTATTTCATGGCCCAGGCAAGCCTCTTCTTCTTATTCTGACGTCTTAGCAATAGCTTTCTTGCTGCAACTCGACCGTTCAAACCTGCAACTCTAAGTCTTGTCTTCACAGTTGAAACTGAGACTTGCTTACTACGACCACTATTAAGCTGTGCTTGAAGCTGTTGACTCTCAGAAACTTGTCTTTTGATTCTGTTGTGGCTTTGGGTCTGCCAGACCTCTTCCTGTCAGAGTTTCTCACAGTTTCTGAGTGCGTTTTGATGGTGAAGGAAACTGTACTCACTGACACCTTGACTTTCTTCGCAATTACTCTGTAGGAAAGCCCTACATTTTTAAGTGTTATGATGGTCTTCCATTGTTAATTGCCTTTTTCTTGCCATTTTTATGGTAACACACTACCTTCTGCAGTACAATACTGTTCAAATGATGCTCACAAGGTTATGGTACCACAGTGTGAAATGAGGTAGTCACCATTCTGTAAAGGCTGAATTTCAACAAAAACGTGCAAATAATTCAACCGGCTAATTACACTGATCCCCTCTGTAATTAGATCCCCTCACCCCAACACCCTCCCCCCCACCCGCTCTGTATTCAGTTTTTACAATATCAGCACCATCTTGTGGCCTGTTTTATTCCCACACCATAATATGAGATTTTGCATGTGTAAAAAATTAATTTAAAATAGTAAAAAATAAAAGTGGTGGTTCAGTGGTAGAATGGGTCATCTTTCAACTGAAAGGTTGTGGGTTAGATCCCTGGCTCTGCTAGTCAACATGACTATGTGTCCCATGGGTGAGACACTTAAACCCAAATTGCTCCTGACGGTTGTGCTTGTGCCGGCAGTGTGTGGATGGAAAAATACTGTAGAAACGCTGTATGAATGTGTGAGTGAATGGGTGAATGGAGGAAACTGTAGTGTAAAAGCAGCTTTGACTGGTCATCAAGACTAAAACAGTGTGATAGAAACACAAACTATTTACCATTAAATATGTTTTCTGATCACAGATGTTTCAGTGTTTTGTGCCCAGCCATGGAAAAACCAGGAACAAGTCTCCTGAGGGGCATTTTGAGCTATTTACAGATAACTGGAAATCTGAAATATTTGAAGAAGATGTGGCCGTTTGAATGTAGACACTCGTCTAACTGGTTTAGGGAGAATTTTAGCCTAAAAAATTTACACCTTCTGGGGAGCCAAGTGACAGTATCATCACATTTACATTTACTGACGAATTTTGTCAGTAAATGCTTCAAAGTTTTGGATTTAGCGATGATCGTCATACCTCTGTTGTAAAGAGTGGTTATTATATTGTTCAGTTACTGTTGCAAACCAGTCTGGTCTTTCTTCTCTGGCATCAACAAGGCATTATCCCCACCAAGAGAACGGCTGCTTTCTGTATATTTTCCTCTTTTGTTGGACCTGTTCTCTGTAAAACCCAAGAGACGGTTGTGCCAGAAAATCCCAGTCGTACATAAGCAGTTTCTGAAATGGTGGAAAACACGTCACGTTTCGAGTCATTTAAATCACATTTTCTCCCTGATTCTGATGCTCAGTTTGAACCTCAGCCGGTCATATTTGACCACGTCTACAAGCATAAATGTACTGAGTTGCTGCTTTGTGAATGTGACTGATAAGAAAATGGTGTACCTAATAAATTGAGTATGTGTGCAGTCCTGTTTATTAAGCACACTAAGGAAAAACAACCAAGAATGACAAAAAAACCAACACATTTTTTAGCTGTATGTTTGTTTTATGTTGTACACATGCAATATCACACAAATCCCTCATACAAAACCATATTAAGGCACAGACGAAAACAAATTTCCCCAAAAATGTACATTTTATATACCACTTACAAAATAAATGGAGTATTTTCCTACATACATTTGAACAAAGTCCCAGTATTTATACACCATGCAGTCACAAAGGAAGGGGTGTTGTGATGGTGGTTCCTGACTGAGCCATCCAGTCCATGTACTGCTCTCCCACCTTCTCCTCCATCCTCTTCCCCATAGTCAGGATTCCTGCTGCTTGGTTCCTGGACACCTGCAGGAGGTGGTTGAGTCGGCTGTGCATGCGATGATCTTCCTCTCCCCGTTTGCCCAGGGTGAGGATGCCAGCAGCGGCGTCTCCAGCGAGGGTTCCACCCAAGGCATTGGTGCCAGGGCGGCACAGCAACACGTAGAGGCGACAGGAGCGAGATGGTTGTCGGCAGCACTCGGACACGCTGTGAGCTTCACAGGTCAAATGAGACGCCAGAGACATCAAAACCAGCACCAGGAGTTTCTGCTGGGTGGAAAAGATCCGTTTACACTAAAAATTGAAAGAATTGTACTGTCCTCAGACCTTTATCTGGACATAATGGATGTGAAACACTGAATTTCCAGTTATATGCTTCTGATGTTTTATTTTTTTTGTCAAGAACTGGGACAAGAACACCGAGCAATGTATAGAAAGTGAATAAATGAATATGTTACGGTACAATAAATTAGTTATAATAATAATAATATAATAATAAGTTATACGTATATAATTAGTATAGAGGTGACAGAGGACATTTATTACATAATTAAAAGCATCCCAATCTAAATTTGATATAATTAATAAAGGACTATCTTATCTTATCTTAAAAAATACTTTGTTGAATGAACAATTTGTCAACATCCATCCTACTATTATTTATTACTATTATTATTATTATTACATAACTAACTTGTAAGAAGAGATACGGAAGAACTTGTTTTTTTTTTAACATAAACAACGCCAAAAAGTAACATAAACAATTCAAATGCAAATTATAATAAATGAAATGTAGAAACTAACTACCATTACTTTAATACAAAGTGTTTGATGTGAGGGTTTAACCCAGTCACCACTACCTTAGTGCTACGGTGAATTTTGTTCAAATTCACATCATCATTCATTAGTAAAAGATGAAATAGAATCTCGTTTGTCTTACCTTGTTATTTGTGTCCATCCCAGCAGATTTGCAGAAGTCAGTCGGGGACCACGTTGTCTTCTGATTTGCGTGAAGGGGGAATCATCTGATCTTCTCGTCAACTTGGGGGTAGGACGAGTGTCTTTTATACTACCCTGTGTTGTCCACATCATCACCCCTGTCAGGACGTCATTAAGGTCAAACATAAAGCATGACAAAAAAAAAAAGAAGAGACTGACTGATTCTCACGCTCATTTGCTGCCTTTAATTAGTCTCCTAAGGCAGATCATCTCCAAGGCACTTCTCTGGACCTTTGATGAACAACAGGTATGTCTTTGTGGCTGCATGCCAGTGGTTTATTAAGCCATACCATTACTGTGAGTAGCGAGGTGTTGACTTTAATTAGCCGACGTCTCCAGTGAGTACTAAAATATCACACAAATATAGAAAAAGACCTGATGCCCTTTCTTGTTCTAATGACACGCTCATTTATGAGTCTTGTTAACAAGGTTCTCTCAGTCTTATTTTTCCCTCACACCAAAGGGCTTCGCAGGAGTGTGTTGAGGTATAAAAATGGCGCACGGTCGAAGTGGAGCCCGAATCAGTGAGCGAGGCCCTCGTCACGGTTATTTTACTCACCTCACATGTTGCAGTGTTAAAGTAACACTTATAGACTTAGTTTAATTGTCAATCGTTATATCACAATTCCAATTAGTGTTCCAAGTGTTATTTTACCACGGAGAGATACATTTAAAGAGTTCAATCAACGGTTTTCGTGTCACTTTAAGACGCTTTAAGAGGATCGTGGAACTAAAGCTGGAATTACTTTCCGTGGGGGGGTTACACTACACCACAGAAGCAGAAGTTTCAAATCTCAGACTCATCACTACAAGAGCACCTGATTTCACTGTCGTCAGTCCATTTGAATTGTTCTAAGGTCACGTGGGTCCCATATCTATGGTTAAGTAGGGGCCTATTGTGCCTAATCTGCCAAAGCCAATTTCTGGGGACCCCTCAGGTCATGTGACCTCATGTCATACACTTCATATGAGCTGAGAGGAGCTCACGGTGTCCATTCAATGGTCTGACAAGTCAAATCAAAGCGGCGGGCCGTACAAAATCTGACCGAGGACTGTGATTGGCCCACGGGCCAGACTTTGGACTTGTCTGGTCCTGTACTATGTTACATCATTGTTATTGTAGAAGTATGATACATGAAAATCCGATTTGGGCTGCAGTCTAAACAAAGCCAGAGACCGACCTGGCTGTAACCTGATTATCCCGCACCCATTGCTGTTATTGGGTGGAGGATATAAACACACTTGCTGCTCAGAAACAAAACGAAGAACAAAGAATCGTAAAAAAAAACAGCACAGGGCAAACATCTCTGCAGATTAATCTGTGATTTCTCTATGAAAGCAAAGATTTTCATTTTAAAGTGATTATACAAGTGTGCCAACATACTTATGGGTAGTATATTCAATTTCTGCCAATAAATCCGAATGAATATTCCACTCCAGACTTTCAACATATCTATTTCCATCCTTCCTTTCTCCACGCCATTTGCTTAATATACCATTTTAAAGACAGCGGGATGCACTGATCGACTAACTACAGTAATTTGTGATAAAAAACAATCTTGTTATTGAAGGGGAATGCAGTTTTACATCAGGAGTGCATCAAATCAATAAAGCTTTCCTCAAGCTTTATTAATTGCTTTGCATTGAGAGTGGAAGCTGCTTTCAGAGCACTCTTGAAAAGTCTCTCTGAACTCATGAGCAGCGATTCGGCAAATTTCAGCCTATTGAGGTAATTGATGTGTTGCTAAGACATTTCCGTGTGTTAGCATTTGTCAGAAAGTCAGAAAAGAGCAATGAATAAGAGGAGACGGGGTTAACAATGAAGCCAGTTTTAATGGGCCACTGAAAGGAACTCTTACAGAATCCACACTCACGTCAGGCCACTGTTGGACCCTCGCGTCGTGGAACGACGCCGTCATCCCTCGCACTAGTCCCACATGCACTGGCTGTCCTGCACTGCACCACACAACAGCGCAGGTGTCAAAATCACTCTACATGTGGAAATAAGGTTACAAAAGAATATCAATAGAACTAACAACAACAATTATCATAATATGAATCGTTAAATGGCTGTCAGCACGAGTTATTATCGCAATATATTTTTCCCTTCGTACACTTTACATACAATATACATCTATATTTACTTTATTTTGTGTGTATTTTTTTATTTTTTTGTGTTTGTTACTGACAGCAGTACCATAATGCTGATGACCTTTTACCTATAAGAGGCAGGGTCAGATATTCCAGTTGTGATTGGCTTTAAGGATGTGGGTTAGTTCCACCACAGGAACTAAAACACCAACACACATCATACATACGTCATACACACACACACACACACACACACACACACACACACACAACTCCTATGATGGTGAAGAACATAAATACACAAGGAATGACACTGAAGATGTGTTGATGGAACGTTTTACGCCAGCAAGGGATGCACGCGGAGCATTGGTGTGACTGCACACATCTACGTCTGAAGGTTGGGTAACACTTAACGTTACATTGCAGTAACAACGCTGTAACAATGTGGTGATAGTTTGTCTTAATTCGGTAATGTTATGGCAAAGTCGTCTCGTTGTTAATGCAATTTCCAGCTTGTTACAGTAATACCATGTAATGTCCAGGATACTGATAATCCCAACCTTGAATTTCAGGTATCGGTTTTAAGACATTCATATTCCACCAAGCTATAACCGGAGATGTATATGAAATGGACACAGTGTTCTACTCTCACAATAAAGTTTAAATCTTCTAATTTCCTCCAAATGGGAAAATAACTTACAAAGTTGACAAATCACGTGATGTTGAAGAAATCCTGACACTAATGATAGAAGCGAGGGCTAGGCTCATCCTCCTGGAGACTTCCGTTTGCAACCAGTCGCCCCCTGGAGGCTTAAATGCTACTTCCATCATATTTCCTGTCCTTCACTTTTCCAAATGCAAGACTGTGTTTTTAATATTCAGTCTAAGGCTATAACGAGCAACTTCAACAACATTATGCTCCAACTGCATGGGAGACGTCCTGGTCACATGACTCTGCACACACCTGTGCTTAGTGAAGCATGTACGTCACATTTAGGCTTTACAGATGAAATCAGATTTGACTTTTCATCTAATTTGGTTCAAAATGGATGATTATCATATTATAATGCTGAAATTCAACTGCTTTTATGACCTAAACACACTTTCCATTGTTATCATCAAGGTATTACAATTAAATAACGTCCCTATTACAAAGATATATATCCAAACAATGACCACACTATTACTATATTGTTACTGTGCTGGAATGTTAAGTGTTGTTTTCCTATGTTAGCTCTACAGTTCCCTGGTTTGTGCTGAAATAGTCGTCTGCGACTCCTACAGAGCTCGGCCTAGACAAGCTGCTCTACTTTGTGCACTTAAAAATGAACATAGTATCCTCTTACTTTAAAAAAAAAAAGGAGTCAGGTGTTCCTGGCTCCTAGCTTTACGTCTAAGACAAAGGAGGAAGAGCATGGACATGAAGAAATTAAAACCAAAAAAAAAACAAGAGGAACCTCAAAGACATGCCAAGGAGTCTTGAAAATAAGAAGAAGAAAAGAAAAGAAAAGGCAAATATGTGGCTTTTAAAGCCGATGAGAGGTAAAGCCTGTACCCACAGAGCTAGAATACATAGTGAAGGATGTAACTGGCACTGCCCAGAGAGAGACATGGAAATCCAACGTACTGATCCAACTATACTGAACCCTACAACCTTCTGACTCAGGTGGAAGAGGAGAATAAAGATCCCCTTCTTCTCATCTCCTCAAGCTCCTCCTGTTACACTTGGGTCTCACTTCTAACGCGGCGAGTCTTCCTCGCCATCGTCGCCTCGTTAACTCTTCCCGTTACCGCCTCCGTCTCCCTTTCACCACTAACCACCTGCTTCCCTTGTACACCCGTCTGCTTCTCCACCTCTCCCTCGCTCTCCGTGTCTCTCTTTGGGTAGGACTCTCTGTGGGCACAGGCTGCGGGTCAGCAGGATCCCGCCAGATCACCGCTGACCATGTCTTTGTCAGGCTTGGCGTCGAGAGGTGCTGCGCCCCTCTGCTGCTGGCTCTGGAACTGGAAGTGTGACTGAGGTAGGGGCGGGGGCTGGGAATAAGCCGGTGGTTTTAAAACAGTCTGGACCAGAGGGACAGCCGGGAGCAGGGGATGTGGCTGGGGAAAGGGATGGAGATAGGCAGGGGGTGTGATCTGGGACTGGGGCAGCATTTGGGACTGGTGCACTGGCGGAGGCGGCAGAGGGTGGGGCTTGGCCTGAGGCTGTTGCTGGATCTGGACCTGCGGGGGCTGGTGGTGAGGGTGGTGCTGGAGCGGAGGGGAAGCGGCTCCGTTTTTACTGAGGCCACAGGACTGAGCTGCACAGTGGATCTGACGCAGCGTGTCCACCGCCTCGCTCTTAGCGTGCTTCAGCAGATCTGCCTGGCCCTGTGATTAACAACGAGAGAGAGAGAGGGAGAGAGGGATGGAGAGGGAGAGAGAGAGTGAGAGAGAGAGAGAGATAGAGAGAGAGAGAGAGGGATGGAGAGGGAGAGAGAGAGTGAGAGAGATAGAGATAGAGAGAGAGAGAGAGAGAGGGAGGATGCTTGTTAAAATCAAGAATGATCTGAAGCAAAAATTTAATGGCAGTGCAAGCACTAAATGAGCTGAACAAATTCAGGTATTATCAGTAAGGACCTGTGTGATAATGAGGACGTGCAGTGTCAGCGTTGAAAACTGTACGTACAAAGTCAATATGTTGACACAGACATTTAATATGTGTACAGATGGAGTCTCTGCCACAAAAGAACAACAATGAAGACACCCACAAACTAAACACTGGTACGAATACTGACTCTTCGTAAAAAGTTGTTATTTTAAACTATTAGTATCAGCCTACAATTACATAACTGGTGCATCACCATTGCTATTTAATTAGGGCCCGAGCATGAATGGCAAGGGGCCGAAACGGAACATATTGTTGTCCTTCAGATTGTTATTATTGTTCTGTGGCTTCCAAAACTTGGTGGGAAGACGTTACAGCCCAAGACGAACAAAAAAGTCGATTGTAACCATGGCCTCAACTCAACAGGATGTCGGGCATTTTGAATTTTGGCGAATTGCACCCTATGTAAAAAATTGCACCCTATGTATAAAAAAAACGGCAGATTGGTTTCGGTTACAACATCCACAGCCAGATGTGAATAATAAACCCACGATTGCCAGTGACTGGACCTACAAACAGATAAGAGTGACGATTAGTGAGCATTTAGTATCAGTGCACATTAGTTATTAGCATTTAGATTACATTTTTCTATCATACACTTTCTAAATTGTGTCTAATTAAGTATAGATTAAAAGGTAAAATGTGCAACAGGGGAATAGTTAGAGCATTAACTAACATGTTCCAGGAGGGGGCAGTATAAAGCCACAGTATGAGGTCCTTTTTGGTCGCTGGCCAACTGCTCCTCTCAGCTGGTGAACAGTGCTGTCATATGGTGATAGTGTTATACTACACTTCTGTAATTTATCTTGGAGCGCCCAGGGATGAAGACATGCCATATGTGGAGGAAGTGGTCAGGCAGGCGTCCCGCCATACAGCACTGTCGAGTCAGTCTGGGCCACTGCCACGGCCGCTCGCCTCCCTAAGCTCTGCCATGTGGGAATGTGGTGTTTTTTTTTCCACACTGGTGGGTGTTTCTGCGTGTGAGGTGTTTATATTATTAGATCTGGCAAACAAGAGAAAAGAAATCTGACCACATGGTTTTACCTTCTCTCGCTCAGGTCTTTTGCCAACGCTCTCTCTCTCTCTCTCTCTCTCTTTCAACATCTGCCCCCCCCCCCCACAGAACCACTCCACTCTGGACTCTATCTGACCCACTGTGACAGCTCAATGGGCTAACATTCCTGTGAAGAGGCACAGACTGACCTGTTCCGTGCCAGACTGAAATGTAGACGTGCGAGGGCCACAGTTCTCGGAGCCAGAGGGCCGAGAGCAGCGTGTTTGAAATACTGTAGGTATGAGTGAAGGTGTGTGCGGCCCTGCACACACACACACACACACACGCACACATGTGCACACACCACTCATCGTCCTGCTCCCAGGTGATTATTAATAAACTGTAAGTGTCATTTTATCTTCGCCACTCCACTGGTACACAACCATGTGCATGAGCAAGTCATAGGTAAAAAAATAAAATAAATAAAAATTATGTAACTCGTGAGTCACCAGGCATAAAATGAGATAGCGAGAAGCTTGTTCTATGCGGACAGAGTTAAATCAGGACGGAGCTTCTATATTATAACAACTGGCCTGTATTTACAGAAGCTCAGACAGGGGAACCATCAGATCTCACCACTATATCCTCAATCAATCCTATCTTATACAGAATCTTCTCCTTGTTTGGCAGAAATACAATAGTAATTAACCTGACAGTAGCAACACATCACTATTATTGACCTTTTTTTCTTTTTTCTCTTTCGTCTGATTGTTATTTAAGTAATAATCAATTATAAATGTAAACTTGTTCGGTTTATAAAATGTCAGAAGATGGTGATCAGTGTTAAACAAACGTGGAAATGTTGCTGTTCTCGAAAGTCTTATTTTGTCCACGAACCAAAATGATTAATTTCTTTGACAAATGAAGAAAATAAACCAGGAAATATTCACATGTAACCCTGAGAACACTTAGGCATTTAGGCTGTTTTTTTCATTACGAGAATATGCAATATGTTGTGTCTTATATATTATATTATATTATATCCTTTTTTTCAATCTGATAAAAAAAAATATATATATACATATTTTCAATTCGTGAGATTACTGTGCTGTGATAACATGGCAATGTGTAGTAAGGTGGTAATATTGCAGCAGATGTTAATGCGTTATTAACAAAGTAATATAATAATTTGGAAATGAGAATTACTGTAGAACAGTAACACAAACTGCAGCCTCTCAAATTAAATCTGTAAAACTTTGACTTAACAATACATAAGAAGATGACAAAAACCGAATTTTTTTTAAAGTCTGAATATGTGACGTCTAAACACACATGTCCATATAAGGAGTTGTGTATTATTCCCACGGCAATTTACCATGGGTCCACCTGCGGCGAATAATTTAGTAATTGATTAATAATCGATAAATCAAATAATCGCTGCAGCTCTCGTTGTCAATGGAGGCAACTTGGACTTTGTCAGGTAACTTGAGCGATTCATTTTGTCCAAAAATGTTGTTGAACATTGTCTTTTCGTAGTTGTTTTAGTCCCACAAGCATTTCACTCAATGTACTGTAATGAACGCAGACATACACACACAGGCTCTAAGGATAAATAAAGGTTAAATGGAAAAATGACTGTGTAATAGTAACATGATGTGATAGTAAAAGTGATAAAAGCGACATAAAACGAAGAAAAAAACAACCCAAAGTTTAAATTTCAGCATCTGGAGAGGACGATGGTGGATTCTGTCAAATAAAAGATGACACTTTGGATTTTCTGACTTCAAAGACAAAGCTAATCAAAATATGAGCGGACAGTAACAGAATAATTCATATTGACCGTGACTCCAGGTTGCACTCTTCAGTGTCCATTATCCCGAATCAGGCAATCAAACATCTACCTGACCCAACACTCAGAAAGACCTAAGCCAATTGGGAGCTTCTTCACTCAATGCTAAATGATTTCAGGGAGATGAGATGAGATAAAAATATCCCCGCTGCTCTGTCTCCACTTAGCCAAACAGGCTCACTGTGCAATGCACAGCCTGAGCAGCACATGGTGGGTTTTTTATTCTTTTTTTTCATCAGTGCTGGTTTTTACTAACAGTGCTCATAGACCCAATAACATGAGGGCATTAGGGGACCTTATGTCCCATGTTGTGGGACAGGCAGAGACAAGAAGTCCTCATTTTCCAGGCATGTCCGAAAGGCTCAAATTCTCCTCGTGGGGAGAAATGCAGCAGCCTGTGTGTGTTGGCAGATAAGTGTGAACAATCCAATCATATCTTATCAAGATGTTACATAAGCAAATAAATGAAACAGCACTTGGATGCAACGGCAAATAATTAAGAGGTTTAGGGATTAAATAGAATTAGCTCAGGGAGCTTTCTTAAAACACCATGTAGTTTAATCTCTGGAACAGGGTTGAGCGCTTACCCAGCTGGTTATAGTTCCTGAGATAAATCACATGTTGACATGAAGCAGAGGCATTAATCGCCGTGTTACACGGACAGACTCTGTGGATCTCTGTGGATCTCTGTCGAGTTAAAGTCGACGTCAGCGCGGTTTGGTTCATCTCACCTTGAGCACAGTGATGTTCCACGCGTAGCTCTCCATGGCTTTCTGGAGTTTGCGGCCTTTCAGTCCCTCCTTTGCTCCGATGCGATGCAGGTCCTCGTGGAAGTCCAGACCTGGACGGAGACACACGTGAAACACACAATCATTATTAAAAACGTATTCATATTTAAATAAGTCACTTTATTTTGCACATTTTTATTGTGTACAGTGTTGATCTCTATCTCAGGAAACAATGGCACATATTTTAATCTCAGCATTTATTCCTGCTCTTTTATGCAGATTAATTCCCTAGTTAATCTATTTTTTTTTTTTTTTTCACATTTTAAAATGTCTAAATGATTTTTGATCGTCTATTATTTTAAATTCCGCAGGTGCACCCTTGGTAAATTGCCGTGGAAATAATACACAACTCCTTATCTGGACATGGACATGCTGAGTCAAATGAATCATTTTATATCGCATATTTTTAAAAAAATCCTAAAAACGATGATTGCGCAAAAGTCACAAAATAGATATATTTATTTTATTTTTGTTCATAAAAATGAGCCAAGTGAAGCTTGACCTGTGACACGTTTCCAAATTTCACAAATTTAATTATTATTATTAATAAAATTATAAACGTAAATAAAAGTTATAATTTCATCAGATTGCCTATAGGTTGTGCTAAAAAAAAGGATATAAGACACTGTATTGCACTACTTAAAGCCTTTATATACATTTTAACATAGTAATGGAAACAAGCAGCCTAATTGCTCTGTGTTCTAAGGATTAACTAGCTTATAATCTTCTGTGTGGTTGGAAAACTACATTTTCATGTTTTTTGTCTTGTGAAATAAAACGTTTTAAGACAGATTTACCTTTGATAAACATCTTACAGAGGGCACGACAGACAATTGTTTGAAACACAAGTCACAAACAGTGAGATAAAAGTGCTTCATGCTGCTTTAAATACATATATAAATATAAATAAATAGACTTTAAAGACATCATAACCACTGGGCCAATATTAAAACAAAAATATATCGCAAGAATACAAATAAATGCATCAATAGTGTATGTATCAAAGGTGCAACAGATAGACATAGATCCATATCATGACCAACTTGCTCCATAACTTTCCTTTTTTTTTTTTTTTAAGGAAATCAGTGAATCTGTTCAGTCACGTGACAGAAACACAATCATAACATCCATAACAAATGTAGACAAACAGTTTCTTGTCTGCTTCTTATCCCTTTTTCACTTTGCACTGCGACATATTTTGCACAACAAACAAACAGCTAACTCCTCAGGTCAGTGTTACGGCGGTCGATAATGCTGCATTACCAATTACACCTCTAATTAATCCATCTATAGGTCCGGCTTAGTTTATCCCGGGCAGATGATGACTAATCCACTGGCTTTCAAGAGCACACTCCACCTAAAGCTGCCTCTTTGTCAGTCTGTCCCTGACAACTGACCTCATGTAACTCCAGCTTTGATTGACCGTCGTGCAGACTATTGACAAAACATAATACACTGTAATTTACAGCACTGGCAGTAACTTACTGTTGAGTCCTCACCTCTTTGCAGTGACTAGTTGGTGCAAACAACTGCCTGCACCATTCAATCAATGTGGGCGAGCTCCATAACTAAAGAGACGGTGACACGTTACATTACTGTGCTGTGATAACATGGCGATGTGTAGTAAGGAGGTAATACTGCAGCAGATGTTAATATCCAGATAATTACTGTAGAACAGTAACACAAACTGCAGCCTCACAAATGAAATCTGTAAAATGAATTAAATAAGTCGATGTGCAGGTGTTTTTTTTGTTGTTGTTTTTTTTTGCAGGACTACTACTTCAGCAACACCAACCAGCAAAATTATACCCCCCTTAAGAATAAGAATAATAAGAAAAATCAGCTCATGTGAACAGTGTGGCTCTAACACTGTCTGGGGAGTTGATGTCAGAAGGTTGCTCTGATCACACTTCCTACCAGGGTTTCCCTGCAGTGGAAGTGTACCTAACAAACTGCCAACTGAGTTTGCAGCACCTCAATTGTTGTAAAAAACAATCCTTTAATAATTATTATTATTAATAATAATAATAATAATAATAATAATAATAATAATAATAATAATAATAATAATAACAATGATAATTATAATAATATTAATAATGATAATAATAATATTAATATCAATAATAATAATAATAATAATAATGATAATGATAATGACAATGATAATGAGAATAATAATAATAATAATAATAATAATAATAATAATGTCCTACTACAATAGCTGAATTAGAGTGAAGGAAACTTCTTATGTTAAAAATATTGGTTTAATATTCCATTCAGCACCTTATAGGTTCAATGTTGAGCTTTCTGTGACGACCGCACACCACACTTAATGGGCAGCTGTAACGGCGCTGTAAATGGTCTGTACTTATGTAGTGCTTTTAGAATCTTGATGACTACTCAAAGCAGCTGTGCACTACAGTTTTGTCATTCCCCCGTTCACTCACACTTTCATGCAGCGCATTTTCTACAACTCATCTTTTTTTTATACTCATTCACACGCTGCCAGCACAACCATCAGGAGCAATGTGGGGATAAGTTTCTTGCCCAAGGACACATCAGCACGTAGGCTAGCGGAGCTAGAACCGACAACCTCTGAGCTGAAAGACGACTCTCTCTACCACTGAGCTGCCGTCGCTGTAGCTCCTTTAACCCTTTAACACCTAACCCTCAAAATGTCCCTCTGGACTTTTTTTGATTCATCTCACCATAAAAGGACCAGAAAATGTCCTGTAACTAAGTGCTTTTGCCCATTATTCCCAGAATAACTTCCAATATCTGGCAGTGAAGAAAAACTAAAAGGTTTATTTAGGAAAACACTGCGGTTACAATAACATTTCTTTCAAGTCTTTGTCTCTCAATGTGCAACAACTGGCTTTGACGTGCAACCTCTCAGCCTTCAGAAACCATCGTGTAACTACGGTAATTGTGCAAAGTGTGCTTGTGCAAACGTGTCGTCCGTACGATAAGCTCTGTGTTAAAGGGTAAATTAGAAGGTTTCGAGGTACAGTGTGCAATAATTAGTCTAGTGGTGAGACAAGTACGGTGGCCTTCACATACCAGAAAGGATGTAAACATTCTCTCTCATCTCTCTCTTATTATTCCTTACTCTCGCAGCCACTTTCTCTCTCTTCTTTGTTGTTGTATGCATTAGGTTTATGCGGGAAAAGCCATTCAACATCGGTTCATACCGACGGCCTCTGTAAATTCATATACAGGCTTATTCTGTTTCTGAGCCTTACAGTTGTATTAGCAGAGCTCAGGGTTGATTTGATCTTGTAATCTGGAGTAGTTTATGGGCTGTTGTTGCTGCTGCTGCTGCTGCTGCTGCAGAGCTGAGCTGAGCCACGGTGGTTTCTGATCACAGGACTTGGGGAGAGAGGCAGGCACGGAGCCGAATAAGAGATGAAATTAGCTAGTGGCGGCTTGTCACAATACGGCCTCTTCAAGCATTTAATTTACCAATTATCGAGCATTTCCTCCCTCTAACAGTCCCACAGTTGCTGTTCTTTACTGTCACTTAAAGTCTTTGAAATCCGAGCCAATAAACAGAATGTGGCCCCTGTAGCAGACTTGAAGGAAGAGAAAATGTAGTGCTTTGAACAACAGAGAGACGGAGGGGGGACAAAACTATATCACAGTAGAGTAGACACACATACACAGACAAAAGCATCCGTCTGGATTTACAGTCTGCAGAGAGTAGAGAGGGTCCCCCCCCCCTCTTTGTAATAAGAGCTGCAGCAACATCTCTTATGCTCCAAATAAATAACGCCTGGACAAAGAGCATGCGTGAGAGAGAGACAGAGAAAAATCTGAATCTCCAAAGAGGATGTGATGAAAAGAAATGATGAAGCCAAAGAGGTGAGAGGGAGAGAAACAATCACATCAGCGTTTCATTAGTGTCGAGTCATACACGCTGCAAAGCCTGAGCACAATATCACGACTGAAAATACAGAGAGAGAGATTTTCCAGCTGCTGAAGAGGCTGGGAGAACACTAACTCTGTGAAAATCCGAGGGAGACAAAGAGAGGGACATGTTTTTTATCCCCTGGATTTCCACGGAAATGGAACGGTGTGGCCACAAATCAAGCCAGCACAGTTGTCAGCCAGAGAAGCTCTGCATTAATAAGTACGGTTGCGCTTGCCGAGAGAGACAGCCTGTTCCCTGAGCCTTCTTTAAAGATCCACTGGGTATAATTTATTGGCAGAAAGTGAATTAACGGCAACAAAATAACCACTATCTTCACAATCAATTTGTCTGTTGATTATATTATCGACGTATTGTCGGAGCAAATAAAAGCAGAAAATATTAACATTTGAAACGCTACACAAATCAGGCAGCTTCTAAAAAACAAAACCACTCAATCCGATTAATATTAATAATCAAAATAGTTGACAATCTAGTAAGCGGTTAATGATCATCCCTCTTTCATTTGATAATATATTTGATAATATAACAG
Organism: Solea solea; assembly: GCF_958295425.1. Lineage (NCBI taxonomy): Eukaryota > Metazoa > Chordata > Actinopteri > Pleuronectiformes > Soleidae > Solea > Solea solea. Next base: position 9,607,995 of record NC_081149.1, on the reverse strand, counting down.
CACTCTCATTTACAGTTATATTAACATGAAATAAAAATGAGTACATCAAATATTGACTTAATTATTATTATTATTATTATTAATAATAATAATAATAATAATAATAATAATAAAAAAACTTCTAGTAACTTAGGAACATTAATCAAGTATCTGAGAGAAACCTTTGTGTGAGCTGCCCAGAGTTCCAACTCTTTGCTCAATATGTTCTTATTTGGCTTTTAGTCCCAGTTGTGCTTGATATTTACTTACACTTATTTCGATGTGGGTGCAGGTAACATTTTTGCTTTATTTAAGCATGCACAGCACTTTGGGAAACAGGGGCGACCTTGAGCTTGACCTTCTGTAGCAGCCCAAAGGGACAAGCCAGTCAGGATATGTGTTACGAAAGTGGAACATCAACATGCAAACAAAGAACAACCTCCCTGACGTGCTTGGAAAATGGGAGGACCTGTGTTTGTTACAAGCCGCAATGTTACCATTAAATGTCACCAGTTCTCACACACTGGACCTTTAATACTGTCAATGCTGTTGTCAAGCCAGACCAATGAATGCCTCACAGCCTCAGACAAAAACAAAAGAGACGCTCAGAAGCACAGAGATGTTGTATAAATGGCTTAATTAATTCCCGAGTTGTCTCTCAGGCACCGTATCCTCTATAATGGCATCGGAAAATCAGTCTTCCTGATGACAGACAAGCTCACTGAAGGAAATCCACTAAGTTATGACATCCAGGGCAGCAGAGGCTGGTTAGGAGACAGAGTGGGAGTTCACAGATTAGATTTGCATGCAGACTCATAGGAGTATACTGTACACACAGAGACACATTGAACACAGTGGTCGCATCTGGATGTGCCAGAGTGTGTATCCCAGCTGTCCGTCTGGTCCCCCATTAGCGGTGTGTGTGATGTGGAGCCATCAATAGTGCCCAGGGGGGACCATCAAGCACCTCTCCATCCTCATCAACACGTCAGCTTCACTGCCCAAATCAAACTGATTAGCTGCAATAATGACCTGGCATAAACTGAACACAGGAAGGAGAGAGGCGACAGAGGTGGGGCTGCTGGGAAACAACAACCACAGCGGCTCAAAACTGTCCGTTCTTGTGACCATTATTGTGACGCCCAATGTGCCAAGTCACTTCGTTTTGCTCGGATTAAAACATTAAAAGGCACAAGGTTAAGTCAGGTTGCTCATTCCTGATTGCAGCCTGCGTGTCATTGTGATTACGGCTTTGTCACAACAACAGCATTCAGCTGATGAGCCCAGCACAGTGAGAACAATGTTAGCGGCGAGGGCAAAAAGTGTCTGATTTAATCAAGTGCCTTAAAGCTGCAGTGCGTAACTATTGGCGATGGCGTACTCGGACACTGTTTTGCAGCATTTATCCCGTCAAACTGATGAATGACTGCAGTAGACTTCACTCCACTCTACTCACACTCTGTCGGTCTTTACATTAAATAAATCACTTCCTGTGTGCAGCGTGAGGATGTAGCTGCCCCGCCCACTGCTCCACTGACTCCCAGAGAAGCTGCGCTTCCGTGGAAGTGAGGATTATGCTGCATTTGTCCAATCACCGTCGAGGTCACCGCAGTGAAAAAAGAGAAGAGTTGAAGCTGCGCTTCAAGTGGTTTTAATGCGGAGTCTGCTACAGGAATACGGAAATCACGCAAGGTGATTATCATCCGTGATAAACAGCAGATTCTGAACAAACTAATGAAACGTTCTAGTCGAGCATTGAAATATAAATACGGTCTCCCCTGGACGTCACTGCGTCACTTGGTCCTGACTCACGTGTGTGTGTGTGTCACACGACAACATCAGTTTGTCAGCTTTCGATCACAACCACTGAAAAACTATCTTTGTCTTTGACACTAAAGGAGGGTTTACATACTGGAGCTTTAATCAGCAGTCAACTCATTTGACAATGGCTTGAATGTAATAATGTAATGGACAAAGTTACCCATGCAATCGCACATTCTCTGACAACCCATCATCTAACAGTACCCCTCCTCCCCCCCCTTTACTTCTCACACAGCCATTAAGCCAAAATTATACCTTTTGTCTTCCACATCGACGGAGACAAAACCTTTAATTCCTTGTAAATCTACCGTCTCTGACTTCTTGGTTTCCAGTAGCAGTTGCCATTGTTCTTATCAGCCTGTGCGAAGTCATGTGGCTTATGAGACATCTTCTGATGGGCACATTCAGTGCTTTGTCAGTCTATCAAAATAAATTCATGCCTTCCGACCCGACAGAGCGATGACAGTGTTCAGCCTGTTTGCGGGCGAAACACAAAGACGACAGAAAGAAAGCCTCCTCTATGTGAAATGGTGCATCATTTTTTTTAGGGCTTTCTGACTCGTGGTTGTAGTATTAAATTGGAGTGGCTTACCTCCGACCTCTTGACCTTTCCATTTGTCACACGTTCAGCGATGTGAAGGTCAAGTTATATCACTGCCACAATGAATAATTCATGCTCTCCAGCAACTCGGTGATTTTGTTTAAGGCACTACACCGCACGATAAATTAAAATACACTATTAAAATAACACGGTCAGATGTACTCACTTTAAAATATGCAGTCAATTACCCTGTTAAAGCTACAGTGTGTGTGTGTGTGCGTGTGTGCGTGTGTGCCAGCATTTGCCACCGACACCTGATGAGACAGGAAGCAGATGGAGAGGACAAAGAGCACGCTGAGCAGAGGAGCAGTACAGGAGTGTCGGAAATAATATTGGAAAAATAATTAGTGCATTAAAGAGAACAGATTAATATGGAATATTTAAAAGTCTTGTATCAGGCGTCATTATAATTTCCTATATTCTCTCTATATATCTCTATGAAAAGCACGATAACATAGATAAACATTTATGTTTTCTTCAGAAATCTTAACATGTTACACATTCTTAAAAAGGTTCGACATGCCACGCTCAGCTTTCAAAGACGTAATGAAACTAATATCACATAATGTAACGATACAGAAGAGAGCAGGAGTTATCACAGAGTGACGTAACACTCCTTCCTCCGCCGTGTGTTGTTAATGAGCCTCCATTTTGAAAAGTGGTCGGTCTGTTGCGTTAAAGAGGTTTACATAGTTCAAACATGATAAAATAGTCAAATGAAACATACGTTCGTGCAGCGAAATAACAAAACAGAAATAACAAGAACATGCCTTGAAATAAACTAATTAAGAATGATTCAGTGTTTGAAAGGTTAGTCGTCCTCCCTGCTGGAAAGGCTGGACTCACACACACACACACACACAAACACACATATATATATATATATATATACATACATGTTGAATTTTAATGCAGCAAGTCGCTCAGCAGTGACATAAAGTTGTTCAAACCCTCCAGCTGAAGCCAATCCTCCAGTTATATTGAAAAAGAAAGCTTTTTTCCTCCTGGACTTGTACATAATCTGATGCATACATAACGTTACAAGCCTGTTTTCTTGTTAGCATGGCCGACACACATGTGCGTGTGGTTGTTATCACGATCCTGTTTGCTTTGCCGGCTTCCTCCTTCCCTCCCTCTCTCCCTCCTTCCCTCCCAGGTTTTTGCATTTCACACCCTTAAATAATGTGAGGAACTGCTGTGGTGCATTCTGAGCTACTATTAATTCAGACCATACATTCCCACTGGCCTACAAGGTGAACACTAATTTAAATAGGTAATATGCAATCAGCAATAGGTCAGAATCCACAGCTCCTCTTCCTCTCATAAATTGGAATTTGGTCATCGGTGTTGTCCGGCAATCTGCAGTGAGACGACGTGACGTGATCTCTTGCGTTCACTAATTCAAAATGCAGTTAATGTCTGGATGCACGACTGAAAAGACACAGAATCATGTGTGTATGTATATACAGTGGTTGGTGGCTTAGATTGAGGCATGTGTGTTAGTGCCGGGGGCAGAGGAGTGGGAGTAGGCGATATGGGGAAGTGCTATGTTTGGCATGCAGCTGAGGCCCCTCAGCGCTGTCGCTCCAGCCCTCAGCCTCATTGTATCCATCATTCTTACATAATCCTGCTCTCGTGTGGTAAACTCGTAACTGCCAATGAAGGAACTTCCATGTTTTCACTTTAATTAGATTCCAAGGATTACAGTGCGCTCGCTTCTCCAGAAAAGTCTTATGAAGCCCTTTGAAAATAAGTTGAATTATCACAAAACAAAGCTGATTTTCTCACTGTAACTTCCTTTTTATTTTTGTTTTTTTTGGGAGAAACAAAGTCTTCCCCTGGCAGCAGCAGTGAGTAAAGCATCAGCCTTTGGTCGTGTGAGGTTTCAGCTAAACTTCCCCAATCATCGCCTTTGAAGATGCCTTCAGCTCTGAGCGCGGGAACCGTGCAGCCCAGGGACAGTTAAGCCATTCAAAACACACCCCTGGTAACTGCACGGCACAAATATCAGCTCGGGCTTGTTGTGCTGGGCATGTGGGCATAGCGGACTTAAATTGGCTTATCAGCCTCAGGATACTGGGCTGCCATGTGCCAGAGAGCAAATCTCCCAAGTTTACTTTGGAGTCATCTGCATGCACAAAGTAAAAATGGCTTCCCGTGTTTCTGCCCAAAATTATACAAACATATAAACCTTTAACGTTCATTTAAAAGCACAGTATGCAATTGCTGCCATTAGGGGTCTCTCGATCAAATAACAAAAGACCTACATTAGCTGGTGCTAAAATAAACAGCTTTATTTTTTGCGGTAACGGAATAATTGAACTAATTACAATAAAATGCAGCGCGTTACTATAATTAAGCTCACTGAAGCTGTTTTCATCCAGCCAAACTCTCACAGCCGTGCAGGAGCTGCATAAGTAATGATGATTGGCTAAGGAAACTGGAAGTACCTCATAGAGATAAAAAGGCAAGAATGTTAACATCAAAAGCTCTAAAATATCAGTTGTGTTTCATTGTTCTACTATTATAAACATCCATCCATCTTCTATAGCTTTATCCTCATGAGGGTCGCTGTGCCAATCTCAGCTGACATAGGGCTACAAAGTAATTCAAATATCTATAATAATGTATTAAATGTGAAAGATCGTCCCACAGCAACAGTAAAATAGTGTAGATTAGTGTACAATGTTTTCTGTTAATAACTTATTCTATTTCATTGTCCATTCATTGTCTATTTCATGTCCATTTCATTCATTAAAGACATTTAATATTTAGTAATTGAGCATACAATTTAAATGTAAAGTTAAATGGTGGCGGGCAGTAGCACTGCTGTTTTAAGATACTTTAATGCAGAGAAGTTACATGGTATTTCTTCTATTGTTTTTATTTGCACCATTCTGTCGGAACTTAAACTGCAAGTGCATGACTTATGTTACTGTAAACGACACCTGTACATGACCACACCCCCACCGCCCCTCTACCACATAGTTGCAATAATAACTCCAACCGTTTGCAGCCACCTTGATTAACTAGCGCGACGATGCCGCTGTGTTTCGACCTTGCCTCTGTCAGACATGGCGTACATACAAATCACTTCCTGTGTGCAGCACAGCAATGTTGCCAGAGGACATTGAGACTCATAACACAGCTACAGAGAGTCACATGGAGCGGATAGAGGGAAGGGAAGCTGTGATTGGCCATCAAGACCAATCCCGGACAATAAAGGATCCTTATTGTCATAATACAACTGAAATTGCACAACAAGGTCAGACGGAGGGTTTGATCAGAGCCGCTGCGACTGAAGGGACCAACCTCACAGAATGTGTCTAACATACTTACATTCATTCATCAACCGGAGAGCTCAGAGGAAACCCATGCAGACATGGAGAGAACATGCAAGGTCCCAGAGTGGGAATCAAACCCAGCACCTTCTTGTTGTGAGGCAACTGTGTACAGTGTGAAGTACGTATGGTCGGTATTTTTTATTGCACTTTTCTGGTTTTCTCGATGACCACTCAAGGCTGCTTTACACGACAGTGTTGGCAGCCATCACACCCATTCACTCACACGTTACAATGGAGATGTCCAACGTGCTTCTATTTAAACAGGGGTTTTTCACCGGATTAACTGCTGAGTGGTGAAGAAGCAAAACAAATGAGAGGCAATTAGTGCCGAATGTCAAATAGGCCGGAGAAGATCGGCCACTTGAGTTCTTCATTTAAAGCCATTTGTCTCCTAATGAGCTTATTAAGGTCAATTTTATTCTCTCTTCTGAAAAACACAATTCTAACAAAGATACTTTAGGTTCACCCCCCTTCTCTGTGTTTTGTCATCCCTCCCCTTTCGTTTCATTTCTCTCCTTCTCAAAGGACGTTTACACTCGATGTCCTCTTCCTCCCGCAGCTCAGTCTGTGTGGCTGCCAGATTTATTTTTCCTTTTTCTTTTTTCTTCACCTTTTCAATGACATGATAACGATATGGTGAAAACTCATTGATAATGACCCAATCTATCAACAGCTGCTGTCGACGGAGACGCTGCTGGAGTGAACACACTGCACTAATTCTATTAGATAAGAGGATGTGGCACATAACACGTGATGCAAGGTCTAATAGTGTATGAATCATACGGTTTTTCATCAAAACAGAGGAGCTGAAAATAGTCCTCTCCAAAACAGAATTTATTTTGTTTTGTGTCTTATGATCTTATTTTTCCAGACTAACATATGAAGATATGACAGCAAGTGACATAATTCCATTTGACTAACACAAAGCTTGGCCTTGAGTTGTGAGTCATCTCTCTCTCTCACTGCAGAGTCTATTGTGTGCTTCTCTGGCTTGTGTCCTACATTTGAAAAAAAAACAACAACAAAAAAACAACAACAACCCAGAATCATCTCAAGCTGATAGCCAGGAAATTGTCTCCAGGTGTTGCAGCTATAAGAACTTTGGCACGTTCCTGTGATGTAGCATACCTGCACGTTGTGCTTGTGTGAGCTTGGAGTAGACCACATCAGCTGACTCGATTAGCGTCCTGGTGGTTTGGATCATCTAGAAGACAAAGATACATGGAGTTAGTTTTGCATCTTAGCAGAGTCATGCAGAGCTGGGATGAGGCCAAACACATGGGAACTTCATATAGTTTTAAAAAAAAGGAGCAAAATGAAAAATTTACGGGAAAAAAATGAAAGTGAGGTGTCTCTTGTTAGGCTGTAACCTTCAACCAATTCCACCCTTTCACCAGCCGGGGCTTTTGTTTATGTGTACATTAACAATAAAGCCTCAACCAAATGAGCTCTTATGTAAATGTGTTCATCTGATTACTTTAACTGCGGGACACATCATCATCGTTGTCGGAAGAAGTGGATATTTTCCAATTAACCGCGTGTGGGCGAAAAACATTGTCGGGATTTCCTTTTCATTTGGCATGAAAGAACAAGTGAACTTCATATTGCAATCATGGGAAAAGTTAAATTGTAAGCAGGCGGTTAAGTCAGTTGCGCTGTGTTCAACTTTATAAGCCTGTAGAAATGGAGAATATATTGGTCTGAGCATGTGGAGTACACTGGACTCTACTAATCTAATTTAACTGAATTTATACACTGTACATATAATCTCAGTATAAGCCCCTTCAATCACTTATGTATGTGGAGAGACTCCTTATAAATGATTTATTCCAGCATCCCCACGCTCACTGCACCATTTGTTATGGACATACAAACTACACAGTAATAACCTGACCCGTGTAAAATCTGTTTATTATATACACGAACATGTGTACATGTATTATGTCTGAATCTGTTAAGAGCAGTGGCGGCTGCTGGTCTTTGAAAACGGGGGAAGCTCATTTCGGGCCCAGTTATTTATTCATAAATTCAGCAAACGAACAACAACTAGAACAAGGAAACTCAATAATTATGTAACAGCTTTTTTTATTTACAGTGTACATGTACAAAATGAAAATGGTCCATATCGCCGGGCAAATAACACACAAAGACAGGCTATTTGTCTCCAGACCTTGCTTGCAAAACTCCACACAGGACTGAGGCAGAAAAAGCTGCGCTGTTGTGTATGTTTCTGCAATGCTGTCAATCTAAAACTGACTCCACCCGTCAGACCGTTCCTACCATGAAGAAGCCCACCCACAGAAGCCCTCCATTGACTCCCAGAGAAGCTGAGCTTCCCTGGAAGTGATGTTCTTGCCGCATTTGTCCAATCACCGTCAAGCTCACCGCAGTGAAATAAAACTATTCTGTGCCGCCCCATAGAGAACAGTTGAAGCTGAGCTTGGAGTACATGTACTGTATAGTGTTACCACAAGGACGGATGCAGGTGCCTATTTTCACCTCCACTTTTGCAACTGACCATCACAGCGTGGTGTCGCCTGAGCCGTAAACATCATCCCACAGGCTGATGTGAAACGGCTCGAGCTGCCTTGCAGCAGTGAGGAGGAAGATAATGAAGTTTCACACTTCTGTTAGCAGGGAGACAGGAAGTGGACTCTGATACTGTGGGTGTGTGCGTGTGCATGCCTTTTCTTGCTCTGCAGTCCTAATGAGAAGTGGTGTCAGTGGAGAGAGTGAGCTCAGTTTGGACAGTCCCTTTAACAAAGGCGATGTGTCAAACGCACCCGATCAGCCCACACTTCCAAGAATTTATTGATGTGAGCAATGTGTGACGACAGCATTATCATCACTGACAGTTGTAGCCATAACGAAAGTTAAATGGAAATGATTCCATGCGACTGGGTCTTGAACCTAGATTACTTCCTGTTGGTGCACAAAATGTTGAGTTGACAAAGAAGCCCAAGTATAATTTATTATAATTATACATCAAACTGAATTTTGACACACACAAACAATGGCTAATGAAGCATTTTGGGTAAATATGTTGTTGTAAAGGTTAAAGAACGAATGGAAACATGCAGCGTCAACACGTGTTTACATGCCCACACTGATCTTCAGAATGACAGTCACAGTGTGCTTTAGCTACTATATGATCAGCTCAAGGTCAGAGCCCATATGTGGGGTTGAATTAATATAATAATTAATAAATAATGAAATAATTAAAAAAATATTAAAAATAAACTGCATATTTAAAAATAAATAAATAAATGAAAATGAATTTAAAATAGCTTAGCTTTTTATACAAATAACAAGCATCCAATCAGATAACAAGGGTATTTTAGGGTTTAAGGGTTGATATATGTATCTTAAATACAATAATCTAGGCTTCTTCCACCTTGTCTGAGGAAAACATGTTGTGGAATGGAGCGTGAGAGTAGCTCTGACATCACCAGGAAGCCCCTTGCTTGATCTGGGCCTCGTAAAAGCCAAAGTAGCTCAGTTTTGGTGCTGCACGCTGCGTCACTGCTTATGTCAGCAGGAAAAAAAAAGAAAAAAAAAAAAACCCAGCAGATAACCTGAGCACAGCAGCATAAACTAGACAACCTTGTTCCTCACTCGTGAGGGACCCACTTCACCAGCTCCCACTGAGCTTCACAAGCAGCAGGATGAGGGGGAGTAGACACCGCGGGTGATAACTAATTACAGGCAGAGTTCTTCAAACCCTCTTTTTGGGCTGTGCCAATGTCAAGTGGTGAGAAATGCAGTGTTTTTATAGCGGAGGAGGCAGGATGAAGAAGGACACGGGAAATTATACAATGAGCAGTTGCAGCTTGACAGACTGACTTGTCAAATATGCGGTTTGGGCCTCGTTTAAATTCCTTGTCAAACACACCCAGCAGTGTGAAACCTCAGTCATCTACTGTACCATTAAGGGAGCGAGATAAACATCTGCTTTTCTTTTTCATTTTGGTAGGAGCAGCACCTATGAAAATCTGCCGAGTGCAGGAAGTGCTTATCACATCACCACAAACCTCTGATATCAAACCTCGGAGCCTGAACGCTTTGTTTATCTGAACCTTCAGTAGTGCAGTGTTGTGCACTGTGAGGTGCGATTGCCTTCACCAGCCATTCTCAAACTTAAATCTAACTATCGTTTGCACAGAGGGATGATTCAAAACTCTTATCAAGACACACACTTTGTTTCCTGCCTCATGCCTGACCCTGCATTACCGTCAGAACCTCGATAAGAATTAGTGACTTCTTTCCCACATGCATCAGGGAACTATGGTGGCCTTCGCGTACCAGAAAGGATGCATCTCTTCTATGTTTGTAAAGTACGCTTAAGTTTCAAAATGTAAAAGGCAGCTGGTCCATCGGTTACGGCGACTGTAGGAACATGATGGCACAAGATGGCGACCACAAGGACTCAAAACAAGGACTGATTTCATAGCAATTATGCACTTAGTCAAACACGCTTGTGGTTTATTTCTGCCAATAAACGCTCTTAGATGGCACACACTGGACATGCTGACCTCTGGTCTTCTGTCATGCTTCACCAGATGTCCTCAGACTTTCTTGTTTCCCAAAACACCTGCTCACCTGTGTCCAATTCCCCATCTTGGGAAGCATTTCTCATGTACCTCATTTGCTAATGTCTCACTCTGATCACAATGAGAACAGATCGGAACAGTCCTGAATGCACAGAAACTACATTCAGACGTGGTTTGAGGATGAATTTGTGCACATTTCTCAGCTGCAGGAAGCTGTTGTCTGACCAGCAGTAGTTTCACAGCTAATTTGCAGACACAAAAATGCCACAAAATGAACACTGAGCACTCGTGTTGGGAATCACAGGGTACCTCACATGACACATGGTCCACAATACCAATAATATGAGATAATAATAATGATTCTGTGATAATCAATATTGCGAGACAACCACATAGCGATAGATAAATCACGATATCCGTCTAACTGAAGAAAACTAAACATCCGTGAAAATTCAAAAGTGCAGGTTTCTCAGTTTATTCACAACACAGAGAACAGAGTGCATAAATCTATTCTCCCCCATTATCCGACTGTGAACTCCATCTTCTTTAGCCAGGTAACTCCCACCCAAGTTTCCCTCATTCAGTTGAGCAGTGCTGCCGTGAGGAGACATGGACTAACAACGCTCGGTGAGTGAAACGGACAGGGTTTACTTTAGAGCAACTTCATTTATTAATCAAAATATCCATATTTGCCCTGACGTAGTGATTATCTTATTGCACGAGGGGAGGGGAGCGTGTCTCTTCTTTCTCTCTCAGTCACTAGCACTTGACACACACAGAGACGCACAGATACGCTGACAGTAGACTCATCTGTACAGTCAGGCATAATGTTGTTCTTGCAAACAGAGAGACATTTCTTTGCCAGCCTGTGCGTCTGACCCCTCTGTGCTCCTACGACCAGCTGAGATAAGGCGTGTCCTGCACTAACTCATATTTCCGCACAGCAAAAAATGCACGTTTGACACAAAAATTCAGATTTATCCACAACAACTATTCAGGTTTCAGTATGAAACCATTGCATTTCTGGTACATGTGCATGTGGATTATTCACCATGTCATAGGCGGTGAGCACTTTGCGCAGCAGCTCAGGAACCGGACCCTGAGCCTCCATGGTGGGGTAGGCCTCGCTCAGGTCCACCGTGACCCTCAGTGACCGCTCACTGTTCATCAGCCATGTAGACACCGTGAGGATACACTGCTTCATGTTGGCCGCCGGGGTCAGGCCACACAGTTCCTTGAAGGACACCAAGGCATTCTGGGAAGAAAACAACCACAGAGAGCGATAGTTATATAAGTACAGTGTGGACGTGTGGGAAAAAAATGCAATCATTATGAACAATAAATGTTATATTTCTCTGTATAACTACATAGGACTAACTAGGTCATTGTCAAATCATCAGGTTTATAATGGAAGGACCTTGAGTGAGGAGATCTAAACAGAGCGCTGATAATTCAACCATCAGACCACGAACAAGATAAAATACTAACAAGTGTTTTGTGAAGGAGACAAAAATCTGCAAAAATCTGTTTCCCATAAGTTAACTTTCAAGTTTTCTCCTTCATCCTTCTTCATATGTGAAATCTTCATATCTAGGTCGCTACTACAAATATTTATGTTAAAGACGATAACATTTTCCATGTTGCGCTCGCGCTGTGACACGGATCACTGCACATCTATTCAATGCTGCTCTATAATAACATGTCGACTGTAACAATAGCAACAATAGAAGCCTTATTTATATAACAATCCTGACGATGTTTTTCCCCAAACAATGTTCGCAAGTAAAAACAATAAAAAAAAAAACATAAAATAAATAATCATGCCACAGTCTGGTGGTGATAAAAATCACGGACAAACAAAACCCAGTGAGCGAGAGGTAAATTACGCAAAAGACAAGAAGGAGAAGTCAGGGTTGGAGCCTTGACAGCAGAGTAGCACCGATAGCAAATCATACGTTTTATCAGGGGCCGCTGCTGTTCATTTGAAAATCCACCACTTATCACAAGGTTAGTGATTCAAACCTTGAGCTCCTCTGCGCCACATGGTGAAGTGTGTGTTTATTTGTGGAGTTTATGAATCACTTTGGAGGAAATCATCTGTCAAATAACGAGGAGCGGCGAATAAATCTGCCAGCATTTTGTCTCGTTTTTTTTTCTTGTCACATTTCCAACGTGTTTTTTTCTTTAGCGTTTACTCTCGTCCGGTCAGGTCTCTGCATCGCTGTCATCACTGCAATTTAGGGCTTAATAATTATACCTCAGTATTTTTTGGCTATGTCCGCATGTACCAGATACGTATTGATAGAAAGCTGGACACAGGCTTTATCTCTGAGCTCATGACGAGCTTTATCCACCTTAGAAAATATACAGTGATTTCTGTATTCTAGTTGTTTATGATTTAACTGTAAACTGTATTATTATTGTCAATCATCCATCCAGTATCTTCACAGCTTATACTTATATAATGATAAAGCGGGAAAAACAGGAGGTGATCTCAGCAGACACTGGTCAACATAGTTGAACTCACATTTAATGGACAATTTATTGTTTCTAATCGACCTAAGGAAGCCATAGTACCTAAAAGGAAAACCAACGCAAATGCGTAAGAAAATAAACATAACTCTTAATGTAAAAGGTACACATAACCTCACACTTTGCATTGTAAACTAGTCAGTAATACTCCCCCCACCAACTCCTCACTGACCAAATCAACTTGATGACTTGATTGAGTGTAGCATCACCACGTTCAACAGCAGTCTATCAGCCTCAACTCAATTTAATTTGGACTATGCTGCCCGTGTCACTTCTCTCCCTCCGGCTCACTCTTCACCTTTGCTGACCCAGTTTCCAGTCCAACTGTGCGGATTCACAGTCTGCTGCTCCAGCAACACGGCGACTGTCTCTCAGAGTATTCCATTCCTCTGCCAAGAATGGCATTTTAAGCATTTTGTCTTCATAGCAACACATCAGTTTGGTCGGTTAAGGGACAGCGAGGAAAAAAAGTGTGAGGAAAAAAATGGTGTGAGAGAAAAGGAAAGGGACAGTGAAAGAGAAGCAGCGCAAGCAGGAGCTGAGACTGAACTGCAAAAACATAAGAAGAGTACGTGCGATAAGGGGTAGTGGAGGGTAATGGAACAGAGCATGAAAGAGATTAAGAGATGAAAAATGAGGAAAGAACATGAGTATCATTACTAAAAATGACACTGATACCAATACTGCTTATCAATACAGATACTTGGTGATGTTGTGAGGAATACCTTTACAGAGGACGCCTAAAAGCAGAGATACAGTGGGTGGAGAGCTACTTTCTCACATCTACACTAGAGGGCAGACCTTCTGTCTGCACAGTGAAAACTGCAGTTCTATTAGCAACAGCAGTAACATTAGCTTTGCCTTGTTTTGCAAGGATGCTAGTGTTACCCCGTTTACTTGCAAATACACGTTTATATATAATGCTAAATTTAGACTTTTGAGCACTTTTCTGCCATGACAGATGGAGAGTAAACAACCACATGGACTCGCTTGATGTCTAGACTGTAAGTCTTGAACTGAACAGATTTTCAGTTTCCATTTCAACCTTTGCCCCCAAGTCTGAATGAATATCCACATTTCAAATAAAACCAGACAGCCTAGTCCAGACGCTGATTGATACTTGTTTATCAACATATATCACTTAATATTCTAGGTATCAATTAAATACCAGTCCATCCATCCATTTTCTACCGCTTGATCCTCCACATGAGGAGTGCCCTATGTCAGTCCAGCTGACATAGGGGTTAAAGGCAGGGTACACCCCTGTGTGTACCCATCCACTCTCATAGCTACGTCCAATTTAGAGTGTCCAATTTGCCTAATCTGGACTGTGGGAGGAAAGCGGAGAACCCGGAGAAAACCCATGCACACACGGGGAGTAACCTGCAAACTCCATGCAGAAAGGCCCTTATACTGACCCTTGTTTCTTGCTGCAAAGGCAAGAGTGCTAACCACTACACTAACCTTGTGGCCCTCAATTTAATATCTTTTTTTTTTATTCCCATCCCTGAACATGACTAAGGAAATAAAGGAAAGAGAACAAGCCACTGCTGGTTGTAAATCATTCCACACACTGTGCAGTGTGGGAACCAGCTGTCTCTGCAGGCTACACCACGCTCTACCTGAGAGGATGGGGTGACACTGTGGGGGCCGACCTTCCTGCAGATCAGGAGATAGGCCGGGGGACACAGTCCGCATCTGTATGCTGAACCTCACCTACACCTCCGGGCCATGGAGAAACACACAACAATGGTGAAAGGAGAAGAGCTCTCGGGCTTTGGATTGAACAACCAGTGTGTGGCGATGACCGTGTGTGAACTGTAAGCATGTATGGGCTTATGTCTCAGTGTGGTCTAAGCTGAAGTTATTAGCATTCATTATGCCTTGTATAATTGCACGCATGTGTGGAAGGGACCACATGCTTAAATGTTTTTCAATAATTGTCATGCTATAAAAGCCACACTGTTTCAAGCCATGGTGTTACAAAAGCCAATGAGAGGCTTGTGTTTTTAATTACTCCTTCCCCCTCTTTCCTCCCCCTGTAGCATTCCCAAATGAGAGCTCTGTGTCCATGTACAACACTGCTTTTGTTTCTTTATGTCCCCTCCCTCTCTCTTTCTCTCTTTCTGATTTGTATCTGTGTTACTCTCTCCTCTGCCTCACTCTCTTCAGCATTGAGTGGTGGTCAATGGGCCTGTGATGGCACACTCACATTTCAGCAAATAAAAAGTAATTCCAGGTGGGCAGCTCTCCTCCTGCCCCAACAACATTTCACAAGGGGCAGGAAATTGCTTTATTTAAGTCTCCCATAGAAATAATTGATTTGCTGCCCAGATTCATGTGAAGTATGACAACCTATCATATCTGCCCTCTATTTAATGTCCATGGATGTCCCCAGTGTTTAAAATGGTCAAAGAGACATCTCTTTCTAGTTATTCAAAGTGGGCCACCTGGAAGCTTTGCTGATCAAGGATAAAAGGAATCTTAGAAGTGCTTGAAAGAGTCGTGTATCTGCAGTAATGTGCGTGCATGTCTTGCTTAAGTTGTTAGGACAAATTCTGGCTCAACAAAAACACTGTGAGGACACACAAAAGACGTGTCTCTCTCACGCTGATATTTAAAGTTGGCTTCCAGACGCTTACAGACTGATTGCCACCTTGCAAGTTGCTGGCCACCGGCCCTCTTGTTCCCCTCCGTGGAGCCATGGCAACAGGCTCCACACAACTGGGCTCTCTGCAAGGCATTGACATCTGTGTACGTTTCACATTTAAAAGGCTAAGGCCTTATTCCGCCTGTGTCCTTTTTTAAGGCCTTCCTCTCAACTTCACCTCTCATTTATTTCAACAACTTTTATCTTTGCTTTTCAAAAAGACACATTTCCATTTCAAACCTGAGGATGGGGTGGTTTGGCGACAGGGCTTTTGATCAGGTTAATTCAATTATCTGTCAATCCACTGACATTGTTCTATGAAGGCCAGATGATTCAAAGCCACAATATTTAAATATGACTCTGACACAGGCCTTACCTGTGACTACTTCCACTTAAACTTTGGTTGACTTTTAGTTTTATAAAAGTTAAGAGGTACTGTATATGATTTGTCTGCAGATTCAACACTTGATGATGAATGAATGTTATCATCAGAACACAAACACATTTCTTTACATATGGGGCATTGGAGATGAAAATGATGTTTGCTTTCAGAACACGCCTGTTTCTACAACTTAGAAATGCACGACAACATGCCACACAATCACATCTGTGCATATTTATTTCGACCTGGCCTTTTGTTTGCTGTGCCATTAGACAGGAATTTATGACCTTGACAAATAAAACAGTGTGGAACACGAACTTAATATCTTTAGGCACCAACATTTCATGTTTGCTCTTGTTAAGCCTCTATGCGTCCTTATTCAGGGACTCATAAGCACATTAAAACAAACACAATTTTGACAATTATTTCCTGAGTAGAAAGTTTACAGGGTACATGACAAGATTATTTATATTGTGAAAAAAACTCAGTAAAAATCAGCACTAAGCTTCCCACTCAAAACTGACAGCCACAAATACAACGCATGATGTGTTAAAGGCTCACTGGCTCTTCCCGTGTTGTAATTTGTAGGGTGAGCAAATAGCAAAACGTTTGGACCCTTGCTTCAGTCATCACAGCAAAATAAGAAACTGCACTGAAAGACTTCAACTCGTAATCAGCCAAACATACTCCATGGTTACTAATCTTCATTTGAGGAGTTTTCAAGTCATGCACTAAGTGCCTAGCAACCTAGTCCTTTCCCCTGAGCAGTAATTGTACCTCATTAATGATTACACTTTTCATAAACCTTGTAATTGTCACTTCATTGCTGTTCTGTTCAATAAATTAATAAAGAACAATTAGCGCCAAGCCCCTCTCCACTATGGCAAATGTAATGAGTCTGATGAGAAACACTTCCATCAGTTTGAAAACAAAACATAGTGCCATTTAAATTGGTGCAAAAGGCTTATTTTACATTAGAACTTAGAAGTTTTGGATCACAAACACACCAATAAAAGAGTGATCTGTGACAAGTTGTACACCACACCACAAAAATATGGAAAAAGACAGCAATGAAGAAATAAGGTGTCAGTAATTCTGAACACAAGGGGAGTCCCATCTACCTAACCCAGTGCGACTCAAATAAATATCAGCAGTAGTTTTGTCACATACATCTGTAAAACCTTACCTGCACATTCTCTCGAAGGTCTGTGGCCTCCCTCAGGGGCTGAGTGGATGCTCTAAACAGCTCGTCTACTACTTTGATCCCTGTGGTCTTGGTGGTGGTGTACTCTCGGGCCTTCCTACCCTTTCTGACAGACAGTCCCCTCTTATGTGCCTTTCCTCCACCCCGCCTGTTGGTGATGGCTACATGGACGAACAAGGTGGTATTGAGTAGGAACTCTCCTGTAAGAGATTGTAGGGGAACATGTCTATAGCCTGGCTGTAGGCACTCAAATGGGATGGTGTACTGCCCAATGAACTCATCTCCAATGTAGTCATCATCGAGCACCACAAAGCGCAGTACTGCTAATTCTGGTAAGTTGATCTGGAATTCAAAACTTTCATCAAAAATAGGATTGTCGCCATTCTGGGACACAGTCTTGGTTCTTTGCTCAGCACAGTCAGCTGGGATGCCATGGATCTCCACATATATGTAGGGCTCCACCACATCACCCTTAGCAGCAGAGCCACGAGGTTTGGGCAGATTCTGCCCACTGATGACCTTGATGTGAAGAAGCTGTGCAGAAACCCCTGGCAGGGAGTCCCGTGCATTGGCACTGAAGTAGGACACCTCCTCTCTCATAATGGCTGGCCGCAAAACATACCCACAGTTTCCATTCTGCCTGAACCAGCCAAGGTTGAGATCCATCATCAAGCCTGGGGTTTGGTAGTTCATGGCCACAATCTGGCAGCCACACTTCCAGAAATCCTGCGGGTTCATGTTACTGGCATCAATTCTCATAGGTGTGGGATAAACCCTTGAGAGAAAGCGCTTGTTGTAACAGACAAATTCCTCTGGGAACTCATTGGCAAACCTGTTTGCATCTACCTCATTGAAAGAGCAAATCTCCCAGTGTTTTTGGTCCCTTTTAGAGAACTCAAAGTCCCTGAACTGTATTGATTTGCAGAGAGAAACAAGATCAGAGATCTCCCTGCACAGTCTGAGTCTCTTGAAGCCTAAGCCATTTAGTTGGTCCTTCTCATCAGATCCGAATCTTCGGGACATTTCCAAACCCTCCTCTTCATCTGTCACATCTCCCTCAGGATCTACGCAATTGGGTGGAAGCTTCTTACCCTTAAGGAGGATTTTTCCTTTGAGTTTCTCAGGGGAAGGTAGATAATTTTCCTCTTTGTTTGGGGGATTCACATACAGCTTGTCGCCAAGAATCTTTTTTATATGTTGTGCCATGACCCTCTGCTGTGGGATGCAGCAGTGGGTCACCACACAGAGAATCAGGGGATACTCAGAGCTCTCAAAAGCATATTGGTTTATAATGTCAAGGACTTTAGAGAAAGCTAGCTGTGATGCAACAGAACTACCCACATATACCACTGGCTCATTATCAGGGCCATCCCAAACAATGACCTCAATGCTGCGACAGCCCATCTTCAGAGCTCGAATGTAGCTGCTGATGTCTGACGAACCCCAGAAATGGTCTTCCAGAAGGGAGGCATTATGTGAGGAGTTGATGTAGTAGTGGGACAGAGGCTGGGTCATATCCTGGCACACACGTTTGTGCTGTGGGTCAAAGATGTGGCATTCAGAGGAGAGGAGGTAGTGTGTAAAGCCGTCAATGGAGAGGTATCCCCTTTCCCTACCTTCAGCGGATGGCTCAAACTTATGAACAATATCACTGCACATGTCCTCCGTTACACCTTCTACACCCTGCTCCACCTCTACAAATAACATTAAATCTTTGCTGTCCAGATACTCCTTATTACTGGAGAACTGCACCAGTAGAAAGAAAATTTCTGGCCGTGTGCAGAGCTCACAATAGGCCTCCACAAAGGTGTCCATGTTTATTGCCTCTCCATATTGGTCTTTAGCTTTCTGGAGTTCCTTGAACTTCAACTCTATCCTTGACTCTTTCATTCCAGGGTTGAGCCCCTTGATTATCTGGGTGGCCCTAAACAAATCTATGTGCCCTTCCTTTTCTGAATCTGCTAGCTCAAACACTGAGCCAATCCATGATGTTCGTAGACTTGGTTGGCTGGGCTCCGCCATGTCAACAGTGTGCCGGCCATAAGACACCAAATACCGCAGGCCCATCACCCAGGTGCTGACAACATCTGCAGTACTGGCAACAAGGTCTAATGACTCATAGTTATCCCCATAGATGATTGAGAAGGCGCACTCATCAGGGAACTGGTCTGAGAGACCATTGCTGCGCAAAACAGGAGTTTTCTTTCCCAAACGGACCTCCTTAATGCTCTTGATCTCCAGTTTGGCCTTCTCTGAGTCTTTCTTGGATGGCTCCCAGCGGAGCCAGTGCATATCTGGGTCCAGCAGGAAGTATCGGTTGTACATGCGTGAGTTGGAGCGCACCTTCTTCATCTCACAACCCTCCATCATGAAGGCCATGCAAGCAGCTGTGCTGTTGATCTTCCTGTCACTTGGCATTGTGCTGAAAGACACCGTCTTTTTCCTCACCTGCCTCTGTTTGGAACCATCCTGGGGAAACAAAATGGGATGGGGGAGGGTAGAGAAATATTTCTTGATTAGACTCTGAATTAAGGAAAACAGTATTGAGAACAATGTCAATGTAGGAAAAAGTGAAGAGATCAAAGACAGCGTTTGACCTTTCATTACAGTGGAGCTTTTCACCAAAATATTAAATCTGAACATTTAAATGTAACCTCAAAGGTAAACAGATTAAAAAAATGAATTAATCTTTGATGGGGTTTCTTTGTAACATTGCTTTAAAAAAGGTTACCTATGTATTATCATTATATAATTATCATTAGCATTACATTGGTGGATGGGCAGGTGAAGTCTTCTTTGACATTTAAATGTTTAAATGGTAGAATCTATGTTTATTTCTCGTAATATATTCATGGCAGGCCATTGACCTTAGAGATAATTACATGCCCACTTAAAATGCACAATGACTTATCTGATTATTCTGCTCATATTTAAAATAGCATAACATCCTGTGTGGACTGCTAAGGTGTTTCTTTGAGACTAATCATAGTACAGCATGATGTCTGTTCCTTTTTACAGGACTGTATCAATATGGCACAAAACTAAAAATGCTGTCCTGGCTGAAGTCACAATGTTTATATCTCTCATTCAAAGTTAGGAACCTTAAAATTTAAAACTTAAAAACAATTGTTGGAGAATATTCATCCTGTGGGTAACCTCATGTGTGCAACATACTTTGATAAACTACCATTTCCAAAGTTAGTGCAATGTTTGTTGATACACTGAGCTGGTTAAAGTAGTAAAGCTGATGCTCCAAACACCACCTGCCATGACATGGCTGAACCTTTGCAGGTATTTAGTTGGTAAGCCTAGCTGGCAGAAAGCAGACAGGCAGTGTTGCCCTATTTACACATGGAACAGTGGTAAGCTACATAGCATGAATGTAGATGACCTGGTTTGGGGCTTGGAAAATGGGCTTGTTGATTGCATTCCACATACAGCAGAGGAATAGAATTGAATCTAACCCTTTCCACAAATTAGTGCTACACATAAAAGATTCTAGAGACAAAGCATTTGAGATTGTCATTGATGAAACTGGGGCAGAAGACAAATTCTCTTTGTGAAAGCAAATATTATGGTGGCAATGGTGACATGATGCCAATGGTAATGATTAATTACTTGCAACAACTTGATTACTTAATATGTAAAATGTGACTAAAAGCCACTTCATGTTGTTCTACACCTTTTGATCTTAGTTAAGTTTCAAAGAACAGAATGCTATAAAGTGTAAAGAGCCCCCAGGGCTATGGAGGAGTGATTATGTCTTCCCTCAAGACAGAGATTGCCTGTACAGGTCTGATGGATCACCCCAGAGCATGGTTGAACACTAGCCACACTGAAACACCTCAGGGCCATCGATCTTCCCCCTGACGGTCAGAGGCAGATGACGCCTTGTACCTCATCACAATTAATGAGCACCACTTGATGCAAAGCTGAAGCGATGACACAATCATCACTCTCTTGTTTTGCCCTTGTTTTACGACCTCTATCTCTTTTCTCCAGTCAGTATCATAATTTCCATGTAACAAAATCCACACCCACGTAATTCCTCAAAAATGAATGTGGATGAAAATACCTTCAGGGAAATTTTTTGTCAGTGACTTTACTGATCTTACACCAGATGGTGTGTGATGCTTAATGATGCTGGGACCCCCTAGGTCAAAATGGTGCCTGGTTCACTCCTGTCTGGCTACTGAGTGTCTCTCCCCTAGTCTCTCACTCCCTCCTGTCGACAAATTGTGAAAAAATAAAATAGCAATAACCTACAACCCAGATGTGGCACAAATTATTACTATCGGTGCGACACAGACTGTATATAAAAATGAATGTAGTTTTCCAGTTTGAAAAGT
This sequence comes from Solea solea, assembly GCF_958295425.1. Lineage (NCBI taxonomy): Eukaryota > Metazoa > Chordata > Actinopteri > Pleuronectiformes > Soleidae > Solea > Solea solea. The sequence goes on along the minus strand of NC_081149.1, from coordinate 9,586,583 downwards.
GAAGCCCAGGAAGCAGGATAGAAGTAGTAGTTAGCCACCGGTGGAAAAATAATTTAATTTGAATGGAAGTCTATGGATAGATTTGCCAACTTCTTGCTTTATTTAACATCAGTAAACATTTTCCTGAGGAGTTAAGGGTGCCTAGTTTTAGGTCTTTGTCAAAAGCACATAATGTCCATTTTTAAATTAGATGATAAAGCATTTAACATAATGAATGGATGGTCAAAATGTCAACAATGTCAAGGCTTTGAAATTTTGTTTTGCAACCATCTATGGTTTTAACCATTTTATGAAAGACCAAAAAGACAGTTGGTCTGTCCTCCAGTTTGCAAAAATTAAAAATTGACCACAAAGTCAATGGTCAAACTGCAGACTGAGCAAGTGGCGGGAGGCAACTCTGTTCAGGTATAATTATTTCCAGACCTTTCTCAGGAAAGTGGAGGCCACAGAGGGTCAAAAGGTGTAAGGGGTGACCTTATGTCTCATTAACATGCTGCTACAATTAGCTGGACAGCCAGGCAAGAAGACAACATGCTGTTATCCCCAGCCACTCAATCACAACCAACCAGGCGAATGCTCAGGCTCATTTCACACACTGTTGAAATTTAAATGCAAACCCATAAAACTAGTGACCTAGAGATAATGAATTTATTACTTGGCAGGCCAGTGATATTTCAATATATTAATGATTTTTTTTTAATTACTGTCTGCATTTTCCTATATGTACTCAAAACGTGTCTTTGGTTGCTCTTGTAATAGTTTCACAGCCCCTGGTGTCTGTCCTTATAAAGATGTCCTGTTTGTGTGTGTGTGTGTGTGTGTGTGCGTGGCTGCCTGATGCAGCAGTGATATGAGGGTATTTTGGAAATCCTCCACACTTCATCCAACCCCTTTTCCTGTAGTGATACTAGCTGTTGCCTGGAGCCAGAGTCAAACACTCCCTGATGGAATGATGAAGCTGCTGGGGCTGTGGAAAGGCTGTGAGAAGAGTCACCCAACTTCCCCTGAAGGGCAGCGGTGCATGTCACACACTCTCTCCCTCCCATCACTGCCTGATGCTGGGCAACATAAGCGGTGGAGGACTTAACTCTAGGGAAGCAATTAATGGAACATGAGCTCTCAGGTTGCCTGTTACACTGCAGTGCTCCACTGAGTGGAGCAGGTAAAAACAGCAGTACTTTAAAATGGCACAGTTGGACATAACTGACCACTCCTTTCATACACATATTTCTGTAATCATGACATTTCCAATGACATGACTATATCATCTCTAAAATAAGTCATTACATTTGCTTGGATTTCCTGTGTTGCCCAAATCTGATATATAATAACCTCCATAACCTTTTTAGGATGTTTTCTGGCATTAACACCGGTAGTCCTCGTGAAGACCAAAACCTGGTCCAAATGAGGCAGAACCTCCTTTCCGGGTAACGGAGTAACAAAAAGATTATTTGTTCAGCCCTGTTGCTGAGCTGCTCAACCTGTTTTTGAAAACATGGAGGATGACTCTTTCCACCGAACAGCTTCCTGTGGGACCCTGGACCTATGGCCTCTTTCACTTCCGTGGCCTACTTCCTCCTCATCCAACCAAACCTCCAACCATCCCACCTCTATGTCACAACCTGGCTGCCTGCCACTCTGCTATCAACTCTCAAAGGGTCTGAAAAAAGTAAGTCAAGTACGCCTCAGTTGCTCTCACCCACGGAGCTAATGTGTCATTTGTGTGTGCAATGCAAATCGGTGAATAAGGCAACATGGGACCATGGGTAATGGGGAGTGAAGACGAGCAGGAGCAGATCCCACTCGATGACGTACCCTCCAAAATGTGAGTCAGTGTATGCGTGTTGTGTTTGAGTACGTGAGTGCTGGAGGATTGCAGGATCAGTGTCATGCTGGCAGAACATGCTGGCAGACAGCTTGTCACTGCAAAACCACATCAAGTGAACATACTGACATGACAATACTTAGAAATCTGACCACAAAAACATGTGCCTGGTGTGCACATATTTAATGGTATTTGATATTTCCCTTCCCAACCCTTCTTTGAGGAGCTCTGGCAGAGGGGGTGCACGTTCAGCCAAAGGCTCCTTTGTACCAACTGTCATTAAATAACAGTATGAACTGTTATTATATGGTATTATATATTTATGGTTCTATATGGTTGATGGATATGTATTTTTACCTTGCATCATATAGAATATTACCATGCATTCATTTTATCTTGTACTCATGATCTATTATTGTATTAATATATATTATTGATTTCTTCATCCATCTATCATTATTCAGCTGTTGCAACAGAAGTAATATTCGCTTAGGGGTATTAATATTCTATTCTATTCTGATAAAATAAAAAAAACTTTTAAAATATTACCATACCAATTTCACAGTTCTGTGTCACTACCTCATGACTCCTCATTATGCCAGACTTGCTGTACAGTGATACTGCCATAATTGTTGGCCATGCATTGCATACCTTATCTCGACTTACCCTGCAATTCCCACCACTAATATATCCATCATGGCATAATCAAAATCAATATTCCTATGAATGTTAGTGGTAGCGCAGAGGTAGCACAATCATTGTCATTATTCTAATAATTTGATTGATAATTAGGGCTCGAGCACTCACACAGTGGAGCGAGGACCTATTGGAATAACTGCATTTTCTTCAGAAAGGAGCACATTTCTGAGGCACTAAACGTTGGTGAAAACAGAGAAAAATTGGCACACAAATCAGAACTGTCAAAACTGTTTATAAAATAAGGAGGATACTTAAAAGTGGTGCAAAATAAAACCTTTCAAATTCAAAGGGGCGGGGCCACAGCAACCATCAAAATCTTGGCGAATTTCACCAGAAAGTACGATGTGGCCCGTAATTTTACCGTACATTGACTGATCTGCTTCAAACATGAGACAAAAGACCCAGCCAGAAAACATCAGCATGTGAAAGCGAGTCAAGGGCATAGCGCCACCTACTGGCAGAACAGTGGCTGTGAGGGCCCATACAATGCTGCTTGCAGCTTTCTTTATCATAGTTGGTACCTTCTGGATGAAGGAGAGGACATGAGTTCTCTGACTTTTGCCCAGAGGGATTCTATAACTCAGTGAGCCTCAGTCTACATGAGGATGATGCACGTGGGATGGCACCATCAGAACACACAACCTCCCACCTCGCTCATCTCCAAAAGTCGAGGCTGCCCACCACAACCCTAAGGCACCACAGAGCCTCATCCTTCCTGCATCCAAGATGGTTACTCAAGCTGACATCTGAATTCTGCCACACACAGCTTAGGGAAGATGTTATTCAGCCTCTAAGAGAATCCACCACAAGCGCAAGGGAGAGAAAGGCTGAGAAAAAGAGGGGTAAAGTTGTGAAGATTGAGTATATTGAAGAAAGTATGCTAGAAGGAGCAAATGATAGAAAATGAGAGAGGGTAAGTGTAATGAGCTTAGTCTTAAACCAATTTGCTTGGATGTTTCAGCAATGCTATGCAACCTTATTGCCAATAAAGCCAATTAAATCAAAATGGAAAAGTAAATGTACATAAGGGAAAGAGAGATGAGGAGTAAATAAGATGTCAGTGACATTCTGCCTTGGCATCACAGCATTGTTATCTGCCCTGCCAATAAAGTATCTTCAAAGGGAATATATGAGTCAAAGGAGGGATGGATGGAGAGAATTAAGAGACAAGTGAGAGAGAAGTCAGCACTGTCATCATGTGTCACTATAACCTCTTTTGTGGTCGAATGCTTGAATTCTCACAGAAGACGTCTGCGCTGCACAACGTGCAAACTCATCGCAGCATTTCAGAGCGACGTTTGCAGAACACAAACATAAGGTGTAAATAGGCGTCAAAATTGAAGGTCCCCGGAGGAAAAGTGAGATGTGTGAATTGACTACACGCAGTTTACATTCTCATCCAGGTGTTACATTGTGCCCAGCAGTTGCTGGGCCTCAAAAAGCTCCAGCTTTTCTATTCACACTCTTTCTGTACTCAAATAAGCAGAGGAAATCCCTCAAAGAACACAGCACAAACCAAAGAGGACCAAACACTCTCACTAATTACTAGCCCACAGATACAGAGAGGGGGTCAATGCTATTGAGCTGTGGAACCACAGGAAACAGCAAAAGAAGTGGTACTGTCAAACTTAGATACTTCATGACACAAAGCATTTGGGTTCAAGTCCATTTATTTTCACTATCAGTCAGGAAACCTTTAGGTACATTCATACCTCCCTGTGTTCCCCGCACATTTGAATGCACAAATGCATATAAACTTGCACACCATCGGCAAATTCTCCTGTGGTTTCTTTATCAAACTAACCTCATCCTCCCCAGCTGCTTTTCTCTTGCTTTCCATAACCTTGCATCACCAATGGGGCCAATTATTTCCTGCAGAACCTATTTTCATACGCTACGTTCAGGTGAGTGTGCATATGTGTGGGCATATGTGCAAGCTTGTTGCTAACAGATTGGGACAAAATGGGTCAAAAAGGGTCAAAGGGAGCCTTTTTGAAATTTCCTCATAGTTTTCCGCTGTCAATCTCGGCCACGAGTCAATCTGAGTGATTGTGTTCCTATCAGGTCATGCTGGTAAATCTGTAGAAGCCGCGTTAAATAATCACAAAATAATCCCTGTATATGGAAAAGAGTGGGGTTGTTTGTCCCTTGATTCTCGAAAAAACCTCCTGCCAAATCTCCACTGTTTCCCCTGCTTTAATGAAGGCTGCTTGAAGGTTCTTTCATTAGCACACATTCAGGATCTTCATCTTACGCCTCCTAAGAGAGGGCAGGGTTCAGTTCTAACTCGGGGAACCATTCATCCAAAAACACATGTACCCAGCACTCATCTACTGCTGTCAGATGAAAATCTTAAAAGAATAAAAACTGCAGTCGGGACAGTGGTGGTTGGACAAAATATCGGGCAAAAAATATATATTTATGGACGTTTTATATAACTAACCCAAGCACCATCAGCTAACCTTAACCAGCACAACTTAATGCCTAACCCTTAACCAAGCCCAAACCCATAGACCTAAACCCCTTAGAATTGTCTAGTAAGACAAAATGGCCCCACAAATGTCCTCACAAAGATAGACATGAAGACACACACACACACACACACACACAAAGCTCCTCTACCCAACAAAAATATATCAATGTAAAACGCATAAATGAATAGAACAGAGAAAGAGTTATAAAAAACAGGCTGAAACTCTGCTGTATATGATAGTCATAGGATGTTGCAGTGGCGCCAGCTCACTCCTGATTGAATTTCACAGCACGTGGACAGCTGCGTTGCCTTCCAATTCAAATAAAATAATTTTAGTCAATAAAAATTTGAGTTGCGGGGTTCTTATCTGTCAGTGGCCTTATGCTAACAAACCGATCGCCCCATGCCAAGCCTCTCACAGCCATCACTGCTGGAGGCACTCCTGAAGCCCCATCAGATATAACTGTTTAATACTCCACCATGGTCTTCATTGCTTTAATTAAACGGTGTTGTCTCATCTTAATGCATTCCTCTCATTAAATTCATTACCACTGCGTTTTCTCATTTCCCGAAAATGGCTTTCAGCCACAGGCACCGGATCTTGAGTGTGTTTGCCAGAGATATGGAGGATGTGAGGAACGAAAGTGTGTTTGCCAAACCGATGACTAGTGGAAGGATTATCGTTGACACTGGCACATCAACACCGGGGTCAGTCATGTCATCAGTCCACCCTTTTGCTTGTCCTTTCAGTCTCTCACTTATTGCTTGCTTCCCCCTGTTTGCCTCTCTCACTCACCGTTAAACTCCAACATCTCTCATCTCCTGCAATCATTTATTCTTTCCCTTTCTCTCTGTCTTTCTTTAAAATATGCCTTCATACCGAAGACATAAAAAAGACATTAGATTGATACTGGGAAATAATTAAGGTCAGACTAGCAGTGTGCTGAATGTTTCCACTCTGTGGGAAATGATCTATCACTTCCTCAATAACACCTGACAGATGCAGCTGTTTTGAACCTGCACACAATTGAATGGTGTGTCTGAGTATCAGCCACAACAAAAAGAGAAGCCGGGGGATTTAACACACACACAGACATGTATAGGACGTGGAAATTTGACCATCATCTTTGGTTTCTTCTCGAAATGACTGGCCGAAAGCTCACTTTCAACAAGAAACACTGCAGTGGCTCTAACATTCATTGCCAACAACCTCAAGATGAATGTGTGTCTTAGTATTGCGCCTGAAAGGAAGCCCCCATCGCTGCCAAAAATGAAGTCAACGAAGAGGAAATGAGCGTGTTACCCCAGGTCTTGCATTTCTACTAATGTCGATTGGTGCCAAAAGTCGATTAAAACCACAGTGTGTTGCAGAATCATTTGACTCACTGGTCAAAATTCTGTTTAATCCTGGGATTACATTTTTTGGACCAGGGGTAATGGGATATTCTTGACTTTTATGAAACAACAGCACACCAAAATATAATAGGGAACTGCATTATCTGTGCAGTGCAAGAGAAACATAATGCAGTCTTCTCAGCCCCAGAAATATAAGATACTATTCATGAACCTGTTATGGGATTTGCAAGTCTGAGCATGAAGGTTCTTTGGCTATAAATAAAATCAGTACAGGATACAACTTTGCAGGAGCCTAATTGCTGGCTGTTTGTTGAACTGCATGCACCGACATCCTCTGGTCTTCACTTCTTCAATGTGGCTGCACAGGCTTAACCTTGACTGCCAACGTCTGCAATGCAGCGAATGACGGGGAGATACGTGTGCCCCCACCTGCCACCAGAATGCTGTGCTGCTGCAGTACAGGACAGTACTGATACACTGCTCTCCCCCTCCTCCACGCTGCCTACACCTCACCGTTTTTTTTTTGTTTTTTTGTTTTTTAAAACGCCTCTGCACAGCTCCCTCAATGGGACCAGAAAGAGAGGGAGATAAAGGGGGAGCAGCATCCTGCATGGTCCTTTGACAGATGCGCCTCGTGCTATTGACGGATCACACAAACACAAATACTCACACAAAAATGAAAAAATGAAAATGTACCAAATAGAATTTCTTGAAGTCGAAATAACACATCCAGATAAAGAGATTTGGTGTCGAATTACTACTGCAACTATGAATTTAGGTGGATTCAGGACGGCCTGGGTACTTTGCACATGCTCTTCATCTTCCACCCCGTGGCTTTGACCCGGAAGACACTAAATTTAAACTCCGTCAGCTTAAAGAATTCAATATTTTAAAGTTAATGGGGGGCGCTCAAAATGCTAACAACTAGCTCTCAGCTATAGTCATTTTGGTCTGTGATGAATTAGGTCAACCACGAAATGCCTAATACTAACAAACTGCAAATTGGGAGGGGGGGGGGGGGGGGGGTATTGCCACCGAGTGTAGCAGAGGTAAACACACTTTATTCCATAATCAATTAAAATCACAGTAGTCCAAATAAAGGCATAGTCGAGGGACTTAACTGTGCAGGTCTTTTCAGGTGTACATAGAAGAATAATTCACAAGCGGTCAAACAATAATCAACGCCTACAAATACTGAGTCACAATCCAAAAATGAGTTTCAGTTTTTTTGCTTCCATGCCTCCTTGTGTTCACCTACACACACGCTACTACAGTGTGAAACCCACATCTTTTTGTGGGGGTACACACCTGCCTCTTTGTGCACCACACTCTGTCCAAAACGCCCACAGCGCATGTATTTCAGACATCCAGAGCCGAGAGGCTTCATAGACGCTGGAGTGGAGCAACAGAAGAGGGGCTCTAAATTTGGCATGTGTTTATTGACGTCCACTCACCTGTGTAGGTGCAGAGAACAGCGTGTGGGTAGATGAGCAGGCGAGCTTACTATAGATGCCTTTGGTTAAGGTATTTGTTTTCTTTTTTAAAACCCGTCTCTGCTCAGCGGTTGGTAAAAATAAGACTACATCCCTGAGCAGGTTTTGATCAATGATGCATTTTCTCTCTGACACATTCCACGCCTGTGTCCATGAAGCCCACTCAGCTCTATAAATAATCCCAGTGAGTCCGATCCTTGGCTCGGCTTCTTCTGTCTCGTCAAGAGGTTAGAAAACCGACTCGTGGGCTGTTTCAGTGCCAGTGGAGACAAAAAAAACTCAACTCTGCCATGGTATTGTTTATCTTTGATCTGTATGAAGAATCTTTCTTCCACAGCTCAGTCCCTCGCCATATCCATTTCATAATTATTCACATTTAATTGGCTATTGTATTATAGAAGTATTCTGTTTCGTGCCGTGAATGTTTAACATTACCTTTAAAATTGTATCAACTTTTCAGCGAGAGAAACAGATTGTGAAAGGTGAGTTAGTGCAAGTACTCCTGTTGTTGGAGTTATGTTTATTTCAGTATATCCACTTCAAAGTTCTGCCCAACTGCATTTCACAAAGATTTTAAGTATGTGCACTGAAATGCGTTCTTTACAAAAATAAGGTTTAAAAATTGTGCTCCCTAAATAGCTAAGAATATATAGAAAAATGCGGCTTTCGTGCTTTGATGCCATTCATGCATCAGTGATAATCGCCTAATTATTTAATAGACAATAACACAGGGCTATTTTGCACAGTGAGCTCTTATGGATGTAAGATTTTAATCATGTGTTATTACCACACATGTGGATTTGACCACTTTTTACTTATAGCGGAGTAACTATAAGTAATAGATGCTTAGTGTGTGTATAAGCAAAACTGGGAAAGCGATTAACAACTATTTCTTTAGCTTCTTTCCACAAGTATTGGAGGCAAATGTAGAACATGGAAGAAAGTGGGTGTGTTTGTTTAAACGCACAATGAAGGGAGGGTGAAGGACACAGGAACAGGAGTGGCTCAATGTGCCCACTTTGCAGAGAATCTCTGGGTGAAGGTGACCTTAGTGTTTGCCTGGAAAGCCTGGCTGGCGCAGCTGCAGTGAGGAGAATCAGGTCTATCTCTTGCACTGGTCTGGTGGTCTGCTAATGATGGACTGGCAGAGGAATAACATGGGTGAAAAACTGGGGGTCTCTTGTATGAGGAATAAAGAAGGCAGTTGGCATGCCGGGAAAGAACAGGGAGAACGCAGAATCCTATTTTTAGGTCTCGTCTCACTCTCTTTTTTTTTTTTTACAGAGTAGAGGGGGAGTGAGGATTCCCTGGGAGAGGAGGGAACAGCAAGGAGAGGAGGTGAATCTGATAAGGATGTGTTAGAAAGCCACACTGACAGGCCTTGATACGGGTTGACCCATTTTCAAACAAAAAGCCAAGAGCACCATGTTAAATATGAACTCAGTTCTCCAGCGTAAGCTGTGTTCTTGTTGCTAAAGGTCACTTGAAGGTGACAAATCCAGAAGAAGATCCAGGAGCAGTGGAAATACTGTCGTGAATGTATGGCGTCCTTTACAGAGTTAACCTCTGTGCGCTCCTAATCTAAAGCAAGGTCTGCACAGTGTCACCTGTGGCCAGCTTCAATTATCATGCTTCCCCTTTTGTACTGACCATATTGTTATTCTCAGCATGTGGTGATGCAAGGGGTTCAATACAATCATCACGTACTATACATGTGAGGCAACATGATCTACAAATACCTAGAAGAAAAACAACTGTTTACAGCAAGGATGCATGTTTTTGCATTAAGAGGCACATTAAGTGATTTTGGACACTTCTTATGCTTATAAGACGGCTACTGAAGAACTAAGAACAAAGCAGGGCCACTATTCATCTTTTCTTTACTGAGAGAAAAATTATAAATTGTAAATGAGTTAAGCTAAGGTTAGCTCACTATCTGTATGCATTCAGTGTCACCCTAGACAAGCTCCAAGACAAACCTAAACAAAGTGATTGAAAGCAGATCCCTCATGCTAAAATAAGTCAGAACCTAACCCCCCATCTAGGTGAAGCTCCTTGACCATCTGGTGGTACTTCACTGTGTTTCAGTGGTTGCCTTTGGCTTTACCGGGATGTGGGGGTTCAATCTGCTTCCTGTCTCGGCCACAGTCTTCCCCAGACTGCAATCAATTTCTAATTTAATAACCAGAAAAACATGTTAACTTGACTTCATGGGGTCTTGTTTTGGAAAATAAGTATTTTAGTTGCATGTTTCATTGTCTCATGGGATGGGCCTTCCAAGCAATAATATCACTCAGGCACATGAGAGCTAGTGGAAGTCATGCAGGGCTGGCAGTATGTTGAGCTATGCATTCAAGGGACCTTACTTTATTTTTAATTTAATTTAATTTTCGATTGTTTTGTTCGAACAATCGAACAAAATCAATCTCAAACAAACATTAAAGTTTATTTGTAACGGAGTTGTAAGAGACAGTAAGAAACCTCTCCACCATCACACTTCCCTATGAAGATCTAGACAGTGAAATCCGCATCAGTGGGAGGAAGCACCTATAATGAGTTTGATAAGTGAGTGAGGCACTGCTAGGCTATTTTTGGTCCTGTGTAGTGTTATCTCTTCATGTGGTTGACTTTACAGCTCCCTGTGGAGCTCAGCAAACCTTGTAAGCCTTCTGGCAGCAGCTGCAGAAGCAGTAGTTCAGTCAGAAGAAACACAGCACTGTTTAAGGGAGGACCTGACAGGGCTTAGCCCTCAACCGCCACTATTAACACCATCTTTGGGGAACTATAAGACCTTGTTTGTCAAAGATTACCTTGAGGACAAGTTTTGCCCCTACTACCATCACTTCCCAGCATTCACTGCACCGTTATCCACCAGTATTTCTGTGTCTGAATCTGCAGAGATGGAATGTGAAATCCAAGGCAGCACATTAACATAGACGGAGGCCTTACTTTTATTTCAAAGGTAGAAATTGTGCCCAAAGTCAAAACATTACTCGCATCTCTGCAAGAACAAAGACGATGTGTTTTTATTGGGCTTTCATTAATTATGAGGAGATGAAAGAAGTACATGTTGTTACATAAAATGTTACTCCTTATGTGTCCTTAAAAAATGGGAAAAAAACATCCTGTGCGGAGTAGCTGAAGGTGTGGGTGTGTGTGTGGGTGTAACAAGGACACAGAGGGAAGAACCAGGGTCAGTACAGGACTTGGGGGAACACTGGATGGAGGGGGGGCTGTTGAGGTCAGTGGATTGTAATGATGCAGAGAAACACAAACACAACACAACAAATCCTGCTCAGTTATGACTCAGAACAATTCTGACCGTGTTTGCTCACTTCAACATCGGAAGACAATTCTTTGGAAAAGAAAAACACAATGTGTGCTGTATGGTGAAGGAAACTCCTTTGTGAGCTTGAAAAATCTATACCCTTACAATTCAGACGCTTCTTTTGGGGTTGGTAATCACTCTGCAGTATTTGAGGATGGTTCACTAACTGGCAGTCAGGATTGTTGCAGAGCCCTCGTCTCTTCATCCTTTCTGCATCTCACCCATGACCTTCCTTCCTTCTGTTGACACTTTGTGCTCAGAACTAAACAGACACATTTGATGGAAGCTCATCCACAGTGCTGCTAAATATAACCATGACCATACTACTTTTTTTTTTGTTGTGTCTCTCTGCGTGCACTGTTTAATGAGAGTTGTGTGATTACCGGTTTCTTGGTGCAGGTGGAAGCTCCCTTCCACTTCCTGTACAAAGGGCTTATTGTGATTTAACATGCTACATCCGGCATCTGTGAGCAACCAGGCTGATTTACTACACTCATTACAGGCAACACCAGCTCTGCCCTGCTTCAACGTGCAGGCTTAGTGTGCAGGAGGGAATTTAACAGTATAGTAACACTGCAGCAAGGTGATAATAATACTACACCAAGTTTTACTACACAGTGGTAGTGAACTTGCAGAGGAAATATGTTAGGTCTTCTTCCAGTGCTTGGATCTCTGTTATTCCCAATCTTTTTCTGAGTGAGTCCTCGGATCTAATCACGAAAACCACATTCAGAGGTGGCTCGAGGATGCAATGTAATCCAGGACTGATTGGAGACCACCTCCTCAGTAATTAGTAACACTAATTAGCACTCACCAAAACAGCATTAATGATTGTCACATGATTTCTTTTTTTCCTAATGGTTCAAATCTCATGTAACAGCAACACAAGTAGAGATATGTTTCACTCTGCTTTGCTCATCTCTTTTTTCTTTCTCTCTCCATCGCCCGGTCCTTGGCACAGACACATGTCTACAGTCAGACTCATTAAAATCATAATTTTGTCCACACAAACACTCGTGACGTCAGCGTGTGAGGGCATGGGAACCCAGATCGGATCACATGCGGTCCCAGGAGACGCATCCAGGATACATTTTAATGCCAGTCATACTTGATGGATGTTAATACCAGGTCTGAACAGGGCTTTATAGTAGCTCCACCATCTCACCTGAATATGATCTGTTCTGGTTTTGAATAACAAAATGGTGCCGACAAAACCGCTAAAAACGAGGTTTCAAAATGGCAGTTCACAAACCTCTGAGTGACGTCACAGCTGCTGAGAGGAAGTCAGTGTGGTGTGTAAACAGACTTTACCGCATGCACGCTGCACAGACTCAGCAACTAATCTGATCAAACGTGAGGACGAAAAAGGACAAACATCCATCTGCATAATCCTATACAAGATTTTCATCGGCGAGCAAACATTGTATTCAAGCACTGATCTGGGAACAGAAAAGCAGTCAACAAAACAAACATATACATAGTGTATATTTGTGTTATATACATCTTCACCACACGGTAGCAGCGGTACTGGAATCAGAAGTGATACCACAGCGACCACACCCTTACCAACGCCGCATCTTGTCAGATTTCAGTTAACTGTGTTTGAACCAAGATAATGATCAACAACAGCAAATATCTGGAGTTTGAAAAAAATAAAAAAATATATGAAATTCATGAGAAGTGACCTTTCCTCAAGGAGGCTGGGCAAGGCTACACCCAGCTTTTTATTTTATTCACAGACCTGTCTGTGACAGATAACAGAGACATTATATGAACAGGAAACAAGACCTACAAATACAGGAAGCCTCTCCTTTCTGCGTGTTGTCGACACATCAATTAAATGATAATGTCACAAATAGATGGCAGATTCTGAAATGATTCGCTGGGCTAATGGGGTTCAGCGCATAGCAGAACTCATCAGGTGATGAATGAAAAAGCTTTCATACATAATCACAGCGTAGGTATGTTGACAGGCAGCGGGGATGGCACGGCAAATGATTCATCTCACCGTGACAAGAAATGTCAAACAAGAGAGATTTTAAAGCACATTTTGGAAGTTAAAAAAAAGAAAAAAAAAGTTGGGACGACTTGATCAGATATGCTCATTAGGAGCGTCTTTTATTTGGGAGTTCCACTCCTCCACAGTCGGCGAGGTCTTGCAAATGGCAGGGAGCCCTGAATCTCGCCTGTCAATGCCTTACATCACAAGAGCCAGTACAATATACAGTACACAGTAAGTGGCCATGGAGAAGCAGAAATGTTAAATAGAAAGGGGGTGAAGAAAGCACGAAAGTGGCCCGATCTGCTTTCCTCCGTCAAGAGACGAGAGGCCTTTTCCGATAAAGCTTTTGTTGTTTCTCTGTAAAAGAAGCTTAGCCTTCATACAGCTATTCAGCGTAAAAGCTTAAGAGCTTACATGTTCTGTGCAGGCCAGAAGACCACCGGCATCCTTGCAAAAATGATTTTAAACTGGACTCACCTTCAGTCCAGTTTCTCACCTCTGTTTGTAGCATTGTTTGTATGCTGCGTCCTTCATTTGTGTCAAAGGGCTCTGTCGAGCAATACTATCAGACCTGACCGAGGGAGCGTTTGTGTGTGTAAGTGCAGATGGGGGCAAGAAGTGTTTATGCCATCAGACTGCTGAACAAACTGCCTTCCTGATGTGTTTTCAGTCCTTCTCCAACCTGTTTGCCGTCGTCTCACGTGACGAGGACAATGTTGCTGTTGCCTTCACCTGTCCGGCCATAAAACTAATCACTTCAAGTGTGCAACGTAGGCGTCTAAACACTGTTATACTGAGAAACAAAGAGAGTCGTGTAGTTTCACAGACCATCGTTCATAAGCATGCAGTCTTTTGAAAAAAAACAACAACTCATTTTCCACCTACAGTTCATCCTCAACTCTTCAATCATGTCTTATAAAGTACAGTGTCACCGTTTTAAAAGGTGTTGCTTCAGTCAATTCTTTTGTAAATTCAGACATTCACAGATGGAATGACTAATGCTACTAATAATGATAGCTCTGTTTTCCTGTTTTATTTCTTTATTTAATAAGAAAAAACCTAAATGACTGTATATTATTTGTTTTCCCAGCCAGGAGCTAGAATGTCAACAGTAGCAGATGGTGAGAGGCTCGGCTCTGAAAGTTTTCATGAGGGACTCTGCTATATATTACAGTAGATGTAATATTATATTTGGAGAAGAAAAAAAAAAAGTTAATCAGACAGCAAATCGAAGTAGACGATAAGCACTGAAGCATAAACTCGCTAAATCTGCCATATGCCGCTTTGTCATTATATACTGCAGGTTCAGGAGAGTCGCTAATTCAATGTATAAAGCACAGAGCTACTGTGTGTGGTCTGACATCAGATCAAGTCCACCTGTTAAACCCAAAGGGTTTTATATATGAAACACTTGTTGCTCTGAAAATGTAATTGAATTTTGATGGAGCAGCAACATAGAGGTCGTCCTCTGAACACTGAGCACATGGAACGTGGCCATTTCCTGATATATTTTCACATTTGAAGCCAAATCTAATAATAATAATAAAAAAGAATCCTATCAGATTGAACCGATCGCTGCAACTTAACAAACAAACACCGCAGCTGTCAGTGACGACAGCAGCTGTGAGCGACGACAATATTATAATTCTCTTCACTATTGAGTGTCTATTCCACAGAGAGTGGAGAATGAGGGAGTGATGAGTCAACTGAACATGCCGTTGCCACTGGCAACCACTATTGGCACAAGCCTGTAACACTTAATTGTCACTAATATGTTTTTCTCAGATCAGTGACCAGGCAAATATTACAAAGCCTCTTTGAGTATTATGTGATTGTTGATTTATAATTTCTAAATAAGCCACTGACATATTAGTTTATTAATTATGTTTTTTTTTTGTATTATTCTATAGGCAGCTTTATTTTTACAGCTTCATTTGTTCAATCATTAGTCCTCCAATAGATTTTTCACAGCTTGGTTTAATGTCTTCAACCTTATTTACAGGAAGCTCGCTGCGTATCGGTGCATCGACACACACAACAGTGCTGCACGTATTGACCAGGCTGACAGAGACGGCAGGTAAGGTTTGCAGAGATGCATTGCCTTGACTTTCCAGGGAGCTCCAGCCACTGCCTTCCACTCAAAAGGTGCAGAAATCCCAAGATCAAAACCAATCGAGCCTAAAAGTCATGCGTTCCATGTGGCAATAAACCACAAATAATGATGCGGCCATGTGGAGTTAGGAGGAACATGGGGAGTAAGGGAAGCACATCATGGATCCATAAGGGCAGGGGACTATTCTTGATTTAACTGGACATTTTTGTTTACATGATAGTGCTGTAAGTTTAATTATCCACTCCAACTGTGATTGTGGACTTGTGTGAGGGCTGCTACAGATTATCTTGATTATCCGTCTCTCCGTTTATCTGGTCGTAACTTTGGAATCCTGGAAGTATGTGTCCCTCCAACAGTCGTACTGTATTCATTAATTTCAGCTGCAGAGAGAGAACTGTACAAAGAGGTTAACGGAGTGGCCCGGGTTGCCTAGCAACTCGGCAATGCCTTTCATTTGTTAATTTACACTCAAAGAAGGTGAGCGCATCAACGATGAAGAGAGGGACCGACTTCAATCTGACACAGAAAAAGACAAGCATACGGCTGCAGACAGGAAATTTGAAATGATACACTGGAGACAATACCTCAAATACCTCAAAGCACTCCCCACCTCAACCTGTGCTACTTCTTTTTTTAAATAGATTTTTATTTCATCCTTATTTAACCGGGTATAAGTCTCAAGAAGATTAATAAACCATAGCTTCAGGGACAGAACTGATATTTGCTTCAGGGAAACATACTGTATATCATGACCAGCAACAGGGCAAAAGATGAAAGTGATTTTTAAAAAGATGTAAACACATTTCACTGCTAACTAAGTTTAGAACATTCAGTTCCCGAGCTGCACAGAAGTGGCCTGAAGGACACTAATGTCAGTGTGCAGGCAGCAGCGCGGCATGAGGAGCACAATAGACGTGAGTCATCCTGCTTTTTGCTCGGCCCAAACAGTGTGAAAATGCAGAAAGCAATCAATGCAAAGGTTGATGGGAGCGCGTGAGGAGGTGGGGGAGGCTGTCAAGTGGAAGGTACACAGAGATGTGTTTGGAGGCAGAGTTGCTAAAATATTTTCTTGTTTTCAAAGTAAAAACACACCTTTTCTCGCTTCACTCACTTGATGTTCTCGACAGACTTATCAGGATGCATTTCACTTTCTATCAGTTACACCAGTGAGGGTGAAGGGAGGGGAGAAGCATCCATTAGTGCACTTACAGACTCTCTCTGGTTCTGTCCGTATCTCTCTCACTCTCTCTCTCTCTCTCTCTCTGCGAGTGCTGAGTCAGCATGATGCAAGAGTGCATGCACAGTATAGATATTCACTAAAGCCTGCACAATATTACTCATGATGCTCAACGGACAGGTTTTATGCAGGAAGACCCGGGTTCGCGACCTGATCGGAACAAGGGTCTTTCTGCACTATACCAGTTTCCTCCCACAGTCCAAAAACATGCAATATCATTATTAGGTCAATTGGACTCTCTAAATTGACTGTAGGTGTGAGTGTGAGAGTGGATGGTTGTGGTCCTGTGATGGACTGGAGATCGGTCCAGGGTGTGACCCCGCCTATCGCCCTATGTCAGCTGAGATTGGCACCAGCACCCCCCGCCCGCAACCCTCATGTGGAGGATAAAGCGGTAGGAAATGGATGGATGGACAGAGGGGAGGGGTTGTATTGTTTTCCTTACTTTCAGTGTTGTTGGATGCCGTTGAAAAGACGTTCACCCCAAGGAGAAGCACCATGGCTGTAGCACCCACGTCAATACTGCAGCTCATCTTCATCTCACGTCACATCACATCACTTTCCCTGACTTATTCTCCTGCTTACTTCTTCTTCTTCTTCTTACTACTATAATTGATGTATGCCCACAGCTGGTATAAAAGCTGTCTGGAGAAATGACACGCCAACAAAATGAAACAGACACTGTGGATTAAAAATCCAGTTTGCAACATCTAGGAGGGTTTATTGGGAGAAATTGAATACACTGCAAATTATATGCCTTATACATATATATATATATATATATATATATATATATATATATGCATATTAGACAAGAGTCTTGCTTTATAGAAGCTAACATCATGTACTGCTGTGTTTCCACAGGAGCCTGAACAGACAAACCAACTATTTTGAGACAAAAGCTTTCTTTGCAAATGACATCAAAGAGCGACATCCTTTCTAGTACGAGTAGCAGTTCCCCGATGTGCTTGGTCTGCAGTCGGACCATTCTATGTAATTCTGAAACACTGCTCCTGTAAGTAATTACTACATTTTTAATTAGTTTAAGACTTAGGGGCTATTAACTAGCAACACTTAATCATATTAACCACCAAACTGTGCATCGGAGCGTGCTCATTTTTCACCTTCCGTTAGTTCTGGTCATTCATGTTTGGCCATTTTAGCCAGGTCGACCTGCCTCGTAGTTCCCCCTCCCGCTTCCCACCAGTGTCCCTCATTACTCCACAACAAGGCCAGACGCAGGGAGAAAACCCTATGAGGCGTCACCTCCCAGCTGTCCTGCCTTCTGTGCGCCGGCTCTCGCTCGCTCAGACAAACACGCTCGCGCGGATACCGCCGACTCGTCACTTTTTGCCCCCGTCAGACGGTTCGGCTCTCAGCTTCTGCTTTTCAAAAGTGAAGAGAAAACGATTCCCCGTCACACATCCTCTTCTGCTTTCTGTCACACGCTCAAAGCCAGACCAAGTTGTGACTGTACTATTACACAAGTAAACAAAGCTCTCATGTGATGACTCCGGCGTCTTTGTGGTTTTGTGAATGTTTTGATTGTTTGTCCCAGATTCTACCTCGTACCAAGCATATCAGAAATGGGGATTTTACAAATCCCAGTACAGGTTGTATAGGGTGCAGTGGTTAGCACCGGTGCCTCACAGCAAGAAGGTTCCTGCTTCAACCTGGAGTTTACCTTCTCTAATGTGCAATATAATGGATGGATATTACATATATTAGCTTGTAAATCTGTGTCCATCTTCACAAAAAGTCTAACTGTTTTAGGTATAAACAGGATTTTCTAAATGCCAAAAACAGACATTTTAACTTGATATTAAGGCTCTTAATCTTGATATTAACAAGATTAAGAGCCTCAGACCATGGTACCTTTTTAAATGTAATGTTTTCTGTTATTAAGAACATTTAGGAGCCGTTCATCACACACCTGGAAAAAGCTTACAGGTAAAAACGCATGATACCACTGCACGTACAAGAGCAGAATGAATTTTGATGGATGAATAATATGGAAAAGCACTGCGTGACGCAGACAGGTGGCACAGCCCGAAATCCCCTCAAGAAATAAATCAAATCTTGGTGGGGAAACGATGAGAACCTTGTCACACAGCGTATGTTTAAAATTGTGCGTCTCTTCCATCAAACACCTTTGCAAAATGTGGAGCAATTCGAGAGACATATTTCTCCCTGATTTGCAGCGCCGCTGTCAGAGAGCAGGTGAGTTTATGACCTCGGCGGCTCTAAAAGTTGACCTTAAGTTGTCCGTCACCCCTGCACAAACACAAACACAATACATCCATTCAAATAGCACAACATTTTATGATAAAGTAGGTCAGAGTTGGCCCTCTGCTGCCTGTCTCATCAAAAGTCTGCTTCAAGGACCCTTGGCTTTAAAGATTACTCGGAATTTTTTAGTGAATCTGACACTGTTGTCAGTACAAACTCTAGTTTCTGCTATGCAACAGCGGAGAGTCTGACGCGTGTAGAATCAGTAAGGGGAGCAGCTCTTAGCAAATGATGGATTTCAAGCTGCTGGGGAAATGCTGCAGGATGTGCTGCAGATAAAAAAAAAAGAAAGAAAAGGAAACGCATTCTCCTGTAGGATAGGACAGAAAATGTGAGTGAAATTGTTCGGAGGCTTCAAGATCGCAGCAGCGCGAAGCCACATTTACTGATCGGAATTCTGAAATGATCATGTACAATAAAAAAAACAACTTTCTGATGATTCATAATTGATACAACTCATCATGTTTCCATGTTAACCGTCATTGTCATCTTTCTACAAAATTCAAAGATATGATAACCTTTCTTTTCTTGAGTCTGCTCCCAAACGAAACACGTTTTCTCATATGAAGAGCAATATTCCGGGGGAAGGAGAAATCCTGCAGCTGTAGAATTTCATCACAGTGCTGTTTTCATGTTTGTCAAATAACTGCATTTGATATTGCCTTCACTTGTATTATGCTTTTTATTACTTTGGGATTACGGATTGTGCCGCCCTACTGTACTGGTATCTCTCGCTGACATACGCTACGTTATAAATGTGTGGAGAACCATTTAATATAATTTATACAAGGTTTGTGGTCTTTTTTATTTTGCATCGCTAAAAGCTGGGGCGCTGTAGGCGTACACGCTCCGCTTCCACCCCCTCCCCCCCCCCCCCCCCCCCCACACCACCACCACCACCACCACCACCTTACGAAGGCTGCAGGAATATACTTAACTTCATGGCCCTGGCTAAGTTAATAACATTTCCACTGTGCAGGCATCTATTTCAATTTATTTCCAGTCAAGAGGTCCATCAATAACAGATGTAGCAATTGACCTGATACCACAAACAGGCTAATGGCCCTGCAGACATGACAGCCATAACATACAGACGTACACACGAGGCAGTGCAGGCAAACACACCACTACATCTCCATTGGCGATCAAAACTCCTGTCAGCTGGAAATCAATACTTGAAGTACAGGGGAAGATTGTGGAGGAGAAAGATGCCTTTGACTGATAGCTGGCTGCCAGGTTCTTGTATCACCTATGCAGCGTTGACTCTGGGAAATGTGATCCTCTCTCTCTCTCTGTTGTCTGGCATTGGGTTGGGTCATGGGAGGGAGGGAGGGAGGGGGGGACAGAGCATCGGAGGGGGGGAGGAGGAGCACATCCTGTTACAAGGACAAGCATTTAACAACATTAGCAAACAGCACACATGCATGTGTGTGTGCTTGTGTTCTGGGATGTGCAGCTTTGGCCTTCACCCATGTTCCACTCCAGTTCTAGAGCACCACTGTTTGATAAATTGCCTCCTAATAGGATTGGCATGCATTTATCTGCTAATCTAACGGCACCAGGCCAGGCCTCTAGATTTAGCTGGCCTTCAATTTAGCGCTCCTTCTCCACCCTCAAGTTCTGCTCCTCCTTCTCTGCCATCCAACTGTATAATCCTGTTACACATTTATACTCTTGTGTTTATCAAAACAAAATAAATCACATTTTTCAAAGTGGGACTAACACACCCAGGAAGTTGAATTACGACTAGTCAGACTCAAGCTGGCCTGGGTGCTCCGTGCATGTCCCCATCCCCAGCTTTGACCTGGAAAAGAGTACTGACACTGAATTTATACGTTGTCAACTAAAAAAATCTAATATTTCAAAGTTCATGGATGGTAGATGGAGTCAACACGCAACCAACTAGCAGCCAGCTGAACTGGAAACCACCTGCTACTTAAAAAGCTGTCAATTCTTACATAAATTCTGCAAACGAACAACAAGAACAAGGAAACACGATAAGTATGCAAAACTATAATAGTATTTTCATTTACAGTGTATATGTACAAATGAAAATGGTCTATATCGCCGGGAAAACGACCAGCTGTTTGTCTCCAAACTTCCCTTGAAAAATTCCACACAGGACAGAGGAAGTCATCATGCAAAAGCCCAGCGTCCGCCTCTGTCCCCTGCTCCATTGACTCCCAGAGAAGCTGAGCTTCCGTAGAAGTGACGTTTCTGCCTCAACAGTCATTAGTGAAATAAAACTGTTCTAGAGAACAGTTGACGCTGAGCTTCACGTGGTTTTAATGCGGAGGCTGCTACGGCAAGACGAAAATCGCGTAATCCGTGATAAACAGCTATAAACAGTACATATTTGACCGCATTTTAAAGAAAGCGGAGCTTCAGTGTAGCGTAGGTGAAACATAATTCCTCACTGCTGTTTGTATACTGGGACAAGGACAATAGTCCCATTAAATGTCAGTCATGGTGAATTAACCGTAGCTCAACATAACTGTACATGGTGACATGCCGCCTTGTGAACACCCGTCACTCCCTCCAGCTTTCAGCATGACCTACCCAGGCTCATATGTCAGAAATCTCCCTCTCCACCATCACCTGCTCCCCACATCCATCCAGACCTCCATTTCTCATCCTTTCATCTCCACTCATAGCAGGCGGCTACATGAAGCGAGGCACGCACACACACACAGGCACACATTATGCGTCTGTGGGTCTCTGGAGTCTCTGGAGTCTGGAGTGATAAGTGGCAGGTAGAAGAGAGGCTGCACCACAGGGGCTGACATCGTCGCCAGCACCACGAACGCTTCGACTGTAAAAACAATAACACGCGCACACGCGCAGGCACACGCACACACACACACACACACAGCCACGAGCAATGTAAACAGAGACAGGCAAATGAGGAAATGCACACCTGTTTCCCGCACTCCAGCACACACACACACACACACACACACACACACGCAAAGCCTGAGGGAGTTTATCACTCTCAGCATGAGGGGTCTGTGAATACAGTGTGAATACTAACTACCTGAGGTGATGGAGATGACTGACATAAGATGCGCCTGCTCTGTTTAGTTTATAAGATTCAGCAGTTTCCTTCCTATTTTAAAAAAAAAACACGTCTGTCAAAATGTCCTTAAAAAAAATGGAACCAATCATAAACTCGTGGCACGCTGCTTAACGCAGTGACGACAGCGATGTCTAGCAGTTTTTAAAGGCGACATAGAATGCTTGTATCACACATATATGTTAGTTATGGAGGTCTACTTACATATATTAACTTGTTTTCATGGTTAAAAACCTCCTAGTCGCTGCAAACGTGCCGATCAAAATATCTCCTCACTGACGCTCTCGTCAGCCGCGCTGTTTCAGACCAAAACCACACCCCCAGAACGTGGACTGTGTTGTGATTGGCCAGCCAACGAGAGCTTTCCCACTGTCCTGTGATTGGCCAGGTACCTGGAAGTGACGTAATAGATAGGCCAGCTCTCAGATACACAGCTCCCCCTCTGGCACGGTGGATGCTCTGCATCTCAGCAGCTACAACGAGAGTAGTTCTTCTTCTTCTGCGGTTGAATGTATGCAACCGGATGTGCCCGGACTAGTGCCCGCACCAGGAGGCGCTACGGTGGTGAGACGAGAGGTGAGGATTTCTGATGACGACATCAAACTACGGAAGTGCCGATCCGCTTCGCAGAGCCCAGGAAAACAATAAAACCCTATTTTCTCAGCAGTGGCTGAACTGTTTGTTCTGAAACTTTAGGGTTTCATAAACGAGGTAATGATGCAGATACACACACAAACGCAGCGTTAATTGGAGCTTCCGGTCTATGTCACCTTAAAGGATCACAATTCAAGGACTTTTCAGGACTAAATTCCTGTTGCTTCCATTTTAAGTGACTTGCTACTCGGAACTCCCTTGGTCAAAAGTTTGTTGACATGTTTTCACCCGGATAACTGGTCTGATTGGTTGTAGGTCTGTCCAGTCGCGTACAGAGGCATTTTGTGGTAATGAGCAGGGGTGGAAAGAGTACCAAAAAAATCTACTCAAGTAAAAGTACTGTTACCTTGATGAAATTTTACTTAAGTAAAAGTAAAAGTACTGGTGTAAAAATCTACTCAAGTAAAAGTAAAAAGTAGCAAATTTAAAATGTACTAAAAACTAAAAGTTACTTAGTTACATCTTTTGGGTGAGTGGGGGGGGGGGGGGGGGGGGTACAAGTACAAAAACATACACAAAGCTATTGAACTTGCTATTTATTTGAACAGGAGCTGGTTCTCAGGACTCAGCACCATCAGGTGAGTCAGAAATAATAATCAGAAATAGCATCGTTTTCAAGTTGCACGGACACACCTGTCGCATATTCAGGTGTACAGAGATACACATGTATCTAGAACTGCACAAATAAATCAAAATTTTACAAAATAATCATGACTTGATTCATGCCTGAGCTTTCATTCACATCTCACTGTATTAGAACAGAAAATCAACAGGAAACTGTCTTTAGCTCATCAAGACATAAAAGCAGAACAAGATTATCCCACATATGAAAATAAATGTTAAAAAAACTCAGTTGAAGTGAAAGTCGCCAGCTCTGTGTCTTTTCACGGATCCATGATTAATTGCATGTAGCGTAATTTAGCTTCACGTGAGGTTATCTTACCTGTACATGCTTGCGCAGGTTGGAAGCAGAGTTTTTGTAGGTGGATAGCTGCGTCTCTTTCGGCATACAAAGTTTACATCGCATGATGAAATTGTTGTTAGTCCCTGACTTGAACTCAAAGAAGTCCTTTAAGTATGGCCAGGGAAAAATCACAAGCAGCAAAGTCCTTCATTAATGAGATAAATAAATGTTATTATCAGCTCCAAGTCTCTTAAATGGGAAGATTTCCTGCAATTACTTAATTACATTATATCATATGAATATCTGGAAAAAGTTGTTGACAAGTTTTCCTCAGTGGATTTGACAGCAAAGATTCTATTAATGACTCGAGAAAATGATAGTATAATTGGTGAAGGAAATAACCATCACTGCTGTGACACTAGTCCTAAAGCAATTGTAGAACTAATATACTGTGGAGTTAACAAAACACACTGTGCAGGTGAACACATGCACACACACACACAAAAACACACAACATTCAATCAAAACAATCCCTCTGCCTGAGCATCTCAAAATAAGGGACATGTAGTTTTGTTTAGTCTGACAAACCAGTTATTACATCATGTCAACACACACGCACGCACACACGCACGCACGCACGCACACACATAAACACACTCTTGAAACAAACCGGATCCACCCAGTCCTCTCACACACATACATTTTGTCAGTTTGAAACATCTGGTAAAGAATCTGCCTCTATCATTTCAAGCCTCTCATGGATGGAGAGAAGAGGACTAAATTAGGACAGGGAGACAGGAAGAGAAGAAGCCTTGTGGCTCCACTGAACCGGGAGCATGCAAAATGCATAGCTTTCGCATGTTGACTCTTTCCCTTCATCTCACTCCCCGTCTCTCATTACATTACATTACATTACATGTCATTTAGCAGACGCTTTTATCCAAAGCGACTTACAATGGAATCAAGTACAATTTAGCCAGGGGTGGAATCGAACTTGCGACCATGATGTCTTTGGTACACAAGGTAGGGTCTTAACCACTGAGCCACTCCACCCCCCTCTCTCCCTGCGTTCTCCTGCTTCGTGACTGAGCTGCAGGGAGAAGACTGTGCAGGGTTGCTGCCAACGGAAGGTGCAAATGATCTAAGGAGGAGACAGTGCTGTTCAGTTTTTCATTCCTCCATCATCGTCATCATCATCATCATCATCATCATCATCCCTTCCTGCCTTTGCATGCTTCTTTTCACCACCTCTGTCTGGCTCACATTAGTCACATTAGTAAGCAGAAGAGAAGGGTATGAATTAGTGTCTGGACCAATAATTATATGTTACGTATTCTGACTTCACAATAGGACGGAAATAAAAGAAAATGTTAATGCAGTTTGATAGAATTTTCAAAGCAGCTGGTTGCAAAAATAACTCAGGGTGAATTAGAGGTCGACCAATGTGGGTTTTCTATGGTGGATGCAGATGATTTATTTTTGATTTTTTTTTAAATCAGGGCAGCTGATGTGGCCAATAATCAATGCTGCTTTTTTTTGGGCGCATATGTTTAGCCTTTCTTTTTTCCTCTATCTGATAAAGTATAACAGTTTAATGATAACAAATAATACAACAAAATGCTAATTTAACAAGTTAAATATGTCGCTCCAATCTTCATATTATGACTGACTCACTCTGCAGTGCAATTATATAAAATAAAATTATGCTTACGCTAAGTATGAAATACATAAAACAGGTCATGAAAAAACAACAACTTTTGGTTGAAAGAAATTAAGTTTTAGTGGCTTAGCTTCTTAAAAAAACATCTACCTTTAGTTTGAATGGAAGTCTATGAGAACATTTGCTTATTTTCCTGAGGAGTTAATGGTCTTAATTGTTAGTTTCAGGTTTTCCTCTCTAGCACATGATGTCAAGTTTGTAAATTATGTTTTTCCAATTCAAGGAAACTAGACGATTAACCACGGCACATATGAGTGAGACACCAATGTGACTGACAGGTAGTATTATTCAGTGGGTGCCTGGATGCTAAACGTGCCTAAAAGGGTTTGAGGGTTTCTTTTCTCCAGGAATCTCAAAATGCATTTGCTGCAGGGTTAAAACCATCAATGTGTCACTTCTGTGTCCATTCATTCATTTATTGATTTAAAATAAATATTGATTTCAATATCCTTGCTCAGCAATATAACAGTGGTGTCAAACTCATTTTACTTCAGGGGCGACTTGATCTCAAGTGGGCCGGACCCAAAATGTTTACAATTTCATCCTGTGGGCCCAATTAAACCGTCTGGTGGGCCGGTTCTAGCCCACAGGCCATATGTTTGACACCCCTGCAATATAAGACAACTATAGCGTTATATTTAACATTAAGATATGTGTTTCTTATTTACCAATCTGGTTAAAAACATTTTTAAACATCTGGATATAATTATATCTATTGAATGCACATTTATGAGCATTCATAAACAAGTCATAGTTTATCAAGAAAGTTTCCTGCATAAATCGGTGCAAATATAACACTTTGGAGAGGCTGATTCTCTCGTACATGCTGAATTAGTTTATTAGAGAGGCTTGTGTTTATTTTGGGCCCGTGCTGTGTGCCACCCACACCTCTCAGCCACGACCGTGACCATCTGACAATCACAGCAGCACAGACTGACCTCGATTCTCCTTTGATTACTTAACCAACTTCCCCGAAGCGCGAGTGTCTGACCTTTTCACGCACTTGTACAAGAGGGCACTCAGACTGACATTTCTAATAAAATGTGCTTACATCCGTTCTGCCAAGTCTGTCACGCAAAATCATGTAAACAAAATCATCTGGACTCACGGAGACGTACATTTTGACACTGTGCCCATGTGCTTATGTGTATTAATACATAAATAACAAGCTCGTACACCAAAAAAGATCAAGGTTCTAGATTCGGACTGGTCTCTTCAGCCTCCTTCCTGTTCTAAACACTTCTGCTTCCATCTAAAAAAGGCTCGTGACAGCCACCTTTTCCAATCACAGGGTGACAACTGGGTCACCCTGTGCTGAGAATCTGTATCCACTTACTCACACCTGACCTGCTCTGTTCGAGTTAATTGGGATCTGCCATTATGGCATTTATCGTGTGGCCAAATAAAAAAGAACATTATTTCAGAAATGTGCCGTAATTTGTGAGCAAGAGTCTCACGTTTTAGATTGGTTCACATATTGCTGCAAAGGCAGCCGTGTTTTTATTGTAAGGACAAAGTGCGCTTGGCTTATCACCTTATTTATTGCTGCAGTGATGTTCAGACAACATAGGTCATGAATGAATTGGGTTTTCCAAGGGATGCCAAAAGTCAGAGTGTCCTTCATTGTATCATCCAGAACAGTTTTGGGAACTTGTCTCTTACCCCGGAATGACAAATGAACCAAATATTCCTTGGCTGAGTGGAACGTCAAAAATTATTGGCAGTCTAATCTACAGAGGGATAAATATGGAGAACAAATATATGGAGCTGGTGTGTGTTTTTTCAGAATGAATGGTGGGTTGAACCACAGGGATTCCACTGTTTGGAGAGAATGTAGGCTTTTCACCACTTGTTTTGTCACCGCCTGCTCTGCTCTGGCTTTTATAGACGCTAGACTGGCTTATTTTCCCCTTTCCCTTGGAAGAGAAAAAGGTGTTTTCACCTCGCTGAGAGGCTCAGCTGGAGCTGCGGCAGTCGGCAGAGCAGAAATAAACATGAGCTGGTGGAAATAATATTCGCTTTGGTTCAGCATTTACCATCAACAGCAACTCTCATGCTAAGTTGCTCTGTGACGCAAAGTTAAGGTGGCGGCAAAGGATGCTGTCCTGAAGACACACATACAGTGGTCTTTTGCTGCATTTCCATCAATGGGTTCAGTGCAGTTTAGCTCAGCATGGTATGGTTCGGAACATTAAACCTTCATCTGGCTTGCGTTCCCATTGTGGTGTGTGTACGCTGGATGACGAGAGGAGAGTGTCACGTCATACAAGTGTCAATAAATTCAAATACAACGTTCAATGGACTGCAGTGAGTCCTTTAGGTCCTGGATGACTATGCTATGTACCCCGTTAGAAGGGTGCCAATAAATGGGAATTTACTGATTGGTTACTTTAAAACACGTATAACTGTGTAACAGTCATTCATCTTCTACCACTTTCTCCTCCACATGAAGGGGCTGCTGGTGCCAATCCCAGCTGACATAGGGTAAAAGGTCACCAGTCCATCACAGGGCCACATAGAGACCTACAGTCAAGTTAGACTGTCCACTTTTCCTACTCCCCAAATCTGCATGTTTCTGGACTGTAGGAGGAAACTGGAGAACCCAGAGAATACCCATCCACACACAGGGGCAATATCTCGATATTTTAATATACTGTATATCGATATATTTCTAAATAAGATATGACACGGGACAATATTGCTTGTATCGATATATTTTATTTTGCGTTAAAATGAAAATACATGGGCCACAAGTATGCACCTATTTCTCCTCTCCCTCTCCCTGCGTCCCTACACACACACACACACACACACACACACACACACACACACACAACCTTTCTGCTCCGCCTCCACTCTAACCTACAATCTGCGACAACATGGAGACAGAGTGCGCCGCAGAAGAGGAGTTGGTCAGTAAATGAAAGAAAAATGGCTGGATAATTTGGAGATGGTTTGGTTTTAAAGTGTCAGCTGACCAGCAGTAAATGTTTTCTGTAAAGAATGTTGAAAACCTGCTGCAGGGCTCTCAAGTCTCGCATTGAGCCCGACAGTCACGCACTCCCGCCATGCACGGGAAAAAAAATTATAATATAAATTTCTCTGATGAAAATCAACCCTCTTAACTCCATTTTTGTATTTATATAAGAAAACAAACTTCAGTGACTGAAAGTCTCTGTCAAAATGGCCCCTTACTTTCTCCCTCACTTATTTTCCCAGCTCCAGGGGAGAGCTGACAGCCGCACCGTTTCACATTCCACAGTGCAAAGTCAGGATCGACTGCATCTCTCTCTCAAGACCCCTACAAAGAACACACACATACAAACCCCTCATTTCAAAAGTCACAGCAAAGGCGAATCCGCCTTCAGAGAAAATATACAAACTGATACACACAACATTTAACATGCTGAGGTCTGGCAGAGCATGAGACCCGTGCACCTAATCCCCCCCAGGTCCCCAAACCCAAATACTCTCAGACCTGAGAGAAGATTTCAGTCAGTAAAATGCTTTACAAACATAAAAGTTTTAAGACCATACAGAAACACGTACTGTACACAAGACATTATTTCACAAACACTTCTGAAAACACACCTGTAGCTAAGTGGAGAGTGATTTGTGACGCCCTGAAGATGAAACCGTGTATGTGTTTGGAGCACCAGTGGAATGTCTGAGTGACATGCCCACACTTGCACTGTAACCTGCAGAAAGACACCCCGGGGCGGCACACAGTAGGTCACAGGCAGCATGAATGAGGACATGGTGGCATAACAAACAGCTCGACATCTTGGCTACACGGCAGGCAGATGGCCTCCATAACGTCTTTGCACAAGTCGAGACGAGCTAAAACTTCTACGGACGAGAGAGTCTAGTGTAAGAGATCTGGGGGGGGGGTGGGGGTCATTTGGTAAATCTGTGCTGCAGTGGTGTAGCGTAATGGTTCACTGATGAAGGCATATAATGTGCAGAGACGTCATCAAAAATAAAACAAACAACAGCAAAACACAAACAGGCTGCAACTGGATTAGCTTCAGCAGCAGCACTCGTACAGTAAGTGGCAGATGTTGGATGGATGGATGGATGGATGAGTCAGCATATTTCCTGTGGTGGACTCAAGTCCATGAAGTTTGCAGAAATCCAAATTTGAAATTACAAGATAAGTTGAATACATTTTTATTAATGTAACACGAAGGTAACGATTTTTAACACATATCTAATTGTTATTATTTTGACTGAAATCGTGATTGTGATATGGGAGGGTATGTATGGAATGTTTTCTTCAGTCTGTGTAATAGGATGTTTATAGGCCAGGACAATATTTCATCTAAAATGATCTTTTTTCACACAATTTGGCTCTAAGAAATATTGCAGCTCATGCTAATTGAAAATTGTATTGTGATTTTGATCAAATATCGATTAATTGTTCAGCCCTAATCATCGTTGTATTAAAAAGTTGAGTAGTTGATGTTTTAATGGTGTTGTGCTGTTGCTAATATTGCAAATCGAATCGCATTCACAAAACAAAAAAAAATCTCAATTATATATTTTCCCCCAAATTGTTCAGTCCCATCTCTGAATCAATCAAACCCGACAAATTAATTGCACGTCACATCTCTTTCCAATCACATCAATACAGAGCCGGGAAATTCCCTCATCTTCTGCCATCTGTGCAAGGCCGAAAAGATAAATGGCACCATCTGTGAATCACCGTACCACTGGCTAAAATCAAACACAGCAAAAAAAAGACTCTTAGTTCAGCACAACAGACAAAAAGTCTGTTCTTACACTCAGCTCCGTGTTATTTGTCAGAATCCATGATGCGCTGTTTCACTCACCATAAAATCCTGAAAATACAACAACACCGACCGACAGACAGGGTTAGTCATACGGCTGCACATTTGGAACCTGATGACATCGTCACATTTCAGCAGCAGCAGCAGCAAAGTTTTCTTTTACATCATGCATTTTGCATCACTTAACAATGCATTGAGATGTACACAGGATTAAACCATGCAAGTGGTTCTGCAAGGCCTCATTTCACCACACCACTGATCACGGTTAATAGTATATGTTTAGTGGGAGGAAGCCGGAGAGAACCCACGCACACACAGGGAGAACATACAAACTCCATGCAGAAAGGCCCTTGTTCCAACCGGGGATCGAACCCGGGTGCTAACCACTACACCACCGTGTGACCTTAATTAAGATTGTATAATATATAATTATATCCCACTTCTTTAACAATTATGTAACTGCCTGAGCAATTCATTTTAAGAATACACATAAGACCACACATTCAATATCTGAGATTTTGAGAGAGAGTTATACTTTTTGACTTAAAGACATCAATGATGTATCAAGAGTGACAGCAGCTTGAAGATGCATCAGGGTTTCTTCAGATTTGACGGCCCTAAAAGCTAAAGAAGCGAATGAGCACTCCCTGAAATGTAAAACTGACGAATAAGCTGATTTTTGTGGATGGCTGGGTCTTGACATGGTGCAAGGTTACGAAGAACAAGTGAACTAACTCGATGAAAAAAAGAAAAAAAATGAAAGCAATTACAGCAAAGCCAAGCCGAGCAGACACAGCCCTGAAAAGGCATTTGCGCTGGCATGGGAGAAAAAGCAGACAGCATGAGAAAGCCAGAGCATTTTTCACTCAAATATATGGGAATCCAAACCTCTAAACAAAACCTTACACTATTGCATAACCACTTCATTTGACCGGTGGAAAAAAAGAGTGCAGGGGTGCCTGTGTTCAGTAAAAGCAGAGGAGACCTTGGCCATAGTGTACAGTATATTGATTTTTTTTGTACAGAAGAATTTCTGACTCTGAAACATCCAAAAAAAACTTCACCCAGCACTTCTCAAAGGATGTCCTGCCTGCGAATCAACAGATAAGACAAGATGCAAGACAGTCTATGTACACACCCACAAAGACCGTATACATTAACGCCTACATAATATCGATGGATTCTATGACCCACAAGGTCATAAGTTGAATTCTTTTCTCCTCCCTCTGCTTGTCAAGGGTTTGGTCGTCTGTCAAATTCAACTATCAAAATAAATGTCTTACTGTCTCCGAGAGAAAAGTTGCTGCACTACTTTATAACAAAAAAAAGAGCTATAGCTCAGAATGCAGAGCAGGTCGTCTGCCAACGAGAAGTTCAGTGGTTCAATCCCTGGCTGGACCAAATTATTCTTGGAGCATGACCTGAGTGAGTGAATGTGAGTGAATGTGAGTGTCATAGAAACCTAGAATTACCACATTGTAGTGGTCAGCCCCCACCAAGCAGATTAATGTCCGTCATTTAACCACAATGGCTAAAACAAATTTGTGTGGTCACTGTGACCTTGATCTTTGACCTATGGCCACAAAAATCTAAAAGACTCATTCTTGAACCCAGCTGAACCTCTGTGGTATATTTATGAAGTTCCCCTCAAGGCATTCCTGGAATATTGTGTTCACAAAGCCTTTAGTGTGTTTTGCAAGATGACGGTGACCTTAAGCTTTGCTCTTTAACCACCAAATTCAAATCATTGTGTCCAAGATTGTTCATGCCAGACGTAATGATATTCAATCCAAGTGTTACTAGTACAGTATGTTTCATTTGCAAGGGTAAAGTCACCCTCATCTTTCTTTGTGACTAAATGGATCTGATATTGTATATGCTCTGCCAATATCAGTTTTGGCGGGCAGATCACATCGACCACCAAAGTCTAATCAATTCATCCTTCAGTCCAAGTCATTGTTTTTACCAAATGTGAAAGGATTCCCTTAAGACATTCTTCAGATGGATGCACAGACAACCCCCAAAAATACAGTAATGCCTCCAACCACGGCGGTCAATGATGCAATCGTTGTCAAGATGTCAAGACTAGACAAGACTACAGACAATTTACCAAATGTACACCATCTAAATTTAGCATTAACATTCACTAGTGTCACTTTATACCAGAGAGGCTGCAACTGAAAATGACCGCACACATTCTCCAAAAGTCACGCACGCACACGTTCTAATTCATCCATCACACTGTTCCCTCTGCTAATTGTTCCCTCCCCGCTCTGATCTAAGACACAGAGTTAACTCCAGCAGACCACCTTGGGGCGGCAGAAGGAGAGCGAGAAGAGGGTGAAATGAATGGACGTGATGACAGCGTGCTCCCTGCAGCAAGCCAAAACTAACAGACTGTCTGAGGAAATATCGCAAGGCCACTGAGGACTTGGCACTGGTCCTACCTCCTACCATCCTTTGCAGCATATGAACAGAATTGATTTATCAACACAGGTACAGCTTTCAAGCACTTATGGTTAGATCAGGACACTTCACTACATTAGACGGACAGAGGCGCCTCAGCCAGAGATAAAGACACAGATTCTTCAGATCCGACTGATATGAAGGGTTTAAAATGGGCCTGTGTCTGAATAGTGGATTGACTTGTGCAAGTGAGTTAAAGCTAAAACAACTTGTGCACTTTATTATTTAATTCTCTGAAGGTTATCCTTTTCAGCAGGGGTTCCTAATCATTGCGCCCAGGAGCAGAACATGGCTGCGAAAACCCTTAAGGCCCTGGTATACTTCCACGCACAGCCTGTGGACCCACCATGCACTACACGCGTGACGCGAATTGAGTCATCAATGCACAACACGCAGGTTTGGAACCGTGTTCCGCCCCACCTATAGGTGAAGTATAAGCCAAGCAGTAAAAAACATTTCAGCAACAGAAGAAGCAGCTGCCAAAGATAGTCATCCAAACCTCGACCTGGTGACCCTCGCACCTCCCTTTCATCAGTGAACCAGACGTGTCCGAAGAAGCTGTAGCATTGTTCCCTTCTTCTTTGGTAGGACTGTGTCCCATTCCATGCGTCCAGACTTGCACCACCACTCGATGGTAAAGTGGAATACAACCGGACTCTGACGCAAGAGTATACCAGGGTCTTTAGGAAGCAAGGAAGCTGACTGATAGAGTTTTGTTTTGTTCTTCCTAGAAAAGGCAACAATGTTTATAACTTGTGCATATCACAGGGAATGAAAAATACAGTATATGAGTGAATATAAATGAATACATTTACGTACTGTACCACGCAATGACCAGACTATCTTAGCAAAGCAGGATCAGGGTTCAGATGGTTGGTAAATTAAGTGTTAATCTGGATTGTACCCTACCAAGAGACAAAGATCCCTGATAGTTTCTATTCTGTCATCACCGGGATACACTGGACTTTTGAGATGGTACACAAAATTGCTTTCAAATGTGGATGTGTGGGGTGGAGGCGGGTGGGTGGGGTGGGGTTGGATAGTTGCAAACTGTTTCATCATCCTTAGTCACACAGTATTCTCTGGAGCATTTCCTGGCTTACTGCACATCAATATTAGAGGAAAAAGCATGTGAAAGAGGAAATGACACGTAAGCAGTAAAAAACATGTCAGAGTAAAGCCAGGTGGAGCCGCTCTCACAGGCACATTATCCTGCTCATCCATCAGACCCCCTTGTTCCCGGGGCCGAGATGGAACAGGGAAACATCCAGCTTGACAAATCTGAATATTAGTCGTTCTCGCTTATGTCCTTGAAACGACAATAACTCTGTTTCTCCTCTCCTCTGGTTGGAGGCAGACTTTAAATACTGTCTAGGATCACCTCCTCTTCAAACCTCCTAGATTATTCCCTGTCCTAAGGACCATACATATAGTAAACATCAGCGTTAAGCAGCCACCGCGGCATCTTCACTGCTACGTGCCTCTCTCGCAAGTATCATTGACATAAACCATTACACCACAAACACACCCCGGTGGTGTCCAATCAATTCAAATGTACTTCTTTAGAAGAACTGTGTTCAGCTGGAGCACAATTTCGACACATGGCTACTTCAGAGTCTAGTTCGGGGGGTTATCCTTGAAAGGAACAAAGATCTGAAGATGAAGGACTTTGGATAACACCACCCTGGTAAAATGGCACACAGATGGCCGTAGGGGCAAAACAATCTAAAGTCAATTACACCAAATACTCGCCAGTGCTATGGGAGTACTAACTTTAATAAAGTGTTTGCTCATTCTTCTCTAAAAACTGCCTCTATATTCGACATAATTTATTGCCTGGAGAGTTGGAACACATAACATCTGCTCTCAGGATTTGCTGGTGCTGCAGTTCACTATAGAATTAAACCTTTTTATTTATAAGGCTTTATTTCCTATACATTTAAAATGATCTGCAATGAACCCGACTCCCTGACTGATTTAAAGGTACAGTGTGTAACATTTAGGTGAAAATGTTTTCACCTAAATGATGAAATACATTAATTAAATACAATTAATTTGAGTTTTTCAATACACCAGAATGAGCCTTTTATATTTATATAAGCCGCCATTCAAAACCACCCATACAGTAGCTCAGAATGGACAAATTAAAAATGAACTGTACTTTGGGGTTATATTAAAGGTTCAGTACGTGAGAATTGGTGACATACCGTTCTTCTTTATAGCTCATTTGTGGTTTTTGTAAGCTGCCACCTGAAAATATGAAACACACATTCTGGCTGGTTTGTCCATTCAAGCTGCTGTAGAAGCATAGTGATTAGATTATACCATCTAATCTGGGCGTGGGTGTGAATGTGAATGTGAATGTGGATGGTTGTTTACCTGTGATAGGCTGGCTAACCTGGCTCTTGCCCAATGTTACCTTACACATGATCAAATTATAATCACTATTTCTCTGTTGTGTTAATATTATGGCATTATTGCAATCATCTGTGTTTGTTGTATGCTCTGTTTACACACTTGATTTCAATAGGAGTTCCTTGATTAAACAGGAGGTTTGTATAATTACAATTAGCGCTTTGAAAATGGAAACACGGGTAAATAAGAGACTGTCGGGAACATGATCCTCCAAGTAAGTAAATAATGTTGAAGTGTTGCTGTTGAAGAACGTGTGTGAAATCCAAACCTCGAACACGGCATTGCAAACAGCGTTGACTCTTAATATCTCATGTAAACTCTGTGACCTTTTCCTTGTGTTTATTTATGTTAATCACTTTTACATTTGGGACTTCTTTTTCTGTGGGAGGACGGCCTTTTTAAAAAAGTGTCTCTCTTTTGGTGTCGCTCTCAGGTTTGACGCCAGGCTGTGGCTTCAAATACAAAGCAGTCTATCTGAGATGTTTGCATTTTGCAGACTGCTGCGTGGAGGGAGCCAGTCAAGAGAGCAAGCGATGATTCAGCAGCGCCGGACGCCTATAATCATCCCTTCACATCTTGTGCTGTCTCCTTTTCAACACAGTGCAGATCTCTGTATTCCAAATATATCTACAGCGTCTCGTTTGGGAAACATGGGGAACACTTGTGCACTTTAAAATCCTTAAAATAGACGTGCATTTTAGCCTAACTTCTGTGAACCTGTTAACCATATTCCTTTAAATTAAATGTCTAGGGGACCTATTTTGTATAAAGCCTGTGATAAGAGCAGTGAGGTGCGGATAGGCTCTCATTCCAATTCTCATCACCTCCACCACCACCATCATCATCATCATCATCATCATCTCAGATGATCCCACAACATGTAATCAGTGTTATTTGTTCGGGCTTGTACTCAGGCATCCAAAGTCCTCGAGGGGATCAGACAAATCTCACATTAGGGAAACAACAACCTGGAGCGGAGGCAGCCTGACAGTGGGATACATCAGGGATTTTGAAATTTAAGACACTGCACTAGTGTCTGTACAGATCCCCTACAGCTTAGATTCAGTCCAGGTGTCATACAGGTTTTCAGTCAACCTTTGAAATGCCACAAATGAAACCAGAATAAAACAAAATGTAATAGCAGAAATAAAAAATATTATATGTTATCTTGTATACACATGTTTTCTTTAATAATCAACCTCTGTTGAGCTTAATATTGGAGTAATCGCGTTGGTTATTTCCAAGCAAAAAAATGTGTGACGTGTTGCTGTTTTTCATGGTGTTGAATTATATTAGATTGATTATTATTATGATGCCAAACAAAAATAATCAAATCATTGACTCGTATGAACAAAGCAATTTCCAACAAGGCGGCGTGACAAGTTTTCGGGGATATTGAGGCTGTTTGGTAAAAGATACTGACGAATCAGCGAACAGTGATCAAAACGCGTGGCAAAATGTTCCTGTACAAATGTACTTTAAATAATTTGCGTTCAGTAACCATGTAGTCAGCATTTATTTATTTCCCCCATGAAAAGCGAGAAAAACAAACTACTGCTGCAGCGAACCACTGCAAACTGCTGTTTCACTGCCACAGTGTGCAACAACAGTCCACTCCACATACAAACGAACAAAACCTCACAGTTTTTAAATGTTTGTGTGCCACGCATATGGCTCTGTGATTTAGTTTACCTACCTCTTCCTGATTTCTCACATTTTAAGGTGCAAAATAAATAGCACTGGCCCTCTGTCTCTCTCTGACACACACACACACACACACACACAGCAGTGAGTTGTGCTGACCCTGACCATTCAGACTTGGCAACAAGAGCGCGCCACATCACACTTAATAATATTTTATCTTAAATCAGTCATTTATGAAGCAACGGTTCATATTTAAATGCGACAAATGCACAGATTTGAATTGGATGCTTATGTGCAGTTAGAAAGATAAAATAACATCTGCTTAGCGTGATGAGTGTGACTCAGGGTTTTATCATGGGGTTTATGAGCGTTTGAGGCGCATGCTGGGTGGTGTTAATCCGTGGATGAAAGAGAGTTGGAAAACTATTGTAGAAGAAGAGCTTCCATTTGTTTACATCCATAAGTACATAATGAAACAAAACACTGCACGCAATGTAAACTCATATTACACACATGAAGTTGACAAAGGGCATAAAAGCCTGTACATGTGTCATATTAGGTTCCACCATTCATAGCCACTCTAAATCCCACAGGGAAACAGATATTTTCACCAAGACAATGGACCACGTCATAGTGCAAGTATCTCGCTGAAATGATCCCAGCGACAATCAGAAAAGAAAGAGTTAATGACCTGGTTACCGTCCCTGATATCAATCCTCATAAAGCCCTCGAGGAGTGAACTTTAATGCACCATAAAAAGGAAACTATATCCACCCATCAACCTTGGGCCATTATAAAAGGCACTGATGTATGTGCTGCTGGTCGAGCGGGTTCAAATATCTAATCAAGGTTTGGCAAATACCTTGTGATATGATTTGTTTAAAGTCAAGCTTCAGGTCCACATTTGTGGGTCGTGCTGAGGGAGCGCTTGTGTGGATGCAGCAGCAGCGCAGGGGTGGGCGGAGTAGTGTTTTTTTTTTTATTGAGCTGAAGAATTCACTTCTGAAAGTTTTCCTGGGTGCGACTCCGACCCGCTTGCGGCGGCCTCACATTACTAGCACAATGTTGCTGTTGCCTCCGTCTGTCTTGACATAAAACAAATCACTTCCTGTGAGCAGCGTGGGAATGCCACCAGGCCACACAAGATCTCACCACCGCTCCACTGAGAAACAGAGAAGGAGTGGTGTGGAGCGGATGGGTTTAATCGGCACTGTGTGAACTCTTTTGACAATGGTTTAGAGACTCTAATACAAGGACAAGGAGAGCTTACAGAAATCATTGAAAATAAAAATAAAACTACAATGTGGTTTGCTGATTGCTCTGTTTTGATTGCATTAGGATTTTTATTTTAAAAAGGATCCATTGTTTCACTCTCTACTCAAGTCCTCTGTTGAGTTACTGGCACTCATGCGTTGCCACTGTTACCAGGACTGGTCAAATAAGGTACGAGGAGCTTCTTCTATTTATACGCTCTGTGAGTGAAGGAGGTCGGCTTTCAGATTAGAAGACTTGTTCTTATCTGACAACTCTTTTTTTGTGTGCTCTTGACAGAATACCTGCTTCACTTAACCAGAAGCAGACTCGGAGAGAAGCAAGTGTAGAAGAATTACACCTGAATCCTGCTTCTCTTCTGGAAACAGTTTCACAAAATTCTCCTTCAAACTGCAAACGCCCGATTTAGTCAAACTATACGTAAGAGATCAACGTCAAGAGCAGAACCTGAATT
Organism: Solea solea; assembly: GCF_958295425.1. Classification (NCBI taxonomy): domain Eukaryota; kingdom Metazoa; phylum Chordata; class Actinopteri; order Pleuronectiformes; family Soleidae; genus Solea; species Solea solea. Next base: position 9,548,376 of record NC_081149.1, on the reverse strand, counting down.
AAAACGTATCGCCCACCTGTTTCCTCTGCTAGGACTCCTCACTCTTGGTTGACACTGTTGACTTCACTATAATCCAATCATATTCTCTACCTCAGCTCCTTATTAAGCATCCTTTTACACTCTTGAGCCGATGACAGTCCACACCGGGTCATTATGTTTCAAACCTATTGTACAAGGTCATGAATGAGAGGGTGAATCAATATCCTGCGGCACGTGGGGAAAGAACACGGCGGTGGACTTTATGCAAGACATAACCACGTGATCTTTATTGATCTTCACTCCAAATGAACACTACATCACAGGCGTAACAGTGGCTTTTTGGATTACTTGTAACCCGACCGTGATCCTTTTTTTGGCAGTTCTCTGAAAACAAATGCTTGACCTTTTATCTGCAGCTGAGGTGAAGGACAACAGGGAGAGAGATTCTCTTTGGGATGCTTTTGCATTCTTGTCCTTTAGTTGTTCCTAAATGCTGTATTCTTTATCTCTCATTGTGCTGGTTGTCACTTCCTTCCACCCTGCAGCCATGCTGGAGCCAGCCTTGCAGCTGTCCACAATCCAGCATTACATAACACAGCTGCATCAATCACCACCCACCCCCCCACCCCCCTTTTTTGCCACTCTGCTGGCTCTCCATCACAACACCGTCACCCCACTGAGGAAATGACAAGAGGACAAAGTTGGATTCCCACTCAGGGAACAGACACAGAGACCCGTCTCTTGTATGGTTTCCTTGTTGAGGGCCAAGTTAATGAGGTAATGCGACACTGCAATTGCTCATTTGCTTCTCCGTTCCCTTGGACCCGTGGCCCCTTCACCTTACGAAGCTCCACTCAAAACACACTAGACCGAGTGCTGCTCAAGTGTAGGTGGGTGTGTGTGTGTGTGTGTGTGTGTGTACCAAGGCTGCATCAATTTGAAAATGGAGGTTTTCTGATGGAAACATCGGCACCCAAACAAGCCTTTTTTGACTTCAGTATCAGAAGTTGTCCATACAAACACGCCTATAAAAAAATTTGAAAATGACAATGCATGCATCTGCTAGTGTGAACAGAGAGTTGCTTCTCTCCTGTGTAGCTGTTAACTCAGTTCCTGAGTACTACTAACAATAACTCGGCTCTGCACAGCTTGGGTATCAGTCATGCCGTTTTCCATTACTGTAGTACCTCTTCAGCGTGGGTGGGGTCATCCTAGCACGGCTGCACGAAACTGCCGTGACGACGTTTAATGCGGTGCACAAACACACAAACTAGTGACGAGCAAAGCAGTTGTTTTCGGTGTAACTGAATCATTAGAACCGGTTTAAATTAAAAAGATTAGCTCAGTACTTCCGGCATGACTGGAGCGCAGACACAATCACAGAACTGAAATAGGGAACTTTCAACAGTGCTGCAGCTAAATACACCAGACTCCTCTGTTAAATATTGAGATTTTAGAGATTTCCTTGCTAAACGTCAGAATTTTGAAGTCTTTTTAACTGATCTACAGTTCGGCAGTGTTCAGTGTGATTCCTGTGTTGGACGTCGCAGTCTTCCAGTGACGACACCCTCTGGCCAATCAGTCTGTCGATGACACATTTAATTATTGGCTCAGCTCATTTGGAACCTCGCCAGAGCAGTTACCAAAGAAAGCACCAAGCACGCCGTAAAAAACCTTCACAGCGGATAGTCAAGTCAAAGCCAATGACAAACAATCAAGAAGTGAATGCAGGGTAACTGCATCATCAGGCTTTTGCCTGCACAGACTAACAAGTGGCCCCGCAGTTTTTACAACTAGAACGGAGCCAGCAGCATCTTAAACCTTCAGCGTGGGTCGAGGCTGTGCAAACGCTGGAGTCGTGTGCACTGCAGACATATCCAGACCGAAATCTATGCATTTTTAAACAAAAACAGAGTAGTGTGGATGACTCCCAAGTCTAAAAATGGCTGACCCAGTTCCTCATTGTGGCCCTGTTCTATCTCTGCGCGTACCGTGTCGTGACGATAAGACGCGAGGCAGCTTTTCTGGAGGTGCTCACAGACATTAAATAAGCTCCACATAAGGAAGTATCACAGTTCCTCTTCATACTGTGTCAAGAATGTGTCACCGCTGCGCTCTGAATATCATTATGGCAAACGCTCAAACTTGTTCAACGAGACTAGCTCGGATTAACATAAGAGAGCAACATTTGTGTTACTGGATAAAGCCAGCAGACTTTTCCCTGACATTGCACTGAGAACGGAGGACCATCGGAGATGTGACAACAATCGATTAACAATCAAACAAAAACTCGTAGTTATTCATTGTGCAGCTGAACCATTACATAATAGGGATTCCACAAACTGTGCTCCATCAATCCTTTAAATAACTGAGACCTTTGAATGTCAGTGTCCCGCTCAGAGAAAGTACGAGGTCTCGCCGACCGATGTGGTCGTTACATGCCACACTCGAGAGACATGAGGTGTGAAGATACCCACAGGAGGCTGATTTGTCTGAATTCCAAATATACTCGCACGGATCATTTTCCCCTTCCTGTAAGGTAAGATCAGCAGTGGAAGCTCTACAGCCTCAGGTATAAATACGCTGATGAATCTTCCTTTCAGGGCTCGGCTCTGCACGCTTATTTAGGGAAATGAGATGTTTGAATATGCTCGTGCTACTCAAAAGAGCAGCGCTCAGCAGGATCGCCGTCTGTGTGGACATGGTTTTCTGAGCAGCAGCCTTTGAAGATTTGTTATCAATCACATTTGGACAGCACAATGCTCTCCCGTCTCCGTCATGTTTTGCTCATGAGCCTCGCAGATGTGGACTGATTCCTCTGTGGGGAGGAGAGGGATTCAGAGCGACATGATAATTCAAAGTTGTCCTCTTTTCTTTCTATTTTTTTTTTATGCATAAATGAAAACAGTACAAAAATACTTGGATTCCACTGGGATGAATCTGTGTGTGTTTGGAGGGAGAGCTGCATTTACCCACATCCAGGGGAGGATCAAATAATGGGTAGGGGGGGGGGGCAACCAAGAAAGAATCTACCAGTGTTTTGTGTCAGTTGCTAAGCGAGCTGGGTCTGATTTGACAGCATGCAACTCTCCAGTGTGTCCCACCTACGCAATACTTGTGTTGCCACCAAGGACCCCTATGAAGCAGTCTGTCATCGCTAACAGAGTGCACACGGTGCACAAGGCATTCAAGCATAATATGTTGGAGCAGTGTATTAAATCCTCTCACGAAAACTCTCACGCTTATATCAATCAGTATGCGGAGGATCAGTTAATTAACCTCCATCTATGGAGGCTCTAATTAGGGCTTAAAAAAATCATAGTGTCCATTACTGAAACTGTTTTATGGAGAAAGACGACCCACAAATCAAGTTTATATTAAAGGCAGTTTCACGGCACAATCTGAGCACCCTCTACTTCACCATGACCTACTTCTGCTACCTTTACAGTATTAAGTATTTTAATATATATATACACATATATATATGTATATATATGCACACATACATATAACACGTCGTAGAATGTTATCTGTAATGTGCATCTGAAAGTATCTAAAAATGGTTGTGCACTCCCACAGAAAACAAATACACTACAAACCTCTACTGTCACTGCGTTGGTGTGTGTTACTCGCCACTGTCCTGGGATGTAACTGTAGAATGTTGAATGTTTTTTTTGGAGGAACAACAGTGAAGGTGCTGCAGAATAAATGAGTCCAACGAAAGCAATATGCAGTCTTTCTTTTAAAGGTGCAACTATACCTGAATGTTTGGAGAGTTCTGGACCTTTCATACTAACATATACTACTGATACTAATACTAATACTAACACTAACTGGAAGTTCAAACCTACATCTGATCTGCTGAGATCAGTCTTTGTTGTTCTTGACGAGCACATTAAAGTCTATATGTGTTCAAAAGCAATGTCTTTAGATTTTTTTTGGAGGAGGAACGTTGTCCCATGAAACTCTGAACCCTAAAAGTCTCTGAACCAGGGATTTGACACCTTCATGTGCTTATACAGGCTGATTGTCACTTTGTTGGAATGCACTGTGCTTAATTCCCCTCGTGTCACCTTGAGGATCGGTGTCACTGAGAGTTAAGAGTTTCAATCAACCAACCTTCATGATGCCGCATGGTGTGTTTCCAGCTCCCTGACTTCTCTCGGCGGAATTGTCGCGGCTGCCACTCCCGATCCTCGGACTGCTGTGATCCCTGTACCGTCCATTGGTGTAAACTCCCTCGGCCCCGTAGCCCTGGAGGGCGGCAGACACCTCCAAGTACGCGCGGGTGCCGGTGGGAGTGAGCGCGGCCGCGTCGCCGGTGACTCCCGCTGCTGCGTTCGTCGCGCCCTGGACCAACGCAGGATCCAAAAAATGTCCCGACGCAGCATCTGAAGTGTGAATCCCTGCCATGATCCGCCGGTGGTTACAGCAAAGCCCGTCACTGCACAATGTGAAAACGACCCATTCTTCCCTCACACTGCACTACAGCGGACCAGCTGTCTCCTTCCCCCGGTCACCACAGCTGCGTGTCCATCATCGGAGCGCACGGCAGCGGATGGTCACGCTGAGCTGATCCGTCCTGGAGAAAGCGAGCAGACGGCGGCGGACTTCACACGCCTCCCTCTCCTTCTCTCTGGAGGAGTGTGCTAACCCTAACCCTGACCAACTGAGAGGGGGGAAAACAACAACAACAAACGCTGATTGAAGACGCTGCTTCAGTGCCCACAGCGCGCGCTGTCGTCTGTCTCCGTGTCCTCAGAAATCTGTTCCGCCACTGTGCGCATCGCCTCGTGTCCTCGGCACTTTCTGCAGCGTTTGCAAACGGGAGAGCGGGGCTTCCTCTTACTCATGCATCCGCGGGACACATTCAAGACTCTGAGAGAGGGCGCAGTCGCACTGAGACCGCAAACGCGCGCGCACTGCACACACCGGCGCGTGCGTGCACTACCAAATCCACTGCTGTCCAGCGCGCGCAACCTCAAGCAGAACACATCCACGGGATATTTGAAGTTTCTCAGAGTTTCGTACTTGTTCTCACGAAGTTTTAACACTTACGTGAAATTGAAGTTTGAAACTCACGCACAAATTCGCACAACCGTGTTGTGGCTTCTCCACAAGAGGGCGCTCACAATATTTGTTTGTTTGTTTATTTACAGGTCTGTATGAAAGAGTGATTAAAAAAAAAACAGTTTAAACAGCGTTGTTGTGAAAAATAACAGTGTCACAAGTTAAAAGGATATTTCAGGTGTTTTGAATTGTGGCTGTATCAGGTGTGTGTCCAGGTGTCCAGGGTTCATCCTGCCTTTTGCCCCATGTCAGCTGGGATTGGCACCAGCGGCCCTCATGTGGAGGATAAAGCGGTAGAAGATAGATGGACTTTGCCAAGCGTTCATTTCCATGAACTAGATCGCACCCTGGACCCTCGCTCTCACTGACAGCAGTTAACAAACATATCCCTGCTCAAGTCTATGATACCTTAAGAATATGTTTGCCATGAAACAGCCTTTTCTAAGTGGAGATTGAATTTGGTAAACTGCTGTCTTGCTGCACCATAGTCCATAAAAAGAAAATCAATGATTTTACATCACAGCAGTTGTTAATCCACTGCTGCCTCCATGTCCTTCTTCCTCATCTGTTACCACCAACTGTCCTCATGTCGCCACTGCTGCCTCCATCGTGTCCTCTCGCCTTGTGTCCTCTTCTCTGACACCAACTGTCCTCATGTCCTCCTTCATCACCTACATCCATGGACCTTCTCTCCTGCCTGGCAGCTCCATCTTCAACATCCTTTGTCCAATATAATCGCGGTCCCTCCTCTGCATGTACGTGACCGAACCACGTTGTCTCTCTTACTTTATTTCCAAGCCGTTCAACCTGAGCTGTCCCTCGAATGTGCTCACTTCTAATCCTGTCCATCCAGGTCACTCCCAATGACAGTCTCTGCATCTTCAGCTCCGCCTCCTGTCTCCAAACCATACATCACATCAGGTCTCACTACCTTGTAGACCTTCCCTTTCATGTTTGCTGCTATCCTTCTGTCACATATCCCCCCTGACTCGTCTCCACCCACACTGTCTGTTGACCCCAGGTATTTAAACTCATCCACTTTCACAACCTCTTCTCATTGCATCCTTGCACCGTACCACGTGTCTCACAGGAGTTCTGCGTTTTGCTCCTACTAATCTTCATTCCTCTTCTCTCCAGCACATACCTCCTCCACCTCTCCACGCTCTCTCCCACCTGTCTCCTACACTCTCACTACAGATCACAATATCATCTGCAAACAACAGAGTCCACGGAGACACCTGCCTGACCCCATCTGTCACACTCCTGCCTCCATCTTTCTTAGCGCACGTTCTGTGTCCTCGCGTGTTAAAAAGACAGATTGTTTCCTATGGGAACAGTTTATAATCTTCATTTTCCACCCAAAAAAATACTGTCTAACACGGAGATGAAGCAGCTAACATATTCACAACCAATATTCTGCAAACACCTCAAGGCAAATAAAGTGACAGCTGTTGCAATTTTCATGTGCCGTCCACAGATAATGAGCGTCCCAGGTTTTTTCAACAGATATGTCAGTCTTTTTATTTCACTGAACAAACTCACTATCATTCGAACTTGAGAGCTAACCGTAAACAAACAATATTTACTTGTTTTTCTGACGTGTATATCTTTTAAACCCGGTTTATACTCCCTCCTTTGTGTCCTTGTTATTTCTTGTTGCGTCGGCACCGCACCAAAGCAAACCTATTAACACTCGGCCCAAACTTATCAACACTCAGTTGGTGGTGACAACAATTCACAATGGTGACAAACACAAAGGAGCTAAAGAGAATTAGAGTCGTAGGAGTGTTAGCAGCACAAGAGTCCAGATTGTTGAAGCCGTGACTGTCCTTTCCGTTCACAGAGGCACAGGCTGGACTGGAAGCACATCTGTCTGCGATTGACTGATTCTAGCTTTAGGTGCACTTTGCGGCACAGCAGAGAAACGTTATTGCATCTTTTATGTGGGAATCACGCTCACAACTGCAACTAATTAACAAAACAAATGATATTCATTATCGATGAAACTGTCGATCATTCTCTCGATTATTGTCTGGTCCACAAAATGTCGGAAAATCTGTTTCCCAAACCTCGAAATGAGGATATTTTCAAATGTCTTGTTTTGTTCCAAACTGTTTTTTTTATATAATTTATTAGTGTTATGGAGTGAAGGAACTGGGAAATGTTCACCTTTAAGAGACTGAAAAACCAGGGAGATTTAAACCAATCAATTAATTATCACTTACTCACAATACACTCAAAGTTTGGGAGAGCATAACTATATTTCCAGGGTCTAATTGTTATAAAAGTATTTATCTGTTGCCAAAGCAGCTTTTCAGGAGAGGTTTGTGGGTTTTTTACCAGCCAAATGTGCTGAGAAGAAAAGCAGAGCACACAGTATAAATAGACATCGCAGTTTCATAGTATCACTCTTCATCAAAGATGCAAGGATACTCGTCCGTCACTCCAACGCCACTTTGCTTAGCTCAATGAATCGAAAACAACCAGCAAGAGGAAAGGCTGCAAATATTAGTCTCATTCATTTATAATATGATTCCGAGTAAACTGGAAAGTCAGCAGCTGTGTAACGGCGTCTAACCTCAGCAGCACCTCAAACGCGTCTGCTCCATTCCTCCGAGGCCTAAATAAACTACACCGACGGGGGCGTGACGACTCACATGGCCTGGGAGCTGAGATAATGCAACGCCATTTATAGCCAAGGAAGGAGGCAAATCAAATCATAGCCAATTTGAAGGAAATGCTTTGTGTCTCGAGGAGAGCATGATCTCGGTGTCTCATCACAACTGTCAAGTAGAGCAATGTCCTCACATCACAATTCTGAATTTGGCTTGTTATTCGTCTCGTAAATCCTGCAAATGTGAGAACATTCTGATGCATATATAAAATCAGTGGGTGTGTTATGTCAAAGTGTGGGGACACTCAGCTGAGGTTAAGGCTTTTATTCGACGGGGATTGTGTGTGGATGTTTTCACAGACCTTGGTGATGATAAGTGGTTTAATCTGCAGACAAAACACAGCCTCTCTAATTGCACTCAGTCTAATGAAGGAAAAAGGCAAGAGAGGACGGTCGGAGCACGGCTCCTCCTCAAGGAGGCGGCAGACCAGTCCAGGGAAATCTGTGTTTGTTGTGACAGAGGAGAAAAAAAGTGAGCAAAATGGACAACTGGAGCATGGACTGTTAGTGTAAAACAGTATCTGTTCATGAAGTGGAGGCTGAAACACACTCCTCCTTCTCCTCCTATGATCTCTCAGGGTCATGCATAATGCATTCTCAGAAATAATTTAGCAAAAGTTCTACTTTTAAAAGCCTCCTTGATCGGCCCAGCTGTCTCCCTTTAATGTGAAAAGGCCTCCGACAGCCAGGCTCCAAACTCAAACATCACCGGCATGTGGACTCACTGTAGACCAAAGTTCACATGAGGCAACAAAGTCTGACCACAGTGGGTCTACATGTCAGATACACAGCAACATTCTGTCACTCATCTGATTAATACAAGGGTCGGAATGAGACGATGCCATAGAAGCAGCATTTTCTGATTACATTAACCAGAATAATGACGATCTCAGGCACATTATGTCAAAAATGTACACGCCTTAACCAGATTATAGCATCTTCATTTTTCCTCAGAATGTAATAAAGACACAGCATATGAATCATAATCAGACGACCGCGTGCTCCGACATGTGAGCGGATTATAGAAAACCGACCGTCCATATGCATCCATTATAACTTAAGTTTAACTGTGATTAAAGTAAAATTCGCTGAAATGTCAGCGTCCCGTGGCAAGACCTGAAAGGACCTTTGTCCTGTCAACACACGAGCCAGGCTATTGTAAATACATCAGCCGGGCTATTGATCAAGTCATCAATTTGCTTGGCTGCAGGTGAAAAATAGGTGTTAAAAATCCCCTCATCAGTAAATCAATCAATCCACAGCCATGTGTCTTTCACTGCAACTCTTCAAAGGGACATAAGAATGAAACCACAGGGCAAAAGAATGCACTTTGTGACTGTTACGTGTTTCTACTGTGTAAATTATTTGAATCTTAATAATGATCAGCATCATGATGATGATGATGATGATGACGTCCATACAGGAAGTTCCTGCTGCTCACAGCCGGGGAGTAGAGGGGTGAGGGTGTGTCTTCCTGAGCTTTGCCGCCACACTTCCTGTGCCAGCCCCATGTGATCATCAGTTTCAGCAAGAAGAGACGGTGCATAAAACCAACCCTCTCACACAAACACTTTGACTGTGTTAATGTTTTGCTGCAGGGTCACATGCAAATCATAATTTACAGGGAACCCACACCAAAATAAAATGCTATAGTTTCCACACCTGTAACATGGGACAACCCGACATTTTCTTACTGAGGGTTTCTAATTTTGCACTTTAAAGTAGCCAAACAATCAGAGATGTAATACTATTTTTTCAAAAACATGCATTTATATGTCTACTGTATATTTGTATCTATAGCTTTGGGTATGGTTATGCATCAAACTGGATTCCTATTACAATGGGGTTCTACAAGGTTAAATCCTAGGCCCCATCGTGTTTACCTGGCTCATTGTTCACAGCACAGTTAATTATTCATTCAGATCCACTTGTTATTCAAAGGCTCTGCTTGGACTTCAGCTTGTTTTAAAAACTGAAAAAAACCTAATCACATTTCAATTAAAACATATATATATATGTATATATATATATATATATACATATATATACACATATATACATATATATCTTATATACATATAAGATTCACTATCAATACAGTAACCTTGGTTCAAATTAATAAAGTCACATCCTTATTTTAGTGTCTGGTTGGATGAAAAAACTACTTTCAAAAGTTGACAAAGAAGCTGAAATGTATAGAAATAGAAATAAAAACGATCTGCAAAAACACTTTGTAAAATAGTGCACCTAAATTTATTACAGGTGACAGTTTTAGGACCCGTCTTTTTGTTTACTTTGAGAAACTAGGTTGGACTTAACTTACAACTCAAAGAGAACAAAACTGTGTTCTATTCATTTACAGAGACCTCCTCAATAAATTGCCAGTTTCATTTGAAGGCATTGGTGACCATGCTGTACATCCCTGGTGTTCATATAGAAGTGGAGGAAAACGGCTTTTGTCTATTAAGCTCTTCATAGAAGAGGAAGAATAAGCTTCAATAGATAATGAAGTCGGACACATTTTTATAATTCTTACCTTTTGCATAATGGATGCTCATGCTTCTCTCATCGTGGTCTGTTTGCTTCCACTGGACTCTACTGACACCTGGTGGTGATAGAGCTGAAATGACATACAATTAAAGCATGGGCTCCTTTTTTAAAAATAAAATAAAACATACTGCTTATACACAGTACATGATGACATACTTACCCAGTCCACATGTGTATGTCTGTTACTATTAATCTACAGCGTGTTGTTGTGTTGGTAATTGCCAAATTTGCCTCATTTTTATTTTATTAATGAGCCAAAGAGAGAAATGTCATTGTTAATGTAGCGGTCAGCCACCAACATCTCAAAGCTCTCTGTTTCCAAGAGAACATGGTGAATAAAAACCAGACAGTCTGGATCAGCCGAATTAAAGCCAGATTAAAGGAAATATTTACACATATTTAGTCAATCTGCAACAACCAATTTTGCACATTTTCTGTCGTTGTTCTATTTAAGCTTCATTCTTTAAAATGTGTTGAATCATGTACGGTATACCGCTTGCATCGTGCAAGGATTCATTCATTGCTGCAGGAAAACATTAATGTGGGTCTGTTATCACATCAGAGGCGAACGCCCAGTGCTCCTGCTGTGTCTCAGTTTGAAGAACCTTGTAATAAAAACAGGTTTAGTATCCATGCAACAGCCCACCACTGACCTATAGAAGCCATTTCCACTGGAAATATATATATATATGTATGTACGTACAGAGTGTACAGAGTGTACAGAGTGTACGTATATACACAGTACCCGGATACATTTTCAGCCTCATGAAAAAATGATCTATAGATAAAGAAGTACAGAACATTACCATCTTACATAAACATGACAAAATTCATCCCGCTCTGACGTCGCTGAGATATACCCATCTGAACTTGTTAAGAGAGAATTTAAATAGCTACTGAATCTCTAATCTGGTTCAGATCCGGATGAAACTAGGTCTGATGGATGGTAGAGTGTCTCATCCTGTACTGACAGAGATAAGGTTTTTACAGTTGCACATTATGAGAGCTAAGAGATTTAACGAAAAGTGTTGTCATATTTCGTGACGTCACCAGTGGGTAGATTCAGATTGAGCCGTCAAAAACTGTAGACAAACAGAGTCACAAATAAAGCCACGGCAAGGAAAACATCACCTCCTCGGCTGAGGTAATCATTTAAATATGCATTCGCAGTGCATTTGAATCAGCAGGGACAATTAATTGTACTCTAAACGAACACAGCCAGTGAATTTCTCGAGGTATAATCTGATCATGAAAATAATATAAGCAGTGGCTGACTAGTTTTCATTGACATCCAATGCAGACTATTATTATTTTTTTCTTATCACCTATACCAGATATGACACCAGGCAGGTAATTAGTATTCACTGTAAGTGACAGTTCAAATAAACACACACACACACACAGAGGACATTGCATTGATTTACATTCATTTCCTGGACACTTACTCCAACCCTGACCCTTATCTTAACCTAACACTGACCTCAGGCTAACTTTAAAACATGTCTTCACCTTGAAATGTAATAAGACAAGAAGACAAGTCCTCATAATGTGACTGTATAAACAGATTTAAGTCCCCACAACATAAGGGAACACAGACACACTCAAACATTTGTTATATTCCCACCAGATGGCAGAGATGAGCCTTCTATGAGCAATAAAGACAAACCTTCCACAGGTTGTTGTTTCAGATGCCACTTTTTATAAATACATAATATATCCAAAGTATCGTCCTTGATCAACCAGCGGTTTACATTTAGTTTAGTGCCGTATAAAAAATAATCCTTGACCCTTTGTGCATAAAATGCTTTTTTTCTGCTTTTTAAATGACATTTTTATGTGACGCTGTACGTATAGACTTTCCCCTCCTGCACCATCATCATAACTTGACTTGATGTGGAGAAGAATCTGGTAACTTTCAACACATTAACTGCCACGAAACGTCTACACTCTGTATGGCGATCTTGATATTGTGGCAGGAAACAAGAAGCCGATGGCAGTGAAGATATCACGGAATCTATACATGTGAAGTTTGGCACACATTTAAAAAAAAGAAAAGGAAATCATCAGCAAGGATGGAAACTCTGATAGTTCATCTATGTCAGCCCTACAACCTTTTTTGTTTGTGTTTAGGAAAGGTGTTGCTAGGTTCCAAGAGGTTTGAGGGACTCAATAAATGAATAAACAGTAAATATGAATTGTGTACAAATATCCTTTAAGAAGCTGTAAGAAATGTATTGTGTTCAGTCATAAAATGACCAGAGATTAAAGCAACCCGTTCACTGTCACACATCCACATGAAGCCGGGTGATTCTGTGTATTTTTGCCAGTTAAATCCACAGTTGGTGACGGCACACATACAAAAAAATAGCATTTATTTTGTAGTGACATCAAAATCTTCCGCACGTCTACAGGCCGAGTTCAAATTATTTATAAAACCTTTATTTTTCTTCTTCTTGTCAACCCAACAGCTGTTTTGTCTTAGCGATGTGATGAACCCAGACCACAAACATGGTACATACATCAAACAGCACACAGCGGCATCTACATCGTCAAACAAACCAAAAAAAAGAAAAGAGTACACAGTCTACGAGTGGAACAAAGCAGAAAAGTGATATATATATCACAGGACCGGGCACTCAAAAGAGTCAAAGTCAAAGAAGTGAAATGAAACATGAGAGGATATTTTAAATACTGTAATGTTGTTGGACAAACACAAAGTACACATCATAGATTCTTCTCTGATTTTCCAGTTGCTCTGTGTCCTTTTTTTCCTTCTTCTTGTGATGATGTGAGACTTGAAAACTGCTCAGAGTGACAGGGGGAGGCATGTTTGTTTCTGTAAATCCTCAACAGGGTCATGCAAAGGGGTTACATTCGTGTAGGGGGAGTGCCAGAGAAACAATAATAATAATAATAATTATTATAATAATGATGATAATAATAATAAAATAGAATTACGCTATAGAGAAAATAAAGTCATATATTCTGTAAAATAGATCCTTCTCTATTTGGCTTAAACATCGGCTGAGCAAAGCGATTTATTCCTGAGGTGCAAGGCTATTGTCAATGACTGTTAACTTTTGAATAAATGCATTTGAATCAAGTGGAGGCAGAAGAGTCGTTATCTCTGTTGTATTGTCTTTGATGTGTAGCACAAAAAAAATGACACGCCCCAATTCAATCTTGACCAAATAAAACAAAGCCAGAGAAAGAGACGGACTGACTCGACTCAACAGGCTTGTGTTCTATATGTGGCCCAGCAGCTGGTGCGAGTGTGCGAGCATGCAAAGCCCGCACCCGTCTATCTATCTATCTATCTATACGCCTTGCAGCTTCAGTTGCTGGTGCGGCCGTGATGTCACACAGTAGACATGCAAGTGCCTGTTATGTCACAGTGCCATGACACAGCTGTAGGGACGAGGGGACGGACAGGCGAGAGTCAGAGTCAGAGGGGAGCAGCCGACTGTTCAGGCATGCAGACCAAAAGGTGACACATCATTTCGTCAGGTGATCGGTTTCAAGCGTGTAAAACAGGCCACCAGTGCACTTCCACTGCCCAGGCAGTGTGAGGAAACTTCTGCACACAAGTCAACGAGAGCAGGGGGGGAAAAAACCGACAAAAAAACAACCTTCTATACCTGCTGGTGTGAGTGTGGTGCAGAAAACAACAACAAAAAAGGCTGTCAGTGGAATAATGCGAGGTAGCACTGATGATGGGGAAAGAGGGACCTGAGAGGACAAGCAGGCAGCGCTGGGTAAATGCTTCACTTTGCATTTTTCTGTGTTCAAAACACGTGAGAAATAGCCCTGTGAGAGCGAGGGAGAGACATAAACACCCTCCCGTGTTTCAGCTGGTGAGAAAATCCAAAACAAACACATTGTCATGTACACTCGTGCATGTGTACCGCATGCTGATGTCTGTGTGTGTCTGTGTGTGTGTGTGTGTGTGTGGTCAGTTGCAGAGTGCAAAGGTTAGTGTATACGGATTTGAAAAACTGACTCGGACTGTGTCGTCGTTTTGTTTTAGAGCAAAAGCAAAAAAAAAAAACTACTTTCTTTTTTGTCAAAGGGCAAAAGGTCAAAGTCACTTAAAAACACGGATAACCCATTTACAAAGAAGAAAATATCACAAAGTAAAAACATTCAACCGTTAAAATGACATCATACAGTAGCAATATTGTTTAAAATCTGTTCAAAAATCAGCTGGAAATGCATGCACAATGTGAATGAGAATTATTTCTTGTCTTCTTTTTCACAAATACTGTAACAATGTAGGTTTTTGTTTAGACCTAAGTCTGTTTTTACAGAACACTTACAGACACACATGAAAATAAAGAGTCACTGACGTGCATGCTCTCATGCTGGGAAAAAAAATCATTATTAACATTTCACATTATAGCTATCTGAAAACAAAAGAGAAATTGAATGGAATTAAAACATGATAAATGTCAATGTGAGCGGGGCAAGATGGGAGGCAGGGTTCGTTTTGACGAGGACAGTCGAAGGTCACGACTGTTGGCCGCCCCACTGGCTCTCCACCGGCCGCCGGAGCAGCTCCTCCACGTGCCGCGCCACATCCATGGTGTCGTCCAGGTCAAAGTCTCCCTCCGTGTCCAGCATGGAGTCACTCCTGTCACAGGACGCAGAGACAACTCAGACAGAGCTGGTGCACGTCACCAAGACGCAGCAGGAGCAACGGGACAGGGCGCTCTTTTTTAAATTTTTTTTTACAAATAACACGTACGTGCAAACGTTCATACATTAAGTCACTCACATTGGCGGGTATATGCCATAGGTGTGGATGTGACTGACGGGTGCCGGGGACGCGCCGTGATCCATGTAGGTTTGGTTCCCGCTTGTTGGATCTGGATTGGCTGTAGCAAACCTGTGCACACACACAAACCCAAATAAAGGCCTGTGAGTCCGTGTTGCCTAAGCAACTGCCCACAGCGTGTTTTCCATTCCCCGCTGCATGATAATGGTCATTCAATGTGCTGCAGACGAACCGACCGTGGAGACAAGTGGGGAGTGGGGCCTGCGAACTAACAAGCCTAACTCTAATGATGAGCCAAAGACAAGCTCTCTCAGGAACCCTGGCAATGCTTAATTGGCCTCCTCCAACTCTAACAGCTAACTAATAGCTGATCTGAATTCAGGCTCCAATATTTAGTGATTAACTCTAAATGTTGCCATGGAGGGGACAAAAAAAACAAACTGGCCGTTTCACAGCAGTGGAACAGCAGGAATAGAGATGGCGGGAGGAAAAAGAAGAACAGGAAGCTGGATACTTACTCAGGCACCACTTGTTTGATCTGCGGCTTCACATAGCCGTCCACTGCTTTTGCTTTAAGACAAACAAGCATGGGGGGAAGAGAGTGAGTGACAGATCTGTGCAAAAACACCAACAGCAATCAAGTATGTGACAGTACGTCTACATGCACAGCTCATGACACGCAGTCGAGCTACGGCCACATTTATTGGCCGCGTCGGTCTGACTCCGCCTCTGTAGGTGGCGCTGTATCGCCCTATAGGCGAGTGCGTATTGAATCAGTTTCCTGTTGATCTTTAGGCGGAAGGTGAGATGCTGAGAGAAATGTTGGTGCATGTGCAGAACGCCATGTCCGACCAAGCGTATACATACAGGAATAATTGGACTATGAATCACATTATCCAAATTAGTCTGACTAAGACAAGCTTGATTCTGTGTACGTGACTAAACCAAATCATTGCTTTTTGTTGACTTTTAACATGCATGTAAACACACTGATATTGTCACATGTGATTCAAATGAAGGGCAGGGAGGAGCTTACAGAGTGGTGGGGTGTAGTATTTGGAGAACACCTCGTCCTTGTGTCTGTCGGGGTAGAGGAAGAGGAGGTGATTGAGATCACTGATGCGGTCGGCCAGAGAGCGAATGGAGAAGTCTTTGGTTGTGTAGGGCATCAGGTTCCAAACCATTCTCTCACCTGGAGAAACGGCAAAACTGTGATTCCAGTTGGAGAATTAAATAAGCTAGATCATGTCTTCTCACACACACGTGACAGATAGCAGAGGTTAAGTGTAGGAGAACTGTTTTGTTGTGCAGCGTAAAACTAAGCAAACTAGTTATTGCAATTAAAGTCCTTAAGTGTGATGAAGACACCTGCTTCATAAGCATGTAGGGCCTGAGGGCTGGAGGCACTGGCAGTGAAGGTGTTTTTAAAGAGATCATTATTAACCCTTAAACGCACCCTTAGACACATTTTTGTGTTTTTGGCTTTTAATTTCTGGAATATTTCATGCATATTGTTAAAAAATGTATGCCAGGTTGTGCATTTTTGAGTGGGGTTTTTTTTTTATTTTTTATTTTTAGTCTATTGTAAACAACGTCAACTGAAATACTCACACTAACACACCTACACACAAAAACGTGCTAATTGAAACCCGTTCACCTCCCTGTTTTTTAAGCATTGTAACAATTGGCAATTGGCAATTTCAGGGTTAAAACCTTTGGAAATTCATTAATATATGCAACATAATGCATACACACAAATGTTTCTGCTAATCGTTCACATAGTTATACCAGGCTGCAATATTTAAAACAAAAATAATAGAGTTTGCATGAAGTGTATTGAACATAACTCATTTAGTGTGTGTTTTTAGACCATAAAATGAAAACTGAAATAAAAATTATACAATTTTTATAGCTTCATTTTTTTATGAACACATTTTGGTGCTCTAGGTGTGTTAACGTAACCTTTTTAATTAAAATTTAAAAAATTAATTAAAAATAATTTTAGGGTTAATATTCTGCTACAAAAACACTTTTACGTGTTTTGACATGCAGTATGTAGACTCCCCGATATACTGTATACATCCACGTTGGGATAAAGTTAATGAAATATAGAATGATAATTGAGCTAATCATGAATGGACAGGAAATCATCCATTATGTGAACATTTTCATTTTCCAAATGGCTGGATGGAAAAACTGCATCAGTCAGTGTCCAGGTGCAAACCTTCAAGGATCAGAAGAAGATCACATCATACCTGCTTTATTGGGATTTTCTGCCACCCAGGCTATCGTAATCCCTCCAATCTCAGAGTCACTAAAGCGCAGGAGAAAAGTACCGTTGGGTTTGGACATCAGCATGTCCTGAGCCTGCTGCTTGTTCACGAAGCCCAATATGGCTCTGAAAAAAAAACAGAGACAGAGATGCACAGAGAAGATCTCAGGTCCAGTGTCACAGGTTTCCATGGTAATTTCATATACTGACTAAATAGGAGCAGGGGGAAAAAAAGTACTTTCACCGAGCATGCACTCTAGCTGTCAAAATGAAATAAGAGAGGTGGTGTTTTTATTTCTTTGTCCTGACTCATTTTTTTTCACTTACCCATCATTCCAGTGTGGTTTGAGATGTTTTTTTGTGAGTTCCATCACACCATCAAACCATTGCCAAAATGTGAAGTTCCTCCCCGGCAAGCTTTCCTGCAGAGGAAAAGAGTTATGAGGTATGTGTACATCTTTTATATCATGCTAGATTCCATCCATGCAGTCCAGGAACGAGAAAAACATGTCCTCATCGCCGTTCTTGTTTATGGTTTCACTAAGAGTGCAGCCGAGCCTGGAAATGTGTGTATGTGTGTGTGTGTGTGTGTGGCATGCACACAGAGTCTGTGAAGCGCTTGAAACTTGATGTTCCTGTAGTCTAATGAGACCGATGGTGTGTGCTGAATGTGAGTGTGTTTTCCGCCATCGCCAGCTGCTTTGAACCAGAAAATGAGGCCTCCAGCCTTTCAGTGTGTGGACAAACAGGTCCATTAAGACAAAGACCTGGCGACCAACGAGGCGCTCTCACTTAAGTTGACTCCAGAATAGGGCAGTAGGGGCACTGCAAATGGAGCAAGGAAATACTCTTCTGTGTGAATGACCGACGGTAAATCATTCTGTTCATGGCAATGAAATGGCTTACTAAAACAGGCCTGGGGGTATTTTAAACATGCAAAGAGGGGGGAAAATCATTCCTTGGTGATTTTCACATGTATTTGTATTCATAAAAGGAAAATAAAATTGGTGCTGACCCTGTTAAACTGCGACCAGGTCATTGTCATGTTGCGGTAATCGTCCGGGTTGTTGCTGGAGCTGCTGAAGGCCTTCTGAGCCAGGAAGACCAGGTTCTCGTCAGACAGGCCTCGGTTACTCTGCACTTCGGCCTTGTACTTCATATTGATGGCATCACACAACTGAGGCCAGAGCACTTTATCTGGCACGAGGAAAGGCACCCGTCCCTGCAGAAAGCACAGGATTTACAGGGGGCTTTACTGGAGGCAGGGAGGCAGCAGCAGAGGGTAACACCATCAACGCTGACCACATACACAAGAGAGCAGGCAGTTTTTTTTTTATGTTGCTTTATGGACTCCGCAAGCATTACCACATGTTCTTTATGTTACTTTGAGATTCGCTAGGCAGAGTCATGCATGTACGTAAACAATACTGAGACTACCTTGAAAGCCTGGGAGGTCGTAATTTTTTTGGAACCCTCGGCGAATGTTGTAATTCCATGTCTTTAACTCTTTCATCGTGCTCATGTCATGAGCTAACTATTCAAAATGGCTGCTCCAAGCAAGCACAGGATGAAAGCTGACTGTAGTTTTTACTTTGCCTTTTTTTAGAGCTCGTCTTTTTTAACACAGTATTTTCCGACAGGCGTTTGTGGACATGTTGCAACAGAGGACTGAATTACTTTGCTAGTTAGTTAGTGAACTAATTATTACACACATTACCTGACTTTAGGTTTCATAAAGTGATGTGGAAACTTGATTGCAGTTAACTCATGTGTCGTCATTCCAGTTCTTAGTTTTTTGGTTCGTTTTTTTTAAGGTAAGGAAAACTTCCTTTGGTCTAAAATAACGAACCTAAAAACTAAGTTCAATCAGTAGTGAACTTTCACAGCATAATCCAGTTCTTACTTTAAGACAACTGGGATGACAACAATAACACATCATGTGCTATGGAAACCATGCTCATCAATAATAATAATAATACTCACAATAATGATAATAGTGTGTCACCAAGACAAACTTACAATGAAATAACATAGGATTTGGTGATATCATGTTCTATTGTTGTAATATTTTGTTTGTTACTGTAGCACAGGACAACATATGTTATGCCTAAGTCCAATAATAAAACCTTAAAATAGTCTTAAAATACAGTAGAAGCTGCATTGGAGTCACTCGACACATACAATCAAAGAGTTAATGTGACGCGTGCTTGTGGAACATCGACAGACAGTTACTCACTGGCTCAGCAAAAGCGTTGTCCCACAAAACCGTTGCTGTGGCGTTATTGTCTTGACTACCATGAACTATCACCACGACAGGAAGTGACAACGTCTGTTCAGAGAGAGAGAGAGAGAGAGAGTGGATCCTGTCAGTGTGAACAGCGTGACACGGTCCATAAAAACTGAACACGCCGCCACCGTAGACCTGCAGCTTAAACAATAGGAGGCCTTTAAAACAAACATCGTTAAATCACTGGGGAGAACACAGATAAGGACTGGGAAACTGAAGGGTATCCTCAAGCTCTTTGTGACCCGGGCTTAGAAACGTATAGATTGCTATTTTTTTTTGGCGAGACCGTCTGTCACCGTGTGCCTGGACTCTCTTACCTTCACTTGGAAAACAAGCTCGTTGCCTCCGACACTGAACTGGGACTCGAACAGAATGGTGAACTTCTCTTCGGTGACAGACTCTGCCCCTCGTCTGTCCGACCGCTTGATCCTCTTCAACGACTACATGGAAGAGGTCATGTGTGACAATTAGGAATACCGTACACTGTGTGTGTGTGTGTGTGTGTGTGTGGCAGACAAAGAACATGTACATGCAGTACACGCATGCATAATTCACTTTAGAGTCGCACATACAAGCCCGACATGTAAATAATCCATGTACTGTAGGGCTCTGGGGACCGCATGTATGATGTAAAGAGACGCTTTACTGATGTTTTATGGTGATGAGTTGCTACATGCTGTACTGTACTGCAATAGCTGCACTGCATGAGGTATGTAATCCTGTAAAAATCCTGATTTTAATCCATTAGAACTACTTATTTAAGTTATAATATAGCAGCACAAGGTTATTTGCCAGCCCTGGAAGAGATTTGTTTGAACATTTTGTTCAAAATAATCTGTAGCTTTTGAGGTGGGCACTTCAGTGAATAATCAATAGTGGCCTTGTACGCTGCATTGACCAGCTTAGTGAACATATATGTGCATTGATGGTAAACAGGGGACTTAAATGTGCATATTTAAGCAACAGTGTCATTTCTGCAGGCAAGTTTCTGCAATACGAAGGACGTGGCGCTCATTTCATTTCCAGTTTAAGACGAGTGATCTCCGCTGCTCATGTAGATATGAGGCACTACAATCAACTCACCATGTTCCTGAAGTGGGCGCTGAGAGTGCCTGTAGTCTGGTGGTACTCCATCACACAGTTATTGTTGAGAATTTCTCCACTGCTATCACTGACAGAGACAGAGAGAGAGACAATCACAAAGCTGTGTGTGGAGAATTACAGCGTTATATTTACAGAAATAATTACAACGGAGTGATTCTCATTTGAAAGGCAGGAGTGGCATGAAAGATGTGCTCGGTGTGTCTGGATGAAGCCCAAAATGTGAACGGCCACCGTCTTTTCTACGGGAGAACATGGCGAGCAGATGTGTCTGGGCTAAAGTTTTAGATGAGAAGCAGCACATGACGGCAGATTGTGTTCAACTTCTCCCAACATTTAACCACTTGCTGTCTGGCTACACTGAGCTACACTCCTGGAAGGTTTGTATTAGCCAGGAGGAATGTGGACTGAGACTGTGGAACAGGCTAAATGTGGATTCTGCATCCACACCATAGATTCCTCTGAGGAATTGTTCAAGTTCCAGCCATGTCTCTGCGGTGAGGTCTGGAAACACACTGGGCCCCGAGTTCATCCTGGGATTTTCGTAGAAAACTGCGGACACTGAGGGAGCAGAACACAGTGTCGCCACTGGAGGAAGTGGGGAAACTAAAAGCAATAAAAAGTGAAACACATGGATTGCACGGTGCTGATGTGATTTGAAAGCACTTGCGTCAGCACTCGTTGGGAACATCTATGATGAAAGAGGTGCTAAATGTCAACAAGAAAGGAAAAGACTGACGGCAGAAAATCCTTAACATGTTTGTGTTTTATTAAATCCACTCAAATATGAGGGGGGAAAAAAAGCACCAGACTTACTTCCTCGTGTTCTCGTTCTTCAGCAGTGCCTTGGCTTGCTGTTCACTGATGATGGTGGCTTTGACCTGCGGGGGATTCATGTGCACGTTCAGCTTCCCGCCCACTAAGAGGCGCACTGTGGCGGCAAACTTGGTCTGGGTTTTTAACACCTGTGGAGGCTGTTTCTCGATAATGAAGGTGCTGTGGAGACAAACAAAGATGAGTTTGAGTGAGTGGTATAAGAGCAAAAGATCTTATTAAAATGAAAAAAAGAAAGAAAGAAAAGGGGTTTGTTCACAGGCTTTACAGCCTATTTCATTCCTTCTTGTGGTGTTGGTTACAATGCAGCATAATTGTCCCAATAAAAGTGGATCTCAGTAAAGGCTGAATCCTAACTAAGATTGTAGAAGGCTGCAAATGGGTTCAAACACATAATGTGAGTCACGCAGGTTGTAAAAGAAAACACATTTGTTTGATAATGTTTGTGAGAAAATGCCTTCACAATGATGATTAAGACTTCAGCCGCGCACTGTTTTGGTGGGAAAACGTGGACAAAGATTAAGAAAGGCAGTGTTCCACTCAGATGCAGGTTTTAGTCTTTGAACGGTAACCATGTGCTTTATTAGAGGGGTGATAAAAGTAATTCATTCTAGTACCAGAGGTAATGGTTATTTTCTTCTCACAATCTGCTTATGTCTAAAGCTTTTTTTCCTGATTTCCACATTGATACAAACGGGGAGAAAGAAGAGAAACAACAGCAGACACAGAGTCATAATTCAGCCTCCAGACTCAGAGGAAGCAAACACATACTGCTGTTGTGATGAAGCTTTCAGCGCTATGTTCTGTAGCCGGACTAAGTGGTGCTTCCTTCACCGGTTAAAAAAGCTCTCAACGTTTCAGGCTGAAACGACATATTATGGAGAGAGAAGGTTGATAAGGAAAAACCTGTATCACTGTCCGTAGAAAGTCACAAATCTCTGTGACAATGACATGATTCCATGCAGGGGAAACCGTACGTGCGAGAGGAGGCCGTCAAAAACCGCACACACTCGTGCCGTCACGCTGCTTGATCCGTGTCTCTGCAGATTTCTTTAGGTGCATTGAAGTAACATCATCATCTGCCTTCTGGGCACATTCACATTCAGGCTTGTTTCCTTGTTCACCCTCCTCCTCAATCTGCACTGATGGGGTTTGAATGACGCATGGATGACACAGTGGAGTGTGTCGAAAGCCATCTCGGGCTTGCAGAGGGACTTGCTGCGTGGCTCAGAGGGGTGGGGGGCTGGGGAGCTGGGGGGCTGGGGGGCTGGGGGGCTGGGACTTTAACACATATAGACAGGACGTGCACTTTAGCGCACTTAGACTTGCATGAATGTTGCTTCAACAAAGTCATTCCCCGTCGCCACCGCAGTCTGTTTTCAATTAGAAGATTTTCATAAAACTGAATGCCAAATGGTTTGTGGTCAGCCTTTGTTTTTTTACATTACCATTATGTATTTATGTATTTATTTGTTTTTGCTGTTAGTGGTGCAGAAAGCCATTGGCATGCCATTGGCATGTTGCGCAACAACGGCCCTGACAATCACATAGCATGAAGCAGGTCAATGTATGTGTTGTCTTTAAACTGCAGGAGCGCATTAATACGCGGCTGCAAATGCAAAGTAAACGCATCAAACTGCCATTGCTTCACAATGAACACAGTTGGAGCACGATACTTGTATTCTTTGGCTGTTGTTTTTTTTATTTTAGATGTTTACAATGATCATTACAATGTTGACATTATAGCGTATGTCTACATTTCACTTTTTCCCTGATTCAAGTTGTTTTTATTCATCATAGTTTTATTGTAATATCTCAGTCCCACCCATACAACTGTCAGGCTCTACAGTGCACAGGGTGGGTTTTTTACTGTGCAGCACAGAAAACAAGAATCTGTGAGTATCTGTCTGCAAAAAGGACAACATGTCTTATATTGCAGGGTTACAGATGTTAGGCAACAGCGTGCACACACTGCAAGCGCCTCTGTAAACTTTTATGTGCTCTGCTGATGCTTGGAAAGTTATTGATACTCCACACAGCATGAAGTCAGACTGTGGTTTTTGTTGTTGTTGTTGCTGTTATTTGTTTGTTTGGCCGCACCTTCAACAGAAACTGAAAACCACTTGCTTGTCTGGTGCGCTTCTCACAAGCTCAGTGAACAACAGTTTCCAGTATTACACTGCACTTACCGTGACCATGGTAACCACTTATGGGTTTTAACATAGACTGAAATCTTACAGATTTAAACATAAAGCTGAAATATCCTCTTAGTAAAGCGAATACGTCTTACTGCTCAAAGAGTACGGACTGAATCAAACAAAACATGCCACACTTTCTGTGTTCAGTAGCTTCCCTCATGTGGATTTAATCAATGAATGGATACATTCAATGTCTGAGTCATTTCATCTCCTGCTCTGTTGTCCAACAAACGCAAACCAAAGTTGTGTAAACAGGATTTGCCATACATGTGCATACTTATAGGCTACTGATACTGACCTACATTCATGCCCTTAAAGGTATAGACAGCAATTATGACCCATCACATGTTTTGGTCACTGTCTGCACGGAACAAAGAGCCCCGTCAATAGGAAACAAAGGCACTATTCAGTCGATCAGCATTTGTACTTTGTATTTGCACAGGACAACAAGGAGATGAGAAATGTGGGGTAATGGGAGCACAGCACAACTCACTGTGCAGAAAGGAAAACAATTAAATAAATGCAAAGAACTGCTTTGACATATATGAGGATACGAGTTTGAAGGTTTAAGCCTTAAACACTTAAGCCTCAAAAAATCCGTCTGGACTTTTTTGCTTATTTTAACCATAAAAGACCGGAAAATGTCCTGTGACTAAGTGCTTTTGCCCATTTTTCCACAATAACTTTCAATATCTGAAATATCTCAACTGACTGCATGTTAAAATAGTCTATTAACAATTTAAAATGAAGGATAAAAAACTCTCTGCTCGCTGGCGACAAAGGCGCTGATTCGCTGGTTTCCTGCGACAGCACAAGTGAAATGACTGTAATAAGCACATGTTGGCTTTGACGTGCAACTTCTCAGCTTTCAGAAACTCGGTGTTACAGGGTTAGAACAGATGCTGGTCTGTGTCGTTTTTCTCTCGTGTTATAATGTATGATATGTGTGTGACGGCTGATAAGATCTCCTCATTTCTGCCATATTTATCTTTTGCTTTCAGCTAGTCCAGTTGTTAGGGTTGCTGCCAAAGCATAATCATAAATTAGGAGGATAAAGCTTATGAGGGAGCTACTAAAATGATCTATTTCCCAATATCTTGTCTTGTAATTCCCCAAATTTGCTTTTTCAGTCATGAGTTTTTACAAAGAATAGATGAACAGATAAAACACACACATACTAAACATACCTTGTGACCAATGCTGAAATGATATCTGTGATAGTACTGTTGAGTTCGTTGAGGAGCTCTTCGATGGGGCCGGGGATGGGCAGCTGTTGTCTAAGGTGCTCTGCTCTCCGGATCTGCTGCCTGTTCTGCCAAATGGTTTCCGCCAGCTTCTCACACCTGACACACATACAATGTGAATTAGGCCTAAAATACAGACATGTGATGGATTTCCATGTGTGTGTTTTTATGCACATTTTTAAAAACCTGAATGGACCAGGGGAACATTTGTGCCACCTACTGCTTATCTGCACCAATGAATTGAATAAAGTCTCTTCATACTTCATACACAAACACAAAACAACCAGGTGGACAATGAGAGATTACAAGATGTCAACACATGTCTCTCTTATTAGGAGTGAAAATAAACCCAGTGGGAGTCAATTTCATGCTTGTAAACCTGTGACCCTTTGTGTTTGCGAGGGAGTCTCGTGGCTGTGATCTTGGTGGGAGGTGGAGGAGAGACTCACCAGGACTGCAGGATGTCCAGGCCTCCCTCTGGCGGGCCCCCGTTGCCCGCCAGCTGTTGCCGTCTCTTCCACTGGATTAGCTCGTCATCCAGAATGATGGTCTGCTGCTTCCTCAACAGCTGCAGCGTTTTCTGGTGCTTCTCTGCCAGGTCCTGTGCACCAAACGGACAAAGACAGCGCACCACTTCAGAACCATCGAATTCACAAACTCACACACACATTCAAGAGGAGTCACATGTTGTTTGTACAGCATGTTGCCGTCTTTACCAGTCTGTATTTCTGTAGTGTGTTTGCCTCTCTGGTCAGCCAAGCCTCCACAGTTGCCCTCTTGCTGAGGAGGGCGGGCTCCCGTAGCTGTCGGTCAGCAGGGGGCAGCGTGGTCAGGCTGGTCAGCTGAGCTGTGGAAGGATGGGGGGGGTGGGGGATGAGTTAGAGATGGAGGAAAAAAATAAAAGTAAAAATATTTTAGCGGTGCACATACTGTGAACATTATTACCCTGAGAGGAATAGCGATTGACTCGAGAAAAGCTACTTGTCGCATAATGGAGCCGTCGTATAAGAGCTATAGGTGATGTTTTTTGAATGACGGCGTAATATGGGAATTAGGGAATCTCTATCATCATGCTGCTCATCTAACATAACACAACAATGATTTTTACAGTTCCACACCTTGATATTTCAAACCTATGACATATAGTTTGCTTAACATTCTGCTTTTCAGCATAAAACAACAGTTTTCAGTTTAACTGTGCACTATATTGCAGAGAATGAGCTCCTTGCAGGTGACCTCTGTTTGACGAATATTTTTGTTTTTATGTTTCTTTAATGGTTAATAAACCAGTATGGAGAAGCTCTTTAACCCAAATGACATTTTCAATTATTATTGATATCTGTGAATTTTCAAATTTACTGTTTTACAAAAACAATATTAAAGCACATTATTATTTCTTAATTTAGATGTCAAATTATTGTTATTTACTTGCATTCATGGACAGAAAAAATAGTTTTAGTGGTTGACTTCTCAGAGAAGAAGCCCAGTGAGCCGGCTCAAATTTGGGTATAAAAAGGTGAATTCAGTTTGTTATTTGCCAAATAAATAACAACAACCATTTTAGTTTCCCACAGATAAAAAAAGGTTTAATCCCAGTTTTAAACTGGTTCTTGATCATTGGGAATATATTTAATTGGCATTAATTCCTTGGTCAGATGCACGCAGATTTTTATTAGCTTCCACTCTGATGGGCGATGCAAATTTCAGCATCATCTCTGTCCGTGACAAGCACTCATTTTCTAGACATTAGCCGTAAATGTCCGAGTGATCACCTGAAAGAGGGAGCGATATAAGAGGTACATTAGACATTATCCCTGAGCTCCACGCTGATGTTGTTGTTTTCTTCTTCCTCTGACTCATTTTGTTTTCAGTGCATCAGTGATGTACAATTCATGCAGCGGAGGGAAAAAAACAAACACTACAGGGCAGGAATAACCACGGGCAATTGTTCAAAAATCTCAAGTATATCTGCTAATTTCAGTGTGAAAAATTCAGTTAATAGTCCTGTGGTCTCACCCTGAATGCGGAGACTCTCCTGGTACTGGATGATGAAGTATTCCTGGTTGTGCTGGAGCTTGCGCAGATCATTCTCCGTGTCCTGGGTCATCAGGCGGAGCTCTTCAAAGGCCTGATTGATCTGCTGGTATTTCTGCGACATGCTGTCCATTATCCCGCCCACCGGTGAGCTTGACTGTCAATCAGAGCGTGATGTATAAATTGTCAGTTTCAGAATTCATAACGTGGGTTCTCCATTGGACGCTGAAGGGCCTGTAAATTGTCCGTCGCTGGATAATTTACGATAGTTGTTAAGGGAAACGGCTGACCACTGTTGTGGAGCGAGTCGGGCTCGTGGTAATATCCACAGGGCAACGGGAGCAGGGATATAAAATTTATCTGGACGAGTCACACTAACCCTGGCACGCTGGTCGAGGATGTTTGACAATAAAAGCCTCAGAAACCAGAAGCAAAGGGAGAGGGAGGAAATGCATTTGCTTATCACTCTGAGACAGACTGCATGGTCAGTTAAAGCTCTGAACAACAATACCACGGTGCCTAAAGGTTCGGACTAAACAGGGTGGAATTCAATCAGGCCAAATATGCATTCCGCTAATAGAAAAGGCATGTTGTGACTGGAAATCAATTCAGCCCAGGAGCTGCTGAGAGTCAGATGTTTTATGCACTGCTGCCTTTAAGGTTTTACAATTCAGTGCTTGTTATAAACCATGAAATATTTAATTACCATTTTTGAAAACCAAACAAACGGTTGCTCTCGGGAAGCCAAAATACTGTGTGATTGAGAAAGAGTGAGTGTCTTTATATACCATATTTATAATAATCTGTAGACTCTGGAAGATAAATGGAGGAAAGAGAGACTAGTTACCCAATTACCTCTGAAGCAGTCACCATTATGTAGTTGGTGTTCCCAGGCTTCAAGGGCGATGAAATGAATAATGCATAAAGAAGCCACAGGTGTTTGCAAGTATACATTTCAGTGAGGGACAAATGAGCAGGCGTGTGCGCGCAGGTGTCGCCCTGCGTGTGCATCTCACAGTACAAAAAGGCAGCGCACTCACATTTGTAGCCTCTCTGACGAGCCTCTGCTCCGTGTACAGGATGTGTTTGATGCATCTGACCAACTCCAGAGGACAGCGGTCATACGTGCTCTGAAAGACAAGGAGCACATGTGCCGCGTTAAGGCCTGTTAGCCCCTGAAGAGTGGAGCGGCCGCTGCACACAGGGCTCGCCAATTTAGTCGCATCAAGGGAGCTCGCTAAGTTCTGGAGCCACCGCTGCAGACGCACTACAACCCATTAGATAAGCCTAATGAGACCCATCTCTGAAGCTCATCACTCTTTATATAGAGACATGACTCATATACACACACACACACACATTCACACAGTGGGGTGGTTTAAGTTTACAGTAATACTTTACACTTTCACTTTCAGTTTTAAGAAGAAAATAGAATCACTTAGTATAGCTGTTGCCGTTTCCTGTTTTAAGTGAAAGAATGAGTTCACATTTTCATTATACTTGGTGGTAAGATGAGAAAACCAAAAAAAAGAACACAGGGGTATCAACATTAGTTGTTCACTTGCATTAGGAATCATTTTTGAAAGACAAGACAAACTCTGACGTAAACGTGGTATAAACCCTGCAGAAAACACGCCATGCATAACACTCTGTCCTCTGGATACACCAAACAATGTGGTAGGAATTCAGGACTACAATTTCACTGTGCACAGCCAGCCCTCTCACCCTGTTTCTCTGCCTGGATTGGGGCAGGGGGAGAAGACAAACAGAAGAACGGATCTGTGAGCAGGGAGCTGGATCATAAATAGCAGTGCTGGCCGGCTACCAAGGCCCTCGCTTGTGTTGTCCTCTTGTTTTTCTCCTGGTGGATACAACCTGTTCCTGAAACATTTTGTGCGCTGTGCACTTTTTCTCAGAACAATTACAAGGGAGGTTGTCAGAGCTGAGCGGCCGTGCCTTCTAACCACTTGCTTGTCATCTTGTCAAACTGTAAACAAATACAATCTCGGACATAGCTACAGTGCGGACACGAGGCCCTCTGAGTTTATTCGACGATCACATGGACACTGGTCCTTTTATGTTTTATGTATTTATTTTTTATTTTTTAATGTTTAGCAATACAAAATATAACCCATAATCAATTAAAGAGCATAGACTTCTTCCATGACACAAGAAAAAGTAGGTCAGAATATTTGAAGTGCCAAGTTAATTCTTCATCACTAATAAATCTGATAAAAACTGTCAGCAGGGTTGCTGCTGCCTTTGGTCTTTGGTTCCAGCTTTGGCAATACTGACCTCAGATCCCCTGTCTGACGGCAACCAAAGCCTTAAAGTGAAACAGGCTGTATGAACCAGACAGGGTGGCATTATTTTTTTAAAGCAAATGGCAATAAACCAAAAGATAAATATAATATGGTTCTACCATATTGAAGTACCGTACCGTTCAAATTGCAGTTGAAGTACGTTTCCCAATGACCTACCTTGAGCTGGCTGGCGTAGTGTCCCAGTTTGATTTTGAGGAGGAAGCCGTCTTCTCCCACCTGGTGCTCAGCCTTATTCTGCAGCTCCTGTATCAGACTGTCCAGCAGGCGTTTGGCCTTGAACTCCTCCTGTGGGTTCTCCAGGTCTATGACATCCCTAAAACAACACACACACAGAGTTAGTGAATGAATGCTAAGAAAACAGAGGAAAAATTGATCAAATAGTCTTTCATTGGCAAACAGACAACACAAACATGACATCAGGCACATGGGCATATCTGCACAGGCACTCTGGTTCTGTTGACTCACCAGAGCTGGCCCTCTATCCACTGGGACAGATAATGTCGCACCTCAATGGGGAAGTGCTGACCGTACAGAGACTGCATCTGGTGCAGAGCATCGCCCTGCAACTGCTGGGCCTGGATCCACACTGCCATCTTCAACACCCTGGAGGGCCAAACAGGGAATGGACATAGTTATTGTTGACGTTTCGCCTCCAATTGACAGCTAATCCTATCGCAGTTGAAACTGGGATTTCTCCTGAAGCATGGAGCTGCAGTGCAGTAAGAGCAGTATTTGAGTTTTTGTGGAAAAATATTACCTATCATCTTAACCCTTCTGTGACCATCCTGGGCAGGCAGCCTCATTATCTTGATGGTCATATGAGGGTTAAACAGCTCGAAAAGACAAACCAGCCTATCCTAACTATGCAAAGGTAAAAGAATGACATCCCTTCTGTCTGCACAGGCCATTGTCATTCCCCGACTCACTTGGGAAAGGGAGGGGTGAGCGCTACATAGAAGGCACTCTACATAGAAAACATCATGGAGAGCAGAGAAACCCAACAATTCACACAATGAGCACAAACACTAGGCATCAGTTTAACAGAAGAAATCTCTGACAGAACCTGACTCAAAGATGTGCAGCCATCTGCCTCGACCGGTTGGGGTGATAGGAAAAATGGGAGACAGAGGAGAGGTGGGGGACAGAAAGGGGGGAGAGAAAGGACAATGCTAGGTGGCAATGCACTCACTCCCCTTTCAGCTTGTTAGTATTAAGGCATGCACATACTCTTTTTCGAGGTGGCAAGAACAAGAACAAAGTTAGTTCTGGCCAGAACAAGAGAAACTCAAGTGCAGAACTCCTGGGAAGTCCTCAGAGGGAATTTCCACATTAACCACACCTACTCTAACTTTTTAAAATCACAAAGAACAAGCTGCAAGAACAAGCAGAGAAAAGTGTGTATGTGTGTATGTACAGGCCTTTAGGCAGTTTCCGGTTAAGATGTTCCTTCTTTAAGCTGACAGAGCACACGGTTGGTCAAACTAATTTCTGAGCCTGGATTTCAGACATGTTTTTGTCAATGACGTCTTATTATTCTGTGTACTGGCTTCTTCTATTACTTAGGGGTTGGAACTGTGGTGCATGTGTAGAGCCACCAGTCCAGTAATAATAAGTTGACTGCTGATCACATTATCTGTCTGTCTGAGTTTGAGAAATTCAATTTAGTGCCATTTCAGTTGGACTAATATTACATGTGTTATAAAGGTCTGGTACTTAGTCGAACTAACACAATAATTCTGCTTTTCTGGTGTCATTTTGGAAAAGTAATTCGTACACAGTGGACCTTTCAGCAACTTTTTTAAAACCAAGAAGCCCTGATCAGAATGTGCACCATGTGGAGGCCACGCCTGGATGCTATGAGGGTTTAGGGGGTAATATTAGAAGCTCTGTCCTGATCGTTATTAGACTGGGGTAAGTTTACACTCAAGCAACTCCAGCCAGCGTTAAGGCTACAATCGCATTACTGCACAAACGCACTAATATAATGTTATAAGTTGAATATTGAACAGTTTACTCTTGTGTTTTTGACATTTTGGTCTCCGTGCTATTTGTGTATAGCCGTCATATTTAAAACCCCTCTACAAGATTGTATTTTAAAGGGAACTACAGTGGCCTCTGCACTCCACAAGGCCTGTCATTGTTTATTTGGGCAGTAAAGGTTCCATTTAAAAAACAAAACATACATTCATTCTATGGCTCCTTAAGCCAAATCATTTTCGTGTCAAAGAGATTACACACGTATACAAACATTCTTATGAGCAGTGTATATACTTTCTCCTAATAAGCTCTCCTGACTCCTACTTAAAGTCAGTCAAAAACAAACCTTCAACCAACCCAAAGAGCTCAGGTTACTTGGGTTAATTATAGTCACTGGTCGTAAAATAAATGGCTGCAGCTACAAATGAAAAGACTGGTAATATCTACCTTTGTGTGATACTAAAATATTACTAAGCATTTTGAGTGGTAAACGCACAGCTGGAAATGGGAGGGAACACGGGCATAGTCACCTGCCCACCTGTAGGTTATACACTTTAAAACCACGATAGAAACACACACGGTAAATACACCACAGCGCACACTTGGTGAAATGAAACCTACGACTGACTGCAGCTCCAACACACAATGGTTGAAGTTCTTGTGTGTCTTTCCCCCGTGAACAGGTTAGACAACAGCTCCAACACAACGTCCTTACGACACCGTCACAGTCACGGGACTGTGACGGTGTCTCCGTGGTAAGGACGTCGTGTTGGGTCACTGCTACATGTTTCCAGTCAACACACCCACTCAGCCTTCTCAAAAGTGGCACAGTCACTGTCAGTAAAACACCGGGCGATATGACTATACGCGGGAAGTTTGTGGTGTAAATGTGTGTGTGTGTGTGTGTGTGAGTGAGTGAGTGAGAGAGAGGAAGGAAGAGAGAGAGAGAGAGAGAGAGTGTGTGTGTGTGTGTGTGTGTGTGTGTGTGTGTGTGTTGTTGAAGGCCCTTCCACATCCATGGTTCTGCTTGTGCATATTTTGTGTGTTTATAATAAACATGTTGCAGAAAACATGTTACACAAAAGGTACTGACTTCATCTCTCTTACTCTCTCTTTACCTTCACTTATCGTACGTGCAGACAGACATAAATACATGCATGGTCTAACTCATTCTACATAAGTGAAGTTATATTCAAAAGTGTGTAACTTATATATACATGTATACATACATACATACATACTGTATATAGATATATACATACATGCATATATACACACACACATATATATACATACATATATATAGATACATACATATATATATATATATATATATATATATATATATATATATATATATATATATATATACACGTATGTAGATGATGGCCTATACAGCAGCGCTATGGCTGAAAAGACCAAGAAATAGATTGTAACGCTAAAAAAAATAAACCTGGACGATCAGTAGGACTTCACTATTGTATTTTAATCACAAACAAGATTATGGCCTCTCACTAACGTGAGCGTGCAATGTTGAACATGCCGGCACTGCCAACAGTGACCGAGTGGTCCCTGAACAGATTGTCTGACTATGTGCCTGCATGTTCAATCACAGCTGCTGCTGTTTTCTTCCCCATGCAGCTCCAACTTAGACATGCGTCTCCAGTGTCCACATGTTACTATCCGCCTCCCCCTCTTCTTCTGCAAGGCTTTCCTGCAGAGGAGACTGTGCAGTTTCTGTCACCGCTTTCACATTAGCTGTGCTTGAAGCCACCAACACATTTTCCGCTCATGTAGTTGCTGTGGGTCGAGCAGAGATGCATTGGAGATGCATTTTAATGCGAGGTGTAAAGCGGCCTTATGATGTTTCGGTTTGGTACGATACATATTTTTTTGGATTTACATTAGGAATAGTACCAAACTAACGGGCCCCCAACACTTCCATCTTTCCATACCCATCCCTTGGGGTACCAAAGTAAGGTACCGTACGGGTGGAGCTAGACCTACGACAGTCAGCTGATTGGAGCAACAGAAAAGCATCACTTCCTTGCGACCAGTGTTTCTTCAACACTCGCAGTCTATTCTCATAAAAAGCTTGAAGTCTTGTTGAAAAAGCCACAAACCGAGTAAAGAAAACACAAGCATAATTATTTATTATAATATTGTGAATTGCAATTATTTTGGTCAGAGTATTTGTGACAGAACATTTTTATATTGTTCCTATGCCTTGTAAACACCAGTCCTGTGAATGTGTTATCTTACTTTTGCTATCAATTTAATAGCAAATAGCAAATTTAATAAACTAAAATGACACAAAGGAAGCACACAGTGCTCTGTTGTCTTTCGCGTGCAGGTTGCTTTTAGACTGTGTTGATCATGACACATTGCAGGCATAAGACACCATGCTCAAGATGATCTTTTTTTAAAGGACAATGATGTGCTTTTCAAATGAGTAATCTGGACATGCTTTGTTATCTCTGAGGGCATCACTGTTCAAACTATCAGCTGACAAGAGGAGGAACCGAGCAGGAAGAGCATGAAAATCGTTCTAGCACCTCATTATGTGACGCCCCATTGTGAGTGTCATTCTACCTCATCCTCTCCCATGGAAACATACAATAAGAGCATGCTGGGAATGAAAGTGTTGCAGAGTTTGTTGTGCTGCCAGAGAAACTGGTGTTTACCGTCCTGACTGTCTCTTTACAAGTGCTCACAAAAGGTGAAAAGCTCCAGGTTCCATCAACGCCTCGCCTCCAAAAGCAGAATGAGACGCTTCCCAGCATCTGTTTCACTCTGACTAACCACAACATCCAAGTGCCCCAGACTGAAGCTGAGATAAACTGTGAGAAACTAAAATGCTTCTTTCTTCATTTCCTCTTTTCATGACGTTCACGCGTTATACCAAAAACTGTAGACTTAAAAATCAACAACAACAACAAATCATTAAAATACACCTTACCTCTTGTTATCAGCTTTGCGTTACCATGTAACAGCAGGAAACTCTGGAGAGGAGTACCAAAAACCTGAGACAGAGCGAAACAGAGAGACAGAGACAGAGCATGAGGGAGAAAGCAAAAGGAGGAAGTGAGTCAACCTTGGGTGCTTCTGAGGAAGCTATCTTTTTTTCACAAGGACAAATGCATTGGCAAAAACCACTAGCAATTGAGGGAGAAATGAGTGAAAGGGAAAATCCACTGAAAAGATTTTTCCCAATTCCAGTTGTCTTGTCTGGCATATATTATGTAATTATCTTAATACAAGACAATTGACAAACACTTCCCATTCCTCCCTTTCTTGGAAGTAAATTGCTAACATTTTCTTAATGGCATTACACAGCGATCTGCTGCAATTTAAGGGGAAAGGGGACATTCAGGAAACGTTCCTATAGAGATGTTGAAGATGAAGAAAGAATTGAACAGACGCTTAGCAGAACAGCAACAATTTGTCATAACACTAAGATTTAACCACGTTCAACGTCAGTTCAGCTGCATTAGAACGAATTCATCTGTCATCATTGAGAGTAGGAAGTGACTGCGACTAAGTTGAACAAGGACATTTGACTGTAAACTGTGATGTAATGCATATTTATGACTATATACACGTACGGCATAAAAAGGAATGTCTGATTGAAAGCAGAGTTTACATTACATCTACAAAAAAGTACACAGATTTATCGTTCTTTGGTGTGCTCTCATGCATGTTTTCCGAAGGTTTGGCTGAATAAAGCGGTGAGGAAGCGTCTGGTCTGATTCGCCGGACAGGCGGTTGTCCTGTGTCATCCTTACACATCAACCTACAGCAACCCAAAGTCTCTGAAGTTGAGCCTATTGCGATCGAGACAGCTCTCATTTCTGGCTGAACCCTGAAGAAACAGAACATCAGGAACCCACATGCTGGCAGAAAACTCCAGACGAATATGTGTATCTTTATTTTACTGTCTGGATCTGTCCTCTTTGGCTCAATCCTGCTCAGCTTCTCTGCCATCCAGCTTTTTGCTCACGTTTAACTCCTTCACTACCTCATAACTCTTTCCCAGCTGAGACGGATGAGCTCAACGCTGCCTCGTCTCCCAGCCTGATACACAATTTAATCTATAAGTTGTGTCTAAAGAGTTGCCAAGGTCCTGGAAGGAAGCCATTGTGTCATGTGACTGTGTGAATGACCTTCTCGGTGCTTGTACTGCATCTGTCAACATACAACTCGTGTCTTACTGTAAAAATTAAAAAATCTGGTGTTACCACATATCCATGGAAGACACTTGACACATTTAAATATCCTTCTATGACCACAGTTTACACTACAGAGCCCGGGAGGCAACATCGGTGGAAACACAATTCAATTAGCCGCCAGTCAATTATGTGTGGGTTTTCTTCCTATCAAAGCAAAGTAGACAATCAGCTACAACCTGGTTTTCATCTTAATGTGCCGGCATGAACGACTGGCTATGAGACGAGGGGGCAGGGACGGTCTGCAAATGTTCAATATCGTCACCATAAAACGGTGCAGTATCTGCAAAATAATTTGTCTCATGTAGGTTGCACTACAACACCAAAAATACTTTTTCCATTCCCAGTAAAAAAATTCACAGAAATTATGAAAAAGTATGTTTTTTCCAAATTTTAGCGACACTATACTGCATTATGTCATTGTAGCGAGCCCCTTTGTGCTGCTCTTAAGCCATGTTTCCTTCATGGTTTGGTTTGGTTCAGTATGGTATGGATTGGAATGTTAACATGGCGTTGTGCCCAATGGTCAGCGAGATTCGTAGCATGACGTCGTACCAGTGTGACGACAACGATCAACGGCATCGAACGCACCACAACAGACAACAATGGAGGACGTCTGGGAGCGAATTTGATTTCCTGCTCAGTTTGTGGCTGTTTGTCTCAACAAGACGTCAAGCTTTGTACGAGAATAGACCGCAGGGGTTGAAGAAACGCCATCCAATCAGCCTGTTGTGGGTGGAGCCTGTCTAACTCATGCAGTATGACTTCAACGGACAGCCCTGATATGACAGCAATGGCTACAATGTAATCCCAGAGGCCTTGAGAGTTTATGTCATACGATGAAGCAACAAATGTGAGTGATCATCTGGACCAATTCTAAAAGAAAGATTTTAAGTACTGTTAACTGCACCCACATTTATAAAACATTAGGCCCAGAATGAAAAATCCCAGAACTCTCCATTAAGTCATAAATGCTGGTCCCAAGAGTGAAACCTGATACTGTAAACATCTTTGACAAAAATAAAAAAAATATAATATAATAAAATGAAATCAATCACATCTAGCCTCTATTAAAAGTGAAGCACCATTCTCATCGGAGAGGTTCTTCTGAAATCGTTATTACATTTGCTTCTGTCATGTCTTGTAGTAACACACGCTCACGTCTTTCTCTTCCCAAAAAAACCCAGAATATGAATAGCCTGTGGGCTGAAATTCTGGAAAAACAAGAGAGATGCTCTTTGAAAGGAAACACCTTCAACTCCACACTGGAAGTTATTATCACAGCTGGACAACTCGCTCATCTTCACATAGCCTCGGAACACCGTGGTGCTGACAAATAATGGTGCAGTTCAATGCAATTTCCTGTCCTATAAGAGCAGCATTTGTGAATTTGACAATGTCTAGGTGATGATTCAACATCATCGGTGGTAAAATTTGCATTTGGACAGTTGCTGTTAGTGAGTCCACTCAGTGTCGGGAGTGGACAAAAGATTTGACTTTCACCTTGGCTCATGCTTCAAAAGATCACTTGTCATTGTCTTTAATCTCTATTGCCATTCTTTTCCAAAAGAGGGGAAGCTCTTGGCTCCGTCTCCAAAGCTGTTCTCACATACGTTTGATGTCCACCATGAATTGCACTGCACTGCCAACATATTTCTGCCTCTCTCGCGCTCTCTCACTCACACTCTCTCCACTACATGCTGCAGCTGAAGCCACTCAACACCATGGTAACAGCACATACTCATTTGGCTCAGCTGATGAACTGGCAGTTAAATAAATGAAGCTGCGTTGGCTTCCAGTGTTTGAATGCCAAACAACACACAGTTTAACATCAGGTTAAAACTAAATCATTTTCTCTCCCCCGGTGCCTTTCAAAACTATTCAGTGCCGGCAGAACAGCGGGGAAGTACACTGGTTTTCTTTTTCACTCGCTGCGCAGAAACAAATATATATTCGTGGGTCGAGAACCCCAGGAGAACAGTTTCCAGTGGACATTATAAAACAGTCAAAAATGAACAAGGCAGGGTTCTCCAGTCCAGAAATACAAATAAATGCATGACAAAACCTCATTCTGCCTTAAAACCTCAAATCAGTCCAGTTCACACCAAATAGAATCTCACTGCCCCCACTTACTTTAGGAAGTGCAACTCATCTTTCAACTGAACTGGAAATTCAAAAATGCTGAGTAACTAGAGCAGCATTACCTTATGACTCTAAGTGAAATGAGCTACTAAGGTTTTTATTTTACCCTGAAGTCAAACGGCTGTCACCTCATACATACTGACCAAAACAATCCTCATCTTAACCCTTAGAACACAGAGCATTGAGGCTGCTTTTTTCCATTACTATGTTAAAAGCTATATACAGAGGCTATAAGAATGTGCAGCATAGATTGTCTTATAACCCTTTTTTTTTTCAGCACAACCTATAGGCAATCATTTTCACAAACTATATAAACACACCTGAGCAAAAAAGTACTCAATTTGAGACATTTGGAAATGCGTCACAGTTCAATGTTTTATGTTTTATGTTTTAGGAACAAAAACAAAAGAAAAACGGTCTATTTTGTGACTTCTGCACAATTATCTCTACTCTAAAAACTATGTGACATGAAATGAATCATAACTTTGACTCAACAACACATAAGACAAAAAAAAAATTATATTAGAAAGCCTGAAGATGGGACCTATATACACACACATCCCCATGGATGTCCGTATAAGGAGTTGTGTATTATTCCTATGGAAATCTGTGCCGCATGAGCACCCTTGGCACTAAGGGTAAAAGCTGGGGTCTATAAATTGTCTCTGAAACACAGTTCTTGAATTTGGTAAAACCCTCTACCTCAATAATCAATAAAATGAATACAACATACTATGTTAAAACACTGCAATGATAAATATAACCAATTTCATTCAGACTGCAGAGACTGATTAATTGTACCCGTGCATTATAAGAATAATACTACTTTATTGCCCGTTATGTTTTAATAGTCGTCTGTATCTGTGATAATAACTACAATATAGTACTTTTCAGATTGATAAAAAGGAACCCTGAAGGAGAAGAATCACCCAAATCTAGAAAATGAGTCAGTTCTTTAATCACCTCTTGCACTGCCCCAGATAATCACTTTGTGCTCTTCAACAGCACACAAGCCCAGCGCGTGCTTTAAAGCCCAGCTGAAAGTTGTTGTTGCTTTTTTTTTTTTTTCTCAAAATATCCAAGCGTGTTCAAGGCAAAATTAAACACAAACTTATTTCACCCACTCTTTCCTCTGAAAGGGAAAAAAAACCCTCAACATTTATCAACGTAAGCATGCACTTCCTGTTAGGAAACTGGTGTGCCACCCACCATTCAAACCAACCTCGCTGCTCTTCTTTACACCAGAGCGCCAGTGTCGAAACAACACACACACACACACACGCGCAACCACGCACGATGTCATTGTCATGCTTGCCTGTTTTAAATGGAAGTTACACATGTTACTGATGACTGGCTGCAACAGCACAACACAGCGTTTCAAGGTGGCAGTGAGGTTTTTAAATGATCATGAAAACCATCAGAATTTGTGAGTGACGCCAATAAGACGTCGTCAGCTTTCAGATCTTTGGTGCTGGAGGTATATTTCGAAGTCTTAGATTTCATTATGCTCAAGGAAACATGACTCAAGCACCAGATCAAGTTGATTTTCATACGACAGAGCACTGTGCCATTTCTGATGAAGCACTCGTTCATTCCTCTCTCAATCAAACTTCGAGCGATTCAGGGGGAGGAAGGAAAACAAAGGTGTATGTATGTATGGGTGTAGGTGTGTATGGGGGTTTGCGTGGGTGTATTTATGTCTTTGTATTTTTATGCACTACCTGCATTGCATGTATGGTTCATGTTTATCTATTTAATCCCACGCGCGACGAATAAAGAAACTTTGACTTTGATGAAGCCGGTGGCTGCAAGAAACTCACAGACTTAAACCAGTTTGATTTGATCACAGAGTTGTTTAATCAGCTCCACGCGACTCTCTCACTCTCACTCTCACTTTCTCAGTATCACAGTGTTGACTGAAAACACAAAGAAAGTTCAGAAGTGAATTCTACTGCTCAAAAAACGTCTTTTTTCAGCAGAACTGTACGTATTTTTTTTGCGTTCCATTCCCTTAGTTTACCAGAGTAATGGTACGGTAAGGTATGGGTGGAGGTAGACCCTCGACATTGACCCTGATTGGGCGACTGAAAAACGCCACTCCCTTGCGACTGGTGTTTCTTCAGCTCCCACAGTCTATTCTTATCCAAAGCTTGATGTTCATTGGAGGGCTTTCCTGTTCCAAACCCAACTGTACCATGATGGAAACCCCGGCTACAGTTGACAGAGCACATTTTCAGAGAAAGGACACAGCATACAAATACATCTTTAAAGCTACAGGACACACAAAACCTGTCTTTTAAGAGTTATTTTTTTTTATCAGTAATTAGTTTTACTGAAAGACTACAGTCCAAATAATTAGACCAGACTGCATTCATCACAGTCTGAGCCGGTCGACAGATGAATTATACATACGACCGCAATTATTTATTTATTATATATTTTTTACCAGGTTTTTATCTTCATTGCCTTTCTTTTTGACTTTTTATTATTTACTTCTTGTTCAGGCTTCTTCTCCATGATGTATTAGAGAATAAATACTGACAGTTTGACGGATGATTGTTCTGGTGCAGCCACGATCATTTGTGTTCTTAGTGGAAGGTCGGCTTCATGCAATAAAGAATGCCCGCGCTTCTTTCGGTCAATACCTTTTAAAAATGTATAGGAGGTTTCTGATGAGCATAGGATTCAATAACTTTGAAGTTTCAACTGTACTTGGTGGGGAAAAGGTCAAAAGGTTAAAGTCATGTTAGCTGTAAGTGAACCATGAGAAAATTACCATTTACATGCAAAATGAGGAAGTTGTATTGTTCCTGTGTGATGAGGCTCAATGACTTTTGATTTGTCATTGCCATGAAATAAAACCACAGCAAATATTCAAGATTCAACTTAATCTTAACTTAAATTGGTTTGTGCAACAGATTAACTGAAATCAAAGAAAACATACACCTATATTTTAAGAGGCCGACGAAAAAGCTACAGTTGCATTTATTTATTTATTAAAAAAATTAATAAATAAATTGGACAAATTCTTCATATTTAATTGAATTATGCCGCCGGTGCCCGTTTGTTTATTCACAAGTCAAGTGGCCTCAAGCTTAAAATCACTAATTAGCTTTTGTTGTTAACATTCACAGTCTCAGACTTAAGGGACTTAAAGAAACAAAGGGGGGATCACTTACAGAGGTAACACATCCTTGATGCCTGATGCTGTGTGAAGTCAGCAGCAGGGGCGAAAAACACATTTTCGCGAATCATCACATCATTTTGTTTGTCTATAGATAAACAAAGGGTGCCTGAAATAAATGAATGACTCCACCGTCTGCCCTTTCCATTACCTCGCAGCTACACTTCCATGCTCCTCTTCCCCTCCATCGCTCTCTCTCTCTCTCTCTCTCTCTCTCTCACTCACAGTCCAGCTGAGGCTACACATTATAACACCAACTCTGAGGCAGCACTTATAAATAACATGTCAGAGTAAGGCTCGCCAAGGGTAAATTGAAGCCCATAACTTACTTCCGGCGTAACGTCCAGTGCTCATGGTAGTGTCTATTTCCAGATATATGGAAGCATATAGCTGACGGAAAAATATAAATAAAACCAGTGTCACATAATAAAGATGTTTTCATGTTATTGTGACATACAAACTTATCAGGTTAGAACTAGGGGTCGTGTGTTAGCAAGAATCTGAATATGACACTGATATACTGGCATACTATAAACAAAACAGTCTATATCTCCAGCAAAACTGTCTATTTTAGGGGGGAAAATACATTAATAGGTATGAATAATATACAGCAAAGATAAGAGCAGCACATTTTGGCATTCTGACAATATTCCATTCCATTTAATATGGTTTTTGCCTGATTTTCCATTTTTAATTCCTTTCTCTGACAAAATAAAATAAAACGTTAATAAAAAAAAAATGGTACTCAAAATACACAAACATATTGAGCTACACTTTTGGTCTGTATCTCCTTGTGTCTGCACTTAATTATTTAAATAAAATTAATTGTAATACTTGAAGCTTGTCAAATAAACTGATCGGTGAATTGCTCTACGTCATAATTTAGCGGCAGAAGCGGGTCAGTGCGGTCCATGTGCATTTCAGTGTGTGTCTGAAGCTCAAACAAACACATGCTGGCTCACGAGAGAGAGAGAGAGAGCAGAACGTGACAATCGATTCATGTTGAACATTAATTAAAGGTGACATCGAATGCTTGTATCACAGATATATGTTAGTTATGGAGGTCTACTTACATATATTAACTTGTTTTCATGGTTAAAAACCTCCTAGTTGCTGCAAACGAGCCAATCAAAATATCTCCTCACTGACGCTCTTGTCAGCCGCGCTGTTTCAGACCAAAACCACACCCCTAGAACGTGGACTGTGTTGTGATTGGCCAGCCAACGAGAGCTTTGCCCGGACTAGTGCCCGCACCAGGAGGTGCTACGGTGGTGAGAGGAGTGGTGAGGTATACTGATGACATCATCAACATACGGAAGTGCCGATCCGCTTCGCAGAGCCCAGGAAAACAATAAAACCCTATTTTCTCAGCAGTGGCTGAACTGTTTGTTCTGAAACTTTAGGGTTTCATAAACGAGGTAATGACGCAGATACACACACACACAAACGCAGCGTTAATTGGAGCTTCCGGTCTATGTCGCCTTTAATGATAGAGGAGGAAGATTTGTCACAGAGCAGCACATGACATGCGAATGTGCCAGGAGCCGAGAAGGGAGAGACAGACGTCTACAAGAGGATCTTTGTGCTGCTCAACCTGCCCCAAGGTCCTGTTGCTATGCTCCAACCCACATCCCATCATGCTGTCAACGTGAGGACGGCGGCTCATTAGTTTCATAATGTGCCTGTGTGAGAGTGTGTGTGCAGGTGGCGACACACGGCCCCGTCCACTGCCTC
This sequence comes from Solea solea, assembly GCF_958295425.1. NCBI lineage: Eukaryota > Metazoa > Chordata > Actinopteri > Pleuronectiformes > Soleidae > Solea > Solea solea. The sequence continues at coordinate 9,505,772 of NC_081149.1, read as the reverse complement.
ACATATTAATGTGGAAAAACTCCAGTGAAATACATGTCACAGGATTACGTGTCTGAGAGCTGAATGGCGTTCTCCCACCAGCTCCTCTTCTTCTTATTTCTTCAGCCAAGAGGCTAAAAAAAGGAGCAGCCATCACCGTCACATCCTCACTTTAGGAGGACAAGCTCGTTTTCGAGCCGCCACTGACACAAAAGGCCGACATCGATCAAGACTCTGGCTGTGCTGATCACCTATAGTTCCACAAACGCTGCCCAGGAGTCTGAAGCACAAGGGATCAGTGTGTGTGTGTGTGTGTGTGTGTGTGTGTGCGAGAGTGTGTTTTCCAGTGTCCCTCGCTGTGTATGTGGTCATATTAGATTCAGCTTGGGAGCTAATGGAGTTAAGAGGCTCTTGATTTTCTCCGCTCGTATGAGAAGCTACATGACAAACATGTGACTGAATAATCGTTTAATGGAAAAGTCCAACATATGACATTTAAATGACAACAACAGAGCAGACATGGTCGCTGTATTTGGACAGAATCTGTACAATAGGCATCACTAATGTTATTTTTATATTATATGATTATCATACTGTTATTAATCATATTATTATTATTTCCACGGGGCAAAGCTAAGTCTATATAAATGATCACTGAAAAGGTTGGAGTCAAAGCTTCAGCAGCACATGTCACTGAATAACTGCCATGCACGTTTATATAAGTGAGATTAAGTGTGAGTTTGTGTTTTCTTTTCTTTTTTACACCAGAGCTCAAGGCGATACAAAAAATAGCTGTGTGCACACACACACAAACACAAACATGTTTTTATAACTTTGTGAGGACACATCATAGACATAATGTATTCCCTAGCCCCTAACCCTCACAACTAAGTGCCTAAGCCAATCCGAACCCTAACTCTAAAACCAGGGTCACACTGTCCTCACAAACATAGGTTTGCACGTTTTTCTTGGACCTTGCAAATATATTAATACAAGTGCACACACACACACGCACGCACACGCACACGCACGCACAAAGCCAGTTCCACAGGAAATAATATCCAGGGGGAATAAAAAAAGCACTGGCAGTAGCATTAAAATGACTGCAAGTTACAAATTTAATAAGAACGACTTAATGAAATGGAACGTCTGCCTACAGCTACAGTATATTATTTGGTACTCGGACAACATTTTATGATGTTTGAATACCAAACAGAGAAAATGGAAACCCGTGATCAGGACAGGAACTGTAAACCGAGCGTCAGCTCGTCAGTTTGACGCAAACATCAGATAACGCTTCGTTGTTTAGTGGCACTGTCAACATGTGAAATTAGTCACTTGCCCTACATTAAAATACAGTTTATATACTCATCTGCCAGAGCATACTACTACTATAGTACACACATACTATACTATAAAAAAAACAGCATTTGTAGCAGTTTAAATTATAACATACTGTCCTGGATGCTTTTCAATGTGTTTTTTTTCACATTTAAATGCAAGTACTTTCTGATAGAAATGAAGTGTAATGGAGCAAAGAGAGGTAAGAATAGCAAATACACATGTTGCACAGCAGCCAGTTACTCACAGCGCTGCAGCCGAGGCCCGAGGACTCGATTTGACTTCTCGCTGTGATGATGAGCCACTTCAAATAGAATAAGAAGAGAGACCCGGGCATATATTAAGAAGCCATTTCACACAAGTGATCAATCTGTGCCTGTGAGGGGTTTGGTTGTGTGGAAACAAACGGTCAACACTGTGTGAAATGTCAAATACAAAGATATACAAAGTGTTTCCTTCAATTTAAATCACACACACACACTCAATAAAAAAAGTCTAATTATTGTGTCCAAATCAGTGAATCCAACTTAGTCTAAATGAAATTGTACTGAATTGACAGTCAGACTAACATACCCAGATACAAATATGAGAGAAACATTTTTGGGCTAAAAAAGGAGACGGAATTTATGCTTTGTCGTCTTAAATACTTCAATATTTTATTCCCTGCAAGTGCTTGAACACTGGGACAAGGACAGAAACATACTGAATTACTAATGCTATGACTCGAGTGAATTCAGACAAATTTGGCATTGCCGGGAGTTGTAAATAAAAGTATAACTTTGCTATGGTAGAACCTGTCAGCTGAATTCCCCACTTTTTATTTCTGTCTTACTTTGCCAAAGGAGTTGGACAGTAGTTTTAGTAGACTTCACTATGAAAACTCACTTTTAAATTGATCAATTCTTATTTATGGATGTGTATTCGCATCATCAGCAGGAATAATAATTATGTTCACACCGGAGACAGTAGCCACTTTCAGACATGGAAACTGAAAATCTCAGATTGACTGTGCAGCGCCACAGAACTGCTGCAGTGACAGATGGGGAAGATAAAGTGGTGCAGAAATGGTCTGCAGAGTCCACGACTCATGCCACTTTATATGTTTGAATTGTCTGAAGATGTTTTAGGACACGGTTTATCCACGTACAGTAAAGGTTTTCGCTGTTGCACTTGAATTTGTTAAGGTGTGTCTGAAATCAAAGCGACGAGTTAAATTAGCTACTTTTTTACCTTTACTTGGGTAGATTATTAGAACTATAATTCTACATTTACCGGGGTAGAAGGTGTTAGTTATCCTTCCACCAGACCAGTGCAATCTGTCATTTCTGTGCGCTACTGGCTGCAGCTGTGCAGATTGAGTGATGGAGCAGGGGATGATGTTGGATCAATCAGGAACGTCTTAATATACTGCAGGTGACAGCGTCCCGACAGATTTAACCCTGACTCCCAGCCTGAAAACTAATGATTAGTTACCCGCCGCTCATGCTCGCTCCTTCACATAAAACGTGCGTCTGAGTGTTATTTAAGTAACAGAGTAGCCTTCCTTCACTGGTGATGACAAGTGGCAATGGTGGCCTTTTGCAACCTTGAGGGAGCAGGAGACTATTTAAAGGAGTTGGCCCGGTAGAGAAAGGTTGAAATATCTTTCCTATAATTGTGATCTGCAGTTGAATCTCACCAAGCACCTCGTAGTACACGGACGACTCAAAGACGGAAATTGTGTGTGAAAACTAGAGCTGCACGATTATGGTCACAAACTATCGCCATTGCGGGAAAATACAAAATTGGTTTGACTGCACAATTGTGTATTTAAATCTCATTTTGCACAACAAGATTCCTGTGCTGAACATAGGCAGTTGTAGCAAGAAGAGATCATGTTTCTGCCCTCCCGTGTGCTGCCACTCAGTCAGGTCTGATAGTATTGCTTGACCATTTGATCAGATGAAGGTTCTAGCACGACTCCACTCGCTCAGCTCTACTCTTCTCTTTTTGTTGTTTTATATGTGACACAAACACACAAACTAGTCACAAGCAAAGCAGTTGTTTTCCATGTACGGAATTATTAGATAAAAACAAAATAGTTCAGTACTTCCTGCAGAGTCTGTCTGACGCAGTCACTGAACGGAAATACGGCTGAAGGGGCTGTGATTCGGCTCGGGATTGTCGCTAAATACACCAAACTCCTCTTTTAAATATTGAGATTTTAGAAATTTCCTTTGCTAAATGTTGGATATTAATGCATGTTTTTAGGATATTTAAAGTATTTTTTAACTGATCTACATTTCGGCATTGTTCGGTTTGATTCAGAGCAGGGACTGAAAAAAAGCACCAGGTACCAGCTACTATCGCTAATGGAAAAGCAAAAAAAAACAACAAATAGAGTCGAGCCGAGTCTTATTAGAACTGTATAGTGGAAAAGTGCCATTACATCATTTCTGTTCATGGAGACCAAACAGAGGCAGCATAATAACATTAACAACAACAAAATATCACCAAAATGTACGTGCTGCATCTTTGACATCTGAGAACACAAACAGCATAAAGCTGCTTTGTCACAAGCTGTGTTTCTTAATCAAATAACTGCAGTGTGTTTTCGCCCTATGGTTATATTGTGATTTTGATGTTGATATTTTGCAATTAATTGCACAACCCTAAATAAAACTAGCACAACATTCACACAGTGTCTACTTCAAGAAATACTTTGTAACAAAATTAAATGACGCTATAAATAGTGACAACAGTAGATAAGCCTTCTCATGCGAGTTATACTTACTTAAATGTCTAATATCAGATCAGATTGAAACTGAAGAGAATCACAACATGGCAAGATAAACACAGTGGGCAGTTTCACTCAATACTTCACTAGGGGGGAATAATTCCTCTTGCAGATCTCTGTTGCTGTACTCTCTCTGCACCCGCTGAGTCCCTGGCAGTGTGACCTGATTGTGCTCAGTTGGCCTGGTAGCCTCTGGCCCACCCCACCCTAAACCTCTTCCAGCCAGAGCTCATCCAGCCAATGATCTGCTTTGTTCCCCCGGCTCACACTCTCCAACCATCTGGACAGACGCCCAGGAGTAAGTCAGGATATTTGAGGTGAGACACACCACACGGCCTATGTGTGTATGTGGAAAAGGGAAACCGTGGAGTTTTTGAGTTATGGTTGTGCTGTATATATTATTGTGCACAGCTGTGGAATACAACAGAAAAGTTACAATGACAGCCAGCTACAAGTGACGCTAAGGGTTTTATAACACATAAAGAAAATAAAAAAACGTGGCAATTCATGGATTTTTTGCACAGTATGTAAAATGCAGGTCTGAGAGGGTTCATAAATCATGTAAACATACAGAGGCAAACGGGGGTTAAACAGCAGTCTGTGAGTGTGTGTGTGTGTGTGTGTGTGTGTGTGTGTGTGTGTGTGTGTGTGTGCATTTTGTAACCACAGAACAACAGATGCAGATATCATCCAAACAGGTAATGCAAGCAAGCATGTGGTTTCTCCACCACAGTCGCACTACAATTAAAAGATTAAATATATACATATATATGTACACACACACACACACACACACACACATATATATATATATATATATATATAATGTGTATATTCTAATAACAATGATAGAATAAAAACTGTCCTTGAATGCACCACAGAACAAGATTTAAATGAGTCCCTGGAAAGTACACTACCTAAAACTGTATTAAAAAAGCTGCAGGATGTTGATTTCATTTGCATGTTGTCATGAATGAAAATAAAAACCTGCCTACTATTGGTTTGCAGTGAAATATAGTTGTAAAAGGGAAAGGCCGTCCCCTCAGCATTCAGAAGAAAAAATTGTACTTCCCTTCTTTATTTTGTTTCAGAGTCACAGACTTTAAAATCTAATTATCTGGTGAAACTTAAAAAAAAGCATATTTTTATAATTTATTCGTTAGATCAAATCATAACAATCTTTACTAGAGGGGGAAAATAATGAATTACATTTACTCACTTTACTGTAATTGAGTAGATTTTTTGTTGTTGTCCTTGCCATTGTTTTTTTGGAAGTACTGTACTTTGCTACATCTTAAATCACATCCGTTACCGAGTAAAAAAATAATATTAAAATAAAATTCATGCACCAGAAACTGGTGAATGATGAGGACAGGTGAATGATGATGACAGGTGAATGATGAGGACAGGTCAACGATGAGGACAAGTGAATGATGAGGATATGTGAATGATGAGGACAGGTGAATGATGAGGACAGGTGAACATGTGAATTATAAGGACATATGAATGATGAGAACAGGTGAATGATGAGGACAGGTCAACGATGAGGACATGTGAATGATAAGGACAAGTGAATGATGAGGACAGGTGAATTGGCGTTAATTAAGGTCCCCGAGTGAGTTAGAAAGTTAAAGCGTTTGTGACCTTTGACCCATTTTGACTGATACATTATGTGTTTACATATTCTATTTTGTCAACACTTTTACTCTTGAATAAATTTTAAACAAGCTACTTTTTTTAGTACATTTAACTTAAGTTATTTTACTTGTAGGCCTACTTAAGTAAAATGTTATGAAAATAGTGGTACTTTTACTTGAATAGAATATTTCAGTCCTCTTTCCACCTCTGATCTTTACCTTGTCAGCTAGATTCACACTTGTCAGAGCATCTTTTTTCTCCTGATCTTCTGGATATAGAATTTGACCCATGTTTTTGTTCGTGTGTACAACGTATGGCTGTGCATCCATGCGTGCTGGTGTGAACTTAACAGATCCATGGAGTGACATTATATAATTGGGGGCTCAGAGGGAATGTTAAATGTGGACATGCCCTGCAGCTGAAATCAGTGGAAGCAGGAATGTCAGCTTGTTGGGATTGGGAAAAGCCCTGCAGCCAGAGCAGAGACACACAGTAAGGATGATCATGGAGCCTGTTGCCTCTGTCCGACAAGTCTGCTGTTATGTTATGAGACATCCAAGTTAGTGTCAGTCAACATTTAAAAGGCACATTATTGTACATCCATTTATGGCCAAACACTGAGCTCAGTCAGAATAAATGGCCAAATGTATCGTTTTTATCTAAAATATTAATTAAGCCAGGAAATGATCGTGTGAGTTAAGTGCCATTTGCCCATTTTTCCAGAATAAGTTTCAATATATGGCAGTTATTTATAGTTTACGGCATGTTAAAATAGTGTATTAACAATTTAAAATGAAAATAAACGAAAAGGTTTTTTTTTGTAGTTGTGCACGAACACCATATTTTGCGTGTTCAATTTGAAATTTGAACAGTATAACACATTTAAACAATTAAAATAACATTTGTTTGAGTTTATGTCCAAAAACAGGCCGAAAAATGGAAATTTATGTACAGGCGTTTTCCAACTCTCTCCTCTCTGGTATCGTGAGTGAGTGAAATTACCATAGTAACCACATGCAACTTCTCAGCTTTCAGAAAACATTGATATTTTTCCAATAGCACAAAACCGTCGTGTAATTACGGTAATGCAAAGTGTGCTTTCTCAAACGTGTCGTCTGCAATATGCTCGATGCTAAAGGATTAAGCCTGATCAGCTCTGCATTGCTCTGTCCTCGTTTTCTCAGTGTAGTGGTGTTTGTTCTCGTGATCTTCCTGCTCTGCACACAGGAAAAATATTCACTGTATTTCCATCACAACAGCAACAATAGTGCTAGCAAAGCAAGATGGCTGCAAACAGATTTGGGGTATGGCTGGAAAATGCCAAGAAGCACCCGCAAAAGCACTTTGATGGGATTAAACATTTACTGCCTGGACATAGAACACGTTTCACTTCATAGAATTCCTCAAGGGTCATAAATGAGTTGTTTTGTTAAGTGATTTAAATCAGTTTCTCCTTTTGTCCCTGATGGCAGTCATGTTCTAATTATTGTCATAATATGCAATAATATATCATACAAAAAACTAAAACTGAACCTTTTAACTCAATACTCAGTACTATTAATTAATCTCTAGTTGACTAAATGCACTGTCCCTTTGCTTTCCAGTCTGTTGTATTATTACATTACATTATATTACATTATAGAGGCACAATCCTTCAAGGCGGCATTCAATGTTCATCTCGATAAAATCTCAGGATCCCGTGAAACCAGAGACCAAAAATAGCAGCAAAACATGGCAGTTTTGTTTTTAGAAGGATTCAAATAAGGACAGAGTAATGAATTGTTGATAGTTGCAGCTGAACTTAGTATCTTTCATGCAGTGCTATTACTATGTGACTAAAAAAGGAACAACTGGCCTGCACATAAGAAAACACCAACACAAATGTGTCTGCATTATGAAGTTTCAATGCTTTTACTTGTAATACAGGCGACCTTAAAACAGACCAACAGAGCTCTACTTCACAGAAATGTCATCATTAAACCATCTGGCACCTGAAGTGACACTGGCCTTTGTTTCCAAACTAGAAACACGCTTTGAGGCCAAAGACATACAAACGATCAAAAACACTTCTGAAGGAAATCACATCATCACCACATCCACATAGTTTCCCTAACTCATGGATTCATCCGTCTGTCATCTGTCACGGTCTCAGTAAATACCCTCCAGACAAGCTTCTTAAAAATGTTTGCTTCAAATGAATGTCCTTCCATTCAACATGTGGTATTATTCACGGCGATGCTGCTTAATAAATAACTGACAAAGAAGCGTTCCCACTTGAATAACAGCAATAATATCTCTGGGATGACCATGTGCACAAAACAGAGGGCTTTAATCACACCGCGAAGAAAAACCCTCTGAAATAATCATCCAACAAGAAGCTTAACCTACATACAGCTCCAATTGTAGAGACAGGACATGCAACAGATCCAGACAAATAAGTTCACCAGTCCATGTGTCAGCTGAGGGCATTTGGGGTAATCGTTGAAACGCCCCGTCCCTTTCTCTTCTTAACCAAACACATGCAGTAGTGGGAACTCTAATCTGTCAAGACCTTTGGCAACACGCTGGTTTCAAACGGCTGTGTCCTTTCCACACGCAAACAGCATGACTGGACGTTTCTGCGCGCCCTCTGTCTCCGAGGCATGTTTAAACAGAGATTAGAGAATCTATACATTTGCTGCTATATCACTCAATAGCATCAGTGTAGTGGACGAATGCAAAATCTCAAGACAAAAGCAGATTCAAGGTGCTGCACAGGATCTTTGAAAAACACATTTAAAGACAACACAAGACAGAATTTGTACAACCAAGGTTGCAGATTGTGATCCACAAAAAAAACCCCCAACAACTATTAGTGGAGATAAAAGCACAAGGTCTTTGATTTTTGTTAAGTTTGTTTAAGATGATATAATGCTCATTGTGTGATTACTTTAACATGAGTGCTATGTTTGTTACAATCTTTCTTTTACAACTCCAAGTTCAGAAATTGTGAATAACATCTATGACAGATCCCAATTGTGTCTGAGTTATCAGACTGAAATTGGAGCACAGACAAATATGAGCACTGAAGCTTTAAGGACCCCATGGTCTCAGTGTTTTTTTTCCCAGGAATCATGAGAGAGGCCCCATAGCAGACAACCACAATTTAAATTATGGAAATAATTTTAATAACATTTGAAAATTAAATTACGGATCACCAGAATCATCAGAAAAACAGGCGTTTCATGGGCAGCAGCACCCTGACGTCTACCAATTGTCTTGGGTCACAAGACTGAGACAATGAAATAAGCGTATTCGATGTTTTTCAGCCTATGAATTAATATAAATTCATATGCTCTATAGGTTCTGACACGCTAATGCTGTTTAAAGACAGATAGAAATCCACTGCGTTTTATTCTATGTGACATTGAGATTTGATCTAAAACACACACACTCTCCGGACACGGCTGAATAATTTAGGTCAAATATCTGATTGTAATTTTTCTGACATAATATTGCAACTTGATTTGAAGTCAAGCTTCACTTTAATCTTTAATGTGTTGCAGATTTAACACAAGACACCACCAAAAAATCGACTACTTCACTGTGATGCCAGGAGAAGAATTTAAAGACATGATTTGTTTCTAACGTGTCTGTTTTTAGAAACATTCAAAAGCAGAACAAATTGCTGATTGTCCTGTTTAAAATTGTGATTCATATCAGAAAATGATAAAAAGATTAATTGTTCAGCTCTACCGGGACAGTAGATTGACCTAAGTATAAAATAACATTATTTAAAAGGTTTCTTAAGGAGTTAGCTGCAGGCAAATGGACTTCCATCCTCCTTAATCCTATACCATCTGCCCCTCATGCATTCTGCTGTCAGGTCACCCACTCTGCTCTCGCGCCCGTCCATGTCGTGTTCCTAAACAGCGTGTTTAACGACATCTGACAAGTGAACAAACGTCGCAGGGGCCCTGCCGTGTCCCTAACTAGGACCATGGGGTTGGGGGGAAGCCCCACACAGAAGCTCTGGGAGGGAATGTTGGAGGTCTCTGGGGCAGTCAGTGAGGGGTTGTAATGAGGCCCTGGATGAGAGTGTTGTTTACATAGTCCTGCGGTAGGGCAGATGAGAAGACCCTAAAACCCCCGGTGCTTGCAGAATGCAGACACTGGGTTTAAAGAGCTACTGGGACAAGACACAGGAGGAGATGAAACTCTGAGGTAAAGCTCAGAAAATCCCGACCAGACTAGGTTTGAAAGAACAGAAGGCTTATACTGTATCGCCAGGGTAAAACTGTTACCCATCAGTTTTATGATCAGGCAATCCTGCAGATTTAGGGTTAGATTACACCCACTCAGTTGGTGCTTTTCCATTATACAGTTGTTTAATGTCGTTTTCTAATGCCATAGTTCTATACATGACACTGCCGTGACGCCTGAAGTGCAAGGCCCTTGTGTAAAGTACATATAACATATAAAAGGCTACAAAGATTTTTTTTTTTTGCAAAACACTTATACAACTATACCTATGGGGATTATATTCAGTGTCAATACTAAATGTTACACACTAGACAAACAGTGTGTTCTTTTGGTGTCGTGTTATTGTTGGCCACTGTTATCTTCTTTCAAAACATTTGCTGGAGCACAGTGACTCCTGGGATAAGTTGGACATGCAAGGATCCAAAGGTTGGATACTGTATGTTGTCGTATGGATACCGTGCATGTGATACAATGCAGCCTCTGAACAGAAATGGCCCCTAAATTGAGACACAGTGTATATTCCTCCTATGTTGTTGAGGCTAGGGAACAAACTCATGTCCTCCTACATTCATGGCAACATGAATGTAAAGCATCTTGTGATTTTCAATTTCAAAACTTTTGGATAATCCAGAACACACACGGCAAACTTCATGTCTACCTGCTCACCTACATCTAACGGTCTCGCAACCAAGTCGCAACTGGCCATAACGCCGCCCGTAAGTAACAGAACTCCCATTCTGAAGCCTCACAAATTGCGATATGGTTTTGCAAACCAACGTTCAGAGGCATGAAATGGTTACCAAGATCCTATTCAATGGTGCCAGCTGGTGCCATCTCCTATGTGCCATTATTTGTTGTCTTATTTCCTGCTAAATGGGAACATAATTTACAAAATTGCCACCATGTGCTATTAAAGAAGACCTGGAACTAGTGATTTAAACCATTAACTCTGCAGGAAAATGTTTACTGGCATTATGACTCAAGAAGTAGGTTGATTTTCCCATAGACTTCCATTCACATGGAGTTGTTTTTTTTCAACCAGCATAGTTGCTGCCTTGTGACTACTGAATATATTTCTACATATGCATGGGTGACATTTGGTGTCAAAGTGTGTTTGCACAGGGAAGAAACTTACTGATATATACTGAATCATAGTTATAGTGAAGACAATGACATTATTTGCCCAGCCATAATGGCAACTTGTCTAATCACAGCATCATGAATCCCAAAGTCTTTCATTAGAAATGATGCACGGCTGGTAACAAACCGTTTAAAAGCCTGTGAACGTGATTCACCAAAGCTTCAGAGGAGGTAGAGACAGAAGCTAAAGAAAGACCTGGGGACAGACTTTAGAGCAAGACTCTGCCTGGCCTGTGCTGGAGCTAATAAAAAACTCTCACGCTGCCAGAATGTGCAACTGCAAACTCAGGCTACAGCACTCACTCACTCCGTCAGGGGTGTCTGTGAGGAGAGGCAGGACATTATGTATCTATGAGCTGACAGAACACAATGTTGGTGCTTTTCAAATGACACATCGCTTATTGGGAGGACAGTTCATCTCCCAAATGCTGACATGGCTGCTTTTTCCATATCTCATGAGCCTGGCAGGTCATTTCTATTCTTCGTGCTCTTTTAAATAACCGCTCGATCTCACCCTCGCTGAGCTGCAGCTGTAAAGTAAGAGGCTCTTGCAGCATAACATTCAGCCGCTGTGGACTCGGCCATCCTGCTGCGTGAGGAGGAGATGCCTCTGCTCTGCGTGAGCTCACACCCATGAGGAGAATGATCAGATTCAGGCAGTTGAATCAATGCTTTTCATCAGCTGGAAGAAAAGGACGCGCCGCTTTATTAGTTTAGCCGCGCCAGTCACTCTGTGTTTACATGTGATTGAATTAAATAGATTTAACTTTAACCACATTACCCTGAGAAAACCTATTCAATATTACACCTGATTCATTTCTATTAGAATGTCATAACTCTATTAACCCTTATCTATGGGGCGACATGTTCCCAGCCATTTCCTCTTTCAGTCATGCAGACTCAATCTTGCTAATTCTAAAGGACGTGCGTATGTGTGTGTGTGTGTGTGAGTGTGCACGTGTTTGTTTTTTGTACGTGTCAAAGGAAAGAAAGAAGGTAGGGCAAATAGGGGTTATGTATTGTATCAACACCTTCGGATTCGTTTTAAGACGCTGCGGACGGTTTGTGAGAGCCACGCCCTTTGGTCTTCTCAGCTTGTCATGTGTCAGAGGTCAGAGTGTTGCACTTTCTCACACACAGCATCTAACTCAGTCAATCCCAACACCCCCCCCCCCCCCAGCCCTGTGCTGCTGCTGCTGCTGCTGCTGCTGCTGCTGCTCCCCTTACCACGTCTCCCCTTCAATCATGGCCAACTCCGAGCTTTCAGCAAAGGTCAACTCCACCTTTACCCCACAGTGAAAACAGCTTCAGGACCTACTTAATGACAGGCCTGGTTGATTTTGTTAAACAGTGTCAAACAGAGTTGAGCGCTGAGAAGGGCTAAACCAAAAACACTACAGATACATGTGTTAGTTGATTAAAATTATTTAAAAACGTTTTTGATTTGGGTAGAATCTTTTTTGTTTTGTTTTTTTATGACTGAACGTTTTTAAATGCTGTTGCTTAAGAGACTGAAATGAAGTCACCCCTGTGGTCAGGTAATACCAGTAAGTTTCATTTCCTTCTCAGGCATTTATGAAAATCCCCATTTAAGTTTGGCTCATAAATACTCAATATTAGTCTGTCTCCACATGTGTATGTGGAGACAGACCTCTGCCTTCACTTCAGCCATAGCTGTGGGTGTAGGAGGTATTGTATCCCATCTTTTGAGTGAAAGCGACTGCAAATCAGAAATAAACTCAACAGTAACAAGGAACGTTATTTCAAATCCTCCACCTTCACGACATTTCTCAGGAACTCTCATCACAACTGAAAGCACAGCTACATGAAAAACTGAGTCATCAGTACAATCAGCAGTTATTTCCCTTTTTGATCAAATCACCACATTAAAAAAGCCAGGTACTAATTACCACGTGGATGCATTTCCATTCAGCCTTTAAAGGTGGCAACTTGATTATAAGAACGCCAATGTGTTTTGGAGAAAACTATCAATAAGAAGCACCAGGGTGTTCTGTCAGTCCTCCAGTTTTCAAGGACCTTGTCTCAGGCCAATGTGCAAGATGGCGGATGCCAGTCCTGCAGCAGCTGAGCATGCTTTGGCCCTGGCACTGGCTGAATCTTTAACGGGAATAAAATGAACATGAAATGTTTATTCGTGAAGCGCTACAGCTCCACGTATGATGCTGAGGTACAATACTTTATCTTTTCACACACCAACATGAGGCAATTACACAAAAAGTAATTTAAACTGTAAATTGGAATTTTGCTGGTAAGCGATAGTGAATTTGTCCGTTGCATTTCGCCCATTCTTTTTACACAACAGTAATGAACACACACAAACCACATACAGGAGCAGTGGACTGCACTTATCTGCAGCCGGGGAGCATTGGGGGATTGGGTGCCTTTCTCAGGCCCAGCCAATCCCTTGACCCATGCGGGCTTGAACCATGAATGATCTACAGTCTCATCTATTGTTTGCAGCATGACAGCTAGTTTGAACACAGTTCCCTTCATAGAAACATGTACTCATTCAGTACAGACTATTTTAACGCTGTGGTGCGTAACTTTTAAATATAAACAAATGTCTGTAACATTTAAACCATCGTTGTCAAATTAGTTCACAGGACCGCAAGCTCATCGTATGCAGGAGTTACGGCACGTTGATGCGTTTTTAACACAGGCGCCCTCTAACCTCACCAACACTTCGATGTGCGTGGTTAAGTTGAAAAAAACATACTTATGGTTCATATTCAGGGGTCGGACAAAATGACCCATAGTTACATTTCAGTTGTAAGACAGGTCGGAGTTCACACAATACTGTGTAAGCCAATTAGCTCCACACGAGCAGTGTTTTGTTTCTGAGTCTGTGGTGAAATTCCCACGCTGCACACACACAGTTATGCCTTTTAAGGAACTACTGAGCATGCATGTACTGTAAAGTGTGACAGCTTCATACAGCAGCACTGTGGATGAAAACACCAACATGAAAGGTTTCAGAAACAGATTCTCCAGTTAAAAAATAAATCAAACATAATTATAGACACAATGCATGGAATATGGGCTTTTCCCCCTAACACAATCTGTCCTCACAAACTGAGAATCAGTCATTCTGTTTCTATGTTTCACCGTTGACCCGGTGCTGGGTGCGGCCGAGTTGTTCACGATCGAGGGCTCATCCTTTTTCTGTAACCACAAAACAAGTGTCACCCTGAACAAGGGGAAAACAAAAGGCATCAAGTTCACGACGCTGCATGCACAGTACAGTGATTATGGTAGTAGCACGGGGATAATCTGGATAAGCTGAGCGTGAACGTTGAAGTCACACACAGTGCTTCAGCCTCGTCCCTCACCCCCGTGCTTTCCCCTGCCTGCGATGATTTTTCTAATTCACTATGTATTCATTTGAAAACAACAAATTGGTTAAAGTTCCAGTCTTTTACGCACTTCTTGTAAAATCCTGGTCATTTTTTTGTTTGTTTTTATTATTCCTTCATTGTATATTACAGTTTAGAGAAGGTCTGTGAATGCAGATTCAGTATAATCCACAACAATAGAGTAGGAGTGGGGATAAGAACTGTACTTCATTGTACTTTTTTATTGTGTAGTCAGTCTGAATTTGTAACAGGATATCTATCGAAAGGCATTTTGGTTTGCATTGCAACACACATGGTTCCTATGAAAGATAGAGGTCTTACCGTTCCAATCATTCAGGCTTTTCTATAACACTAAAAATAAGGGGGGGGGGGGGGGGGGGGGGATTTAAAGTAGTAACAATAACATCTAGTGATTTCCCCTTTTCTCCTTCTATCAGTAATACACAAGCCGCCTTGTGCCTTGTTGTGAGCACAACAAAGAGCAGTGGTATGAGATCATGTGAAAATGGAAAATGTGTTTAATGAGGTTTGATGGTAATCCCACACAACAAGAGCCATGGCAGTGGTACACGGTGTATGCACACACAACATGCACACAATATGTTTTTCTCACCCCCCCCCCCCACTCTCAGCGTATGTATTTAACTGTATACATGTGATTGACTCACATGTATGCCTCTGAGCAGAGGACGAAGAGAGCAACAGATTTGATCCAAGACTATATTCACATTAGATCAGATGGAATTTGATGGTTCCCGTTTTTAAACGGCAAGGGTCTTTCTTGCATGTGACTGTCATGGGAACATGACCGCCCTCTGAAAACAACACGCGCACACACAAACATCTTTGTGGATGCGTCACTAACGACAGAAAAAGGTTATATGAAGTCATAGACGGGTCAGATAAGATGTACCTTTATTCAGCCCACACAGGGGAATATCAGAGGCAGAACTTATTTTCTTTTTTGCTCTGCCACATATCAGATATTCCGTATATCTCGTCTCGGATTACTTGCAACGACGTGATGCAAATTGCATTTGAAAAAGAGAGCTGATGAGAGCGGATAATTTTATTTTCTGTTTCTAAACCCCCCCCCCACACTTTATTCACAACAGCCTGGTTATCTAAATGCTAATTGCTTGCTCGAGACTTTTCGTATCTTGTACTGCATCTACTGACATCAGTATTAGTAGATACACGTCTTAAAATAAGTCAATCACATTCTGCTCACAGGACATTAGCGGGCATACGGTATGTATCCCTCTTAACAGCCTGTGCTAAATGAACCTTTTATGTATTCATGTTGTCTATGTACAGTGCTTTGAGGTAATGTATGTTGTGATTGGGCGCTATACAAATGAATTGAATTTATGGTTTCGCACAAGAGTTCATGCTTTTTATTTTCAGATATCCAATCTAGTCATTTTGAACAGTATCAGGCCAAACCTGCATTTCTTCCACTATATGGGTGAATTGTTATTAAACGTTGCGGATGTTATGTCTAATGGTGTTTTTTCACTTTAACTTGGCTCGGCTTGACTCTACTCGGTTTGGTATCAGGCACGTCGTTTTTTATTACCATAGTACCTCCTCAACAAGGATTAGGGTTAGGGTTGGGTTCATCGTAGTCACGTTGTTTTATACACAACACACAAACTATTGACAAGCAAGATGTTTTCGGTGTATTGAATCATTAGAATCAGTTTAATGAAAAAGATAAGTTCAGTCATCCTGCATGACCTGAGCACAGATTCCGTCTGACTGAATTGACTGGGTTGTGATCCGGCTTGCGATCGCTTACTTTCAGCAGTGCTACACCAGATTCTACTGTTAAATACTGAGATTTTAGAAATGTCCTTGCTTAATGTTTTCAGGGTTTTTAACTGATCTACAGTCCGGCATTGTTTGGTTTGATTCCTGTGTCGGACGTCGCGCTCATGACTCTTCCAGTGTCGACACTCTCTGCCAATCAGTGGCCGGCAGTCTGTTGACGAGACTGTTACAAGCATGTGCTCACATTTACATTAGAATGCATATTGTGAACATAAATAAAGAAAATTGGAAGCAAACCTTAATCTTTGCTACATTAACATCTGGTATAATCAAGTCAACAAAGCATCATCCGTTTACTCTTAGAAACTAGTATTTCTGAGGTAATTGTTTTTATATTAAAGCAAATAAAAATGGTTCCGTTGTGTTGTTGTTGTTGGGAGTGCTAGGCCTGGTTGAAGACGCCAGTGTTCATCCGACAATGCAATGGGAACAGATTTGCTCACAGGATCAATACGGAATAACGGCTCCACAAACGCAAACACGGACTTTGCATTATATCCCACCAGTTCCTGGGGAACAGACTGATTGACTGAGAGCATTTCATCCCTCTGGTGTTGTTACAAAAGAAGATAATAAAGTGTAGTGCAACCGTGGAGTGGGGAAAAAAGCAGCAAAAGTCACACACATCGAAAATGAACACGGAACGAACACAGAAAGAAATAAGGCACTTGTTTACCAACAGCAGTTTGTGTGTTTGATCCTATTTCTTCTCTAATGCACTCCACAGTACATCACTTTTTAAGATTTGTGTTCCTCATTTGTCATCTTAATCATTTTTTCATTAAATACCTGAAGTCATCCTTGAACTAAATCTATATGTAGCAGGGTGGGGGAACACATTCTTGCATTTCACTGGCATGCATGACAAGGCTCATGAATAATGGCAGCACAAACAACTGAGCTAAATTGTTTATGCTGTACCTCCCATGTGAATGCATGGGCTATTTATGTGCTACTGACATGGTCTTTGTTTGCACAATCTCTCTATCTTTACCTACTACAAACAGAGGTATTTAATTATCAGTGAGCAGTCCATTTCCAGTCCAGTCTCATTTGCTGTAAGCCTGTAATAGGATTGAACACAGCAGAGGCAGTGTGGCACCTACCTCTTCATGCTCAATCAAAACACAAGTGTCTCTATAGAGAACCTGCTTTCAGGTGTGACGTGAAAAGGAAATGACAATAAGCAGAAGCTACAAAATGTGCTCACCTTGTGTGTTTGTGACTCTTTATGAGAAATGTTCTATGGCCTCAACATCATCACTAAAACAATGATTTAGAATGCTGCAGATAACATGAGGCAACATAATATTGGCAAGGGGGGGGAATTAGACCCTGAAGCTGGTAAATCAGCAATGCTGACATATTCATCTTCAACAAGGCTCATGTTATTTGTGATTTATCTTACAGCTGAAAATATTGGTGCATATGTCAGAAAACCACAGTCCGGAGATCCCGAAGGCAACTTGGAAACACTGTCACAATTGTCAGTCGACTTTTTCAACTGTAAAATCTGTACATTATAGCACGGTGGCAATTCTAACCAGCTTTAAATTGACCTCATAACGTTCATGATTTTCCATCAAGCTCAATTATTTATACTTATTTAGACCGTGAGATAACACATGGTCACCAGTGAATATTAAGTAATGAAATTAATAAAAGCAAACAAACATTTGTGGCAGCTTTGATATGTTCTTAATCACAGATCATTAAAAGGCATTACTGTTGTTTAAAATGCACCGAAGCAAAAATGCTGTTGGTCATAAAGTAAATTTAAGAACAACTGCCTGAACTCGAAGGTACTATTTTAAATGGGCTTTTGACAATAGAACAATTAGTTTAGCCATCAATAAAAGACATTCATTAGCACATCAGTCAACCGTTTGCCGGAATTCCTAAGGCATTGCCTTAAATCTGTAATATATCTAGAAAGATTGCTGATTTTTGAGCATCATCGAATCTGTCCGTCTCTTTAATACTTTGCCAATATTGATATGTGGTATGGCTTTTATCGTCCAGTAGTCTTTATAACTAGCAGCTGTTGCTAAGGCCACATCCATACAAACAGCCTTTTCAAGATGAAAACAATTTGCGTCCAGGACAGCATTTCAGACGTTAGTAATATGCATCCAAACTAAAACACTTAAAAGGTTATATCACATGACCAGTCAGATAACAGGGCATAATGTATGCATGCCCATGCAAACAGGAAGCTGACTCCCTTCTTGGCAGTTGTTTGCTTAGTTTCAGAAACGACTACTGACAAGAAACAACAACGGTGAGATGTTTGAGCAGGGAATTCTGTCATGTGAGAGATGACGAGAAGAAACTGAAAGTGTTAAAGTGTTAAAAGAAGCTTCTTTTTTCTTTGCAGCTGTTAGCCGAGCCGTGGCTGACAAAAAACGATCAGGAAGTGATTGTGGGTAAATGCAACATCGTTTCCAAAGGTTTCCTTTTCTGTCCGTTCAGAATAAAACTGAGCCAGCAGCTTTATTTCGACTTCTCCATTTTAGGGCCTCTAAAACATCAAAGCAGTGTCATTGTGATGTTTTAAACAAAAACAGTATGGATGTGCCTAACTGTGACCCATCCACCAAAGGGAAATGTTCAGCAGTGCCTTCTGCACTTATGATATTGTTTCACTATCTCCTAACTTTTAGTGAATCTACACTGGATGGTTATAATGTTATGACAGGTAATAAAAATCTCTCCTGGTGAAATGAATGGGATTTTTTAATTGCAGCATTCTTTAGTGGTGACTTCACACACAGTAAACGTTTGGCAATGTAAAGATGTTAACAGTGTGGTTATACAAAAAAAGAAATGCTTGCATGAACAGCATCACATTCCTAAATCCTAACGTATGTGGATCCCCAAAGAACATTTAAGCACAAGAGTAACGTTTCGTCTGCCAGGAAGGCTGAAGGTTTGCTGCATCTGCTGCTTGAAATGTTGATCATTTCTCAGTGTCTGTGTCTGAGTTACTGTAGATGCAGCTTTTATATTACTGGCAGATGGCAGTGCTCTTAATACTGATTCCACTGCACTGACTTCAGAAGTAGGCCAGCAGGTCAGGCTATATAAGGTTATGACCCACTGTGTGACCAGTGTGGGTGTGAAAAGGAGAAAATAAACTGCCAACACTCTGCAAATAACAAAAAGCTTTGATGTCACAATGAAATATTGTATTAGAATCCCTCTATGTCTACAGCCATATTTTTTTTTTTACCAAAAATAATGTGAATTTGTTCTATCCTTAAATTTACTTTTTTGGAAAGAAGATATCATTGGTTCTTCTCAAAAAAGGGCAATGATGTAGTGATGTCAATGTCCCATGATACACACCACAACAACTGTCAATAAGATGGAGAAAGAGTTCAGCGACTGGCTCATACTGATATTCAGCTTATAAAAATGATGCCACCACTAGAAAAAATAGCAAAAGAACAAAGACAATCCCCAAAGTGTCAAATGCACGTTATATAAAGCTACAGCAACTTCGGCAAAATCAGCAAAAGTAAAATCCTGCATGTCTTGCAGCTTCTAACATAAAACATGTATAAGAGGAACTGTTAATTGCCCCACAACCAATATGCCCCACACATGTCCTGCACTTAACAAAGAAAGTATGTGAACCACATTTTCAGACTGCACATGATACAATTTCCTTCAGGGTCCAGATGAAGCCATTCCTTCACATACTTAATGTATGAGAGATTAAGCATGACTTAAGGCCCAAGGCATTAATAACACACAAAAGATGTTGTGCAGTGTAGCTTTCCAGCACGACTATTAAAAGTGTCAGAAATCAATAACTCATACGGTGACTGATCCAAGATTTTACAGCAAACCATACTTTTGCAAGATTCTCAGATATATTACGGCATTCCTGAGTTTTACGGTGATAGTTCGGGATGTTTGAAGTGCGACTGCATGAGATACTTGATCATAGCTAGTGTCTTTAAAGTTAATTATAATATGAATAAGATATGGAAATTACCATGAGGTTACAAATCAGTTGATAGTGATAATTATCACAATAAAACGCAAGATCATTAAAGATTAACTTCTGCTCCTGAACTTCCTGTTGGCCAGAAAACCACAAACATTCATTTGAGGTGAAAGCAGCAGGGATGGGGATCGGTATCAGTCAGTATTGGTACTGATCCGAAAATGGTCAAAACCACTGCATCACATATCGGACGGATAAAAATGTAAAATCTGATTTGAATTCAATTATTTCCTTGCCTTGCAGCAACGTTTCTTTCATCTCAGCACAGAAAACACAGTCATGTATGAGAGAAACTGACCATGTGAGAAAAAAATCCCCAACAATATCCTTCTTTAGAGCACAGCCATATTTGTGTTCTGTCGTTTCGTGAACTTCCCACAGAGTAATGATCTGACCTGAGGATTCATACTGCAGGAGGAAGCAATTCACCGCTCTTTGCTCCCCAAGTGCTCCAGGGATCAGCTGAGCATGAGTGTCACAACCTTAAGCCACAGATGGAGAGATAAAGATAAAATTTGTTCTTATCTAAATTACAAAGTGAGCTCCTGAAATCAGTTTTGATAACGTCAAACAGATTATGCATATCTATGAACCTTAGTCAGCATTCGTAATCATGCGTGCTTCTGACTAGTGTCAAGTCGCCTCTAGACATTAAAAATAACATGTGGTATTTAGAGTGTCATGGGCAAGGCTTTGTGCTGTGACCCCACAGTGGCAGCAAACACCGTTCTGCTCCTGTATGTTTGGGCCTGCAGGGGAGTATTGTGTAAACATGGGGAAAATGAGAAAACCCGAGCACGGATTCCAATTCTTGGCTTATTGAGGGCTTGAACTCTGTCTGATGTCTCCTTACACCAATTTAAAGTCACAGCGACAAAACTGGAAGCACCCTCAGCGACATAAATTGGATTTCAAACGTATACTCCCCTCTCTTGATTTGTGGTCTCCTTCATTTCCCTCGGCGCAAACTTGCCTTTTAGAGTCTTCTGGCCTATTCTTGTTGTTGTGTCACTAAGATAATCACCCCGGGGTCTTATCATGCTTCTCAGTGTCAGCAAAGGTTGACTGCCACCCCTCCTCCCACTTACTCGCTGCCCAGAAAAGACGGGAAATTCCATAGAATTTAAACAATTGGTCCATTTACATCGGTGGTTCTCAAACTTCTGAAGTCAAGAAATATTGAGCTCTTGAAATAACACCATTATTGACAAACGTTAAAATACAGCGGTGCAAATGGGTCGAGCAAAGTCAGCTACAGACACAGGAGGCAGATTTATTCCTAATATGACAATTTGCTCACTTATCCTCCTCCTCTTCCTCACATATACTTAACCCACTGGTATAGAGAAATTAGATGAAGATGTATTATTATTACTTAATTCATGATTCATTTTCTATGCAGTCATACCCTGGTATGTACAGTAGAACAGTTGTTCTGATTTTACCACCAGTACCACTGGGGTTACACATACCACAGTTTAAGAAACATGGATTTATATAATAATATTGGGGGGAAAAAAATATTAATTGTGTTAGTACAACTTTTAATGTACTTTTTATGTAAACATGTCAGTCTGACTGAAATTGTAAAAGTCAGATAAGCACACCCACATAATGCGATTGGGAGTCGATCACTTCTGCATGTACACCTTCAGTGGAACTTGCGGTAAAAACATGGCAAGCATTCAGCATGGCAAGGATTTTTTGGACTGATGAGGAGACCAATTTTATGCTCTGTCGAAGTTCATGGATGGTAGGAAGACTCAGAATGGCCCTTAACATAGCCACAACTGCCAAATACAAAGATTTGACCCCTATTGGAGTGGAGGTGAACAACTATCAAGCTAAACTGGGCATTGAAACATATTGAATGAAAATGATAGATGAAGAATTAAGGACAAGGGGAAATATAGTAGTATGGGAAATAAAAGATCTTCACATCTTAGAGCTCTTTCTTACCTATGGTGCCTTTTATACTGTTGGGTCAAAGATTATTCATTGATCCAACACCCTACTTTTTATTTTCTATTTTTCAAATACAGCTGTACAGCCAAAGAGCAGGCAGATCTCATGAAACTGCTGATAAAACCCTGCAGATGTAACTCACCGATGATCAAATTTGAAAGTCTTGTGTGGAGCAGGCAGTGATCATGGGACAGAAGTGCACGCTCTGGATGCCAACAATCAGCCACGCTTCTCAACAGATGGATCAGACCACTACTGGCCTCGACCAAAGTCAGAGCTCATGCTCACGTGACCAGTGGATTAGCGTTAGCCCAACTGAAAGGGGGAGGAGGTTAGGGTGTATGTCACCACATGCTTCCTGATCACTTCCCTTTGAAATGATTTCACCTCTTCTGTCACTCACCCCCATTTTCAGTGTTATGAATGTTATACTTTTCACATGACTTCCTTGATCAATTGCACTGAAACTAAGGATCAAAATGAAATGAAATTCTTAACGTCCCATTTAACTCTTTCCTCCATACATCCACCTTTTCCTCCTCTCTTTAGAGCAGCAGGACTCCCATTAATAAACACAGTCACTAATTTGCAAGTGATTTCCGACACCTTTGACTCATAGCTCACTCATGTCCCAACCACTGTTCTAATCGGCTCACTTCCAGCTACTCGTGATGTCAGCACTGAGAACATGTCCCCAGTGCTGTCCTTACCACCCCCCACCCCCCACCCCCTACTTAACAGCACTCAGATTTTCTCATCAGCCTCTCCAGGTCCGCTAACTTTACACTTGTCTGGCAGCGGAGAGTGAAAATTTGAGAAGCACAGATGAGCTTAAGGGCATGCCATGCTGTGAGCACATGGCACAGTGGGGCTTGTAGGGTAACAGAGTTCCCATAGATTCTTTGAATTCCTTGACAAGACCTTGCTAAGCAGTATTTTCAAATCGTTTCTGCAATTTTAGATCTAAAACCATTTGGTAACATCTACATTAAAATAATGGACTGAGAGCCTTTTGCATTCATTTTAAAATCACACATAAGGATTGTGGCAACAACACTCACCAAGCTGCTCAAGATGCACCATCTACTTGTTAGTGACAACAGGGGCTGAGCTGGGCAGAGACACAACTATGTATGTTGTGTAGCTCTTCACAAATTACGCAAGCACCCCACCTCCCCCTCGTCTCATAGTGGGTGACAGTGATTACGACATTGATGGGAGGATCGTTAAGGAAAGAAAAATACAAACAGAATGGGAGAGAAATACGGAAATTGGAATTAGGTGATCCCCTCATGTGTCTGCGTAATTTATGGGTAACACTTTGGGTGACTGTCTGGCAATAGGAAACGGTTTACATAGGTCAATATGATATAGAAGAAGGAAATGAACCTCCAGCAAAAACTTTTTGAGGGTTGCAGATCACAATCCAAATAACATATACAGGTCACAACCAGCTATGCCAGAGGAAGTGCAAATTCAATTAAATCTGGTGCTGAAATCAACATTTTGCAACATGAATGAAATCGTGTATGACACATGGTGTATTTTGTACAGGAATTATTTCAGATTCTGCACATTGACAATGAAGACTAATCCCACATGCAGAAGTAAATACAAAGCTGTCAAGTGAAAAATCACCAGCCATACAAGGTAAATGTTGGGAGTCTGAAACTTTTTTTACTTCATGCTCCCAAACTCAGAATAAACACATTTGCATGTTCTCAGGTCTCCATATTGCCTTAAGCTGCATGATCCATGGATAAAACATTGGTTTCCCCTGTCTCCCCTGCTGCTTCACCTCGTGCAAGTCGTTCAGGGACACTGTGTGGCTGACAACTCATGCCCGATCATGTGCCATATGTCTGTGCCACCCACCGCCCACCAAAAACTCCTCCTTTTCACAGAAACTTGGGAAAACCCTCCATCCCAGCAGTGACAGAGGGAGCATGCAAGATCACATGGTGTTTGCCAACAAGGTTAAAAGCTGAAAAACACTGAAAGAGGACAAATTACCAACAAAATGAAGGTTATAGAACAATTCTGAGAGTCATCATCAAATCAATTTATAGACAATTCCTGTTGCCTGTTTGTAGAAAATTCAGACTTATTCATGCTCAAATTATATAAACCAAGAAACACCGAAGTGTAAGCTTATTCTAGCACCACAAACCAAATACAAAAGTATCACATTCTAACCATTTCTACCACTGCGATGAGCAGAAATGACTCAGAGAGCAGTCACAAACTTTTCACACAGCAGGAGCAGCATTATCACAGTGGGTGCAGGACATCAGTGTCACAACATGTAATTATTAGTTACAAAGAGCCATGGGTAACTGTGTCTTTGCCAACATGACGGTAGGGAGTCGAGACAAAATCTCTCCGTAGGTCCAAAGCAACCACAAACAGTCTTATCACAGGCAACTCAATAGAGGCATCCAGTAGAGAACAACACCACAAAAGGATGCAAACTGAGAGGGTGTAGTCTCTGCAGGTGAACACATGAACAAACACCCGGTTCTTCAAATGTCTGTGTGAATTCAACTCTTGTTATTGATGAAATACAAGTTGACAAGTCTGGATTTGAATTCTCACACTTTTTTCATACAGCACACCACAAAAGAGATATTCTTTTATGTTCATGACTTAAATTCAGTCATCATATTTCCACAAAAACTCACCAGAAGACTAACAAAATCAAAGCAGAACCAACATAAATATGGATGATGTTGTTTTCTGGCAGTGCATCATTTTTGGATATGATTTTTTTTTCATCAAGATATACTCTCAGACCTGATTGAGGGAGCGTTTTTGTTTATACAGCAACAGCACAAGGGTGGGCGGGGTTAAGAAGTTTTTATCTGATCAAACTAGTGAACGATTGGGGTTTTTCAGCAGTATTAGATACTCCTAAAACTTTTCTGTTCTCTCTGTTTTCATCCATACTCAAACCTGTGTGCTTACTCAGCATTGTGTGTTAAACGTTACACACTACAGTTTTAAACCAAACATGTGTCAAGTTCAGCCTTTAAAGTGTCATGTGACAAATGTACAGTTATTTGTAAACAAACACCGGAGTCTTGATTCTGGAATTGTGCTTTGATTGTGCAGCTTTTGTACTGAACTCAATGAAACATCCTCTCACACTCTTTCTATACCACACATCAGTGGAACAAATGAAATGACAGTTACTCCACTGTTTATATGTAACACACATAGACAGAGGCAGAATTCAAATAGCACAGAACTGATAAGGAATGACCAAACATAACCCTGCAGGAATATGTTCGGCAACAACTTTCAAATTCATGTTTCAGTTTTTCTGACAACACCACAATGGCTTCATGAAGAGAATCAACACAAACACCAGGAGCCTTAATATCTTTTAAAATAAGACACAGAATCTTGAGCCACAATCCTATGTATGACTATAGTGGTTATATTTTGACTATTTATTTCAAAAGACTAGTGCTACAACTAACAACTATTTTCAATTTTTCAATTAATCTGTCGATCATTTTCTTGATTAATTGAGTACTTGGTCCATAAAATGGCAGAAAATCGTGAAAAAAAGTTTCAACATTGTCCAAAACCTCTGGTTCTTAAATGTCTCCAAATTAATTTGTTTTAATGATTTCTTTTAATGAAAAAATTCCCATTTAAGAAGCTGAAAAATCAGAAAGCTTATTTTAAGTATAAAAAAAACCCACTCAAACCAATGTATCAATTATCAGGATAGTTGACGATTAATTTAGTAATTGATTAATGAAAATAATCAAATTAAATAATCGTTCCAGTGCTAACAAACACAAAAACATATGGTGAGATTGTACTTTTAGTGACTTTAATAACACATTGCCATAGAGACCACAATTAAATTTGTGGAAACTCAGTACTAAACAAATACATATTTTATCTTTTGATTTATTATTTATTATTACAATATGTCAGGCTGCAACTTACAATTATTTTTATAATCAGTTGAATCTAGTGATTATTTTCTCGATTAATGGAGGAATTGTTTGGTCCATAAAATGTCAATTTGTGTCTCCAAAACCTCCAAATGATGATGTTCTCAAATATTTTGTCTATAAAACCAAAATGTATCAGTTTGAATGATTTCCCTGTTTGCTGTGGAGCAAAGAAATAAGAAAATATTTACATTAAAAAAAAGGCTGAAGAATCAGAACTTGTTTTAACTATTAAAAAAAAAAAACAACTCAAAATCTATTAATTTAGAAACCAGTTTTTCTGTGAAATAGGAGGAAAGACACCAGAAAACATATGCAATTAAAAGGCTGGAATCAGTTGGCAATTCACCAATTACTAATTGATGGACTATTGCAGTCCAATAATAAAGCAAATTTTGCTTAAATAAATAGCTGGATTTGCAGTGACATTTCTGTGTTGACATATAGGAACCGTGTTACACTGTATGAAGTGTTTGCATGGTTGGGTTTATCTTTGAGCGAACGCCAGTCGTCAGAAAATTGTGATCATGTACAAAGTACAAGACTTTTGCACTTCAGTTACAGAAGCTGAAGCTGCATTTGAAAATAATTATCATGATAAGGGTCAGACGATGAGAGAGTGATTTTGTGAAAGTTGAAGAGATTTGTGAAATTTTAAACTTCTGAGGGTTTTTGTTTTGGACAGAAGACAACAAATATCTGTGAAACACCGAATAGTTGGTTATATCTCAAAATGTGTGTTTGTACAATGCATAAAACATTATATTCATATATACATATATATATATATACACATGAATATATATATACATACATACATACATACATACAGATATATATATTGGACATTTGTAAGATTACAAGTAAAGGTTGTATCAGAATACTGTTACTGAAATACTGCTCAGGCCAAACAGGAAATGAAGCACAACAGCATGGTGCCAAGATACACACACACAAAACCCTAACCTTAACCAAACCACAATTCACAGCCCTGAGCCCTAAACTTAACCATTTCCTCGGCAACGAGGTTCTGTCTCATTGGGACCAGATTTTCAGTCTATATGAGGATGACTACAGGTCCTATCAGGATCGGTGTTTGTAAGAGAATGACGTAAATCCATAGTTCTCAAACTGTGGTACATGTACCACTGGTGGTACGCGAGCCTCCTCTGGTAGTACTGTTCTACTGTATATACCAGAGAAGTGATGGGGAGTCGAAGAAAGAGGGTTTAGAAAATGAAATAAATAATAAAATAAATCAATTAAACAATGGTACTTTATAGCTCCTTATACCTTATATACCGCTCCATCTTTACCAGTGTGTGACGTATATGTGTGGAAGAGGAGGATGATGAGAGGGCAGTTTTTCCAAGAGCTCAACATTTAATAATAAGGTGGTACTTGGTATGAAAATATTGAGAAGCGCTGGTCTCAAGAAGCACTGGTCTCAAGAGTTGATATATATATATATATATACATATATACACATACATATATATATATATATATAAATACATACACACACACACAAACACACCTGTTAATCTTCATAAGTTTCATAAGTCTATTACAACATAACCAGAATCATGCACTACACGTAGGGCTACATACACACACGCTCTCTTTGTGTACTTGTTTTTGTTGCCTCCTCAGGACCTCGACTCCAAATCGTCTATTTCAGGACCAGTAGTCCTCACGAGGACCGAGGGAGAAGGTCGTTTCTGAGTCTCTGTTTAAAGTGTAAACTTAAGTGTAATTTACTAGGGTTGTGGTGAATGTTATGTACTGTAGTGACGAGGCTGCTGCTGCTGCTGCGGTGCAAATGAATGGGGAGTGAGTGCAAGAGCAGCCTGTTGATGGAAGGAAAACACGCAACAAAAACAAAACAAAATCATATTACACGAAGTATGTGTGTTTGCGTGTGCGCGCGCGTGTGTGTGGCAGACGCTGACACACACACTCCGCAGTTTGTTTACAAAGCGCTGTTAAAATATTATTTCGCAACCGGTGAGGAGGGGGACAGAGTGGACAGAGTGGACAGTGGGACGAGACAGCATTGACGTTCACCTCCCCACACACACACACGCACGCACGGCAGTTTTCGAGAGACATTAAAGTGTCACGCTTACCTCCGTGGAGTGGAACTGTTGTCCTTCCGAGAGCAGAAGCTGCTGCAACGTTAACCCACGACACGAGTGTCTCTCTCCCTCTCTCTCTCTCTGTTTCTCTTTATGTCACTCACTCACTTACTCACTCTGTCAGCTAGTTTTGCAGCTCTCTCTCCCTCCCTCTCTCTCTCCCTCTCTCTCTCTCCCTCCCTCTCTCTCTCTCTCTCTCTCCCTCTCTCTCTCGCTCTCCACCCACTTCCGGCGCTCTGTCACAAACACGTTCAGCTGATTTTCTTCTGTGTCGCTGATGATTGACTTGGATTCATCTTCTTCCATCGGGTATAATTAATTATGAATTGAAAAATCATTCAGGAGAACATTTTATTGACGAAACAACAAATCAATTCATCAAGAAAACAGCTGGTACAGTAGCTGGAAATAACAATAATAATAATTGAGTTGCAGTCTTACTATACACTGCAGATCTGAACACAACAAACGACAGTTGTTTTCTTCAGGGAGTTAATACAACATTATAAAAAGAATAATGTAAAAAATGACCAATAAAATATAATTAAAGACAGGGGCAGGCAAGTCTGCTAGTGATGGTAAAATAAGTTATTGTTATTATTATTATTATTATTATTATTATTGTTATCATTACTATTATTTATAAATATGGCATTGCATTTACACTGGACCAAAAGTGACCCATATTAAGTGAAATCTGCATATAGAGTAAATGCAGCCAGAACAGTGAGAAACAAAGTAATTTAGTAGTAATTATTCAAATGTTATAAAAGAAAAAGAAGAAAAACAAACACAACTCTGTCTAATATGTCATTTGTCATGGGAGTCACTCAAAAGGGAGTCACTGTTAACACATTATCGTTAGTTGATTTATTTATCAAGAGTACATACTTATTCTATATAAGTAGTACTGTGCTATTAGATTTGTTGTTTTAGTAATACTATAATGGCTCTTTATTAGTCTCTTTATTAGAATACAACCAGAAAATACCGTTTTTTTAAGTTACCAAAAATCGAATTGATTTTAAATTGATTAGTGAACTTTTTAACAGTTTAATTGCACTTTGTTCAAATGGTGTCTAGTTTGGTAGAGTGTGGAAGTTTTAAATGCCCCCTTGAAAGGAGCGGTTCAAACTGAGACAGATATTTTCATTTGGACACTCAGCATATTCTCGTCGTTTCCCTACAGTGGTCCATGTGGTCCATGTCCATGTTCAGTGTTTAAACACTTTGGAATTGTATCAGCAGTGGTGAGGTATTGGTATCAGCACATCGTGACAAGTAATTGAAATCAGCTTAAACTTGTTCTCCAAGTTTATTTAAGTATTTGATCTCCTGTTTTGTTTCCACTTTAAAGAACTTTTTGTTCCTCAGTCTTGTCAATCTATCCCTAAGTATTTTAGTTGAGTATCTTCATGTATTGTAAACTGTGTTGACATGGTGTGTCTTCTGCTCCTGACTAATGAGTTGTTAGTGTTAGTGATGAGTCATGACGTGTAAGCCGCTCACTAAAAATGAAAAAAATCTATTTGCTTTTGCAGTTGAACAAACTGCTTCTTCTCTTTTGTCTCTCCATCTTGGATTCTTTTTTGACAAACCTGTGAGAGCAATCAGAATATAAAGAGATCATTTTTATTTGTGCTTTGTTCAATTTAGCATTAGCAAGTTTGCCAATGTGGGTTGTGTTTTATTTCATTATTCTTTTGATTGTGTGTGTTTTAAACTTTATTTCCTGTGCAGTTGCACCTGTTCCTGTTGCTGTCTTGACATAAATGCATAAGTGGACAAACACAGTTTTAGATGTTACATATTTGTATTCACATTTTAATCATGACTATTTGTATATTTTTGATAACATTCATGGCACAAAAATCAATCAAGTTACAGTCACCCAAATGTATAATTTAAACACTACAATAAATAAATCTGTTGATATAATAAATTAATAAATTCAAACTGGCCTTGCTTAATGTCATCACTGCAGCACATAGTTTTATTTTTATTTATTATTATTATTATTATTATTATTATTATTATTATTTAATCTGCTGTCCAAATCCCATATCTGTCCATCCTCAATCTGGAGAGCAGCCCCACCTGCTGGTTGAAGAAAAACATTTATTACACATATTATTATTGGTAGTAGTGCAGTAGCAGTATTAATAAAAACAAATCTTAAAAAAAGAAATAAGAGAAAGACAATACCACACAAAAGAAGGTAAGACATAATAATAATAATAATAATAATATGATAAAAAAATAAAACACAAGATTAAAGAACAGAAATGTCACTGTTAGTTTTATTTTGATATTCTGTTTTTCTAGTGGGATGAAAGGAGGAATGAGAGAGACACGGAGAGAAATAGAAAGAGGGGAGCGAGGAGATGAAGGTGGTGGAGGCCAAAGATAAATCTGCCAAAATTAATTAGGAAGACAACGTGCGCCTGAGGCTTCACCGGCAAACAAGACAGCCATGTATGGAAAAGCCTGAGACAAAAACAAAATCCTCATAAAAGGGCAAGAGCCACCGCTGTGAGCGCGCACACGTTAATTGTTGTCTGTTTTGTTATTTATTCATGCTGCAGGAAGAACCATATATGTATGTATGTATGTACGTATGGGAATCAAAATAGCACATGTGTACAAGAAGTGAAGTCCTGCTTCTTCTTTCTTTCAACATTACTGTAAAACAAAAAGGAATAATGAAGCTGCACAATAAACTGACTTTGAGAGAGAGAGAGAGAGAGAGAAAAAACCCTGGTGACCCTGTGTTATCTGAAAAGCAGAAGAAACTCATGGTTTCTTTTTCCCGCATTCAAGTCAGGAGGACATTTATGTCTCTCTTTATCTGCAACACACACACACACACACACACACACACACACAGTCTGGTTTCTTTGACTTCAGAGGACATTATATGGATTTATGACTAATTTCCTGGAGATTTAATCTAACCTTAAACGTAATTACGATAGGCCTTATCCTAACCATACAACATGTCTTCACTTTAAAATGTAATGGCTTTATGTTTATGATGACCTGCTTTTTTTGTCCCCATTGAGGAAGACGAGTCGTCCTTACATAACTGTGTAAACAGATTCAGGTCATGAGTAATACCTGGAACACTGCAGTCACGTCCATTTACAAAAGTCATATCCATTAACCTTAACACTAACTTTAACCTCATTGCGACCAGGTTTTTGGTCTTTCTTGAGGACTAGATGGTCCTGACAAAGGTCCTAAAGACGTAACAAATACAAGACCACACACACAGTTTCATTGATTCTCCAGATCGATTGGTCGTGTCCCAGAACTGAGTGGTGACAGTTGCCTCCTCAGACGGCTGAGTCAGCAGTCACTGACGGTAATAGATTTTCATCTCCACTCCCACTCAACCTCCTCTAAACCAGAGAGTGTGTGTTTATGTCCTATCAAAGAGACAAACAAGAGAGAGAGCAAACATCTTCTTCTGCTAACTGCCTGTGTCTGTATGAGCTGCCGTATCTCAGCTGCTCATGGGAATCCCAGCAGTCACTGTTCATGTCACCAACCTGAGGGACAGTGTACAGTAGCTGGTGTTTGCACACATGCAACACAACATGGGGTTTCCAAGCAGGGAAGTCCAGAGATCATGTGTCGGGACCTTGTCCCTGAAGTGGCAGTGAGAAATAACAGTAACATACAAAAGAGGAAGTGCACCGACACCTCTGCACGTGTAATTACCAGAGGTGGAAAGTAATCAATTACATTTACTTGCATTACTGTCATTTATTTTTGTGTACTTGTACTTTTAAAGTCATTTTTAAAATATTACTGTGTGTTTCTTTTAAGTGCTGTACTTCACTACGTTTTAAATCACACCTGTTACTGAGTAAAAACAGAAAAACAAACATGCACCGGAAACTTTGGCAGTGAATGATGAGGACAGATGAATGATGAGGACAGACAGGTGAATGATGAGGACAGACAGGTGAATGATGAGGAATGACAGGTGAATGAATGATGAGGAAAGGTGAACGATTAGGACAGGTGAATGAATGATGTGTACAGATGAACAATGAGGACAGGTGAATTGTGTTAAATTGAGGTCCCTGAGTGAGTGACATTTGTGACCTTTGACCCATTTGGACTGGTTTACATATTTTATTTTGTCAGCACTTTCATTTGTAACAGTTTGCCTTTAATTAAAAACTATTCATGTGAGATTTGTGTCCCCTTGTCCTTATTGCACACCACAAGAAACAACCCCCAACTTTTACTAGTACATTTTAAACAAGCTACTTTTTTTTTACTTGCATGATTTTTAGAGCAGTACTTTTACTTTTACTTAAGCAAAATGTTATCAGAATAGTGGTACTTCTACTCAAGTAGAATATTTCAGTACTCTTTCCACCTCTGATAATGACACATGATGTCTCCTGTGGGTTTGTCTCAGACTGAAATATGTGAGACATTTTTTTTATATTTCAGTTTGTTAAAACTGATGCACTTAATTTCCCCGTGCAGTTTACATACACATACTGTAAGTTAGATATTACGCATTTATGATTTAACTTCTGCAATTCATGTTCATTCTATCATGTGAATATGAAAATGACTCACATATATAGATCATATAATCTTAGTCACGTGTGTTCTTCAGTTCCCGGACGTTGCCAGGAAGCTTCAAATAGAAATACAACAGAGACTTGCATATCTATAAAAACTGTATAGTATAAAAAGTATAAAAGAAAGGAATAAGAGTCATACACAATAAAATATTTACATCTGGGTCCATTTAAAGATAGAAAGTCCCAGAGTTCCTTTAAAGACATAAAAACGTTTATTAGTTTTTGTATTATTTATCACGTTGCTCCAGTGCTCGTCTTAAATCTTTGCAGTTCCCCCTCCTTCATTAACGGTCTTTTGTTGTTATTTCCCAGCCTGCACTGGTGCACGTCGGCACATTTCCAATAATGAACTCCACTGTAGAGCTGAGTTTGACTTTTCTCTCACCTCATCGCTTTGTCGTAAATCGAAAAAAAAAAGGTCAGTTCTTGTCCAGCAGTGGCTTGATTTGGCGTTGGTGTTCCTTACGCAGCATCTCTAATCTTTGTTACATCTACAACAGTCAAGACTGATTTAACTGACAGGAAAGTTAAAAAACTACTTTGAAAAATATTTGTATTACAAACGAAAGGATTTTTTTGCACTTTAATTTAGCTTATTACTGCCTTTGGCTAAAAATAATAATTAGAAAAAAGACCTAAGATCATTAAAAAATATCTCAAATACAATGCTTACTTATGGAAACTTCGGCATTGTGTATATCAAGTCTTCAGAGTTTTCAAAATTGTTCTACCAGCTGTGTCCCTTTATAAATTTCTGCATCAATCATTTTACTAATTTTATTTTCTTACATTTGCTGCACTTCTCCTAATGCTACATATGTTAATATTTCGGTTGTTTACATTAAAAATGAGTCTTACGCTTACTGAAACCGGTTTAAAAGATTTCACGAACAAGCCAGAAACGAATTAAAAACTCTACTCCAGCTCCTCTACACGTGCCTGTGTAATAAACAGTGAAAGCCAATTCATTCTAGATAGAATTTGAAATACACTGATAATGACATGTCAGCTCTTTGTTCACTTGTTCACACTGAATTTCTTTGATCAAAATTGAAGAAATCAATGCATCAATTCGTCGACAATGACAATGACACGTACCAAACAGTATAAAACCTCTAGGTCCAACTGGTTTTATTGCCATCTGTCTGAATAGTTACAGCATATTTTACAGAAAAACTTGACGTGTATCAGTTGCATTAAAGTCAGCTGACAACAGATAACTGGACTGTGTCGAAGGTCGAAGGTCACCTGCTACACACCTTCAAATGTGTACGTTATCGGTTTGAGTGAAAAAAAATCTTTAAAACCATTAACATTTGCAGTCGATTTGATAATAATTTGTCCCCAAACATAAATCGTTGAATGACTTGACATATCTGAGCGTAATTGACCTCACTCAGCGAAAACAAAAACTTGCTCACAGAATCACAAATTACAGCATTTTTAGAGGGAATTAAAAGAGCAACACCTTTACAAGTTATAATCACATTACAGATAAAGTTCACGGGTGATTTACTCTGAAGGTCGAAAAATCGTCCATCTTTCCCACTGTGTCCGAGTTTAAAATGCGACAAATTGATCTGGAAAAATATAACAAATATTCAATTTTGCGTAAAAACTGCAAAGAAACAAATTGAAGTGCAATCCAAAAGGTATTTTGAAAAAACCTGTGGCAAAACATTTGGCAGGACTCATTAATGCAACAACAAACAAGAAATGAATTGCAGTAAATTCTACTACAAACATCTCAAAAGCGATATATAGCTTATACACCAATAACTTTCATTACATTTTCTTACGCAAAGAAACATAAAAAGCACATCAATTCATCACAAACTTCAGGAGACAAAACAACGTTTTTAAAAAAATACAATTCCAGATACTATCGGGTGTGTAGAGACGACTGTGAAGACGAGGAAGTACTGAATGCAAAGTCAGTAATTAAGTCAGTATTGATCAACAGTTTCACAGAATAAGTGCAGGTGTAGATTCAAAGTCTAAAAAAGGTGGTAAAGTCTTTCAAAAGCATTCGATTTCCTGACTACTGTGTGAGTGCGTGTGTGTTTATTTTATACAGGAACAAGAGAAACAAACTGTACAGGAGGAGAAAAAAAGAGAAAACCATCATCAGGTCCTGGTTCACATGGAAACCTCTTCACATTGGTGACGCGACGTCCATGTCCAAAGTGAGGGATTCTGTGGGGAAAAAATTAAATAAATCAAAAATATAAGCATTAAACAGATGACATTACTTATAAATCAAGTTATACTGTGGAATGTTGATCAGACGGAAACATGGATTTGGTTTATAAGGACAGAGTTAAGGCCAATTCATAGTTTCCTAGCGTGCTTCATTCACCAACTATCATCAGTATTGTCACAATTAATCTTAATCTTAATCTGCTCTGAACACATTACATCTGCATTCAATCCCAGAGATGAGGGCAGGGAGATTATCTTTTTGGTTTGTTGAATAAATGTAAAGTTTTTTCCAGCTTCTACTTAAGAACTGTGCGTATATTTTGAAATAAAACTTTCTCTCTCTCTGACCACAGACTAACCTATTTCCCTTAGTAATGGAACCATAGACAGGTACAGTACATGTGGCCCTGGACGACATAAGCAACTCCCTGTGGAAACAGAAGCGTGAAGAAGCCTTTTACGGAGCAAACGACTCACCCAAATGTCCTGGATTAGCTTCGGCTTCATTGTGCATCAGAGAGTCGAGGGTACGAGGCGACATGGGGAACAGGTCACTGGTGTTTCCAGAGTTTGTGCTGTTTAAAAATAAAAGAAGAAGAAGATGACACATACTTAACATTACTACCTTAACAGATTCACAATGCTGCCATCCCGCTGGTGACATGTTAACAGGCCCTGTGTGTATTTAGAGTTTGTCTTCATCACAATCAGCACGTTTACATGCACAGTTTAATCGAGCTAAGGCCGTAGTGTGACTAAGACGGGCAATCGGACAACTTGCCGAGTCTGAGTACACACGAGGAGGAGGAAATAGATTTGATTGGCCGTAACCATCTGACTCCACCTCCGTAGGTGGCGCTGTATCTCTCTATAAGCTAGTGTGTATTGAATCAGTTTCCTGTTGACCTTAACGTCACAGAGATTGGACGGTGAGACAGATTGCACTGAGGTTCTGTGTGTTTCGTACCTGCTGTACACGTTAATCGAGATACAAACTCGACGGTGCATGGCTCTTGTGGTTGCTGAAAGACGCAACAGTACTGCACTTTACACACCGTCTCCTTCTGTATACGTGCAGGAGTAATCGGACTATGAATCGCAACATCCAGGTGTGTTAGTCTGATTAAGACTAGCTCGATTTTAGTCTGACATTAAGAAAACCAAATGATTGTCTTAGTCTGACTAACAAATTAGTAAACTCATGAATATATCCTGTGTTACACTGAATTCACACAGACGTGTCAGGGACCTTGTGCTGGGGGTGGCAGTCTGAGGTTAGCAGGGCAGTGTCTGTTGTGGTCGACTACTTCATAATGGTTGCCAATGTTGTGTGACACTTTGTGCAGTTTGTCCAACAAAAAACAACAACAGAGAGACCAGGTCACCTCCTTCTTTTGGTTGTGGAGTGTTTGAACTGGACACATAAACGTAAGTGCTCGCGCTGCCACTTGGAGGTTGAACATTTTTCAACTCCTGCCACACACAACGAAACTCCATTCAAAGTGAATGAGAAGCGTTTCAGTTGACGCCACGACCCCCGTATGTGTGAATACAGCGTACACGAGTGAAAACTGTGCCAACAGCTCATCAGCCTCATCATTTTCTGAAAGATAATGAAGCATTTAGCTACAGTACACAGAGTCATGATCAAATAAAGATGAAACATGAAGATTTCTCACAATAAATGGAAAATGAAGACATGAAAGCCTAAGTTTACAGACACTAAAGGCTTTTATGTTGAACATTGCATGTTAATGTTAATGACGTTAACTTCACATCAGTTGTTGGTTAGCACAGTGGTCTGGACAGAACAGGCCATTAAACACTTTCTTCTGTCTTTTCTTCAAATTTTAAATTCAGTTTCCTTTTGTTTTCTTCTTCTGTCAAACTGACCTATTTCCTTATTGATGAACTATTAACACATGAATGGGATTATCTGAATTCTCACACACTCATAATGCAAACTATTTTTAATCCACCCAAAGAGATTGAGATGACTGAAATGTCACGGAAACAAGAGTGCGACCTGAACCAAATTAAGGAGAAAAAAAAATAGATGAATGACAGGGAGGTGCATTTGAGTTAGTCAGGGAAAAACAAACAGGAAGAGTATGCCCGGAATCCCACCCTACCTTTAAACACACAGACAAAGTGACGTGATGCACATACAGCCCTACATGCCACCTCCCTACCCCCCCTGAATGCCTACCCCGGGAATCCGCTCCCAAGCAGATCACTGTCCGGCAAGTCCATGAACACGGAGGGACACCTACGGAGACAGGTCAGGATCTCACTGAGCAAACCTCACAACCAACCAGCACCAAACCCACGACCAACCAAGCAACCTGTGTACACACACCCCACTCTGATCTGACCTCAGTCAACATCATACTATCTAGCAGCCAATCCCACATTTAAAGATGCTCTTTAAATTAAAAAAATATTTTTTTACATTTCCAAATGTCAGCTGTTTGAAGTAACTTTTTTACAAATTGCCTAATATTGTAAATTGTGCTCTATTTAAGTGTGAATACAGCAAAGAAAAAAAACAACCTACAATGTCATTAGAAGAAATGTAACATTTTGAGTGGGTGCAGGTTTTTCACAGTGACTGCATTCTGATCGACAGAATTCAATAGACATTAAAAGGGGCAGAGAGGACCACTGCTTTATAGAATTCTGGCTCCCGATTGATTTAAGTGTGAAAGAGATTCCTCTAGACCCCATTCATGCCTGTATTAACATCAGTATGTCTAAATGTGTCCTCACGTCTCATCACTGAAAGCATATGAATGCAACCCGTCCTCAGGATGGATTAGAGACCACCTCCTCAGCTGAAATTCTCTGAAATTGAAAACCTTAATTGAGCAACTTGAGTAGAGCATTAATTCACAGCTTCTCTCTCTCTCACTCACACACACATACACACACACACACACACAAACACCCATAATAATGCTGACAGCGAACAAATATGTAGTCAGACTTGTTAAAAAACATGTTTTTGTTCTTGCCAACCGTCATGTCAGCCTGTACTTGAAAGAAAGAAGAAGGGGGCGCCCGATGCGATAGAGAATCTATAGTAAATCTCCATATTAGCTGGATTCACACACAGAGACGGTTTCTGTAATGACAGTGGTGACTCACACTGAAAGTACAACTAGCTTCGTTCTCCTTTCTTAGAACATTTGGAAACAATCGCCATGTGAAAAAGAACTTTAAAGAGGGAAGTTCACGTGTCGATCAAATTCTATTTTCCTTGAATCCATTTTTCACGCCAACCTTTATGCATGGCACAGACCACAGATACTACACAACAACAAAACGTCCATTTTTGGGTGCAATGTGACATATGTCATTGTCCACTATCTTGGAATCCGATCACAGTGCTCAAAGTACAGACCTGACTCTCGGGGTGTTCATTACCAACCCTATTATCACAGCACTTATGGGCTGAACAATGTTGTCAAAGGGCTCACTACATGTTATCTTATCAATATATTCATTACAGACAGACCTTATGATCATTTATGTATCCTAAAGATAAAGAAGGGATGACGGATACTTACGTGTAACACAGATGAACTTTGTCTTCAAGTACGGCTGAATAGCTGTCAGGGAAAAGAAAATATTTGTAATATTTGCCAAAGAAATTCTGTCCAGTTTGATTCTGGCCTGAAAATGGTGTCTAACTTGCCAACATGCAGTCCTTTATTATTTAATTTAAGTGCCTACAAAGGTGAGGTTGAATCTTTCCACTCATTTTCAGGACCTCATCATTTATCATAATTTTATTTAAGGGACTTATTTTTAAACTTCTGTATCTGTATGTTTTTATAAAATGTGCACCTTTATGGGCATTCAAAATAAAGGTAATTATGGACAGATGAAATGCAATTATTTTGACAGAAAAGTTTCATATCAGTGCATGTGAGGTCACTTACTGCTCGTAGAGTCTCCGCCAATCTCAGGTTCAGGAGCCGCCTCTGGCCTGCAATATTTCCCGAAGGCTTCCTCTTTGGGGATATCGGGGTAGAGGTAGACGAGAGGTGAAACCAAGATATTGGTGGCATCCATGATCTTGTAGCCCATGATGATGTCGGCGAAAGACATGCTGTTGAGCTGCTGCTTGGTGTACGGCTCCACTGACTGAATCTGAGTCTTACCTGTTGTCACAGTAGGGAAACTGGGTGTCACACAAAAAAACCAACAAGACTGTCTTAAAACTAACGGAATGGTAAAGGGAGGCTGGAAGCACTCACCGCTGATGTCTTTCTCGACCCATGTAAATGTTATGCCCCCTTCCTTGCTGCTCTCACTGAAGCGCAGCAGAAAAGTGCCAGGAGGTTTTGGACTGAGAATGGCCCCTCTCCCTCTCCTTACTGATAAAACCCATGATGTATCTGTAGATAAATGACAGGAAGGCACATAAACATACAGGATGTTAACTAGGCCCTGTATTAAAAATAGTATGTCTATTTTAAAACAGGCCAAAACACTTTGTAGGAATATAATGAACAGACATCTCCAGCAGAGACTCCTCAGTGACTTGACTGTAAACAAAGAATTGACCCCTCACCCTTCATTCCACAGTGCCAGGATATACTTCTTCACCAGGTCAATGATGTTTGTCCAGCCACACCCAGAAGGAGAAGCCTTTACCCGGCCATGTTTTCCTGTGAAGAGACGGGAAATAAATAAATTATATGTAAATAATATGGTGACTTAACACCACATGTAGCTGAAAGGAGAAATACCTTGCAGAACTTGGCCCAGGTGATCTGACAGCCAGAGAAGTTGACACAAGGCCCTGGAAGGATAATTAGAGATAACATTATACAATTGTACATTAAACAGTTTGTAGTTAAATGTTTTACAGGCACTCACCTAGTAGTTTCTCAGCCAGTGTGGTGAGCTGTTCAATGGTCAGCCCTCTCTTGGTCGTGGAGGAGAATTGCAGCTTAGCACCTCAGCCACCTGGTCCCATGTTCCGACCGGAGGCTTGGTGAAGAAGTTGACGTTCTGCGTAGACACAACACGTACACTCATTTCACACAAGTTTGTACTGTGAGGAAAAATAACAGCATTCTGCGGCTGAGAGTGAAACAGTAAACATTCCCCTCTATCTAGAGTTCAGCCCCTTTCCACCAGAGGGGTGCTGTGTCTTACCTTAGGGTGGTTTTGTAAGCATGTTGTACCACAGGATGGAAGCCCAGGCGTTGGGCATCTGGCAGATGTTGGAAATGACAACCACAGGCAGGGAATGAGTCTGCATGAAAAATATGAAAGAGTTTTTTCATGTTAAACTTTTGTCACATTAACACAGCAACTGAGGAAAATGTCCAGAAATGTATTGGTTCAGTTTTGCACAGTTTTATTGTTCACACATGGAGAGTGCAGCAGGAGACTGAACTAAAATCCAGGGGTGGACTCCAAAGACTCTTAAAAGGGTTACTCAACTTTTAGTGGTGTGTAAAAGTTAAACGTGTGAGATGTGTGTCCTTGTGGTTCTCACCCTCCAGATCTATTTTCAGACCTTGGTGATAAACTTCTGTCTCAAACGTGATAAGATGCAGCTCCTCAGTGACAATCAGAGAGGCCTAAAGAGGACAGTTTAGTTAAAGCTATATTGCAAAAAAACCTGTTTCTGTTTTCTGTGGTGAAAACAGATAAGATTTAATATCAAACTATCCCACTGAGAAAATAGAAGAGTACTTACATCACTATTGGTCCGGCCGCCGTTACCGCACCTCTGTTCTCTAAGGGTCTGTATGAAAAACAGGAAGTCAGGGCTCTGTATCAGGCTTTCATCAGAGAACATCTGATGACTATCAAACATTAAGTGCTTCGCCTCCATAACTCACCAAGTGTTTAAACTCTGCTGACAGGCTGCCATTGTTGGATTCCTCCATGTTCATTACTTTTGTGTTGGTACCAAGGATGTTAAACTTTCGTGACCTGATAAAGTCAAGAGAGGACAGAGAGTGAGACTCTGAGAGTAAAGGTTTTTTCTTTAAAAGTGTTCTAGAAGTCTTACCCTCGAATTGCAGCCACGTCACCCGATTCCCTGAAACATAAACAGATCAATTCAGTGCAGCACTATTTTCTCTTGATATGATTGCGTTTATCATAAAGAAACAAACAACTCGACTTACTTGTCAATGCAAACTTTAATTTTCAGCTGGTAATTGAGTTCAGGAAACTTCACCAGTAACCTAGCAACAGAGATGAAAACAATGTCAACAAAGTAATTTGGATATAAAAAGTCAGAGTTGCAGTCTCTGTGAAATTGCCACTGACACATTTGAACACTTACCTGACTTTATTTGTGAACTGCACCCCTGTTTTGATCACCAGAGGTCTGTCTGGATGCATGGGCATACATGGCTGTCTTTCCACGACAAAAGCGCTGGAAGAAAGAGTGTTTCATATTTCAGCCACTAAACTTCACACCTCTGTTGTACAGACTTTCATTTTAAATGTCAGCTCTTAAGATTCAACGCATGAGTCTATATCTGATGATTCACAGGGCGAGTGCGTTTGTTGAATTTAGACTGAGAGATGTGTGAGAAGGCAGAGCTTTGATCTTCAATTCTCTCTCTGAGCAGAAGTACAGTGAAGATTTATCACATGCGTTACCTCTTCATCAAATTTCTGAACAAGTCCACAATCTTCTCCTCCAGGGCAGGTCGGTGCTGAATGATGGGGTCTCCTTTGTAGGACACCTTCTGTTGAAGCTCCTCCAGCTTCTTGATCTGCTGACGAATCTGGAGTTGGGACTCAGCCAACGACGTGATCCTGTTTAGAAATGAAATACAGTTAATGTATTTACATACACATCTTTAAGCAATGCTTAATATTATGTATACTTTGACATACTGGTGTGTGAATACTAGTATTTTTTTTCCCTTATCCTAATACCTAATGAATTCAAAAGTGCATCATAAGTACAAAATGCAAAAATGTGCTTGATTACCATGTTTCCAGGCGATCCAGGCAGATGTTAGGTGGACCTCCAATACAGGCAATCTGCTGTCTTCTCTTCCAGTCTGCTAGTTCATCATCTGTCAGATTCTTCTGTACATAATCCATGGCTGTCAACAGGCCTCCCATCTCTGTCACAATTTGCTGCAAGACAAGAAGCACAGACATGTCAAGCAAGCTAAGTTAAGAGAACATTTTTGGTTTTTCAACTTCCTTTCATTATTGCTGCACGCATTGCTTCATTATTTTTTTTCTTAAAAACTTGATAAATGCTGCTTAGTGCTTAGTGTATCCAAAAAAATGGGCATCATACAGTATATCTGCCATTGGCAGCCATGGATCATAATAATCTCATTACACTCAGGCATTGGTACCCACCCTCCTGAGCTGGTCTAAGGCACTCAGCATCTGTTCAAGCTGAGCCATCTTCTGTCTTGTAGCAGCCGCCTGGCTGTTTCCATTCAGGTCCTGGGACAACTCTGAAATGTAGGTGGACATGTATGAGTGTACTTGAAGGTTCATAAAAAGGCAATTTTAAATAAACTGTCATCAAAAACAGTGTCGAGGCCAAAGCTAGAATATACCTCCTTGACTTTTCAGTGTCTTGTAATTGAAGTCAAAGTCATCTTGCAAGTTCTCAAGCATTTTCATTTTCTGTTCCATATCCTGTCGAGAAAGAAATGATCAAGATTTGCAGAACAGGAATCGTCATGTACGTTCAGATATTTAATAAGAGATGATCTGATGCAAACTTACCTGCACCCGCTTCCTGATGTCTTGAAGGTTGTGCTCCAGGATCTGCTGCTTTTCTGTGACTACTGTACCAGTGGGATGAGCTGCCTGACCGTCCTGCAGGAGAGTCAAAGAGATTCTAAAATGTAAAATCATTCTGCCAACACAAACACATTGTCTAAATGACATAATTCAATCTAAGGCTTGGTTAGTATGTTTCATACCTGTGCAGCAGATGTGGCAGTCTGCAGGAGCCTTTGCTCTTCCCATAAGCAGCGGGCAACAATGCGGGCAATATCCATCGGCTTCTCCAAGTACTTGCTCTGCAGATGCTGTTTAATCCTGCGCAGGTTATGCTGGTAGAGTACATTGTTTTCCTGCAGGAAACGGCTGTACTGCTGATCTATCTCTCCTAAGAGGTTGTGAAACACCAGTGTTGCATGTGACTCCTTATTGGCAGCGTAAGCCCTTGTAAAGGAGAAGACGAGATAATCAAGTTATTTAGTTCCTTCACAGAGCTGGTTTAATATTTAAAGACAGATACACCTGTTTGTGCCACCTTCACATCACTGCTTTTTGGATCTCATCAAAGTGTCACAGTAAGTACGAGTTCTTCAGCAGATATGAGGTTATATATTAATTTGGCCCTCATAACTTTAATCAGTATCAATTTGATGAGACATAGTGAGTTTAAATAAACTTGGATTATCCCTTCATAATAAATGTGCCCCCTCTATTCAGAATTATGAAGACCTTTAAAGACCCATCTCTTCTTTCTGGCGTTCAATTTTAGATGTGAACCTATTATCAGGACAGATTCTACTAGATGTTACCACTTTAAACTAAAAGTCATATCTCGATATTTTTTAGTTGAATGGCGATGCTCAATATTTTTTCCAAGCATAATGTTTAATGTTTATTTTTTCTAATATTTACATTGTATCTAATATGCTATACTGCTATATGTCCAAAAGTGACTGACAGTAATGGAAAATAAGTCAAAACTCTGTAGTGTGTGAACTATGAACGAGCTAGTTCCCGCCTCCTCTGCAAGAGCTGAACAATAAATCTAACACACCAAGAGAGGCGGGACTTAAGGCCAACAGCCAATCATCAGCCAGTCACACTCAAAGCCTGTGTCATGTTTGAGGCAACGACAGGAGAGCCGCAGTGAGCGCTGAAACGAAGTGGCCAG
Organism: Solea solea; assembly: GCF_958295425.1. Lineage (NCBI taxonomy): Eukaryota > Metazoa > Chordata > Actinopteri > Pleuronectiformes > Soleidae > Solea > Solea solea. The sequence continues at coordinate 9,461,637 of NC_081149.1, read as the reverse complement.
AGATGTAGCAGCAAATGTAGTGAGGAAAACTGCATAAAAAGTGTGGTCGTTGAACCCTCTCACCGGAAAAAGTGTGTGTTTTAAAACACCCACCTCTCCCACGGGTGCGACGCCCCGGTGTGTGTGTGTAGGGACGCAGGGAGAGGAGAAATAGGTGCGAACTTGCGGCTCATGCTCATTTTAACGCAAAATTAATTATATCGATACAATCGATATTGTCCCATGTTATATCTCGCTTAGAAATATATCGATATATATTAAAATATCGATATATCGCCCAGCCTACACTATTTTACTTTTTCCATGATTTACTGTGTTTTATGTTCTTGTTGTAGCTTTCTACCAAACAAAGCACGTTGGTCAATGCTGGCTGTATTTTAAACATGCCAGAGAAATACAGCTGACTTAATTTGAAATTTTTGGGAGGGAGAAAGAAGGTAAGATTTAAAAAAAAAAAAAGGAGGGAGACAATGGATGACATAACACAATGCTTTCTGTGTGACAAACTAAATAGCAAGTCAGGGTGAGAAGGCCTGTCACAGCTATTACACAATCATCTGCTCACATATATTTGTTCTAACTGCAATTATTTTGCGTAATTGTTTTAATTAATCTTTATACGAACAGCAGCTTACAGGTGGCACTCTTACAGTTATGTCATCTGGTTGAGCTTCTTCAGCTATGATTCCATAAATCATCATGGATGAGTTAAATGCAAAGCCCAACAACACATCACTTGTCTCAATGGGGACATGTTGGTTTTAAGCAAAATAAGAAACGTCCATCAATTAATAATATGACATGTACTAATTAAAAGGCTGATTTTTATGTCATGATTTCCAAAGAGTTTAATTATTTCTTACCAGTCTTGGCTCTCAATCCATGGAGCTAGAAACTGCCGAAGCTCCATGGGGAAGCTGTCACTGTACAGGTGGTAGAGCTGCTCCAGATACCTGGTCTCCAGCTGCTGTAACTGGTTCCATTGTGCCATCCTGACATACACCTCCTCAAACCTACATGAAAATGATACATTAAAAGTTGAGCAAGGTGTTCAGAAAGCACATGCTAATAAATCTATATTTAAAAAAAAAAAAAAAAGTCACACATCTTAAAACTGACCACAGAGAAATGGCTCAATGTCAGGTTTCCTCTGAAAAGGCTGACAGACCTTCAGGAGGCCCGCCTTTATGTGCACTCACTTCCTGTTCATTGAAACGTTAAGCCTCCACCGAGAAATACACACACATGAACAGCTGTCGACTCCCATAGCAGATGGGAGTTAATGGCCTTTGAGTGAGGGTTTACCCCACCCGATTTCACCAGAAATTGAACCAAAACCACATTACCTTCTCTAGGCTGTTGGGAGGCAATGGCAAGTATGGATTTGAAACCAGAAACCAGAGAAACACAGTTTATTTGTTAAGGATATCGGTCCTGGCTTTTCTTTTAATCATATTGTGCATTAACAAGCACAAAGCAATGACTATTATCCTTGAGCTCCACCTGGCCTTCTCATCTTACTAACAGCAGCCTGCAACCCAGAGAGCTAATGGCTGTGCGCTAAAAATAACCAGACAAACCATAAAGTTGTCTCTTTAAACATCCATCCACCTTCAATCATGAATACTTTGTTGAAGACCCTTACGTAACTTTTGGATACAGTTTCACTTTCATGCACATAAGTCAGTTTCATAGTGTCACTGGCACTGCACAATGCTGAGTGTTGCAGTGCATAAAGGAGAACTGAAATAAAGGCACAAGACATTTACAAAAGCTCTGATCCTTGGTAAAAGAGTCAACAATATCACTGTGATACAGACAGTGCTTATGGATATTTCTTTTTATCATAGATAATGTTATGCTGAAAAGCTTAAAAATAATATTCTATATATTTGTTCCATGTTCATGCATGACTCACACCGTTTGAACACTTGAACTTTGCACACTTGAGTCATACATTAAGATATTTGCAATCTTTCACATCACCTCCACTCAGTCCCAATGATAATTATCTGTTTAATCTTGTGCGACATTGTGTCAACAAAACAAGCTTTTTCAATTTCCTTCCTGCAGTCATTTTAACAAATTGTAGAAAAAAAATTGCAAGTGTAACAATAGCAGTAGGTGGAGGCCTGTGTTGTAACCAAACAGAAAGATGATTATATTAGTAAATTACAAGTGTGTTTTGACATCTCAACAGGTCCACTGAGAGAATGGTCTTTCATGACTCTAAATGATTGTGCAGGTGTCTCTGTGTCAGGGTTCAAGTCATGGTTTCAATTTATTGTTTAACTACATTTTAAGGCCACGTGTAACTATATAAGTATTCAATGTTTTGTTTAAATCAAGTTAGTGTTTCAGGGAAGCCACATGCATTCAGATAAGCAGTTCCGTTCAGCAGTTATTCACACCAACATCCTGAGAGAAGTTGGGTTTTTTGGACATAGTCACATGCCTCACACAAACTTGACAATTGTCATTTCCCTGACATATGAAAGTGGTGTATCTGAATGGAGTGAATTTCTGGGCATCTGAAACTAAGAGTATCACTGATGAGTCATTGTCAAAACTGTGGTATTTGTTTCAATTTTTAATCAGTTGAGTAAGGCTCTGTAACTTCCTATATTGCTGGTAATTTTGGGTTGGGTATATGAATGGTATTTTAACTAAAATATTTTACTTACAATTCCCCTGATATACAAGAGGTAAACAATGTAAAGCTGCATTGGCAATGAAACAAGAATAATAATTACATGATATGTTTCTGCATTGTGAAAATTAAGTGAGATATAGTACACACAACTACTTTGAATGTGTACCTCCGATTTGTTGAATGTTTGTTAACCAAATTATTTCTGCCACAAATAAATAGAATGGATTAACTTAAATCTAGCACCACATGAATGATGCAAAGTCACTGAGGCACCACTTGACTTTCATCACAAATGATGATGAGGCACCACTTGACTTTGATCGCAAATGATGAAGGCAAAATTAATTTGGATGTTGACCTGACAAATTCAATAGCTCCACAAAATCTGAATCATCAAGGCTGGTGTATATTGTAAAAGTTACTGTTGTAGTCACACACTTTGCAAATGAAAACCTTGTGGCTCAAGATGGTATGTAAACAAACTTTGTGAACATCATTGCATATACCAGGCCTGTCACATATTTTCTGATTGCCCAGTTTCCAATGCTTGGCACTTGTAAGGCACAATGAGCTATCCCATAAACCATGTGACAGATATTCCAGTAAGTACTTCCTGGAACTAAAAAAAACAAGGGACAGTACCAAGCATGCTGACTTTCAACTTTTGTGGTCTTTAAACAAGGGTGACACAACAAACCAGTAATATGTACGTCATTAAGAATGAATGTATTTGTTTAGTGTCAGCCATGCTTTGTTTATCAAGCAATATTGAATACAGTAAATAATCTGATATGGTACAGTATATCACCATGATAACACAGGTGGTTACATGATGATATTAAATTTACCAAACATTCAGAAGATTACAGGTGTTCACAGACCTCAAAATGTCATTTATAGAGACAATCGTTTGAGTAAATTGTATAATGGTGTGAGGTGTCTACACATGTTGGCCTGCATATTTAATCAACATCACTACCTGCTAGGTCTGTGTGTTGACTGTTCAGTTTCCAATAATTAGCAATGGTAAAGCACAATAAGTGACTCCATAAAACCAAATTCCATCTCTAAAATGTAATGTGGAGAAAGTAACCAGTGTAAGTGATTTGTATAAATGGTATACTGGTGTAAGGTGTCAGATAGCTACAGGAGGGAGGAGATGGGAGGATATGGGCGTGACGATTCAAAGCAAACACAAACAATGACCCATGTTCCAATGGGCACAAAAAAACATTATAATTCATAATGGACCTAATTTGAAGTGTCACAGTCCTGTTTGGCAACAACACACGTGGCCATTTTGGTTTTTGTTTAACATCAGCACAGCAGAACACGTACGATCACGACTCCAGGGGCTGAAGGTTAGGCTGTGATGTGACCAGCATCGTTAGCAGCAAGCAGAAGATTGAACTGGCATCAGTTAAAATGTGGAAACGTTACTACACTTATTGCACCATAGACACAGTGTGTAACAGCACGAGTGCGTTTTAACGTACGGCAGCTGCACTTAGAGCTACTGAAAACACAGCTATGCTCTTAATGAGGTAAGTTGTGACATAAGTAAAAAAGCGAAGTAAATAAAATACAAAAGCAGAAGAGGTCGTAGTCGCTTACCTCGTTTGTTTTCACTTCTTTGGAAAGTTTCTCCGAAGGAAAAATGTGGATGTTTAACTTATTACCTTATAAACACTGACCCAACAAGTCGGTGACAACCTTTTTAAACACCGAAGACACGTATGGCGAGTAACGACACAATAAGGGGGAAAAAAATCGCAATTTCTTCCTTACTATTCGGAAATCACTTCACGCAGACTCGTATGAACCTCTTCTCTCAGCCCATCCTCTACATTGCAGTCTTTCCAGCCACACAAACTTCACTGATTATTTTACTGACAACTCTGACAGCCAATAGAAGCCAGGAACTGTTCTTTAGCCAATCAAAGAGCGGATTTAATGCAGTAAAGGCGGGGCTTATCGTCTGGGTTGGTTGAGAACGTCGTGTTTACCGCTGTCTCAACTAGGCTGTTCCCACTGCTACACCCTCCCGGCGGAAGGACCGTAGAGCAGACACGCGCGCCGACCCGCTGCGGAGGGCGGACGAACAAGTCGACAGAACAGCCAGACTGGAAGTCATCTGAATTACTGGCAGTGCTGACGTCATCGGGAGTTTAATAACGCCAGTGCTGTTCTTCACTGCCCTCCAATCACAGGTCTATGTCTTATTTACCTTTCTCTTCCTTTTGTACGTAAGCACATGTACTGGACTAAGTAGTGCACATCAATATCCATACAATAAATAAAATAATACGTAATATGCATTTTTCAGTAAGCTTTTATTTGCATTGAGGTGATTAGGCAAAAATAGGTCTTATACACAACAGAAAAGACAAACCTAGTTTTCTGAAAATGCATAAAAGCTCCCTATAGTAATCATGTTTAACACTTTTATGTAACTAATCTCCTTTAAATGACACATATTAGCTGTGCATAACCTACATCACACTTGCAGCAGGCTGGTTCAGTTTTTTTTTTTTTTTTTTAAATAACCAGTAACTTATAAAAATGTACATTTTGTCAAAAACACACGTTTTCTTAAAGGGACCGATATCTTACAAGTGATTCACTGATTGATGTGCATGTCAATGTGAGGAGGATTTTTGTCAAAAAAAGAAATCAATAGTATTTCTAGTAGTATAAAGGAAATCAATAATAAATGTATTTATACAATGTGATGTCATGGGCTGATTCTTTGCATCATAGTCCACACAATCGCAAACACACACACACACACACACACACACACACACACACACACATCCTTTCTGTCTGTCCCTCTGACATCTCTCTACCTTGCTCAGTGCTCAGAAGGAGCACTCTCCTTAATTGCATCCCCCAGCCTATTGATTATCTTAATGGTGTTCCATGACACACAGTGGAGCTTCGGTGTGTCTACACCAGTGCATCAAGGTCACATGCAGCTTCTAGGCAGGAAAATGGAGCCTCTATATGTACATTCACCATCTGTGGCCCTGCTTTACATCATCAAAAGCAGCTTTGATGATTGAATGCTGCCTCTTGTTTTTTCTTTTTTATGTAAACTTTACATTAGAGCAAGTACAGTCCAGGTAGCTTCCTTCTAATCCTCAACAAACATCTTCTCTACAAGATTAATAATCATATTTGTTTTCTTCACTTTTCTGTCACTGTTTTTGTTTCCTTCCATCACGGTGGACATTCCTTGTTTGCGCAAAATTGCAGAATGCCGCTGCTGTGTTCTGGCATTTGTTAAAGTACCATGCCAGTCATCTTACCTTACCTGGCAGCGAGCTGTGAGCCTCAAACTGCATTTAGAATGACATTTGCATCTCCCCGTGTTAAAAAAGCCAGTCATTAAACTGTCATATTGCTCTTCAGTCCCTAATTCTTCTGTCTGCAATTACCTTTAATGGGGCCGTGCAGGTGTACTAGGATGAGCCGTAACCATGGCAACGCCATTGTTTCTTTTCCTCTCCTTTGTGCAGAAGTGCGCTTTGTTAAACTTTTAAAAAACATATATATGACGCAGTGGATAAATACAGTGTTTTCAAGCATGCATTGTAAAAAATAAATCACAGCAACGTTTGCAATCCACATTTTCGTTATTGTCGACTTTTAGTATCTCATTTTGTTATGGCTAAAATAAGGGACCTTTTAAGGATCCTGGAGTCGTAAGAGATACATACAGTAGTATAGTATAACTTAAAAACTCAGTTGTTTGTAATGATTGTCACAATAGTTTTGTCATTTACTTGGGAATAATTCATGCTTCTTTACACATCCATTTTCAGTACTTTACATTTGTAATTTACAGTACAGAACAATGACAACAAACAAGCATCACATTTTACAATAAGGCATAAACCCTGCTTCAGCACTTTTGCCCTAACACATTGTGAATTATAAGAGGTATTGTTCACTATTTCCTCCTGCCATCTTACTTCTTTGTCTATGTTATAATTGCTTTATTTTTACACTTTGCGTCACTGAAACCATCAAGCACCAGTGCACCAAGATGAGCCACAACAGCAAAACCGGTTACCAGTTTTATTGTTACGGTAGATTGGTGGAAACCCTTTCAACAACTTGCTGTTACCATCACTTTTAGTGCTTTAGTGCCATGGCACATGGGTGTATATCTGTGGCCTGTTAGAAAAAAGTTAAATTAAAAACATTAAATAATTTTCCTTGAATGATTCTAAAATACACCGATCAGCCACAACAACGGCTACCATTTTTAATTTTGTGGCAGATTGGTGTAACTTCCTGTTACCATATCATATATTATAATGTACTTCTTAACAGCAAAGACTATTTATACACTTTTGTACTTCTCAATTAATCAAACCAACTACAAATATTCTAAACATACATGTCTAAGCTATCAGCCTGCATCATGTTTTAAAAGCTTGCTTTGTTTTTGTTATGTTTATCTCACTTATATGCCAAAAAGTTGCAAATATGAAAGTCATCCGTATTGGGTACAGTAAAAAGAGAACAGAAAACAACGGATACCACTTGGATTGTGATCAAGTCTACAGAGTCCCCACGACTAATATTGTGTCCTTGTGTTTAGAATTATTTATCAAGACATCATTCCTTTCTTCATCTTCAAAACTTTCTCTACAGAGCTGGGAGGCTCATTCCCTTTGTGCCTTCTGAAGGCGATCTGGCTCCACCATGACCAGCTGAGAGTCCTCGGTCACCTGCAACAGCTCCTCCATCCCTGGGCTGTCTACATTCACCAGCTCCCCTTCTTCCACGTCCACGTGCACGCCAAGGCCGTTCTCCTCTCCCTCTGGTTGGCCCTCCGTGTCGGCCACCTCCTCCATCTCTGTGTTCTCCACAACCTCCTCCTCCCCTTCTCGGATCTTCTTCACATGGAAGGTGAAGGGGGGCACGCGGTACACAGAGGTCTTCGAGCGGGCATAGACAGTGTGGTCAGGGGTTAGGGACTTCCTCACCTTGTCTTTGGAGCTCTTCATCTTCGCCCTGCGCTCCTGGTTGGGGGTGACGCGGGTCCCAAGTTTGCCAATCTTCTTCTCCAGGTTGTGTTTGGTTTTCTCCAGATTGTCTCGGGTTTTTTGCCTCGTCTTTTCTAGGTTATCGCGGGTTCTCTGTCTGGTCTTCTCCAAGTTCTCCTTTGTCTTAAGTTTGGTCTTCTCCATATTCTCTTTGGAAAAGGCTTTCTTTATGTTGTCCACTTGCTGCTTGGTGGAGCGTTGGATGCGCTTGGTACGAGACTCTTCAATAATCTCCTCAATCTCTACCTCCTCATCTGAATTGAGATTGGCTGGAGGTCCTTCCTGTCCCTCCTCAGGTATCTGCTGAAGACCTTCCACTGCATTACCTTCAACAACTGTCTCCCCTGTCTTGGTTTTTGATGCATTTGGTGCCTTTACTTTGTCCTGCAAATTAAAATAGGAAAACAGAAGACTCTTGAGTCACAGCAGTACTGCAACACAGCACAGCAACATTTTCACTTTGACATTTACTACAAACATTTGCAGACATGATGGTTCACTGATAGCACTGTTACAATTCATGTAAATCATGGCATTTCATTTCATATGTCATGTGAAAATTATCAGCGTCAGACAGGGAAGTCCGTGGCCTTTGGCTGAAAATGAGATTGAATATGAGTGTGTGACTTCACAGCTTTATGTTCAGGTGGTACAGACTGCCATCTAGTGGTGTTAATTATATATCAAAAACCACATGCCAATAGAGTTACATCAACTTATTGTACAAAGGCAAGTCTTAAAAACACGAGAACATGGACTGGTGTGCATTTAATGACACAACAATACACATATTATTAAATTGCAGCTCTACAGTCATATTGGAAGAAAAACCAAGAATGCATTCCATAAAATCTGTAATTAACACACTATTAATAATTCAAGGCCCTTTTCTGTCCAATCTAACAGTTAAAAAAGGACAACGCTCAAGTTATTTTACAGATAAATGTCTGAATGTCCTGTATGTTTTAATAGGAATTCCATGACAGATTCCCATGTCCTTACTTGTTCATGCGGCACACTACAGTGTATTTCCATGTTGTTTGGCAGTGCACCAGATCTGCACCTGTGTGGATACCAGATATCCACATAGTTTGAAGCATGTTAATGTAAATAATGTGATCCCCCTGCGACAACCCTAGAGAGATTAATGGTCCAATTCTGCTGCACCTCAGTGCCACAGCTCACTGCTTCTCTTTGGATTTCTTTAGTTGGGTAGTAGTGGAGTTAAATTATCACTTATAAACCAATTAAATCGTCCAGTACATTCATCTTTTTCTTGATTCTTGGTCTCTTCTTCTCTTTGGATTTCATCCTTGCTCCAACTACATCTTGACTTTGAGGATACAGCAGTGTGTTTTTTATGTATGTATTTTATGAGAAATATGAGTTCAATTCATTCCAACTTCAGACACTGTGCTGTCATACAGTATAAAGCACTGGATTTCTATGAAAGCAAATGATCATTGATTTATTCATTTAAAATTGAATACTTTTATACTTGAAGCATCACCAGCTCATTTATGTAAATACCTTCATCTATTCAAAAAAAAGCAAACATGTTTACCAGCAAACCCTAACCTGTCAGTCCAATCACCATCATCGCGTCAACAGCTTTAATTAATGCATCACCTCTGACACGAGCATCCTCAGGATCTCATTTAATTTCAGGTGTAATCACTCTTCTCCCCATCTGCCTCGCTGTCACGTCACATTAAATCACTTCTGGTTCCATTTTTTTTATGGCTGCATGCACCACCACTTCACCTCCCCCTCTCCTCCCATGACATAACAGACATGGACCGAAGCCTCATCTATAGTGAAAACATGAGGTCATAGAGATTTTAGCCAAAACATATTTAGTTAGATTAGATTCCTAACATATGTTTATAATGTTTAATGCAGTTAAGGGTCCAGTATGTAATACTGTATTTAGGAGGGTTTAATTTCTGAATGTACTTTAGGAAAGGGACTTGCTATACCGAGGTCACCATTGTGCACAGATGTGTCCTGGTGTTTTGAAGCAGAAGCTTACTACTCGGACAAAGAAGAGTAGCTCTGCCTGCATAAATCTGGTGTATAATCAAAAAAAGTGGAAAGTGGAAAGAGTTGTGAACAGGTGTTTAAATCCTTTCTGGTCAGCAAAGGCCACCGTTGTTCCCTGAAGTGCTTGGGGAAAAGGAACGGAGAGTGGAAGAGTCCTCCATGTGTTGCACTCTACAGTCTCACCATTAGATGTCACTAATTATTACACACTGGTCAAATGTCAAGTGTGTAATAATTAGTTACAACGTTACCACTTCCATTTGTATTTCCCTTCCCTCCCACCTGCAATATAACCTTATAAGAGTTCTGACTCCTGATTGGATAAAGCATTTTGGATTTCCTATCAGACATGAGACTGAGAGACCTACAGTATGTCACTGATCAATCACCTTTAGTGCCAACTGTCTTCATTCTGAGAGATTTAATACATAGTTTAAAGCAGTGTTTTTCAACCTTTTTTGAGGCATGACACATTTTCAGATTGAGAAAAAATCTCTTGGCACCCCACAAACCAAAATATAACAAAATGATGTGACTAAATCGTATTTTTTTGGATAATTTCCCACGGCACACAGTAGTGTGTCGCGGCAGAGTGGTTGAAAATCACTGGATTAAAGTATTTTATTGGTAAATTGTATTGTAGATTCACTTGATAGGATTTTTTATATGGTGTATGTATGCGACAGCTGCAGTGAAGACAGACATGAACTTGCTGGTAAAAAGAGAAGGGAAATGACCTGCAGTAAACCACGATTCAAACCAGGACTTTACTACTCACAACTATTGTATCCATGTGCGAAAGTTACTATAATAAATAAAAAGAGTGTTTTTTTGTTATGTTAAATGATCAGTATTTATAAAAAATGACTTTAATCATGATATCTGACTTGATCTGACATCTGTCAGAGCACGTTAGAGGGGGCGAAACTCCACTTCACATCCTGCCATATGGTCCAATTATAAAATGGACATTGCCTCCTTATCTGGTGCCGTGTATGGTCTGGCTCTGGTCAACCCACTCTGTATAGGTTTATTTTGGGCTGGCCTTTCCCTCTCTCTGGATTCCATCAAACATTCTCTGGCGAACAGCCACAGCAGCATTCAGCCCCTAGTGACACCCACCACCACCACCTCCACATGGCACCATCCCCTCCCCACATAGCAACAGATAAACACAACGCTCTGTCACCATGACAACCACCTCCTCATGTTGTCTCAGGTGGGCGGAGAAGTTAAGCGGGATAAACAGCTGACAACAATATATACGGACATGAGGCCGCCAGTTGTTGTGAGTGCATTACAATTAAACTTGGAGTGGATTCTGCACCTGCTCTGCAGATAAGAGAAAAGCAAGGCAGTGCTTTATTAATAAAATAACCGGGGGGGTAATGTCAGTGAGCACATGACTCATTTGCACAAGAATATCTTTCCACAGGTTTAATCTGGAATATAACATATACTTTACCGGTCCAGTGAGTACGGATCAGTGAAATCTAATGGTGTTGATGCACAATGCACATCATGGAACTATGGAGAGGATGTGGCTGTTCTTCTTATACATACGAGCAATATGCTCAGTTTTCTGCCACTAAATCCTCCTAAACGATCCACACCGGACCTTTCAAGATCAAGCTACAATAGTAAACATGTGCACACCCACCCAGTGATATAAAAGTACATGAAAAACAAAAACTGTGTGCACTGTAAATAGCTATGATCTCATGTGTCCCTGGCAAAAGCTTGTTTTCATCTGTGGCGGGGTAAATCTGGCCACTGGGCTAAAAGTGAAAGTCAACGCGTAACGCTTACGCTTTAAAAATATGTATCTGTATACAAGCGCGTCTCTTGTGCTGCTGTAGAAAGTGAAGCAAAACACGCGAGTATGGGCACCATCATGTGTACACCCTCCCTGACACACACAGTGAATACCTTTCATACAAAATCCCTGGACACAAAGCAGTGAAGTCATGTACACAAGGAAATTGTGAACTATATTCCAGCCTAGTGTTAGTATAGTAGTGTATATTAGTTATACACTAACACCAATATCTGCAAAAAGTGGTTTTTGGTCACGTTTAAATCCATTATTAGGCTTTTCATGGCTCATGGGAACCACAACCAAAAAGAGAGTTGTTGCTATTTCCAACACATTCTTAAAACTTGACTCAGTCGTTTTGTTTCTGCGGAAATTGTGATCATATCGTCAAATTATGTTTGGGTTTCTCCGCCTGATTGCAAACTAAGAGAAACCCAAGGAAGGAGATGGCAAGTCCATTAGTGTGCCTGTGTTACCTTCCGCTCTCCTCCCAGTGAGAAGCAGTGGAGAAGTTGGAACACTCTGTGTGTGTATGTACTGTATGTGTGTGTGTGTGTGTGTGTGTGTGTGTGTGTGCGTGCATGTTTTCTCCTCACTGAGATGGAGGTCTGTTGCTAATCACCCTGGCATGAATCATACCTCATGGAGAAGCTGGCTAAAGTTAGTGGGGAGTCTCTCTGTCGCTCCCTTTGTTCTATTTGCACCAACTGTCTTCCGGGAAGGGAGGAACAACAACACAACAGATGCAATTAAAAAAAGTCTGAGGACTGAGGAGACTGAGGACACATTTTGGTACACAGCGATGAGGTATAAGTGAGATGTTCATTTAAAAAAAAAAAGACACTCTATATCTTGAAAATGTCTGATTTATGTATTCAAAATAGTTCCAATTTAATTAGAAAGGTTGTACACACATGGGTTTGTGTCACGGTTTACTTAATTGAGTCGCGATGGTTTATCATCTTTAAAAAGTGGGTCCTTATATAAAAATAGTTTAGTCGGTGTGTAGGATTTTGTGACATTTAGGGATGAAGTTACATATTGAAACCAAACGAAAACATATTTGCTCTCCAGCCAAGTGAATTAGAAACTTGAGATGAGCCGATACGATATGCAGTCTCAATATCGGTCTGATACTGGTCAAAATCACTGGATCGGATATCAGGGCAGATCAAAATGTACAGCATTTTAGCGGAGTCATGTTGAGGGCTTTTTTTAATTCTTCTTTATGGGAGAAGAATATTTGTTTCACAGATGGAGAATTACGTTTTTTCAAATACCTATAAAGGTCGAGCTCAAATGTGTTGTTAACAGCTTCATCATTTACAGTAACATGGACTGATATCAGTATCTGTACATACTCTAGTTTGTGATATCGGTATTGTATCAGACACAAAAAGTTATAATGCCTTTCATAATGCATAAAGACATTAACAGTGCTCTGTGGGACAAGTGTGTGATCTGTACTTTCTGAGTTCTGAGTGGACTCGGGTTATTCCAAGGTAAAAAAAAAAAAACCCACAACAGTATTTAATTTACAGTTGATAATAAATTAATTAAAACATAGTTTTAAATATTATACTGAAATTCTATTACTATATTCCCTTTAGATCCTACACACCAGGCTCTTAAAATATAAACCGAGCAGCAACAAGTGATTTTTGTAGCTCCAGTTGTGATTCCACTCCATAGTACAATATAAATAAAAAATTAGAATAGGTTTTATACATTCTTTTTTTCCCCAGATTATTCCAATCATAACTGATGTTGGCAGCCGTTTTGAAATGTAACAAGGTGGATTATTTTTTTTGGATAATAAATCCGTGTGCAGTAACGTTCACAGTCCCGGGCCCACCTTCGTGCACGCAGACGAGGCACGCACCGTTCCCTCAGAGGCATCGTGATGAAAGGTTCTCAGGGGTGAGTCACAGGAGCAGCTGTCGGATCGTGTCCGCTCTGTGCAGCTGTGCACTGAGCTTTCACAAAGAGTTATACCACTGACCCGTGTGCCACTCAGGACAGGGCAAGGCCAAAATGAGAGAGTGGAATGAAATGAAGGTGAAGGTTTGCATGTTAGAGCCCCTGTACAGGCCTGAATCATGATGCTGTCATCTTTTAAAGAGACCCCGCAGAGTTGCAGGCTAAAATAAGGATGCTAATGTACTCTGGTAATGACAGTGATATTGATTCCTCCCATACTCTCCAAACAATTCACAGACGACTGTATGCAGCCGCCTGCTGCCAAAGACGGTGCAAAATCTGTTTCCAAAGCCCTGGTATCCCGTTTATAACAATCTGCTCTGCTGGGCACATGTGTTAAGCGCCGTATTCAAACTTTCTGAGAGACAATTTATTTTCCGCACCTAGACACGGCTCTATTTTGAGACAAGAGACTTTGACCAGTCACAGGGCAGTTCAGTGACAGAGAGGACGCTCCTATTGGCTGTTCAACACGTTTAGCAACGGCATATGCTGCACAGGAACCTAAAAACTAGCGTGACCAGATTGTATAAAAGAAGGGATGTATTCTTTTCTGAAAACAAATCCCATGAAATAGGATGAAAGTAGCAGTTAGCCACCAGGGGGAAACTCTTCTTCTTCATCTTCTTTCGGCTTCTCCCTTCTCCATCTTGTCCCGTCCTTTGTGTCCTCTTATTTTACACCCACTGTCCTCCTTCACAACGTCCATGAACCTTCTCCTTGTTCTTCCTCCTTTTCCTCCATCTTCCGCATCCTTTGTCCAATATAATCACTATCCCTCCTCTGCACGTGACCAATCCATCTCAACCTTGACCCTCTTACTTTATTTTACAAACCGTTCAACCTGAGCTGTCCCTGGATTATATACTCATTTCTAATCCTGTCCATACTGGTCACTCCCAATGAGAATCTCAGCATCTTCAGCTCTGCTGGTTGCAAAAAAAGAACTCTGGAAGTCTATGTGAAAATGAGTTCATCGTCTCAATCGCTAGTTACAGCTCTTCTTCAATAGAACACGATGTCAATTTTGTAAATGAGTACATATAGAGTACATAGACGCCAGTGTGATTGACAGCTGGTATGGAATAGAGCGCGTAGAAGACGGAGCTGCACTTTCGAGTGAAAGTGGATCAGAACAAAGAGATCTCAAAAGAGTTAGTGAGATAATATTTTGAGGATGAGACTCAGCAATCCATTAAAACTTTAGCAATCCCGCCTACTGCAGCTTTAAGTGTCCAGTGGGATGATGGGATGGAAATATTACCAACCACTCCTGCAGTCTATGGGCTGATTCATTAAGAGAGAGAAAGCCCGTTTGTACACCAAATAGCCACCGTGGTAATATAACGTTAGGTGCACACCACAGGAAGGGAGTTCCCTGGTTTCACCGTCACAGTGATTTGTGATTTCATACACAGGACCCTAAAGGGAAAAGCCCTACTCCACTGCTCACTCTCTCCTCATCCACAGCTCTAACACCACAGGAATCCCCGGGTCAATGATAGAAAATGTACTTTTCCATTTACATCCCTGCATGAAGTGACAGCACTGGAATAATATTACACACAGTTGCCACAGTCCTTTTTCTCTCTAACAATGACACCCATATTTACACAAAGGAAGGAGATTTAGTTAAGTTTAAGTAAAATCTTCCAATCATGTGTTCGTAAGACACAAACAGGTGCATAACTCTTAATATACTAATAATAGTACCAAAAATACAAATTATAATGTGATGTGTGGTTAGATGAAGTGAGGGCATGCGTTGCCAATGTGAAAACAGCACTGGGCCCAGCTTTAGGAAATTAAAACTACTGAGTTCCTTCAGACTAAGACTCTGCCAGGGGTTAATAACACCTGGTATTCAGGAGGACGGCATGAGGCCAATCACATACACTGCTCTGCTTTGTTCTGAATTCAGCTGTTTGTGTGTGTGTGGGTCTGAAAAAATGCAGTGGAAAAACTGACACACGCAGAAGCCTTTATTCTCGCCGTCTTTCATTTTCAGAAGTGCAAATATTTTCGCTGTAACACAACACCGGAGCCCTTGAATCAACTTGTGCTACATTGCTGTTGTCAGTTTTTTGCTTGAAAAATTGATAGAAATAAAGATTAAAAAACATCTTTTGATCCAATCAGACAGAATTGATCAAATACTGCTTTAAAATTAGAGTTTACTTAAATGGTTTATGTATACTGATTTAAAAGTAGTTGAATAAGAGGCTTAAAACTAATATTTTGGTAATTTAAGTTACCTTTTGACATTATTTCATACATTGGTATAATTAAATTTGTGTTTATTCTTTGTGCCTCTGCCATAAAACAACACAATCAAAGGCACACGTAGGGTTTCTATGATTTTAAACATCATTTCCCAAACATTTCACCTTCAAACTTTCCCTTTTTGCTCTGATAACATAATCAACAGTTGTAATATTTGTAGATTAATCATCCTAATCTTTTACACACATGCAAAATCCAATCTGAATACTACCTGCCATGACCCACAGAGTGGCGCACTCTCTGTCAGAGCCTATAACTCAGCAGCCAGTGCCAAGAGCAGCAGCAGCAGCAGGACCAAACTTTAGTTTCACACGCAATGTGTTGGGTTACAGAAATAACAGTAAGTTATATTTAACGTAAAAGTATTGACACTCCTTTAACTGCAACTTGATGTAATTATATTGACAGACTATCTTAAGAGAGGTCTCTGAGGTTATGTCCACATTCATGCACCTAAAAACTAACTAACACGTGGAAATGTAGTCCCACAAAGAGAATTTTGTATCGTGCAATCACTCCGTCAATCAGTGCTGCTGATTTCTCAGTTCGGAACGACTCAATGAAACGAGACACTACGCCATTCCACTGCATGCTGCCGGGATATTTATAATCAAAAGCAACATAGTGGTTTCCTTTAATACAGTGCACCGATTGAGATAAATGGTTCGAGTGTTTTTAATCGTAGATGGAGGGAGTGTCAACAATTTATTTAGAATCAGCAGCTTCCAGAGAGCTGTGATGAGGAATGAGGACACATTGCTGTTTGGCAGCCAAGAAGCCTGCATGAAAACTACAACCGTTCAAATCTAGGGGGGGCGATCTGATGGGTGTTCCAGCTGGTAGATCCTGTCTGCTCGTGTGGGATGGGGATGTTCTGTGAGATGGGAAGGCAGCTGTGGTGTGAGATCAGGCAAGAGGGAACCAGAAGATAGTTTGAATGTGATCAGAGTGACTTTGGGTGTCTTCATGTGGACATGGAGAAGGAGCTTCAAGGAGAACAACTGGACTGGAGTGTTCAAGTCACTAAAGAGGAGTCTGAGACTTGAGTCTGGTTACAATGAGTCAAAAACTTGTTTAAATATGTTTTCGACCAGTTTTTTACAACGTGGACCAGCACTCAATAGACCAAAAGTACTCAAATGCTCTGCTTAGAGCTGACATACAGGTAAAACTAAGTAAACACAAAGTACACTATTTCAAAGAAGTAATTTAACAGTAACTGTATTTAAGTGTAAAATCAGTGTACACAAAATGTATGGTTTTGAACATCTTCTTAGGCAACTTAATGCAACACACAGACCTGTGCTTTCACATACAGCACTACCAAAGCAATATCTCTATATGCCAAAGCTTCTGTCAGCAAATACTTATAAAAGATATGTTAAGTACACTCTATATTCTGTGTTTGGACAGTGAGGTCGAAGGATTTCCAGGATTCTTTAACACTTAATTCAATCTGGAGCCAGGATTCCTCAAAGAGGTGGTCCTCACCAACCACGAACAAGGAATGAAGGCGAGTGCAGCAACAGATAGGAAGTGAGCTAAAAAATGACATAGCCTGATACAGGAAGTTAGAATGCAATTAATACACTTGTCCAAGTCTGGCTTGTGTATCCTGAAAGTCCTATAGGCTTGAGTACGACAACACCACTGTAGCTATAGATACATATTGTATCGATAGTAACTTACTCTCAGCCATTTTATTTTGTTCATATTCTAAAATAATAAAGGTGAAATAATGCAGCAGAGAACTGATAGGGATGAAAAGAATAGTTTTTTTTCCATGTCTGATTCCATGATCTTTTTTTGTGACACACATGTGACTGTAGATTAAGCTCAGGTATAAATAATAAAATGAGTGAAGGCTGAATTTTGTTTAGCAGCTTCAGTTTGGGGGACGTGGTTGTCTCACTGTCATATCTTACTGGGACACTTCAGTTCATTTTTGTCAAAAAACTGGACTGCTGTTTAACTCTTACATGTGCAGTGTTGCCACGTGTTCAAAGAGCAGGGCTCCTCTTTCAGCTGTGCAAGCGCCATGGGAAATCCACATCCTATATGTCAGACATATGTGCACGCAACGCCACATAGTGCTGGAGACTAGATTTGGAAACGCAGGTCAATGAGGAGAAAGTGCTGAACCCGTAAGTGTCACCGTTATATAAAGACACGGTCCAGTTTTGCCGACCCTTTCTGACCTGTTCAAAAATGCTTGTTCTTTTCTGAGTAAAGTTAAGTGAAGTAAAGTTTTATAACCATATCAGCTTAAAAATGATCTAATCAGTAAAGTAAACTATGGAAGACGATGTTGGCAGCTACACACGTAAAATGAAAGATGAGGGTTTTAAAGTGAAGACTGTGTTTTCATAATAGGGTGAACTTACTCAATTCGTGTTCTTTGTACCAAAGAATATTTAGTTGATGTCGGTGAATTCTGCTTAAACTAAAGAGAGGAAGAGACACGCAGAGGAAAGCCAACGTGTGGATATTACGGTCATTTCACTCATGCTGTTGCCGGCGAATCACCATCAAAAAGAGGGGAAAAAGCCTGTAGTTTCCATTTTTTGGCACATTTTTTGAGACAAAAACTCAACTCGTTTTATTTTAAATATGTTTTATACTGTTCAAATTTCAAATTGAACACGCAAAATATGGTGTTCATGTACAACTAAACTAAAGACTTTTTTCTTTTTCTTCATTTATATTGTTAATACCATGTAAAAGATGGACATTTTGAGGCTTAGGTGGTAAAGGGTTAAAAACCACAATCAACCACTTCCAAATTTCCAAATGAATCTACGATTGTCTGACATTTATTACAAACTTCAGGGTGGGTATCTTCATATTTTAAATTTGCCCAACAGGCTATAATCTGATAATATAAAAGTACACATCAGTATGGACTATATTCTTCCAAAGCTCTTTATTCTAATCAAAGATAGCATCACTGACCGACCAGAGGACACAAATTAGCCGCGGTGGCTCGCAAACACATTACTGAACAGTACTGGCTCGACATAGCCGCTGACATGCAATAGTGAAATGTGGAGCCTCCCAGATATCTTTCCAGTCACCAGGTGAAAGAGGAGTGCAGCCGCAGAGAAATACTCCGAGGAGACACGGTTACTGTACAAGTACTGTAGCAAATACTGAATGAGCTGTGCCCTTAGTTATGGATTAGAGTTGTAAGACAGTGGCAGCGACAGGGTGAAGAGAAACTGAGAAGAGGGGAGGAGAACAAGTGGGCATGTTTGCATGGAGATGCCAGCAGGATGAATCACAACACTAATTTGGTGCCGTTCTTCTGGTGCTGCTCGGTTTTCTTACTCCTGACTGCAATGGGTTTGGCCGAGTGATCCGTCTCTGTAATGAGGTTGAGATCTGATTTATGTCTGGAAACAGATATTAAGTCAAGGCGTGGTGGAATCACTGCATCTGCA
Organism: Solea solea; assembly: GCF_958295425.1. Classification (NCBI taxonomy): domain Eukaryota; kingdom Metazoa; phylum Chordata; class Actinopteri; order Pleuronectiformes; family Soleidae; genus Solea; species Solea solea. The sequence goes on along the minus strand of NC_081149.1, from coordinate 9,442,362 downwards.
GTGGAAGGGAGTTAGAACACAGTCTGGGTTTTAGCTACCAAAGCAAATTGGGTCGAGGCCGGCTGGCTGGTTGTTGGCTGCAACCTGAGCTGTGGAAGGTCTGTGAAGTCGGCGTGGAATAAGTAGACTGTAAGTGAGAAGTCTTACAGCTCCCTGATAGAGTTGACCACATGACTGTGTCGCTGCCCTTGAACTGTGGCCAAACACGCTGACTCCAGACACAGAACAGCACTGTCTCACACTATCTCACACACAGCAAACTGGACTCATTTACATAGTCCAACTGATAATGTGCAAGAGGAAACACACGTCTGACCTTTAGTTCTTATGACTTAGGCTCAGCTTAACGTATATGACATTAAATCATGTAAGGAAAACTGACCCTGTGTTACCCTAATTACAGATCATGAGATGTGTTCACCTATAAAATGATTAATATGCAGATTATAAACTCACTCATTTGTCACCCATGCTATAAAACAACGAAATATTTCCAGTTTTCTGGCAGACCATGGCCAAAAGGAATTGGGCTTGTAACCGGAAGGTCATTGGTTCAATCCCGGGACGGGGCGCCCCTGAGCAAGGCACCCAGTGCTGCTCCCGGCTTGTGTGTGTTCACTACTGGTGTGTAATAATGACAAATTTTGAATGCTGATGTCATCAAATATCTCAATTAAAGTCCCAACAGACATGAAAAAAGCTGCAAATTATCTAATTTTAAATGCTGAAATAATTAAATATTTGAAAAAAATGATTATAAACAAATAAATTGCAAGAAAATCAACTAACTGAATTAATTATTTGCAGTTCTTGATACTAAGATTAATACATTTCCAGGGGGTTAGGTTTAGGTTTTTAGCCATTTTCATTGCTGTGTGTTGAGGAAGTGCAACAACGTATTCCTTTTTTCTGACTTTGGTTCAAATTATTAATTCCTGTTTTGATAAATGATTTTACATATTATCATTTAATTTGAAAATCTCAGTTGGAAAAAGAAAAAAAATGAAACCTGAATAAACCTCCTCGGGCCATAATAACTGATCAGTTAATTAATTAGTTTGTCAATTAGATTGAATTTGATTAGTTCACTGATTAATTAGATTCGATGAAGTAATCCAAAAGGACATTGACAAAGAAAATTAGTAACTTTTAATTATGCAAAACAGATGCTCAAATTCGTTTAATGTGTCAAGAAAAGCATAGTATCCTTCACTGTAATACAAAGCCACAGATGATTATATCACCACCATCAATCACCATAAAAGCCACAGTATCGTCTATAAAGCATTTCTGTTAACAGTCTCCATTAAGGTTCATTTCCTGACAAGTTTTGCTGTGAACAAACGCGGCAACAGGAAATGAGTCCTGCAAAGCTCAGCTAAAAAAAAGTCTGTCAGCGTGAGACTAAATAAGGAGACTCATTTCTGACACAATGAGAATGATAACGTTTGATTCTCTTGAAAAGACAATTTCTCATTAAAAGGAGGAGGAGGAGGATATGACTCAGGGTCAGGGAGGAAACTCTGACAGAGGGAGTGATTGCAGAGTCAGTTTCACAGTCAGTGGCGTGTTCGTTTAAAACATCGCAAACATCGCAGCGCCACAGAGACACCACCCAGCTCTGGATGGCTCATATCGAACACTTTTCAAATCCTTAACAACCACCACAAAAATGAGGTGGGTTCCGAGTGGGATCACAATGAAGTGTATTCATGAGAAAAACCACAGTAAAACCATTGTTTCAGTCGTATCCAAACAGACTGAGAAGTCTGTGTCATTTGGTGAAATGGAGCTGCGCACATTTGATATTTTAGTCTCACAAACTCTGGAGTATATCGTGTGTTTATATCAGCATGCCTAAAATGTTTCCCCTCAGTATTTGACACCACAAATTACTCTGAAAGGGGCAATTTCGCACTTTTACTAACTATAATTGGCAGTGCTTTAATTAAAGTAAACTTTAAAATACAAGCTGCAGCTGAAAGTTATTTTAATCATTGATGAATCTGTTGATTACGTTTCTTAAAAGACGATTTGATGATACTATGAGCAATTTACTGTGGCAAAGGTGCAAAGAAACCAGAAAATATTCATATTTACAAAGCTAAAACATCAATTATTAAAACGTAGTATTCCTTGATCAATTGTTGCAGGGTTTTTCTTGCAGCTACACTGGACAGGAGGATTATTTCTAGACTGTGGCATTGCCCACTTTCACTCAAGTAAAGGTTATGAATACTTCCCACACCCATGCTGATAACGTCTTCAGATCCACACCCTGCTGTTGCCGGGGGGATCCCGTCCGTCAACATCGTCGCAGGTTTAATTATAAAGCATCACTGTCAAAGTCTTTCCGACCAGAAGTCCAGTCTGTACCCTATGTATGTGTGTGGCTATTCTCAGAGCACAGAGGCAGAACCTTAAAGCCAGTGTCAGTTCTACACAGCTGGAGTAATAACATGACAGTTTATCGCTCTCTCACACACACACACAGGCTGCCATTGACCTTTGACCTCTAGATGCCTACCCCTAAATCTAAATCTCTTATTAGAATCATTCCATTTTAACCCTTTAACACACACACAGCAGAAAGTGGTTAAACCCGACTGGGTGCTGATTTGCAATGCTGCCAATAACTCAACAGCCAATATCTGTCAGTCAGTCAATTAAACCGGACACTGTGCGGCCATTGTCTGGCTGTAAATATAGACTGTGGGAGCCCAAAAAAGCCACTGCAGCCCTGGGGCTATACAGCTCTCCAGACGACTCTGTAAATGTGACGGTGACTGAGAGATAAGAGCATTTCAGTTGTAATACTACGGCCAGGAAGTGGTGTACACCTGTTCTGTGCGAGTGGAAACACGAGATGAATTAGAAACTGAATACAAATGTGAGAGATCTGATGCATAAGAATTATTAGTGACATCCTCTAACAAGTGAACTACGTTTGTCCACTTTGGATAGGGTTGTCACTTTTTATTTGAAATTTCCGATGTGCGCTGTAACTTTCTAGTCAAGAATATACAGCCAGCAAGAGCATCAGACTGCCTGTCATTACCGAGTGGTCCAGCAGAGGGTGCTGTGAGCGCAGCTTGGCCTTAAATCTACTTTGAATCGGAAAATGAGACAAGTGACGTTATGTACACGAGTAAACTAAATCATCCACCTGTGTGGACAATCACAACACCAACTCATACATATCAATCATATATAATGTTGTCCCATTTGTGTGTGTGTGTGCAGGTGGCAGAATGTCTTCAAAGGAATATCTTGTCACATGATATTTGTTCTAACTTGTAAAAAGATGGTGACACAAGATGGCGGCCTCTGTAAAGCAAGGCTCTTAACTTAAGTTAAAACGGCTACAAACGCCAAACTATTCTTTTACCCTTAAACAAACATACTTATGGGTAACATATTCAATATCTGCCAAGAAAACCCTCCTAAATGTTACACACTGGACATGAAGAAGATCTCGAAACAAAGTCCACATCTGCAAAACTGTTGATGCTGTTGATACGGGATACCTGAAACCTGTGTCCACCATACGCTGATTTTGAGTTGAAAAGTTTGAAAAGACATAAACTGCAGGAGGCACCTGCTTTAAACCGGTAATTTATTAAGGTCTGGTACGTGTCTATGATTGGATTTCTGCAAGATGCCGATAGTGTAACCTGCTCCCACACCAAACATCACAGGAGGGGGATGTGAAAATGTCTGTGCCTGCCAATATAGACTCTGAAGTAAGCTCCCCTCACGCGAGGCTTGCAACTCCCCGATTCCTTGGCCACTAATGTTTTTAAAGGAAAATCTTCACTCTTTGTCTTCTTCTGATCATTTCTGGCAGACTGCACACCGAGAGGTTCAATGCTGCCCTCTACAGGAAATAATATCCCCAACACAGTTCTTCTTCTACAATTATGATGAGCAAACTGTGACTATTGTTTTCCCCCTTGTGTGGTAATTTGGAAAATTCCAGATCACGGCACATGTAAACCTTTTTCACATATCAGATAAGATAAAACACAGCTGCTTCTGCATGTTGTGAGTTGCAACAGCCAGACATGACAGCACGTCCTGCTAAAAAAAGGGTCGCTTGACAAGTCTCAAATGCACAGCGGTACTTAAACCTCTCAAGTGAATTCAAAGGCATCATTGACCAAACTGTATCTCACAGAAGAGACTCTCCTTTCTTCCTAAAATGCACCAAAATGAACACTTTCTCTTCTTATTCAAAGGCAGAGTTGACACGTGGTTATAAAGTGTGTCTGACTTCTGAGAAGTCATCATAATAAAAGTAAAATCTTCATCTTACATTGCTGCCGCCTGCCAACTATCTGTCCTCTGAGCGCTCGAAGGTTCATGGGGCGTTGGTTGTGTCTCAAGTGGCCTCTAATGCCATGTATTTATTGGGCTTATATTTTTATTTACACCCACTAGTCTTTCTTTAGTTTCACTGGGTTCTCATGCAAGTCGTCCTGTGCAGTGGGAGAGGTCACTCACTACCTGCCTTCATTTTTCCATGGAAGCCTCTGGTATTCTGGTACTCTGGTGAGAGAAGGAAAATGTTCGCCTCTGTTTTCCTTTTCTAAACAGAGCTGCAGTGTCTGATATGTCGCAAAAACGTTTCAGGAAAAAGTGATCCGGACAGTTATGTCATGGAGACCACAGAGAGTTGGCAGTGTGTCGGGTACACCTATACGCTCATACAAACACAATAAATCCTACATCCACGGCAGCTACAGTATTCAGGCTGTGCTGAAACAACCTTTGCAGAGGTGCTGACTCAATTTAATGGTCATTCTGGAGGCTGCAGTTTGTGATGCTGTTGAATATGCACTGATTAATGCACATAAAATGGTTTTCTGTGTAATGCTGCTGCTCAAATTCCAAATAGGATAAGGGTTACTGCACAAGACATGGTCAAATTGTGCCAGAGTGACTCTAAAACTGTGATGAGATGATGTCAACAGCTTGAACTTGATGGTCTGGGAAATGCAACTTCTACTGTGAATGCGACCAAAGTAATTTCAAAATGATTGTCACATTTAATCATCATCAAATAAATATTACTTTCTATTTATTGTATGATGAGAATATTGAGATATTTAAAAAACCAGGCTCACATGCACACACACCTGGTAGATGAGGACTTTGAAGTTGCGTCTCTTGAGCAGCTCACTCTCGTTGCTCTCCAGCTTCTTGATCTGGCCAGCCTGCTTCTCCAGGTTGCTGCGCACCATCTTGACATTGACACTGACTTTGCGTACTTTCTCCAGCATTTTATTGACAGTGTTGGTGGTGCCGACATGAGTCTTGGTCAACTTGGAAAGCTCCCCTTGGATGGATGACACGGACTTCTCCATGGCTTCCTGCCGGGCCTCGAGGCCCTGCTGGGTCTGCTGGATCTGGTCTACCACCCCGATAATCTTGTCTAGCAGAGAGAGAACCAAGACCCCGTTCATCTGGGCTTCACTCTTGCCCCCAGTGACCTGCACCAGGTCGGCATCCTCATCAGGGTCATCATCATCGACGGCCGGCTCAGTGGCAGCAGCCACCAGAGCGACCTCGTCATCATCATCATAAGACACCTCTGCCAGAGCTGAGTGCTCCTTCTTGACACCTGTGTCCGCCATGGCTGTCAACTCCAAATACAAACCACTTGCACACTAACTACAGAATACACAAGTGAAAAAACAACCTCAGCCACAATTATCACAAACTCAGGCCCCGGCGCTTTTCCCAATCTTCAATCGACAACTTTCTCCAGCACTTGTTTGCCTCCACCTAGTCTACTTTTTACACTTTAACTTTCTCTTCACCCTCCGTCTCTCACACTCTACCGTCTCTGTCTCTCTCTGCCTCTGCTCTGGGATGCCAGCCAGCCAAGGGGTGAAGGGCCTCTCACAGCTGAGGCATGTGTGCCCTGGCTCAAATGCCTCTGCTCCCTGTGAAACCACCCCTTCCCACACTTGCCCCCTCCTCTCATCCCCGGCTTCCCTTGCTGGGGCTCCACCCAGTTGTGTCCTGAGGCACGGGGGGAACCAGACTCCACCTCATATGGTGACATGACAGCGAGCGCTGTTGCGGGGAGAGGTGAGGACAGGAGAGGGGCCGTCATCAGGTGATTCCTGAGTTCTAGTACCATCGAAAATACAAAACACCAACCAGACATGACAGTTTGATGTCAAGGTTCAAAGAAACACAAAAAGATGAAACGGGCAAAAGATTTACCTGTTCACAAAAACAAACACAATATCCTTATTGAAACATTGAGCTACCACTGTCAATTATCATATAAAATCACAGTGTTATCTATAAACAATTTCACCAGGATTTTCACTATGATGTTGCCATTGCACACTTCCACAAATACTGATCTGAAACCAAAATGATGTTACTTATTTATGTACATATCAGTGTAAGTGTTTTGTTTGTGACATTCTGTCATTTTGAGGATAATATAATTATTTCCTGGTTATGAAACAACATACATTATGGATTTTATTGTACTCCAAGTATTTCTGGAAGTGATACATAAAATATTTACATTTATTTCTTCTTTACTTCTTCTAATTTTGTGGTATTTTTGAAAGACCAGGCAGAAACATGGCCTCCATCAGGGCTGTTTGATCACCCCATATTTATACATTCTCTCTACCCCACTGCTCATCAGTCACATTAAAATAGCTCATTCCAAGGTAAATTTATCACAATCAGCCATGTTTTTAAAGGGTCCATTGCTGTTCAGGTAATACAGTCAGTCAATATACCAGTTAAAGAAAATGTTATTTATTTGGGGATCACAATTCTTAATAAACAGAATGGTATAAAAACTCAATTACATGCAAGATTTGTTCCTAACTTAGACTCTGTAAGCGAGTAAAGAGTCCTCCATTTGTTACAATCTGCCATCTCACTGTATGATGTCACTGAACCTTTAATTGTTCTGGTGTTTGGTTTTTTTTTGCATTCAAAGATGCAATACATAGATAGATGTAAAAAAAATATACATATCTTGAAGTTCTCATCCTTGAATTAGAGTATCGTTGTAATTGGCTGTCAGATAATCTCTTACACACATATGACATCATATATTACACTTTGATATCACGGGGGATCAAAGGACAGGGGCATCACAATGTTCTCGAAAACTCCACTCAACAACGCAAGGAACACGCTCAAAATAATGGATGATTAAAGAAGGCATTCATGTAACATAATGGATGTCAATTACCGTGAAGCACCAACAACAACAAACCAACCAATTCATTCAGCTTCCTCTGTTGTGTATATTTTTTGTGTTGCACTAACGCACAAAGACAAGAAGTCATGTCTGTGAGTAGAAAGACGACGGACGCCTTGCCTCAAACTGAGGGTGACGGTGATTATGCAAAGCACAACACCCCTAACAGCAGGTCCTGCACTTCCTCCAAACCGTGCTGTGGCTCGCACCGGCAACATGACTCGTGCTACGAAGACTCGATTGACTCGCTCAAAGGCAAGACCTCGCAGAGCAAGTCATCAGACAGGGGGCAGAGGTCAAAACAAGGTCGGGCAAAGACGGGTAAAAAAAGTCTGGACAATCATCAAACTCCATACAAGCCCTTGCAGACAAGGCTTGAGAATGACATACTGATGAACACCAAGGCCCTGAAGAGCCAGGTGTGGGACCTGCAACGGCAACTGTCTGAGGCACATAATGAGAACAAACTTCTGAAGCGTGTCCAGCATCGCTACATGGTGGCACTGAAGCACTTTGAAGACTCAGAGGACAACATCACTGAGACAATCACCAAGCACAGGAACGAGGTTCGGGCCCTGCGAGCGCATCTCCATGACACCCGCAGGTGCAGGAATCACCTGTTGAAGAAGCTACGGGCCACAGAGTACGAGTTGCAGACCACAAAAAACTCCCTGCAGCATCTGCAGAAACTCAGCCAGGATCAAAGCCTGCTGGAGAAAGAGGAGCTTGTCCGCATGCTGGACAAAGCCACTGCCGAGCTCGAGGAGAAGGACAAGAAGATTCTGTACCTGGAGAGGGACTTTCAGCTGTGCAAAGACTCATTCAATCGCCAGTTAGCAAGTATGAAGAGAAAGCTCAGCCAGGCAAAAAGCTTTTCCACCGATCTACAGGAGCAGATTTGTCTGTTGACCAAGGAAAATGAAGAACACACAAAAAAGCTACAAGCACACAATATTTACTCCAATCGATTTGTGAAAGGAGCACCCAAACTAGACAAAGAAAACAAGGTGGTTCAGACTCATGGGTTAATTCTTCTCCCCGTTTACCACTCACCTTCCCCTCGAGGTGTTTCTGAAATAAAGGTTTCTTTTGAAACAAAACATCAAGAAACCGCTAGTAATGTCATGTCAGAGGAGAGTTACCTGGAGGTTACAGATGTCAATATAGACAATTTCTCCTCAGAGTCAGAGGAGGAGTTATTCGAGCTATTCGAAGAGCCAGTAAGGTCAGATTTTGAGATATTAGAAAAGCCAGTAAAGTCAGAATCAGTGATATTCAAAGAGCCAGCAAAGTCAAAATCAGATATATTCGAAGAGCCAGTAAAGTCAGAATCTGGGATATTAGAAGAGCCACTGATGTTACCAGAAATGCAGAAAATAGAGGAACGTGAAAGCAATGAGACGTCTCTGAATACAACCCAGTCAAATAGACGAGAACACATGCAACCACAGAACCCACAAATCAAAAAGAGCCTTACCTTTCAAACCCCTCAGAGCCTGCTCAAACTAACCTGCTCGAGGCCTGAAAGGCACGGGTCCTCGTGAATGTATCTATCAATATTGTACGATATAGAAAATAGCAAACTATGCAGCAGTAACCTGTAGCCCTGTCGTGGTCATGTTGAACAACTTTAATGCGTCAAGATAGCAAGATAGCAAAAATACTCCAAAAATAATAGTTAAGGGAGACTTATTGTTGTTGACAAACGCTGTGGCCTCAACAGGACAATAAATATGACATTTTGTCAATTGTTGCAAGGTAATTCTATGGTTTATATTCCACATCACGTGTTCTGAAATATACACTACACACACACACATCTGTGTTGGAGATTTTTTGTCGTCCCTTTTGTGCATTTCTCAGAACTACATGATCAACTGCCAACTATAAGTGCTTTGGCACACTCATGCATTAGATCAGTGATTCTCAAACTTTTTAAACCAGTACAGTACAATACAATACAGTATAGTGCAGAAAGATATGCTTGATATATGCTATACGATACTACACTATACTATCACATACCCTGGGTCTACACAGTAGAACAGTATTTCTGATTTTCCTCCAAGTACCACCAGAGGAAGCTTGTGTACCACTAGTGCTACACGTACAACAGTTTGAGAACCATGGCATTAGATCACTGCATAAATCACCTTATACAAAATGCTTGATCTAGTTGAAATGCCCAGTACAGTTCAGTTCAGTTTTTATGCATAGTATACTATACTATTCACTGCAGTATAATACAGTAGAATATAGTATATATATGTGTATATATATATATATATATATATATATATACACATATATATACATATACACACACACACATATATATGTATACATATATATAACTATAATACAGAATAATATAGTATAATATACTATGCATTAAATACTATAAACACTGTACAGTACAGTGCAGTTTAGCACAGAAAGATATGCCTGACAGGACTGTACAATACTATACACTACTAGCTATTATGAGTATTATAATAATAATAACAGCACTTGTTTCAACTGTTGTTTTTAAAGTGCTTTATAAATAAAGTTTGATTGGATTGGATGTAGTTTTCAGAATTGTGCGCAGTTCAAGTTCAATTTGTTGTGCCTATAAAGTAACTATAAATACATTTTTAACAAATGGGGATGCTTTACACACTTTGTCCACTGCGGGGCGCTGGACATTTACGACGACGGATCACATCCGGCAGTGTTTTTTCAAAATAAAAACCGGAAAACCAGACCTGCGACTCCATAGCGCCGTTTAGTGTAATTGTTGTCCTGTTGGAGCACAGAGGAGAAGGGAGGCATCTCCACGTCTTGCCGCGACACTTCCTCTTTGTGAAGAGTCGAGGAGAATTACTTCAAACCAGCGACCTGACCACAACCAATAGAGGAGGAAGACGAGGCGGAAATCTCGCAGGAGGAAACAGGATTTCCATCTGAACTGTAAGCACACTAACCAAAATACTGTTTACCACCGTCATTTTATACGAATATACCATGAACGGAGATTAGAAACGATGTAAACTACTCTACTCTACTAGCGTTCATGTTATGACTTAAACGGAAAAGGTAAATGTTGAGGAACAGGTGCGCTGAGTTAGCGTTAGCTATCTCCACAGCGCACACGTATTTAAAATGCAAACTCACTCATTGTTAACAGTCATCTCAGTTCAATAACTTAAAAGTCTGATGTCAGTTACAGTCCATATATACCTCATAACAATCAATAACGCATTGGGTAACATTACCTTGTTGTCTCGGTGTTGAAGTTTAACTGGCTAACGCCTGCTAATCTGACTACTATTCAGCTTTTACTCGAGTTTAACAACACCAACGGTAAATCATTGGCTAAAACGCAGCTATTAACACGGGTGCGTTACGTTATTAACATGATTTTTATGAAATTAGTGTTGACAATCAGTGTTAGTTGTGTAATTAGCTTTAATAGTGAGAGGTAGGTTTAATGTAGTAGCTGTTAGCTCACCAACACCCTCACCTTTGACAGAAGATGTAGTAGTAAACATGGAGCTATAAGCATAAGCTGTAGCCTCATTAGCTATTCAACTTAAAGATTTCTTTAACAATATCCTTTTTATTTTCATGATTCGTTCATAGGAAACTCCTTTAAAACGACCGGTAAATGTGCTCACAGCCTTACTGTGTTAAAGCTTACTAGAGCTACAGGTCACATGCTACCTTGTAATCCTTAGATAAGCCGTGTGTGGTGCTTTTATAGAAGGGGCTTACGCATCTGTAGCTGCAAGATATTCAGTGAAAACCACACCTTTTTCTTTTTAAGCCAAATAAAATGCTCAATAATTGAACTTCGTTTAGGCTTTTTGGCTTCCTTCCACTCTAACACTTGAGTATATCACACAATAGAATAAACTCCCTTTTAAGCACAAGAACATTCCTGCTCTAATCATGGGATCTGTGTGGGGCAAACTGATTTTTCTCCCCTTTCTGTCACATGCCAGCTTCTCACATTTGTGTTAAACTAACACCAAACTGACAAAAGGTCTTTTACATGTGATGTTCACCCTCATGTTCCATGTAGAGAAAAGTGTTAGATGTATAAGTAAACAAAATGTTGAGCTTGCTTGTATTTGGTGCCACTAATGGACATCAACATTGTTTCTATCCAGAGGTTTTGAGGCTGCACAGCGCTCAAGTCCTTCTGCATCATGGGGGAACTCTTCAGAAGTGAGGAGATGACGCTGGCTCAGCTCTTCCTCCAGTCAGAAGCTGCCTACTGTTGTGTTAGTGAACTGGGAGAGATAGGGATGGTGCAGTTTCGAGATGTAAGTCACATTCATCCCATCAGCTGTGTAACCTATGAAACTTTCATTATCCTGCATAGCAAAACAAATTGGGCTTTGTCCGTCTTTGGCCTTTTGTGTACAAAATAACTCAATTTATAAATTAATTAATTTTTACCACATTCGATATATGTATTGTTTGGTTGGATATCTATAGATAACAATGCATATTTCAACATATTTATGTAAATAATAGGCTACAAAGATAGTTTTAATGATTAAGAAATTGTTCTCTATCATATACAGTTTACTTAAAATCAGCCGTATACTTTCTACTAATTATGTCAGCATCAGCCACCAAAAAAAAACTCCCATTCCATCAAACTATCATTTGCTCCCAATCCTGTTTGACATTTTCTACCAACTTACTTCGAAAGGTGTAAGTCATCAAAAAAGAAGACAATATCAGTAAAACTGTTGAGAAACGACATGCCTTCTGCATCATGTTCATCATGTGCTCACAGCTGACCCCTCATTCCACGCATACGAAAGCCCATTCCTGACAAGGCCTGAGGGAACCTTTGTGTAAAAGTATCAGCCAGGCGGTAACAAAAGAATGTCAGCAGTGTTGTCTTATTCATCAGGTTACTCTAAGCTTGTAAAAAAAGCTTTAATATTAAATGACAAGGTTTTTTTATATATATACTTTAAATGAAATTGAAATGTATCTCAAGTCACTGTGATATTTTATTTACATATTTATGTAGCCCTCAAACAAACAGTTTGCCTCAATGGGCTTTACAGTCTGTAGAAAAAGTGACTCCCTCTATCCTTAGACCCTCTCATTGAATGAGGAAAAACGCCATTATACAGACCCTTAAAGGTTGAAGCTGTTGTGTTATGACAGTATGTGTTTACTCGTGGTAGTTGCTTTGATAGTCTAATCTACTCTGATTGTGGAAATATTAGTCATGCACATTTTGTATTATTATTTCTTAATTATTATTTCTTCTTAAACATGACAGCTTACATTCTCTCGCTTGACCCTACATTATTATTGTTTTGGTTTTTTTTCTTGCAGCTAAACCCTGATGTGAATGTGTTCCAACGAAAGTTTGTCAATGAAGTGCGAAGGTGTGAAGAGATGGATCGCAAACTGAGTACGTGAGCTCACATAAAGCACTGCAAATTGATTATTCCATCCCAATACAACTTTGTCTAACTAATTATCATTTATCATTATCAATTTCTCACTTGCAGGATTTGTTGAGAAAGAAATAAAGAAGGCAAACATGGAAGTAGTTGACACTGGAGAAAACCCTGAAGTCCCCTTCCCAAGGGATATGATCGACTTGGAGGTGACTTCCCTCTCGCTCTCTCTGTCTCTCTTTCTTAAATTGAGCTTCCTGCCACTAACCTCTTTGTGTCATTTACCAACAGGCCACATTTGAGAAGCTCGAGAATGAGCTGAAGGAAATAAACACGAACCAAGAAGCCCTAAAGAAGAACTTCCTGGAGCTAACCGAGCTCAAGCACATTCTGCGTCGCACGCAGCAATTCTTTGATGAGGTCAGCTTCATTGCAACCACACACATTGAAAAACAATACGTTGTTTCTTTCTAACTCACTCTAAGCCAGGAAGAGAAGTGAGACTTAAACTTTGGTTTAGTTTAGTTATTTTAGTTTATGGTTATGGACAATAATGGTTTCAACTAAAACTATTAGATTTTAGTTGAAATTAGATTTCAGCTTTACATTGATGTAATTACTCTCAGACACACACAAAGTTTTGTTTATTCAATCATTTAAATGTTGTTAGCACACTGCTGTGTATAGTACTTTTGTTGTGCTTGCTTCTATGCACACTGTTCATTTGCCAGACCAAAATCCTTCCCTGTAAACCTTTGCCCTCCTTTAATTCCACTTCACTGCCTCCACTAGCAAGATTATGTAGACTTGCAGTCTTTAGTGATCTTTTACAAGTTGTTATGAGCTTTGATTGAGGTGAATCATTTAACCAGACACTAACAGTGACAGTTCAGCCATTAACCTGTGGAATTCTCTCCGGCACCCTTTCTTCTGTTTGTCTATATTTTATCAGGTACATGTTTTTTTTATTGTCAGCTTTCACCATCAACTCTCTCTGAAAATGCTGTCGCTGTAATGATTATGTTGCTGCTGTAACTGATATGTTTACCCACTCTGATTTTAGATGGAGGATCCCAGTTTACTGGAAGAAACAGCTTACCCCCTGGATCCTAGTGATGTCACCAGAGGAGCTCCTCTCAGACTGGGGTGTGTTGTTTTTTTTTAATTTAGTAATTTGACTTTTTTTTTTTTCAATTTTTGATTCCGTGGATGTGACCATCTGTGTCTAAAATTGTATTGTTAAGAACCAGCCAATCACCTCCCACACACCAGCTCAGACTGAAAGGCTTAAGACAACAGTGGCCGCCTACAGTGGAAAATCCTCATAAACTTGCATTCCTTTCTAGTGTAGACATTTCACTCAGGGTTGAAAACTATTTATTATTATTATTATTATTATTATTGTTATTATTATTATTATTATTATTATTATTATTATTATTATTATTATTATTATTATTAGGTGACTGCACTGAATTTGCAACATGTGGCAAATTTGACAATGAGTTCTTGCTAAGATTGTTGTGCAGTGTAGGTTCCTGTTCCAAGGAAAGTCACAGGGAAGGAGATGACACCATCATTATCATTGCAAATAAAGCAGTAAATGCCAGTGAGTGCAGGATGAGTCATCATATGGTTGAATCTGAAGGAGAGGGTAATTGCTTTTGCACTAAGTTCCTATCCAATCCAATTAACCCAATCAATCTGGAGCAATGGGTATTGGGTACCATAGTGACAGGTTATTGTCCGTCCACTTATTCCAGATTTGTAGCTGGAGTCATTGGCAGAGAACGTATTCCCACATTTGAGAGGATGCTGTGGAGAGTTTGCAGAGGAAATGTCTTCCTGAGGCAAGCAGACATCGAAGATCCTCTGGAGGACCCAACCACGGTCAGTTCCTAAACTAAAGTTTTTGTAATGTTTCGATTGAGTGTTTTCCTTCCAAACAACTGTGTGGATTTCCCTCAGGGTGACCAAGTCCACAAGTCTGTCTTCATCATCTTCTTCCAGGGAGATCAGTTGAAGAACAGAGTTAAAAAGATCTGTGAGGGGTAAGTGAATTGGCAAACATTTATTAGGAAGTATCAAGTAATCGACTTCGTCCAACAGGATCATTATTTGTATTATCCGTTTGCAGGTTCAGAGCCACTTTGTACCCGTGCCCAGAAACGTCTCAAGAGAGGAAAGAGATGCTTGCTGGAGTAAATGCTCGCATTGAAGACCTGCAAATGGTAAGGGAAAAATGATCTTGCACTCATAAACACCAACTTGTTCAAAACAGTCCTCTTTGCTTTTGTCTGCTCAGCATGATTTCTTCATCAGATAGTGGATCTGGTTGAAGACATTTCACAAGTTGCATGAAAAGAGGAAGAGGTCTGCTCTGAATGCAGTAGAAGTAAATAACATGCTTCTGCAGCCTGAGTCAGTTATGTTGAAGTGTGATAAACGCTAATACTGCAAGATCACTGCCGCAGTAACTGCTCGTATGAGACAGATACTTGACACTTAGCATGTATCTTTGTCTTTGTGGATGCAGTGTTATGCCTGTCGCTACGTGGGCTTGAGAGCTAAATGACAGAATGATATGAATGATGAGGAAGGTCAGGCTATTTGGCTAGCAATCAGCTATGTGTGTGGGCCATTAAGCCTCTTGACTGCCAATGAGACTGTGACTGTCTGCAGACAGCACAGAGTTTAGACATGCTGCTATTTGCTGAGAATGTCCTTTTAGTCATTCAAACCCAACATTGCTTGTTCTTCTTGCGCACATGCATCGTAAAGGACCGTCTCTCTTCGAGAGTCGCTGGGGATTGTTTGACAAAGTAGTGAGAGTTATGCAGCGTTCACAGCTGGTTGAGCTGTGAAAAGGAGCAGCTAAAGAGATGCATTCAGTGACCCTGGATATATTTATTTTGTCACATCTGATGGTTCCACAGTTTTGAGTTTAGGAGTGGCTTCAAGATGCATTCAAAAAACCTTGAAATCCACTAAACCAAACCTTGCTGCTAATACCACCTTGTGGTATTATGCACCATTATGGACTATAACTCTTTTTTTTAATTAATGTACAGTCAATACACACAAATGTCAAGAAGAATATAAATGATATAGCGCTTGTCACCTCCTCAGGCTAGCCCAGCCATTGTGACCAAACCCATTCCAAACAGGAATATGTTTTCTAAGCACTTGTCAGCATCCGCCTTAGACAAATATTTTTGGGTTGGGTATCCAGGCTCTGCTGA
The DNA here is from genome assembly GCF_958295425.1 of Solea solea. Lineage (NCBI taxonomy): Eukaryota > Metazoa > Chordata > Actinopteri > Pleuronectiformes > Soleidae > Solea > Solea solea. Next base: position 9,426,457 of record NC_081149.1, on the reverse strand, counting down.
GACCACACATCCCATATTTCTAATGAGAAGTATGGGATATGTATATTGTATTTCTAATGGGGGGGGGGGGAATGCCACTGCCCTTTAACTGACAAGTTACTGCTCACTTATACCAGTAAATGTAAACCCTCTCTATGAATAGCCAGGAATGTATGATTCATTGCTGCTATTTTTATTTGTCCTGTTATGATGAGCCTTTTCTCGTTGTGATGGATAACATTAATTATTTGAATCGCATAAATCTTACCAATGCTGACAGTAATATAAATGAGTTACAGACAGATGCAACAAATGCTGCACAAAATCAGAAATTAATAAAACGTACAAATGACAATAATCTGTGTAGATTCTTATTCATACATCTCATTCATAGTTATCCAAAACTACAACTGGACTTGTAGATCTAAGACAGTCATGGAAAAGATGTTCTGACCAAAACCACCTTTGTGTTTGTCTCTAAAGGTGCTGAACCAGACAGAGGATCACAGGCAGAGGGTCCTGCAAGCTGCAGCCAAGTCAGTGAGAGTGTGGTTCATCAAAGTGAGGAAGATGAAGGCCATCTACCACACCCTCAACCTCTGCAACATTGATGTCACTCAGAAGTGTCTGATAGCCGAGGTGTGGTGTCCCGTCTCTGACCTGGATTCCATTCAGTTTGCTCTGCGCAGGGGGACGGTGAGTCACTGAGCAGCAGTTAATGGAGACTATTTGGCACAACATAAAGACAGCCACTGCATAAAGTCACCAGCCATGTTTATGCATAGGACCCCATAGAACAGCTCTGACTGGTTGAGTGACAGACTCCACAAATCCTCCTGAGGTGTTATCCTGTGCTCTCCGACACAAACACATTATAGTTTGCTCCATCAAGCCCTCTAAGTGGCGCTTTTGTGGATCATATGTTCAGCATTTCTAGAACAACCCACATCATTTTGATCAGTCTCAGATCTGGTGGCAACGCCTAAAAATTCCTAAACTTCCTCAAACCAATTCCTGAATATTTTTCACAGGTCTTCAGAACGAGGCCACTTCAGTCAGTTAATACAGTTGTCCTGTAGCCTTGTATGAAGGTGGTTTCTGATAAATAACAGGCTGTTAAATCCTCATTTATATTAACTGAGAAAGCAGCAGGATGCATCTTATCTTTGTGTGGTTAGCTTTCAGCATTCTCAGAACACACGCCTTTTCCTGAAAAGATACCACAGCAAATTAAACCAGGATTTCTAGTGAATTTTGATTTCTGTGAACATCAAATTGATTGCCGAAATAATCATATCTTGATGACATTGTTCTCTGCACTTTAGGAGAAAAGCGGCTCCACTGTGCCCTCCATTCTCAACAGGATGCAAACTAAACAAACTCCACCCACCTATAACAAGACAAACAAGTTCACCTCTGGCTTTCAAAACATTGTTGATGCTTACGGAATCGGCAACTACCGGGAGATAAACCCTGGTAAGCGTGCACCACACCTTTCTTTGTTCATGGTGTTCTTACCATGAACACCATCGCTGTTATACTTCATCTCCTATGGCATCTTTTGTTTGAAAAAAAAAAAAAAAACTGCTGGTCGTAGTATTTAAAATACAACCACATCGCTCATTATCACTGTGTTTGCACATGCCAAGTTTCATATGTGTCATTCATTTGTCCTTTCATCTGCCACACCACCTACTACTCTACTGCGATACCTGCCTCCAGCGCCATACACCATCATCACCTTCCCTTTCTTGTTTGCGGTCATGTTTGGTGACGTGGGCCACGGGGTGCTCATGACCTGTGCTGCCCTGTACCTTGTGTTGAGAGAGAACAGGCTAATCGCCCAAAAGAACGATAATGAGGTATGAATCCCATCATCCCCATCTCATCAGTCCAACACCATTCTTACAGGTCACATTTATGCTTGTAATAACAGAGATGAAGCTTTCCAGAAACATGTCCGTTTGTCTTGCTTTCCACAAGATTTGAATTGAGTTAATGTCTGTGGCAGATGTTTAGCATGGTGTTCGCGGGGCGCTACATAATCCTGCTGATGGGAGTCTTCTCGGTCTACACGGGTATCATTTACAACGACTGCTTCTCCAAATCGCTCAACGTGTTTGGCTCTGGCTGGAGTGTCAGGCCTATGTTTGATCAAAAAGTGGGAGGCAACTGGACGTAAGTGTCATTGGCAATATCTGAAATGGAGCTCCAACCCAGGGACTCCTGTAGGTTTGCAGCAATGAATATGACAACAAACTGATTGGTGTTTTCTCACGTTCAGGATGGATACACTTGAGGGCAACCGAATTTTACAGCTGGACCCAGCGATAGATGGAGTTTTTCGAGGGCCGTACCCCATTGGCATCGATCCGGTGAATATATTTATGTTTTGTGATTAATATTCAGAAAATTCTGCCGAGTATAAAGAAGCTTTGATATTGCACAAGATTATATATTAGTTAAACATCAGATATAATTTATTGCTCGGGTCTAAGTCCTCTTTCATACTTTCCGTGTTCTGTGTTCACAGAGCCGTGCGTACACACTAACCTCAGTACAAAACCACTGTTCCACAGAGTTGGTCTGGCATTCTACACGTGTACTTAGAATCCCACATTCTAGTCCATTCCAATCTAATGGCCTGGAGCACATGCAGTTGACATGTAAACTCTGCACATTCACAAAATCTGAGCTGGGCGGGGGGGGGTTAGTTATATTATATTCATAATGACATAGACCATCGTGGAACAGATTGGTGTAATTTATGAACTGCACTAATTGGCAGTGCTAAATGTGTCTATTTTATATAATTTGACTATCTTGCCTTTCAGATATGGAACATTGCAACCAACAAGCTGACATTCCTGAACTCCTTCAAAATGAAGATGTCGGTTATCCTTGGAGTCATTCACATGCTGTTTGGAGTCTCTCTTAGTCTCTTTAACCACATGTGAGCTTTTCATCCACTTATTTACACGACCATTGTTCCTTCCTGGTAACATTTTGGTAACAGTTTTGTTTGTTTGTGGTTCCCCGCAGTTACTTCCAGAAGCCGCTGAATATCTACATGGGGTTTATCCCAGAGATTGTCTTCATGGCCAGTTTGTTTGGTTACCTAGTCATTCTGATCTTCTACAAGTGGCTTGCATTTGACGTGTTCACCTCCAGGGAAGCCCCCAGTCTCCTCATTGCCTTTATCAACATGTTCCTCTTCAGCTACGGCGACACACCTCTTTACAGAGGACAGGTCAGACCTGTGTCATTTACAAACTTCCATGTTTCTGTCCTCAAAAACAACCACTGAAAGATAATTGTCCTTCGTTTATCTTCTTTCTCTTGGATTTGTAGATGGGTGTACAAACGTTCTTGATGCTCCTCGCCTTGGCATGCGTTCCCTGCATGTTGATAGTGAAAACGCTGATACTGCGACGACAACACCTGTGGCGGAAAAATTTGGTAGGGTACAATGGGCAGGCAATGCTATTACGTTGTGGAATAAAATATCTTACTAGTAACGCAGAAGGCGATCCATTTGTTTATCCTTTCTTAAATGTGACAGGGTATGCAGAACTTTGGAGGCATCCGGGTAGGCAACGGGCCCACGGAGGATGAGGCTGAAATTATCCAGCACGATCAGCTCGCACAAAATTCTGAGGAAGAACCTGAGGTAAGAGAGACGTGTCTTCATAGCGAAAGCAGGAGTAACGTCAGGCCAGAAGGTACACGGGTTATAAGATCACATCCTTGAATAATTCAGTCACTTTGACCCAGTTGGAAACAAAAAGCGATACCTGATGTCTCCAGTTCCACTGTGGCAATACGAACATGAATTATGGATTAAGGACTGGTTTAGCAGAAATTTATACTTCCCCACTTAACAGCCAGTGGCCACAGGCATTTTTTTTTCAGTTTACCTGTCCACCTGTTTTTTCTTGTTCCTGTGGTCACAATATCTAATGAAGGGGATTTCTCTAAAAGTCAATTCAAATTATCACTGTTTAACATTTTGCTTTGTGAATGTAATGTTTTAGGAACAATTCCTTCATAGCTTTGGTACATGGATCACTCAGATGAAGTGAAAATATTTTGATGGACAAAGATCAAAAGTCACTATGATCTCAGAAAACCCCTTTTAATAAGGATTCTTTCAGCTCGAGTCATGGGTTAACAGTTATGGTGGCTTCACTGCTTAACTTCAAATTATGAATCTGTGTAGCCAGGAGCTGCATTGGTCTGCAAAGACCTTCAAGCTTCCATTGTCCATACTTGTCCAATACGTGGAAAGCTTTAATGTTACCATAAATTGGATGAATTGATAACTGTTAATCTTAAAATTGAACTTATACAACATTAACTGTTGCAGATTCATAATTTCATTCTAAAGTGCACATGTGTGGTTCCCCTTGTCTGTATTTAAGTTAACTGTTTTTTCTCATTACTTTCCTTCCATTTACTCATGTCTGTCTGTCCATCTGTGTGTGTATCCGTGTGTGTGTGTGCTGCCAATAACCAAGCGTTGCCTTTTGTCACCTGCTTTCAAGGCCCAAGAGGAGGAAGAGGTAGGACAGGATCTCACGCTGCGCCCCCCCACCCTGCAATTTATCCTCTCTTGTCAAAGTGCATGTTCAGCAAATTTAGTCTTTTTCTGCCTCTCCGTTTCCGCCCGCCGCTCTTAGCTGTGTCTGTCGTGTTTGCTAGTTGGTGGTTGGTCAGTGGTTTCCAGGAGAAGCACGGGGTGCACAGATTCCTCGAGCAGTGGGTGCCAGTAGGCCAGTGCTTCCTTTCAGTCTCGTGACGTGCATGAGGCATCAGCTGACCAGCTGATCTTTGGGTTCACGGAGTCTTAAGATGGTGTTGCTTTGTTCAATGTTGGGGGGGGGGGTTTGTGGCTCAACAGTGGCAAATGGTTTTTCCTGACAGTTATCTGATTAATCATGCACTCACAATGAACCAGAGTCCTTCTTTGTGGACCTCGGGACCTATTGTAGATATGTGGGTTTTCTACAGTTAAATGCTGACGTGTCTCTCTCCCCCGCAGTTTAACTTTGGGGATGTGGCAGTGAATCAGGCAATCCATACCATAGAATACTGCCTGGGCTGCATCTCAAACACGGCCTCCTATCTGCGGCTGTGGGCCCTCAGTCTGGCTCATGCACGTAAGTCCACACCGTCTAACCTCAGAGCAGCAGAAATGAAAGCCACGCACACGCACACACGTCATTTATTTATTTACATAACACTAACCAAAACCTATCCCTAACTTTAATTATAACCAGTTGTTACCGAACCCTAATCACAATTAGGGTTCCGGTCCTGACAAGGTTGGTGTTTTTGCCAGAAAAGCACACAAGTGCACGCACACACAAACTCACAGGGTTTAGAAAGAGCGCAATTATTTACCTAAACAGCAGAGACTTATTGCACATGATATATTGCAAATTAACTAATGTTCTCTTTTCTCGTATCTGATATAGATAAATAGCTGAACTGAAGAGTTCAATGCAGATTACGTGTTAATGTTAGCACATGCTTGGGATTTCTGGCAACCTTTGGTTGCTGTTGTACATGTCTGGTGCACACTCCTTTGCGCTAGATGTGCTGCAGCGAGTCTAAACGAAGCTTGATGCTGTCTGTATTTAAATGCACTGCATGCTGTACCTCTAAGTTGTATAATGTGTGTTTTGCATGTCTCGTGCACAGAGTTGTCGGAGGTGCTGTGGACCATGGTGATGCACATTGGCCTCTCTACCGCCAGCATTGGAGGATTCGTCCTTCTGGCCATAGTCTTTTACTTCTTCGCTATTCTTACGGTTGCCATTCTCCTCATCATGGAGGGTCTGTCTGCCTTCCTGCATGCACTGCGACTGCACTGGTGAGCTCAGCACTTTCCACAGAGTTGTTTTATGAACAACACATTTAGTGTTTACTTTTTTCTCCCTTGGGGAAAACCTGGGTGCAGCATGAATACACACTCCCTTTTCCCCAACTCCCACGAAACCACCAGCAATCACAGAAAACAAACCATTTTAAAGGTTTGTTAAGGTCTGTGGGTAGCCTGGATGTAAGTGGTTTAAGGGAAGTCCCACATAACTACAAGGCTTCAGTCTTATATTCTGCAATCTTTTTCCTATCAGCTCTGTTAACTTTGAGCTTAGACTCATGGTCCATCTACACCAGAGGAGTTGCTTTTGTTGTGAATTCCATTATAAGAACTACAGAGCTATAGCTCCATCTGGTGGTGGGAGCTTTGTTTTGTAACTTTAATCCAATCACACAGAAAATAATGTACAGATAAGAGGCAGCTGATTCTGTCTGAGAGAGGCTGAATACAATTTTTCTTAACTTGAAGCAAAGCTATGCAACTTTTTTTTTTACCTTTAAAATTAAAGCCTCAAAGACATTTTGTAAGTGGGACAATGGATCCTCTTTTATAAAAACTGGGAGGTTATCAAACGTCTGCGTTTGTTGTGGTGCGTGTGCTACAGCGGCACACATCTTTACAGTATAGTTTTAGTATCTTTGATGAAAGTTATTGAACACATATGAACATGTTAAATACACAGAATTAACAGGATAATCTGAGTAAAAGTCAAGTTTCTGTGATCCATCGGCTGCCACAGTTGCTCTGACTTCTTGTGGCCACAACTGTCACAAATCTAAGTAACCATCAGACTTGGATGTGTCCTCATTACAAACTAACCGGTTGTTTGTTCCCCGTCACGCTCACTTTTTCCTGGCCCGTGACCTGGAACCTGTCACATTTTGCCATTTCTGTCACGTGTGTGTGTGTGTGTGTGTGTGTGTGTGTGTGTGTGTGTGTGTGTGTGTGTGTGTGTGTGTGTGTGTGTGTGTGTGTGTGTGTGTGTGTGTGTGTGTGTGTGTGTGTGTGTGTGTGTGTGTGTGTGTGTGTGTGTGTGTGTGTGTGTGTGTGTGTGTGTGTGTGTGTGTGTGTGTGTGTGTGTGTGTGTGTGTGTGTGTGTGTGTGTGTGTGTGTGTGTGTGTGTGTGTGTGTGTGTGTGTGTGTGTGTGTGTGTGTGTGTGTGTGTGTGTGTGTGTGTGTGTGTGTGTGTGTGTGTGTGTGTGTGTGTGTGTGTGTGTGTGTGTGTGTGCGCGCGCGGTAGTGCACAGCAGTGCGCGGCTCCATAACACAGCACAGACGAGTCTTTGTTTCCCCGCGTTATAGTCTTTGTCTGGCTTTGCTGAATGTCATCCTGGGTTTAGAATCCACTGGCACATTGACAGAGGATGCCTGTGGTCCAGCCACTCTGCTCTATAATTGTCCTTTTAATCAGGAATTATGAGTGAATCAGCTTTCACTGAATGAAAGACATTTTTAGCTCAGTGATGCTTATAATAAGGCAATCATCATTTATTTCTAAATGCTGAATGTGGTCACATGGGTTATAATGTCTGACTGCCAAAGTAAAGGTGGACAAAATAAAAAAAAGAAAGTTTTCACTTGTCAAAGAGGTGTACTTGTTGACCTAACCCACATAACAGTTAAATATAATTAATTTCATTTATTTATTTGCTCCAACCAAGACAGAAATGCAACAATAATACAATCATCCACAAGAAAACTTATTATACCTGCCCCTACTCTAAACTGATATAATCAAATAATGGGCAGTTTGCCTGTTTCCATTATATATAATTTCTGTAACAATCATTATATCAAATATCTCTATTGTCAAATGAGTTCACACAATCCTGATTAAGCCTATCAGCTCCACATGACTCTTTCCATGTTTCTCACTGTCTCACAAAAAGTTTCAAAAGTGAATTCTTCTGCGTAAAAAACACTACGTCAATCAGCATTTTGACGGGATAAATGACTCCTGTCCCCGTTGTGCACTGCTACTGTAGGTCTGATCAGGTCTGATAGTATTGCCTGACAGAGCCTGTTTTCAAATGAAGGACGCAGCATACTAAGACCCAACAGAGGTAAAACAACAAGTTATGCACTGTAGCTTTAAAGCAAGGCTCCGTAAGTCTCAAAATGATAAAAATAAATAAAAAAAGAGCAGGCTATACTTTGACGATAACAATGAAAGGGATGTGACGGTTGCATTTTTTTTAACAAAGCCCTGCCCCCAAAACAATGGAATTTGAAATTTGGCTCTACTTTCTCTGCCACTTTTCTATGACTGCTTAACTTACTAACTTCTGGTCATTGTCTCTTGGTCAGCAGTGAATTCCTCCTGGTGTTGCGCTATGAGACATGAGCAGGGTCTGCACAGTTAGGCCAAAGTCATACTGCATTCCATGTCTGCAGACAGTTGCTACGTATTAATGCTTGCACGTGCATGGTCGTGGGAACCATTCATGCTAAAAGAATGACTGTGTCAGCCAGTCATTCTAGTCCTGGTGATTTCTTGTCATTTGTGTGTCCTTGTGTTCATGGGCCTTGTTTAGACTGCAGCCCAAATCAGATTTCTGACCAACTGTTCACATTATAAATTGCACACCCCATTTGCGTGACATAGTCTAGTCTCTCACATGGATTTCTATAGTTACAGACCACACCCCAGAAAACAAGTAGTCAAAATGGATGACAGAAATCTGTTCCAAATGGTTATGAGGATCCATGGCACAAACTTTATTGACTTCCACTGTGTCGGATCTTGTGTTTTTTAGCTGCCCCCCCCCCAAAAAAAATATAATGTCAGATAAGCTTGCCTGGGTGCACCCTGGCGAGCCTTTGCAGATACATTGATGGTACGAACCAATGCAGGTTGGTTCAAGTACTGAACACCAACCAATTATTCAGCGGTCTTGATTAGTCATGCTTTTTAATAGCATTGTGAAGAGACTACAAAATGGCCTTGTACATAACCAAAGAAAGCTTTAAAAGGTACTTTACAGTCTGTGCATGTTTAGTAAGCTAGTGCATATCATTGTAAACGTACATGAAGATACCTTCATGTCTAAATATGTTTGTTTTCTCCTCCTTTCACCATCTGAGCAGTTTTACAAGAAAACATGAAGTCGTGCACAGTACAGACACACTAGTGAATGGCAGGTATATGCGGCTGCTCAGTTATAAGGTCACCTAGTCATCACTTTTTTTAAAAATAGAGCCTGATCAGTTTCCAGAGGGGAAGCGGCTTAGATATCTTGGCCTCCAACAGCAGAGCTGCAGACATGAGCGGGTGCAGACTGTGGAATGAAGAGCAGAGGTCAACGGCCACAACTGCACCGCTCAGCGTTACACAACCTCAAAGTCATCATCATCATCATCACCACACTGCTTGCCAGACTCCCCGGTCATTGTTTTTTTTGTGTGTCTTCCCAGGGTGGAGTTCCAGAACAAGTTTTACACGGGCCAGGGCATCAAGTTCCTCCCCTTCACCTTTGACAGCATCTTGGACGGGAAGTTTGAAGAATGAGCTCCGAGACCTTTTTCCCTCCTCTTCAATTAAAGTTTTTCTTCCTTTCAGTATCTTGTGTCTTGTTGAGGCGTGATTATTTTTTCCATTATCTTGGGTGTTACCGCAACTTCACAAGAGACCCGACGACTATCTGTTCTTCTGCTGTTTGTTTGTCCACATTCAGTCGCTAAATCTGAGAAATCTACTCACAATGTACTATTTATTCATTCCAGAGAAAATAGCGTTATCTGCAGCATCTGTCATTCATGTCTTGTCACAGTTGTTTTACCTGTTTTATTTAGTCTAATGTTATTTATGCAAGATTCTTGCAACAAGAAGTGCAAATAATTAAGTGGGAGTGTTGCAATACAGATCTTAGTTTCCTGAATGATCAAATACTCATTCACAGTAAACTGACCATTTTTCTATTGGCATTATTCTGCAGCAACAATCAACAACTTGTGCAGAAAACACCAACACCTCTATTTAATTGCACACTGACTGTAGCGCTATAAAAGGGAATACAACTTACCTTAAAACAGGACGTCGGTCTGCGCCTTTTCCGTTGTGTTCTGCCGCTTATCTGTTTTCTTTCAGTCTGCACAGAGAGAGAGTGACGGTGAAACTGTAGGTGAATGTTCTGAAACGCATGATAAAATGATGCAGCCCAGTTTGTATTGTAAACTTCTGTTCCCTATTATGATATTTCACTTGTACGTCATGGTAAAAGATGTTTTCCTCACACGTAGAAGGGAGTCAGAGCGGCAAAACGGCTCGGATATAAATAATCCTCCACCCTCAGTTTTTAAGCACCGGCATTAATTGTACATCTCTCTGTCAATAAAGTAGAAACCTGGTTTAAGTTGTGCATGTTTTTCTTCTCCTCCCTCACACAAACCTCATGCAGCAGAAGTGGAGGAAAGCCATTGTTTATGTCCAAAATAGGAATAAAAATTTATTTATCTTCTTTAGTGGTTTTAATGGACCACATTTTACAGCAGCCAGGAAAAACACAGGTGTGAGTAATCAAGCTAATTATGGCTGCCTCAGTCTCTGTGTCATCGTTAGTGTTAATTAACTAACACCTGTGCTTGTCCTTCTGAAACATGGTGGAAAAGGTCATGTTTCCTGAATAACGTTGATCAGAGTTTCCCAAACCTTGACATGATGAAGTTATCAGATAAAGAAGATGAAAGATCAGGGGAAAAATGGTCAAATATTCCACTTTGACAATATAGTTTCACACATTTAAGATGAACTTTTCTGGCGTGAATTAGTTGCCAAATATCAGCGATTTATTTATTTATCAAATCGTTATCGCTAAATTGTTACAGCCCTAAAATCCTCGCTGCAGTAAATTCTTTTTATTTGTAAATAGATGAGCACGCTCTTTAAATCTTAATTGAGCTGATTACTGCAAAATATATTTTGACATCATACAATCCAAAAAATAAAATCCATCCATCCTCACCCTCTTTACAGTGACCTCGACTCCTGCACTTTTAATGTCATGTGAACATTATACACTGTTACAGTAATGTTTTAGTCTAAGTTATTGTTTGTTGTGACCTGATGTGTCACTGTGTTCTTCCTCCTCTTGGTGGTGCTGTTGAGTCGACGGTGTGACAGTTGTCCATGAGCGAGAGAGAGACAGAGAGAGAGAGAGAAAATCTCCAGCTCAAGCCAATAAAAACACTTACAGTAGTTGACTTCTTTTTATTGCCTGTTCTGCTGCTGCTGTACTTTGCGCCCGACATGGGACACTGGAGATTTATTTGGCAACATAAAGGGAAATGACCCATAGAAACAGTGACTACATATATATATGTTGAAACTACATTTACAGTTGTTGTACTATAATGGTCCTTTTCTTTAACATGTCACTTATCGCGTGATTGCCTGGTTTCTCCCAGCCTCAGCGTCTCCAGGCCATGACGTTATAATGTCCATACAGAAGGAGCCTTTTATTATGTCCTACACTGATTTTGAAAGTGTTAAATTGATTTTGTCAGCTAAGGGGAAGCAATGAACTTTACACAATATTATATACAATTTTTTAAAGTACCTGGAATGCAGAATAGCCTATGCACTAATGTACCTCACTTATTGAAGCTGGGCAAAGTGTTTTTACATTACTGGTGAATTCCTTATACACAAGTAACAAAAGTCTCATCTATAAAATTTAGATGTAATAAAACATAAACGTGCCCCAGATATGTACTTACACTGAAGTAGCAGACCACAGTGCAATTTAGTTTTATTCAAAAACTTTTTTTTTATTTATATGTAAAAAAATTTTACATATAAATAACATTTGAATTAGGATTTTCTGACGTGTGACTGTGAGCACAGTGTGTACCTGCACCACAGGAGGCCTGGCCATAAAAACCTTCTCAGGAACATCATGTTCTCTGTCTCGTTCTTAGCCACAACATCTCCGAGTAATAGCAGTGCTCTTTATTTATCTAACTTTTTTAGCTCATTTAACTTGATATTTCCCAGCGTGTCAAGTGTAACCATGAGTGAGAGCGAACCCCCCAGAAATCTTGTCATGTTTACAGTTTCAAAGCTCAAATTCCAGAGAGATTGACTCTATTTCTTTTGCTCCTTTATCTAAAGCAAACACAAACTGCACTTTAGTTTGACGATGTTGTGTCTCTTGTAAGGTTACGCTCATTTTTCTTTGGGATAACAGAGAGGATTTTGCAGCTGTAAGAGCTGTGCAGGGTCTTGGTCTCCAACAACTGAAAAACGAGTAAGACCTCGTTGAAGAAGGTCAATCTACAGCTGTGGCCTTCAAAGGGAAATCCATACATTAGTGTTTATGACTGACCAGAGTCCAGAACCTGGAAGATGATGTAAGTTTAAGACGCTGCACTGACTTCAGTTCAATGAGGACGTCCAAACTCCAACCTACCAGGCCAATAGAAATGATATATTTACTTAAATGGCCGTCATGAGGACTGTTCATATCAGAAATGTGCAATAGGAGTACAAAACATGTTAACACACACAAACAACAAACTCAAATGACCTGGCAGCCATTGGGTGTCTAGCTTGGTCAGTAGGGAGCCAGTGAAGTGAAGAAAAGTCAAAATCTTTGAGAAAAAAGGTATTGAATGAGAATATTTATGATGATATTTCACAATCTGCCTTAGCCCCTAATTAACCTAAACCCAATTCTAAACCTTACCCTAAAACCAGGTCTTAACCCTGAAAAAACCCTTTAAAGTTGTTTGGCCCACACAAAATGTCCCCACAAAAACATGTTTTGGACCTTATACAAGTAACATTGTATGCTAAAAAAATTATGTATGGGAACTTTTTTCACACAATAATGATGGTTCACTGCATATTATTCCACTTATTACATATTTAGCTCTCTGGAAAACTATCATTAGACACAAAATATGTAAAAATGACAGTCAAAGCACAAGCCGTCCACCAAGTTGACGCTGACAGATTTGCAGCCGTCTCTTACTTCCCCTGAAACGGTCTGTAGAATGTTGTAAGTGACCAAAAAGAATTTAGCAATCAACCCAGCCGTGTAATAACCTTTAAAGACACAGTATATTCTGTATTTTTGAAATGTTTTACATAGCTAACAATGCTAGCTAGCATTAATTCAAAACCCCAAAGGATGTCAGTTGAAGCTACTTAAGCTACTTAGAGATTTTCGAATGTTTGCACACACTTTCATGCAAATCCTGACAATATTTTCCAGGTATTTCAGTCGGGACTGAATTAAACGCTGACAGATTCACTGCACGTCACCACAATTAGGCTAACACAAGACCTCCTAACGTGTACTTTGACTTCCAGAGTGAAAATGTGGAGGTGACACAGTCTGTCCACACGTGGACTTGATGCCTCTTGATCCACCTGCAGCACGGCACAAGTGAAGACAAGTGAAGACAAGTGCCGTGCTGTCAAGAGGACACTGCAGACAAGTTGTCCCATCAGGAAGGATCTTGGCCGACAGACGCTTATGTTCCTGCGTTCATGCATGAGTGACAATCTGCTCCGTTCTTCTCCAGGTGAGTCTGGGAGACCGGAAGCCTCTTTTTTCTCAAAGGTCTCTTGAACCTTTCCACACAACTGGAATTGTATTGCCAGGTGATAACATTGTTTTTCAAAGACAACTTTCCACGCCCTCCCTGACCCTTAGCTATTGTTTTCAGGCTGGGTTTTTTTTTTTCCACACACACACACACACCGATTTGTCCGATTACATCAGGAAGTTTGCAGACAATATAAAAAAAAATGCTGCACATGCACATACATGCACATTATCTCCGCGTGGAAGCAGGTTGCATAACATTAAAAGGCCGGAGAGAAGGAAAAAGGGGGGAAAAAGAGAAAAAGAAGTGACTTAAAAAGATGTGACAGTTGACTTTTTGACTAATTAATTTTTCCTGGCTCCGGGGGGACACATTCTTGGACGCAACACGTTCCATGAAAGAGTCGCCAAGTTCCTGAAAAGGATGCAGGCTTTTATCTTCGTTTAAAGAGACAAAATAACTCAAAATGATGACAAATGAACAAGTGGGGGCAAAGTCTGTCAACACTTTGAACAACTTTCAAGTGTGTTTCGAGTTATTTTTGCTCACTTTGATGAGTCCCTAACATTTCCTCTATAGCACCACCATGAGGTGATGTGATAAACTGCCAAAATACAAAAAAAACAAACTCGCTGACCATCCTATTGGTTTTCTTTTCAGTTACCTGATTCTGTCCAAACTTCCACATCTTTCCACAAAGCTATTTGAAAAATAGTTTGAATGGGTTATAAATATTAGCGCGGAGAAATGACTTATGTAGGCTGAATTATAGTTGAGTTAATTAACTCTACTTCGTGGAATTGAATCCATGTACGTGTGTTTGTGTTCTTGTATGGGTGTCTTTGTGAGGACCAAAAAGCTAAAAAAGACATTTTGGCTGGTCCTCACGTTCTGTCACGACCTTGAAAGGTTTTTTTGGGGGGTTAAGACTTGGTTTTAGGGTTAGAATTAGGTTTAAGTTAATGGTTAGACATTTAGTTGTGATGTTTAAGGTTCGGGTAACGGGCTAGGGAATGCAGTGACTTATGTTATGTTGATGTATTTGTATTTGTTACCTCTTTAGGACCTTCTCTGGCACTGGTCTTATCAGGACCAGTGGTCCTCATGGAGACCACGATCAATAAACTGGTTCTAAAAGGTCAACACCGCATTTCTGAGACACCAGTTAAGTTTAGAGCTAAGATCTGAATTGTGGTGAGGTTAAAGTTAGGGTTAGATATTAACTGGTTGTCGTCAAGCACTTTGTTTAGGCTGCCCAACAGAAGAACAGCTGCACAGACATGTGTGTATGTGTGTGTGTAACCCTCTAATCCAGCACCATAGTAAATAGTGCTGCTTGAAAACACCGAGACCAGAACCTGTTCCCAGTCAGTCCAAAATCCTGGACTCCTTCCCGAGCTGGTAGCGAGCGAACGGACAGAGTTCACTGTGGGTACTCAGGCAAGTGTGCATGTGTGTGTGTGTGTGTGTGTGGGTGCAGTTTAGGTACATGTGAGCAGGCATTCGCATGCTCTGCGTCCTTCAAATCCAAACAACAAAAACCTGGCAGTGTTTTTGTTTCTTTCCCTGAACTTTACCCACAGTGAAATTGAACCTTTTTGGAGATTAACTCAGCCGTGTCCCGTGTTTTGGTTGGATTTCTTGCACGGGCTTTTGGGTTGAAAAGTTCTCCCCGAGCTCAGTGTGTCTATTGTGTGGCTCTTTGGTTCTCCGCTGTGCCCCCGCGCTGAGGAAGGATACGGTCGCCACAGACAAGAGGGAAACAGGCAGCAGCATCAGGTCGTGCTGTTCTTTGTTGAGAGTGCTTTTGTTGTGCTTCACCCGTTTCCAGGCACAAAATAAATAGCTGCGCTCGACCAAAGGCATTTCCCCCTCTCACTGAACGCACCACCATGAGAAACATATTACCTGTGGTCACAAGTGTTTTGCCTGCTCTGGAAATTCACGCGCTCTCTTTCTGTTTTCATTTCGCAAGCATTTCTGGAAGCACGTTTTGTTTCCATTGTCAGCTCGGTCAGCACAGTAAGCATAGAAACATGGAGGATTTCAGCCGGCTGTTAGAGAAATGTGAGGATCTTTCTGCCTTGTTTTTAATTCTCTTGTGATTTACTTCTACCAACCAGTGATGTCAGGATACTGTAGCCTACAGTGTCTTTGGCCTGGCTGTTTCTGCAAACCACAGATACATGTGAAGTCACAACACTTACAGTTTTCTCTTTGTACATCACTGCAGACATGCATATCAACGTGATAGCATTTTAAAGGTCCACTGTGTCATATTTTGTGAGGGTTTGCAGGCAAAAATGTTGTATACTACCAATAACAGGCGTGTCCAAAGTCCGGCCCGCGAGCCAATCACGGCCCTCGTTCAGATATCTGACTCCAGATGTCAAGCAACGGACATTTCTTCACTCCTGCGCGGCTTGGATTTGATTACATTGCCATTTAAAATGATAATTGTGACAAGGACATTTAAATTATTATAAAACAATGAAACAAGACCAGGTTGAAAATGCATTAACATTAGAAACTGGTCAATGTCTTTATTTCGTTTCAATCTTTTTTTATTAGTTTTACATTATTTGCCACTCCTGGTGAGATTAGAATTTTGATACATGAAATGCAGAGATTAATGATCTGATTAGTGTAATCCAGCTAAGTATTAAAGATCCATATGAATGTTTTGAAGATTTCTCACCCTAACCTTTTACTCCGGAATGTGTAGCAGGAGCAAACTAATTTAGAGAGACCGGCTGAGCTGTCAGAGAGTGCTGTGGACCCCAAATGAGCACATTCCTAAGAGGATGCAGTGAAAATCATTTGATAAGCCGTACGTTGTATAATCAACGAGACGTCTATGATGTAAAGATGGACTGAGGTGATGTTTATGGAAGGGACGCGGGGGGTTAAAAGGACAAAGACGCTGGAGGTTGCTGGTTTTTTCAATCCCGGGGAGGACAGATGTTGTTTTTCGGACTCTTTCCTTCCACGCTCCGCTCTCTTGAGGTCTCTGACATGTTTCGTGGACTCTCTCCATAGTGGGCAGCGTAATCGGGAACATAAGCGTGAAGGAATTTGCTCATTATGTAAGGTGCAAGGGGGAAACTATGCTTCTGAGAACCCGAACAAGATCTGGAGATAGTGAGATTGAGGACGACGGAGACGGAGAACAACCGGAGCAGGAGGTCAGGCAGATGGAGCTCGGGGAATGCTTCCCTTCAAGTTTTATGATTGAAATAGGTCATTCATGGAGGCCACGGTCTGGCCGAGCAAATGAGATTTTAATTGAAATCCACTTTGCAACAACCTCCCAAACTGCTTCACAGATGCTGCACTGTGGATTTTTTGCAGTAAAACATATAAAAAAATATGTGTAAACACTCACCAGGCCAGTTTATTACATTCCCAGTACACCTAGTAAAGTTGCAGGAGAAGCTTCTGGTGTGGTCTTCTGCTGCTGTAGCCCATCTGCTTCATGATTTGACGGGTTTTTGCATCCAAAGATGATCTTCCTCATACCATGTCACCTTTCTATCATTTCAAGCCAGGCAGGCCTTTCTCCTCTGATCTCTGGCATCAACAAGGCATTTTTTTGCTCAGTGGATATTCTCTCTTTTCCATTTTCTGCAAACCTTAGAGATGTTTCTGTCTAAAAATCCAAGTAGACCAGCAGTCTCTGAAATAGCACCACCTGGCACCAACATCATGCCTCAAGGTCAAAGTCATTTAAATTTCCTTTCATCCCCAATCTGGCTCTTGGTTTGAATTTCAGCCGCTCATTCACACCATGGCTCCAAACAGTGAGTTGCAGCCGCGTGATTGGCTGAGCAGATATTTGCATTTAACAAGCAGTTGCACAGGTGTTCCTAATACTACTCTAGGAAGCCACTTTGATCAAGACACGGTCAAAACATGCTACACCTGTAAGCTTTTCAGCACAGACCAAAGTGCCATATGTTTAACGAAGAGTCCTTTTTGAGTAAATAGGACGAAGAAAAGTCTGATTACAGTCACGACACAAAACATTTCATACGGCAGCCGCAGTCGAAACATCACCTTCTCATCAAACAACGTTTGGTTGTGTACTTGTAAGTGGTAGTTTCAAATGTTACAGTCTGGGACGAGGCCTTTTCCAGCTCCTCAACAGGTTTACATTTGGAAATTCCACAAACCTCAAGGGATCAAAGTGTGGCTGCTGGGATGTCTTTGGGATGTGCGGCCGCCGGGTTACTCTGAGATTAAAAACAAGTACCTATATATATATATGTACTGTATATATATATATATACATATATATATAAACATCTGTCTGGTTATCTCTTCTGACAGTTTTTGTCTTTTACAGTCTCAAGGGAGACAAATGGGTCCTCATTATAGGGTTTAACACAAATATTTGCTGCTTTCAAAAACCATTTAGCCAGACCATAGGTTTTAATCCACAAACACCGCTGAAAGCAGGTTATCTGGATGTCACAGTGAGCTTTGGTCGGCCCTTGTGTTTGTTTGGATGTGCCGGAGTCAAGTGCTCCTTTGCACCAAAGAGCAGGTTTTGGAGTTCACTCAGCCGGGACATAAACTGTCTCCACATCTGTCTCAAATCACCCGCTAATGGTCACCTTAACTATCAAAGTCAAAACGAGCTGATTCCAGGAATCCGTCCTGAGAAACGGCGCTTAATCAACCACATCAATAACCACGTATGTTTATGCCTGTCGCCCTGTGTGTGTGTGTGTGTGTGTGTGCACATGGGAACAAATCCACCTCCTGCAGAGTCAAGAAATCCATATGGAGGAAAGGAGGTCAGAGACAAAGGACAAGGTTTGAAAAAAAAAACACATGGGAAGGAGGCCAGTTATGGACATTTCTTGCATTCCTTGGCTCCATGCAACAGGAGGATTTTCTTTAGGGGGGAAACAGTAAGTCCAGTCAAGAGCCACCAGAGCAGGATCCTGCAGGGAGCCCCGCTCTCTCCTCACTGGACACGGCACAGCTGAACTGGCCCGCTGCCGACCGCAAGAGGAAGTCCACATTAAAGCAGGAATTCAGGATATTGGAGGGCAGGGATATTGTTCAACCTGACACGAGTAAACACACTCAAGAGTGTGAGCGTGAGAGAGGTAGACAGAGGGAAAAGATAAACTACAATGGAAAACATTACCCTGTGTTCCTCCTCACATGCAGGGTGCTGGCATTTCCTGTGCTGAGAGGCTTCTGAATATTTATGGAAGACTGGTTCAAGAGTATACTTTTATTCCTTTTTCTTCTTTTCTTTTCTTTATAATTCTCCGTTTCTGTAAATAGAAACTCTGAGAGGGAAAACAGATGCTTCGCCAGTAAACTGTTCCAAGCATGGTAATCTGTTCTGGTCTGCTTTTCCACTGACGTAAAAAGAGACCCACAGGTTAACTGACCTGTGTGTGGTATCTCTGCTCGTCATCAGCGGCTAAAATGAACGATGGGATCGTGAAAACATACAGAGGGATAACAACGTATGATGAGGTGATACAAAAACATGTAATGGTGACCCTGTTGTTGCTTTGTATTAGAAACGATGGGTCAGGACGCAGGGACACACACTTTATGTGTTTAATCAAACGATTTCCGGGGGGAGATTCCAGGGATTTCAGACCTCACGGAAACTTATGTGAGTTAACGTGACTTCAGAATATATAAATAGTAGTAGTGTCGGCACTAAACTGTGAAGAAGTCAAGGCTGAGAAGACGGAATCAGTTACGGTTCTAAAGAGAAGTACACAACATCCGCTTCCCGCTCAACTCGCTCTCATTGGTTATTGCGTGTTTCCGCTCACGCTCCCAATCACTGCTTAAGTCACGTTTGACACTTACGATTTGAAATCGGGACGACTTTGATGACGTTAAATTCGCGTCTGTTAATCCCTCACATGACAGGATAATCTGTTCAAATCATCTTAAAACCGGAAGGCAACCACCGAACCGAAATCTGGTCAATTATCCTCAAGTGTTATAGAATTTAGCTGAGGCTGAAACACAGCAGTGCTCCACTTTTGTCCCCTCATGATGCTTAATGCCTTCCTCATTTAAGGCCATATTGAATCCCTTAAAATAACTACTAAAAGACAATGTGAACATGTTTGATCTACATCGGATGTTTAAATCACAAACTACCTTAAAAAGTCCAAGTTTCCCCGTCAGGACAACTGATCTATTTTTACTAAATTCATTATCCTGCAGATGTCCTTATCAAAAAACAATCAAACACAAAGAGTTTGAAAATGAGTTTGAAAAATGCACATGTATTTGTTTTTTGTTTTTCTTCTTGGTTACATTTTGCAATGCATGCCATCAACATTTATTCACTTAAACAGAAAGTCCACAGGGACAAGTGCAAACCTGCCTGAAATCCATGAGCAGAAAACAACAATAAGTACAAAATAAGACTCATATATATATATCGATAATTATGTTATGACATTCATACACTGGTAAAAAAAACAAAACAATTATCCTTACATATTATATCTAATACTAACTCACAATATACATTTCAGTACTTTTGAGAATTCTTTTTTGTTTCTCTGCTCCCGAGTATCTGAAGGCAAACATCACATATTTATACATCTCTGGGCTCTTCAGTTGACCATGTCATCGTTCATCTATTATAATAATAACAACAATTATTATAATAACAATAACAGTAATAACAAAAACCTCTGGCCACTCCCCCGCCCCCCCCCCAATCATGACTGATGTTAAAGAGCATGATATCTAGTGGCAACAATGCAGTTACGTACAAAAACAAAACTTGTGCGACTTGTGCAAGAGCCAACGGAACAAACAAAGTGAAATAATAACAATAATAATAATAAATGAATTTGTTGAGGTTGACAACGTGGCACTTTGTGGAAAACACGTGGCAAAGACAGTGGATGGTGGTTTGCATGTACAGTACGTGGTGACGGGTGACTGTGCCTTTGGTTGGTTACGATCACACAGAAATCCAACAACAAACTAAAAAAGTGCTCGATTGTCCTTATAAGAATAAGAATGCTACCATTTCCATGTCAAGAGTGGCTTTGTATATTTAAAAAGGGGCCAACGTGGTTTAACAGAACACATAAATAAGCACAACAACAATAATAATAATAATAATAATAATAATAATAAACAGTGGGTGGGGCTTCAGCGTTGGTGCCATCCTCTTCATTAAGCAGAACCACCTGTCAAAACCCTTCACTTCCTTCAAGAGAACTCACCACAGACGATATGTCTGGGTCAGCTGAAGCGTAACATGTTTTGATGAGCGCACACAGTGAGTGAAGTCGTTTCCCTGCCTCTTCTCTTCAAAAAAGGCTTCATTGGATAAAAAAACAAAAAAAAGGAGAAACCAGTGTGTGTGAGTTTGTGTGTGTGCAGGGGGGTGAACTACAGCCCCGCCGTTAAAGCCGAGCGCGGTTCAACTTTTTGTCACTTTAATAAAAAGGCAGCAGTGCAGTCCCGCGACACAGTCTCACGTCCCTGCCGTGCACTCATAAATCAGCACGGACACTCGCACACAACACACACATCGACCACACATTCACACAGAGGTATCAGACTACACTCAGCCGAGACATCACAGCAGTAGAAGCAGCCAACAGCAGGCGCGCAGCATCCACACAGCACGGCGCCGCGGCGTCACTTTCAGGCGCTGCAGGCTCACAGCGCTCGCTTTTCAAAGCCGTCCACTCCCATCGAGTTTGAATTTGTTCAGTCCCTTTCCTTCAACTCAGCACATCAGCTCCTGCTGATTTCGGGCGATTTCAGGTCGCGTGGGAAAGAGGGGCTCGCTGAAGGAGAAGGCGCCGCGGCCCGCTTTTAGCCCACTTTGGCCCGGGCACGCGAGGAAGGAACCGATCAAGTCCAGGTCGGGGGAGGGAGCCGGGCTCTCGGGCTCCGACTCGGACTGGCTCGTCTCCGGCTCGTCCAGAGACGAGGCCGACCTGGAGTGGAGATGCGGGTGGGAGTGGGGATGGGGGAGCTGGTTCAGCCAGGGGTGGTTGAGGCATTCTTCTGCTGTGGCTCTCTTCCTGCACACACAAACACAATAACAGTGTGGATGAGTGGAAATTCCCCAAACAGTTTACATAACCGACCGATCGCCTCGATCTTCGGCCCATTTTCTCGCAGACGTCGGCCGTATTCATTTTCAACGTTTGGTTTGGAAAAACCACACACACACAAAAAAGAAAACACATTTTGCAATGAAGATCCCCCCTAACCTCCCCCTCAACCTCCACTTAGACACCAAGGAATCTTCCACTTTTTCCAGTGTCACCACTAAACTGCTGCAATTAAATGATACGGACTGGAGGTTGTGGCAGAGGCTGCTGCTGCTGCTGCTGCTGCTGCTGCTGCTGCTGCTTTTCATCAACAAATTGTGGTGGCAAATTAAAAGCTCTCAGTTAGATTGATGCATGGTTAGAGTATGGTTTCATAGCTTCCTTTGGAAATCACCTTCCTTAGCTTTTTTTTTGTTTGTAAATTTGATTGCATCAGTGCATGGGCCAGTTTACGCTCTATATTGGCACAAAAAAAAGGAAGTGTTTTTTCATCTGTGTGGTGCAATTCTTGTTAAAACACTCTTTACTCATTTAGGTGAATGCTGTGACGCACTTCCGTGCTGACGCAGACCTGACTCACATCCTTGATGATGATGATGATGATGGAAAATTTGCAGTTTTATCTTTTAATTTTTTTTTTTAATGTCACGCAGCCTCACCTGGGGTTTTTAACCAACAAGGACTTGATGAAGTCGACAGCCAGAGAGGAGATGCCTTCAAACGTGTCCAGTGAGTAGTCTACGTTGACTTGGGAGATGTTGAGGAACGTCTCCTGCTTGTCGTCTCCCAGGAAGGGAGACTCGCCTGTGAGCATGACGTAGGTCAGGACCCCGATACTCCTGGTAGAGGAGGAAGGGAAAAAAAAAAAAGACGTGAACAATTTGTGACATAGTGTGGCACAACACATTTGTCTTCCTCTATGCTGCGGTTAGTCACTAATGGATGAATATTAAACACAAACAGACGTTCTGTTGTCTCGTTTGGTTTCCCTGAGCGTTTGCTAAGTATTTGTGTGTCAAATACACATCATAAAATGCAAAAACAAAAAGACAACACACTGGCGAATGAGGAGTACCAAATGTATAATAACATATAACATATCTTTATGTTACAAATAACATAACAATAACATATCTTTAAGGAAAGATGTAAAATTTTGAATCTGCATCACGTCACGGTCCTAATTACGTCTTTATTCCTAGACGTAAGGCAGAATACTAAACGAGTCTTGCATAATGTCATTAGTTGCAGTCGTTTACTCACCACATGTCTGTAGCAGTGCTTATGGGTTCATAGTTGAGGATCTCTGGCGCTGCAAAGGAACACACCACTCCAATTAGTAACGATAAAAAACGACACTCGGTGAAGTGAAAAGACTCCAGGTGACCGCGGAGGCCGGACTCACCCACATACTCTGGTGTACCCAGGATTTCCCTGACTTCTGTGAGGTTGTCCATGCGCCTGGACAAGCCAAAGTCCACGATGCGGATGTCCCCCAAGGGTCTGGCACTGGTCAGCAGGACGTTCTGAGGCTGGAGGGAGAGAAAAACGCACGGATTAGATCGAAGAATGTTACGACTGATGATTATTGAAGGAGCCTAAGCTCTGACAGCGGAGATGGTTCAGTGAAACGCTGGTTGGACCGAGTCCAGCAGGATCTGGGGCCTCTGGCTAAGTCTATCAGACGACATGAAAGACAGGTAGGAGGTTTGGCAGGAGCACATGTTGTGAGCAGATGCTACGGTATGCAGTACGTGCTACCGAGCTCCACTCTGGGTCAGACTGGCTGTGGAGAGGCTGCGGTGGTTGGAACATATGAGATAAGCGACTAGAGCACAAGAGGAGACGGCGAGCCGCAGCCGGAGTCGTCCGTCAAACCACACGAGCGAGGGAGGAAAGTATGAGAGTCACCTCTTGAGAACACTTGGGTATGATGAGATCTATGTGGGGACTGTATGAGGCGAACTCTTGGGTTTTTTGAGGTGAAATCCTCATTTGTCTATTGTTTTTGTCAATGGACGATGGTGTGGACGAGTTTGTGGTTTATGAAGTGACCCAAATTCCAGTTTCCCGTTTAACGGCGAGGTAAAGCAGTGAACGTATTCCTAAAATAGCGCACACATAATAACACAGCCGACACAGAAGACATCCTATATGTGTGGCCGTCCCCTGTACCTGCAGGGCCGTCAACTGCAGTTACACCTTTATGTAACACCGGGACTTAGCACGCAACGCTAAACAATGGATTCAGAGTATTTC
Source organism: Solea solea (assembly GCF_958295425.1). Lineage (NCBI taxonomy): Eukaryota > Metazoa > Chordata > Actinopteri > Pleuronectiformes > Soleidae > Solea > Solea solea. The sequence goes on along the minus strand of NC_081149.1, from coordinate 9,402,703 downwards.
GCCATTTAACCTAGAACACATGTACGGTTGAGTAAAGCATTGTATAACATGTAACGAGACGCCGGGTTCAATTTTCAAGACGCTTACGTGTTAAAAGAAAACGTCGGTGTCGACACCTCGGGGGCCCGTTTAGAGAAAACATGATAGTTCAGTGGGGCTCCTTCACAGACTGGCTCCTCGTGGGAAATAGGGTATTGGGACACTGGACGCGCTGCGCTTACATAACGGAAATCGTATCTGCCTCCGTCTGCCGCTCGAGGGAGTTCCCCGTCCCACATCGTCGCGGAACATTTCAGACGCGTGCTCACCTTCAGATCCAGATGCACCACGTTGTTTCGGTGCAGGAAGGCCACGCCGGACAGGATCTGCTTGGCCAGCCGGATCACGTCTTTTTCTGTGAAGGTCTCGTCGTCATCGGCGACACACTGGTCAAAGATCTCACCACCGGCGGCGCTAGAAGGGAAACAGAGGAAGACCAAACTGAGCAAACAAAGACGAGGATAAGGGGTGAAGGGGAAAAAGAAACCGTACATGCGTAACCATCACAGAGCAGAGTTTAGTTTGGCCCACTTTCATTTTCTGAGCGTTCCATTTTAACTTGTCATAATAAATATTGCCTTAAACTGTACAAACACGCCTTTCCTCCGAGTATGAAAGCTGACAATGATGAATTCCAACTGATCCCATTAGTGCAACTGAAGAAGAAACAGTGTTTCCTCTCTCTTTAAAATGACATAACTGCATAACCCCCTCAATGTACTTCGGCTTGAAGGAACAAAGTCCATCCACATCAACAGGAATTCATACAATTTTAGGGAAAGTCCAACTCTGCACGCACCCTTCCCCTGCTCAGGAATATTCCTGCAGATAAAACCGGTGGTTTGAGATTACAGCATGCTCAGATAAAAACCTGCACAGCCTGATATATTGAACGTTAACCTACCAGTGTAAATCTAGAAAGCAGAAACGGCAATGACTGAACACAGCCTGGCAAAAATGAAAGCTTAAGCTTTAAAGAAGCCTGAGAAAGTGCAGAATTGTATGGTCGGTAACTGGATACCGTTCTGCAACGGCCCCAACCTGTGTCGCTTTCAGCTTGTTAGCTCATAACAATTTACACATAGTCCAAGGGATTATCCTATTCTGGAATTCAGTAATTATACACAACTTGGTGGCGACCTCACCGATTCTCACATTTTTGGGGATGAAATAGTCAGATTTCTGCCCGGTCTTGCTGTGCTTGTGAAAGAACATTAGGTTAACAAAAAAAAAAAAAAAAAAAGGTAGAGACATGGTGGATTTACAGTGGAAGCTTCCACTGGTCAAATCAATGCCTGAAGCTGACAGTTCACCCCCTAAAAACAACCCAGAACCATGTGTGGTGGATTTAGATGGTACACATGCTTTTTATCTTCAGAAGAGACGAAAAAAAAAACTTTTTGACTTTGCTCAGGGCATGTTTGTTACATAACCAGCACCACCCAGGCTCCTGTTAGCCTCCTCACCCTGTACTGCTTACTGTCCTCAGCTGTGAAAACAGCACAGTGTTTTTCTGTTGGATTTGGAGGATACACACTATTGGCCTTTATAATCTATTTGCTCCCAGCATCACATACATGACCTGCCACCTACTGTACAGGTCCTACCCCAAGCTCCCTCTGATGTCTGAAGAGCTATTGAATATTAATGCTGAAACAATTCAACAAGTCAACTATTTTGATAATTGATGAATTGGTTTTGAAGCTTTTTTTCATGATTAAAACAACATTTCTGATTGTTTCTGCTTCTTAAATGTGAATATTCTCTGGTTGCTTTGCTCCATATGACAAAGAAATCATTAAAATCTGAATCACGGTGGTTTGTGGACAAAAACGGGACATTTGAGAACATCCTCATTTCCAGGTTTGAGAAACACTGATCGTCATTTTTCAACACTTACTGACCATTGATGGACCGAACGATTACTCGATGAATCGAGAAAATAATGGACATATTGACCGATTAGTTGCAGCTCTAGTGAATAATATGTGTGTAGAAGTTCTCCTCCTCACCAGACCTGACATGAACTATTTCAAGCTGTCAGCAGGAAAAAGGATTTAATGACTTTTTGATGAAAGGCCATTTTTGCTGCACACATGCAGGTTTGGACACTGAAACTTCCCTGAACTCTTAAAATATTCCCTCCCTCCTGCAAAGAAGCTAATGTGCTCGCTCTTGAGCGTGCACGCCAACATCCTCCCGCTGCACCAACCACAAGACTAATAACTAGGGATGCACCGATATGACTATTTCCACCGATACCGATATCCGATATTAATATTGCTGCTATGGCCGATAACCGATATTTACCGATATCGATATATGTTTTTTAAAAAAAGTTTCTGAGATGATAAAAGTTTGTACAGAATGAAAATCATGCAAGCTGAATTTTTGAATGTCTTTCTTTATTTTCAAAACATGTTTTACCTCCAAATAACAAGGTCACATAAGACACAAGTAACCAACTACAAGTAAAGGTTTTTAGAAACCTTTACCACTTGTAGCAAGTGTGTAACTAAATTAAAGTACAGTTTAACTCCCTCAACTCACTAAACTCCTGTGAGAAAGTTTGGATCATAAATTACAAACATGAACATAAATAAAAATAATACCCTGCCAAAGTTACTGTAACCGAGATAAGGGCGTCTATACTGGGTACGTAAATAAAGTCAACAACCCTTCCTCCCGGCAACAACAACCGCGCCACTTCCCTTCACAATAAAACTACACAACAGATATGAGAAACAATACCTGACAAGCTCTACTAAGAGCTGCCATAATTAAAAAAAACATGTTAAAATACTTTATCAAACTTGCCAGTATTCATGGCAACCAGATATTTATTCAATTGCAAAACATCGGAAAAGTAGCGCCGACTTGGCAGGTTGTTGCGGGGTTCAATATGCGCTATCAACCGTCGGAACCCTCGGCTGGTCGTCAAGAGCAATCATTTCCATTACCTTGATCGTTATTGCCCTGGCCACTGTCTTCCTTTGGTCGAGTCCCAGCTGCGCTGCTTTCTTTTTGTCTGCTGCCTAATGTTACTAGCGTTAGCTTCCTGCCGTTGTTTGTGTACTTCTGGGTGGCGGTTTTTCAAATGACATGATCAAATTTGTGGTATTGAATGACTTGACGCGGAACCCTCCTCGCATTACCTCGACTTTGCAAGTGTTGCATAATGCTTTTCGCGTATCTTCTATTGACACCCTGAAAAATCGCCCACACCGCTGACATTCTCTCTCCTCCACACACACACACACACACACCTTGTGCTGCGCTTGCATCACTGACGCTGTCCCCTTCCCGACACACATACACAAACAGCAATTAGACGGGTATAAACATCGGTTGTTAAAATCGGCGCAGTTTTACTCATTACACCGATGCCGATATGTTAAAAAATGACGAACATCGGCCGATACCAATATTAATGCCGATATATCGTGCATCCCTACTAATAACCGACGAGAGCAAAAGGTATAAGGAAGCAAATTAATGGAGCTTCAATCTATGAATATAAGATTTTTTTTTACAAGGAAAAGGCTGGTGGTGGAGATCTTTCAGCCGTAATCCCATTCCACATCCTTTCCTTTTGTTTTTAATTCAAAGCTATTCTTGGCTGAACACCAAGCCGGGCGCTCATTGACGTCACCTCGACAAGCAGACTGTCAAACAGTTCCCACAGGCCTAACTCAGAACTTTCTGGACTACACTATAGTCCAATTATATCCCAGCGAGGACATTAGCGCTCTGGGTTACATTATACACGAGAAGGGGATATTGAATCAAAATTTACATGAAACCAAGGCTCTCGAAAAAAAAAAAAAAAAGGAAAATAAATGAAATTCAAGTCATGCTATGTTAAGGGAAGTCATGCAACGTTACAGATAGCCTGCAGAGAACAATGAATTTCAAATAAATGCTTGACGATTCCTTATGAACGTGCAAGCCTTTAGCATTACAGAGCGACTCACATGATTTACAGAGGTGACATCATATTCCAGCTTTAAGGCAGTTGAAATAGGTGGAAAAAGCAGGATATATAAAAGGGCTTCTCAGAGACGATGCACAGGCCAATTGTGACCGTCTCACAATTGAGTCATTACTGGGCTGTTTCTGTGGCCCGGACACATGCTGATGCCACACTTTTGAGGAGATGGTTTAAAAACTCGACTTCTTCTGACTTCACCAAGGATGTGGTTGTGGCGATGAGAAGAAGCTTGTGTTTGTGTGTTTATCTGAACAGGAGGAGGAGGAGGAGGAGGAGTGTGCGCGACACTTCACAGCAGTGCGGCAGTGCGCTGCTTACGTTTAAACCCACAGGAAATGGAAAATGGTTTGCATTTCTTACAGCGCACGCTGATGTCACGCCGTTTTTTTTTAACACATGGTTTTCAGAGAAGGGGGGGGGGGAGTTGCAGCTGTAGCTTTTAAGAAGAAAAAAAAATGTAGAAAGCTTGATTTTTTTTTTTTGAGTGATTAAATATTGTGCATTCTGCAGGGGTTTGAAGACTTGGCAGCTGGACAGGAATTGTGGACAAGTGTTGACTGACCTCCTGCTGCGTTTTCTCTGCAGGCATGCAGGGGTGAACTGCGGTGCTACTTCCCCTTTCACACTTCAGTGAGAGGTCAAACGCTGACCTACACAACGTCTTTTGTTCTGCAGAAGAATTCCATGTCAGGGAGGAGGATGACCGGCAACGGCTGGGGCAGAGGAGCCGTTCAGAGACAGGGTCAGGGTATCGTGGTTCAAGTGTAATTGCCCAATGTTATCTCCCCGTAATGAGGCGGGCAAGAGGTAATTAAGGCACTAAGTGGAGTTTCCAAATCTCAATTAAAGGAGGGACACTTTACTACAACAAACACCAAACCGAAACAACTCAGACAAAGTTCATCTCGGCCTGTTCACCTGTGTCGCAGAGAATACTGAATGTTCAGTCCCAGAAGCAGCAGCAGCAGCAGCACATCACTCTGTGTTGTCATGTTTTCTCACAGTGAGCAGAGATGTCACTCTGGTATTTAAAGTGATGCTTCCTGACAGCATTTAGCGCAACAAGAGACTGAGGTGTTGAGACGTAACCACAGAGAGAGACAACTTCCTTTTAAGGAAGAGTTGGTTTCGCAGCAGCGCAACGGATGTGCATTTTTTACGTGCGTGCGTGTGGTTTTTGTTTTTAAGGGTAAAAATGAGCTGGTTAACTCATAACTCTGAAGTTTTTCTTCTTTACAGGCTCACAAAATTACGTGGAAACACGTAAGCAGAGATGTATCTAAATGTCATGCGGTGAGGGTTTTTACCGCCCCCAATTGAAGAAAATTATATTTTGCTTATCAAGTGAAATGAGATGAATACACGCAACTAAAGTGCAGTAGAAGTCAATTTAGTGCTTCAGAAAGCCCCGGACACTCAGCAGGACAGAGAAATGGTTCATCGTGAGTGATTTAAGGGTTTTAATCTCCCTAATGATTGAGGACTTGATCATGTAAATGTGATGTGGTGAGGTGAGGTGAGGTCCCCCCCCCCCCCCAATTAAAGAAAACAATATTTTGCCTCGCAAGTAAAAATGAATACATGTAATAATAGTCCAGTTTAATGTTTATGACCCCCACTGACAGTAAACATGATAAAAAAAAAAAAAGTTTATTGTGAGTGATTTAAGGGGATTTTCATTTCCCTAATTTTTGACGACCACATCGCTTCACCACAGTTTTTCAGCATTAAAGTGAGGGAAGTTTGAAAGGACGTTAAATCATCACTATAATCTCCTCCTTATAGCCGTGCGTTTGCACACAAACGTGAACATAAACAAACGTCGAGTGACAAAATGTGATTTAGAGTCTCTTCTCCCTCCCATGAACTTTTATAGACCTTGGTGTTGCTTTTTCTGTCATGCCTACTGTCTTACCACTCAAGGAGGAGGATGATTTCAGTGTTGGTTTCGTAGACCTCGTGCAGCGCCACCACATACGGGTTTGCCTTGGCCGACTCCAGCACAGAAATCTCGTTCAAGATGTCCATGCGGCAGTCCTCACCCTTCCGTCGCTTTCGCAAGAACTTGGCGGCGTACTGCTTCCCCGTTGCCTTCTCGATGCACTTCTTCACCACCGCAAACTTTCCCCTGGGAAAACAAAGAGGGGGGGAGAGAGGGAGAGAGAGCGAGAGAGTGATTAGTGAGGAGACAGAATGATCACGACCACATTACTGGCTTTGCAAATAGATTTGGTCAGAGTCGGGTCTGTTCTGGATCCAAGTGGCCAGCGAGAAAGAACTGCAGCGAATGAAAGGTTAAAATTACTGGACACTCATTGCAGTTATTCTGCTCTGAGGTGAAAACTAGATTACAGTGCAAGATGTTTGCAGAAGCCCGCCAACAAGCCACGAGTGCAACACTGCAGGCGAGGTTAGAGAACGGTTCAGAGATAAGACGCTCACAAGTGGAATCATTTGAAAAATACAGGACGCTGCTATTAACCGCCGATGTTCTCAGATGCAAAAGGCGTCATTAGGGCTTTTAGCAAAGATTACCGCCGTCTACTATTCCCTTCAGCTTTAAGGAGGGTCTGACAGCAGGCAGATAAGGCTGACAGTTTTGGCAACAGCTGCTGAACAGTGGGCCGGGACCCGATAAGGATATAATGCCACTGCACATGCGGGTCGAACTAAAACAAAAGACGCATCAGCACTATTGCTGAATGTCACTGGTCAAATTCGAGAATTCATCCCCTGATGCGACGTCATCGCTGTCATCCATTTCTCTGCATATACACTGATGGATTCACAGGAGGTGTCAAGGGTCAGCTGTGGGTGCGGGCAGGATGTCCGATGTGTGCAGAATTGCCTCTGTGTCAGGCCGACCTCCATCACCAGCCGTCCCTCCCAGGCTGATAATGAGGCCTTGTCTCGTTTCCCCCTTTCTTTACAGCTGACAGCAGCGGGGACAAATGGAATTGTGTCAACGCCTCCGCCCAGACCCTTGGCCAAAGCCTGCCTCTCCTTTGACAGCCACACAAAAGCTGACCAGTCGGTTAACACAGCCGCTCACAGACCCGGGACCACCCACCTGACCGCGGCTGGACAGGCCAGGCTTTTGGGGGTGGGTGGGGGGGGGTTCACTGCTGTTACAGTCAGCTTGGAGCCTGAGCAGCATGCCAGAATGGATATCGCAACCTCAACATCTACAGTATGTCCAAGAAACAGCTCAATGTTTTAATGAGCAGCACAATACAAATACACTCAGAAAAGCCCTCAGGGAGAGTGAATACAGGATGTGAAGGAAACGTGTGAACTGGGCAGAGTGTGAATGAAGTGGCTAAGTCAGCATGGTGCCAGTCGTTTTCCCACACAGTGTTACTCCAAGCCCACTGTGCTCCAGACCAAAAACAGCAACTGTTCTGGCCGGAGTCTGGCCCCGGTCTGGCTACCACCCCGGCTGCCGCGAGGGCCGGCTCCTTCTCCCTTCTTGGCTCGTCTTGCGGAATGGTTGATGGTTGAATCATTGTTCTGAGTGAAAAGGCAAAGCCCCCCGTCAGAGCCTTTTCATCCTTAATTAGCCAAGTTCAGAGCACGCAGCGCACAGTGGGCTGGGAACGACATGTGGACTGAAAGGGAATGACCGCTGGCCGTGGAAAGGAGCAACGGGAGGCCTTTCAAAGGCTGACAAGAGGTCAGAGGTTACTAAACATGGCCATCCTCCAGCCGGCAATGTTCACACTCAGCCACTAGTTACTAGGCAGATGAACCACATGGTTGATGGATAGTAAGCTTACACTTTTAAATGGTTGTTCTGTAAAAGCAAGGCCCTTGACTAAAGTACAGATAAAAGGCTTAGTCTGAGGCTACAGGAATGCATAGTGCATTCATTTATGATCAATAAACCCTCCTTCTTGCTCAGTTTCTTTCAACCTCGCTCGGGTTAACACTCAAACAAAAAAAAACTGCACACATGCAGTTATCTAGATCAAACAGCTCATTCACAGACTCATCTTTAGGAGGGACCTGTCAGACACATGTCACTCATCAACTTTACTGTGCCACACAAAGCTGGAGATGGTGATAGGTTGATTTAGAAAACCACTTTCCTGCGGTGTCTGTGTTTTTCTTGTCTCTCTCTCAGCGGGGCACTGACTCATGTCTGAAGTGCAAACGCGAAATGACAGCACTCATTTGCTTGCTGCACAGACACTCTGACATGCAACACAAGTTCCCTTCCTGTGCTTCAGAATGGGCCACAACATTTTCTTGGTAAACACTTCTGCAGGGCACGTTTTTAAAAAATGCAAATTCCAGCTCCTACAGGTTCTAATACGGTCCAGACACCCTTTTCTAATGTACAGACTTCATAGCTGATCCCTTGGCATGCAGCTCTACATACATTCCTCTCCTTAATGCGATTATGAGGCCTGATCTCTGGATGTTGTTGGGTTGGAGTCATGAGAAGAGGAGGCAGGAGGACGGATGAAGGGTTGGGGGTCAGAGAGTGAGGGGAAGGCGAGGATGTGTTTTGAAGCTGCCGTGCCTCTCCTCTCCCCCCCATGGGTTCTGGATGTCTGACAGGGAAAACTGACTGCTCCCTCTGGACTCTTTATTTAGCCCGTCCCATCACACGCCGCAGCTATACGCGATGATGAAAAGTCGAGACTCGCAGAGGCAGATGCAAAATTGGCTCAAGTGGTGATCAAACAGCTGCTGCGTTAAGCGGAAACCAAGACGTCCACAGTGGTTTCTCCTCTTTAGCTCCCAAATGCTTTCAGGGTAAAATCATTACCGTCTGGCAGACTGGAGCATCCCGGCTTAAATATCACTGGTATGCGTCGGGCGGACGTACGTGTCTGATGGTACATGACACATTTTAGAATGCATGTCTTAGAGAATAAGGAGCAGAAAAACCGCCAAGAAAGCAAATGTGGATGTATATATTGAGGATTTGACATAGTGTGCATGAAAAGGAACAACACATGTTTCCTTGTTGAGTTATTGCTGTTGTGGACAACTAAACAGGAAGGCATTAACATGTTTTGATCTTACAGCATGTTTTATTTAAGGCTTCTGTTGTTCCTTTTCTGTGTTTTGCTATTTTAATGATTGAATGTTGACTTAAATTTGGTCTTTTATGTTCCCCATGATTGATCACATCCAGGAATGCACTTTTCAACCATGTTTTAACCCAAGTTCTACACAAACAATTCATTTTTATAATATTACATCTTGGGACAAAATTGGGAAGTTGCGCATGCGGCGTTTCAAGGACATTTCCCACGACTGAACCACAGATGTCAACAAAGAGGTGCAGTTTCCAAACACAGGGAGAAACATGACGAGACTGTGTGGACAGAGCAGCAGCTCTACATGTCATGACCAATAAACGTCATGGACTCACTTCTGCTCAAGTCATTGAGAGAGACTCCAAACTCCGTGTCATCCAGGAGGACGCATAATGTATGCAAGCGCTGCAGGGGCGCGCTTTACCACTGCGCTGTGCTGTGATTCTCAGCCGCAATTTCCCCCACAGGGCTGGAATGTGACAGTGGAAATGTTCAATTAACACGCTTCTCTTTTACGCGTGCAGAGAGCAAATCTTAACCGGATTATATATGTGCCACCTTAATCTGGTCAAGATATTTTGGTACCAAGCAACCGCAACTCAGTGTGGCCCCAAACTTTTCATATGGGGGGAAACATGTGTTCTCATATGACCCAAAATCATACATGTGCACAATATGACACTTAATAATAACAATATATTTATATTAAACGTACAAGAAGCACATACAAATGAAAGCTAATATTTTTTTTAAAGATAAACAAGTCATTTCCAAAAGATATGCGTTTAAAAAACGCATCACATTTAATAAATAACGCGTACAACTCACCTGCCCAGCTCTCTGCCGACCAGGTCGTACGCGGCCGTGAACGGGTCACTTCTTATCCTCGTGTGGATTTTTGTCATCATTCCGTTTTTGTTCATCGTGGCTAAATCTGGCATTGACGTGAAACACTCACTTTACAAAGTAGCCGAGAGGAGAGACGCGTTTGTGACCCACTCAGGTCCAAACTCGCATGATAAAGGAGTGAATGAGAGTCAGATTGAGTTGCTGCTGCAGCAGTTGTGTGAGACACGCACAGGCAGATAATCCAGGTTAGCACGGCAGACCGAGGAGGAGGACACCCGGCAGCAGAGTGTGACAGTCGGCGTGGTTAAATGAGTTAGAACGCTACTACACACTCCTGACAATAATGTGCTGCTCAGGCCCCGCCCCCAAGCGCTGACGCACAGCTGCTGCAGCCAATGACTGCGCAGGAGAGGAGGGACCCGAGGCAGCTGGCAAGTGATGCATTCAAGGTAAAACAGGTACACACACACACATAAACATTAGTTTTAGTAATGTAATGGGTTTTTTTTATCATGAAGAAGAAGGGATTAAACAGTGTGTCACATTTAGGATGTTTCTCTTCTGCCCTAAATGTTCACACTGTGCTTAATTCTCTAGATTTTATGTTGTAGCGATGCCAGTACAATAGTTTTAACTGGAAAACATCCAGAAAACATGACAAACATGTTGAAAATAACAGCTCCTACAGGTTAAAGTGTAAAGTATTGAGCGTGGTCATACACTTACACAATGACTGCTATTGGTAAAACATGTGTTTGTCCTATTTTTTCATGTCAAAATAGGTTTATTCAATGCATTGCTTGGGAATTACATACACATGTTGCATGACAGATAGAACAAACCTTATACACTTAAGGCCTGGGTCATGTTCTTTCACTACTGAAAAAGACCGTGGTGTTGTTCTGTGCTTGGTTTACCTTTGAGAAAAAGATGTTGAAGAACAAGTTCAATATTTCAAAATGTAAACATATCTGGGGGGGGGGGGGGGGGAACACAGCAAAAATGTCATGATGAATGAACTTAAACTGTGGTTAGTGTTAGTGACTATGGATAATGATATAATAATCAAAATTGTACAAAAACAATGGTATATACAATTTAATAAAGAATGGCAAATGAGAAACACAAATATTTTTGTCCTCTCTGGAGTGATTATTGATTTGTGTTTTCCGCCTGCCTCTTTTGGGCTCGGCTACACCACAGGTGAGACTGGAATTTATTTTTTTTCTCCCACACATCGCTCAGCCATGAATGTGCAGTTGCCCTGAGGCTGGAGCCTTCTGCATGAGTTTCTTTTTCTTTTTTTTTTAATCTGTGGGAGAGTTGTTTGTCAACCCATTGAACCTGCGAACCATTAAAGAAGAATTCAAAGAATCCCATTAGATAATTCATCACCTGGAAAGTCCAGCAATGTTGATGTGCAGGTGCCGCAGTTTCCTGTCACTGTCTGTGTTTCTCATCAGTCAAAAAAAAGACACAATCGTGTGTTTGGACTGTGAAAACAAAGGCAAACCTGTGAGGACAAAATGTGAGAGAACCAGTGTTATGATGACACGGACTCCATGGAAAATGTGTCATTTAAGTTCCGGGGACTTGCTGAAGCTACAAAACTGTGAGGAGACCAAGACCAAGACCTGTGATGACCCTGTGCAAACAGAGCACAAATCCCTCTCCTCACACACACACACGTACAGCACATCATCCCCAGCTCACTGTTCTTCCCAGACAATAAAGGAACTGGTGGTGAGAGCTGTGGTTTTGGCCTCAGTTTGCACCTCATGAAGACCATATGAGACAACACGAGTCGTTTGACGTCCTCAAAAAACACTGCTGTACTTTGTAGTAGTTGTAGCAAGACAAACGTGGAGTCACATGTTGGACATCAGTGTTTTCATTGTTGATTATTTATTAGACCAACTGTTTAGCAGATGAAAGATTCAAGGAAATGTCTGCGGCCACTTATTAGGTACACTTGCAAATATCTACTCAGCAAATGAAGTTCAAACCAAGCATCGGAGTGGAAAAGAAAGGTGATTAAAGTGACTTTGAACAAAGAATGGTTTGAGTATCGCAGAAACTGCTGATCTGCTGGGATTTTCATTTTCGTACAAATTAATCTCCAGTCTTTACAGAGAAAGGTCTTAAAAACTGAAAAATGCCTAGTGTGGGGCAATAATCTGGATGTGCCTCTTGTTTGGGGCACATCATTTGATCTACACAGGGGTTTAACAGGTTTTTTTTAATGCACCATTCCCAGCCAAACCACACATTTTAAAGGATAATTTGTTGCGGTTTTTTCAAAGCTGTGGGACGAGTTTCATGGCAAATTTCAAGCTGAACAGGAAGATGACGGAGAACAAGAAGCCTGAGCAATATTATTAATGGCTTCCATCCTCGTTGTCACAACCACGATATACAGAAGACCACCTCTGCACGTACAACACGCTGAACCTTGAAGACATGTGGGAGAGCTGCAGAAGAAGAAGAAGAAGAAGACCACTCCTGACACTTTATTAGCTTTCCCATGTACCTAATAAAGTGGCTGGTGTTTGCATATGTTCACACCATCATAGAAGGTATGAGACAGCGGAGGCCTAAAGCAGTGTCAGCCCGTATTTGTCATCTTCCTAAACGAGGAGATGACTGTTGTTGCTGATGTGAGGGAAGGAAAGAGGAGATGACAGGATGACACCAGTCTCTATATTGGGTTTTATGTCTCATGGCTGAGCACGTTGTTAGTGGTTGGTCACATGCCCCACATCGTTGTTGTTGTTGTCTATGACACAGAGTAGGATTTGTCCAGCCTCACCATACCAAAGCCAATTTTGTTGCCACAAAACAGCAAGCGATGTAAAAGAGACCTTTTGAGACGGGGCATTCCTCGAGTCCCATCGACTCATCACTGTCCAGCAGCGAGGTGACATAACCTGTTATGCCTCCTTAAATTGTTACCTTAAGTCTAAGGGAGTCCACTCTGAAGCCTTGACCCCATTTCTCATGAAAGCCGGAGGTCAGAGTTCAGAGGAGCTACGTACGCGAGCGAGCGCTACCCGGGGCCCCTGGAGACTTAATGAAAACACACACGGGCTTATTAGCCTGCCAGCCTACACTTTAACTAACATAAATATGAGAAGTTCAGCTACGGCCCGCAGAACGCCAAACACTTTCGGTGCCACGAGAACAAACAGTCTCAGTCATGACTGGGTCAGAAAACGTGGCTCCAGATTTTATATCGTAACAACCCCCGCGAGTCTTGTTAAAGAGATTTTTATAGGGCAAAGGGGTATTTGATAGTTTTTCAACTACTGCGTGACTTTATATTTATGATACACAGAATAGGATTCTGTAAAACCCTGAAAATGATCTCTAGATTCTGCTCCAGTGAGTCCAGGTATCTCCTCATGATGGATACTCAGAGACGAGAAGGGTAAAAGTGCTAAAGAGGTGACCACTGCATTATATGAGTAAAAGCACACTATGAAGCTTTCTTATGAGTCCCTTAGGTAAATGCGTTGGAGACAGACAGTCTCCTGTCCACGGTTTCAAAGATGTCCTTTCTCTCTTTCTCTTGTTTACGTCGCCCACGGGAGCGTAAAAAAAAGAAGAGAAAAAGTGGGTAAAGGAGGGGGGCGGTTTCATTATGTAAGTGTTTTTTCTCCAGTGACACTGTGCTGTTAAATGTTTGCTCCTGGTCATTTATGAGACAGCGGAGGCCTGTGCTGTTATGTTAAGATATATGACTTTGATAACATCCCAGACTTTTCCCTTCTGTTTGAATGACCACAATGACCTGCTTCCACCCTTGCTTCTAACGCGGAGGTATGAGGAAGTTTGCCATCGTCCGGCACCGGTAAATGTCTGACTGATGAGGTGTAACATTTTTTGGTTTGTAGATGAAAGCTTGTTCTGATAATAATAATAATAAAGATAATAATAACAACGCTTTCATTGTTTCCGCTCACTTGTATCGCTTCATTTGCGAGATGGTCGCTGATAGTCAGCCGCTTTTTTAATGCAAGCAGCAGTGTTCGTGAGAAGGAAAGAGCCAACAGCCTTTCTTAGGAAATATACGTCGTTTACAAGGCCTTAAAGAACACAACAGCAAAATGTCAAAACACTGAACACGTATGGAGCCTGATTGCTAGCTGTGTGAAATCCCTGTTTATGGTTCTTAGTGATAAACCATTGTTTACGCAGAAAGGTGATTCTGCATAATGAATAGGTTCAAACTCAGCAAGGCTACTTGCTAATCTTACTTCAGTCGATAAGTGTTCCCTGTCTTCTTTGCTTGCTTATTCAGTCGCTTCGGTACATGACGCTTCTGTCATGTGTTGTGCAATTTGTAATTAACAAGCGACCGGTGTACAGTTGCTCCGTGTCTCTGTGGCACTGGCAGATATAGCGTGTGTGTTGCCACTTGCAGAGGCTAACAGAGGGCTAATTTAATACATGATGTCATGCTTTCATTAAGTCTCTAAATCATGGCGTAATGGTGATGAGTCTAGGTCACACACTGGTGTGATCCCTCATCCTTTCGCGGTGACCTCAGAGTGGAGTGTCTGAATGGAGCGGCAAAGGTCCTGCACCTCATAAAACAAAACAGCCCAGTAGCTCAGGTTGATTTAGATGCTGAACACACCACCCACGTCTTAGGGCCTTCTTTCCCCTGCCGCTGCTGCTGCTGCTGCTGGTATCCATGTGGCCAACAAACAAAAAAAGAGCACAAACATCTCCTCTGTGGGCTGACAGTGGGGGGATCAGCATGTTCCCAAAACACTGGCGCTTGAAGTCATTCACCTCAAGGCTACGGGGATGACGTGCACAGCTGACGCTCGAGGGGTATTTAAAGATAAGTTCCTAATCTCTTCTCTGGCAAGGGAGACACAAAATCAGCGAAGGAGAGATAAAAATAAGACATCGGAATAGACTTGAGATCTAATTGCCGTGATTGTAATCTGCTGGCAATACACGGCAAACAGGCCAGGAGGTGAAAGCAGTGTGTGGCCCCCGCTGCAACACATACAGTGATCCCACTACTTTGTAATGAGGAGTCATCACAGGAGGAGGTGCAGTCAAGTCTCATGTGATCTGAAGCTCGTGAGTGAATAAAATAAAGTTGTATTTCTTTGACAGTTTTCTATGGACTGCTGAACAACACTTTTTTTTTGTCCAATACAGCCTGGAGTAGGGCCACGCGGTTGGTGTAGTGGTTAGCACTCTTGCCTTTTCGAAGCAAAAAGACCCACGTTTGAGAGATTCGGTTCTCTGGCTTCCTCCCACAGTCCAAAAACATGGATTATGGGGACTAGGTAGATTGGACACTCACCTTTTGACCATAGGTGAGTGTGAGAGTAGATAGTTGTTTGTCTCTATATGTGTCCCTGTGATGGACTGACGACCTGTCCAGGGTGTGATCCCGCCTTTCGCCCTATGTCAGCTGAGAGTGGCACAGCACCCCCTGTGACCCTCATGTGGACGATAAAGCGGTAGAAGATGGATGGACTCTTGTCTGTTAGGCATTTTTCTTGTTTTATCCACATGATGCTGGTGCATCACATCTCTCTTTACAGCCTGTGTTTCATGAACCATTTATGTGAAATGTAGGCATTTTTCTTTTTCCGATTTTCTGCATCTGTACATTTATTTATTTATTTATTTCTCTATTGGACACATTACACGTAATGAAGTTGTTGGGTTAGGGTTAAACTTGAATAAAAATGACTTTCTGACTTAACTTGATTGAGGTCTTGCACACTGTCATTGCAATAGAAAAACAACAATGTCCACCTTTATATTGTCCCCTATACTGTGAGCCTCTGCTTTCACTCTGTTATTCTCTTTGTCAGCAGGATAGGGGTTTCACCCAACAAAAAAAAAGTAAAGGAAAATGAGCTGCAGTCTTCTGTATCCAAAACAACAAAGAAAATAGCGATCACCTGATATCTGCTCTTCTGTTCATGCAGCAGCTCTGCGCATACCAACGTTTTTGCTGCGGCTGCATCTTTAAAACAGTGACGAACAGTGAACTGTCGGTGGAAACATCTCCTCGACAGGGTTTTTGATCTTATAAGGGACTTGTTCAGCAGCAGTTGAGAAACAGGTAGTCGTTAATAACGTGTTCAACGGGGGAATGTGCTGTTGCTGTAGAATGTTCATACAGTGTGTTGCAGCACCCTGATGTCCCAAGTGAACATGTTTGTCAACTCCTCTCGACCCCAGTGGGGAGTCATTTGTCAAATTCCTCGCTCCAGGCTCACATGCACGCACACCTCTGTTTGCATCTGGGTTTCAAATCAGCCAAAAACAACAGGCCTCAGCCTCCGATGCTCGAACCGGCGACAGTGCGCTTATATTTTCAAACGAGGCGACACTTGTGGACATTAATGACCTTTGAACAGCTGGTTTTGGTTCATCTTTCCTAACCATGAAAACCAAATGGAGGAAAAACTGACATGGTGTTCAGGATAAATGCAGCAGATGAGATTCCATGAGGAAAAACAAAGTAGTGCTTTGGGAGTGCACGTGTTTAAACTGCTGACCCTCTGATGTGCAGTGGAAAGCTTGAGCATGAACACTTTTGCTCAATTTTCTTCCTTTTTTACTGCCCACAGATATGAATTTCGGTTGCAGCAACTGATTTGTTTTCTCTGCGTGGGTTGATGCAGAAGAGCAGCACAGGAAGAGAGCGATGAGACCGAGAGAGGATGAAAGCTGTGATCAGGTAGAAGCAGCCTTTTAGAAGCAGACGTTTTGCCACATCCTGCCTCGCGTTCTGGCAATCTAACCGACCAGACCAGAGGAATTCACATGCAGTTGCACACACGTCTGCTAGACGCTCTGTGCACGTGAAGGCAGAAATCGTGGTCGAATGATCATTTCCTTCGGGCAAAAGGCACAAAAACAGTATTAACATGGACAACACAGACTTGTGTAAGTCGTCGAAAGACAAAAACAAAATGATTCACTGAGGATTGAGGGTATTATCTTTTCTATCTTTGTCAACACAGAATAGAGACAGCATGTTTTTGAGCTTGTCCTGCTGACTCGGCGCACAAGAATTCTCCCAACAGCTTAACAAAGATCGTCTAGATTGTTCAAAATAGCTACATGCATATTTAGGTATTACACCGCCCTAAAAAGCTGTTAGGGTGTGGGCATTAACAGATGCAGCCGGGCTTAACCATGGACAGACACACAGCACAGACAGACCAACTTTAGAAACCGAAAGGGCTTTCTCAGCTGTTGCCTCTGTCTCCGGTGTCCATCCCCCCGCCTCACAGCCACTTCATTGTCCCATTAATCCAAAAAAGAGGCACACAAATCCCTTCACAGCTCAATTTACTGTACATGCTTCATACCATACAGCACGTGCATTATTCAGATCATATCTAAGGGGATTTAAACACAACTATAGCCACAGACACCTCCTCAGACCACATGAAAAATGCAGTCCAACACGGTCCTGCACCCGTCGCCATCCATCAAACGCTTATCTGTGTGTGCCGGTTGCCAAAACAAACTGGTGTTGTCTCAGTTGTGGTTTAATGACACAGTAAAATAAAGCTGTTAAAAAATAGCAACTGTTCTCCGACCGTAATGAGCAGAATTTCCCAGCAACTCTAGATTAAAAGCGGAGGAGGTAATTTGGCTTTTCGCTCCTTTCAGCGATGCCCAGATAAAGTCTCATTGAGTCAGCTCGATTGTAATGAATATAAATCGCTCGAATGGGAAGGAGGCCGACGAAAATGAAAGACATGCCGGCGGGGTAGAAGAAAGAAGGCAGAAAGAAAGAGAGGATATGGAGAAGCAGACAAATCGGTTTGGAATGTCTGACTGAAAGAAATGGAAAAAATGTATTTTGATTGGCACGTGAAGATGGGAAGTGAGGAGAGGCGGAGTGGTCAGCAGTAAGAGAAACAGGCAGGGTGGTGTTAACCTCGCTGAAATGCCAATGAGAAAACAAAACGTGTCCAAGAAACAGTGACGGATTGAAAAGGAGAAGGGCAAAGCCGTGATGCTTCACAGAAAATCCTTTATAAAGCCGTCACCTCTGTGTTAAGAATGGTAAACAGGAATTTGAACACACACAGAGAAGATGAATGTTTGCAAGGAAGTCATTTGATAACAGCGATTTGTCATTTCAGAGTCTTGCCAAGGGAAATTCCTAATTATTTTCAAAGCCAGGCTTGTTTGAAGCGAAATACTCCTGCACACAGTTATTGGACGCAACAACAGAAAGACGCAACAAGTACATTTCCATTTCAACATAGTTTGTAGCGTGTCTACATTATTCACGTGGTCCACTGTCCTTCGAGGAATTAAATGAATGGTGTGTCCACCTATGAGTCCATCCATTAGCCTGACTGCTTGTTTAAAGAAAACTATTGAACGTGACAGAGAGACACAATCCTTACATTTCAGACTACAACTGTAGCTGCAATCTCCCATGCTTTAGGTGTCAATATGCCCAAATATGCTCAAAATAATTAGTTCTGAAGACAACAGAGGAAAACATGTGGTCTCTATCTGGTCCAAAAATGCATCGCTCTGGATTTTGCGATGTTTATCACGCTGTTATCTTCTTCTTCTTCTATGTACTGGCTCCTTATGTTATTTCTGGGTCAGTGCTGGGGGGTCAGGAATAGGGTTGCCAATGATGTTGCCAAAAATGAATAAATAAAATTATACTCTTTACAAATTGTACTTTACACACATTGCACAGCCCCATGTAGCTGATATACTGCCCTTTACATTGGCTACATTACCCCCACACACTACACACTTCCACAGTTGAGTAAAAGATGAAGTTTTGCTGTTTTATCTTTATGCATCTAACTTTCTATCAATAAAATAGTTGTATTATATTTTTGCAAGCTGGCGAAAGAAGCAGTATCCTCCTGTGGCCAGTTTACATCTCGCCGCGTCACTGCTGCTACGATACACAGGACTCACAATGAACCAGACGAGCAATTAAAAGTGCCCATTTTCTGTTATAGTAATATAAAGAGTGACAGACAGATGGAGAGAGCCTGACAGCAGGAGGCGGCGTTTATTTTCCCTCATACAATCTTCATTAGTGGATCTGTCATGGTTTTGCACTGTCCAAAAATAAGGAGCAAAGTGAGTTCCTTATCTGTTCAATATGCAACACATCTTTTATCTTTCAGCAACCAGAGTCAGGATCTGTGGAGCAGAGCCCTCAGGCCTACCTTCAGTCCCACTGAATGTACATGCAATAGTAATTTGATTAGTGTTACTCGGAGAAATTCAATTTAGTACAATTTATGTTGAACCAACATGTCGAATTAACACAATTCTTTCTAACTTCATGTATACTGACTGATATATAATATACTATAATACAACATATATTATGCTCTTTATGCTTCAAACGGCCCCCTCCCTCCCTCTGTGAGTCCCCAGCCTGAAAACAACCAAACTAACTGGTGCATTTACACCACACTGGGACATCACAGCCCAGTGACTCCGGTAACAGCAGGTAGATGTGACCATATGTCATCTGAGGCCTGGCTGGGGTCAAGGGTCAGCTTGCTCCTAATGATTACCTGCTGAACCGTGCTGCTTCAGTTATCTGTGTTTGTTTGGGTAGCCGTGGAAACAAGTCTTGGAACAAGCTGCTGCATCAAAGCAGCCACACACTTCCAATCAGCTCCAACGAGGCAGCTCTTTTTTACCATCCTCCGACAATGAGTTAAAGTAAAAACTGCTAAATAATATTGAAGTCTTGTAAAGCTATTATCCGATTTTTCCTTTTTCTGTGTGGGAGGAGAAGCAGTCTATTCTCATTCTCATATCCATCCCACCACAAGGCCATCGGGGAGAGCTTCGCGGTTTTGGTTTACAGGACAGTCTCAACTTCACAAGAGGTGAAAGACAAGCAAAAAAATCACAAGTGGCCTCATAAAATACATACAACAGTCACAATTTTGTGAGGTGAAAACCGCACACGGCGGCTTTCATGAGCTAAGAGTTCACAGCTTGGAATGAAATAACCTCATTCATCCAAGTTGTAGTTAAACAAAAGCCTCAAGGATGAAGAAGAAAGTACAGCTTCTACATGACTTTATGAATCCATCACACCAATTCTACCCATTCGCACCATGTCAAGCTGTGTGTGTTTTGCCTATGTATGATTTGTGATGTGTTGGTGTTTTGTCTTTGTTCATTTGTAATCAATGGGCGGCTAAAGCGCTGACTGTGTGGCCTTTTGTAACTTTCACCGAGGAGGAGGTTTGGGTTAAAGGTCAGAAAAAATGGATGATCTTTTCATTGACGCAAATGTCACACGTTCAGTGGGCGATTCTTTTCTGCACAGTGTGAACAGGTGCACTGTGTAATGAGAGAAACAATAGCATTCGTAATGGAGGATAAGCTAGGATACAAGCTTGTTAGCCTGCTTAGCTTAGCACAAACCCTGAAAAGAGCTGTCTGAAGGTAACTGCTTAAAACTGCATAGTGGTGTTCAGTTCTTGTGTCGCCATCTCCACGCTGCACACAGGAAGTGATTCATTTAATGCCGAGGCAAATGGAGGCAGCAGCAACATTGCGCTAGTAAAGTGAGAAGATTGACAGTTTGAGGTATTGCTAAAAACACAAAGAAGTGAATTCTATTGCTCAAAAACACTACACACTGCAGCATTAAGTTCTTTTAATGCTCTTTTTTGAGCATTACAGATCTTTTTTGACCCGAGCCCTGTAGGTTTTTGTGAAAGGGTTCAGGTTAATGCATGAAAAAGTAATGAAGAAGTAACCATTGTGGGGTGGACCTAATCACAAATGTCCATGCCCTCAAACATGCCGCATTTTATTGTCTATTTGACACTAAATGGTGTGATTAAGACCATAAACTCTTCAGGTAAATGACATGATATTATAATAGAGTTTTCAGGCACTTTTTTTTATAAAAGGTCTACGGCAGTGGTCAGCAATTGGTGGTCCGCAGTACAAAACTGGTCCGCCAGATTCAGTATCGGTAAACAAATCTGATCTTAAATGATTTGTTTATCTTTACAAAAAAAATTTAAATTTCATAGAGTTCAGAGCTTTTATTCTGAATAAAAATATGAACCAATTTGAACAGATTATGTTGCTAGAATTGACAGTTAACCTAAACTCAGTGTTTGGTCTGAAAAATAACATTGAAAACACTGCTATTGTCAAGGAGACAGCCAGGTTTAAGGAGTAAATCTCCATAAAATAACTATTATCAATATGGGTACGTATCTCACACACATTTGTCTTTGTAACAAGCTGCTGTTTAAAAACAAGGTCCACATTATTATTAGCTTAAGCTAAGCTTTTGTTTCTGACGGAAGATGCGATGTTTTGGCCCAATATTCAATTGCTATATTCAAAATTTTACTCGCTGATCCCTGGTCCATGGCAACACGGCAAGTACGAACAAATCAGCTTAAAAATTCTGGCTCAACATTTATTTACTTTTTCTGACAGCAGAGGAAATGCCATTGGTGCTAAATGCAGCGGGATTTACGAGTGTCAGGACATTTGTGTCAAATGTCCTCAATGCAAATGGTTTAACCTCCGGGGAGTATTAATGTGTTGAGTACATTTTATCGCTCTCTGCGCGTGACATTATATTTCCTGTGTTTATGTGGGGAATTTGGCCTCACCGTAGGAAACAGGGGTCACTGGGACCACTGGGAATCAAACTCCAGGAAAAAAGGGGGTGAGTGCAGCAACTTTCATGGAAAAACAAAAATACAGTTTGGATATACCTTGAATTGACATAATGACTATAGTGAGGATAAATATTGCTCACAGGCACACTGCTCTAATTTCCATAGAAAATAAAAGCACATTTTCTTTTGCCATCGTTTGTTCACACAAACAAATATTTCTTATTTGAATAATCCATGATATTAAACTAGAGCCTGGCTGCTTGTTTAGTCCCATAATTTTGCATTCAGTTTCCACTTCCTTTATCCCTGTTACCCCTACAAGACCTCCCAGAGAGACATCGAAACTGAAGTGTACATACACACCAGTATGCGTGTGTGTGTGTGTGTGTGTTTGTACCAGCCTCACAGTCCCAGCGATGACTTACAGCTCACGCTGACAGACACTAATTCACGTGTCTCTTTTGGCGTCTGCGTTTAAAAATGCTTCCTTTATTAGCCCTGTTCTGCTTCTCAGCTGATCACATCACAAATCAGGCAAAGTGACCCGAAGCCACCAATCAATGTAGAATTTTCTGAACATGCTTTATTTCCCCCCACAGTCAAATTTTTCCCCAGGAAGGAAATAGTTTTGGCCGCTTTTAAACAGAAATTGAACATTTAACAGTCTGGTTTTATAGCCCTAATGAAGTATTTTAGGTGTATGTCAATGTCAAATTAATTGCCCTTTTAATAATATTTTAGGAGTTGGAGAGCCGCCAGTTTTCAGGGATCTGCGGCTCCTTCCTCACTCTGAATGGGAACATAAAACACTGATGGCAAGGATTCAGAGCGAGCCGCCCTCCACGCCAATGTTTGTGGCCACAATGAGGGCGTGTCCCCACTCTGATGGGACAAGAGCCCTGGACAGGCGCTCGTCTAATTCCACACCCTGAAACCCCACAAATAAAGTCACTGGTAAGCACCATCTGTTGGGTTTTAACACAATCTTCCCTGTTATTTCCAATTGTTAATTTGTCTGGGAATCTTAATATCCTACAGTGTGTTTGTGTGTATTGGGTTAATGATCTCTGCTCAATTTATTCACATTTCGCGATTGAAACGAAGATTTCCATGTTCGGCTGCAAATCTTACACATCTTAATCTTCATTCATGGCCTTGTATTTATTACAGACAGGCCCTCTTGTGTTAACAGACACTGAATTGCTCCATTGTCACTGTTCCTCCTCGTCTATTGAGTGAAGTGTCTGCTAGAGAGGGGACCATATCACTGCTGTAGGATGGGGGGGGTTATTTGGTATTCTGTGCAACCATCGCCTCTGTGGACATAACTCTGAGCTCAGTGGAGATGGTTCTCACACCCCTCACTCTAACTGGGAGGGGGACAGGAACGCGACTGTGACCATTGAACTGTTGTGTCTCGTGAGCGTCGCGATGGTTTTGTGTAGGGTCAAAAAGAATGCAGCACCCAGGCGCTGGATCTTGTGGAATCTCCCCGCTGACGTAAGGCCAGCCCTTGCAAAATTTACCGCCACATCCGTGTGAAACCGGAGGCGAGACTGAATTTATTTGAAAACTGCGAATCACGTCATTAGTTTACACAAAAAAAAAAGCTTGACCCCAGTTGACATTATCCCTTAAAGGCATATCACATGTTATTATTATTATTATTACAACATGTCTTTGCAATAAGGAGGTTCTTTGTTCAGAAACTACAGAGTATGTGTCATGAGATTTCATGGATCATATATTACCATCATGTATTTCTGCTAACCTGAGCTGTATGTGAGCTCATGTTTCTGAACCAAAATGATATTATTTATTTATTGCTGCACTTTTGGCATTTTAAGGTAAATGCCAAGGGTGATGTTTAATTTCCAGGTTGTGGACTGGCAACCTGTCTAGGGTCTACCCCGTCTTTTGCCCCATGTCAGCTGGGATTGTCACCCGGCGACCCTTAGACCTTCATGTTACACACCACTGATTTTCAAATATTTGTGAAGTATGTTCATTTAGAAATGTCAATATGACCCATTTCTTCTTCACAGCACAGCAGATAATCTGTGTGCACAGTTTATAGGGCAGAGATTTTTTACACCAGATACTGTTTCTGACACAACCCTATAGCAATACGCTGGATGTGGCCCTGCTATGACTGTGTTCACAGCTGAGGATCACATGTGGATATGAATTTGGACTCTTTGCCCCATGGGTAACTCCAGCTCTAAAAAAAACATCACATTCAAACTCATTCTCTTGACTCAGCCAATTTCAGAAACACATGTAATGTTTCACAGTGATTGTAAAAAAAAAGAAAAGAAAGAAAAAGGTAAAATAGCATTTTTTTTCCTTTGGAGGAAACTTAGGCCAATATGACCTTGTCTTCTCTGAAGTCTCTCTCCTCTGAGACTTTCCCAGAACCTTTGATGTCCCTCCACTTTTGTCTGGACACTGATGTTAATGAGGAGAGCAGCATTATGTCCGCTGCAGTATGTGATCAGAAGCACTGATCAAAGACTCCCAGACAGGTCAGTCATGTGATCTGGCCGATGCAACGAGACAGCCATGACAAATGGTGAATTATATAAAGTCAAAGCTCACATGGACGGGGATCAGAGGAGGGATCTCTCGCTGCTTTCATGCACATAATCTCCCAGGAAATATTGTCTCCTCCAGTCCACATTACGTCAGAGACGAATATCTCTTCTTTTTTTCCAAGATTTATAAATTATTTATTCTCTTTAATATTAATATTTTAGATAAACATGAACGTCTACCTTCAGCTGCATCAATGATTTAACTCATGCATAACAACCTCGCAAGATCGCATGTGATGTGATCTATAGTGATCAGTCAGTGATTGACGTCAGGTGTCTGAAAAGAAATTTAATTTGTTAATAATAATATTTTTTTTCTCTTTTTTTTTAACCAAAATAAATGTCTGTTCATATAAAGTACATGTAATGTACATTTAAAAACATTCAACCAATGACACATCAGTGGCTTTCATCAATCCAGTTATGATGTATTATGCCTATAATGCTGTATGTCTTTCCTTCTTTTCTTTCCTGCTACCCTGGTTGCAACTAAAGTGGATTGAAACTAACAAATTAACGCAAAAATGAATAAATAAATGTAGTTTGCAGGCAGGACTTTAACTTGACATTGGGAAATAAGACTGGTAACTGAGTAAACATCCAGTCAAAAAAGTGGATGTTTGACAAAATGGCAACCCCACCCAATTTAAATTAATATGCTACAAAATGACATCTTATAAGAAAACAGACTTCATCTTAACTGAGCAGTTAAGGAACGACATTAACTGGCCAAACTGTTTCCGTTTCTCTGCCAAGGGAGTTGCGTAATATTTCCAACCACAACTGAACCACTTGGCCCCAAACTTGGTTTTCATCATTTTCTCAGTCACTCGCAGCCTTTTGAAGTATCAACGAAAACAAAGCAAGCATATTTTAGGATTGTTTGGGCTTGGTAGGAGGAAGGTATGCACTGTAGCTATACCAGGTGGCATTCTCACTGTGAAGTGTCAGGGTGTGAAGTGCATGAGCACCACCCTATAACGCTCAGACACACTAATCCCGTCACCATTGCACATGAGCCACAAACAAGGAAGGAATGTGAAGGTGAGTTCACAGTGGCTCGATGGCTTCTCGTGAAACCAAGAGAAGCAGGAATGTTACCGAGAATCAAACAGGCTCATCGGCTCCGTTCAGTGCCCATATTAGGCTGGAATGGAACGGCATTCCCGACATGCCCGTTGTGAATCTGCCATGCCTGTCACTCCCTGAATTACACTTAATTTCTTGCGTTCGGGCAAAGTCACGGAAAAAAAGTCGTCTTATATAACCATCGGCTAATAATCATGTGTTTGAGCTCCTCTCCTCCTGCTGCTACTTTATCTGCAACAGAAGTCAGCTTTCTAAACCCAAATTATAGGCCACTTATGCAATAATTACTAAGTATGATAAACTGTCAGCAGAAATGTTTGCCCCAGATTCAGCTGAGTGATCTGCTTAATTTGGAGGACCTCTGCAGATTCCAGCGGGACATGCAACGCAGTGTGTTTCCCAGAGCTCTCCGTCAGTAACCTTTGCTCCGTCATCTTAAGAGAGAGAAAGATGCCAAAGAACTTCTCCAGCATGTCACAGTGACCTCCATATATCTCTGCTCTAATGCACCTTTGACGGTCATCACTCAGCGTTATAAACGGGGGCGGACTATAATTCTGATGACAATATATGCAGCTAATGTGTGATAAGCACGTAGCACCATTTACAAGGCCCACACAGTTATTTAATGTGAAGGAAATTATGTTAAGTGGTGATAAGGGCCAGATGGTTCTTGTGAATGCTTTCAAAGATGCATCATCAGCTCAGACTGGGTGGAAAAAAGTTACATAACCCACGGTTTATTTCTTATGAAAACTGTGTTATTAAATAACTCCTTTCTTGTGGGAGCTAAAAAAAGTGTTTTTGGTTTGACAAGATAAGATAAAAAGCAAATAATTCTTCTTTGAATGCTATTTTTAAGAGCAAAAATACTTCTTTTTGAATTGAACTCTAGCTACCTGTTACATTTGAAAAGACATTAATGGGGTCCTATTTTACTCAGAGGGCTAATATGAAGCACAAGGTGACCACAAAGACCAAGGTTAAAATCAAACCGTCTGTTAAGTGAGACATAGAATCTCCTCTGGCTTCAAGAGAAAACTTTTTTTCTTTTAATGCAGAGATGAAATATCAGACAATGAAAAGCATTTTTGCCTCCAATCCTATTAAAATGAATGTGATATTTCTTATGCTTGGAAATGAAAGACTTCACTGTTGTTAGACGTTGCTTTGATATGGTTTTTAAGAGTATACTTTGGCCATGAAGGGATGTTTCGTGGGACTTTGGCTACAGCCACTCAGTTTTCATCCAAAACGCATAAATTATGCCTGCTGTCCCCGCTACCCCGGCATGTTTGGGCCCCCGAAAATTAATGTTCTGATAAAACAAATACTTCAATTGTTGTTTCATATTAATAGCACTTTCTGAAACTAAACAAACAACTGTCGTGAAGAGAATGTGCTTCATGTTTACACCAGCACGCACATGCCCAGAACACCTGACTGGTCACGCGATTCAAGTAGTCAGATTCATTTTGAAACAACACTAGACTGGGCGTAGATCGTTTTTGCTGGAAAAGCACTTTCTTCCCGTAACCGATGGATGTATGACTAACTGTTGCTCACTCACTTTGTTTGGTGTAATCGTATCGTCTAATCCGGTAGTATCACTTGAGAAAATATCGAGCTCTCGAAGTAACACCATTATCACAACGTTAAAATAAATAAATAGTGTAAATAGGTCAACTATGCAGACTTTGCACAAGAGGCAGATTTATTCCCAATAACATAATTTACTCTCTCATCATCCTCCTCTTCCTCACATATACTTCAGACACTGGTATAGTGGAATTATATTAAGATGGAGTGAGAGATAAGGTGACTCTAACTGTTATGCACTCCAGTCAAAATTCCTGAGTATTTCTGATTTTCTTCCATGCACCACCAGGGGAAGCTTGCGTACCACTGGTGTTTACACGTAGCACAGTTTGAGAACCACTAGTCTAATCACATGCCGTGACTTGTCCTCATATCTTGGCTAGGTCTCACGTGTAAAAGAGATTTTAATTAATACGTGACACCCTCGTAAAACAGCTTAAAGCTTAAATAAATAAATCATTCAAATCCAAATTTAAGGGTGTAGCTACAGGTAAAAGGAGACCTGTGGGGGGGGGGGGGGGGGGGCTATATTGAATCAAATCAAGTGGAATGAGACCTAGTTAGGAAGTTTAAAAAATAGTGTGATTGCAGTCTCAAGAACATAGTCATATCATGAAAATGTCATTTTTTTAAATTGTTCTTGCTGAGGTCAAATATATTTAACCACTCTGATTTGCTGACCCTGATTCAACTCAACTTACTAACCTTTTCCTGGTCGTGGTAATGATTTTACTCTCACCACCCGAGTAACTTTCGGTTGGAAAATTACATGTCACCTAGATACTCTCAGTGTGTGGGTGGAGTTGATGAGAGCGATACGAGGTGGAGTTTCTTCTCATTGCTGGGCAAAGCTGTCGTTTCACTGCAAGTTTGGGAATTCAACCAATGAGAAAACAACAATGACAAAACCAGAGCAGGAATGCTAGAAATGAAGACAGTTGACATTTCCTTTTTTCAGTCAGGTGTGAGAGAGAAGTGCTTGTTGAGGTAATAACAAGGATTAGGTCTGAACTGTGGGAGTGTTGGACATACTGGGCCTGTGCAGAGAGCAGGTGACAAAGGCCAGTGAGGAAATATGATCCTTTCAAAGTGCCAGAGAGCGAGGGAAGAAAAAAAAAAGTGCTTACGATGACAGGCCTTTATCAGGTTTTTCATGCCTCGGGTGTGAAACTTTGTGTCGCTGTGCTCTCGGCTGCGGCACAATTCACGTGGAGATTATGCAACTGATTTCTCATTGGTTTCCAAGGCAACAGACGTTGACAGAAGGTCTGCTGAAGTTTCACTGCATCCTCCCTGCAGGTGAGGTGGGGTATACTTGCCTGGGAAGAAAATGCAGGCTCTAACTCCAACATCAAGATAAACTTTGCTTTTTCAGCTAAAAGAGCTGAATCTCTTCAAGCTGTAGTGAGCAGGATTGATAGAATCTCATCTCCCTTTCTGTCCTGAACTCCTTCCACCAGATGAGCACAGACACATGCACATGCTTCATATGCAACAGATGATGTGCATAAATCTCATATATCTCATAGATTTAGTGTCTGACTCATTTTTTATTTTTTCGTATTTATAGATATCCTAAGACAGTTGTTAACAACGCTTGCAATACTCAGTGTGTTTCCATGCACACTTGAGTCAAACTATGGTTGTAGCACATCTACACTGTTCAGTTGAGAGCATCATATGGCACCGTTCTGTCACTTTCAATTGACTCCAATGTGAACACACTGGCAGGTGCGTTTAGATGCTCAGAGCAGAGCAGCAGCAACGTAAATATGAGGTTAGGGTTAGGAAGACGAAGATAGGGACTGAGGTTAAGCTGAGGCTTAGTGGATATTCAGTGTTGGCTCACAATCAGACAGACTTGTATTTTATTCCTTGGAATGGAATTTTATTGGATTAAAGAGCAAAATAATCAAAGGGAGTGCAGGGTAAAATAAAAACAGGCAGAGAAACACTTAAAGTTTAAGTGTCCCCAATATGTGTTGTTATTCCAGTCCACTCTTTTGTTCATCCTTTCAAAATCTGTCTAAAATATCAGTTTTAACTTATATGCTTTAATTTCTTCAGTACCGTTTTGTTTATGCTCATATAGGTTTTAGTAATCAAAGGTGAATCGATGTAAACTTAAAGATTCCATGACCTGGGTGACTCATCATTGTCACAGACATATCTACAGTCATGCAGTGGCATTTGTTTATGTTTGGACGACTAAACCCAGCTGTAAACAGAGAGGGTATCCAGGTAACCAGGTGTTGGGTGGAGTGCACCTCCATGTCTGTGGGTAGTCAAGAATGCTCACGGAGCATCATCATTTAGATATGATTAAAAAAAAAAGAGAGAAAGGGACTCAAGTGGTGCTGACAGCCAGGAAAAAGAGGAGGAGCAATGAGTGTGCGGGCAATGAGAAGCCATCTGGCGTGTGAACCGTGTTGACTGCGGAGAACTCGATAATGGGCTCATACCAGCACGGTTGAGTCACTTGCTGTGCCCCGACACACCACCATCACTTAATTTCACCACATCACAGGTGAGGTAGTGATGCATGGAAAACTTGGCTTTCTCCAATTGCTGCACCTGGAGCTACGAGACACGGAGCCAAGACATAAAAAATGTGTTGTGCTGCTGCTCAGTCTCACAATAACTAATACGCTGGAATTTTTTTTCATTATCTCCCGCTGCATTGTAGACCAGCAAACCTTCGCTGATGAGAGATAGTCAAAAATATTCTTGTGTACGTTAGCGGAACATAAACAGAACAAGCCTCTGATACAAAGTTCAGATACCTGCCCTGCAAACAAAAGTCTCCATGATGGTGCAGCTGCGGGGGGACGTGGAAACTTTCCTGTTTTGACATCCAGTTATAACTATGAATAAGATATGATAGTGTTCTGAGGTAAATACAGGTCAGGTAAAGCTTTTAAAGTGCTCACAGCTCGTGGATAATATTCTCTTACTTTATTTACCAAAAACATGTCATGATATCTTTTATTTCACATGATGAAACTACTACTGGAGTATATAATATAGTCAAGTCAATTCACTCGTTCATACCAGGCACACAAAATCCACCAAAGTTGTTTTACCATATCGGCTTTCGAGCCACCAAACCGGGGTTTTCAGAGCACTGAATCAATCCCTGGGGTTTTTATGCTTTGGGAGAATGATGATGAAATAGTCCTACATCTCCCTCGCGGTGGCGTTCTCTGTCGCTATCTCTGCTTCTGTGATTATGTACTTTGTAATGTATATTTGTTCAGCACCCAATGTGGTTGTTGTCAGACTATTTAATGGGCGTTATCAGCACACATCAGTCCCATATGTATGGGCCAGTAGAGGCCTACTTGCCTACTAATAGGCCAAGAAGTTTGTACAGAGCGTTCATGCTCAATGACAAAAATGCAGAAGATAACGGGAATTACAACAGAAATAAATACAAGAGAGGCAAATACTCACAGTAGCAGCACATTGAATTAGTCATGATCACGAGGCTGCGAGTTGTCCACGGTCACAGGCCCATCCTGGGTAAATGGAGACACAATGGTGCAGGTTTTGCCAGACTGGGGTCTTGTCGGAAGAGTATGGAAACCCAAGACCAAACCACCTCTGCTGTGGAGGTCTGGAAGAGGACAGACCACAAAAAATGAATCAAATTGAATTTTTTAGTAGATAGACTCGAATGGAAAACAATTTATTGTGCAAATATATGGTAAATATTTGAACATGAAAAAAGGAATTTGTTGATTTTATTGTTTTTAATATTTATTTTGAATGTCATATACACAAATGTAATTCTCTTTAGTGCATTGAATATCTACAGTGAATTCAATCTTTGTGGTTAAGTTATACAAATAAAGTCAAAAAAATTGGAGGAATTTGTTATGCGTTATTCATCTTTCTATGTATTTTATTTATCATTTCTGTTACGATTACTATTATTATTATGACTATTCATATTACTATTATTCTCTCATTACCCTATTCACCTTATCTATAATGAGTGTTATTCTGTTTTACTTGTATAAGTGGAGCAGGAGGTTTGTGACGACGGTGCAGCGGCATATTTGAAAGTAAAAGTAAAGTAATGTTCTTTAAATATGTTTTCTCTGTTGTGTCACTGACATTATTTGACCTCAAAATGTTACTTACTCGAAGAAAAACTCCACGTTCGCCGGTTTTCTTCTCACTCTCGCTAATCACGTGTTTACGGAAGCAGGTGTTCATGATGACGACAAACCACCAGCAAAACCTGGACTGGATTCCGCCGGGTGACTGGACTAGATTCGATTAGCTGACTTTTGTACAACAAGGAAATTCTTTTTGTTTTCTTTCGGTCTTTCTTTTTCGGGTTTGCTACTTTGAAATGAAAAACGACTGAACTACATTAATACAAAAACTACAAGAGTTTCTATAGAATTTCCAGAGGCATCGTGTCCTTTGGACTGAGTATCAAGTAAAACCCGTGGTGGATATTTTAAATATGAATGATTCATTGCTTGTTTCCACACAGAAATATGCATCACAAAAACAATCCAATCTGTGGGATTTGTGCAAATGTAAAATGCCTAATTTCACATGGCAGTATATTTGAAACCAGCACAGGTCTTTATGGTCCAGTACTGAAACATAGTACGACTAATAATAAAACAAACCTCCAAGCAAACACAAAAGTAAAACAAATATATACTCAACACTACAAAACGGAACTATTTCATGCCACATTTCATGTTGTTCAGTGTTGGGGTTTACATTTTTAAGGGTGTTCTTGAATAATGTGTTGACACAAAATCGCTGAAGCAAAACAAAGAAACAAAGTGACCTACCTTAACTTCGACCTGGCTGATATCACCGGATTGAATACAAAAATGAGGGGAAAAACACAAAGCAAATACAACACAATGCAACAAAAACTGTCCAATTTCCTGTCCAATGGGGAAAATAATGTTTTTGTGGTTTCTTCAACTCTAAAACAAAACGAACAACAAAGTGGTACCACTGAATCAAATACTGAAATCAAAACAAACAAAAAATAACTGGCCTATTTCAAATACCAGGAGGGAGACCTGGCTGTTATCCCTGAAAGGAAATAAATACTAAAAAATAATTGAAGAATTGGTACAAAGTCGAACACAAATGAACAAACTGACCTGAAGACAATGGAGAGGAAGTGCTTCTGGGTCTTTGTGCCTATGAGAAACAGGTGGTCTTTGGCTATTTCAGGTGTGTTGTATTCTTTGCCTCCTTCAATAACAACCCAAGGCACACAGTAGGATTTGTGCCAGTATAAAATACCTTTATGGCAATATTTAAAATGCCTAATGCATTGTGACCGACACAAATCAACACACGGGTCCAAACTGGACTCACAAAATTCCCAGCAAACAGTTTCCTTGTGCAACACTCGGGGTCAAAACAAACACAACAAAACTGAAAGACGACTAAAATCAAAAGACGTTGACTGACGTTGTCGTTGAGAAAATGTCCCTTTCTTCAAGGCTAATGTTCCCTGCTTTGATTGACAGTTGCCAGACACATTAACATGTCTGCAGACAGTTTAAGTGTTTCGGGGGAGATTTATTGAAGTGGGAAATTTGCAGTGTGACTTAGGCGTCCGACAAAAGTGGACACACTCTACTCTGGGCCAGTGTATGCTCTGTGAAAGGAGCTACAATTGGAGAAAATGTCCTTTTCTGCGAGGCATTGTCTGTGAAAACTTCAAGGGTGGACATTCTTTCAGACCTGTCTGGGCATCTCAAACAAGGAGGACTTCAGTGGGACAATTGCTGAACATTCTGCCATGACAATGAAACAGTTATGGCCTTGTGCATAGTGGATGCCAAGATGCCCTTAAGTAAATTGCCAACGTTCCCCTCTTATACATACACGCGTATGACATGCCTGAAGACACTGAAAGTGTTTTGGATATCGTAAGTGAGACATTTGAGTCCTCAGACAAAAGTGGACATCTCTTGGCCAACGTTTGCTTTGTGGTTGGAGATGCATTTGGGGGAAATGTCCTTCTCTGCAAGGCACTGCATGAAAGAAGCAAGAGAGGAAATGATTTCCGATCGTGTCCAGTTATCTCGAGCAAAGGAGGACGTCTGTGGGACAAAATGCTGAACGTTTTTGCACTGGTGATGACACAGCAGCTATGGTCTGGTGCATGCTGGATCCTTAACCCAGATGCGGCAAAGGAAATTGCTCTACTCTTGGCCAATGTATGCTTTGTGAATGGAGTTGTAATTGGATAAAGTATTCTTTTCTGCGAGACGCTGCCTGCAGAAAACATCAGGAGAGGAAATTCTTTTGGATCATGTCTGAGTGTCTCAAACAAAGGACTTCAGTGGGACAAATGTTTTCTGCACTGATGACACAGCCATGTTCCAATGCATAGCAGTTTAAGGTCAATGACTGTGACGTTTCATTATGAAAATGCCGACTTGTGACCTGGTTAGAGTTAAACCACATCTCTATGTTAAAGTATGATGATACTGTAAGGCTCCAACATGGGCCTGGGCATTTTTAACACCATTCTCCTTTCATTCCTATGAGAAATTGGTTCACAGTTTTTCACAATTTTAGTGGCCATGGTTATTGAAAAAGCTTAGATAAGACATAGCATGCCTTTCCTGGTCAAACCACATGTTTTGATGTAGAATGTGGGTTTTTTTTGTGATGGAATTGTGACAGAAAGTCAAAAGCTCCCTTTGCCTTTCAATCCAACAATCCAACAATCCAACCAACCAACCATCTAAGAAAGTCCTGGGCCTGAATTGATTACCTGCAGCCCTGGGAAGGAGTTGGAACAGGACGTCCCCATAATTAGAAGCAAGAAAAAATGCCTTGAGCAGTTGATTCAAGATGGAGTGGACATTTCCCATGACACCCATCCCCTCCCGTATCCTGGGGCTCTGAGGTTTTGTACACAAACAAGTCTTGTAAGCAGTAAGTCAGGCAGTGGCCCTGAGGGTTACAGCAAACTCTGCCCAGCCTCGCACTGTAAATCAAGAAGTCTGGAAAAACATACATGTATAAAATATGGTGCCCCTATCTCCTTCACGATGGGAATGACGGGACCAGACTGACCCACTGTATACTTTATTTTGGTCAGTCTCCCCCGCTGTGTGCCCACAGCAGGATTGTAATGTTCTTGCCCTTGAAATATTAAAACAGCATTAAAAATAAAGTCTGAAATGATCTATAGACTTGCAACTTTCTCACAACCTTCAGATGGATGGCTCTTCTCTCTTTTCCTCAGATTCAGAATAAAACATGCTTAAGTACAACCGTAAAACGATTAGGTGGGACTAAATCTTTTTGGTATCATGCTAAAGCGGTTTGAGGGAATTCTACTTTGGAGGCCATAAACTGAAAATGTGCTGATTCTGCCTCTGTACACACTGTATAAGTGTTAAGAACCATTCATACTTTCCACATATCTTCTCCTGTTTCAGCCGTGATGATTTTACCAGAGAGGAGTGAGCTCTGCTCCCTCTGTGTTACCTTGCAGAAAATAAACTCTTCGTTTCTCAGGTTCTCGCTTCACCCTAATGAGGCAAACCTGTCATAAGCTCCACGGTCGTCACAACAAAACAATTTGCCGGAGCCACATCGCTCATCACTCGGGGGCGTTTATGAGCAAGAACTTTTACGTTATAGCTCCTTTTGGTTTGCACAGTTTTTATTATCCTGGATTAAATTCCCAGAGGAGGGAATTCTTTTCCATCTTTCACTCTGGTCCCAGTGGGCCTGTATTCTGGATGGGTTTCACAGAACACAGGGTGATGTCTAATGTCTATTTACCAGGTATCTCTGCAACATGAAGTGCCATGTATGTAACACACTCAAAGCACAAGACCTCTGGAACTTCCTGTGGAAATTTGGACAATGCAGAGAAACACTAACCCTAACCCTAACCCTTGCAACAGCAAAAGAGCTGAATTCAGATAACCTCTACCTCTGGCAGAAAAAGAACCTGCTAACCAACTTTACCTCATCAGATAAAGACGCAGAGTCTTAATCAGGAAAAACCCATCAAGTCTAGACTTCAGCAGTCAGACAGAAGTTTCTCAAAGTGAAAAAAAGACTCTCATTGAAGTCGAGAGAATGAAATTGATATCAGATTTGGAATTCTGAGCTAATGTCACACTAAAATCCGGAGAAAAACTGCAATGTTTTTGTCTTCTATGTCATAGTTATGTAGCATATATGGCTGCATCCATAGGAGTCTCAATATAAAAGTGTTTTCAGAAAGAAAGAGAGAGTAAAAAGTACAATCTGCGACATATGTTTATACAACGTGTGACTGATATTCTCTGACTTCAGGAACGTTGTGTTTATACTACACATAAACAACATGATGTAGGTGCACATGTGGTTCCCATTTTGCCAGATGTATCTCCGCAACCCCGTCAGATCAAGTGTCAGGCTCATACGAAATATCCATCAAATAAATATGAAAATAAAGACGTTCGTGGACAAAAGTCCAATACAAAGAGGTGTACTGGAAAGTCACACAAGCAGGTATTGCTTTTGGATTCAGTGAATACGAACAAGGTTATGGCTATGATACCTTAATGCAACAGAACTGTCAGTGTGAAGCTGCGTTCACTTACAGTAGGTATTTCAACTATTTTTTTCATTAACCTTTTAGCGCCTTAACTATTTCCATCACGCATTTGTCACTTTCACTCGTTGCTACCATTCATCAATTACCTTATGTGAACTATTCCAACCATCCCTCCTTTACCTTCAGCTGTTTCACCTTCCTATTTCTAAAACTATTCCAGCCATCCATTCTTTATGTATGTTGAGTTATTTCAACCATCCATCCTTTCCATTACTGCTGCTATTTAAGCTCAGTTGCAGCTCTATGAAACCTTTTTTCACAGTTCAAAGTTGCTCCACAGCACATTGACACCCTAAGGTATTAGTGTTGAGGTGAATCATCTCAGAGCCTCTCGTTGTTTAAGGTTTTCAACAGTTTCACAAGCCCGTTATTCGACAGGTTCAGGCAAACACCAGTGAGAAATGAAAGCTCTGCATTCAGTTCAGCTGCCAGGTATAGCGTGACATTTCAGCGTCGCCACATTTACCACACCGCGCTTTTACCTGTTTCACTTCTGCTCATCTCACACGGAACATCCTGTGAGAACATCTGCTTCTGCAGCCACTTGCGCACTTACTATATCACAAACCTTGAATTGTGTCTACGCCGTGACGTTATAACACGTCTGTGTCTGTCTGAGAACAGCCAAGCGCAATGTGACTCATGCAGAGAAGCTGCACTGCTCTGTCCCTTCTGCACATCGGTCAGCAGCCACAGTGCCAAATCAATGACTGCTCCAGCTCATGCATTTCCCCCTGGAGCACGAGGCCTGCCCGCTGCCACAGCCAGTTCCAACAAACACTTTCCTAGCACTTTCTACCAAAAGACACACAGCTGTGCACGTGGGACATCCTCGCTGTTTCCCCGAGCCCCTGCAGGATCTTCAGAAGTCTGTTTACACTCTGCACTGTTGGCCTAACGTCTCTGGGAAGTGTTTTAAAGGCTTTTCCAGACAACTGTTTGCCTCCCCGCAAACCTTTCCTTGGGTAATTATACTGGGCCACAGAGAGACCGAAGGCCACGTGGAGAAGCAAGCAGCTCAGGAATGCATGCATGGACCACAGACTGTATCATGCTGTCAGGACACTCAGGGAAAATGAAGTGATGAAGTGCAGCCCAGGTGAGAGGGAAAGGAAATGAGACACAACCAATACAGCAACCGAAACTGATTTTTCCCTGTATAGTCAAAACAAAAAAAACAAGAATCAGCTCCTCTACAAGAACAGTAGCTATGCAGCATGCATGTATGTGTACTTCAAAGAATTGTATATGACCAAAAACCTCATAATAAGTTGATGGATACGATGAAAATTCAGTGTTGGCGACCAGAGTTCAAGCAGTTTGAGCTTTTCATCAATGTTTGGGAGCTGTTGATATTTAAAGGAGGTTCAAGGCCTGGTGTTATCTGTCCCACAGACTCCGGGACAGCAGCCAAACTGATGCCATCTCAATGGGAGGAATGCAACAAAATGGCAGGAAATTCCTTCTTGGTTTGCTCCCGTTTGCAAAAGTAGTTTTGTTTTTAGTTCTTTTCTTTTCAAAATCAAGCTGCTGAACTATTGAATTGTTTTATTTGTTTTTGGACAGAAACTAAGATGAGATGCACATGATTTTGTACTTAAGTGCAGAAATAAAGTGGCGATACATGCACAGCATATGGTGATGGGGGGAAACTTCATGTTCACAACATCAGCATAAACACAGGGTCTGAATTCAGGCTGTTTCTCAACAGAAACTGTCAGCTCTCACATTGTTTATTTTACAATCTACATAACATCTCTGGGAACACTAACTCAACACTAAGGAGCAAAAAGGACACGGCGTGAAGTTTTGTTGCCACCTAGTGGAATCTTAGCCACATTCACGCCAAGGTGTCCTGCTATTATAACTTATAAGATGGATTACTGGAAATAAAGAGTAACGTTTTCTTGACCTGGTGTTTCAACTCTAAAGCCCTGTGATCACATGTGACTTATTAAGATTATTTGGAATATGAAACACACACTTTAAGTCCTTGTGTCTCCAGAATTTAAAGCAACTCAAACCTCCTCCAACTACCTTTTTGTAACTTTCATCAGCCAACAAAGTCAAGTCAAGACCATGCTGGGTCACATGCCAACTGTTGCACATGAGCTTGATTTAAAAGCTGAATGGTCATCAGTGAGCTCACTGTTGTTGTCCTGTTTCTATATACAAGTGAATAAAACTGTCAAATGTATGTGCTGTCTCATACTTGGCCAATAAAGCTGATTTTGGGTTCTGAATCTGATTCTATAGGCAGTGATTGTTGTCCTTTGTGCTTCTCGCTGTGTTAATGGTCCTTCAAGCTCTCACATATCCATGGCCTATGGATAATGCTGTAGTGCAGGACTGTTATTTTGTATGTTTTGCTGCCACCTAGTGCTCGTGTCCAAGGCTAGACAGGTAGAAGGCATCATTTACCAGGTTTTTCATAGACACTTATGAACTGATGATGATATTCCAGAGCAGTCATCGCAGGTCTTGTGTAAACTACGTCTTTGGGCTGCACGACTAAACCTTCCACAAGGTTCTTTCCCACATCTCAGTAAAGAAAAAAAGAGAGAGATGGAACCACAGACACAAGGACGTGAGATAAAATGGGAGGACTCCAGGTGGCCGATAGCAGAACGATGTTTAGAATTAACTGGCCTTGAGGTCGAGTGTCAATGCTGAGAAGAAGACATTTCACATGCCTCCAGCCATCTGCCTGGCCCATTTCATTTTATAGGTGTCATTTCTGCACCAGCTGAACTCAGAGCATGGGTGAGCCGAGGTCCATGGACAAGAAGGTGGTCCTGATCACGGGCTGCTCCTCGGGGATCGGCCTCAGCCTGGCTGTCCGGCTGGCATCTGACCCCGACCAAAAGTTCAAAGGTAACAACAGCTGACACCTAAACCACAATGGTCTTTAATCCTGTTTCCTAGAGAGCCGACCCTGGGTCAGACCTCGCAAATGTGGACTCTGGTGTATGATCATGTGTTAATTGTAAGATGAGAAAACCTGGATTTTGAAGAGATGCACTGACCAACATTATTCTGTTATTATTATTATATTGTTTACTATATTCAGACAATGTGCCGCTGGCATTAAGGGGCCTTTAGTGTTCCGAGGAAACTTTCTCTACACCATTACACCACCAGCATGACACTCTCACACGACTGTCTGCAACTGATTCAATCCATGCGTGGAACCACTGTGGTTTTTCCATTTTCAGATGTTAGATGTGCTGAAGCGTATGTATTGATATGTTACACGATTGGCCTCTTATACCATGAAATGTTATATTACTGAAGTTTATATGATACTTAACAATATGTATATTTGTTTTTACGTAAAACATTAAAGAGGTTGTATGGATGATATGCAACTACAGTTTAAAACAGGTACGGCAATCCAAATTTAAAACTTTTCATTAATCTCTGATAACATGGTCTTGGTCTTTTTATGATGTTATCCAATGACATGTCTTACATATAGCACCTTTTAAAGGTCCAGTGTGTAAGATTTGCCAGGGAAGTATGGTGGCCTTCAACCACCAGAAAGTCTGTAAACAATCTTCCACAACGTTTTTCACTCTCACTCTCTGCCCTTTCCTCCGTCCTCTTTGTTGATTGTTGGTTTAGGCATGAGGCTTATGTGGACAGAGCAGTTTCTCTTTGTTTGCGTAGTAAGATTCAAAGCGTCGGAAGCCGCTGGAAGAAAGCGACCTCACCAAAACACCAGCATTATACAGTTACACAGACATATTTTTGCCAATAAACATCAAACAAGTGACTTTTAAATCATGACTGCTGCTTTCTGCTTAGTCTACGCTACGATGAGGAACTTGGGCAAGAAGGAGCGACTTTTAGAGAGTGTGAAAGGCCTGCACAAGGACACTTTGGACATTCTCCAAATGGACGTGACGGACCAACAGTCCATTCTGGATGCGAGGGACAGGGTGGTGGAGAAGAGAGTGGACATTCTGGGTAAGTCCTCCTCACATTGTGTTCAAATTAGGATTACAATGACCTTACCGTCACGTGTTGCAGTGTGTAATGCTGGTGTGGGCCTGATGGGGCCACTGGAGCTGCAGTCCCTGGACTCAATGAGGCAGATTCTGGAGGTCAACCTCTTAGGTACCATCCAGACCATCCAGGCCTTCCTACCCGAGATGAAGGCTCAGGGCCAAGGCCATATTCTCGTCACCGGCAGCACTGGAGGGCTTCACGGTGAGACAGGCAAACAGCTGAGGAGACACTGAGTGTTCCATATCGTGTACTATGAATGAAACTGCTAAAATAACACACCTCGAATCATCTCTCATAGGTCTCCCCTTTAATGTGGTGTACTGTGCCAGTAAATTTGCAATAGAGGGAGCTTGTGAGAGTTTGGCTGTTCTCCTGCAACACTTCAACATCCAGTGAGTTTTTTGAGTTGTGTTGCATTCCGCTGCATAGAAATGTCGATTGATGCGACTGACTCGCTGCTCTGTCCCGTAAGTGTGAGTATCATCGAGTGCGGCCCAGTCAACACCGACTTCCTGGTCAACCTGCAGAGGGCGGAGCTTGGTGATGAATCCCTCCAGCAGGTGGATACCCACACCGTCAGCCTGTATGAAAAATACCTGCAGCACTGTGGCTCTGTTTTCCAAAACGCAGCACAGGACACTGAGGACATTGTAAAGGTACATGTTGTTTTTTAATGTAGTTCCACAAATTTGTTTATTATAGACTGTGTTACATCTCCTAGGGGTGAGATGGCAGGGGTTCAAGTGCAAGAGATTCAAATGTTTCCAAAAGGAGGATGAGGGTAGGACCAAGGGAACCAAATGAACTCTCTCACTAACCATGAAATAAACAAACCAAAAATCCCTCAGTTACTCCTCTACAAAACAATACAATACATAATAAAAACAATACAGGGGGTGGCACAACCCATTAACTTGGGATATTAACATGTGTGTATGTTAAGGGATCCCCAATCTATTCCATACCCTTGTACCACAACATCCTCAACATGTCTCCAGCTACAGGAAGGACCTGAGGGAGGGAGAGTCCAGGCTGTGTCCTGGCTGCTGATTGGCCAGTCCACAGGCAGCATTGCCAGACACAGGTGGTTGTCAATCACACCAATCAACCTATAGAGTGTGTCGGTGAGGGAAATAAAGAAGGGGAAGAAAACCCTGGCTCTACCCGGGCACTTAACACTGTAATGTAATCATACATCTGTATGAATGTTAATGATGAACAGTTTGCTGAAATCTAGTCAGATTTTTCAAATTAATTCAGTATTTTTTCACATAAATTAATTGATAAAATTGTCCCATGAAACATGAAATAATTATTTTGTGGTAGAATGATGTTACAGTGAACACTTCTATTCTATTCAATTAAATTTTAAGTCGCTTTAAAGGAATAGGCTTTTTTGACACAGTGTCAGCACTGTAGGGTGGCACAAGGGTGCAGTGTTTCACTACACAGCAAGAGGGTTTGTGGTTTGAACCCTGGTTAGGCTGGGGGCTTGTGTGTGAGTCCTGCTCCCACTTACAGGCAGATCAGGTTTAGGTTGAGTTGAGTATGGACTGTATCAATGATACTGGGTATTTTATTGTTTGTTTTTACGGCTTATGTTTATTTTATGTACAAAGATGTACAGGACGTTGGAATGATTGGAATGATGTAATGTCAGTGATATTCCATGGGCCTTTTTCCCTCCTATAAGAATATTTGTATATAACAAAAGTGTTTTCACAAATTGGTAAATGTAAATAGGTTGTGTGAATTAGGTAAATTAGCCGAACTTGAGAACGAGTAACACTTTTGACGTTAGTAGATGAACTAAAAACACCCAACTCAAAATCTGAAAATGTCCTATGTATTAGGTTTATTGTATGTTTATTAAGTTCAGCATCTATAAGTTTGCTACTAATGTATCTAAAGCCTGGGGAAAAAAAACACCACAAAGCTTTGTTTTGTATTAGTCATTTATTTTCTATCTTTAAATAATGGTGACTTTGGCTCCATATAATATGTAAACATTGTACATTAATAGAAACGTGGATTAATTCGGTTACTTCTACATGTGACAGCTACTTTGTGTTTGTGTCTGTCTCCAAGGTTTTCCTAGAAGCCATCCAGTCCCCCAGTCCTGCGTTCAGATACTTCACCAGCGGCGTGGTTACACCTCTTACTCAGCTGAAGATCGCAGAGCCGGACGGCTCGCAGTGCATCCGTGCCATGAGCAAACTCATTTTCACAGCCGAGGAAAACTAACCTCCATTCTTGCACTACGCAAGCCTCTGCCTCGTGTGCAGTCTCTACCTTTCTTTGCGTTAGGTGCAGAGTTTATATTTTGCTTTTTTAATCTTAATTCCTGTAATAAAGTAAAGCATATCACGGTCTGTGTTGTTGCTTAGCTGAATAAAATAAAATAAAAACAACATTAAGAAGGTCAGTTTCTTCGGCTGATGTCTCATGGTGCCCGTGGATTGCAGAGGCGTCGAGAAGTGAAGACGTCATGAAATCAGTGTTATTATACCAACTGTTTGATTGAATGTGTCTTTTCATATCATCATGTTCATGCAGTTTGGGCATTCTTTTTCAGTTCTATCAGTTAAAGGCTAAATGATATCGTCGGATCCTCACTATACAACCCAAACATCACAATTTCAGACCTGTTTTCTTTTTTAAAGGTGCCACAGTAAGAAGAAAATCATTCTATGACAATTATGACAACATATTGTTTAATTTTACCTCTGTAATAATAATAATGATCAACTGTTCAAACATTCTCACACTGAACAGAATGGACTGTTTGGTCCCTATTTGTGTTACAGCAAAAATAAATGTACAATATATCTATCTGTTCATGACATCTACTGTTTAACAGCGAGCTTGGCCGAGCAGAACGTCTCTCCATGGTCGTTGGTGGCTCTGCAGGTGTAAACATTGGCGTCCTCCATGCTGACTTTGGCGAGGACCAGGTTACAGCGGCCGTCTTCTTCGTACTCTATCTGCGCCGCGGGCGACTCCTCTAAAGGCTCCTCCCCGCGCAGCCACACCACTTCTGGGTCAGGGTATCCTGCATAAATGGAGGTTAAGGGCCAGGTTCACATGGAATCATGTAAATAAACAGCTCCAGTAACTGACGTCATGCAACAGTCGGAATCAAAACAATGCCATGTTGGCAGGAAGCCACACTGTTCACATTTATATGCGTACACCAGGTAGTATGTCTCAACTCGTCTCTTCGCAAGGCTGTATTTATAAAAAGTCAAGATGGTGACAATTATATAATTGACAGCATAGAATGTCTTCATACAACACTATCACGGAAGCGAATTACAACTAAAAGACAGCACATTTAAACATTATAGCAGGAAACTGAGACATGTTTCTGTTTTCTTTTGTAGGGTTTTAGTGTATAATGTATTGTAACCAAAATCACTCAGGAATTGTGTGCAGGTCTTTGTCGTTGACATAATGACTGCTCCGACTTCTGCTCCTCAACTACTCAGTGTCAATGTGTTGTCTGCTCTGAAGCTTTGGATCTTATCTCAGTGCAATTAAAGCTTGACAAGGTTGTTAGAAAGGAGAGGATGGTATCTACCTGTGAGATGACATGAGAGGGACACACTGGATCCCTCAACGGCTGTCTGGTCCTCCAGACACTGGGTGAAGTGTGGCGGTCCCTGCATCTTTTCCTCTAGAGACTTAAGTGCATGCTTTGCTTCTGGGCTCAGAGGTGACGCTGACACAGTGAGAATAAGAACAATACAAATAATAATAATAAAAAACCAGTTTATAGCCAGGTTATTCTGGGAAACTTATGATAGGTGTGACTTACTTTCTCCAGGGCTGGTAGGAGATGAACAGCTGTCACCTTTGGAAAGTAAAGCCATTCTCTTCAGGGCAAGCATGGCCTTACCTGCTTTCTATGAGACACACATTAAGAAAGAAAGTGGTTGTAAAGTGTAAAACCAACACAC
Organism: Solea solea; assembly: GCF_958295425.1. NCBI lineage: Eukaryota > Metazoa > Chordata > Actinopteri > Pleuronectiformes > Soleidae > Solea > Solea solea. Next base: position 9,359,235 of record NC_081149.1, on the reverse strand, counting down.
TCCACGTATGTGAAGTGGTGCGATGTGTTACCTTCCACTTCTGCCTGGCTAGAAACCGCTTCATCTTCTCCTTGGACAGACACTTTGTGGTGGCAAGATCTTCAGAGTCAAATGCAGCCATCCAAGGATGAGCAAGGGCCTCTTTACAGCACATCCTTCGCCTGATATAGGCACAGAGACAGTAATCAGCATTTGATAAATGGTATCTATGCATTGGGTGCATTAGTTTATAAATCCACCTGGTGTCCTTGTTGAGCAGAGAACTGATGAAATCTTTGGCCTCATCTGTAATTTCGTCAAAGCTCTCCTCATCAAACTCCCACTGGGCCGCTGTGACCAGGGCCAGGGTCTCTGTGTCACTGTTTCCCTGGAACGGAGACTCACCACTCAGTCTGAAAACCAGAGGAAGGCATAGAGACGTACCAGTGTCATTGTATATAGTGTGTCGCAACCTCCATCCACTGATCTAGTGCATTTCACAATGTCATTTTGATCCAGTTGGATTTAAAGGTGGATACATTCAGTCTGAACTATTGGATAAATTATATACACACATTGGCCACTTTATTTAGGTACTCTGTCAGACTACATATGAACACAAATATCTAATCAACCAATGATATGGCAGCAACGCAATACATTTGGGGAGATAGGCGTAGAAATGTGATTTAAGTGAAGTTTAATGTGGTTGTTGGTGACAGACAGGCTGGTCTGAGTATTTTAGAAACTCTCGATCTCTACGTTTTACAAGTTGACGAGTTAGAGTTGATTGAAGAGGGCAACAGTGACTCAACTCAGGTGTCCTCTGTACCTAATAAAGTCGACAGTGAGTGTATATTAGATTAGATTGGATGCAAATGAAACAGAAAGAGCGACTCGATCTCTTGCTGTAGACTTTGTTTGTTTAGTGAATATGAAGCTTAGTAGTACTATTGTCTTGTAAAATCCACTTTCCAAAGAATCCAAATTCAGCAGCACACGGAGGAACAAAGTGCAATATCAAATGTTATGGTTTTGCATTAGAGCACTATTATTATTATTATTCATTTCTGCCCAGCTGATGATTGAAAGTCAAATATTTACTTTGCGTAAACAGTAATTCATCACCTGAGGCAGATAGATGACTCTTAAGCTCCTAAATTTGCTCCACTTTCTCCACCATCTACTCACTAACTTTAGAAAACAGCTGTGTGTCTGCTGTGGCTGAAAAATGATACTATGAGAGAGGAAACCATAGCAGGAATGCAGGTAAACAATGAACTGAAACTGTTAAGCTGAGCTCCAGCACAGTGATGTCTTTGCTAAGATTGTACTGTGGGCTTATGTGGCCGACACAGTCAGCCGTTTCCCCCTTGTCTCCAGTCTTTACGCTAAGCTAAACTCGCAGGTCTCTGCGTGTCGCTTCATATTTCGTTCCAATAAGAGTATGACTTACAGGATGTAGCAGATTACGCCAATGCTCCACATGTCAGTGGCTAAACACACGGGCTCGTAGCTGATCACTTCAGGTGCCACAAACTCCGGAGTCCCTTGCATTACCATCAGAGGTGTGTTAGCATCTGTTAAATTTAGGGAGAGAGCAGTGATTATTATTTGCAAGCTTTTTAAATGTAAAGAGTCAGAGCCTGCAGAGAAATACTGTATATGATGGGGTTCCCATGTAGGGATGGACTTGACACATACACACACAAAGAAGAATTCAACTTTAATTTCACAAACCAAAGCGTTGGGCTAATCCGAAGTCAATGATCTTTATAGAGGTGCCGGTGGTGTCAACACACACAATGTTTTCAGGTTTCAGGTCCAGGTGTATAATGCTTTGCTCGTGCATGTAGGCGACCCCCTCCAGGATCTGCTGCATGTAGCGCACACTGGCAGCCTCCGTGTGCTCGAAGTTGTCATCCACGATGCGTTCGAACAGTTCCCCGCCTGCGATACTGCAGACAGACAAAGCACAGAGACGGAAGTCTTACTTAAGCTTTTCCTTTGCTACACCCTAGATTTGCACTTGCTACAGGAGTTTCAAGGACCAGCGTGTAGCATTTAGTGGCACCTAGTGGTGAGGGTGCAGATTGCAACCAAATAAAACTCGCCAGTCGCCTTTAGGGCAAATTTAAACTTGGAAGGATCCTTCTTTATGGCCCGTGTTTGGTTTTTACAGCGACTCCAGATACTTGTGTTGATGTCTGACAAGAGTTTCCCCTAAATACTTCACACAAGTCCTTTTTAAGCAATGTCAGGATCATGTCATGATACTCACAACTCCATGACCATGACCATCTCAGGCTTGTGGTCATATGCCGCCAGACACTGAACTAGCTTGGGGTGGTGGAGATAGTTCATCAGCTCTATCTCTTTACGAGCGGCCTCCCTCTCCTTGGAACGTCGGCCTTTGTAGAACTTCCCAGCGCACACTTGTCCTGTGACTTTGTGGGTCAGCTTGAACACCTGACCAAACTTTCCCCTGAGGAAAGAAGTGGTTCAAGTTTGACACATCTTTCGTAATCTCATGTCACCTCAAAGTGTAGTTGTGCAGTGAAGTCAGTCCATCTTTTTTCCCAGGTTATCAAAGCTTAAGAACAGGTTTGAGTCTCTTATTGCTAATTGGACACTCTAAATTGACCTCCAGCCACCGGGGGGCGGGGCACATCTAGTGTAGTGCTGGTCCCAAGCCCAGATAAATGGGATTGCTGATCATTCCAGTCTTGGAATTGCAGAACATTTGTACATTTGTGTTCTTACTAAGGAAGGATCATGTCACTACATGTGCGGTTTGAATCCTCTCCCTGCCTCTTGGCAGGACTTACCCTTTTCCAGATAACTCAACATTATTAAAAGGAACATTACTTGTTCTTGAAATGTCAAACCTTCTTGTTAATGCCAAACTGTGAAGAAAATGCTTCTAAGGGCTGAAAACCTGTTTAGAGGCTTTAGGTGGCAGATACTCACACTCCCAGTTTCTCCTGCATAATGTAGTGGTCTTTAACTTTGTTGGAAGACTCCATGGTCACACAGGTAGGAGGTTTAGGGGCCTCCTCTGCTTGCGGTTTAGCTGAAACTGTGCATACAGAAACGATAGCTTTAATGTAAAACTCATTATATTAGCCCACGTTTAGCCCATTAGCTCACCACCTCACCTCTATGCTCCATCCTAACCACTGGTGATACTGGTCCTGGATCACTTGCTCCCACTTGGTTGAAGGCCCTCACTCTGAAGCAGTACTCCCCCTGATGCCGCAGCCCTGCACACACTCTGTATGACGTACTCGTGCACAGGTCAGTGACTTCTCGCCAGTCCCCAGCCTCTGTGAGTCCTTGCTCCTTCAACTCAACTGCGTATCCCAAAATGGCGCTGCCGCCGTCGTAGCAGGGTCCTGACCAGGTCAGCACAAGGCTGGAGGCGGTGACACAGGAGATGACGGGGCAGGAGGCGGGAGGCTCTGGCCTGTCTGGTGGGCAGATGATGAATAAAGAACCATGTAAGTGTGTGAAGTGACAATTTAGTTTTTTTTTTGAAGAGTGGATGACACATCAGCAATGACAGTAGCCCGTCGTACCTGGAACCAACCTTAGATAGTGAAAACATGGCTACCAAAGACTAACATGTTAGAATGTACATACAAATGTAATCTTAAGCATGTGTTTGTCAATTAATCTCATCCTTAGAACTTAGTTTGTAACCAGGTTACTCTCCCTCATCAAAGAAGAAGATCAGCGATTTTAGCTTGCAGGACATGGGAGATACTTGTCCACTGTATTTGCTAAGTTTAACTCTAAGTCTAAACAACATGTTTAAACAGTATTTAAAATCCTTCAAACATTTGTACTAACTAAATGAAGTAGCAGTGGATGAAGAAATCCTGTAAGCCATGACACGAAATCACAAATCTATACAGACTTTAGTGTAGTTTGTGGGAATAAGTGGTGAACAAAAGTGAGATGAGCTTCAGTTTTCAGTCACATAAGGCTGTCTAGCAGTAAGATGAAGCAGAGAACGTGTTCTAAAGAGATTGGAGGCTCAAGCAACTCAAGTTGATCTGGGCAAGCAGCTGCGCTTTCCAGAGCACAGGTGATCATGGTGGAACTCACTGTACCCTGGGAAGACCGCATGGAGGAGGCTCAAGAGCGGAAACCAGGTAGTGCAGGCTATTGAGGTGGTATGCCGGGGCATTGCAGGCCCAGTCTCTCTGCAGAGTCCTGACCAAGCTTAGGGATAGTGATGCTGGCTAAGAAGAGGGTCATCAAATCTATCAGTAACGCCGCTGAAGAGGGAAGCCCAGTGGTCAACTGCTGCCGTTCACCCCCAGACTGTGTCACCTGGGCGAGGGCTGATGGCGTTCTAATAGACCCTAATAGACCACAGGAAAGTGCTTTCCAGCACTTCCACAGGAAGTATTTCACTAAAAGCAGGCCTATATTTTATTTTATGAGTCTCTTCATTGTGCGCTAGTGGTGTGCATGGCACTGTCAGCACTGACTATGTGTCAGTACCTCATAAACCCATGATGTGGAAATCCTCCACCATCCCTTTAACATGGTCCTGAAAGAGCAGTGTGTTGTCTTACCGATGACAGAAAGGGTGAGCGTGTGTTGCGCTGAGCTCTTGCGGTCCCTCACGACAATAGTGTAGTAGCCTGTGTGCTGTGGTTTAGCCTCTGCTATGACCAGTGAACTGCTCTGATCAGTGTTTTCTGTCCACAGCTCTGGACCGTCCACTATCTGTAAGATTAACATGTGTGAGGGAAAAAAGAGTGAGTGTGTTAGATACTGAGACACACACAGGTTTTTTTGTTTTTTTTTGGAAACTTGCCTTTAAATTACAACACCTGTTCTTTGTTTCTGATCCAGCAGGACACGATGGGAGGGCTGCCGGTGAAAAGACACAACAGACGGGCAGTCTGCCCCGCCTTCACCTCGAGTTGCTGTGGAGGATTCACAAACTGTAATGGTCGTGCACCTGCAAAGTCAAAATAAAGCGAGTGTTTTGATTCAAAATCTGCCGACATTCATACTGCAGTGTGTGGTTTTTATTTAACACGTCACTGAAAGGAAACTATCCAGTTTGGCAAGATAAAAGACACATGAGCGGAGAAGAAGTCTGATCTGCGGTGTCTACTCTTCCAACACTTCCCTGGAGACCCTTATTATTGTAGCACACAGCAAACTCAAGTGTCTAAAGATGAAACAAAACACATGACCCACACTGCACACAAGTACAACCTGTCCCTGTGTAATCAAACATGTTAAACAAAGAAACCTATGCTTCGTAGTTCCATGTTTTACCAACCTGGAGCTATTTACTCAGCTATTTTCCTTAAAGAAAGCAAACAGAGCAAATGTTTTGAGCCCTACAAATGCATGTAATGTCATCATGTGAGTACATTATATCGCGAAATCCAAATTTCCAATATTTGGTATTCAAATATTGAGGTATCAGGACGGTCAATTTGACTGGACAATCTGATACAGCCAGTTATTGCTTTTCCCTTTTTCCCCTGCCATCATTTTTAAAGGTACAAGGAAAAATCGTCTTTGCTGTCAGAGTACAATATTTCCCACACTCACAACAAACCTTATTGTTAAAGCCTTTCATGTCCATATTGCTGCAGGATACACCCAAGCGTAAAGTTCCCAAGGCATCACAATAGCTTAGAAGCTGACAACAAAACAGCAAGACCAAAGAATAAAGAAGGTGTAGGTCCAGAGCAAAACACAACAATACACACACACACACACACACACACACACACTCTCACTCACACAAAAACAGACTCTAAGCTACATGAGCAGGATGCAGAGTAGATGATGGAAAGACAGGTGTGCACTGAGGAGGTGTTTCATACCTTTCCCGGAGTTGGCTCGCTTCTTTGGTACAACTTCTGCAGAAATAGATGAGGAGCAGGTATGTTTTAGTGGGAGAGTTCAGAGGTGTGGCTGTGTTCAGTCTACGTATATGGCTATCGCTGGACATGCTCACTGACGTTTTACTGTCCCAGACACTGTCCACTTCCCTATTTGGTGTTCATTTGGGACTGATCTGACAAATCTTTGTTCTTGTATCAGAAAGCTACACTGTTGAGGACGTCCAACACAGTTCCTGTTCAGTATACATGCTGCCTGACAGCCAATCACAATGGGGACTGGAAATGATGTGTTTCCTTCTCATTTATAGATATACGATGGATATCCTGAGGAAGTTCAACAGTACAGTGCGCAGGCGAGGTGAGAAGTCGCAACCTGTTTATGGTCACGACTTGACAGATCAGATGTGTTAAATTTGTCAGTGTTTGATTACCTTTTGGCGATGAGACTGGGCTCTGCTTATCTCCTGTTGGGGAGGTAATAGATCCTCTGAACACCTGCAGATCTTCTTTGGGAGATAGTGGAGACCTTCCATTTTCCACCAGGCTCCTGGACGCACTCATGGTGATCTTTGAGATGCTGTTCTGGACACTACGGATAGTTTCAAAGTCTGGATTGGTTATAGGTGAGAGGAAAAAGGAGGAGAAGCTGAATGAGAAACCTCACATTAGAATTCACAGCATAATGTGTTGTAGATCAGTGGTTCCCAAACTGGGGGTCATAACCCCCCAGGGAGGGGGCGTGGCATTTTAACGGGAGTGGCACAAATGTAAACAAATGAGGTATGCTACACTGTTAGCAAACCACGGACCAGTTTGTAAAAGGAGTGGCAGGTAAGTGTAAAACAAGACGAACGTACACCAATCCTTTAACCAGTTACTATTAACTGTGCCTTGGTTAAAGCTAAAAGAAAAGAAGTATGGCACATTTGGAATGAAGTCCTGAAGCTTTGTTTACCTTCACTATAAATTCTTCTCCCCATTGATATGTTGACAAGTTAACAACTCACACAAAGGCTTGTTTTCTTAAGCCTTTGAGTGCAAGTTGTTATTACACACTGTATCTTAAAAGTGCATTCAGTCCTACTTTAGTGCACCTTTTCAACCTATTCTACTTAATTAGCTTTATCTATCCCATTTTCATGTATTTTTTCTTATTTTGTATGGCACTCTCCTTATTATAAAATGTAATCCGCACTCACCATCTACCACTTTATCCTCCACATGAGGGGTCACAGGGGGTGCCAATCCCAGCTGACATAGGGCGAAAGGCAGGGTACACCGTGGACAGGTTGCCAGTCCATCACAGGGACACGTAGAGACAAACAACTATTCACTCTTTATCCCTGCAGTCAATTTAGAGAGTCCAATTTGCCTAATCCCCTAATCTGCATGTTTTTGGACTGTAGGCGGAAACTGGAGAACCCAGAGAAAACCCCCGCATGCATACACCGGGAGAACATGCAAACGCAATGCTCTTACTAAATTAAATTCAATTTGATATAATCAGGAATATCCTGCCCTTGCCTTTACCAAACATTGATAAAGCACACACACGTGTGCTGTGTCTTATAGAGATGATGCATTCTGATTTATTAGAAAATTGTGCTGATTTGTGTGCAGTTTAGGAACCACTACTACAGACTACTTTTCTGCTTATGGAAATATTTGGATGACATCTGCATGAATTGGTCCAGACCTCCACCACAGGTCAGTGCAGCGTGTCCCTCACCTCTGACGCACACAGCAGCGCAGCAGGACGTCTTGCCTGCACTGTTTTCAGCCAAACAGGTGTAGGCACCAGCATCTTCAGGCAGACACTCCCGCACTACGAAAGTCACCTCCCTGCCATCGAAAGAATGTTTCCCAAAACGCGCCACCTCACCTGCCCATAGAAGCAAACACACTGACTACAAACACTCACGAATGCTAAGGAAACTTTAATTGTATTTACTTTTTACTGGTTCTATCTGCTGGAGGCTTTTTTTCTGCTGAAACAAACAGGATGGGATTGTTTACTTATACACTGTCTCTGCTCACCATTGTGCAGCCATGACACTTTGATAGGTTGACTTCCTGCAAGAACCCCTCGCAATGTGATGTCACTTCCTTCGTTCACGCAGCGGTCCTCCAGAGGCTCTGTGAAGACAGGTGGATCCAGACGGTTGAGAGACCCTGAAAAAATGAGAGAGAGGTAACGGTTCAGACACAGAGAGACAAAGCAACAAAACACAGGCCTTCACTGCATTTGCAGCTGAATCCCTTAATCCTAATTTGTCTTTTTGATTGTGTGTTGTTTCTCTTCCAGGACCATATCTTATTATATATTACAAATTATAATCTATTATCATTGAACAACTGCTGTGTGTAACTTGTCTAACTTCTCCTGGTCATGGATGAACCTCCAGAACACATTAAATCTAAATGAGTTGACAACAATAATGAATAACTGCAGAAGTGAAAAGTGTAAATCCTGTTCCTAAACTGGATTTATGTTCATAAATTATGTGCTCTTTGGATTCATTCTGTAAGTAATTAATTACAACCCTGTATAACGTTGAGTTATCAGCTATTGTGGCAAATTCTCCCTCAAAAAGGAAGTTAATCTTAATCTTAATGGACTAATCTTCACGGAAAAGACCTAATCAGAACAATATGCTATCATTACAGATGCCTGTAGGTGCAGCACGGTTTACCTACTGTAACCCTGACCTGATTGTGCATTCCAATAATGTGAGTTACATCACTGACAGTGAACTAGTTATGGCGTTTTACCATCAACCTTTAGCCCAGACTTTACAATGCTGAAGTATTCACTGTATGGTCTGTTGTTTGTGCACAGACGCTGGAAGAATCCTCAGTGGAGTTAAAAAACTTTGAGCTGCAGCTTTGCACGTAAAACACACCACAAGGTTACTTTCACTTTCACAGACTGACCCCGTTGCTGACCTCTTAAGAACTCGAACACTTCATGAGGATTAAGAATAATGTCCATGGCAGGTTTCTCTGCAAGTCCTCTTGAAAATTAAACTTTCAAAACACACTGTCAGGTAGCTTACCCTATTTCAACACAGTCAGTACACTTCACCTGGCAATGGCCCCACAGGCATAACTGACAAATAAGCTCACAGAATGACATCAGCGGCAAACTACATCACATGCTTACCCTGTTAACACAAGGCTTTTTGAATTCTTCATCTTCAAAGACAAGAGTGTGTGACAAGCCAGGTTTTTTTAAACATTGACCTTAGAAAACCAACTTGACTCTCAAACACTACTGTAAACCAGAGGGAAAACAAACCTGTCCATCATCGGAATGACTTTATTTGCAATATTTGTCATACAATTTAGTCAAAAATGTAAATGTTCTGAGATTTAGGGTGTTTTGAAAACGTTACATATAAGTATTATCTTAGACACACACTTTGGCCAAGATGTCAATTTTTATCAATTCAATCTTCAATTTGTGTCAGGAGGAGATATATTCTTGGTTCTGTCAACAGAACAATTATAGCTGTCCAAACAAAACATTAGATGAAATAGCTTTATTATATCAGATTGTCACAGGAAAAGCCAAACAAATCTATTAGAACTGCAAAATAAACACAGGATGTGGTCAAATGTTTATGGAAAAAATACATTTTAAAAAAGGGAACACAAAATGTCAAAATGTTTTTTTAGACTATAATTCCCGCAGAATTCCTCGTATCGCCCTAAAACTTTCCGTGCGAGCCAAGATCAACAAAGTGCACTCAAAAAAAAAAAAGTGCGAGAAAAAGATGATGAAAAAGAATAATTAGAGTGGACACAACAGTTGGTGCCCAGAGGCCCTAATAAAAGTAATCAAAACAATCTGGACATTTAAACTCAGGGGAAAACAACACTGGATATTAACTTTTCAGAGCAACAAACACAGAGTGTTTAAAGTAATGCAAATCAGCTGTTTTACACCAGAAAAAAATGAAAGCCCTCTGTTTTTGCAGCACACAAAATGAGTTATCCTGTTCAGTCTTGTCTGTTCAAGCACTGACATTAATAATATTATTATTATTCATCTCCTCTCCCGGACTTTCTCTCTCTCTCTCTCTCTCTCCTGCAGCTCTTACCTCTGTCAGTACGTTTGTCTGAGGCCCTGGGGTCAACAGTCCTCGGCTCATTCCCTGGTGCAGCAGATGATGCACGTGGTGGTGGTGGTGGCTTGAGCTGCATCCTGAAGGTTGACACAAAGCGCTGTTTGCTGCCATCACCGCTCATATCTCTGGTCTCCAAACACGCAGCAAATAAAAAGAAAACAACAACAAAAAAAAAAACAATTTACAAAGTCATTTCCCAGGCTGATAATCACACTTCCTCTCTCTGTGAGTGCCACTGCTGTCTGTGTGTGTGTGTGGGCCTTTGCACGCTCACTCTGCTGCGCAGCCTCTGTCTATCTGTCAGTCTGTCTGTCTGTGTGTGTGTCTGTCTCTTTGCCATAGCCTGCACTGCTCTGCCCTCTCTCCTCACACCTCTCTGCACATGTCTTGTTTTCTCACCCTACCCTCACCCACACTAACCCCACCTCCAGCAGAAATCATGTGGCGTTCATACTTAAAAAGTGAGAATCTGAGTGTCTGCCAAGTTACTTCTAAACTTGGAACCTAAAATAAATGATTATTTGGACATAAAAAAATCTAATTTAATCAACATGAAACCATATGGGGTGAACTATTACAAGCTTTGACTGCATAAAAATGACTTTTAAACCTGGTTACGCACCTTTTTCCTTTCTTTCATTTCATTTGTTTGTCTATGTTTGTGGTTGACTCATTTCATTTACGTATGACTTATGTTTATTTAGCTTTTTAACCCTTCATTTTGAAGGGGCAGAGCTTGTTTGTCTCTCTGTTTTGGTTTTGGTTGGTAGTCTCAATTGTGGGTTAGTATTTTATATATAGATTTAGAAAAATATCTTGTTTTAAAAAAGGAAATCTTACTGTTTGGCTTTGGCAACAACAGTGTGGGCAGGTCCTTCCTTATCTGTCACCTCAAAGCTACAGATGACCCACCCACGACTCAAACCCTTCTCTTTATTGCCACAGCAATAGACACACAGGAGGAGACATAGAATGCAGGAGTGTGTGAGGAATGGGAGGAGGACTGTGGGGGGGGGACTTATCTATCCACACAGCCAAAGGTCGTATTGTGCGCTGTGTGTTGAATGTGCTGCCGCTTATCGATATGCCTGTTTGCTCTCCCACTTATCAATGTTGCAACTGAACTTTGTGATGCACAGGGACAGTGGCGACGCAAAGGTTTCTTTCCTGTTTTCACGCCTACGGGCGTCTAAGCTGTGATTGATTGGGAAGAACAGCCTCGTAAAGAAAGTCTGTCACCCCTTTTCCGAGTGAACGCCTCCCCAGGTGCAGTATGTCCCAGCACACACACACACACACACTTCAGAGGACATTGCATTGACTTACATTCATTTCCTGTTGACTTAACCTTAACCATAATTAACCCTAACGCTGACCTGAGCCTAACTTTAAAACATGTCTGCACCTTAAAATGTAGTCATTTACATTGACTTTTGTCCCCATGAAGAAGACAAGTCCTCATAATGTGAGCGTGTGAACAGATTGAGGTCCCACTAACATAAGGAAAACCAGCTATACACACACACACACACACATTTGTTTTTATATCTTACTGAGGACACCTCATTGACATAATGCATTCCCTAGCCCCTTACCCTAACCTTAACCCTCACAACTAAGTGGCTAACCTTAACCCCGGTCTTAACCTTGAAAAAGCCCTTTAAAATAGTATATCACAAAGATATAAATACAAGTAGACATACATACATTTGTGCAGCTACAATTCTCAGGACACTGCTTTGGCTTAGTTTTCCTTAATCTTATCCACAACCAGTTCATGCCTAAGCCTAATCTTACTACTAAACTGAAACCAGTTCCTTTAGAAATTCAAATATTTTCAAATTCATATGGCATTCTTAGTGAAAACACTCATAGACATAATGCATTTCCTATAGTCCCTACCCTAACCATTCCAAATAAATGCCAAACCTTATCCCTTAACTTAAACCAATTTCTAACTCTCACTGTAAAACCAAGTTTTAACAATGTAAATTTCCCCACTGTGGGACAAATAAAGGACTATCTTATCTTATCTTAACTCTGAAAAAGCCCTTTAAAGTTATGAGGATGAGTCAAAAATGTCCACACAAAGATAGGTTTGAATCAAAAGCCCACTTCAGACACACACACACGCACAGGGAGCCTTTTTCTGCGGGTACCAGCAGTGTCACTTATACCAGACCCACCTGCTGCTATGGCAACATGAAGGGGCCCACACTTGTTTTCGAGGTGAACATATGTTGTTGATACGATCAGCACAACACAGCAGGACCGTGAACAGTATCACACGATCTGCATCTGTTATTATGGTATGCACTGTACTCACCATGGCAACGAGTCTTTGTGGACAGACACTACCATCATAAATGATCATTTTTACTTTGACTTTATTTTATCATCATTTACCTCTTTGACACGCGTATATGTAAAGTGATATACATTTATTTGGTTGTTAACACTTGATTATTATTATTATTATGAACTAATAAATAGAAATGTATGCTATTTGAAGTGATATACATTTATTTGGTTGTTAACACTTGATTATTATTATTATTATGAACTAATAAATAGAAATGTATGCTATTTGTACACAAACGGGAGAGTCATGATAAAATGTAAAACAGATGTGGCGAGTGCTTGACAAGGGAGGTGGAAATTTAAATGCATTTCCTCCTTCAGTGTGAAAAATCACCCTCAGTAAAAGAGTCACTGTGTGAAGAATTTGCAAGGTAAATATCAAATCTAATTAAAAATAAAAATAGACTGTGCTGATGAATACTGTATCTGTCTCAAAGTCATTTTTAGAAGATTGCACATACATGAATATATGTGACACAAGTGAAAAAAAAATACAATATTTAAGTGGTGATATGTACATTTAAACATAAAATGCTTTGGCAACAGCATATTTTTTTGCAAATGTCAATAAATTCATCATAAATTTAGGATTTATACATTGATGCTTCACAGTCCATGTGGGCTTACTACACTATATCCCGTTGTTCTAATGTGTTATAAAGTGACAACAATGTAACTATGAACCCAGCCATAAACCCTACGAATACCAATACTTTTATAACTACAATTATTAAGTCAAGAGCTGAATGTCATTTGCAAGGTAAATATCAAACCCAAATTTTAAAAAAAGACTACTGATGAATACTGTCTATGTATGTCATTTTTAGAAGATTGCACATACCCAAAGAAGGATAATATGTAAGTGATGATATGTAAATTTAACCATTTAACCATTTTCAAATGTGCCGTCGCTTTGGCAACGGCAAACCATTGCTAATGTCAATAAAGTGAACTGATGCTTCACAGTCAATGTGGGCTCACTATTTGGCAAGCAACAAATCACTATTGCCCATTGTTCTAATGTGTTATAAAGTGACAATAATCTAATTTTGAATACCAGTACCTTTATAACCATAATTGGTAGTGGAACACAGTAGATTAAAGTGCATTAAAAGTTCTGAACCCAACAGAAACACACTATGGTGAATGATATAACTTCACTTTTGTGTGCTGCTTGTGTAAACTTTTCAACTCAACTTGAACATTACATTACAGAGGAGTTTCGACTTTAAGCGCTTTTTTTTCATATTCTAAATATTTCAGTTGTTTTACTTGGCCCAAATTTGAGAAATGCATCACAGACACACTTTAATGTGCCAAATTGTGAAAGTCCAGTCCCGTCTCTGCTAACAAATTCATTCTGTACTAACGTGGGGGGGGGGGGGGGGAATATAAAGCCAGGCTTCAGATTAAATAATTAATCACACAGATAGCACATCCTGTATACCTTTTTTTGCATTTGACGGACATGAACACCCACCATGTGCCGTGTTCGGAGCTTTGACTGCAGCCACGGGCTCAAACATGCACGGGCAGGATCTGACTGATGAATTTACAAGATAATCCTTTCGAGGGAAACTTGAAACTTTACACTGCATCTGCTCAGGAAACTGCGACAGAACATATTGGATCACACTGATACCTTTAAAGTCTCCACTTGAATTTTGCCAGTGTTAATGGGCCCCTCAGGCGCACTTGAGTTGTGATGGACAGTGTGTGATAAGGTATGACTTTAAATAACACGTTGCAAATAAAACTCACAAAGAGAGGAAGTTAACTGGAACCCTGACGCTGCAGAACAACGCTGTTTTTCTCTCTCATAGCCTTGGTGTGTAGAAGCATAATTAATGTAATTGCAGCACGGGCCCACTTACTGCACACAATAGAGTGGAGAGCAGGAGGGAGACATGCTGACTGGCCCATTATTATACCTCTCCTCTCTTTACATGCTACAGATTGTACCATCTGATTGTGCAGTTAGTTTGGTTTTGCCGTCTGTCCTTGAATGTCTGAAGTGAAAAACTGTGACTCCTGAATCTGAGCTGGAGGGAAATGATGCAGACTGAAGATAGTCACAGCAGATTTAAAACATATCGCTGCTTGAATATTAATCTCTGTGGAACTGTTGCATGACATGCGGACATAAAGTCAATAATGATTTGTTTTCCTGACAATGACAGTACTAACAGGAAACTGTCTAAAAACTGATGGGGGGGGGGGGTTAAGTCGTCACCACATGAGGAAGTTGTTGCTTAAAACAAAACTAAAACATTCTAAACTAAAAAAATAATATTTTTTTGTGCATGAGGATGTCTCTTTCTTGTCATATGTGAAGCTATTTTTACAATTTAATTTTTTCTAGTGCAGTGGTGAAGGCGCACAGTAAAATAATAGCATATTAATGTATAAACAACAAGGACTGAAAATGTTTTCCCTTTGTTTTTACAAAACATATTATGAACAACCTAGACTTTCTTGAGAAAAACGAGTGCCAGATCAACAATATTATGCCTAAATAAATGTCAAAATTTTGACTTTTTATCTCATAATTATGACTTTTTATCTCATAATTATGACTTTTTATCTCATAATTTTGACTTTTATCTCATAATTTCGACTTTGTATCTCATAATTTTGACTTAGTATCTCATAATTATGACTTTTTATCTAATAATTTTGACTTTTTATCTCATAATTTCGACTTTGTATCTCATAATTTTGACTTAGTATCTCATAATTATGATTTAGCTATCTCATAATTATGACTTAGTATCTCATAATTGAGTTAGTATCTCATAATTTTGACTTAGTATCTCATAATTATGACTTTTGATCTCATAATTTTGACTTTTTATCTGCTAATTTTGACTTAGTATCTCATAATTTTGACTTAGCTATCATATTTTTGACTTAGTATCTCATAATTCTTTTTCATCAAGTGGCGGAAATGGGCATAATTTACAGATCACAGTGGATCCACTGAAAAATGTGGTTATAAGGCCCAGTGGTGATATGTAGTTACTGCATATCACCACTGGGCCTTAGGACACGCCAAAGCACCATTCTCATGCCTGATACCATTATTTTTAAAAGATTAACTTAAATGAAAATAAAAATACACAACGCACACAAGTCTGTTCGTGTTTTTTTGCTCTTTCAGAGAAATGTTTTAAGTCTGTAATACCTGTCTGAATCCAGGCTTGTGTCCGGCATCTGAAAGAGGAGGCAGGGAAAACAAAACCTGGCACTGGTCTGAGGGCAACCAGTTAGCCAGTCCTTCTCATACCAGCTCCTGGAGAAAGAACGAGTGTAATTCCTCCCTCCCTCAGTCTTTCGTTTGCTGCTTTATGGCGAAGTTCGGCTGGTCGGGTCCGGGTTCTAAAAGCCGAAGCTTTTCTTATTTTGCAGCGAGAGAAAGTGTTTAGTGATTATTTTTTCATGATGTCAATTACGCGCTGGTAAAGTTAGCACAACTTACATAGAAGCGAGCGCAGGCATTTCCGTTTCCGCCAGCATCAGGCCATTTCCGCTCGGCCGTGCGTATGACGAAATCATGTTGGGGCGAGCCCTCCCGGATAGGGTCCAAAATTCGAACAGCATTTTTAATCTTCTTTTAATGTTGTGTCTTGTGTGCTTACACCAGAGGTGTTAAACTAGCAGCCCGTGGGCCACATGTGGCCCTCTAGTCGGTTTAATGTGGCCCAACACTTAATAACAAGTTTTTAGATTCATTTTGCATCTCAAATATTTGTTTTTATTTTGACCAATATATCACACCAACAAAAAATCTCTAAAATATTATTACAAATGTTCTTATTGCAATAAATACCCATATTTTTGGTCACTTGACTGGCCCCCTACTGACTACATGAGATACTCAGTCATTAGAGTTTGACCCATGGCTTACACTATACAAGTATTCTTATAGTGTGCATAAAGGCATACAGACCTGTAGACACACAGAAAACAGACAATGAACAACCAATGTTTGTATCATATTATATTGTATCATACAACATTTACAAATGAAGAACTGTGTCAGAGACATTACCGTATGACATTATTTGAAATTAAATTAAACAGTAGTGCCCTCTAGTGTTGTCTCTTGTTTTACTACAGGACACCAGTGGCAGTAAAGTACTGTACATGCTGGATGAGTCACACAGAGACTGAGAATGAAGTCAGACGTTAACTTGGAAAAGCAGTTAAAGAGTTAAACTATAGGAACTCTGGGGTCCACTTGAAAATAATAACCCAAAACTGCATGTTTGACTAATTGCACCTCTTCAGTGTAGCCATGGGCTGTTTTTAATAATATACCGGCTCCATCTAGAGGCCAAATATGAACATGCTGCAAGATAAAATCTCCCCAATGTACTACATATATACTGTACTGTTTGGTGTAAATATTACAAAACATTATATTCCCCTTACCTGCATTAATAAATGTATAGTTACAAACAACGCCCTGCCTCAAACCAGGTTTCCAGGGATGATAATCCATGAGTTTTGGGTCCATTAATCTAAAGATTTAGATGGGCTGTAATTTTGTTTTATTCTCAGGCATAAACAAGAAACGCTTATTATTAGTATTAAGGTTCATTGATTGTGGGCTCATCATTGCAATCACAATGAAGGGGAACCTAAAATGTCTCTATGTCCTCCTCTGTGGCTAAATGTTCTTATTTGCCATTAGAATTCATGATTCATGATTCATACATTGAAAATGAAGTGTTGTAAAATGTTTCTCATAGATTTACTGACTGAGATCCAGGTCACTGAGTGAACACGAGATCAATGATAGCTGTTGGACTATAGAGCTATTTAACACATATTTTGACCAAAAGTATGTTTTAAGCTGTTTTCATACATCTATAATTCAGTATTTTATGATTCAAGTCTTTTCCATTTTCTGTGCATTCACTCTTCTATCTCGGCTCCTCATGGGCTGATAACTTCTCTTCCCCTGCGGCTGTGTAAATAGATGAGCTCAGTTAAAGGTGACATTGACCCTGTCGTGCCAAAGGTCCTGTTGTTTTTCGCTCAGCTGGTTTCACACATTGGCCGTGACTGTCTGGTCCAGTGGTCCTCGGGGCATTGTGAGAGACACCCAAAAAAAAATGGATGAATGCAAAGGAAAACCACAACAATTTGGACTGTTGAGAGCTCGTATTAGCGTTATTTTCTGCTTTTCTGCGTTTCAAATGTTCAAAAAAAGGTGCTTTTGAAACTTTGACGCTCACTCTCAAAGTCAGATGATTCACTTTGAATTTCAGTGCTTGAAAAAACTGTGCAATGAAGTAGTCGGTTGTGAAAAAGCTTAGCAGACCCTTTTTTCCATGAAAGAGAGAGCGAGAGAGCAAGCATTTCTGTGTGCGTTTAACTTCCACCTTTGCAATGAGGCCCCTCCACCACTCTGTTGTCGGTGAGGGCCCACATGGAAGTGATTATGCTGTGCAGAGAGTGAAATTACAGAGAGAACGTACGGAACTGGAGCCCTCCTATTTCCACTCACTCATTCACTGAGATTTACACACATAAAAAAAAAAAAAAAAACACAAGCTCAGAGCCACATACAGCCGTGTGACTACGTACATACACAGATACAGAGAGAGAGGGAGAGAGAGCGAGAGAGACAGATGGGCAGACACACACTCAAGCTTCACTGCCACCTTGCCTGAAGCTGTACATTTCCACTGCTGGCTCTGTTGGGACAAGGCTGCAGTGTGTGCTTCACTCCACGCCCTCCCTCCCTCTCTTGGACTGAAAGGGGGGGACGAAAGCGAGGCTGTAAATTCCTCAAAAAAGAGCTGTTAAAAGGGACTCCGTTTAAAGAGGGGGAGCGGGCTCGTCTCCTCGCCAGAGAGGAGCCCGCTCAATAAGTCATCATCAAAGCCTGAGGCTATACTGGGGCCCACAGGAGAATAACATACTAGATTACATACCGGAGCAGCACAAGCTCATTCTGTTTAATACACCTGGTTTATGTGGAAGATCCAGGTGCTACAATAACTGTAATGTCACATCATTTAAAAACTCAGTGATTCCCGGTGAGTTGTGTGACCTACTGTTGCATGGAAACAAATCTTTGGGTCCACTGTCATGTGAAGATGTTATTATCTTTGGCTTCAATCTACTGCCCGTGCACTGCAGACTGGAAATGATTTCACACAACACAGTGCAACTTTTGTTTAAAGATGCACTGTGTATTATTTAGTAAGGGTCATTGACAGAAAGCTATACCTATCTAAGTATCAGTGCACAATCACTTTAATCACTTTAAAATAAGCCTTTTATATGTACTTCAGGTCAAGGGCCTCACTTTACGGATGGCCAAATGGACAAACCAGCCTGAGCCTGAGTACCATTTGCATTTTAAAGCAGAAGATTTCTACACAAACGTAAAAGACTAACATCCTTTCTGGTATGCAAAGGCCACTACAGGCTCTCTGTGAGCTTCTAGGAAAGCGGGAGGTTGTTAGCGTTGTCCTTTTCGTTTGTTACAGTCTGCAGTCTCGCCAGTAGACCTCACCATGTCTTACACACTTGACCTTTAACCTTAAAATAACAGCTGTCTTGTCATGGAGAGAATAGTGCCTCTTTAAGTACCACTCTACACCTGAGCCTCTGTCTTGACATCCAGTGCGTTTACGTGCACGTTAAAAGTCCGATTATAGTCGAAAATCAAGCTCGTCTTAGTCGGACTAACATACCTGGATAATGCAATTTATAGTCTGATTACTCCTGCACGTATATACTTATAGTCGGACTGGAGTTGAACCACAAGGGTAACGCAGAAGTGAGATCAGTTAAGATGTCTTAGACGTTGTCAAAAACCTCCTTTCATAGTCGAGTGTTTGCTCCAGCGCCAGCGCATGCAGCAAAAACGTTATAATGTGGCTTTAAAGTTTTGCGAGTTGACATATTTTTGTTGTTGGACCAATAATTCTATGATTTCCTTGCAGTGTAATGAGGTCCATATGCTTCCACCTCTCCTAAGCTCTGTTTCCAGCTATGGAAAAAAAAAATTCTGGATTTGACCAATCACAGGGGGAAGCACTGATGGGGCTGTTTTTACTGAGCGGCTACATGTACGGATCCCTTCAGTTGAAAGGTCACTAGTTCCTGCCGATGCTGGAAAGGAAACTAGTAAAGGAACCAGGAGTCTAAAAAGAAAGCCTGTGTCGATGTGGGTGGAGCATTGCACAGATGGAGAGATCACCTCGGGTCATCAAAGTGTGTGGCGACCTGATGGAAGCAGCTCAGAATCCATCCCAAAACAATAATATTTAACACCAGCGTCAAACTAGCATTTAACATCTTATTTACAGCATTGTTTAGGAAGGAAGATTGAGAGAATTTACACACACACACACATAGAGTGGAGAGAAATGTGTCATATTTTGCTACTTGCACCATCAACCAGAAAGTTTATGAGAGTGGCATGGTTGTTTATACACTGTGGTGTCTGGATGCACATTAACTATTCCCTCCCATTCACACACACTCCTCCCAGTCAAGCCCATTATTATCCCAGGCGTTCTGCACACTCCCAAAATATCTGTCACGCAGCTGCTGCTGCCGGCACCTCTCTGCTCAGCTGGAGAGACTCGGAGCGACTCCTTCAACTTTCTGCCCCGATAACGCACACAGTACATCCTCACTCGGAAGAACACGAGGGGGGGCAAAAACAACAAAAACCCTCCCCGTAACATCCCTGGGTTAGTAGATTCCAGTGTGTTGTGTGTGTGTGTGTGTGCCCTTGTCATCAGAGCTGCCCTGCAGTAGTCTGAGGCACTCATGAGCAATAAAAGCCCAGACAAATGGTGTGCATGAGGCATGAAAATGAGCCACCAGGAATTTTATGTCAGGATGCTTGGTGGGCTAAAACCCACTCGCCACAATTTGTGCAATGATTCATGGTTTAGTCGGTCTTTTTTTGTCTTTTTTGTTTAAAACAGACCACGAGGACAAATAATCGCACTAATATTAAAGCGAGTGAAATCCCTGCCATCATCTTTTTCACTTTTTATGTCAGTAACTCTGCTTTTGCCTTGCAATATAAGCAAAAATAAAGTTCCTTTTTGGGCTAGGACTTGGATATATCATAGTTTCGGGAAACAATATGACAAGCGTGGAGTCTCTCACAAGATAGATGTGTAACAACAGAACACTGTCAGGCCCAGTATTTATGGCTGGAGGCCCCCGAGTCAGAAAGTAAAACATGAACATTTAGATTTTCAGTCTCCTGCTAACTTGATACGCTCCATCCCCTTCACAGCAGCCGCTGCTGAAAGCTATGACGGAGGGAGGGAGGACATATTGCACTTCCTGCAGCGTTTTCAAGTGAGAGCAAGACAGATATGTACAGTGTGTGTGTGTGTGTGTGCGCTCTGGAAAATCTCATCTGCTCTCCTATGGTTAGGATAATGTATGACTGCAGCTAATCCAGTGTTAGCCCTCAGAGCATGAGCTCTTCCTGAGTCTGTGCCAAGATTTGATTAGAAACAGACTTACTACATGTCTGGGTAGGTTTTTTTTTTTTTTCCCCACTCCCGTTTCTTTTCCTCGAGTGTTTGTCCATTTAAAGCCGTTTCATATAGGCCTGATACTAAAAAAAAAAAGTTTATGGTACATTTGAGCAAATGTAGAGTTAGATACAAACGATGAGAACACTTCTCCGACGCACCAAACCCCTTCTTCCAATAAGACCGACACCATAATATCAACTCAAAGAGCATTCTTGCAGTCTTACCCCCAATCCCTGGCTTGTCCCTTCTTGCCCTCGAGCAAGCAGGAAAAGGCTGCATGCTAGATTTAAGATCTGAGATCAACAACACGGGAGACGTTCTACCCCCGGGAAAAGACTGGGCACTGACAAAGAGAAAAGTAATCCATACCAGAGAGCCACCAGCTCTGGTTTGGTTAATATAAGCAAAATCATTTAATTATCGTACACGTCTAAAAAGTTTCCTGCCTGGCAGGTATAATATCGTGTAAAGCACATATCAAGATTTACTCAGAGAAAATTACTTCGTGAAAAGCCTCTTGTTTTTTTGTTTTTTTTCCTGGCGCAACTTAAATGCACAGCATCTGACTCTCATTTAATTCTGATGGTTTGAGAGCCAACGTTTTTGTTGAAATATTCACAAAATCACAGCCATGTCTCTCCTCATTTGCGTTCTCCCTTTTCTCTCCATTCTTTGTTGTTATCCCCCGGAGAAAGGCGAAACCGACCCAATAATGCAGAATTTTTCCATCGCGCTCTCCAAAAAAACCCCTCCACCCTAAAACAAATCTCACTCGGCACCACCAGCACCCCACCCACATGCCGCTTCTCCTCATTCTCTCACTCGTCATTCGCCTCTCTGCTTCAGTGCAAAGCCAAACAAGCCGGCTATTAAGTTGAGTTAAGCGCAGGAAGTGGGCCTTCGGGCCAGACGGCACTGTTTACAAGGAGCTAGTCAGGTTTCAGCAGCGCTTTGAAGTGAGCAGCACACAGGAGACTGTCTGTCACTAAGCAAAGGCCCAGCACCACTCCACTGACTCACTCGCATTCCCCCCATTCATCTGAGCGCAGAGAGGGAGGGATGATGACGGCCGAGGGGGTATAAGATGGCAAAATGAAAAGACACACAGGTAGATTTATGGTTTGGTTTTTTTTTTCCCCCTCCTCACACTCTCTGCTCCCACCTTTAATCAGTCTCACTTGTCTGTTATTACAACCCAACTTTATATAACCCTAGATAAGGAAACGAGAAAGACAAATATCAACTTGTTCAGTGGGTCACAACATTGCTGTGATATTCGCACACATCACTAAATTCAACCGCAACCCTGTGTTTCCCAAACACTTTTAAGACGGCAGACCAATCATCACCTATAACAAATAGTGTCGCTTTTAAAAAAATATAAATGCAATTGTCTTATCAGCAATCACATGGTAGCAACTCAGTGTTTTAAGGCGTGCAGACATGGTCAAGACGACGTGCTGAAGTGAAATCAGTGCGTCGGAGAAAATGTGACTGAAGTGACTTTGACTGGTGCCAGACTGGTCAGGTCAGAGTATTTCATGCATAGCCCAATCTACAGATTACAAAGAATGGTCCCAGAAAAGGGGTAAAAAAAATACCCAGTGACCAGAAGTTAGAACCTATTGTAACAATCAAAGTATCCAGACGTCCCTATCACGAGTCAAAACTTAAAGCGAATGGGCTATAACAGCAGAAGACCACACTAAGGGCCACTCTCAGTGTCCTGTGTACCTAATAAAGTGGCTGTTGAGCGTATGTTTGACAGAACATGTTTTATTTAAACTAAATGCACATAAATCTCCTCCTTGGTGAACCCCCTTACGAGTCCTGGCCTCAGTCTCTGGGTTTGGAATGACTCGCAAAACCTGTAGAAACACAATTTAACACAGGAATAATGTGTGGCATCATGTTCCCTCTAAGCCTTAACAATAACAACATGAATACACACAGTACAATACAGTACAGTACAGTACAGTGCTGTGTGTGTACGTGTAACACACAAAATGCCCAGAGTCTCTGTTCTAAGGCAGGAGGATCAACTTTCTCCAACACACCCATGCACTTCATGACATCACCATGGACCAGGTTCAGTTTCAGTCGTGCATGGCTTGGGGGATTCCAACTTGGCACAGAGTACAGTGACTCCAGAGGAACAACACTGCAGCATAGCCGAACACCTCCCCTCACCAAACAGACACCGTCACACCTGTGCAACAACACAGATCCCCTTCTCACTTCTTGTGTACGTGTGAGGAAGTCTGGCACCTGTGCCTTTAGACACAAAACACGTACATGTGAAATATCTGAGAACACACACACACACCAGGAGAGTGAGCGGAGGTGATACGTTATTAACAGTATTCAGCTGATAGTGAGGTACTCAGCTCAATGTTTTCCCAGAATTAAAGTCATCTCCTTTTACTGTAGCTTTCTAGTGTGAGGCAACAGATGTTCAGGTGTGACTCAACACTCCGACTCCCTCCCCTCTTCTGAAAAACAACATACAGCCCCTTAACCAGAGAAATCATCACATTATCAAGAGGGAGTTTGAACATTATGGAGCACTGAAAATATGCGAAAAACAATTGAGAAAAATCCGTTTTTGCCCCGTTTACCTTGGAATTCAGAGTCAGGCCTTTGATACTTGCTGATATTTGAGACTCTGCGCACATGTTTTTGGTTAAAGGAGTGAAAATGCAGTGGGCCGGACCCACAGAGTTTCTTGGACATCATCCAACAGACTGAAATGTAGACATTCTTTTAATCCGTACAAAAAAGAAGATGATTTATGACCAGTGATTATAATAACAACATTAAAAAAACAACAAGGTCTTTGGTATGTGGCATTTTTACAGTGCAAACGTAAAGCAGGTACACTGGCAGATAAGGAAAAAGTATTTACTTTCTTTAAATACAAATATATAACTTTTTTTTAGTTTTTACAAATACTATTTACAGTTATGGTTTTAATTACACGTGAAAATGTTTGAGGGAAAGGGTCATTCCTCCACAGCTCATTTCCCTTCTTTGTGTGTTTTCGGCTGGTGGATCATAACTCCCCTTTTGACTTTATAGAGGCTTTAAGAAAAGAGCCAAGGGAGGGGGAGGTGAGCATTTCAGCACATGGCATCCTTGGCCATGCTTGTTATTTGTTCAGACAGTTAGGTTCAGTACTTGTTTATCCAGCTTGTCCTTTTGTCAAACCCCCCCTAATCCTTGGTTTGACATGAATGAGTGGCTAATAAGCTTGAGGAAAATTCAAATGCTGTAAGAAACATAGGCTACCGTGTGTGCTACTTACCATCACACACGAGAAACAGGTAATAATACACATATTAGTCCCAGTTTTTGATTTTGTCTACACAGTGGTCTCTCCCTGTTTGCCGTTTGTCAGCCTCGTGTAGAACTTATGCCAGGAATGCAGCGTCTTTCCAGACCAAATCCAGAAACCAGACGTGATGCCCACAATGAGTGTCATCAGGTACTTGATCATGTAGACGGTGAAGTCCGGGGTCATGCGGGGCCCGCTCTGCGAGGGGCACGTGATGGCGAGGCCCCTGCAGTTCTGGCTGACCCAACTGCGTTCCCAGTGAGCGCGGAAGGCCTGCTCATAGAAGAAGCAGGCGATGACAATGGTGGCAGGGACCGTGTAGAGCACGCTGAAGACCCCAATCCGCACCATCAGCCTCTCCAGCTTCTCCGTCTTGGTGCCGTCATGTTTCATGATGGTGCGGATTCTGAACAGCGACACAAAGCCGGCCAGCAAGAAGGAGGTCCCGATGAAGAGGTAAATGAAGAGAGGGGCCAGAACGAAGCCCCGCATAGGGTCCAGGTTGCTGAGGCTGACAAAGCAGACGCCACTGAGCATGTCACCTTCGATCTGCCCGATGGCCAGGATGCTGATGGTTTTGATGGCGGGCACTGCCCAGGCTGCGAGGTGGAAGTACTGAGAGTGGGCCTCGATGGCCTCGTGGCCCCACTTCATACCTGCGGCCAGGAACCAGGTGAGGGACAGGATCACCCACCAGATGGAGCTGGCCATGCTGAAGAAGTAGAGCATCATGAAGAGGATGGTGCACCCTTCCTTTTTGGTGCCCTGGACCACTGTTTTAAAGCTATCAGGGAAAAAGCTCTCATTGCACACCACCTTGTCCCCAAGGAAGTAGCCAGCGATGTAGGCTATGGAAACCATGGTGTAGCAGCCTGACAGAAAGATGATAGGACGCTCAGGGTATCTGAAGCGTTGCATGTCGACCAAATAGGTGGTTACTGTGAATAAGGTGGATGCACAACAAAGAACAGACCAAATCAAAATCCATATGCGAGAGAACTGAATCTCTTTGTCAGTGAAAAACATGTGCCCACTGTTCCTGGATGGCTCACATGGAGCTCCACAGTCCTTCACATCTAGAAACTTATAATTCAAATATGGTGGCACCCTCAGAACGTTGGGGCACCGGGATGGCCTGTCATGTGTGGAAACCTCTGAGTTGTCGTGCGAGTTCGGCACGGACAACACGGGTGGGACAGTGGGAGCAGCGGAGGAGTCGTTCTGACCCACGCAGATCTGCCCGTCTCCCAGCACGGGGAAGTTCTCACAGCGCAGCCGGTCCGGCCACTGGAAGCCGAACTTGTTCATGAGAGCCTCGCAGCCCTGTTTGGCTCTCTCGCAGATCGACCTGCACGGAGGAATGGCTTTCTCCAAAACGGTGCACACAGGCGCGTACATGGAGCACAGGAAGAACTTCAGCTCCGGGGAGCACTGTACCTTCACCAGCGGGTAAAACTGGTGCACCTCCAGTCCCGCATCCTCCTGGTTGTAGTGGCCCACTAGATTTGGCATGATGGTTTGGTTGTAGGCGATGTCCGTGCACAGAGGGATTGTAATCTGTTGACAGAATCCATGCTCCGGCACGACTATTCCGCTGTCCCCGTGATACTGCGCTGAGATCAGCAGGGGCAGCAGGAGCGCACCGAACCAGGTCTTGCAAAAAGTCATCTTTCCAAGTTTAAGACACGAACTTTATCCTGGTTGACTCACTGTAAATCAGTTTGTTGTTTATCATCAGTTCTGTAAATGGTCGATCAGCGACAGTAAGTTTCCGAAGAGAAAAGTCTCAGATTAAGTCCCGAGCGCGGCTGTCTTTGTGCCGAGTCTCTGCTTTGAACTCTGCTGCTTCACTCACTGACTTTTCCCCCCCTGGTTCCACCACCATGGTCAAGGCAGCCACAGTAATAAATACAACTTCCGGTCATGACCTTCAAAATAAAACAAAAACCGCTAGAGTTTGGGGTACTTTGCCAGGAGACCAGTGAGCAGCCACTGGGCTGAGGTCAGGAGGGCCAAATTAATAAAGTGTATGCTTTTATTTTGAAGGTTATGTAGCTTGTGTACTAGTGGTAGTTTTGCAATATTTTTTATTGTGTGGACCAGATTTTCAAGTTCTCTGTAACTCTCTGTAAATATATGCAGTTAATTCCAAAGTGGGGAAAGAATAATACATAATTTATAAACAGCAGATATATCATTTATTTTATGTGATTTTCCTTTGTGTGTGTATATAAACACACAAACACTTTTACTACTACACACAATAATTACAGTAATAACTGCTAACTAATAATAATAATACTAAAAACATCTTAATAACAATATGTATGTATATATAATTAGATTATTATGACACAGATTTATACAAAACCTTCTGGGGATATGAAAAGTAGCATTTTCCCCACCAAAAAACGTGACACATTTTACATATACTATATTGACAGTTATATTTCATTTTATTAGTCCTTACGTTAGTTAATTAGTTAGCCAAAGTCGTATTTTATGTATACATATATACAGTATGTGTAATTGTGTATGGCTTCTTTCTACATTGGCCAAGTCTCTCTGACTTTGTGACTTTCAGGTAAAATAATGGTAAACGAATTCTAATAAAAAATAGCACAGTAAAGTGAATAATTAATTTATTAACTAAAATAATCACCAAACCAGTTATTGCTCCAAATATGAAGGGGTTGGGGACACTTTACGTTGCTATGCATTCTGATCTTCTGCTTGATTTTGATTGGACGCAAAATCCGTAACTCAGCCAATGAGAGTGCAGGAGGTCGCGAGGCATTTATTCAGGGAGTTCACGAGAACACCTGGCCTGAGGACGCGATGCAAAGACCCAACAGTAATCTTTCCAACCCGTTAACGCCCCGTAACTTCATATGACTTTGGTAAGTTACTCATGTATTTAATGTGTAAATATCAACCTACAAATATTAACATAATCTGTTTTTTTCGGTGAAATTTCGGTGAGTTTTAACGCGAGTCAAAAAAGTTAATAAACTAGCTTAACCCATCAACGGCTAAAATGGCTTCTCCATTTACTTTCTCTGAAGAAAAAACAGTGTTCACTTATTGCGTCACATTTACCACAACATTTACCACACGACGGTTATTACAAACTTTTAACCCCGAGTGTCTTGTCACAGTTTTGCCAGGTCAGGAATGAAGTAAAGGATCAGTTCAGGTTCAAGGGAGACTGAGATTCATGATGGCATTCGACGGACTTCAGACAAGGAAATTTGCAAACTCACTCATCCCCTCATACCAGCACCAGGTAAGACAAAATCTCTGCCCTCTTATATTTTTACATGACATACCATATTTGCAGTGTTAAGGGTTGATGGCCGAGGAATTTCAGGATATTTTCATGTCCTGAAAACTCAGAAATGGTGTTGTTGATTTCTCCAAAAGGTATTTAGAAGTGCTGAATTTTATTCACAAAGTTCTAGAGTCATAACACTATCATTACAGCTTAGGTACAGTCGATTATTAGACCACCACCCAGTGTAAGGTGTATGCCACAGCTGCCCTAAATGAACAGTTATGGTTATTATCAAATGTATATTTAGAAGCTCTT
Source organism: Solea solea (assembly GCF_958295425.1). Lineage (NCBI taxonomy): Eukaryota > Metazoa > Chordata > Actinopteri > Pleuronectiformes > Soleidae > Solea > Solea solea. Next base: position 9,331,426 of record NC_081149.1, on the reverse strand, counting down.
TAACTTAAATGATATGTTTAATGCTAACATATAATTATTATTGTTATCCATGACTTTTCAAGTTTACTTGTTTACTAAAACCTCCAGAAAAAATAGTAAAGCGCATTATTATTAATTGATTAAGATGTCAAATTATCACTTTTTGCAATTTACATTATTCACTGTACTATAACTATGTGTTATTTTAGTTTTTTTTCCATTATTTTACCTGAAAGTCACACAGATAAAAAAAAATCACAAGGGAGACTTCACATATATATTTCACACAGTATCACTTGGTTCTCACTCTGTTTCAGGCTGGTGCAGATGTTGGTGGAGGGAACAATGGAAACAAGACATGGTCCTTCCTCTCCATCCCTGGTGTCTCACTGCAGAACCAAGAGACAGCATCTTATGTGCCCTGGTCTCACAATGCTCATGAGGATCCATATGACATTATCAACTGTCTCCAGAACAGCAGTATGAACAGGTATTTTTAAGTTTAATGTTCAGAATTAGTGTGTGATTTTTCAGCGCTGCACAATTCTAAATCACACTATTGTTTCATCCAGTCAAAGTGGGTTTGGGATTTAAGTCTATTAATCAGAGGCAGTTGAATACAGTATATTGAGTGAAAGTTTAATTGCAGTGCAATTCTGATGATGTGATGTCTCCTTGAAGGAAACCTACTGATAATTCTGATTATGATGGGGAGAACGAGGGTCGGATATCAAACATTTTGAATGGAGCCCATTCACAGGACAACAACACTGATAGGTATGTCAAGTTTAACATTAATAGGATTGTGTATATAATTTACAGTATGTGTTTAATTATTTGTGACTAAAAAGTGTGGTTTTAAATGTATCTCATGTATAGTCTTTAGTTTTTAATTGAAGTAAATCCTCATTTTTCTTTAAGGAGCCCTCCTACATTTAATCCATTCTGGTCTTCAAAGAAATCGAGCGAAGAATTGATGGAATATTCTCAATCAGAGGCGAAAATGCAACATAACCCAAACTTTTCCTCAAACTATGTGTCCCGTGAGGCATTCAGCAAAGCACATGGACAGTCAATGGACAAAGATGTTGGAGAGTTTTGTCCACAGTCCAATGGCCTTGCTATCAATCACCAACTGCTTTTTAATTGGGCTAATGTAGACAGGGACAACCATGTCCAGCGTGTTCAGAAGGTGCCCCCAGGTTTACCAGCGCCTAAAGTAGGAAACAATTATATGTCACTTATACAGCAAAGCAAATGTGACACATCACCAGCTGACAGAGAGAGAAGGAAGAGTCACCCTGTGAATAATTTCCCTGACTTCAGTGATGTCTTAAGATATCAGAGCCCCTGCTTTGACCCTTCCTATGAAGACAGCTACATTCAGAGCAGTACTAAGTCCAGTAGTAATGATCAGTATGTGCCACAGGTCAGTAGTTTTGAATCCTTCACAGCTGGCAAACATGGTAGCTTTCCAAACATACACAAGCAGATGTTTGGCATGTCTAATGATGACGGCTTGGTTGAACAATGTAAATTCAATGGGCCTTCAGTGTCAACAAAAAGTTCTCCAACAATGCAGAGCCAGAAACTGTTGATGGCAGATGTTGGGGTGATGCAGAGGGAGAGAAATGGAGTGAGGAAACAAATATTAAAATGTGAGGCCTTTCAAGATCATCTGCTGGAGGACCGTCAGCAGCCACAGCCATTTTCTCCATCTGTAAACCTCCCAAACCAATACCAAAGCAAGATGAGCATTCCCAGAGAGAGCATTACCCTGAACATGAACCAGGATATAAGGCACCACATCCTGCAGGGCCAGATACAGAACAAAGTCAACCCACAGATGAAGAAAGAAAATGCAATGGTCCACATGCCTGCATTTTTGGGAGAAAACCTCTTGACACGGTCACTCAACAACAGTCACATGAAAGGTGGAGCTAAGAAACAGGTTTTCACTCGCAGCCCACCCTTTGACCTTCAGGGAGGGTCACAGTCTCTGACATTCAATGGAGAAAATGGCATGGTCAGCACAGGGACTACGCAGCAGTGCGTGCCTCCCATATATCCTCGACGCTCCAGCCTTCCTCACAACTTCAGCTCCAGATCCCCACTGCTCTATGGAGATCTGCGTGACAGGTCAACAATGGATGAGTCTGCAGTTTTCAACTCCTGTGTTAGCGAAATGGTGACTGACAGAGTGGAGAACACTAATCATGGGAGAGCCTCAGTGGTGATGAATAAAGGAGGACCTGTGGTGCACCTGTACTTCCGCGTGGACGAGTGTTTCGAGCAGTGGAGGTGTTTGGAGAGGGAGAGGAAGAGGGTATGTTCTGTTTTGATTCATTTTATGTCCAGTTAGAAAATGTATAGTGATACGATTACTTGATTGTTGATCTATAAAATGTCAAGTTGTGTTTCCAAAAATGATGATCCTCTTAAATGTCTTGTTTTGTATGCCAAAACATATTATTATTAATAAACTAAATTATTCAGTTTTAATGATTTATTTGTCATGTAGAGCAACACAAACAGAAAAGATTAATATATATTTAAGAAATACTTAAGAAAACTTGTTTTAATTATTTAAAAAATACTCAAACTTGCTAAAATTAATTTAGTAATCAATACTAGATCAATCGTTGCAGTTGTTTTGTTAATATGAAGCAGATAAGCCATACATTAATATGAATATCAGGACGATAACTTGACAAAATACAGATAATTGTATCCATAGATATATATATCTATAGATAATATAATATGTTCATATCATATTCAAGAGGCTGAAACCACATAATAGATAAATCTATATAAAAGAGGACAAGAGATAGAACCGTACATATATTTTAATTTACTGCATATTTGTATTACAGCCTGAATTTAAGTACTGTCTTTTTCTTGTCAAAGTGTAAGTTTGTCATTGTGTCCTCACTTGTTTTCTGTTGTAGGCAGAGGTTGTCCTCGTCAGGACATTCGCTGGGAAACGGATTGCAGCAGTGACCAACACCTCCCTGCTAAAGAGTCCACCAAATCCCACGAGAGTAGACCACCTCCTTGTGAAACAGATAAGGGAGCAATCAAAGGTGAGAGCCCTGAATAAACTGCAACCACACTGACATCTACAGGGCAAGTGCTGGCACAGCAGCCTTGGTATGCGACTGTATTTTGCACATATGATTTCTCACTAACTCACCTTGTATTGCTTAGACCTTATTTTCCCTGCATTATTTTAACCATGATTATAGACTTCCATTTCTAAAAAAGACTGAGATGTACATGTAATGGTTAAATGTGCTGATGTGCTGCAGGTGGCAAGTCTCATGAATTGGATGGAATGCCTGCACGACAGTCCCCTCCCCAACGTCGGCACCGTGCTGAACCAGCACCACATGGTTATTTGCTTCACCCAGGCAAGACGCGAGGAGGAGTTGTCCAGCATGTCCAGACACCAGCAGCAGCAGAGAGCTTATATCACAGAAAGCAGAGGTAGCTTAGCTGCATTGGTAGGGCATGTTGCATTTTCTTCTCTCTAATAAGCCACCACTCCAATTTGCTTGTTTCATAGAGAACCTGATGATCATTGCCCTCAAGGAACTAGCCGCTACCACAAGGATGCTCCGCAAAGCCGTGTGGTGCGCTCTCCAGGTGACACTGCCCAAATCTGACAAAAGGCAGGAAAACCATGGTAACAAGGAGGCAACTTGCAGAGAGGGCCTCACCTCTTCATTCTCACAATACTCTTTTAAGTGATTCTTTAGAAGCAGACAAGCATGAGTTCAAAGTTTTGAATAAATTATTATATCCACAGTTGTAAAATTCCCCATAGGTAACAGGGTTCAACAAATGTTTTTATGGTCTTATTTACCCAGTCAATGATATTTTAGCTGCAACAAGGAGATCGTTGCGAAATAAGGAATGAATGAATGAGATTTGAAGTTTGATGATGGCTGTCGTGAACCTTCAGGTGGTTGTTTAGGATTCCCAATGAAATGTAGCTCGTCCTGCTGCATCACAACTTCATTTGTCATTGAATTAGTGTCTAATTAACGTGAATCTTGAGCAAACACCTTGTATTTTAAGGCCCTATTTATGTGGAAGATTTCAGTGAGTTCTTCCTTGTTTTACTATTTATTGGAATATTGGTTCCTGGTATTCGGAAACAATAATTGAATCATAAAGCAAAAACACGCAAAATTATTAAAATGGTCTGAATTTCTGCAGCTCTGTTTTTTCTCATGTAACATTAATGTGTTGTAAATAACCAAAAAGAAGAGAAAAAAGGCAAAGAGCAGCAATGTTCTATTTATCTGCTCTTTGGTGACAGTACTATAAATTCTTAAGTTAAGTGCTTGAATGTAAACATCACAATTTAAAAAATACACATTAGGTATAACACACATTCCTACTATTGCTGTGCAGCAAGTAAAAAAGTTCTGTGTACAGTAAAGTCTCTGAAGACACGAGTTTTACAAGCTAAATTATTCACTACAGTTTGAATTGTTCTATTAATTAAGCGTTTTGGGAAAAGTGTTTATTTCTCTTCTATTGAGTCAATTGTTTGAAAAGGAACAAACGTGTTTTAAGTTAAATGTGTTAATCCCTTTTCCATCTAGATTATTCTTCAGTGGTATCAAATATTCTTCTGTCTATTACAAAGTCATTTGTCGATACACATATACTGTTCATGTTAGGGTTTGTCAACTGCTTGTTGTTCTGTAGCTTTAAACATTTAGAAATAAAAGGAAGTTGGAAAATGTTTTTTATTGTTTTTTATTACTTGAAAAATCTTGAACCTCATTATAAACATTCAGATTATGGAACATGAAGTACGTGAAGCATAATTTAGTAACTGGTCTTGTTGTTTTTCACAGGAAACAAACAAAGGTTAGCTCTTGGATCATTTCAGGGGTAACTGTTCAAATATTTGACCCGACATGTTTTACACTTCCCCTCAGCTACATAAGAATGATTACCACATCCTTCTGCATGTGCATCCAGGAAAGAAAAGGATTAAGGACATGCACAACATCCTGAACATTGTTCTTCACACAGTAAGAAAGTATTTAACGGTCTCATGACGTCATGTTCATATTCTGAAGGTGCCAGTGAGGTCGAGCGTAAATGAGGCAAATAACATGCTTTTTTTCCACCTCATTATCTTTTGCGTTCTCCTTTCTGTGTGCGCTTCTTCTCCTTCTCCTTTCTATCTTGTTTGGCCAGTTTGTCCTTCTCCCGCTGCATCTTGTCCGTTTCCTTTTTCTTCTGAGAGTCCTCACGAGCCTGGTCCCGCTTTTGCTTTTGTCTGTGCAGCACCTCCTCCACGTTGGTGTTCTTAAACAGGGCTGATGCTTACAGTAAAGGACGGATGGATGGAAGCAAAAGTGCTATGCTAATGTATTTTTTTTTTTTTTTTAACCACCTATTGAGGTGAAACTGATTTGTATAGTCAGTGTTGTACACAAGTACAAAACAAGAGAGCCATGATTTTTACACAGCCCCTGAATATGAACAGTTTTGGAAAGGATACATTTTTCGTTTGATGGAGGGTTATATCCACTTGCTGGCTCCTCTTCTTCAGCTTCAGTGCTTTTGTCAAGGAAACAGCTCGGTGTTTATGAACCAAATCAAATGAAATCATTCAATCCTTCCCCTTATTATTCCCTGAAATGTTATGGCTACACAGTAACATCAATACTTTAAATGCACAATTCTATTCTACTACTTACTTAGGTACATATTATGGCAATGTATTCCTGTGTGCATAGGGCTGTATATACTATATAGATACTATATTCATATTATGACATAGATATATCAAGGCAAGATATTGTGTTAGATTTTGTCATATCATGATAAGGAATCTTTGTTTTGCTTCTTTAATTGTTTTGCTTAATTATCTGTGTTATAGCAATTTCATTGTTTCTAACACTTACTTTACTTTCTATTAAAAACCAAATAAATAAACCAGGTATTATCTAAAATGAAAGGTAACAACTGTATTTTAAGCATGTAACACAGATCATAAACCGTAGATATTTTATTTTAGTGTATTGTCACTCTCTATTGGCACCTAAACACCTGAAAAGAAAACTTTTCACGACCCCAGAGTGTGCAGATATATCTTGTATATCGTGATATAACCTAAAAATATTGAAATATTATGTATAAGCCATATCACACAGCCTCACCTTTTAACTCGACAGAAATATTGATTTGATTTATATCGTGATATATATATATCGATATCGAATGATATAAAAAAGTATATTGTGATTTTTTTTTCGCATAGGCACAAACAGAACCTATAGCATGTTCAGTGTCTAGTTATCTCTCAGATCACCTGGTTGACATCATGCTAAAAAGGTTATTTTGGAGTTTTGAACAATAACTATTAAAATGCCCTCCTCACGCCACCTGTAAGTGAAAACTCTAAGTGAACAATTCTAGCAACTGTCCTTTCTGTCATTTCAATATTTGCAATTCAAGGATATTCCTCGTCATCAGTGACGTTAGCGTATTGAGCAAGGAGGGCTTCTTTCCTTTTCAGAGAATCCTCAGACACATCCTTCTGTTTCACCACGATCTGTGCCTGTTTTTCGATCAGGCTGGCGATGGCCTGGACATCCGCTATGGAAGAAAAGGCAAGTTCCAATTAGTACCAACTTTTGCCTGAACAAACAGCTGCTTTTAGCAGTCAGTATGAACCTGACCTTTCAGCACTCTCAGTATTTAAAATCCATCTCTTGTAGTGTTATTGCACACTCTTACAGACTCAAAGCAAATAACTTATTATTCATGTTAGACTGGCACTTAAGACAGAATCAGTAGCAAACTGTCTTTGCTCTGTTTGGTAAAGATTTAAATGAGCTGAAGCGCCTGCTGGTATCATTTTGGACTTCTTCCTTATTCACATAATTGATTTGGTTGCGTTATGATTTTTAGCTGGACATTTATTTTCACCCACGATGCCGACAACCATGACAACTTTTTCTTCAATAGAAGCTACACTTTTATCCTTCGAGACAAGGTCTTTTGAAGATAAAACACCTTACAGTGCAATTCAGTGAGTTAGTGAATGTGGATGAATCAAAGCTACGGGACATACCATCATCTCCTCTGGCTGCCACTCCAGAGCAACACTCCGTCCACTGCTGGATGATCTGTTTGCAGACATCTATCACCGTGTCCTCATCCTGCACACAAATAGTTAACGCAAAAATTATACAAATAGTCAAGATCCATTTTAAACTGACCTCAGTTCAGCATCACACTTGATGTCACGTGTCTCTACCTGTTCTCCAAACTGACATTAGTGTGACAGTGGTTCACGTGCAGAGTGGGAATCAATGTGGTTAAATTTTTTATTTTTCGGATATTTTACAACAAAGCAGTAGTATGGTGTTTCCTTATATAAAAGCAATACCACATGCCTGGTTTACAGAGGCAACTTGAACAGTAAATTATATACAAACATGTCTCGACACCACCGGCTGTGGATTTTAAAAAGCAGGATTAGTGGACTACTACTTGAAAGTGGCGTTGTACATTCCTAAGTGTGTACCAATGCAAGGCAAGACCACAATTAGTTTAAAAAAGAAGCAAAATATCTAAATGGGGTTTGGTGTTGACAACACATGGAAGCTCTTTAGAGATATTGTGGCTCTAAAAATCACTCTCCCCTGTCTCATGCAGTCTCCCCTCAAGAATACATTTCTCAGGAATTAGCAGCCCAAAGGAGGACTTTATGTCCTTAACATGGGTCACTGCAGATCATGTATTACCATGTATGTGGGTCAAACTGACACGAAGATCAAATGAAGGACAGATATATACACATATATCTATATATAGCTTGTAAATAAGCTAAGGATATTGAGTTTCAGGGGGAAAAAAACATACTTGTACCATGTTTTCCCCTAGTAACAGTTTTAAACCCGCGAACACCATACAAGGGTTAACAATACTCCTTAAGTGTGTCTTAATTTGGACATTGTGGTCCCTACAGGACAGACGACACCGGCGCTGTCACGAGACGGACAGCAACAAACGAGTCCACAGTGACACACGCCGCTTTTGGATATTCACCAGAAATGCGGATAAAATCCCTTGAAGCGCGTCCTCTATCTCTTCGACACTGTCCTCTTCTTGTAGGACGCCTAGAATGTAGGCGCCGTACACCTCCCGGTCCACGTCTAACGAGTCCAGACGGTCATTTAACCAGCTTTCAAACTCCCCGGCGTCTCGCCCGGGCGCAGCCATCTTGGCCCTTTGGGGTCCTTCGGTGACGCACGCATTGTCCTTTGCCACTGCCTGATTCAAAAAGGCACGTTTATTTATGTATTTGTTTATTTTATTTTTTTAATATGACATATACAAGAATGTTATAGGCATACATAAAGATCGGACAAGTTCTTAGACCGAACATTTTCGGGAATTAATTTCCTGATGAGATTTAAAAGTACTTTTTGAGTTCCCTAGCTCTGCGACATTGATGGCAAACGCAGTGTTGCCAGATTGGACAGTTGGGCTTCGTTTGAACACGTTGTGCTGGAAAAAGAACATTTGTTCAGGTTTCACTACATTTTGCTTTTTTTTTTTAGAAAATATTCCACAGAAACTAAACAAAAAAGTTGCCATTATGTGACCAACACGTAAAAACCTACACATTTCGATAAACTGCTGTGTCCTCTCTAGTTAATGGAGTTTCACCATGAAATCACTGTCATATTTTTGTAACAATAATAGTGCGTTAAAGGCCTTTTCCTCTCAATCCTGGTAAATACAAACAACTAATTGCAGTTAACCACTCTTAACCATACCCCAACGTTATATAAACCCAACCCTAAAGAACTTTGACCTCCGTTTCTCCCGCCAAACAATCAGATCAGCACAGACATTCCGCACCTGTGAGTTAAATTGCTTTTTCATGTTTATATTTATTCATTTGTTTGATTTACAGTTCTTTATCCTTGATAGATTCCTGTGTTTAAAGACTGGAGCAAGGCCATAGAGATCGCATGGATTTGGAACGCGTCACAGATGTAAGTTGAAACCTTTTGATTTAATGTGACTACTTTGCTTAATTAGTCAAATGATTGAACCATGATTAGGAAGGCAATCTGTCTTGGCAATTTGGTTGTCTGATTGCACTCGTCTGTTTGTGTTATCCTTTTTGTCTTTGGTTATTTAGTGGCGTTTTTGTGTGCTTATGACGTGTTTCTCGAGAGGTTGTGATTTGGGCTGGTTTTTTATCGAGGTGGGTTTTTTTCGCTGTGTTTGGGCTGGAAACTGTCAGTCAGATCTGGCAACCCTGGGCAAAAGCCATGATCACCACTTTTTGCAATTGTTGGTTTAAGGGTTATGCTTTGAGCCGTGAGGAATAAGCAGCTCTGTAAGAACACAGGTGGCCAGATCACACCGAGAATCTTAAAATCAAGTGATGATGTCTATTCCATTTCATCAAATCACCACACAAATGCTATTATAATTGCTCCTCCCTGATGTCCACCTGTTTTACTTGAAGGAAACTATTTTGCCACCTACTGACTAAATCTGAGAAGCTGATGATTATCACCTATAAGCTAAATTACAGCTTGTAGTCTATGAGCCTGTCAGAAGTCTGGCTGAATGAGCATGTCTTTGTCCTACTGCCAGCCTGATTTGTTAAATTAATTTCAACAGCCAGATTTTTAATCAGTGTTAAATGCCAAGTGTTGGCAGGCATGTAAGTGCCCTGGGATACTGCCATGAATCCACCAAATTCTTGATTGAAAATTAATGTTCGACTGTCCCACAGTTTACAAAAGTACTTGCAGTCACACGGAGGCTCAGGGCACGAGGCATGCCAGTACTAGATTAATTGAAATGCTGATTCCAAAAATAATCAGCTATTCTTCTGTAATTTATTGGGCTGCTGGCAAACATATAGCAATTGGCAGAATATAGTCGTCATCACCACATACCGATAAACTGAGAAACTGTGTTTCCACTAAGTGGGAGACTTTGATAAAGTTTGATTGTAAACCTTTGAGCAGGTGGATTCAGTGTCTCTAAAGGTTGAGAATCACTGCGTCATAAGTTCAGGTTGTATAAGGTCACATTTATTTTTAGCATGTTCCAATAACTTTTTCATTACCCGAGTCTTCGCTTGAGCAATGATATATCCCGTATATGTAAAGAATAGAACAAACAAGTGTGATGTTCTACTTTTGCCCACTAGGTGGAACTAGAGGATGGAAATTTGTTCGGTCCCCCTTTAAACAGCTGAGTCTTGGATTTAGTTGCATGAGTGGCACTGATTTGGAGATGACTTACAAATTGCTACCACACTTTGTTAAAGCACAGTTGTAAGCAGAGCCATGGAGTAGGAACGTGTCCTGCCAGCTGTTTGTTTGTCCTCTTTCATTTGACACTGGGACAAGACAACACCTTGCAGCTGTTTGAATACATGAAATAATGTCTGGAATGACTTGATGCTGCTTACAGAATGCGGTGTGTGTGTGCAAAAAGGCGGGGTTATTAGTTACTACACACACACTCACCTTCCAACTGCTCCTACAAAATGGCTTCACACATCACTGGCCTTGCAGTAATGAAGTGTGAAGCCTGTGACGCCACAGGGAGCCTACCGTGTGGAACTGTACTTTCAATGTTAGTGCACCAACCTGAAAATAAACCCCACCTACAGCTCAGATATATTTGTTCACGCTCACTTTTAACTTTGTGAAGGCACAGCTCGCCCTCAAACTCTCAAAAATGTAATTCAAAACAGAGAGTACATACAGTATATATACACATGTGTGTGTATATATATATATATATGTATGGAATGGTGCTCCCATGTTTGCAGCCTAATTTGTCTGTTTGTGCTCAGTGTTATTCTAGATTCTAATTAGTGCACTCTTAAGAGAGTGTGTAAGTGAAAAGGAAGCTGTCAGTACAATTGGCTGGCTTAGTCATAACTTCGGCTCAGGGGCCCAGGGTCGATGCATAATGATGTTGCTTCTCTTAATATTGTGTAGCTTTAGGACGCCTGTCCTATTTATATTGAGGGACTGTGGATTGATGCGAAATGACGAGGGCCGCGAGGTGCATGAGTGGGTGGGCATCCACATGGTCTGCTCCACAGGCAACCCTCTTACTTCTGTACACACACACACACACACACACACGCATGCACACACAGATACACACTTGTCTTCATGTCCCAGTGCCACCAGCCTTAGAAAAGCCCTACAGTCTCACTGTGCAATGTCCTCTCTCTGTCAACATATCCTCCATCGCAGCATTAATGTGACAGAATATAACCAGAGCCCAGAACAACCAGGCAGTGCAGAGCCATGAAAAAAGCAGCATGTGTAACAGCGGTGTTTCCACATCTTCTCCAGCTGTTTGCTTCCTCATCACACAGTAGCTCGACTTACAGCAACGCTGGAAATTTAAACTGCCTCTAATTCTGTTGAATAAACTTGTCAGAGCAGCCTCTCAGTTAATTTGCGTCCAAGATTATTGTAAAACACATGGAATTAGCCACAGTTTCAGCAATGTACTAATTAAATTAATAGAATTAATGGTACGTTTAAAGTACAGACTAATTTCCATTATTGTAAAGTGTACAGTGGTTGACTGCAGTGAGAAATGATGAGTGAGCAGATATCAACAGCTACAAATCACTTACATTGCAATAATAATAACTTAAATGATTTAGTTACATTTGTTGTTGCTAGGCATAAATAATAATAATCATACATTTTATTTATGAATTGCTTTGAAAAATTCTCTCTGACACATAACATGATTTATACATCAAAGGCAGTTTGACAAAGACAAAGATTTTTATTAGCAGGATGATTTCATTTCCGCCCCTACAACACACAAATGCTGGTTTTGGATTCTTTGTGTGGACACTCGTAGACATACTGCATTACCCTAACCTTAACTAATCACTCCAATCCAACTTTATTTATAAAGCACATTTAAACCAACAGAGTATGCATACAATAGACATAAAAACATACTATAAAACAAACATGAGAGCACCATCAAAATTAGTAAAACAACATGAATACAAGTTCAACTCACATTGTGGGAAAAGCTAATGAGAACAAATTCTAACCCTAACCCTAGTGTTTTAGTCAAGACCACCTACACCGAGACCAAGTCGAGACCAAGACCACAGTGTATCGAGACCAAGACAAGACCAAGACTTTGAGGGGTCGAGACCGAGACAAGACCAAGACTTTGAGGGTTCAAAACCGAGACAAGACCAAGACCGAGGCAGTAAAAGTTGGACGTGGTCCCAGCCGTCTCCGTTAGCGTCGCTTTGCAGAATTTACACGTTGCGCTGTGTTTTCTTTTGGAGGTATTTATGCACAAAAAGTCTTTGTGGTTCAGGTAACCACATTTTATTATAGATGAGTTGGCTGACATCTTCTCACGGCCTCTTCTCCTGTCACTCACATGCACTTTTGTGGGGGGGCGTGTGAAAGGGGGCGGGGGGGTGACAGCCATTAACAGTGACAAAAATTTCAAATGATAAATGAGTCAAGTTAAGGGTTGTACCCGAAGCAATACGATTTATGCAAAATCACAGTAACGATATTAACAAGTTCATCCAAAAATGTCTTGAGATAAAATCCAGAGTCTGCTTTGTCCGAGACCGCGACAAGACCGAGTAAAAATGCAGTCGATTCCGAGACGAGACCGAGACCTTCAAAAAGTGGACCGATCTCGAGTACTACAACACTAGCTAACCCTAAAACCAGGTCTTAAGCTCAAAAGCCCAATTAAAGTTGTGTGGACAAGCCAAAATGTCTTCACAAACATAGATTTGTTTGACAATTTGTCCACACAGCCTATGTAAGACATGTACACACACTTCACAAAATGTACCGCCATTTGATCCTTCTGATGCACACCCCTGTTCACACAACAACTGAAATATGTTAGACTGCATCTTGAATGTTGTGTGTCATAATAGAAATTTAAAAAAGAAGAAGTCAACATTAGCACATTAACCTTGGTGTAATGTTCTTCTTCTTAGAGCTGGAACTGACAAACTATGCAGTCAACACTAGCAGCAAAACAACAGCAAGGATTCACTACTGATCACTAATGACACATAATGCAACTTGTAAACAAAAAATAAAGTTGCAAGGACATTTGTTTTTCTTTATAAACTTGTGCACAATTAGCAAGAGCTGGAACTTAAAAGTGTGTTTTTTGACTGCCATTATTGTCTCCTTTCAAAACATTTGTTTCCTACAGTGAATCCTGTATAGGTTTGGTCAGAAAGGCACAACCTGTTAGGTCCTATGTTGGTCGGCCCCTAAATTGAGACACAACTGATAAATTACAGTTGTGTCAAAAAGTTTAAGCTCAGGTAAATAGTGTTTAAGTCAAAGTTGGATTTCGTCTGGGTCCTTGTTGAGCGCAACACCTCCAGCAGACAATGGTCAGTCATTAAATGAAAGATGTTTTGTTTGACTCGTTTAATGATCTTTATGTGGCTGCTTGGAGTTCTCCTTCAGTGGCCACACAGCAGCGGTGCACGCTGGTCCATCAGTTTGTTCAAGCCCAGAAACTGTATGTCTCTATGCAGGGGGACAAATTAGCGTGAGCTGATGGCCAAAGGGAATAATCTGGTTATGTGTAATGACGGCTGTTATTATGCGTCGATCAGGTTGAGTGTGCTGGTGGTGGACTTCCCACATCTCCCTCTCAGGAGGCACGCCGCCTTTACTCGGCTCCTCTATAGCTTTTTAGTCTGAATCGCAGGCAATTAAAACCTCTCCATGTGAGTGTGGAGAAAAGGTAATGAATATGGAACACTAACTCAGAGAAGTCCAGAGAGACCGCTTGTCGAGTTCTGAAGGTTCCATTCTGCAAATCATTGAGAAGTACAAAGACCATTTGACAGTGTTTTTTTCCTCCCTGTCCCTTGCTTGGTTTGCATATGACTCCTCAAATGGGGGCCCAGAGGTTTTAAAAATGCGACGTCCATAGTTTCCAGGTTGGTGAACCTCCGTGACCTATGACAGCGTGGAGAAACTTTTTGTCGCGGGTTTGGCGCCCTGCCTGGATGACCGTGCCAGCTCTTGCAGCTTCTGTGCGGAACAGACGAGTGATGAGACGGGGACGGGGGGGGTGGCTGAGTGGATGCGTCTAGACAGCCAAGTGGAGGAGGGCAAATATTTAGTAATGCCACTTGGGGAGGGGATTCAGGCCTCCTCTTAGCCACAGAATCAGGCCATGTCTCTATTCTGCTCCCAGAGCTGCTTCACACTCTGTATTCAGGGTCACGGATCTCATTTCTTGGATAATATTTCAAGCTGGCCACAGATGGGGAATTAAATTGAAGACCTGGCTTGGTATTGAGCATAAAGGATGGATTTCCGGGGTTTCTAAGAGAGATGGTATGAAAAAGGAAACGCATACTGTAAATGTAGCTGTACTTTTAAGGCTTTCTGAATAATTACACAGAATGCTGACTGATGTGTGTGTGTGCTCATCTAAAGTGTAACGACCCCCGCAGTCATCGCTTCTTTTCCACTCTGACACTTGATCTTAAAACAATGATTGTGTGGCTCAGTGTGGCGTTTGCCATAGATCTCGGTCCGTTCTGTGCCACACTTAGATAAATCTGCAATCAGCTGAATTGCTGTCAGGCGACTTCCTAACAAGGCGACTCAAACCAGGGTAAACATTGACTCGAGTGAGTCAGCACTGACAACAATAGGAACCCGTCTGATAGTGTTCTGGCAGCATGGCGACACTGAGGGGAGAGTAAAAAGTTGGAGGGAGAGAGACAGTGGTCCGATGAGGCTTGTGCTTAGACTCAGACTGGCGCTGGTGTCACATCTGCTGATGGGCCAAGTCAACCCTGCTCTACTGGTAGCCGTCACTCACCCACACACATCAGACAGCGCACTGCAGTCTCACACCACCTGTGTCCTCGCAAAAGTCTTCATGATGATCTGTCTCTCTGGACACTCCTCAGAGCACACACACGCACACACGCACACACACACACACACACACACACACACACACACACACACATGGAAGTAAATCTGTCAGGTGATTTCCAACCATTTGTGGCCTGTGACAGTTTAAATAATAATTTTTGTCATTTTTATCAATGTGTGTTTCTTAGATTTTAGACATGTCAATTTGCCTCAGTGAAGACATTTGTCATTACATTGGTATTTTCACTGCAGAACACAAATTCAGCTTATTGTAAATTCTACAGTGAAACTAGAACCGTGGACTGTAAATAAAAGTAGAAGTAGTAGGTCTGGAAAAATCAATGCACAATGCCTGAAACCTGCCTTTTTTTTAAATGACTACAGGGGGCAACTGATGCAAATTACCAGTGACCTCATTGGTAAGGAGGAAACAATAGAGGTGTCAAAAAAATTATAATCATGATATAGAAAGAAAGCCTCAAAATAAACATATACATTTATAGTCCATTGATGTTATGTATACATTTGTATTTGATTCAAGATTTTATTAACATGTAGCTGCATTGTCTTGCTTGTGTATCAGGACATGGACACAGGTGTAGGTGGACGTGCAGTGGACAAACTATAACTATAGTCAGACCCACTATATGCTTTTCCAAATGTGGTCATAAACCAAAATGGTGTTGGGAACAGCAGTTCATCAACCATTGGGTGACATCGCGATGCCTTAATACTCAATTTAAATAGTTTCCAAGTATTTCAACCCTTCAACCTTTGATGCACTGAAACAATTGACTTTCAAACCACAGTTACAAGCTGAGGTCACAGAAAATGAACCTGCAGCCACAGAAAAGTTGCAGTCACAGTGAAACTCCTGCATAATTTGTCTTCCTCTCTCTCCCTCGCTCTCTCTCTCCCCTTTAGAGCAGCACCGCTGCACACTTAGTGAATTTTCAGCAGGCGCACAGGCCTAATGTCATCAGCACAGGATAGGATACATATCTGTGGACCCCACCCCTCTGAGATAATGAAAGCATTTGTGTCACTTTAATGTAAAGCCTTGCAGGATGCACCCATCTGTCTACAGCTGTGCGGTTACAGCTGTGCGGTTACAGTGCGTCTCACCAGCATGTACAAGAGCAAATTACAGCTTATTAGTACTGATACCAGCAGTGACACCATTTATCAAGGAAAACATCTTACGCTCTCCCTAATTGTCCCCCTCTAGGCTCACTGTTATGTGGACCAGTATCGACGGCCAGGCAGTCATTAGGGCGTCACATTCGAGCTGATGAGCGTGGAATTCAGGGGACATGTCTGTGCTGATGTGCTTAATATGATGCGAGTAGAATGACACTTCGTCTGGAGCCGCTGAGGTGCTTATTTTTAATCTAGGTGAGGATATCCAGACAGCCGCCTTTTGCTTTTTGTGCTTCTATTTGTGAACTCCTGATAGAGCACTGCAGCTAACACAGGGCTGGAGGTGGAAGGAAGGCGCGCTGGGATATGAATAGATGGCAGGGAACAGGGCACCGGGAGGTGGAAAGGGCAGTGGATTTGAATGCGTCAAAGAACAAGAGAAAGTAGCTGATATTCAAGTATATCTGCCAGCCTTCGCTGACCTGAGAGTGAGTGACAAAGGGTGCAGGTCACCCAGTCTGTCTGAGCCTCTCTGTGTCTGCTCAACAATGGGCTCTTGTCTGATCCAGATATGCTACCTGTCTGTCACGTCTGCCGCCTGATATTTTGTCACTTTTGTCTGCGTGGTCATTTTCTGCACATGAATGTCTGTGTGCGTTTCTGTGGTTAGATTGTGATCTGCGTCGGGGTGGAATTGTCCCCGCTGCTGCCCTTTTTGTTCACAGCGATACCTCCCTCCTGCCACCTTTCACTTCACACTGCCAACATCCCCAGGGAGTGACGGATAGAAATCTCGAGCAGAAGCCAGGCTCTCAGCAGCTCAGCACCTGCTCCCAAATGCTATGATCTTTTAAAGAGGCTTTACCTGTAAAACTCTGAGACGCCTCCCAGCCCACGTCTCCTGTTGTCAGGTTTCCATTGCTATCTACTCGCACACTGAAGCAATTTTGCCTCAAGTGTCCACAGACTTGTATCTTTCACCCGTGCACTGTGAGCTTACATACAGTAGATCCCATCATGTGCATGATCCTTCTCCCCCCGCGCCCCCCCATATGTTCCAGTGATCAAGTCTAGCTTTTCTTTCATTCCAATTAAAAAGCTTTGATGTCTATCTGTGGAATGGGTGAAGCATGGGAAGCATCTCTTTTCTGCTGCCTCTTGGCTACCAGAGGCCAGACGTGTGCTGGCAGAAGATAATCTGCAGATCTCACACAAACAAGATAACACACAAAAAAAGAGGAAGTGAGAGAGAGAGAGGGGGAAAGAGAGAGACGGATTTATTCCCATCCTCTTGCCTGTCAGGCAACTCGCTGAACAGACAGGGGAATTTTTTTGGCAGCAGTACTAATGTGGTGACGGTTGTTGTTTCCTAAACTGATTTCCTTAATCCTCCGCTTGTTCCACGCTTTGTAAACACGGGGGCTTGATTTTGTAATCTGGGAGGTCCCACTGATGTACACACACACACACACACACACACAAACACACCAACAACTTATCTCTCTTACCCCGTCCTCGTCAGCCTCTGCCCTAATTAGTCAGAATTAAGACGAATGCCTAGGCCTCCGACGATCAATTGGTATTGAGCGGACCTTCGCTCGCCCCTGCCTGAAGGCCTCTCTTGGCCGGCAGATCATTTATATAAATCGCTTTGGTTTTTCTTTCCTTCCCTCCTTCTCACTCTTCTGTCCACCTCGTGCAAGGTTCGGTCTATTGTTAGCATGAGCAATAGACATCACGGCAGGCAAAATTGTAAAGCCCTGGCACGATAAGTGTTTCAGTTGTGTCATTGTCCCAGGGACGCAGACTTCAAATAGACACTTGGGGACACACGTGAATGTGTGTCTTACTAATATCTATTTGTGTCAGTTTCATGGTTGAATATTTGAGCATGTGTGCAGCTCTACTGTTGAGAAACTTAGAAGCAGCTGTCCCTCTTCTTGATCTTCGTCTCCTCTGGTTGCTCTTCTTCTCTCCCTCATGGCCTTCATTACTTGTTTTTCTGGTGAAGCTGAGGCTTAAAGCACTCCATACTTGCTTGGACTAAGTTAATAATCAATACAAAAGGATTATTTTTATGTATGTTGGTCCTTTTTTCCGACATGTGCTCATTTTCATTGTGCCATTCCTTGCATTTTCGTATGTGCTATTGATATTATCTGATTTATTACCCAGCACGGACACAAGGGACTCCAAATAAAAAAAAGACTTGAAAGCAATGCTACATGTGACACACTTAAAGCTGTATCACTCCCTTTTGTTGTGCTGTGTTGTGTTGCAGCAATGCAACTGGCCTCAGATGCTGCAGTTTTCTAAAATGCTGAAATATATATAAAAAAAAACCGATGTAAAATAAAGCTTTCATCTCCTTGGTTTTGGTCACACCTGTTGTCTTTATAGACTTTAATTTGCTGTGTTTCCAAACCATTGTTTTAGTTTCAGAGCACCCAACCCCCACCCCATTATTTCTTCTTTTTCTACTCTACTGCCTGAAATCTACTTCTGCAAATGTTACACACACACACACACATCCAACACCAGTGAAATGATTCTTAGGACGACTCCAACACAGCACCTTAGGGGAAATTCATTTATAGAACAAATTAAATAGGAACAGGAAAGGGTACCAAAGTACACTGTTATTAGTTCCTTTCTCCAAGGTTAATGGTACAGTATTTAACTGCCACTTACCACACACATGGATCCAGTTTGTCCTCTGTGCACGTCTCTATGGGTTATTCAGTTTGTTCTGTGGAGCACTGTATGCCAGTGATACATAAGAGTCTTAGCCGCTGACTGCTTTTACCCCCGAGGCGAGCTCTAACCTCTCAGTTCGACTGCCCCTTCATGTGGCATGCTTTTGTGTTCATGGCTGCTGCATTTGTGATGTTGTGGAGACCAGCGACTGGAGTCCTGTACGCATGCATTGCCAAGCTTGGATGATGCACCACACCACTTTAACCATCTACGAGCTGGCAGCCGGCTGCTTGGTTGGTTTAGAAGTCTGTACTTCACATAGCAGTGTGGAGCCTTTGGTGTGATCCACTTGGAGCTCATCAGTCCAGAGGAGTAAACCTTGGCTAACTGACGTAAGTTAGTGGCTAAGCAAAAATAACCCTCAGGCTTCACGTGTACCATTGATGAGCCCTCTGTATCTGCTCAAGTGTCCCTCTTTGTGTGTACATACATGTGGCCATTGAAATGTCTGAAGGAATATTTTCATTTGTCCGCATTTCCCCCGATTCATCCCTGAGGCCTCGGCTGTTTTGGCTCAACAACTCTTGTGTCTCTTTCCCGCATACTCTTGTTGTTCTCTCTGTTCCTTTGCCACCTGCTATTTAGAGACGAGGGCTGACAGACTTCAAGTGAGTCTTCTCATTTCCTTCAGAAACTGCTGGAGAGAGCCCTCGTCTGTACAAACACAAGCCCTGCTCTGTGTTTCTGCTTTGAACTCGAGGTCATACTGCTGGGGATATGAAACAAAGAGGGAAGAAACACAGAAAAGGGAAAGGGGGAGTTGCTCTATAGCATCTTTATGGATTAATGGGTGGAAAATTGGGACTATTAATCCTCCTCTCTCATTCTGCACTGTGGTGCATAGAATGTGATGGAGACAAAGTGCAAAGTAAATAGTAACCAGTGTATCTTTCTAGAATTTTGCCCATTCACCTACATTTTCTGCTTATTATCAGTTCTATAATGAGTCACAGAGGAGAAACACTCTCCCGTTCTCCCCATGTGTGTGTGTGTGTTTGTGTGTGTATATGTTTGATTGGGTGGAGTGTTTGGCAACCTCTTCTGTATTTCTGCCTAATTTGCCATTGTGAATACGATTGAGTTAAATGGCCTAAGTTTGTTGTGCTCCCAAGCTCCCTGCTGCGCTAGCATTACAGAAGCACTATAAGCAATCAGAGCGAGATAGAGCAGGGATTTAAAGGCAGAGGGACCGCAGTATCATGTTTTAAGTGAGGAGCATGCCGAGTGATGCTGATGAAGAAGGATGTGGTGAAGGGAGACGAATGCTCGGGCCCAGAAGTGTTGTACCGGAGTGAGAGATGATTCCCACGAGGGCCTCTGCGGTGGAGAGTCAACTGGCAAGCTTGAACTCCTGCCAGGCTCACTGGCTGTTTGAGCTGATGCAGATGGCACAAACAATAGCACTGATGTGGCTGGGTGTACACTTTAAGAGGGGAGAGAAACTGATATGCAATCATATCTATCCTTCATGTGTCCTCTAAATGTCATTTGACGAGAATGTGCTTCTGATCAGCTGACCCTTCAAGAGTTCGAGTGCCTAAATCAGGGGTGCTCAGTACGTCGATCGCGATCTACCAGTCGATCGCAAAGGTAGCGTGGGTAGATCGCATAACGTTAAAAAAAAATAGACTTCAGCCTATCATCCATCCTGTCACTTGATTGATATACAGGGCAGCCAGTCAGCTGACATCTGACTTTTTCTGACACTTAGGTCACTGCGCATGTGCAAACAACGGCGCTAAGTGCAGCAGCAAAACTAACAAGATAGCTAGCGAGTTACCTCCAATTTTTCTCTTAAACTTAAGAAAGGGTATAAAAATGAGTGGGGGAGCTGGACCAAGTTAAAAGACAAAAACGTATCACTTTCATACAGAATGGGAGGATGGCTTTTGTTCACGATGACATTTTCGAAGTGCGTTTGATGATCATTTGTTAGTGTGCTTGAGGCTGGCTGTCAGCAGCTACTGTGCTGATTCCATTCAGTGCAAGTCATCAGAGTAAAGTCAGGTAATGACAAAAAATGTACATAGTTAATTGTGTTGTGTTGTGCAATATGGGCTCATGTGGTTATGCAAGGTACATCAACATACATTGTACATATAAAGAATTCTCAATATATTTATAAATAAATATATGTTTTGCATTTTTGTAGTAGGTAGATCATTTAGACTTGGTCATTTTATAAGTAGCTCGCATGCTGAAAAAGTGTGAGCACCCCTGGCCTAAATCATCCACGTGTGCTCGATACATCATGCGAGCACTTGAGCATGCATGGTGTTATCTGATCATATGGCCACAGACATTAAAAAGAAAAGTTTCCAAACTTTTGGTTACAGCTTTGATATTCTGCTCAGTCTGGAAAGTTGTTCTATAACTTCATATTTCATAATAATCATACCACACATAAAGTAATATGATCTGCTTTCAGAGTGATTGTTATATGAGATGATTCAGATCTAAGAACAGCCAAATGAATGCTGCTGCCCACAAACACAAACTTGATTACACCCACTACTGATTTAATGATATTCTATTTCTTTTTCAACTTTGCTGACCTTTTAACAGTAACTTTATATTTTCTCAAATGTAGTGGTGTTCCTTGTTTGCATCACACAGCAGCAGTCAGTCATCTTAATCCTGTGCTGGAGCTCTAAAATGCAGAGTTGCATGGGCAGTTTTGTTTTGGGCAGTTTTGTTTTGGCCACTACATTTCAGCAATGACAGGTAACCCACACAATGTTATGTTAATGAGTAGAACAATTGTTTTTCTATGAATTTTCATGACAGTATTTTGTACATCAACGCCAACATGAATAAATGGCACAAAACTGCATATAACTCAGTTACACATTAAGTGTGTCCTCACTATTCACATTACGTGTGATGCAAGTAAGAAAATAAACTCGGCTGATGCTTCCATGTTAAACGACTTGTCGTTAGATTACTAGATAGCCATCGCTCGTAGAAAACCACAACAACCCCTTTTGTTGACGTAAATTTCATCGCTTTGCAGAGGTCATCAGGATCATTGGTCTGATTAGTTCTAGGTCTATCCAACTGCGTATGGAGTCATTTTCATCTATGTCCAGTGGTCATGCCTCTTGAAAGTGGGAGGTGACGACACCCATTCCAGACAGTCTGGCATTAGTCAGGCTAAGGTTTAATTGCTTTTTGGTTAATGTCCTGTTTTGGGTCAGCTCTGTAAGTTTGTTGTTTTTTGACCTCCATTTCTTTATTTTACTTCACTACTTTTGAAGACTTGACTTTGAAAAATCCGACCTTAGTCTGAAGCCCCAATGCTGTTTAGCAAATTTCCATTGCTGATGTGAAAGCTGCATTGACTGGATACAGGTTTGAAAAAAGAAAAAGAAAAAAGTCGCTCACGTGAGAATATGTCATGAATAAAATGCATATGGTGTGCAAAGGCCTCGAGAAAACATTAAAAGTTAATCAGCCTAGGACACCACAGGGCACAATTAAAATTAAAGCTATTAGATATGAATGTGTATGTAGCGTGTTTAATCACGGGGGTAATGGGTCGAGTCCTGTACAGAGCTTTGCGAGTGCTGGCTCATGCAAAAATGGACCCATGAAGGACTCTGGCACCGCCCATCAACTGGATATATATAGTTCCTTAATATTGTGCCATGAGATCTCTGCGTCCGTAATCTTCAGCGTATGTCTGAGGATGGCAGAGTAGCTGTGTTTCTTTACATATGCTACTTCCACACTATGTGCTTCTCTTTACAATATAAGCTCATGCTATGTGGACACAGATGCTGCGTCAAGCTTTTGGTTCCAATTCTCCTACCTGAAACTGCTCCTCATGAATCAACTTGGCGTTTGAGAGTGCAGCACATCCAGACAGAGAACGGCATGAGACAGCCTGTTCCCTTTCGCATTCATGATGTATTCACAACCAGAGCATGTTGTTTTGAGATCCACATGGCAGATCCTTGTTAGCCTAGATCCTGATCCTAATCAGTTGTTGCCGGGCCTCACAGTGGCAGCCTGTGGGGCCACAGAGACTTGCCCAGGGAACCTTGTAAGCCCTGGCTGGGGGGGATGAGGGTGCTGTTTGACTGCTGCGTCTGTCTATCAGGAGATTTGTGTGGATGCTCAGGGCACAGAGTGGAGACAGTGTCAGGGCGATACCCTTGACGGTGATGTGATTGAGTAGACAGCCGCGACCCGCTCCTTTCTTTACCCGCCACCCATCTCTTTCCTCCCACTGCTCCTTACACAACAGCTCCCCAAGAGTGAGCGATCACTTAAAACAGCACTGGTTATTATACCTAAGCACGTCCTTGTAATTTATGCATGATTGCCTGGCAATCTGAGGCAATTCATCATCCTCTTTCCTATCTTTCTTTTTTTAATCTGTTGGTGTCTTGTTCCTCTGGACTTTAATCTATAGGGCCATTAAGAATGCCTGTGTTATAATGGCTCAGCTCAGGTGACAGCATGACATTGGTGCCATCATTGCCAGGCAGGTTTGGGATCCAGAATAATTGTAGACAGTGAAAGAGGCCTCATCTGGCTCTTTTAAGAAGCTGTTAGACCATCCACTACTTTGTCAGTGCAAGACCACCATTCCCGATTGGCACATAGGAGATATTTTTGTACTACATCATGCTGTTGTTCCACTGTGTTTCTTTTTCTCATTCCTTTGAAAGGTTTGACTTCTTAAAGTAGTGAATATGGAGTGATTGTAATGTTTTGTCGACTTCACAATGCAGCTCCTTCACAGCTCTGTTGACGGGTCAGATATCGGATGTGTATTTAATAGCAATAATCAATTAAAATGACTAAAAATTAGCTATGTATCAGGATCCAGTGGTTGGATCCTTCTTCCAGGAGGCTGTCTGTCAGTTACTGTGAAAGATGAACCGTTAAAGAAACCAGTCAATTGTGATTTACCAAGTGTATAGTGTATATATACTATATGCACATTTATGGTGCTTTTCCATTCAGTTTGGGTACCAGACATGTAGTTTTCCATGTCGAGTCGTGCCATGTCATGCTAGAACTTTATAGTGGAAAAGTGCTGAATCTTATTTCACTCCTTGCCTGTATAACACTTAGCCTGAACCCTCTGTTTGTGTTCACGTGTCAAGTGAAGAGTGTCATGATTCTTGTTGAGGTAGAGTGGTAGGGTATATGGTAATTGCACAACTGGTACTTCAAACGGAGGTTTTTCAGGAGCACACTTCCCAGAACAACAAAACCGTCATAAAGCTGACATTGGTGAACAAGTTGTGTAGCTACACTGAGCAAAACAAAACATGTTTGCAGTCTCTATAAACTGGTTCAAGGTTGTATACTGATGTGTGGATAATAGTCAATGATAGCGATATAACAACAGTTGACAGTGACTATTGTTTTCTTTGAGCATGGTATGTCGAATATCCAGCAAAAACATGTCACTTCTGCTAATGTATCACATTCTTGAAGGGGTGTCCCTTTTAATAGTATTTGTATATTTGAACCAAGTACACTTGCAAGGGGTAAGGGCAAAAATGAGAAATGGGACTAGGCCATAGAGGCAGCTGTGGGTCAGTGATGGAGAGGCTCATCTTCTATATAGCCTCCATGCCGGTGTGTCCCTAGGCAAAAATTGGTCCTAGTGGCTGTGACAAGCATCCCCATGCTTGACAGTGGGGATGATGTTCCTGGGGTCATAGTCTGAATTCCTCTTCCTCCAAACACAGTGAGTCGAAGTGATTCCAAAGAGCTCGATTTTGATCTCACTTGACCACATCACCTTCTCCCAATCATTTTCTGAATCATTCAGGAGTTCATTGGCAAACTTCAGACGGTGTGTGTTACCAATGGTTTTCTTGGTGACTGGTCCCAGCTGCCTTGAGATCATTAACAAGCTCCTCCGGTGCAGTTCTGGGCTGATCCCTCACCTTTCTCATGATCATTGATGCCCCACGATGTGAAATCTTGCGTGGAGCCCCAGACCGATGGAGACCGCAGTCATTTTATGTTTCTTCCATTTTCTATCTATCGCACCAACAGTTGTCTCCTTCTCATCCAGCTTCTTGCCAATGGGGGGACAATTCATGCTGGTGTGTCGGGCTGCATCGGGTACAGGCTTAAAGACCCGCAGGCCGGGTTGGGTTGGGTTGCAATTTTCAGGCCCTTTGAGAACTCCAGTTCTGTTACACAGCTTCACAGGTATTATTTACGGTATGACAAGTCTACAGTAATGTAGGCCAGTTTACATGTTTACATTCTTTTGTGCATGTGTGCATTATGTTAGCTGTCAGGTATGGTGAAACACCCACCGTATGGCAAAGATGTTAAGAGCAGCAGCACAGACTGACCCCTCTGTTGTGGTGTTATCCATCTGTGACTTGAAGCCATGCTTAATGGATGCCGACCTTGCTCTATGTTCTCTATTGGTTCCATTCAGGATCTATCAGCCCAGTGATGTGTCTTGATTTATCCCCCTTGTCCATTTCCACTTCCTGCTTGCAGAGTCGAGCAGCAGAGTATACACAGCATCCTGTTGCAGGCCATTGTATTTTGTCTGGGCTCAGTGGGTGCTAAATTACAGACTGAACTGAACAGCAGGAACAAGAGCGAGGCAACAGAAGGCAGCAGCTTGACACACACAAACTGGAGAGGTGCCACATATTGTGACCCTGGCTTATCTTTCTTAAAATATTGACTTATCTAATTAGTCTGCTTTCTGGCCATGTCCACCAATGAGGTAATGCTTGTTTGGCCTTTTTTTTTTTTAACAACTTTCTGTCCACAGTTTTTGATGGAACAATCTGATATACATTTTCAAGAAATCACTATCTCTTAATAATGGGTCAAAAAACCCAAAACATATCTCTGTCAAAACTCATCAGATTTAAACTAAATTCGGTATGTGTATGCAGGATCACGCACTCCACCACCATCTAATCCAGATTATGGATTTAGCGGCTAGTGACATTTGACATGGTAAATCCCGTTTAAGTTAAGATTCATATATCTCTGTGATATCTTTACAGATCAGGATGAATTTAGTCATGTTTATGTAAGATGGTAATAGCTATAAGGTACCGTTCTGTACAGATCTAGAAAGTCTTCCGGATCCTGTGGACCAAAATGTACAAATCTCAGGTGCTGGTTTGTAAAAAGCAGGTGATAAAGTGTTTATGGCGAAGGCCTGTGCTGTCTTGAGTGCGTTTGTTTGCTCGCCACCATGTATTAAAGACTTTATATATGTTAGAGAAAGACTTATAATTCTGCCCTCTTTAAAGTAGCAATTTACATTCTTAAGCACAAACCTAACAACTCAGTAAAGACTGAAAACTGTCAAAATCACTAAGGCCCCTGTGTAACTCTGGCACCCATCATTTGTCTACAGAGTGTGCCTCATTATATCTTTGTTGTACATAACCCAACTGGGACAAAGGACCGATATCTCAACTACGCAGTCCTCCCCAAGGTCGACTCTAGGTATCAGCAGAGGAAGGCGCCAGACATCTTGATTTAACGTCTCTCCCTCTTTTCTCCAAATCCTTAGATATACCATAACTCTGGGATTCACAGGCAGAATGACAGAGTCATTTCCCAACTGTTAACAAACCTCTTGTTCATGTTTGGCGTTGTCTCAGTTCTCGTCAGATCTGAGCTGTCTTCATCAAAGCCTTTCAACTTAACACATCACTGACTCCAGAAACTCCATCCTTGGTCGTTTCACCTGATAATCAAATCTCCGCAACAATTTAAATAATGAATCTAGTCTCCAGGTTTGGACCTAAAACCTGTTTTCTCTTGAAAAGCCTACATCACTTGACTCCACCTTGCACAGTAGGTTCCTCCACATCCATATTATGCTTCTCATTTTTGCCAAGCTAAGACTTTTGTGTGAAGGTTATCGAGAGATTTTACATGGACATATATATTTCTTCTCATCTCATTGTCAAACCATTACTTCAGTAATAACTATCAGTGTGTTACTACCGTTCCATGTGTGTGAAATTACTCAGTGTCTTACAGTATGACACTTCCTCCTCTTCTGTTTTATTCATCCCTTGTTCTGCCGCTCACCTCGGGGTCTTTTCGTCAAGCGTAAATTTGTTTTGAAGCTAAATTTTTCCCTGTGGAATTTAGATTTCTTGTGCGCTGACACAGATGGTTGAGGTTATGTTAAAACACCCAGATGGTATTCAGACATATGAGTCACATTTCAGTTAATGTGTTACAGTGCAGAGCCGCAGCTTCCATATATGAGGGTGTGAATGTAAGGAAAGCTTGACAAAGTCGAGCAAAACTGTTTTTCCCCTAAAACTTTTCATCCCTTGACTCCTTTCAGTGTATTTTATCTTAACATGGAAACATTTAAAGAGGGTTTATCTCACGGGTTTGAGAAAAATCAGTGGCAATGGAGCAATCTACCTAAAAACACCCTGTTGATTTGCTCTGATTTAATTGTTTTCATGTGTGTTTGCGTGTGTGTGTGTGTGTGTGTGTGTGTGTGTGTGTGCACACAAGCCGGTGCGTGTCCTCATTTGCCTCTGTTTGTCTGAGCCTGAGTGTGAAGCCATGTGGGTGCATTTTTTGGATTGCACCACCAAACATTTCATTGACACTCACAGCAGCAGTCAGTGCATTGATTTCCCATTGGTCGATGCTTGTTGAGTTTACAGAAGGAGGGTGCAATGGAAAATGTCTGCTTTCCTCCTTCCCCCCCCCCAAGAAGCAAGAAAGTTACTTTGTGAATCATGACAAAGGTGACTTCTACCTATACAGTGCAAAGACATTTAGACTAAAACAATAAAATCAACAACAATAATAATCATTGCAGGATCAGAGGTCCTGATCTAAGTTTTCTTTGGTTTGCCAAGCTCAATGTTGTAGATTAGAATAGAATAGAATGATATTGTCATTGAGAAAACAGATTGGCAGCTTTGTGGTATCAGCAGCAGATAGAACACAAGCATAAAAACAAAACATAATCTGTGAAAAAAAAATAAAAAATACACAACACATCGGGGCGTCATACATAATACATAATAATAAAATAGCTTTACCTTCTCTTACCAATCCTGTTGTCACTGACAGGATTTGACATGTGTCATTATGTAACTCCTAGACCACTTGTGATATCGAGAAAATTCAAAAACTATGGACTGGCGATATGTCTAGGGCAGGGGTGTCAAACTCAAATAACCTGGGGGCCAAAGAGCATCTAGTCTGGTCAAGCGGGGGGCCGACATAGGGGTAAAAAAGTGGAAAAAATAACTATTTATAGCCAGTGGGCAATATAAGATATTCATTATGATATTAGACAGAATTGCAAAGTAAAAGGGCTTGTTTTGATATAAAATGATTCACAATAAAAACATATTTATGATGCACAAAAACGGAGAATTAAATTGAAAATTTAGCAAATAATTGTGATTAAAACAGCTTAAATATATGTAATTTCATGTTGCGTGTAATACATTTAATAAAGCAATGATTACAACCGAATGTCTTATCACTATTATAAAAAATATTGCCGGCAAATACATTTAGTCTTATATTCTGTCTCTATTCCATCACCTCACACAGTGGTGGGCGGGCCGCATGTAATCGATTGGAGGGCCACATGTGGCCCCCGGGCCACCAGTTTGACACATGTGGTCTAGGGTGTGACCCTGCCTTTCGCCCTATGTCTGCTGATGATTGGCACAGCACCCCACACAACCCTCATGTGGAGGATAAAGCGGTAGAAGACGGATAGATGGATACAGGAAAGCAGAGAAAGAGAAAGAGCTTCATCGTCATTACAGTAGCCCTCAAGACTTCACAAACCATCACAGACAAGATTCACCAGTGTGTCACACGTTTGTGATGTCAGCTTTTCAGTAGTGTAATTCCTAAACGGTTAAATAACTGCCAGATATTGAAAGTGAAAGTTATCTTTTAAAAAGGGGCAGAAGCACTCACTCATTGAACATTTTTTGACAATTCTACAGCCATGAAATCAATATAAATCCAGGCAGCCTGATTATCTTGATGGTCATAAGAGGCTTAAGCTATAGCTTACAAATGGCTTACACTGTTCAACTGTTGCGGCCCAATTTGAACCGATTTGTCACTCGTACGACTATTTTGGGATCGGGCTGACTTCACGACCAGCTCCCGATTGGCAATCGTGTGGTCCGCTTTGGTCACCCCTGGTGAGGGTATCTCATCCGAGCATCAGACCGTATAGTGTGCACACATAAATCGTGAGCTTTGGCTTTTCATTGCATTGCATTTAGCCGTACAGTTTGAGCTGGAGGTCCACAAAGAGATTGATAAAGATCGCACAGGGTGTATGCCTGTTGAATATTTATTTATAACAAAAAATGACAGACTGTGTAGGCCCAAAGGAACCGTCAAACCACAAGCTGTCAACCTCTAATCACAACCGTTTATTTGCCTTAATTTAAATCTTTTCTTATCATTTATGATACCATCATTGCAGCATGGAACTGAATAAGTGAACAACAAAACAGATTTTCTTTCTTTCCCATGACATACAAACTCTAAACTAACAGTTTGTATTAGTGTCTAATGTCCTCCTGTGAGTTGTTTGGACTGTTTGGAGAAAACTGGAAACTCAGGCCACAGTGTGAGCTACAAGCAGAGAGCAGCTGTTGCAAAAATGCATTCGCCAACCACCAAGGCTGAGAGTTGAAGTTCAGAAATGTGTCAGTCAAGGCGAATGCACCGACAAACATACCTCTGATTTATTTATGATCCCATATCATATGTCTATATTTTTTATAGAATAATAACTTACAGAAAATGCCAAAGAAAAACACCAGATGGAGTCAATAATGCAATTTCAGACTGGTCTTAGGGGTGTTCACGATGGTTTCAGTACAGTTTATTCAGGGCAAGCATGAAGCAGAATAATGCACCTCCAGGTATTGTTTTACACGTCCCCATGCGTGTATAAGAAAACTACTAGAAGACTCAGATGTAATCCAGTCAAAAGTTTTATGTGGCCAGTCATATGCCGTGAAATGCATCATATCAGAGGACAGTAGTGTTGCTCGGTCCTGTTGGGATTTGGCTCCAGTGCTGGTGCTCTTGCCCCCAGAGCCTGGCTGCTCCCCAGAGGCCGTCACTGTGGACTCCATCATCTTGAAGCTGGTGGGCATCCATGCCTGTTAGATTGTCCCATGACGATCCAGTGTGACAGTGTTTCCCTTTCATCCATGTCTCTCTGTTGTCTTCTTGTCCAGGGTCTTACATCACACCCTCTCTATCCTCCAGAGCTCTCAGTCATGACTTCAGGTTTAGAAAAAAGAGGATAATAAAGGAGGAGTTGGGTGTTGCTGAGAAATGATTAGAATTTTTTTGCATCTACTTTTTTTTTTTTTTTTATCTGTGAGGTCGCATGAGCAGTTTGAGTTGTAGGCGTGAGAGCTTGTGACAAACTGACAAATTCAGAGGATCTGTGCCACAGCTCGTCTGATCACAGATTTCCCTGTCTGTCTAACAATCTCTTGATGCCTGCTTTCCTCTGCAGACAGATTCAGCAGAGAGACAGCTGTTTTTTGTGGCTTAGATAGAAGACACATGGTACAGAGGTGGGGAAAGAGACAAGATGTAATCACAGGGATGGAAGGATGATGTCAATCATGGCGTCCAGTGGCCTGGTAGAGGTAATGCAGCCAGAATTGAAGGATCTTCTGTGTCAGAGCAGGAGCCACCCTGTTTCTCCTTAGTCCCTCAGAAGAATCAATCTTCGTGCTTTAAATGCTCTCACTCTTCTCATGTCGTTCATCATCCAACTTTATCCTCCTACCGATCCTCTCTGACCCCGTCTCATCTTAATCACTGACAGAAGTTGGACTAGAAAATGGCAGAGGGTTAAGCATGACTCAGGCGTTTGCTTCACTTTTGCAGTTTGATATTTACAACTTCTTTTGCACAGTTTAAAAGGCTTCAATAGGAGATTTACAATCCACATTTAGATGAGCCTTTCAGCTCTGTATCAGAAATACTGGGCAGTTGTTTGCTTAGTTTCAGGAAGTAATGCTTTTTTTTTTATTAGACCAACGATGAGGTCAAACTGAAACTTAAATTTAAGCCATTTTCCGACATGAACTCTAGATAATGTTCAGACAATTGGGTACCACACATTATGTATTATTATCTGGAGAATTATCTAGAGATTATATGGGTGAGATACTTTCAGACCAGGAGAAGAATCAACATATGTGCGGAGCAACGCTGTGTTTAGAGTGGCAGATGGAAATTATTGCACCTCTGGTATGGTATGTGTTCATTAACCCTGAATGATAAATAAATCAAAATGTATTTGAAACCTCAGAAGACTAGGATTAGACCCTCTGAAAATAGAGTAGTTGTGGTGAAGTGATGCATTTCACATTACCAGAAACGGTTATTGTTATTGTTTGTTTCAACTCTCACTGTCAGTGGGAGCCGGTCCAAAGAAGGCTAAATGCAATGCTGCGTTAAAATGAGAGCGATGAATCAGAGAAGTAGAAGTGTTGTTGACGTGATCTCGAGGAGAAGCTTTGTCCAAATACCTCAGCAATGATGACACACCAACAAAGATGTGACAAATTAAAAATCTGGCTGATTTTGAGACGTCAGACTTATCTAACAAAAATGTCTGCCGCATTCATCCGATGTGCAATAGTGCTGCGAGTTTGGCAGGAAAGTAGAGAGGGAATTTTCAGACAGGTTTTTACTAAACTCTGAGGAGCTTCTTCTGACAGTCCCTACTTCAGGAAAAATGAGGTAGAGATGTCATGAACATGTCTCTACTGCTTTGTCAAAGAAAGCTTCACAAGGCTGGAGCTATGCACGTCTTCATTCTTTAATTCATTCATTGTTTATGGCTTTATGCTCCACCTGAGGATAAAACCTGGATCTTTTTGCTTTCAGGTTTGCGACCTGGTCCGTCTGAGGGCCTTGTCTTGAGTGCTTGCCACTACTCCACCCCTTGAAAATTAGAAAATGGATCTTTTGTCATCAAAAAGTGTAGTGGTTCTTCTTGTGTACAGTCTTGCCCTTCATTTTTGTAAATCCCAGTAAAAACGTCCCAAGTTCGATCTCCACCATTGCTGTCAGACGTTTTTTTTTTATGATAATTTGCGCCTCTGAGAATTTATTGAAGCATAATTATTCAGCTACCGCAGCACAAATTTCCTTCCGAAAATTAAGCCTTTTTCTGGCTTTTTATGAGTACACTTTGATTTGTTGACTCGATAGATGCCTTTCACCCAATGTCAACTGGGATTGGTTCCAGCTTCCCCCGTACAGCCCTCAACGGGATCAGCGGTATAGCTTATGGATGGATGGATGACTTAATAGACGGGCCTCTTGGTGCCAGCCAGCCTTATTTTCGCTTGCTCTGACTGTGTGTTGTAATGAATCACCAACCGTGCACTTATGAGATTATTAATACCTTGATAATAGACAGTTAATTCTCATACTGGAGACAGGATATCATGATTTCCTCTGTATTTCCAGTGACTCATTTCTTTGGCTGCAAGATATTGACTGCCCTGATCGTATTTCATCAGTGTTTCAATCTGTTTTCTCCTCTCTACACCTGGGACTTTCAGTATTCCCAACACAGATTGATACTCATTATTCTAATCATATATCAGTTATTTGAAATTCTTCTAACAGCCGTACACAAATTTAACTTCAGTCAACTGATTAGTCCCCCCCCCCCCTTCTCGTTTTCCTCGCTTCACTCATCTCCCTCTCACGCTGCTGTCCTTTACGTTTTTCACACATCAATAGAACTTTATGGTTTGACAGGAGGGGCCCTAGAAAGTTGCTGCCTGCCTCCCTCCCTCCAGACCCTTAAAAGTCTCCTCTCCCTCATTGAACTGTTATCTGCCCCATTTCTGGGCTTTTCCATGGCAACTAGGAGCCAGGAAGCATGTGAGTGAAAAGAGTGAGGTCTCCAGTGGAAGCAGCATCTTGTCTCAGACAAGCTGTCTGCGAGAAAGACAAAGGGAAGAGAGAGGGGAAAAAAAACAAAGTTTTTGCGAAAGTTGGTCTTGCTCTTTAAGCATGAAGAACCTTAAATGGATGAGATTGTTTCTGTTGCAGTGATCTACGTCTCTGTTCTCTTCTCTTACTTAAAAACGTCATAGTG
The DNA here is from genome assembly GCF_958295425.1 of Solea solea. NCBI lineage: Eukaryota > Metazoa > Chordata > Actinopteri > Pleuronectiformes > Soleidae > Solea > Solea solea. Next base: position 9,298,450 of record NC_081149.1, on the reverse strand, counting down.
CTGAATTATACTTTTATTTAATGACGGCGCTCTGATGAATACGTAACAGCAGTGTCGACGGCTTCTCAATCAACCTGTTTGCTTGACTGAGTGACAGTGCTCGGTTTTATCTGCGGGCCCCCCTCAGTGGAAGTAACCCACATTTCACTTCTTTTATTTTTTTTTAAACATAATGTCAGATCTAAGGCATTTGCAGAACATATGGGTCTCTTCACTCCACGTGAACCAAATAGAACCCGTTCCCTGGAAATCTAGCAGGTTCACTCAAGTCTTTCTTAAAGAAAATCCTCTTCTCACAATTCTTAGCCTCCCACTCTTCAGGTTGCCATGTGGAGTGAGACAGCAACTTTAAATTTGGGCTGTGCCTGCATCTTGTGCAGGATTACATGAGAATCCCAGTGGTTTTAAAACAGTCACACTCTGTCACTCAAAGCCAGACATTTTTGTTTGGAGCGTTTATTAAAGGAGGTTGGGAGCCTGTGGTGACAAGCGAAGCATTTTGTCGAAACGGAATCAGGAACGGAGGAAAAGAACTCGGCAATGAGGGATCTTTTTAAAAAAAAGTTTCGGTCCTTGAGACTTTCGTAGCCCTCGTCCTTGTGTTTAGAGATACAGTCACAAACATAAGCCTGGGACACAGGGTTGGACGAGACCGGCTGTTTTTTTTTCTTTTCTTTAAGAGCAAAAAGAGGAAGCACCATTTATTGTAGTTCATAAAACAGGGTGGTTTGAGGGAAATCATTGTGTTATCAATGGAAAAGGCTGCTGTGGTGAATGTAGGACAGCTTTGACAGCTAAAGAAAGGTTTGACAGGTAGACAATAAAGGTGAGCTAATATTTATTGTGTTCCACATTCGCAGAGTGCTACTTCAATTCATGCATACTCAATCTCAAATTCCATTCCAGTCGAGGCAATTTCTGTAGTATGTTGTTGTATTCGGTGAGTGTGGCGATGTAGAGTGCATGTGTTTTAGAGTACAAGTTTACATGTCTTTTGGAAACACTGAAAAGTGGAGAATGCCCAGTTGGTGCGTATGGTCCATGTGGACCACCACAGAAATGGGCAGGTGATGACATTGTGGAAGTGAGAGGTACTATGGCATGGTTAAGTTGCGTTTCCACTAGCATAATTCCTGGTACCAAGTCATTTATTTTAGTACCTAATGTCGTATTTCCCCCAGCTCTACTCGCCTCACCACGGCACGGTTTAAGTGGCGTTTCCACTAGCATAGTACCTGGTACCAGGTACTAATTTTAGTACCTGCTCCAGCGAGGTTCCAAAAGTGCCGTCACAGGAAGAGATGTCCAACACAGAAATCAAGCCGAACAGTGCCGAACTGTGGATCAGATAAAACTACTTAACAATCCAAAAAAAATGGGGGATAATCTCCAACAATTACCAGGGAAAATGTCTAAAATCTCAATATTTAACAGAGGAGCCTGGTGTATCCAGCACATCACAAACACTGCCACTGTATTTCACTTCGCAACTCTGTTCACGCAGTCAAATTTGGGTCAGTAATTCAAAAAATTTGGGTGTTGTGTTGCACATAATAGAAATAGTGGTTCCTGTGCAGAAGTAGAAGTACACACTGGCTTGCATGGCAACTTGGATTGTACGTTTGTTTTGGAACTACCTTTGCCGGTTTTTCAGTCCACTGAGAGCAAACAATACTGATTCTTTTCTCTCTTCACTCTACTCTTTACCACTGCATCTATTCAACTTTTTAAACAACAGGCAAGAAAAGAAAGAAAAAAAAGAGTATCCTCTGTGAATGTCTGTATTTATGACCTTGCAAGATTAAGGCAACAAATCTGGAGATGAACACAGGAAGATCTTTTCCCTCTGCTCATGGTTTCCCCAGACTAACCGGTGTTGTCCGGTGAAAACAGCCGAGTGCTTGTCTGTGATCCGCCTCCTCTGTCAGCTTTACAGTTTTTATCTGTTCCCTCTGTCACTCCCAACTCATCTGCGAGATGGTTGGCGAGTGTATGGATCCGGTTCATGACAATTCATCATTTGTGACAAGAACACACAGCAAACTATTTTAGACACCACAATATGATGGTGATGATGCATGGCAGACGACAGTTCACTATGTGCCGGCGTGTGGGCGTGCATATTGATAATCAATGTTCTTCATTTTAACCACAGCAGGGGAGAAGAAAAAAAAAATCAGTTTCTGCAGAAGACACTCGCCATCATTGAGCCTCATATAATATGAGAAGTCAAGCACACGCTAAATTGAAACATGATTGCGGAGACGCTGTTAACAAAGTTCATTTAGCCAACATCCGTCTTATTAGTGGGAGCAAAAATGGACTTCACATCAAACTGAAATAAGTAATGACACAAACACGCCCAACGTCTTGCATATTGCATATTGATCCATCATAGGTGGACAAAGACAGAAAGTGCTGCTGAAGAAGCATAATTATTGTCGCTGTGTGAGTTTAAAATTCTGTGGGCAGAGCCAAACAATGACCATTTGCCGCAGCAAGAAAACACACAATGGGGGACATTTGGACCCCGTGCTACATACAGTATGTCTCGCTATGTCCTGCGTGTATGTTGAGACAGTAAATGTGAAGAAAACACGTGGTGTGATAACAGAATTTGGCACCTGTGCTGGCTGCTGCTGCTTCACTCAGGGATCTGCCATACAAGTGATAATATTTTTCCTCTGCAGCAGTCGTGGATATTGCATGATATGTAAAAAAATTCTAGGTGTGCACCCTGCAGCACTGTATTGGGTGACAATGTGTTATTTCTGTGAGGTGACAACTTAGAAAAGGAAATCTGTGTTTCTGTTTGTCCAATTAATAAAGTCGTTTCCAACAGAATGCCTAGGATTCCTCTAGTTGTTTCCTACGCATGTCATCTTTCCTCTTTTTTCCTGCCTGCCTCTCCTAGCATCCCATCATAGCCCCCCCTCTCGTCCTTGCGTTCTCAGTGGCAGTACGCCCGTGATTTCCCGACCATTCTTTTGAGATATCCTTGGACTTTCTTCTTGATCCCAGCCCCTGTGCCACAGTTTCAATCTGCCTGCTGGTTTGAAGGGGCTGCCAGGTGCTCTTGGCTCAGACACATGTCCTCTGACACTGTGTCATGGGGATGGAGGGGGAGCAGGGCTGAGGGGGGTGGGGGTGAAAGATGAGACTTTCTGGATCTACCTCTGAGAACGACTCCCCCTGAAACTTCAGTTGGCTGAGATGATACAAAAAAGCGCAACCCACCAAAAGTAGACCCCATCCCTAATTCCTCTTTGCCGTAGCCCTGAGCGAGGTTCTGACAGAGGAATGGCAGTGAGCTTTCAGCGAGTCCCTTTGGGGTTGGAAAAACAGATCCTGTTTCAGTGAGCCAATTGGCTTGGTGTGGTGCAGCGACTGCATCGCCATCTTCGGCTCAGAAACTGTCAGTCAGTCACAGTCTGCTGGACTTCAGCTCCAGCGGACATGCAGGAGTTCATTCCTCTCTGGTTGTTTCCTCTCACTGCCAGACACTTCTTTCAACTCTGAAACCTCGGCCTGAACCATTTTCTCTGTTTCCGATTCAGGGCTGTGATTCTGCGCTGAACTGGTCACGTCGCTCGTCCGGCTGCCCCTCCTGCCTCCACGGCACGGACCTGTGAGCCTGCTGATAGTTCTGCTTGCACAAAGGCACAGTCAAACACACACTCTTGTACAACCATACAACCATACGCACACACAAACGAATCAGGCTAAGAAGCCACTTGACAGAAGTGAACCTGCATAAACAACAGCTAAATGTCCCCTTTGATCTGTATCCATAGACTGTCATGATGGATGTAGTCTTCCGGTTCTGAAATAAACTCTTGTTGAGAAACTTTGAAATTTGGTTCACTTACATACAAACATTGACAAATTGACATTATGTGCAATTAAAGAAGACCTGAAACAATTAAGACCATTAAATCAAGTGACAATAGGCTCATTTTCCCATAGACCTCCATTCAAACAGTTGTTTTCCCTGGACTACATTCATTTTTATGTACAGTTTGTATCCTAAAACTCCATGGTGGATCCCAAAGGTAGTTATAAACAACAACCACAGCATTTGGTTGTTACACTGACACTGATGTGCAGAACTCAGTATGTTCTACTAAGTATCTGCTTTGCTGTGTGAATTTGCAGCAATGAATGGACATACCCCCCCCCCCCAGGTTAATGGAACCCAGTGGAGTCCTGAAGTTACCAGCAGAGGAGGATGCATTGTGACAGACTTTAAATGTGAAGGAAGAGTCGCCCTCGTCACCCATCACGTCTGAGATGAAACGCCCTGAAAGCAGCCAGTCACCCCGTTGGACACAGCTCAGCTGTTAGAAGAAGTGTTTGACAGTAGTGGCAGGTAATTGACCTTCTCTCTGGCTACCTCTCTTTTGCTCTCTCCCTTTTCCTTCCTTCTTTCTCTCACTCCCTTGCTTCGTGTCACTGCTCTTGCCACACGCTGACCTCACCCACTCGCTCGCCCCCGCCGGCCTCTTGGGTGTTGTCGAGGAGCTAAAAGTCCCACTCCAGTGGGCTTTGTCTGCTTTTGTAGCTTGTTTGTTCGCTCTGTTTTCATGAAAAAACAACTGCTGGTGTGCACTTTCGAATGCTGCGCCACATTGCTGCAAAGGTTAACATCCAAGGTCTCCGTAGAATATTTGGGTGAAGTCAAAGGTCAGGGGAGCAAGAGGGAGTGGACGGAGAAAATCGCTGCTCAGTGGATAAGTAAAAGCAGAGATGCAGGGAGGGAAAAGGGGGCCGCTGCAATTCCATACATTGGTCTTGTTTTTTTATGTACAGTCACATGAAGATTATGAAATTAGAACAGCCACTGGCCAGAGGCTCAGGGGAGACTTGCGCTAGAAGGTTTTCGACTGTATTCCGAGCCTGGATCTGCATGTCTGGGTGGGGAAGGCAGCTGAATTTTTAACAACTTTGATGCACATTTCCATTTCTTCAGCAGACAGTGTCCCATGTACTCATCTCTCCTAACAATGGCGAAATGTCAGCATACTTTCAGGCTGCCCTAAATTAAACATTCACCCTCTGAGTATACAGAGCTTTTCTTGCCATCCACTCCCACACGAGTTTTCTATTTTTCACATTGAAGGCTTTGGCCAAATGAGGAAGAAGACACTTTCTCTCACTTTGGACCAGATGGTTGCTGGTATACATATACATATATATATATATATATATATATATGTATGTATCTATATATCTTTTTTTCCCCAGTATACTAATATTCCAAATGACAGTTGTCTGGCTCACTCTTTTGATATACCCAAGTGTCCAAGCCCTTGATATGTGCAATAGCCAAGACAGTTAGAAACAAGACAGGGCGGGGGGATATTTTATTAATGGGAACTATTAATATTCCATCGCAGTGGGACAATGATGTGTTTCTTTTTGCAGAGGCATAATGAATAACTGAGCGCCTCCATGGTGCCCAATTCCTCAGCATGAATATTCAGGCACTGGTGATGTGTCATGGGAGTGCTGAGAGCCGACCTCTCTCGCCGCGTAGTGGATCACGCCCGAGCATATTGTCTCACCTCACTATCGCTCTCTCGTTCCATCGATGCATATACTCGGGGCATGTGGCTGAAGCCAGTGGCATCGGGGGAACTGAGGCTATAGATCTGATACTTGGCTCTCAATAACGGACCTCTGTAGAAGCCGGATTGATTGATTACACTACTGTGGCTTTGTGTGGGTTTTTAATTGATTGATTAATTGTGGGCTTTGGCTGAGGTGTGATTGATTATGAGTAATCAGCAGTGGGTTGGAGTTGGGCTGTCAAAGCCCACAGAGTGAGAGTTGTGGCTCCTGTACCAAAACTCATTCTTTTATCCAAGAAGTCCACTTTCTCTGATGCTTGGAGCAGCCGCACTCCGTCCTCGCCCCGGTCGCCCCTTTGCTGCCCGGTTTCTGTGCATATGTGTCCGTGTTCATATGTGGCGTTGCCTGGAGCTCCGTAATGTCCTGTTTCTTGCCAGGAAGAGTGTTCAATAACGTCAGGTCTGTTGGCATTCAGCTGATACAACAAAGAGTTTCTCCCAAACCCTCAAAGAGTTATCTCTCAAAGAGCCACGCGGGGAAATAGACACTGCTAAAACATAAAGAGAGCAGGAACAAAGACGGTGCAGAGTGAAAAAGGAAAGAGAGTGACCCTACTGCAGAAACCCTATTCAGATATGACCGAGAAAGAAAGGACAAAAAGAAAGAAAAAGGAAAGAAAGAATCTATTTGGTAACACATGAGAATGTGAAGACGGTCAAAGTCTGAGACAAACAAACATTTCAACAGTAGATGTGTCTTGCTCTACGCTGTTGCACAGAATCGATAAACAACAATAACCTGTGGTCATTTTTTAGCAATAGTTCTCGTGGGCTGAGACTGCAGCTGCTTGGTGCACGGAGGCCATAACACAACACAGTTTTATTAAAACGCGATCAGTGTTATTTCAGGACGTGGACATGCGACAGGTAAACGGATGAATGGATTAACAATCAAGCAAACAGGGAGCCAGCAAATGAACACACTAAAGTACAAATGAGCAAACGAAAACAAAGGACTGCACAAACAATGGAATGAACAAATAAGTGAATGAATCATCGGACGTGGGGAGTGGGAGTGTGTGGGAATCAGTGTGGTTGTATGCAGTTTCCTCACAACACAGTCTCCATTCAAAGTATAGAAATAAAGGCTCTCTCCTTTCATTCTGTAAAGGACAGGTTGAGCATCAGGAGTCTAATCACTCATCAAACTGGGGTAAAACAACAGCAACATATGCTTGTTGTGCTCTGTCAGCTGAACACAACTCATGAGGGAGAAGCAGTCAAGAAAGCCATGTTATGTTTTTATTTTTGACTCCAGGATTAAAGAATAAACCCACGTAAACACACTTTTTTATTTTTTTTCCACAGGATCTCCAGAATGTGAAAATCTCACTTTTATCTAAGATAATTAAAAGTGTGCTTCGTAAACCTGCTGCTGCCAATATGCCGCAGACACCTCTCAATTACAATCTAAACGAATGGGGGACTATAAGACATGCACTATCAGATATTCGTTGTCTGCAGATTGATGTGAGCCAACAAGATGTCATTCGATCCGTTTCCTCCTTCCTGAGTGCACATTTTAGTCACTGCACGGCCCCTGTATGGATTTAGCCCAGAGTAATTTCTGAATCACTTGTCATTTGTTGGGCAGTTTACAGTGGCGCCCTACAAGGCGTCTGATTAAGCACTTGAACAATCAATCTATCTGACTTTTTGATTAATAGTAGTAGCAGCAGTGATATTTTACATGTTAAAATTTAGCTGAATTGACCATGTATACATCGTGTGCATGATAGGGGTGGAAGTTTTTCTCTATCCCAGAGAAATTGATATTATTTTGTACCTAAAATCACCGTAGCAACATGCCATGGTCAGAACTGCTGATATACCTATTGCAACTTGGACGTTTAGGTCTCGCTTGATGAGTGTCTGAGCCGGACATTCATGTTCTTGCTGAGACTGTGACGGTGCAGTGATGTGAGGATGAACTGTGCACTCGCGAAATGCGATAAATGGCAACACGCACCCTTGGCAGCTGTAATCGGGTCAGAGTACAGCCCAGAAAATGTAGAGGACAATATACTGCAGTGGAACAGAATGTGAGATCAGGCACATTGGACCAACATGGACCCTCTTTTATAGAATGAATGTGCGCATGAACCATGTGAGGCTTTAATTTCAAAATGTGACATGTTTTCTTTTTTAAGTCACATCACTTTTAATTCCATCCTTTCAAAGGTCAAAAAAAGAAATTTCAAAAGTCATTAAGGAATAAAAGAGTTTAGCACCTTTTCACACTGAAGATTAAATAGTTAAAATGTGATACTGGGTTGGTCCTTTGTTGTGTTTGCAAGGCGTGTGATTGTAACCTTACTGTTAAAGTTCCACTGTATAAGAATCACTTAAAACCAAACAAATATTTATTTGAAAGCGATTGTAAAAGTTTCCAAACATTCTTAATGGTGGTATATTCAATTCTTGCCAATAAACCCTCCCAAATGTTCCGCACTGGTTCTCTTAAAGTGGTGTGAACACTCTCACAGGGAAAGTAATTGCATCAGCTGCCAGTTGCGCGTACGCTGTTAACAAGAGTGGCCTCGAGGAGAGAAGGACTGATTCATCAGGTGCTGACTGAAGTGAAGAATCACTCAGGTTGTACTTTAGAGTGGAATCTGCCAGCGACGGATCAAAAGGTTCACAGCTGCCCCTCTGCATGTCTGTTCCCCTCCTCCAGGACAGTCCAGAGAGAGATGAGCGAATGGCCCCACAAATCACGGCCATCCGTCAGCCACACATTCCCAGATGTGGTGGATGGTATTAGGAAGGTGGCACCGCAATATATCAAATTCTCGTATTCTGTAGAAGAAAGGTCACAAATCACAGATAGTCAAAGATCACGTTAGACCGAAAGCCTGTTTTTAAAACACTCTGAATCATTGCCTTTTTTTTTTTTGAATATAAAGGAAGGCACGTTCGTTTTCAACTTGTGTTTCCGAAGTATGGCTTCCTGCTGGCCAGGCAGATGTCGTGTTTTGGTGGTGGCAGAACAGCAAGGCATCATGGGACCCGAGAAGCAGAAAATGTGAAGATAGAGGTCGAATTGGTTTATTTTCCACTCACTGAATCCTGGAGCTTTATTTTTTCTAATAATATTTTAAAGGCTATAGTCAATATTTTGCTGAATTACATTTAAAAAAAAGGAGGGATTTTACCAAAATCTCCTGTAGCCCATAGCTTTACAGGTTTATAATTCATAATTTAGTCAGAAGATACTGGAAACCTTTATGTGTAGAACATATGTCGCTTTTCCACTACGTAGTACCACCTCGCCTCGGTACGGCTCGACTCTACACGGTTTGGTTGGTTTCCATGACAATAAAATAACTCCTCAACGTGGGTGGAGTCATCACTGCCGTGACTAGTGACTAGTGAAGGAATCATTAGAATCAGTTAATTAAAAAGATTTGTTCACATAATTGTTGACGTTGGCTTTCAGCAGTGCTGTTGCTAAATACACTAGAATATTGAGATTTACTGTACGTGATAAATGTTGGAGATTAGCGCATGTTTTGAGGATTTTTAAGTTGTTTTAATTGATCTACAATTAGCTATTGTTCGGTTTGACTCTTCCAGTGACGACACTCTCTGACCAATCAGTGGCCGGCAGTGTGATGACGTCACTCAGTGTCGCCTCAGCTCGCGTGGAACCTCGCCAGAGCAGGTAGAGCTGCAACTAATGACTATTTTAATTATCTATTATTTTCACGGTTAATCGAGTAATCGCTTGGTCCATAAAATGTCAGAAAACGTTGAAAAATGTTGATCAGTGTTTGTCAAACATGGAAATGAGAATGTTCTCAAATGTCTTGTTTTTGTCCACAAACCAAAATGTTTCACTTTGAATGATTTCTTTGTTACATGGAGCAATATATTCACATTTAAGAAGCGGAAACAATCAGAAATCTTGTTTTAATAATGAAAAAAGCTTCAAACCGATTAATCGATTATCAAAGTAGTTGACCATGTATTTAGTCATCGATTAATAATCGATTACTTGAGTAATTGTTTCAGCTGTAAGAGCAGGTACCAAAAAAAGTACCAGGTACTATCACTCGTGGAAAAGCAAAATAACTGTGCCATGCCGTGCCAAGGCTGTTGAGTCGCGCTGGGACCTTGTAGTGGAAAAGCAGCTATAGTGTGTTTGTACATGATTTTATTACTTACAGAACAGTAAGAGGGTGATGTGCTTATGGCCTTTAAAGTGACCAGGCTCTCACCAGCTGGCAGGTTTACATAAATCATAAGTGTTGGAAATAATGGCCCTATCATTTTGGCTGATGACGGCCCTGACCCCGTGGTGGACCCCTGTCCTGCGTGCAGTTTACACTCTTGTCACTGACAGACTGCCGTTGGACTGGCACGGACACTGCAGACAAGAGAGGTCCTGTCATGTGTTATTTAAATCAACACCATCAGTAGATAGCCTTAGGTCTGGACTCTGAAAGGATGCACCGCTTAAATTGAATCATTTCCCAAGTCTCAGTCCGTGCTCTCTCTCTCACCTCTGCGGTTAATAAACAACAAGTACAGCTTGTTTGGAATTCTCCATGTCATTAACGACATTCTGACTGGAGGTCATGTTTTTTTTTTTTTAATGTCATCAAATTTGTGCCTCTAAAGTTACAGCGCGGGCAGCGTCAGCACTTTCTTGCGTCAGTAATTTTTCTCAGTCGTTGTCATTTTTACTAACACCTAACTGCTTACTCTGTAAAAAATATATATATTTGCGTGTGGATGTCATTTGTCATCCAGTCGTGCTCTATGCTCTATTATAAGGGAAGGTCCTGCACTAAAAAAACAACAAAAAAAAGTAAATAAAGGGATAGTTCAGGGTTTTTTTGAACTGACCTATAAAAAAGGCAGCTTAAGTAAAAGTTCATTTTGTATATTATAGGGAAATGTACTATATGTACTACATTTGAGTATTGAAAGTACTTGTTCTGCAGGAAAACGACCCTGTGACTGATATGACTTTATTATATTGTTTGGTTTTTAATATTGATGCTACAGTCTTTTAACTGCGATCAAGCTATTTGACACTGAAATTTAACACCGTCATTACAAAGGTTTTACAGTAGAAAAAACACCCTGTGAACTCATGAATCAAGTGGAGTAAGGATATCGTAATCCGGTTTTCAAAATAATATGCAAAGAACGCTACATATGTCAAGAGTGCAATGTAATAAATGTTTTCCATAGGTTCTGGACAAGATAGATAGATAGATAGATAGATAGATAGATAGATAGATAGATAGATAGATAGATAGATAGATAGATAGATAGATAGATAGATAGATAGATAGCTTTATTTATCCCAGAGGGGAAATTGGGTCATCGTAGCAGCGGTACAAATAAGTCAAAAATAAGACAAAAAAGTCAAAAATACAAATAAAATACAATACAATACAAAAAGACTGATGAAGCTGTGATCAGGACATCTATGACTACTAGCATTCTGGAAATTTGACATTTTTACTGTACAGTTTTAGAGGAAATTTCAAATTCAAATCTTCTTCTTGACTGTTCTTTGCTAACAAAGATTAATGGGGTTTGTCCACTCTGGACAAACTTTGAGATTCAATAAATACTATATTTTCCATAGGTTCTGGAAAAGACTGATAATATATGTTCAGGACATCTATGACTACTAGCCCATGGGAAATTAGGCATTTGTACTTTTTTTGAGAAATTAAAAGTCTCACCTTTGCACTTTTAAATTAAAAAAAACAATCTCAACTTTGAGATTTGGGACTTTTAATTCACAATTAAAAAATCTGCTTAAATTCCTGATTACTGTCAACTGTCATACAGTAATCTAGAATTGTTTTATTGATTCATTTACCATTCAAATTACTTAGAGGTTTAGCTTGAAGGCAGGTCATGCACGGATCCTGTCGTATCAGTAACCGCAGTATTAGAATATTACTTTAACTTAAAGGTAAAACTATCGCTATCTTTCCACCGCTGTCCATCAGTGTCCTTGCTCAGAACTTGTCTCGCCAACAACTTCAGAGGAGCACGGGTGGTGTTTGTAGGTGTCGTTATTGTGGAGCAGGAGGTGCATCAGGCTTTGCCTCTGAACAGAGGCCTCTGAACTGCTGGGCCCCTCTGGGGCCCAGCAGCAGAGGCAGTAACGTAGTGAATGCTATCAACCCTTCCTGCTTCCATTAGAGACAGAAACTGGAGGATTACTGCCAGGGACAAGGCTAATGACTGTCATGGCCACAGAAAGCCGATTTACTGAAACTGTGGTAGGGAGGCGTGAAGCCAAAATCTCCTGCTAAGACTCGGCATCAGGGGGGCCTTAATAATAAAGGAGACACTTTGCTCTGTTGTCTTCTTTCGCCGGTGAAAAAAGTTCTGAAAAACACAAAGCAGAGTATGTTTATTATACATCTCTCTTTTTCTTAGAAGTATAAGGCAATCATAAAAAACATAGTCATCCACATAGAGCTTTATTTATAAGGAGAAATCCACAAGAAATGTCATTGTACTTGGCAATAAACATGATTCTGACTCAGAATGTGAGGAAATTAAATGGCTAAATTTAGGATTTAATCTTGAACCTTAGCGTTTCCTTTAATATTGAATTTGGATGTATGCTTCAACAGGTGATGGGATTTTCAACTCTTTGAAGAGAGCTGGGTGTTTTGGTTTCCTCCGGAGCCGTTCAGAAGGATGTGCCCTTCACACAAAGTCATTCCTGCAGGATTGTGCAGAGGTATGACTGTTTATTTCATGCAGCGCAACTCACATGCTCTGGAAAATAGCATTTTCTCTTTATGTTTTCTAATTTATGTTGTTCACACTAAAGCCACTAACTCCTTTAATTTACACTTGAGACACCTCTTATAAAAAGAACGACTGTTCCCAAAGTTCTGACCAATGACCAGAAGAACCACATGCTTGGCAAACATCACATCACCATACATTCACTGGCCACTTTATTAGGTACACATGACTAGTAAAGTGGCAGGAGTGGCACCCTGTTTGTAATTAATCTGCTTCAAGGTTCGACGTGTTGTGTGTGCAGAGATAGTCTTCTTCATATCTTGGCTGTAATTATTTGAGATACTGTGGCCTTTCTGTCGTTTTGAACCAGTTTGACCGTTCTCCTCTGACCTTTAGTAGCACAATTTCATACAAGGCATGTTTTCACGTAGAGAACTTATCAGATATTTTATCTTTTTTTCCGGACCATTCTCTGTAAACTTGGTACCATGTTCAAAGTCATTTAAATTCCTTTTTGGTAACACTTTACACTTGCAGTAGAATAAGGTAATATTATGGTAATACCATCTTATTTGTAATGAAATTGTGTAAGAGAAAAATCTTACTTTCAGTAATATCTACACAACAATTTGTCAATGGGAACGATTACAGGCTTCAATCAGTGCAATATCTTCAAATCATAATGTATAACTGACATATTATAAAATTGAAATTCAGCTCTCCTTATGTCTGACACACATTTTTCTTTTGTTATTACAAAGCCATCACTTAGCGATGAACATAGAAATAAGATGATTTTACTATCATATTACTTCCCTAGAAATTATTAGAATTTCTTATTCCATAATATTACCATATTGTTACTGTACTGTAAAGATTTAACTAATAATAATAACAATACAATCTTATATATTATATATAATTATATAAAGATAAATCAAGCAAAAAGGACAAATTCAACAAAGTAGATTGGGTTTCAAAAAAGAATATCAGAGTTTAAAATGCAAAATACAGAAAAAGAATGCTGTTGCTTGGTTGGAACATTAGTTAATTTTTTGAAAATGCCAAAATTCACTGAGTTGCTGCCTTATGATTGGCTGATTAGATATTTCCATGAACACACAGTTAGAGCAGGTGTGCCTGATAAAGTGGCTTGTGAATGAAGTGAAAAGACAGAGACAATGACTTCTCCTCCTCTATGCCAACACATGTGATGAATGTGTTTAAATGTTAATGCTGGGACTTTGCAGCGTCTGGAGTTGTCTTCCACGCGACGCCGTCAGGAGACACTTTAGCTCGGTGACATTTAAGAATATCTGATCTGAGGAATTTCTTATCGTTCACCGCTGCCTCTCCTATTCTCTCCATTTTCTCTCCGTCCGGCTGTCTCCTCCTCCTCCACAGTCAGAGTTGTCCTCCCCTGCTCCCTCTCCAATAACACACACACACACACACACGCCTCAGCATTGATTTCACCAGTTCAGTGTCCGGGGGCAGGGGAGAGCACTTGTGGAGAAGTTTGTACAAGTGATCCCAGGAGGGTTTGAGATGCAGGACCCACTCTCCTCTCTTTCTCAGCCTCCCGCTCTCTCTTGCGACCTTTCACACTCTTCATCATCTTTCTTCTCTCGCCCCTTTTGTTACCACTGGCTGAATATGCATTTTCTGGATAAGAGTGAAGGCAGGAAGGGGAAAAAAAAGGGAAAAAGGTGGACTTTGCTGTTCTGCTGGTCTGAAAAAAAACTCTTTTATCCCAGGAGGAAATATCTTGGTTGACTTAGCAGTAGGACGTGTGGATGGTAGACAGTGTGTGTGTCACAGATTGGTGCCATTTCCATTGTCCCCTCAATACAGATAGATGTAATTTAAGGCATGTTCAAAATAATACTTAAATAAGTAATGTCTACGTCTTTCATCAACATAAGTATTTTTCTTAAATTAATTGTTGATCATATGATTTGTACTTAAGCTTTTAACAGAGCGTATCGCCGACGACACTTTGCATTATCGTAGTTACGCGACGGTTTGTGCTACCAGAAAAAATCCAACAGTTTCTGGAAGCGGAGAAGCCAACATGTGGTTATTACGGTAATTTCACTTGCGCTGTTTCAGGAAGCCGGAGAAATAGCGTCTATGCCATAGAGGAGAAAGTGGAAAGAACACCTGTAAAAATGTCCAAAATTTACAACGACAATGTTTTTCTAAATGAACCTGCAGTAAATTGTAAATAACTGCCAGATATTGCAAGTTATTCTGGATAAATGGGCAAAGGCACAAAACATTTCGCCACAGGAAATATAATATTTCATAACGTGAAATTATCATAAATTCATCCTACGGGCCTGATTGGACACTCTGGTGGGCCAATTCTGGCCCACGGGACGTACGTTTGACACCCCTGGTGTATATTTATAGTGTTTTTATTCTCTTATTCAGCTGATTGTTTGTTTTTTTTGGTCCATAGATTTAACATTTTGCTCAGTTCTCCCAGCCCTCTTAACACTGTTCCCTTGGACTGCAGCAGGCAGCTGCTGAAGACTTAAGTGTTTCCCTCAGGAGTTGTTGGAGACCAAATAAACTCTTAACAACAAAGTGAATGTTGGAGTTTGGGTTGTCAGAAAAACATTAGACTCAATCAGTGGTAATTTGTCAGCATTTAGTTCACAACAGTCGTTTCCACTGTTTGTACATGTTTAATTCAGAACAATCACATGTACATACATCCCATCACTTTTATTCCATGCTTTCTTCTTTCTCTTCTTCTTTAAAAACAATAACTAGGCCAAGGTCATTTGAATCATTTGAATTGTATTGATTTAGGATCATAACTATTTCAAAATAATGTAGAATTAGCATTCATAATGTCAGTGACATTTACTATTTGCTGGTATTTTTCTTTAATGGATGCAACGGATAAAGTGTGATGCACACAAATGTCCACTGAAAATAACAGATAAAGATCGATTTAGAGCAGACACACAAACACAAACACACCCACACAACAGACAACACCATTTCTGTGTGAAGCAGAGAGGTAGAGAGAAAGAAAGAGAAAGAGAACGATTGCATAAAATATAGAACTGAGTGGCTTTTGGTTGAGGGGAGTATTAATTCCAGTCTGCTTGTGTGTGTGTGTGTGTGTGTGTGTGTGCTTTAGTGTAATTTGTGGTGATACCAATATTAGAGTAGAGCACTTGGACAAAGATGGAAGGGTGGACAGCTGCACAGATGGATTCATTTTCAGGAGCACGATACACTTAACTAAGATAGATGTTTCAAAAGAGTCTTCATCCTGAAGCAGAGAATAAATACAAACACAATCCCCCTGCATTTTGTCCTCCATTCTTCTTCTTCTTCCTTTGTCTCATCATCTATTCCCTTCCCCCCTTGTCTTATTTCTCACAGTGTTTCAGACTGTTAAAATAAAATATAAAAAAACTCCTGTTGAGGCACAAATAAGCAGAATAGGGGTGGTGATAATACGACCAAAAAGGTTGTCACAATAGAAATCAGTCAGTATAGACAATTGTGATAAATGTCTCCAAGACAGAGTGAAAGAAATCAGTTAATTGTTGTTGTTTTTACTTATAGCAGAAAATACCTAACTATAACAATGACTGAAAAACATTTCACAGTTTCACATGACTCATGGACATGTATTTGGATTCAAATAAAGATTTTGAACTACTTTCACTAATAATTAATAATAAAATGCTGCCCCACTGCATTTAAAATGTAAACTAAAATGTCATTGGTAGATACTGGTGGTAGAAGTTCACCAAGGGTTTTGTAAGGTACATATTGACTTTTTATTTTTACTTTATTATTATTGTTATTATTATTACTTGAATGTTATGATCTAGTGACGAGAATCACACAACCACCTGACCGGAGCTTGTGCCAAAAAGGTTTGCATTCGGCACTGTTGTTGCTAAATACACATGACTCCTCTGTTAAATGATGAGATTTTAGACATTTCCTTTGCTAAATGTTGGAGATTAACCCACGTTTTCAGGATTGCTAAAGCAGTACTTCACCAATTTGCATTTAGCTTTGTATTACTAGAAAATTGGATTCCCAACCTCAAAGAGTTGAGAAATATCTTCCTTCTTGTTAGCAAAGATGGTGGACACTGTTTACATTCTGGGAATGACGTCCCGTCCCCCTACGAGTGGGTATAAAAAGTGCGGAATTAGCGTTGGACCAAGTGTCACTGGTGGACATGTAACAAAACAAAGAATGAAGATATTTTTCAAAAATACTACCCCTATTCTAGTAATACAAAGCTAAATGCAAATCGGTGAAGTATTCCTTTAAGCATTTTTAACCGATCTACACTTCGACATTGTTCGGTTTGATACTTGTGCCTCTTCCTGTGACGACACTCAACAATAATAATAATAACAACAATAATCACAATAAGCTCATTATGCAGGGCCCTAAAGAAATCACACTGTTTGGCACTTTACTTTGATGCCTAACTGAAGGTTTCTAACCTTTTGTACATGAGCGCAATAAACATTTCAATTTATGAAAAAAGTCGTGCCAGAGAATCGTGATTTCAATTCTAAGCTGATTCACATTTTTTCCAGAACCGGCAGCCCTAATACAATTTATATACCAATATAATTTAATACTTGTAATAACTGTATTACCATATCTCCATTACTGGAACCCTGTTCAGGTTAGGGCCTATTACTACCCTTGGTAGTAGTCGTAGTAAAATCTACAATGATTTACATTTATTACTTTATATATTATTAATTAATAAATAAAGGAATATTTTAAGACTAAATTCATAATTCATTCAGGAACACCACAGATTTTAAATATTACAGTAGAGTGGCCAAAATTATAATAATCCACTAGTTCCACTAGCATTTTCCGTAAACCCATGAGGAAATCTCTTTGTATTTTTGTTTACATGTCAACATAGCAACTGTAAATGATGTCGATATTTCTGTTTGTAATTTAAAAAAAACAAAAAACTGTACTTCACAAGCTGTAATGTCTTCATGGCCATCTGATGCATTTTTTCTTTCTGAAATCCTTGTATATTTGTGAAGGAGGGAAAGTCTGGCGGAGGATTAGGGGAGAACAGCAAACTGCCAAAATCTGCACAGCCTGTCAGAGTTTGGAAAAGAAAGAGACAGGAGAGGGAAAAAATGTCAAGAAGGAGACTGCAAATGAGGCTTGTTTAAGTAGGGGGATCGATAGGGATGCAGGAAAAGATGTTGTGTGCATCGATGATAAGTGTCCCTGGACAAACACGGGAGGATAGGTTATGGAGGAGGTGTGTGTGTGTGTGTGTGCGTGTGTGCGTTGGATGGATGTTAAGCGGTGAAGATAGTGTGGGAGAAATGAAGATAGAGAGTGTGGCCCACAGGAAGCTGCAGGGACACAATACATTTTTTTTTCCTCGGGCAGTTTTTCAAAAGCAGTTGTTGCTTTGTTGTTACTCGAAAGCAGGGGCTTCAAATTAAGATGAAGCCGCTCTGTGACTGAGGGGGGAGAAAGAATCTTGGAAGATGTAGACCTAAAGATATGGGTCTAAAGGACATTAAAAACAAATCCATATGCTTTATTTCGACAACATCCCTTTCACATCATGTTTTATGTGAAATGTGTATACACAATGACTCTGACAGTGAACAACAGGCGGTGAAATCCTCCAGTGAATATGAGGAAACAACTGTGTTTTAACAAGCTAACCTTGTAAGACCTTGTAAAATCAATAAAAAGTGCATACTTAACACATATTATTGGACATTAGGAAATAAAGGACATTAAAAATAAGAAATATTTCACCCACAAAAAGGAAACTACTTCATTTTAAGGTCCTGTATAAGCTGTAATTAACCAATAATAAGCCACTTATAGGACCTAATGCTATGCTAATCAATATAGGTGTCACTAAATAATTAACACAAATGTTTTAAGCTGTTAATATTAATGAGCCTTGTATAAGATTTTATGACATGATTATTGGTTATGATATCAACATCAATAAGTCTAAATAGGTGTTAATAAAAGCACAATTAACTTATTTATGTTGCATTAGAGCCAATAATGCACTTATTAACCATCAATTAGCCACTTATAAGACCTTGTAAAATGCTTATTATCACATTTTAAGGATGAACTTTAGTTTAATCATGACTCATAATGGCTGCTTGTTTTAATGTGAACTCTCTAAAGGCTTGATAATTATTTTAAGCTGCTGCCCTTTGTGTTATTTTGCTCCCTGTCCCATTGTCTTTTGCCAGAAGACATGATTGTTGGGGACAGCCCTTCAGCAGTCGTCCATGTCACACAGACCTTATGAGGGACGCAGTATTCACTGCAGGACCCATCACAGCAGACCAGCTCCAAAAAAAGCCCTGATGCCACCACCGTCACCGTATTCATGACGACCTTCGTTTTGGAAGTGTATTATTTATTTGCGCCGCTCGTTTCCAGCTGGTTGCACTCGTACACGGATCCACCTATTTTACATGTACATATATTGGAGTGAAGCCTTGAGACGGAGAAGAAGACAAGTACACTGCGTCTCCCCAGACTCCATGTCAGTTGTGTTATTCAGCTGCTTTTCTCTGAGCAACCGGCTCGTGTGGTGTTGACCCTGGGCTTATGGATGAGCAACTGAGAGAAGTTCTCTCCCACTGTGTAGTCATGATGCCATCAATCACTGATAGCAGATAAAGCTGGATGTGACAGGGAATGTGTACGTGTAAGATTCTCATCCACTTCTGAAACTTTTTCTGTGGGCACTACTCTGTGTTTTCAGTCAGACTCGAATCTGTTTGCAGTTGTCTCACTTTACTAGCGCAATATGGCTGTTGCCTCCTCCAATCACTTCCTTATGGGCGACGCAAGATCTAAAAAGCACTTTATTGTAATACACAGAGAAAGTCTGGATTTATTTTGATTTTATGGCTGTAGAATTGTCAAAAAATGTTCAATGATTGAGTGTTTCTGCCCCTTTCTGCTCCGTTTTCCAAGATAACTTTCACTTTCGATGTCTGGCAGTTGTTCAACCATTTAGGAATTACGGTACTGAGAAGCTCATGTCACAAATGTGTGACGCACTGGTGAATCTTGTCTGTGATTAGACGGTCGCTCTGCGGCAGTCCTGACGGCTACTGTAAAGACAATTTTATGGACAAAAAGCTCTATTTCTCTGCTTTCTGATATCCATCCATCCATCCATCCATCTTCTACCGCTTTATCCACCACATGAGGGTGGTGCCAATCTCAGCTGACATAAGGCAGAGGCTGGGTACAACTGGGACAGATTGCTAGTTGAATTTTCTAGATATCACAAACGGTCTAGGAGTTACGGTAATGAGAAGGGTAATAGAAGGGTTAATGTAAGAGATATCTTTTTATTTTCATTTAAAAGTTACACAATACCATTTTACACAGAAATTTGGTATTACTGTATAACAATTGCTCTAAGACAGCAAGGGAAGCTCAGCTTCCTCTAAAACGTCGTCAAACATGTACTGTGTTACTCACCGTGCACTAGAACGCGATTAGAACGTGCCAGATTATCATGATTTTCGTATTCTCGTAGCAGCCTCGACGGTGATTGGACAAATGCGCCAAAAACGTCACTTTCACGGAAGCTCAGCTTATCTGGGAGTCTACGGAGCGGTGGGCGGACGCTGGGCTCCTGCTTGATGAGTGGAGCAACGGTGTGAAAGGCGGGACCAGTTTTTTGATTGACAGCATTGCAGAAACATACACGACAGCAGAGCCTTCTCTGCCTCAGTCCTGTGTGGATTTTGCGAGAGAAGTCTGTCGACAAACAGCTGGTCGTTGTGTGTTATTACTCGCAATATACACTCTAAATAAAAACACTATTATAGCATTTCAGTTTTACACAGTTACATAAACCCGGTTTTAAAGACCTGCAATTGCCACTACTGTATAATAAAAGAAGTCGGGTGAGTCCATGTTGTGGACTTGTACACAGTTTATATAAGGTTGTGTCAGGCTGTCCAACAATGGGATATTGATTTTCACAGGACAACATGTACATACAGATATTTCTTGATCGCTGTCACTGCATGTTTATCAGCAGCTTGTCTCTGATGTGTTCACACTGACAATAAGACAGATTAGTTGCCACAGTGGGATTTATTTATTTATTTGGAGGCTGATGGCAGGAGAAGGAGAGGATTCTTCAGTGTTTGTCTTCACTGCTTTCCATCCAGCTTTAAAAATAGTCACACGAAGAGTGACAGTGAGCCATCATGGCATGTCTGCCGCTGAGATCAGCTCTGTGCTGGAAGCGGCTGGAAACCCCTCCTGTCTTGCCATCGATGGAGAGGGGGGGGAGAAACGCTGTTTGTCATTATTGTCCACCTGGCTAATGTGTTTGTCGTGGGCTAATCTTGTTGTGAAGGAAAACAGATGTAGGGCCTTAATCATGTTGGTACACAGCATATTTAAGATGAATCACCGTTTGGCTTGCCGTCAGCGTTTCTGCTTTACTCCACTGACTAGGGTGTGGTTAAATGTCTCATGCCGTCTCTAAAGCAGAGGTCCCCCACCTTTCCGTCTACTCTGACGTGTGGCTCCATCTTCTTTTTTATCCCAAAATGACTCGCCGTCTTTAAATTCTCACTCCTCCTGCAAATGAAGTGGGCAGGATGGCGGTTGGTTGGCTGATGGAGCTTATTAGAGGTGTTGATAATCAGAGACAAACACGATATGGGGGTTTGAGAGCGTCGGAGAAGCAGCGGGCGGGCCGGATAACAATACAGATGTCTCTCTTCACAGTGGCAAGATGCCCTTGAGAGGACAGAGGCAGAAAAAAGTAGAGGACGACTCGGAGAGAGGATGGGGGGGCAAATGAGACGGAGGAGAATGTTGAGCTGTCATAGATGCAGCAGTGATGTCACTTTGGTTCCTCTCCATCAGTGCGTTTGACTGAGCAGAGAGGCAGATCCACATGTGTGAGCTGAGTGAAACTCTATGTTTATGATGGGATAATTGTTTGTGGCCCTCCTCCTCCTTCTCTCTTGTCCTCTCATCTCCTTCCTTTTTCCCCACTGTCCCTTGGGTGTCCATTTAGGACATGAGGAAGTACACATCTTTATTTATAAATCATGGAACTCCCATATCTTCCGCTTGGCCTACTTGCTTACAATAACCGTGCAATTCATTGGTATTTTCCTTTGAGTTTTTAGTGTCACAGAAGAAGGAATATTTATTTTTTTTCTCCTGCATGGTTTTCATTGAAGGGGTTTCAAACTGTAGTGCGCATGAAGAAAGTGTACATATTCACCTGTGAGCGCTCTTTCAGATCTACTCGTCCCTGTGGTATCCCCAACACCACACTGTGGGTTATGTCTCATTACATACAATGAGCCAAACGCTGCTTTAATAGGAGACTGGTTGCTTGAAGGAGACAGCCTGTCTTTCATCCCTCAACAGGATCATGTCCACATTTGGCCTGGAGGAAGAGGAGAGGGAACATAGTGAACCTATCCGTCCAGTAGAAACGGACGGCGCCACCATGGCATCACTTTGCAGTAGCTTTCTGGGCTTTCAGTTGTTGCTGTCGTTCCAACTGCAGCACCGATGTTCCCTCTGGTCTTGGATCGCTCTGCATCGGCCTTTTTCCTGACAGTAGTTTTCCCATAAAACGTCTTTTGTTTGCAACCAAAACCTGTTGTTGCTGCAACTATTTAGCAAGCTAGTATAAGCTGTGACGTTGTGTTCTGAGCATGTGTGATTAATGCACGGAGAGGGGCACGCGCATATGGCAGTTTGATTGATGCATCACGATCCAATTAATGTGTTTGGGTTTTTTACAGGCCTGTCTGTTCCACAGGTGACTGACATTTTTCATTTTTGTGACAATGCATTAATTAATTGGTTACAATCGGGGTGTGAAGAGGATTTTAATACAATACATTAAAAAATGCCCCAGAAAATGATCTCCCCCCCTGCCTTTAATACGGGTGCGTTCCTACATTTCATCCCTTATTTTCTGTTTAGATGTGATCCTTCTCATACACTATATTTTATTCTAAAATGTAATTTCTATTGTTATATATTGCTTTTATTTATTTATTTTCAGACAGCATATGAAGCTGATTTGATGTGTTCATGGGGACAGCTGTGTTTGGTCACACCTGTAGCTGACTGCCAGCTCCGGTACTGTTGTTATAGAAACCTCATCAGCTCATAAAAGGTAAGGAAAGGATCTTTTATTGTCATTACACAAATAAAATTAGGCTCTCATTTGGAGGGTCATAGGACATTTGTCAGGTTTGGTATATAACATGCTGATATTGCATGGAGAAAAATAATATAAAATCCCAAAAAATCTGCTATTCTGCTCAATAAATAATGATACTCTACAGGTTATATTTCCTACTGGTTTTCCTATATTTCTTTATTATAATAAATTATAGAGCCGCGCCATTTTAATGTATGTTGTGTCAACAAGGTCCCGAGGAGGCAAAGTTTTCAAAGATTGTAAGTTGAGACGTGGCAATGTGGGAACAGGGCTGGGGATTTGTAGACGGTATTATACACACTCTGATACACTGCATGCTAGAGGAAACACCTTGAGCCTTTGAGCTTGGCTTTATTAGATTAAGGTTTAAAGTGGTGTTGTTACAGCTGGTGTAAGACTTTATGTAATCGTACAGCTGGGGACAGTCAAGCAGCTGCAAACCCACACAGAAAACTACAGAAAGTTGCATACATCTGTAACTGGTATAAAAACAAACGTGTGCAAACAAAGGTTGCTCTTAGTTAGTTAGTTAGTTAGTTAGTTAGTTACCTGAGAGCAACAACAGTCACAAACTGACGGTGAAGACCTCCTCCACTTAGAAATTAACTTTACCCTTATGATATTTTTCTGTGTTCTGTCACAGAAATGCACCAAAATGGAGAAGGAGATGTTGAGCATTGTTGAAAATAAAGTTTTATTCAAATAAGTATACATTATAATGTATACAATGACAAAAAGCACAAGGCCTAATAAACTATGCCAGGGAGACCAAGGAAAGAAAATACAAGTCACTAGTTTGTGTGATGGCGCCGCGTGTAAAACAAAGTCACGGCAGTTTCATGCAGCCGTGCAGTGATGACTCCGCCCACTTTGAGGAGGAACTCTATTGTAATGGAAAACGGTACTATGTAGTGGAAAAGCGCCGCTAGTGTGTTACATCTGCCAACTGTAACGCCCGCTGGGTCGTTACAAAGGGACTATTATGGTATATATATGGTTATTTAGGTTGGAGGGGAAAAAAATCGGGGATTAGGATTAATTTACTGGACATTATAAATACTCAGTGCTGCACTTACACAGACATGTCAGCATTGCTATTCACAAAACGATGCTGTTCGTGAGTCCATGTCTCTTCAACACTGCAGGTCAGTGCTTATTAAAGAGTCGCTGTGCTAAACCACGCCAGATGGTGTAAGTGTTCAATAGCAGAGGAGGCCAAGCCAAGTCAAGTCCATTTTATTTATATAGCACCGTATTATAACAGAAGACCTCCCAGGGCTCTGGACTGTACAGAATAATATTATTTACCCAGAACCAACATTCCCCCGTGAGTATGAGCACTCACAGGGAGAGAAAAAGAGACTGCGGGTTATGACAGTAAATGTGGTCAGGATTGAATTAACGTAAAGAGAAGTAGATTTTAGCGTCATAGATTTAAGACTGATTTTATTAGGTGAGCTGTTTGTTAAGATTATGTCTGCAGTGACAGCCTTGTTTTCAGTTAGGACAAGTGTCTTTGTCTCATAGTAAGTGTCCACTGGGGTGACGGGTGGGATCGCCACATTTACCAGCATTGCACACTTGATGCTCGTTTCCATTTCGCGACAAATCGGTACACTGTACTGTGTTTCTGCACAGAGTTTTAATGAGAAATAATGTTCTATTTTGAAAAAAAAACACCCAGTTGTTTAGATCATAAAAAATCTGTAGTTACCAGAGGCTGCAAGTTGTGCCAGATGCCTCTGATTTGCATAAAGTAGCCTGGGCTTCAACGTCATGCAAATGACCCCAAATCTTAAAGCACAATCTTCACTTCTAGAATGCACAGCACAGCTGTTCACGTAGACAAAGGATGGGGAAGCGTGGAAATCACTGAAGCGGCGGACACACACTGAATTGAGACTGAATCGGTCATCGCTGAGTGTGCGTCAGTGCATGTTTTATACAAACACACTCCTAAGAAACCTAAGAGACTAGTAGAATTAAATGTAACAGTCAATTAATAATAATAATAATAATAATAATAATAATAATAATAATAGTGTAAGTGGCCGTCGGATTTTGTCCATTAAAATATGAAGACACTACAAAAATACGTCTTTTTCGGCAATTTTAGTAAATTACACATGAAAAAAGGTGGAGTCGTCATCTCACGTTTGTGAATAACACACGACTGTCACTGCATACATATCCACCGTGTGTCTCCGTCTCTCCCACAGTCCTTCCTTCTTTCCTTCAGTTTCCCTCAGCTGTATATATTAATTTTTCCCTCCGGTGAGTGTAGATTTGAATAACTGTCGTCATGGGAGACTTGTTACCTGGATTTAACTCTCCCAGCTGCTGCATTGATTTTCTATGATTGTTACTTAAAACGCTATAATCCACTGGTTGAAGCCGATTCTCTTAAGGTGTGGAATCAGAAACGGCAGTCACACTTATGTCAGGTTCACTGTATTTTCATTTTTTTTTTTTCCTGGCGTGAGAAAGTCAGCAGAAATCAACTCGTCTTATAGTGTTACCATAATATTTACAGTACACTCTTTTGTTGTGTCGGATCATCATTTGGTGATATGTTTTTGCAGGTTTTATATTTAAAAACAAACCTTTTCATCACTTAATCCTTTTGTCAGACACCCCCAGCTGTTTAGTTTTTCACTGTTTCAGTCTGTGAACAATGCTGTGTTGTGTATGTAAAGAAGGAACGCTGTGTTTTTTGTTTTTTTTTTGTCCTGGTTGCACATCAGTGCTTTCCAGAGACATCGTGCCTTTTAAATAACGCTGCACGCGTGTTATCTCGCATGTTTCAAGTCTTTCATGGCTCGGACTGGTCTGTTTGATTAGACGAACCGAGGCACTGATTATAAGCATTTGGCATTTTCTCTCCCTCGCTCATCTCGAACACAGGAATTGTAATTATAGAGCGATACAGTAGATAAGTCAGCGGCACTTACAGTAAATATCTATTTAAGTCGATTAATGAGCCGTGTGACATTTGCGCGGAGCTGGATGTCTTAAAACGCTGGTGGGTGAAAATGTGTAGGCCGATTGATCACGCCTATTGATTTTTATCTCAGTCACCCCTGGGTGTCTCCACAAGTTGCCCATTATGGCAGAGATGTGTGAGCATACGTATCTGACTCTGCCGAGTGTGACTGTGAGATTTTTTTATTTATTTTTTTTAAACTTTTGGAGGAAGGAAAAGGCGCCTCCTGAGTCAGTGGAGCATGATGCATGCGTGGCAGCGCAGCGAGTCTGTGCTCCGGCACTGCCACAAACGCTGCGACACCCTGCTCTGCAAATGTCAGTACCATCCAATTAAATGGTTGAGTGATGCCATTGCCCACAAGGGATCCCCCAACCCTCCCCAATAAAGTTCTCTGTTTGCTATCAGTTTTGTTTTCCTTCTTCTCCTGAGACACTTCACAGACAGGAGAAGTGTCGTCCGGAAACGCCCTCGGAGCGAAATTTTGGCGACAGACACGACCTGGACCTCGACGCTGTTGCCGCACCGCGTTTACCCGGCTGTTGCTGCTGCTCGATGCTGCAGTTTCATCGTCCTGGTCTCTTGGGTCATGTCTGTGCTTGTTATTCATTTGCAAGCAGTTTTGACCACCTACACACAAGCTATATTTACAGCAAATGTCAGTCTGTAGTCTGCAGTGTTGACTTCACTTTGATTATTGGTTGCTCCACTCGCTGTCAGGCACCCACATTATCCTGCTCGGTTTGCAGTGATGAAATTCATCCATGTTGTTCAGGGGCAACATAGAGAACAGCAGTGGAATTTTGATGACAGATTAGTGAACAGTGCACACACACACACACACACACACACACACACACACACACACACACACACACACACAGCTCAGTAATTTTCAGTTATTACTGTTTTGTCTGTTGCAGTCAACAATGAAAAAAGAAAAAAAAAGAATGAAAAACAGCTGTTGCTGCTGTGTTTTGTTGCCTTGGAGATTGAGCAAAAACTTTGCTTAGCATAGGCTACACTGTAAAAACAAGTCATTGTAACTCCCTCATTTAATTTACTCAGACATAATTAAACGAGTTATGGAATCAGTTTTTCATCTCTGGTTTGTGAGCCAATTTCTCAGTGTATCCTTTTAACGTAACCCTTTAAAAATGAGCGTATCGGAGACAAAACTTTGTGTTACTGTGATTCCGCGGTGGTTCGTGCTAACGGTTTCTGAAAGCTGAGAAGTTGCAAGTCAAGACCAATATGTGGTTGTTACGGTAATTTCACTTTTGCTGTTGCAGGAAGAGGAAACAGTATTTTTTAACATGCAGGAAAATGTAAATAACTGCCAGATATTGGAAATTATTCTGGAAAAAATGGGAAAAAGCACTTAGTTACAGGTGATTTTCTGGTCCTTTTAAGGTTAAAATAAGCACAGGGTGGTTAGTTATTATTTTGACAAGTTTGAACAATAATGAATCCTTAACTAAACAATTTATAGAACAAATGTCTTTGTTGAAACACAGCTTATCTTGAAATTGTGTTAATTCTTTTTTTTAAGGCAACAAGTAAACTTAAGTTTAAATTCAACCATTGATATATTTTTTACAGTGTATTCGCCTCTCTCCAGAGTCTTATGGTAGAACATTTACCGTAGGAGTATCGTAGTTGTTTTACCCTGAAGGAACCTTTATCACTCTGAAGAAATCTTTCATATTATAAAACTTTACATATATAGAAATCACTGCAATGGATACTTGGCAGCATCAATCAGGTTTTTATAAAATGTGATACTTACAAGGAATAAAAAAAACCCCATAGAGTCTTTCTTCTTGGCGAGTTGTCAGAGCAGAGAGCTGTTATTGGATGAGGAGCCGTGTGTGTGTGTGTATGTGCCGTGTAAATCCCTCCTTACCTGCCACAACCATTTTTCACATTATCATGTAATTACGGCAAATTACAGACATGCTGTGATTCGCAGTCTGCCTCTCTGAAACAAGAAGTAGAAGAAGAGGAAGAAGATAAGGCAGTGGAGACGTTCCTTATTTCTAGAACCTACATAAATAATCACATAAGGTGCTGGTTGGATCTTTAGGATCTTTAGTCGTGCCCTTGTCTGTCTGTCTGTCTGTCGTCGGTCGTCGGTCGTCAGAGGAGGAGGAGGAGGAGGATGCACATTTCACACCCTCACATAAACTCATTAGCCAAAGCCCCTCACACTTTGGCATGAAGACACTCTGCGAGAAAACGATTCCAGCTCCATGTTGAACTAGTTTCCGCATCCTTGGCTCAGAACTCACACCTAGAAATAGGTGCAGATTGTCATTAAAAAAATACAGGTCTTAATGGAATCATGGGAATCATTTATTTCCCCCCCTAAAAGGAATTTGATGTTCTTTTCAGCACGTGAACCCTCTTAAATCTCTAAAGACATCTTCTGTGAAAGGCTGATTACAAGGGAACGCTGGGTAGAGGACCTTCTCCACGGGTCAGTGGCTGATGCCGAGAGAATATTCAGACGTTTTACTTTGTTTCCATCACCTCTCACTTCTCTCTCTCTGCTGGGGGAGTCGTGTCACTCACCCACAGCATATTCAGAATCAGTTCATGACAAAGCAAGTGTCGGACTGCTCCTTTAAGACATGATGAACGCACACAGAGGCTTATTTTTGAGTGGATATTTCAGTGCTTGATAATTGGCAGTGCAAAAAGGCCAAACTGTTCTTGGCTCGGAGATGCCCAAACACCGTGGGACAACTTAGCTCTCGGGCTAATTACATGTTGTAGCCGAAATAAGGATTTCAGCACGGTGTTTGTTCTCCGCGGCGTCGCCGCAGCTCATTTACAACTAAATGCGAGCGGGAAGTGACTATTGATTAATGTCAAAGTGAAAATCCATATTTGAACTGTTGTGGAGAATGCATGAACCGTTACTAAAAACGTACTTGGAACATGCCGGAATATGATAATTAGTAGGTGTCCAGCAATTAATTGCTTCGTAATTTGATCACCAACTATTTCTTTTTTTATTTATTTCTTTTTTTAATGGTCCTTTATCACAGTAAACTGAATATCTTTGCTTTTAAGGACAATTATTAGGTTTAGGAAACACTGATCAATATTCTTTCTGACAAAAGTTCCATTGGAATCAATAATCAACAGATGAATTGATTATGAGAAGATCTCTCACTTTCCCCTTCCACCTTCTCCCTGCTCAGCTGAGAATGAGTAGGATGATAAAGAACATTATTTTACGTTTGTGTCATTGTTTTGTTTCTCTGTTTCTCGCTTTTTCTTTTTTCCTAATGTATGTTGCCTGTTGTTAAGGTTTTAATTTTGTGAAATAATGTCCATCTTTTTACACGGCCGTCTTTTCAATTTCAAAAACCTTCTCCCTGCACCAATAATTTATACGGCTATTTCATTATGTGTATAATATTGGTAATTTGGTAATCATTTCCATGATATTTTCATTGTTGTTAACTACTACTACTACAACTATTACAACTACAACTATTACTACAACTATAACTACAACTACTATCACTACTACTATAAATATTACAACTATTACAACTACAACTACTATTACTACTACTACTGCTACTACAACACCTCATGAATATTATTATTCCTCCTTGTCTCTGTGCTGTGTGAAAATGTGAAATGTCTTTAAACAGTGATTTAAATGTGAGAATAGTATTATTAATATTACATGTTATAATACAGTATATAACTATATAAAGACAAGGGCATTTTAAATGCGTTAGTGCAAAAACATTTTGACAGACTGGTGAAAAATGACGCATTAGCCTTTAATAGGAAAGCGTATTTGTAACTTTCTTGCCAGACTGTATCGACAGTATAAGCTGTGAAAGTTACGAGCTCTACATTCAGCAGTTAAACGCGACATGAAAACGAGTCAGTGGAGGCGAGGAGTAAAACGGGGTGCGTGTGGTCCAAAACCATAAACCAAACTAAACAAAATCCACTTCCTGGCCCCGGTGAATTCCCACTGACTCACTACAGAGACTGAAAGATATGAAAATAACAAACTGCCTTATACTGCACTACTCTTACCTGTCAAGATAAAACACTCCGGGGCCGCCACCTGTAAATTGTTCAGCAGATAATTAAAGTTTTTAATGTACACGGTGCCGAGAGGGATGTGTGAAAGGAACAGAACGACTGAACCGATGCTTCAGACGCGTTAAGATTCTCACAGTGAAGCCGCCGCTGCCGCCGCTCACGTTACCGTCATTAGCATTCTGCGTCACCTGAGACTTGAGCTCACAACTCAGACAGAAAGCGAAGGTCGCAATCCCGCAGAGCAACCTGCCGGGTGAACACCTGCGGATGGCTTCACACTATGACTCCACCGGCCCCCAGGAGGCGGCATTTCAGCTGCCCGTGCAAGGAGAGGCAGATGGAAGGAGAATCGGATAAAACACAAAGGCCTTTGCAGACACTCAGGAGCTTGGGACCAGGAAAAGGATCCAAAATAGTCATATAAAATATAAGATAAGATATAAGATAAGATGCGTGTCCTGTTTATTGGATAGTACCACATTTTAGAACCTAAAATACAAAATAATTGTAAGTATCTAACGTTTATAATCTGACAAACGTTAGATATTTGTTGACGGGGAAAACCTGGGGGAACGAGTTCCAGACGGACAGCGACTCCAAGCCTGTGACTACTTCCGGTTTGTTGAGCCGTCACTCCAAAATTCAGTAGCCAATCAACAGGCAGCTGGCTAAGGCCCCGCCCATGGTCAGAATCGCAAACAAAAAAGGAGAGTGAGGGAGCACAAACGCAAAAGAGTTGGAGAGAGTTTTTTTGTGGTTCATTTCAACTCAAGTGTTTCTTGCTTCCTAAAAAGTGTTGTTTGAAAATATTGACACAAATCTAATTCCATAATTTTGGCAGTAGCTCAGAGTCAGTTGATCGCATGCTTTGGAAACATATGAATACATACACCACCACCCAAGGCCACTGCTGCCCTAAATTAACAGTATTGGTAATAAAACACCAGTATGTAGAAGCTCTTTAACCCCGAAATGATGTTTTTAATGCTAAAATATAATTATTAATGTACTTAAAAAAGTTGTAAAGCACATTATTATTCCTTGATTAAAATGTCAAATTATAGTTATTTACTTGCATTCCTGAACTGAAAAATTAGTTTTAGAGGTTGAATGTTATGCCTGATTAATTTGTGACTTCTCAGAGAACAAGGTGAATTTAGTTTGATATTTGCCAAATAAATAACAAATACATTTTAAGTTTTGAAACAACTTTTTTGAAAGATTTCTAAAATATTTATGTTTTTCCTCATTTTTATGACAGGTGGTCTAATAAATTAAGTTAAGCACTGTGTATATTATATATTGATAAATATGTAAAATAAACATAAATATCCAATTCAAATCACAGGCAAATGAAGTATAATTTGTCACTATAGATCAAAGCTATTGAAATAGTAGTGTTCATTTATTTAAATTTGCTTAAAAGAAGCATTAGAAATCAAAATATTTATATAATATAATAGAACCACTACATTTCAATATAAGGAGGTGTGTGTAGTCATTTGATTGATTATTGAGAATTATAACGGTGATATAAAATATTCAAATATTAACAAAAACTTTTGCTTGTTAAAGTTAAGACTAAAAAGCAATGACAACAAGTGGAAGTAGCTGAAACCGTGAGTCCCCCAGGGGTTAAGAAGTGTCCGTCAACTGTCGGCGACGTGTCTCGGCTTCGAGCCTTTCCCCCATCCTCTATCAACTTGGCTCCCTTCAAAGTGTCAAGTCAGTAAAAAGTTGTTTCAGACAGTGCAGAGTTTACCGAGTGAGTGCAACTGTAGCTGAGGGAGGATTTACTGATTTATTTTTGATGCAGGAAAGGCCTACACCAGGGGTCTGCGACCTTTGTCCCCTCTCCACCCAAATCAAATTAATCTGGAGCCGCAAAACCCATTTGAGCCATAAAATTAAGATAAGATGAAATTTAAGAACTGCAAAAAAGAAAGGTGTTCACATTTCATTGCTGTTTATAGCCGACCAAAAAACTGCTTTGAAATAAAACACAGAATTGTGTACAGTAGACCTCGTTCCTCTATTGTTTGTGGAAATGAATGAAATTAAAAGGAGCCTACTTTGAAATAAATAAAGCAATATTTGGATTGTATATAGTTCATGCTTGAGAAAACTTGCCCGACGTGCAGGAAATATGTGGCTCCCGTATTTCAAACACAAGGTTTTGTCGGGTTAGGGTTGGATTTCAACATCACGTTTGACGTAGACATTGGATGTAATGAACAAAATATTAAAACGCTTTTATTTATCATCCTTGATCTCTAAATAAGAGGTGTTATAATAAAATATCAATACACTTTTTTTTGTTTTATTCAAAGCTACATGGAGCCACTGCAGAAGGGCTGAAGAGCCACGTGCGGCTCTAGAGCCACAGGTTGCAGACCCCTGGGCTACACCATCTGGAAACCACTTTGTACTGTGTTCCTAACAAAGTGGCAAAGTGACTAAGTTTATGTATGTTACATAAAATACACCAACAATTAGTAATAGTGTCAGTTTTACTGCATTTTACTGCTTCTACTTCCTGGTTGCATAATGCTGCTATTGTGTCAACCAATTGCCCTTACTCAGACAAATACTTTTATTTTTAAGTGAATATTTAGTGAATATAAAGCTTATCAGGCACATTCAACAAGTCCTTGGCCCTATTGGAAACTTCAATAATGGTAGGCACTTACCAAAACTCTCCACTGCATTATTCCCATCTATTTTTACACATCCATGGCCTTCTGTGTACAGTTATTTTTTCCAAATCTGTTAAAACAGCAGTTATCAAACAGCTCGAGTAGCACAGGGTTTTCATCAGTAACCTATTTTCCACAGGACTGAGACAATTGAAAGCTCCCAGGCTTCGTTTGTGTGAACCACAATGATCAGTTAATATAGGGCAGAAATATTGGGGTAAGTGAATAAAATGTAGTTGGCAACAGCTGGCAGGATCAGTAATCTGTGCTTTTGCCTCACATTCGTCTTGATCAGCAGAGATTTCATGCAGCTGTTCCAGCAATTTGTCAGTGTTTATGTTATGTGCTGTTACATAATTGCCTATCGGATTTCGGAGACTGCAGAGTGTTGCTTTATCAGACCATTTGAAGTCTACAAATGTTTATCTGTGGTGGGAGATCAATTCTGACGGTTGGGGTGAGATGTGGCTTTTGATAGGACGACTGGTAATAAACCGACGGCTGCCACAGCGAGAGACTTGAACTCAGACCAGATTTTAATACTACTCCATTATGGTGCTTTTACTTTGAAATACCCTGACCCATGTTATTTGTAGATGTGTCGTATCTTGGCCTTGACTTCCTTTCACTGCGGAACACTTAGGAAAAAATACCTTTTAAACATTTTCTTAGAAATTTTGGGAGACGGATAATTGAACAATACAGCTTCACATTGTAATGTCTGAGGAAACACTGGACCCAAGAGCACGATTCAGAGTGTCCAAACAAAGGTTTTTATTTAAAGCAAAAACCTAAGCAGCAAACAAAAGTGAAAACTAACTGAGGGATGGAGGTCCAGAAAAACCTCTGGCATAAGTAGCAGGCAAAAAGTCTTAGGCAGAGCAAAACTGGCAGGACGAGAGCAGGACGAGAGCAGGACATGTGGCATGACGATCTGACAGAGGGTGAATGAGAACGGGTTGTATTTGTAAGGGAGGCTGATGAGGGCCAGGTGTGGAAGTGGGCTGGGACACTCAGGTGAGTGGAATGAGGTGATTGCAGGGCCGACGTGAGTGACAAGATCTGCAATGACAAGAGAGTTAGTGAGGGCAGATCAACACAGGAAAAATAAACAAAAAACAGTCCCTAAGCAGGTGACCCCGTGACACACATGACTTTGCATGACACCTTTGGTCCAGTGTGTAAGAATTAGTGACATCTGAAGGCCCTGGACCCCTAACGCGCACCGTGTACATGATGCGAATTGCATCTGGTAGAAGGTCTTCAGGTTGTCCCGCACTAATATTGCTGCCTGAGAAGGCCGCGGGCCACCGACTCACTGTGCATCCAGGAGGCTGTCGTCTCCAAACACAACCTGTCGCTTCTCTCCCGCCTGTGCGTCGCCATCTGCTCTCGTGTTGTCAGCGCAGTCTGGTGGAATGTTTCGGTTGGTCCGCTCGACACCTCTTCCACTACTAGCATCCTTCTCATTGCCGTGGTTGCACAATGAAACGATCCGCTCATGTGGACCCGTGTGTTTATCCTCTTCTTCGGTAGGAAAGCGTCCTATACCCTGCGTCCAGACTTGTACCGCCACCCGATGGTGAAGTGGGATACTACAGGAGCCTAGGTATACCAGGGTTCGTGCAATGAGGCTGCAGAGTGCAACAAATGGAGGACGATGGAAACACTCTTTTTATTCTAATGCAAGATGGCAGCCATGACAAAAGCCAGCCACCTTTGGTAAGGCTCTCTATTTGCAGCAATTACACACTTACTGGTAGCATAATTTAATTTATTCTAACAAAGGTGCTGAGAACAAAGGCTATATTAAGCTAAAGTAGGTTAAACACACGCTGAAAAACAAAGGAGAAGGCAGTGACAATTCCACACAGGTGAAGCTAATTAGGGTAGAGCAGGTAATCTCAAAGGCGGGAGAGCGGACAAAGACCAGGGAGAGGTGAAGTGACATGAAACAAGACAAGAGGTAATTATCGAAACACTTATTGTGACAGAAAATCCACAAATACTCCACCATAAGACAAAAATAAAACTCTGTTTGGAATAACCAAATGGTCAGGGGAGAAAAAATGAAGCACGGAGAAGAAGAGTGAGAAAAGTGGTGTAAAAGATGAGCAGGAAAAGCCTTCAAGTGAGACAGTAATCTGGGTAATATGTCAGGCCGCTTTCAGCCGAAGAAGCTTGACGGTTTCCCAATCAAGCGTGGGTAGTAAGGCAGATTTTATCCCCCCCGCCCCCTAATTGCCTACATCTAGTCGAACAGCATGACCTGCACACATGTATTCGGCAGATCACAGCGTGGTGATTGACACAGTCACCCCCCCGGGCTGTCGACGCCATGAACTTCATCAGCCTCCTGTTCAGCACGAGCACTTGTAAAGAAGGACCTGTGGCTGTGTTTCGAAAATGAGGAGCTGTGGAAGCGAAGGAGGAGAAAGACGAGGAGGAGGAGGAGGAGGAGGAGGGATAATGAAGCTGTTATCAATACTGGCGGTTATCAGACATGAGTAGTTTTGAAGGATTCCATTTATCTTCATTATGGCTCTAAACATGCCATTTGTAGATCAGTTGCATCCCCGTTATTGAGCATATGGGCCAATTCAAATAGACAGTGAGGAATCTGCCTGATCTGAGCTGTTCATGCAGGGTAATAAAACATTTCTGTTGTCCACTGCGCAGTCTGTCCCTTCAAACCTCGGCGGCGTGTTCAGCCATTGTCACAGACGCTGGGAAGGCTCACGGACAAAAAAAAGGGAGAAACCTCCCGTTTTAAGCAGCTTCACCAGTGGCTGATCACTGCTGAGTATGAGTGTGTTTGGCCAGCTTAATGAAACCTTGATTTCCCAGACTCCCTCTTTGTATGTTTCTTCTCTCATCTCTCTGCCCAAAGTGTGTGTGTGTGTGTGTGTGTGTGTGTGTGCCTCAGCCAGTGCCAGGAGCTGCCATTTGGTTTTGTTTGTTGACTGCTCAAAGCCAACTGAACCAACAAGCTGACTGATTAAATTGAAAATGGGCACCCCCGCTCCCGTCTCTCTCTCTCAGTCCTCTATTTCTGTCTTCTTCTTTTCTCTCTCACTGCTCTGATGACAGTGGCCGTGCTACATACATTCTTCTCTACATACATTTCTTCCTCTCATGAATAATGGTAATAAACCTCAATATCTACAGCTCTGGCACTCGGAATGAAAACTTAATAAAAAATGAGGGCTGTGTGGAAGCCTCTGCATTTAAGGGACTTCAGTTCCAGCTCTTGAGCCAGGACTTAAATGCAGAAATAAGGGGCGGACGTCGCCCCACCGAAGTGTATGCACAAGTCCCGTCGTCATCACCTGCGCCCCATTATGCAAAAAAGATTTGAGGTTTTTCCTTTAAATTAATTATATCATATGAGTGATTAAAGGACACGAAATTCATTTAGTGGTAACTCCGCATGCCTTAACAAAGTCAGGGAAGAATAATATATGAATAAGAATAATTCATGGAGGGAATAATTTATGGATTAAACCATCCCCAGTTTGTCTTTCATTGTCATTATTTGTATTTATGTAGTCGTAGTTGCATTCAAATGAAAGACAAACACACCCGTTATTTGTTTTAGACATGAATAATTAAATCGAGTTTATTATTTTTCCCACATTATTTTAAACTCTGTGGATTAAAATGGGTTAAATTTATGCAACTTATTGAAGCCCGGATAAAGTGGCAGGACGGCACAGAGGCGGTGATGGCAGCTTCTGCAGACATATAAATCAGAGGCACTTTTCTATGCCATATTTCAACATTAGATTCATAAAATGTGGGCTGCGCTGTGGCACAGTGGCTCTTTCTTCAGTCACGTTAGAAAAGTGTCTTAAGGCAGATTCTGACTCACTACGTTGGTGACTCATGTAGACCACGTTTCCATGAAAGTGGCATTTGTAATTTAACTTGTTTGTTGACGCAAATAATTCAACCAGTAACCCTTTGACCTTATTCAGATTGGGATGTTTACATGTACTCCTGTTTTTAACTCAGACACCAAGAATCAAATGTTTGACCCTGAAAATATTTGAATTATAATATTCCAACTATATTCCCATTTGCATGTTACAGAGTGGAATCTAAAAATAGAAATAAGAATTGTTTTGAAAATACTATAACTCTGTAATAGTAAAATGGTCCATAAACATAGACAGGAGCCTTCATAAAGTAAATCCCTTGCCTAACGTACAGCCTTATTCTTAGGCTACAAAAAACTATTTCTATTTTAAAGCCTTTTGGTTGCAGAAAACTTCCCTGGAGGTTCCTCCCTAGGTTCTCCCGTAGTTGATGTTCTCCTAACGTTAGTTTTTGGTTGCACATTTGGTTCCCAGAAAGTTACTTTGGCACATCCTTTATACAACCTTTAGAGAACATTCTAATTTGGTTCTCAGAACGTTCCCATAGCTACTTTTGTCACAAGAACTTTCTAGTCACGTGACTTTTCTACGACCTTCATACAACCTTTATAGAACATTCTCTAAAGCTTCCCAGAACGTTCCCCTAATGTTACTTTTCTACAACCTTCATACAACCTTTATAGAACATTCTCTAAAGCTTCCTAGAACGTTCCCCTAATGTTACTTTTCTACAACCTTCATACAACCTTTATAGAACGTTCTCTTTTGGTTCCCAGAGTGTTCCCCTAATGCTACTTTTCTACAACCTTCATACAACCTTTATAGAAAGTTCTCTTTTGGTTCCCAGAATGTTCCCCTAATGTTAATTAATGTTAATACTTCATGTAAATGTTTCACACTGGGCTTTTACCCCCGTTAATATCAGAATGCTGGTGTCCATAATCAGTGATTTATTAAAGTTGAAAGCAGAGACAAATGAAAAACCGTCCAATTTGAACTTGTAGCCACTCAGGTACGCGCTCAGACAAATACGATGAGCCTCTTCAGTCCTGGGGGTTGCTGCCCTCATAACCAGAGGAGCAGCCTCCCGCTTCTCCACTGTGACAGCGAGACAATGGCACCAACAGCTTCATCAGACCACACTGCAGCCGTCTGAGCTTCCCCTTCCCGCCACAGTCGACTGCACTGGCTTGTGGCCGCTGTATGTGCATTGGAGCTGAGTGCACCCCTGCTGGTGTCATGCTACTTTCTCACTCACTAGCTTCTGCACAAAGTTTTATCTCCCAAAAAAAATAAAAAATATGTCAAGGTTTCACAAAGCTTTAAATGAAAGGATGTTTCCCTCGCCTCCCGCTGCCACTGTGACATCTGTTGTGATTTACAGCATATGCACTTACTTGAAGTAACTGTAGTGTCATAATATATTGTTAGGTGCAAATACAAAGGCAGTCAGAGAAGCAGGATTTCAGTTGCACCACAGATAAATGATTTACACTTTACAATCTGTCAGCATTAATGCTTTAAAAGATCTCAATAGAAAGTCTGACTATGAAAGAGAAAATAACTGACACCATGAATTGGCACATTTACTAAAGTGCAAAAAGAAGTAAACACATGATGCATTTTGTCCATGTTTCCCTTTAAATAATTAGTACGTTAGTTGGTTGACAGTCTTTTCCTGTATTTTTATTTTTGCTTTGTTTGCTTCGAGCTGCAATCCACAGGAGCATTCACAGATTAACTATTTTAATTAGATTATAAAACCCTAACCCGTGAACCCTGGTGTGCATTTCTTTTTGTTCTGTTTGAAATCTGAACGCCATTAATAGCCGGTCGTTTGAGTGTAGTGTAGACTCCAGCTGTAAAAACACTGCAAGGTGTCACAGGGAGCAGTAAAAAGACATGATGAAAGAAATCATCCTCCTTTTTTCTTTTCTTTTTTTAAGAAAACAGACCAGTTGTTGTGTTGTTAGATTAACCCTCTCATTTTGTTATTGCGCTTTAACACACAGGCATTTATGGCAGTAAAAACTTGTCATAATCAGCAGATTTGACCGGTGTTCGACTTCAGTGTTTAAAGTTGTGCTGTTGGCTGATCATGTACCATAGGAGCTGCAGGCTGAGAGACTGGGGCATTCATGATGGAGTGTGCTATAATTTCAACCGTTGCACCATCCATTTTTTTTTACTGTATATCCATTTTCTGTGGCAGGAGAAACAATGCACAAACAAAACAAAACAAAACCAAGGCTTGTCGCAGCAAAAACCGGCAAGTCATCGCCGCACCACCTACTTTGGAAGGATGCACAAACAACCGTCGCAGCTGTGCCACTTTTCCACATGTGTGTGTGTGTGCGCCCTGTCACGTCCCCTTTGTTTTGAATGTGCCACGAGTTTAAAGAAAGTTTTCCCTGCGTCATACAGCATATCACATACAGCTCAGGCAGACATAACGGCAGACAATTATCTCGCAGTATGAGACGGAGGATAAGGCTGCAATTTAGCCATCGACGCGGCAGAACTTTTCCCTTTACACCCAGTTGAACCGATCGCACACTGTGAGTCTCTGTGCTCATCATGATCACAGACCCTAGTGTGATACCACAGGGCACAATGGGTGACATCCTTAGTAATCAGCCCCTGCTGCCTGTGACAACAGAGGAATATATATCAGCAGATGACATGTCATGTGGTAACACACTGTGTCATGATGTGTGGGAGAGAGAATGGAGGTGTGAGTCGAGGCGACGTGCGAGAGGAGGAGATGTCAGCGGGGGGGACGGAGAGGCAGTGGCTCACATGCAGAGATAGTGGTTTGTGTGAATAGCTAATGACGAACAAAGTCGTCCATAATTCCCATATGGGATAGGAAGTCATGGGCGTTAACTAGCACTCTTCCAGATGCACCGAAGCGCGAGTGTCTCTTGTTGGCAAACTGTTACAACACCTCCCACTGTGAGCACAGATTAGGCTTTCTGTGTGTGTGTGTGTGTGTGTGTGCGCGTGTGCGTGTGTTGAACCTGCCTTATTTAGGTGAGCCTTGCCCACTCAGAAGGGTTTGTCATCCTTAGTAGACGATGAAACCACACATAGTCAAATTAATTCCCCCCCCAAAAACATTCTCTGAACTTTGATTTTAGCTGCCAACTCTAAATGACGACGTTTCCCCCACACTCTTATCTACTTTCTCCGCCGTGTGCAGGGGTTCAATTAAATCCCTCATTATCATTCTCTGCTTACCTTTGCCTTGTCAGATGCAAATTGATCTTCTCTTTTCAACACTTTTTTGTTTTTTAAATCAACATCAGCCCGGAGTTAAACAATGCCTCCAACAAGGTAACACTGTGTTTCTGTCTTCGATATGTGGCAATCAATCTGTCCTGCTTTGCAGCAAAGTCCATTTGTGGTACAGAAGCTGCAATATCTTGACCCTTTGTTACTGTAAATCTGCGGGTGGGAAAGAAGTAGCTCTGCTGATGTCTTGAAGGAACTGACACACACACACACACACAAAGACACAGTCCTTGAGCAATTTCAGAAAAATATATTTCTTTTCTGTGTTTGTCAATTTTACAGAGAAAGATTGTTTTTTTTTTCCCTCTTGCACTTAAGTAAAACATTTTTATTGCTTTAAATGTGTTTTGACAAAAGGTGAAATCAGCTGAAAGCAAAAGAGCTGAACCCCTGAATGGTTTGTAATGTAATAGACGCTGGCTGCAGTGAGCACCTCATCAAGTCTGATGAATTGTTCTCGAAGGACTTAATGATGTAAGGAGAAATGAGCTCAAAGAATAATTTGTATACTTTAAATACTCAACAAGGAGTTCAACTCATATAAATCTCTTTTATGATGCAGGTCTTGCTTCATGTGTTTCTCATTTACTCTTGTCATGTTGCCATTTTCATTTAGCTTCATTTGATAATAGATATCTTAAGTTAAATATTCTAAATACACGTATGTGTTTTTCTGTCTTGGTGCCCAGTCCTGATTCAGTAAATGGAGCGGCGTTTACGAGACGCCTGTGTGCATCAGATCGCTTTGATTTTGTTTTTCTCAGCTCAGTAAGTTCTCTGCAATTATCCAGTTCCCTCTGTATAAAGTGTGCACACAACAAACAGCACATAAACATCTCCTCTCATGTTGTCATTGCCAAAAGGAGCTGCTTTCAAACAATCAGACTGGCTGGTTATGGAATCATTACATCATGGCTTGGCTAAGGTAATAAATGATACCAGGTATTGAGTAATTAACCATGTGGCCTTATTTTTAGGACCAGTTGTTGATTCATTAATATTTTATGGCTTCATAAGGACTGGTGAAGCTGAATTCTTACTTGTTACATAATTGTTAGTCACATGTGAGAGCCACTCAGAAGGCTAAGGTCAAGCCTGGGAGACCCCCAGCACCCTCTACACACAGACTTTAGGCTTCTGCCATCGGGGAGGTTTGCTTATGTCAGTTAATTGAATAGATATCTGAACTAATTTCAGCTGTGGGTTTTTTTAACCCTTCCGTTAAATGACAGGATTTGGCATGCATACGTCTCATTACCATAACTCCTAGACCGTTTCAAAAACTATGGACTGGGGGGTGACCTGTCCAGGGTGCACCCCACCTTTTGCTTGACCTTTGTCAGCTGAGCTTGGCACAGCAACCCTTGCAACCCTGCTGTGGAGGATAAAGAGGTAGAAGATGGATGGATGGATACCGGAAAGCAGAGAAATAGAGCTTTGCTCCCATATACTTGTCATTACGGTAGTCCTCAGGACCTCCGCGGGAACAACCGTCAAATCACAGACAAGTTTGTGACGTCAGCTGAACGGTTGAATAACTGCCAGATATTGAAAGTGAAAGTTATCTTGGAAAAAGGGGCAGAAGCGCTCACTTGTTGAACATTTTTTGACAATTCTACGGCCATGAAATCCAAATAAAACCAGGCGGCCCTATTATCATGATGGTCATAGTACAGTGTGTCAGGGCTGCTGCTCTGTCGTCCTCTCCCTCCTCCCTGGGGCTGGGCGTGGCTGATTACTCACCTGTACACCTGCCACCAATCTGGTTCATCTACTCCACCTGCTGCAGTGCATAAAGAACCGGCTGTTTCTCCTACGCCTCGTTGCTTCTGCAGTTCACCTTCGTGCTAACTCTGCTCAAATCGAAGCCACTACTTTTGCATTCTTGAACTTTGTACTCCACTCGATTTTTGGCCGTGGATTTACCTCATGTCTTTTGCCTTCGACCTGTTGCCCTGACACATCCAGCAGCCCCAGACCGGTTTTGCATTCCTACTTGTACCAGTTTTTTGTTTTTGCCTTGAGTATCTAGCTGCTTTGGATTTTGTGTATTTGTTTTTTTTGCCTAGAGCTTCTGGCCGTTTTTTGGGTTCTACCAGTTTTTTTAGAATGAAAACCGTCATAAATGTATTTTGTATTTTTTGGGTCCCTTTGTCTGCACTATAACACATTGTCATGATGACACCCAAAAATCTGATTAGTTATAGGATCAAGGAAACATCTGTTTTTTACAGCCTAATAGCAGGATTTTATGGATTAATCTGCTTAAAAAGGAGGTGAATTTGTGAGTCTAGTTCAATGTCATGAACATGTCTTAAACCATCCTGGCAGAAAACAACATGGTGTGATTTGAGATCACATCACTTGAATCATGTGCATCCTAACATTGCACTGAAAAAATGCACAGTCAGTCAGTGATTAGACGGCATTGTGGACACTCACATCAGCTAACATGAAAAGCGAGACCACATGAAAAGCGAGACCACACGCATCCAGTGCGAACCCTTTAGCTACGTGAAAGGCTTCCAGTTCAAAGTTCCTTACCCTCCTCCTAATTTCCAAAATCAGAGCGTCACGTTCCACACACCTGTTTTTAAAACTTTTAACCGTATAATACCTATATAACATTCGCACTGCAGTGGCACGAGGCTGGAACATTCATACGATTAAACAGCGGCACTGCTAATTCAAGGGAATAACTCTGCCGGGTTGGGCAATGAAAATGTACCTCGCATCAGATGCAGTCATTCCTGAAATGAGATGTGGCCTCAGTCGTTCGACCATTATCCTGATGCGCTGACAAAGTGATACAGCTGTCAAGAGGCCAAATGGAGACGCCGAGTTCAGCACTGGGTCGCCCTGGAAACAATTCATAGTAAAGTGACAGTGTTGTCGTCAATGAGTGCGTTTCGACAACACATTAGGGAGAATCATTAGGGAGTCGCGGCGAATGTCATATTAGGCATCGTTCGTGCTCAAAACTCGATGCTGCACGGTTGTTTTTACATTTTGCTCTTGTACATCCACAGTGTCACCTTGTGTATCTATTTTTGGAAGACAATAAAGTGCCTTTATGAGGCTTGGCTGTTAAATCGTGTAAAATGATATGAAAAGACTTTGGTCAAGCAGAATGTTCTCCTCTCGAGTGAATGACAAAGGTCTCTTGCTTATTGCTGCTGGAACACAGAGGCATTCGCATATTGTGGAACATTAACGGACACCCTACTGTCTTCAGTGTTTGTGCGTGTCTTGTAAGGAAACGGGGGCCAACTCAAAGTCGAAATGGACTTTTATGGTGACTCTTAAAACTGTTAAATAGAGCGTTGAGGTAATGAATGTCTCGTCCACCACAGTGTCCTTGATTGCATACCTCATTTAGACACATTCTACGTTGAAGGAGCCAAGTTTTAGTTGGCTAGTGTTTGTGTTTATGCCCTTGTTGTGATTGTGTTGTGAGAGTCAAGTGCACCACTAGTAGTAAGCACCAAACTTCACTTACAATAGACTTATTCATTATTATGTTGGCCAACCGTGTCGCTCACAGAAATGTTTTTATTCCACTTTTCTGCAAACCATTGTTAATGCTACATTTGTACATTGTATACAGAATTCTGTTTTTGATAGTTATAGAGAGAAATGTTTTGCCCCTTAAATATTTGAGGTGAACGAGTTGGTGGTTCTTTGCATTCCATTCCATTTTCTAGTCCTTCCTAGATCATTTCCTAGTGCTTCCTTGTCCTTCTGTGCTTTATCCCACACTAGAGGATTTTCAAATCAGACTTGATTTGAAAAACGTGGGAGACCACAGACACCATGAACTTTGTAACCGTTGTAAATGTTCAATGTTTTAAACGATTTCAGGGATTGTGCGATTTAAAGTGACTTCATAATATAAACA
This sequence comes from Solea solea, assembly GCF_958295425.1. Taxonomy (NCBI): domain Eukaryota; kingdom Metazoa; phylum Chordata; class Actinopteri; order Pleuronectiformes; family Soleidae; genus Solea; species Solea solea. The sequence goes on along the minus strand of NC_081149.1, from coordinate 9,255,001 downwards.
GAATGTGGAGGTGGACTGTTGACGTTTTCAGCAAGTAGCTGACGTGTGTGCAATGTTTTGTGCTGAGAAACGCCAAAAAACTCTATGCAACATTCGCTTCCCTGTCATTGGTTATTGCAAGGTTATGCTCAAATTGGGGGGACTCTAACAGACACGATGATGTTAAAATCGTGTCTGTTAACCTCTCACACTACGGGATCCTTTGGCCAGATAATCTGTTCAAATTAGCCTAAAATTGGAAGGCAGCCACAATTGCCGAAGTTCCATATCGGGACTGAAATCTAGAATCTGAATCCAATTATCCTCTAGTGTGGGACAGGCTTTACTCTTACCACTTACCATATTCATAACCAGGAAATGGTTATAGACATGTTAATAAGTATTGTAATTATTTTTGCATGAGAGACATGAACTCACATGGCAACATGATCCTAGTGACGTCTGAGTTTTGTTTTATTCCTATGTGTTACCGAGCCTGTGAACACGCAAACATGCTGACTTTCCATCACACGTCTCTTTTGCACCTAACATATGCTGCCGCTAACAGAGACAATAAAACGCAGCGTCTGAAGATAACCAGAAAGCAATCAGCAATGGGAAGCTCCTGTCAGCCAGCAAATGATTTATGTCCGATCACAGCTCTTATTTGCTCCTCCACCTGCCAGTCAGTGGCTGGTGTGTTGTTGTGAAGCAGAGGTGCTGCTCACAGTTTGATTGGAGTGGCGTGGAGCTGCATCACATGAGGAAAAAAAAAAAAGAGCCAGTGTCACCTTGTCACTCTCAGGCATGCCGCCAAACTGCTGGTGGGGGGCTGGAGTGGGCATGTTGCCGAGGAGGGCTGTGTGTGTGTGGAGGACTGTGGTGATGAATCATTGTGCGGCTTGACTCTCCCCACTGTCCCTTTGCTGCTGCCCAGTCTGTACCACACCCCTACCTCCACCTCACCCCCATCACTAACACTGTAATTATCCTCCTGTGGAGAGTGGGACATCTGCAATAACACAAGACTTTTATCATTTGATCAGAAAAATGTAATGCTCTGAGAAAAGGAGATCAGAGTTGGAGAGGGTAATTTGTGGTTAAATGTGCAATCATGTTGTTCTGTGTAAACTAACAATTATCTCGTTTATGAGCGAGTAATTATATCAAGACGAATACAACAGTGACCTTTCACACTGAAAACCTTTACTCCGGTCTCAAAAACATTATAGACCGACCGCCATCATATTATGTTCACGAAACCAACACATACGTAACTGTGAAAGGCTGAAGTTTCCTGTGTTGTCTTTGTGTGCTGTATTCAGCTTCCTCCCACATTTCAGTTGTTTAAACACATATCCATTGCAGACCTTCATTTTTCCCCTCCTCTCCTCTGGTCAAGACATTTTTGAGAAGGGTACCAAGCAGTGGTGGTTGCTGGTCTTGAAACAGGGGAAGCTCATTTCAGGCCCAGTTATTTTTACATCAATTCTGCAAATAAGCAGAACAACTAGTACAAGAAAATATGATAATCATATAAAACTGAAATGCTATAATAGTGTTTTATTTACAGAGTATATGTACTAACAAAAATGGTCTATATCGCCACACAGCGACCAGCTGTTTGTCGACTCGCAAACTCCACACAGGACTGAGGCAGAAAAGGCTCTGCCTGTCGTGTATATTTCTGCAAAGCTGTCAATCAAAAACAGGTTCCGCCTTTCAGACAGTTCCACCAATCATCAAGCAGGAGCCCAGCGTCTGCACCCGCCCACTGTTCCACTGACTCCCAGAGAAGCTGAGCTTCCATGGAAGTGATGTTTTTGCCACGTTTGTCAAATTACCGTCAAACTCACCGTAGGGAAAGAACCTTTACTGAGCCGTCCCATAGAGAACAGTTGAAGCTGAGCTTCAAGTGGTTTTAATGTGGAGGCTGCTACGGGAATCCTGAAATCACGCAAGATGATCCGTCATCCGTAATAAACAGTGACGCGTTCTAATCGCACTCTAGCACACAGTACATATTTAACAACATTTTAGAGGAAGCTTTTTTAGGTTGGATGTCATTCAGTATTTTCTACTACGGTATTTTCTTTTCTGTTATGAGCTGCGTAATTGGGTGGTTGGCAGTGGGTATCGTGACAGAAGAAATTCAAAATCTTGATACTGCCCACACTATTGTCACCAGTGAAGCCAGTTTCCTTTATCTCTAATGACATATGGTCATTTTATGACTTAATATAACACATAGCCCCATTAAGGATTCTCAATTCCTCCCTGGTAGCAGGTGGACTGTTCTCACATCTTATCAAGATGGTTGCTCAGAGGTCCTTTGTGGAGCATCTCAAGCTCTTCGTGAAACCAGAGCGCTGCCTATTAGAGGTCCACTCCCACTGCTCCCCTGGGTCGGCACTTGCTCAAGATTGTGCGGCTGATTGGGTCGGGTTTATGTGTGGCACATCTGATCAGACACTTGAGGTTGAATGTGAAGTCGCCCAGGATCAAGGTCTGCGCTGAAATAGATGCTCCCTTAGCCGCAGCGCTGTCACAACAGCCAATGCTGTGTGGTCAGAGAGGAGACGTGGGTGGAGGTGACCCTGAGGGAGTCGGAGGGTTGCTTGCCTCGCACGTGCTAAGTCGCAGCGATGGCTCCTGACAGTTGGGAATAATAGAAATGGTTTCCTTTGTGGACTTGAGCTCTACTGGTTCACTGAAATGAGTCTGTTTTGTGTGACACAGTCTGGTAGCACCTAAATCACACATACAAATCTTTACTGATGTAATGGCATCATTTTTTGACAACAAAATCATGTCAAATTCACCAGCCAAATCAAAATCACCAACACTTTGAAGACTGGATTCAAAGTCACACAGACAATCAAAGACTCTTATGAGAATACACTGATGTGTGCTTTCTAAAATATTTATCCATATTCTATACTCATTCCATACATCGTTACAGATTGTATGTTTTTTTTCTGTATTTCCAAATAATCATGCATATAATCATTGTACAGTTAAAATGATAAAATCAATATGAAAGTCTGAGGGCATCTTCCACCACATTTAAAACTAAACATTTGCATTGAAAAATATTTAATACATAAATATAAAAGTTCTACATCTAATAATGTCATTTTAATTTCAAGCTTAAACAAAACACACAATCACTGTCTAAGGCTGGATGATCGGGCCAAAAAGTTTATCATGAGTTTATCAAATTTAGTTCATAAAGATAAATATTGCAATAAGTATCAGATAATTGATGATTGATTGACAGAGAGTTGTATTGTAAGTTAATTGTGGTTTTAACTTCTACTATTACAATAGCACAGAGAAAGGACTTAAGAGCACGACTTCACACAGGTTGGATTAATACTTTAAGAACAAAAACTGGGTCATACACTAGAAACGACCACAAGGGGAAAGAGAAACCAGCAAATCATACACTCTGCCTCCAACTATGACAAGGGAGGGAGGGAGGGTTAACGAGACACTGGTGTGGCTAATTAGGGAGGGGCAGACAATCAGCACAGGTGTGGAAGACACAGGAGGGAAGTGGCCTGAAGTGAGCACAAAATAAAATGCACAAAAGCAGAAATCACAACTCCAGCTGTTACAGACTACAAAAAAACATTTTCACAACATTTTACAAATGAGGAAAAAAAACACTGGGCGCAATCATGTGTTATATCTCAAAGTGTATTTTTGCAACGCACACCCAAAGCAATTATCTATGTCGTTGCTAAATTAGAGCCTATCATTGACAAATCTAACATCAAGTGTGAGGAAAAGGCCTTGCAGCGTCTGTGCGGAGTCAGACTTTTCATTCACTTGCACTGAAGCTTGCGCTGTTATGTCTTTGTTGTTGACTGTAATCACAACACACCATAAACTGCCAGCCTGTTCTCTCGCTCCATCGTTCCCCTATTTCCAAGGCTCTTTCACAGCAAGGTCATGGAACTGCAACGCTAATTATCACCTGAGGCCACTGGTTCCTCCACAGGGACTAGTGAACCCCTCACCCAGCAGCTCGGCCTGTGCTATTAAGACCCTAAAGCGAGTGACTTTGTGCCGCCATGCGTACTCGACTCGTCGCACGTATGGGTCTGCATACGTGACAATTGTTCATAGGTTTCTAGCTTGTGTTCGTGTGTGTGTGTGTGTGTGTGTGTGTGTGTGTGTGTGTGTGTGTGTGTGTGGACGATCCCTCTCAGATCGTCATGGCGCGGAGCGTGTCTTTAAATCCTGGTGGATTCCTCCCGCTTGAGTTCTGTGAAATGAGACAATAAGAGAGGCCAGTCGACATCCAATTTGAAGACTAATTAGGTTATCCAGAGGGTATGCACTGCATTAATGGATTAATACATGCTCTATATGAGATGATGAACAATGAGTCTCATTTAGCGTGTGACCTATGAGTGAGTGACAATACAGTGTTATGCGTGTCGGGAAAAATGTTCCGTTGAAAGTGCACAACTCAGCTCAAAAAGTCTAAACTGGTGTGATTGACAGTTCTTCACACTGCCGCGTGTTTGCTGACACAGAGTTGATTTCCGAGATGAAAAAAAAAAACTGAGAAATGCACACGGGATGAAATAATCCCAAAAAAAACACCTGTCTGCCTGATTTGTCTTTTCTGACCTGCGCTCGTGCAGACGTTTCAAGGTTAAGAGAAGGTGAGAAGTTCAGGGAAGCTGTAATGTGATGGCTGATTTGAATTAGCGACACGCTGGGTGAAGTTTTTTTCCAGTGAATGTGTGAAGTGTTAATTGAGGAGCCACATGGTGGTGGCGGGAGGGTGGGGAGGATGACACCATAAATGTTATCCTCGTGCAGCTTACCCCTTAACCACCATCTCATCTCTGGAGGAGCAGCACAAGAGGGGGGATTGACTCCTGTGTCAACATACAGAGAGGGGTAGAGAGAACTGAGAGGGAGACGGGGGGGGGAGGGAAAAGGAAAAACCTTGAAGGTGCAGAATCGTTGTGGAAGAGGCGGTGAATCCTTTTCATGACCTTGTACACCCACTGGTCCTACCTAGAGCACAAACACTGACATGGCATCCAGAGGATATGGAAATCTGCCCGTGTCAGCCATTATCATTTATGGCAGCTCATGGATTTGATCATTCTAGTCAGCTGAAGCCCTGTGGAGATGCCGAAAAGCTTCAAATAGGGAGAAAGAGAAGGAATTAGTTGGGGAATAAAAAAGGAGAAGTGGGAGTGGGACGCCGATGACCTCATCCTATAACCTCCTCTGTTAAGCCATCAGTCTTTCTGACCCTTGTAATTAGCACACAAAGCACACGGATGGAAGGAGCTAGCTTCAATTGGTCCCTGTGAGACTCCGGTCTCAGCCTACAAATAAGATATTGCCGCATAGACAGTATTTTACTGAAAGCAGAGAATAGATTTGTCTCCTGGCAGACACAGCAAATATTTCATCCAGGGTTTGCCTGTGGCTTAGAGCCTTGTTTGTATTAGTGCGCCTAAAAGTTGTTGGGAGCTTACAGTACATGTGGGAATACTTTCACGATATCAATTACTTCACACACACACAGATACTTGCAGAAATTCACACACACTCACTCACACACTTACTGCAAGCAATGAGACAAGAAAAAGAAGAAACAGGTTGGCAGCATTTAGGCAAATGACATAGCAACTGACTCTTGCTTTCTCTAATTGGCTGAATCTGTACTAATTCTGCTCTATTATGGTGGGAAATGAGCGTGGTGCTGCAGTGAGGTCCCCTCCCCTCCCATGGGGAGCAGGCAGCTCCACACAGTATGGCACACCCATCTTTCCTGGTACCCCCCACCAGCAGACCCCAGGGAGTGAAGGCCAGTCGGGTGAAATAATTGAATAACTAACAGCAGATCACAATTTGGCTGACACCAGCTCATTGAATACACAGGAATGCTTAGACAGCGCCGGCTGGCAAATGGTGAACTGCACGGGCGCAGGCGGAGTACGGTGGTGGATTGTGAGGAGAGTGGAAGTATTACTTAGCCACCAGGGGGCGACTCCACTGGTTGCAAGAAGAGGTCTGTTTGAATTTAGGTCTATGATAAAAGAAGCCTGCAACTCTCTTGATTTACAACATCAGCAAACTCCACTTTCCTGTGGAGTTAATGGTGCCGATCTTTAATTTCAGCTCTTCTCCAATAGCAGAAATGTCAGCTTTGTAATTTAGAATATAATAGACGATCGACACCAGTGTCAATGACTAATACTTTCAATAGGTGCCTGGTTTGCAGGTGGATTTCAGGTTGCAGTCACGGTGTTGGTCATTTCACTCATTTTCAAATGGATCCATTTTTATATACAGTGTACGGTTGTACTTTCAATCTTAACTCCAGTAAAGAAGTAAGAACAGAGGATAAAGCAGTGCAAACTCACAAGGGATTGATTTACCACTATGCTGATTTATCCTTATCATGTGTCTTAATGACTTTAATGACTCATGGAAAATAATGAAAGCAACTTAAAAGCTTTGAGAATCAAAGACACACTTTTTGAGGTCAGGGAGTTGTTGTTTTTTTTTCTCTCTCTTTGGAGTAAAGTAAAAGCCTGTGGAGTCCACTTAGGCTGAGCCTGCAGCACTGCATCCCTGCTCTTTGTCTTTGTTCCTGTGAAAAGGACAGGAAGTGAGTGGAAGTGTGGAGGAACTAGTTTACTTATTCATCAGGTTTTCAAGTTCCAGCCGACGCAAAGTTTCACAGGGATGATAAATGGCATCTGAAGGCCTAGGTGGACGGGGAAGGGGAGGAGGTAAATAATGGAGCAGCCTGACAAACAAAGGAGGCTCCATGATGCATTGTCTGAATGTGAAACAAAGCCACAGGTGTGTGTGTGTGTGTGTGTGAGAGAGTGAGCATGTGCGCGCGCATGTGTGTGTGTGCGTGCATCTGAGGAGGCACTGAAAACTTTCCTTGTCTCTCAATCGCTGCCAGAACCCAGCGCCCATGGATGGAGGAATGTTTACGGCAGCTTTTTGAAGTGAACCTTGCAGATCCTGCACCTCTATGAAGTGATGGTGTGGACCAAGTCAGGCAGGGACAGAAAACGGAATAAATAAATATATAAATGTGGGAGCGTCCCTCCAGAGTGGAAATGTAACTCTAATGCAGCAGGAGGAGGTGGACAGAAAAGCTATTAAGGCTAAGCGAGGGCCTGGGGTCCACTCAAGTTTTACACTCCTACTCAGGGCTGCACTGTGTATCCCTGATACACACACACACACACAACCTCCTCTTCCAGCTTCGTTCCATCTGAACTCTTTCTCAGCGCTGAGCTGAGCAGACTCAAGGAAACGGTTCATTTAAATGTACATAATTTGCTCTCGAAGGCTCACTCTTGGTCTCACTGTTCCCCCGTGGTGCCGCTAGAGAAACAGCTCAGAGGAGTCAGACAGAGGGAAGAGATTTTATCATGTAAGAATTCACTGGACTGGGCAGAAACACTGGCTGCTTAAAAGCTGGTGAGAGCTTCAGGTACACTGGACATTTATTCCCTGGAGGCTTCCATGCCAACATGTGTTTTTATCTTCTTTGGCCACTAGATTCCTCCGTACAAGGCAGGCCTAAACACACTGGCCGGCTTTTACTTGTGTAAGGTGTGGACACTTCATTTAGTCAAGAACAGATACTGTGAAGCCAGGGTGAGTCATTTGTTTCAGTGAACACTGAAATCAAATTCACATGCAGAACAAAAAAGATGTCTGTTGCTCTTGCTGTGTTGTAATACATGCAGTGATTTAATTCAGACTTCAATTCAATTGTATTTGTATAGCGTCAAATCACAACATTCATTATCCCAAGGCTCCGTACATAGTGAGGCAAACACCTTCACAATATTATAGAAAGAAGAGAAACCCGGCAGTTCACACAAGGAGCAAACATGAGGCATCAGTGGAGAGAAAACAGGAAGGAGTCTCTGACAGCACCAGACTCAAAGATGTGCAGCCATCTGCCTAGACAGGTGGGGGTGAAATGGGGGACAGAGGTAGGTAAAGACAGAAGAAAGAGTGCTATAATGTCATTACATACAGGCAGCAGCAGAGATTGCTGATTAAAAAAAGTATACAGATATCATCGCTTTCATTGGCTAAATGGACTCAACACTAGAGAAGCATACACAGCTGAGGCAGAGGAATGACACCCGTTAAAAATGGAAAGGTTATCTTAATTATCTGACACACTGAGCAAACAGATGGCACACTGTAGGTGTGTGTAAGGCCCTGTTCAGACCTGGGATTATAGCACCCGTCCTCGGTGATTTGAACGCATGCAGACAGCCTTAAGTAGGACTCTTCACACCTGGCATTAGATGCGTCTCTTGTGACCGTACGAGAGTGGATGTGACGTCCCTGACCTTTATTTAAATCCACACTGAAGTCATGACTGTGTGCAAGAACAAAATTATAGTGTTTTTTTTTTTTTTTCTTTTAACAAGATTAACTGTAGAGATGTGTCTGCTGTTAATGTGTGTGTCCAGACATCAGTGTGGGTATATAACAGAGAGAGAGATAATGAGTTTTGATTAGTGTAAAAAAAAAACAGACCCTGAAACTGCTGCGGGTCAGATGATGACAGGCGAGGAGGCGCTCTCTAATACATCCTGAATGCAGACTGCATTCAAGCAGTTCAGTAACGTGGTCATAACCTTCAAATGCAGGATCCGAGGACACACTCGGGACTGTTCAGACCTCTACTTGATTGGATCACTCAGAACAGACGCTGAAACCTGGTCTAAGTCAGCTAATCAGCATTTTTCACGATCTATTTGAATGGTTTTCATTAGAAAGAAACACAAATAGCTGATTGCTTTTGTAGATTTAATGTCATTTTGATTGAATTTGGGTTGTGGGATTGCAGCCAACTGATACCCACCCATACAAATACAAAGAAATCAGTAGTTGGATATATTGTACACTACAGGGTGAGAGGCATGCAGCTCAGGATGAGAAGAGGAAGACAGGACAGACGGGGATTGGAAGATACTGGGAAGCATTTTGGCCTTTGTCAAAGTCAACACTTGACCTTCTGCGGATCGGGATATGATTGTGTTGACTATGTAGCACAGACGCTCGCCGGCGTTAGTGAAGGACGTCAGAATGTCAGTCATGTGTTTGCTCGCTTCAGTGTGTGAGGGTTTTCACAACCTCTGGATTTATACGGGCTCCGTCTGTACACTGAGCCTGACCTGCATTAGGCAGAGGGAGCAAGCGGAGCTTTGCACGTTTGTCTGGTCCCCGCGAACAAAGTAAACAAAGCATGCGAATCCTCATAATTGATTCCGTTTGAGCTCAGTCAACTCGCATTAAATAATGAGTAAACAACTCGGAGGATAAAAGACACGTCGTCAAATCCGGCAAAAGTGTGTCTGTGCTAAAAAGCAGAGATCAAATGAACAGACCCGGCACCAAATCACTGGTGTATTTGTTTGACTTAAAGCCCGAGAGGGTAAAAAAATAAATGTGCTGATACGTGAAAAGGTTCAAAAGTTAATGGTGCTGGTGTACACTGCTCACAACTTTGCAATAAAATACAAGTCAGGAAAATGCCCTCCTGTGTGCTGTCAAAATTCAGACTACTCTCCCCTGAGCAAAAAGATATATATATATATACATACAGTATATATATATATATATATATATATATCTATTTATGCTCTCTCACTCACTACAAATCGGTTTCCCATCGCTTGTTTGTGTGCCGTCATCGACAGGAGCTTTGTGACACGCTATGGCTGTGATAACTTGTGAATGTTGGTAATGTCTGTGCAGAGCTCTAAAAAGCCGTTTGATCTGTTTTCAGCATTTTTGAAGAAAGAGAAGAGGTCTGATGGGTGTCATGTTTATTTGAAACCTTTATGATTCCATATTCCAAATGCAAGGTTTTTAACTTTGAATTTTTTACAACCTCCTACCATAATTTTGTATTTGCAAAGGCGTGTAGGAGCCGCAGCACAAAGCTCGCCTTTAAAGTCAAAACTCCCGGGACTCACACGAGTCTAAACAGTTAGAAGAGAAAAGTTTTCAGCAGGATTATGAATGTTTATTTGTAAAAACAAAGAGGACAAATCACCAGACCGTATACAGTTGTACAACAGCCATGCTCCAATTAGCCACAGCATTAAAACTGTCAAGGTTGTGGCTTATTGGTATGTATAGAATATGCATTAAATACAAATGAGTATCTCATCAGTAGTAATAGTGATCAGTGTTAAGGGTCAAACAGTGTACAAGAGTAAAAGATTTCCAGCTAATTATTATGGATTACTTACCTCTGTTTGAAAACTTTAAGGTCCCTCCTCTGAGAGACAGGTCTGTTCTCTCTCTAAATGAGATGAATTATATTAATAATGTGCACATAATTGAACCAAAGTGTATCCACTGTTGCACCAGTGGAGGGAAAAGCCTCCCAGTAATGTAATGAACACATTCAACTCTTTTTGTAATGTGCATGTTCTTTTGTTTTTTTTAGCATGACAGGGAAACACAAGCAGATGCAAGACTCTTTAAATTGGATTTCTTCAAATCAAACAAAATCTTCATCATTTATTTCACTCACTCATCTTCTACCACTTTATCCTCCTGAGGGTTTTTTCAACAAGATTTCTGATCGTTTTAGCTTCTTAAATGTGAATATTTTCTGGTTTCTTTGCTCGATATAACAAATACGTCATTAAAATGGAATCATTTTCGTTTGTGGACAAAGCAAGACATTTGAGAACCTCATTATTTCCACTTTTGACAAACATTGATCAATATTTTTCTAAATTTTCTGACATTTTATGGACCAAACGATTACACGATTCATCAAGAAAATACTCGACAGATTAATCGATTATGAACATAACTGTTAGCTGCAGCTGTAGGTGACATAGGATGAAAGGCGGAGTACAGGGACACACAACCCTTTACTCTCACACTCACACTCACCGTCAATTGAGAGTGTTCAATTTGTCTAATCCTTAAATCTGCATGTTTTTTGGACTGTGGTAGGAAACCGGAGAACATGCAAACTCATTTAATTCACATAGATCATAAATACAGATACAGTCCCTTCAGACACCCAGATGACAAATATACACTAGCTTACATAACACTCTGTATTCACTATAATAATCCACTCTATCTACATTTGTTAGTGTAATATGGATCAAATGACTGAAATCTGGCTGAAACCCTAAAACTACGACACAATACCATGATGTGATTCAACTGCTGTGTAATATGCCATTCACATGCGAAAATGAAAGTGTCTGAGACGCATTCATGACACAAACAGATGGTCAAAATGTGTAAATGAGTCCAGTTGTTGTGGGCTCAGTTTTAATTAAAGCTGCAATAAGCAAATTAATATCGTTAGTGCTGCTCTCTCTCGCTCTCTCTCTTAGGTCCCGGTTTTACGACACCTGACGAGAGACGCTGACATCTGTCTTTAGCCTGAGATAACTTGTAAGAGCGAGCAGCACAGATGGCTTCCTCTGGCCATCTGCAGTTCCAAAGACAACGCTGATGTTTCACCCAGCTATTAATACAAACTGTTTGCTTGTCCTCTGCCATTAGTGCTGCTGCAATAGCATCCCTGCAATTTAGCTTTTGCACATTGTTTTGATAATGCAAAAAAAAAATGACTAAATGGACCAAAATAACCCAAATAGTTGAAAATTGTAGCTCATGTGGATGGAATATAATTGTGTTTATTCATCAGTGGGGTGAATGCATTGTTTGACTCATTCTTCGAGAAATTCACAAAAAAGGCCCCATTTTGTATTTTCACTTTCCCTGGACCTCTCAGAAGTGAGGCTTTCAAAACATGTCTTCATTTCATATCATACACAAGCGTAACATGAGTAACTTTGGGCAATCACATGGTTTTAGTTGACAATAGTAATTTTTCACATTTCCGTATAGTAATTAGTCAAGGCTTGTCCCCGCCTCCATGCAGGAACACAGTCAGCAGCTGCTGCTGCAAAGCCAAACAACACAAGTATACAGTATAGACGGTTACTTTGGCTGCAACGGAGTCCAATTCATCACTTAAAGAAAAAAGAACACTGAAAATATCATTTGCATTTTTATTTGCACTTCATTCTTTTTAGTTAATGCTGAATATAGAGGAAAAAAAAATGGTGTTCTTTGCTGCAGAATCTGCATTTATATCTTTGCATGATCACTTCAAGTTAACATGTTCATACACTGTGTAAATGTGTATGAGTTTAGATTAGACTGTTGAACTGCTGAACCTGGAAGTGTATTTTTACTTGGCACTGTGATGCCACAACGTGTTCTCGATGAATCTATTACTCGTTCGGTCCATAAAATGTCTGAAAACGTTGATCGGTGTTTTGTCCACAAACCAAAATGATGAAGGTTTAATGATTTCTTTGTTGTATGGAGCAAAGAAATCTCACAATATTTACATTTAAGAAGATAAAAAAGATGCATTTATTACCATAATAGTTTAGCGATTGATTTGGAAATCGATTAGTTGTTGAGTTCATGCGACTGTCAACTTTACATAAGTCTCAGGAACAAGTGTTTTTATAAATTGTTATTGTTTTGTGTCTTTTAACATTTATTATGGATCCTGAAGGGAAACTCTCATTCATTTCTCTGTGCTTCTGTTGTGTGTACAACAAAATGACAATAACTCCTATTTAATTTGATCAAAAAATTAGGATTGTACTAAACCTATAGCGGCGTAGAGTAGAACTGAGTGGAGTACAATTCTAATGTCCCACAGGGGCAATTTGTTTTCTACAGCTGTGCAAATACATACAGAACAACACAGCGCGGTGCTGTCAGACTCCAATGGCAACTGTGAATTGTCCTTTGCAAAGTAACTTCTTAACCAGGTGAAAACAAGAGGAAATGTCATTGGCAGAAATGTTATTGGTCTAATTATTCTGATCTAGTTATTGGACTAGAGGGTCGCTGGTTCAAGTCCCCACCAGGGCAAAAGGGCTGGGGTACCCCTGAGCAAGGTATCCAACCCCCACTCAGTGTGTCTGCCCACTGCTCCTAATTCTAGGATGGGTCAAATGCAGATAAATAATTTCCCTAAGGGGATTAATAAAGTATAAGATTTAGATTTAGATTTAATGAGAGACGCAGAATTTTTGGGAACTCGGCTCCACCAACTCGCGCCGTTTTCAGTGTCGCTTTGACTCACCTTGGTTGGATTACAGCAAGTTTTTCTTAAAAGGTTTTGCATGTCACTGCGGCCACTGGGTGGACATACTGGTGACCGACCATCAGGAACCACCACAGAGACCCCGCGTGTTCTCCGAGTGCTCTCTCTTTTCACCTCCTTCCATCTGCCCACTTCCCTCAGGTCGCTCTCTGAACGACTCATTGTCTTCCAGACAGTTATTGTAACAACTTAGTTTGGTGCCTCTGAGTCATTTCATTTCTAAATGATTACTGTCACCGACAGTCTAATTAAGATGTGTTATTGTCTGTGGAGTTGTTTTTTCTTTTTTCTTCTATTAATACAGAGAAGGGCAGATTTTCCAGCATCTTTTTATAGTCCATGTCTACATTCAGTCCGTCTAGAAAGCACATGCTCAATTAGCTGTTACAAATAATCTGGCCTTTTGGCTGAAACACTCTCATCGTTGCCAAACTTTGCCAGCTGTCATGGCAACGCGCGATTCCGCTGACATTTTGAGTCGGGTGTGTTTATCACCTCACGCCCTCCGTGCTATGTACACCTCTGACATTTTCGGAATGGGCGGAGCTGGCACTGTGTACACAAGCGGCTCTGCTTCAGGCTCAGTGTGTGTGTGTGTGTGTGTTGGCTAATGAACAATGTACTGTATGCTCATGTGTATGCATGTGTATGTAGATCGATGTGCCCGTTCCCCCTTTCCGGAGTCGCTCTCACACTTAAGCTGTCGCATCACATCTTAAAGCCAAGTGAGCAGTCGTACCGTGTTAGTTTTTTTTTCCTTCTTTCTATCTGTTTTAGAACCGCTATGAATAACTTAACCGCGTCTGAGTGATTCATCTTATCTAATAACGTGAGGGGAAAAAAAGAGCCATTGTATGAGTGTCTTTTCGCATGCATGTGTGCAGACCTTGTGCTTAAACTTCTCACTCAGTAATTGAAAACTGAATAGAACCGGGAAGTTGTGGGCTCATGGCTCATGGCCTAATTTGGCAGATGGCTCACTGAATCTCTCCGTGGAACCATTCCCTCAAGTGTGTGTGTGGAGTTCTGCTTGTATAACTCCTCCGAGACAAAGACTCCTCAAAGTGTCCTCTTAACGATTCAATTTTACATCAGGATCAGCACTGGAAGGTGGAAGTCGGATAACAGTTTGGGGTCTTGGTGTTGGTTTATTCTATTTTTCTTTTTCTTTACCTCTCCCCCCCCCCCCATGTGGTCTCCTTCACCTTGCAGGGGCTCATTAACTCCTCTGTTTACGTTTATTCCCAGGCAATCTACCAGGTTAATGTCTTCTCTTTAGGAGATGTCATCCCGAGCGTTTGCTGTTGTCTCTGGAGTTGGACATGTGTTCAGTGTCTGTGAATCCACCCAGTGGAACAGCAAAACTCGTCTATTAGCACTATTTGGAGTTTGCAGTTCGCTCACTCATGCAAGAATTAGTTTCTTTTGCACTATTTCAAAATGTTGTTTTGAGGGTTTGAGGGTTTCCTCTGTGTCTCTGTGGCCAGGAGTCCCCGTGGTCTCTCGACTGTCCTCCAATGAAAATAACAGCAATCTGGCACCTTGGGTGTAGTAGTAGCTTCAATGAGGATTCCTCCGGCAGTTTGCTCAGAGGTTAAAGCATCGTTCTTGGGTGTGACTGACGTTAGTCTTTGGCTGCCCTGGCCTTTTGTGCCTCGTTGAGTTGAAAAATACCGGTGCGCTAAAACGTAACTATGGGTCGTATTCAGGGGTCGTTCAAAACGACCTGTAGTTATGTTTCAGTTGGTTGGTTCCGTGGTTGTGCGTGATAACTTTACTGGAAAGCATCCAGAAAATACAGGAAAGTCGTTTTCTGGGGGGAAAAAAAAACAGCTACTACAGGCGATACAATATGGACAGGTTAGTGTGACCTATCCTGACTCTTGAAGAGTAGAACACTGAAAATATCTGCTGTTGAAACCGCTCTATTGCGCCAGGTTTATTCAAGACATGTTTGAACACTGCATACACCGGTCGCTAAAAAATAAAACAGTCTTTCAGTCACATCGTTCCAATCCAAATGTCAGTAATCACAGAATTTCACAGACACGGAAAACATCAAAAGCTGGCGGTGCCTGTGAGACTTGCGCGCAGTATATCCAGGTCGCAAAGATAAAGCAGGGCTTTTTCTTTGTACCTCTCTGGCAATAATGTAACTAACAAAACAGAAAATGATGGCTGGTTGCCAGCGGCAGCCAGGAAATGCATTGTATCAGTGACCTCACAACATCCTCACAAGTTTGCTGTTGAAGTACGAGAGAGAGAGAAAGAGACAGCGAGCGAGAGCACTGTGGAGTCTGAACATATGGCATTTGAAAAGAATGAATCATCGCTATAAACCTTTAAGTGGCACATTTTCATGTTCTACACACAATTCATTGTTATAGCACATGACAGAGAGAGATGAGACGAGACGAGACGAGACAAACTGTAGGTGAATGCTTAGTCATGGGCTTAAGCACGCCGCCGTGTCCAAATGTACTTGTCTGGCTTTTTTAACGTCATACTCTGTTTCTAAATGAATATTGGCTTGGAGTATAAAGTGTTAATAAACCAACCGGCCGATATACAATCATCAATAATGATGATGATAATAAGAAGGGGTCTTTGATGTGTCTCGTGTTTTTTATGTTGGTACAATAAACGTGCTCATACGAGTGCGTTCGTTTGTACGCCAAATTCTAAATGACAGACTTCCTGTTGAGTCGAGGCCCTGGTCCCATTGGACTCTTTTGTTCGTCTTGGCCTATAACATGTTCCCAACAAGTTTTGTCAAATTTAAAAAACATCCTCGTTTCACCGAGGACTATGACGACATCGCGTTTTCTCCAGAACTGACCTCCACACAAAATTTCCAGAGTTTTTATTTGTGCAATGACATGGATTAATAATAATCTGCAGGACAACACTTCTGTGCCCTAATGATAATAATAATAATAGTTGGAATAGAAATATAGCAACATTTCTTGAAATAAACAACATTCTAACTATTCAGTGTTGGGAAAGGTAAGGAACCTACTCCTTTTTTTTCTTTCCTTTTAAGATCCCAGGAAGGGACTATGTCACTGGGTGTCCTCACAACTATAGAAAAACAAAAGTGCGTGTGTTTGTGCGTATACACCTGTGCAGCTGCACACCTTTCACTTCAGTATGAAACCCCCATTTTCTTTAGTCAATCTGTTAATGACTGTAATTTCCCCTCGTGTTGTCCTCACATTCCGGGGACGGCGGTGTCGGCGGAGTCATTGTTGGGCCCCACAGACTCTCTCCTCCTTTCTCTCCTCCTTTCCCTCCTCCTTTCTCTCCTCCTCTCATCTGTGTCGTCTTTATTTAGTAGGAGTTCTGCGTTCATGAGCAGGTTGTGTGTGAGCGTCTCCCAGCGTGCCTCGCAGCAGCCAATGCCCCGCACTGACACGTGTCTGTACGTGTTAATCACGGATGTCTATTTCCCTCCCACTCCGGACTCCTCCAGACCTCCCATGGCTCTTGTTCTCCCTCTCTCTCTCTCTCTCTCTCTCTCCCTCCCTCCCTCTCTCCCTGAGTCTCCCTGCCCAGAACCAGGGCAGCACAGGTGACGGCATGACTCGCATGTAACACGACCGTCAGACTGAAGACGGCAAACCGAGCTAAAATAGTGGAGTTATTACTCAGAAGGAGCAGATTGCTCAAAGTCTTCAAAGAATCTGGTGACTTTTTTTCTTCTTCTTCTTTTTTTATTAGAAGTTTTGCACGATTACGTTATCTCCCTCAGACACTTTGTGGAGGTTTTTTTTCTGTGTTATTCACAATATCTCAATTTGCCAGCAGAAGATGACTACCTACTCTTGCTGCTCTGTATCTTATCTGCATCCTAATGTTTGAAATCTATCCTGTTTGGGTGGGAGTAAATGTGGAGGGTAATATCTCCTCTTTGACATCTGGCATCGGCAATTCTGAGCTTCTCCACCTCACTGCGGTTATTGCTGTAGGGCCTCGCCGCTCCGTCTGATGTCCGCTCACGCAAAAACACCGCCGAACACACCAGCATGTACTCGCACACAAAATACAAGGCTCGCCGCAATTGGAGTCATGTGGTGTGAGCGTACCACCTCCCACGATTTGAACCAATGGAGGGTCATGCTGTAGATGAAGAAAACATACTTGCATTGCTGCAACTTTCAAATGTACTTCACCATCCTGCACAGTATTTGACTGTACATTTACAGTCAATTACTGTGTGCATTTACGGTCAATTATAGTAAATTGTCACAGTAGTTAAAGTAAATGGCTGTAAATTGACAGCTGTTTTATTACATGTCAGTATTAAGCCATAAACCGTGCTGTAACTACACAGTTGTGCCATATATTACTTTGATGTAGCGGTTTCTATCAGCAGAAATACAGTTTAACTGTGTCTTCGCAGTATTTTCTTGTATAAATACGTAAAAAAAAAAAAAAAAAATTAAAAAAAAAGAATCACTGCCCTGTTTCCTGTTATAGTCATGCATAAAGTCATTTCACAACAAAACACAACAACGCATTATTATAATCTGAATAATCCCTCTTAAAGCCTGTGAAATTATAATGATGTCATTTAAAAACTGACAGTAATCGCGTGTAAAAATCCTGGGAATAAACAATGAATCATTTATAGCGCGTTGTAATCCGTGCGCTCGTTTTGTTATAGTTTGAACGTGAAGCTTTTACATTTCTTATTTGCATGAAATATTAAGTTGTGGATGTTGTTGTTTAATCCACTAAATAAAAAGAAAACACTTCTCAATTGCATGTCCTCATTCTGCACAAACATTAGCACATTTGGCAGCTGTTTGCCGACAAATTTGTTTGTTTTTTTTTGTCTTGGCTACATAATTGAATACCATTAATGCAGTGAGTGCTGCCTTGTAGCTAAGAAATGGTTTGATCTTTGTTTAAAGTGTGTCAGCTTTTTAGCCCTATTAGGAGTTTGTTCTTCTTTTGGGGTTGTGCGCAAAACACTCGGAAGACAGCACTTTAAAAGGTCACTAATGCACTCTGCTTGCTGAAGGGGGGTGAGAAAAAAAAAAAAAGGCATGTTGGATGTTTGTTTGTTCCGTTTTATCTCTCTTTATAGTGAGTTCTCTGGAGATGTGGCTATACAACATGTGAGGATACTGTGTTATTTCCTCTGTGGAGGAGGAGGAGGAGGAGGAGGAGGAGGAGTAGTGATAAACATTTAGCGCCCAGCATCCTGTCTGCAGTGTAAAAGTGTCGGCACAGGCTGTGGTTAGAAGAAAAATAAGAGGACAGAGGATGTTGTGAGTCAAAGTCAGAAACATGAAGGAGGGTCTTAAATGTCGTGTCGTTGTAGCCCGGAATATGTCGATTGTGTTTAGTGGAGCAGCAGAGTGGGATCACGGGCGTCGCACTGACCGAGGGTGGGCCTGCAGATAACAGCCTGGACAGCTCAGCTCGGTGCTACCGCCGCGTGACTGCAGAGCGCACCTGGACTGGCAGCTCCAGACCACGCAGGGGAAAAACTGGGAAAGGCTTCCTCCTCAGCCGCGACCCAAACTGACAAAAGGAATCATGTGCAGTGGTCAGCGCATGCACAGCCGGGGCTGACAGCGGGAATGTGTGACTGCACTATCACACAGAGGTTCCCGCGTGTGTGTGTGTGTGTGTGTGTGCAGGAGAACCTCAGCTGTCCTGCTTTCCTAACCTTTGTGTTTGTCATACCGGGTTAAAGGCAAGACACAGGGAGGAGAAAATAAGTAAAAAATGAAGAAAGAAAGAAAAACACTTGAAGAAGTTGAAGTTAGCAGGGCAAGATCTGGCCAAATTTTCACCAAAAGTGATGGTAATGTTTTATCCACCATGTCCGCTGTTGTTGGGTGCACCGACGACTTCATAGATGCCGTTTTATTTGTGCTACAGAGTCTGACCAGTGACTGCACACTCTAGGCTCTAGATCTGGAAGTACATTACCCATTATCTCCACTGATGTTTCAGGAAGTCCAGCAACAATATTAAGTGTCACATCATAATATATGATTTGGAGCAAAGGAGTGTTAGAAATAAGAAAAAGATTTAAGTATATAAGTGTTAATGAGCTACACAGCCCATAAACCAATCTGATTCCTTTTCAACAGCAACTTCCAGCTTCTTCTTAAATGTACTCCTGTTATAGTGTTGCAGTGCATTATAGTTTGTAGTTTGTGAATGATCGAAATAACCCATAGCCAACATTATTTTCAAAGTTATAGGATTGTGACCTGATTGTTACACAATCTCAGAGTTTGTAGTGAGTTGACCTTGGATTTTTGCAAGAATATGGCTTATTTTCAGAAAGGAAAATACATTTTTTCATCTATTGCTGGTAGATTTTAGGAACATACTGTACATCATGCATTCAATACATTATCCCATTAGTAGCCTGTCGTGTACTTTTTTTTTCTGTTTGGAGATAACAGCGGTGACATGGCATTTTTTTACCCCGTGTGTCAGATGAGCAAACACTCGTCATCCGCCAGACGCACGCTGAGGTAAAGACCTGGAGACGCTGCTGCACAGGACCTGCAGTGCAGTGAGCTGTGTAAACAGACGTCAGGTCAGCTAGAATACTGCAAATAAACAAGTGACGAGTGACACACTCGTGTAGTCATTTTCTGAATGAAACTGTACATCAGATCATTCTAAACCGCTTTGAAATCCATCATAAATGCTTTATAGTCATTTCCCCCCAATGTGTTCTGTTGGGAAAGTTTTATTACATGTGTAATAATGACTGTGCTGCACAGGCGTGTCATATTCTGTAAAAAACTAAATCTGTCAAATTTTACATGACTAGGACAGTGACAGTCTGATATGCATCTCCTCTCATGAGTTGTGTTTATTTTGGTCCGTGGTGGTGTTGTTGTTTTAGTTTCAGAAAACCACTGCACACTTTAACTGATCCTCTCCATATATCCGCAGGTATGACTCATCTGAGTTTCTGAATTTCCATTTTTACAGCTTTTTGCGACTAACTTTGTTGCTTCCTTTTGCAAAGCCAAATGAAACACGATATTCCCTTCTTTCACCACCTTTTTAAACACTTTTAAGTCAAACTAAATCAGGCCTTGTGTCAAACGCTAAAACACGCGGCTGGCGGACGCTTCAGTCCCAATCTTTCTTGATAACGTCTTCAAAATCACCCCAGAAATCATGTTCCAGCCATAAAACAGGACGTGTTCATTCCCATTCCCCCTATAGTGTGCATGTGGTTAGGTTTTTATAGCTTGGAGGGCGATGAACAGAATGATGCACATAGGGAAGTGTGCCTCCCTTAACGGCAAAGTAGTGCGGCCCAGCAAAGCAAACCATTGTCACATCCCATTCCTGCAAGGCCTGAAGAATGTCCAATCCTTGACACTTGTCCAATCCAAGCTATCTCAAGTTCTCTCCTCCAGCTTCACAATGGCTAATCTCTCCTGACACCTCACACAGCCACGACAGAGAACCACTCTACCCTGAAAACAATCCAGCCCTGCTCTCTACCCACCCCAAATCAGCAGCAGCAGCAGCAGCAGCAGCAGCAGCAGCAGCAGCAGCAGCAGCAGCAGCCCCCCTCTTCTTCTGTCTGCCCGTCTTCCTTCTATTTCTCTTTACCCTCCCCTCCCAAGCTATTCCTTCGCCATTACTTTTCTCTGTGGCCTACTCTTTCTCTCATGTCTCCATCTGTCTTTGTCAAACCATATTCCGCTCCTCTTCTATTTCGCTCAATCTCTCTACCCCTCCCCCCCCCCCCCCCCCCCCTCGTCTTTTCTCCTCCACCCGTCCTCGCTGGGTATATCACGCCTCTGTTGATGAGAATCTGTAAAAGAGACACTATGATTGCAGGGTGAGGAATAGCCTGCATTTCCTTAAGGACTCATCGGCATTCTGAAAGTGCATTTTACTCGACTGGGAGGATGTTGCCTAAGTCGGAGCGTCTTATCTCTGAGCGCACCTTTACAGACGGAGAGATGCTCCACAGGATCACTTTAGGTGCGAGTAGAAACACAGGCATCTTCCCGTAGAGACTCATTCACCCTAAAAATATTTAACTTTTTTAGAGCAAAGTAGAAATGAGGGACTGGCCATGGGGGATCTTGTTTTAATGTTTGTGCTGACAGCCCATTGTTAAAATTTATAGTTTAAACAGAGCAAGGAACACACACACACACACACACACACACATTTACAGCCATATTTACACTGTGGTTAGTAAAGGGCGCTTTCACACCAGGATCGTCCGCGGGACTTGGTTCGATTTGGGCAGGGAAAGTAGACCAAACGTCCTGGACAACCTCACACAGTTAAAACAGGTGGTTGTTTGGGGTGGGATTGCCCAAATACGAGCACTGGCCATGAAGAAAAGAAAGCATGAGGAAGAGGAGACCCTGGCTCGTGGATTGGCCAGGACGGAAAAACGGAAATCCATCCCCTTCAGTCTGGTTGTTCACCACAAAAACAAACAATGGAGCAACACCAAACTTATGCAGTTTTTTTTGTTTCTACTTTGGTTTGGTGTCCAAACTTAATTGGTGCATAGTCCGTTTCCATTTCCCACTAAAAATGAACTGCACCCATGTTTTTGCACACTATCCGAGGAAAGCGAACTCTCCAGTGTGAAAGCGCTCCTAAATCTCACAGAGACTTAATGAGACTTTCCTTATTATCCCTGACTGGGATTCAAGAATTGAGACAAGCCATTCAAAAAAATCCCATTTATTATTTAAATGTATTCAACAATTCCAAAAGATAAGATAGACAAACATGTCATAGATTTTTCATTTACAAGCTGTTTGTTTCTTCTCATCATATCTATATATATGTTCTCCTCCCCGCCCCACAGAGCACAATCTCATTGGCTGCTGAGTAAAATATCTGTCATTGGCTGTAGCACAGAAGAACTCGGAAAAAAAAGAACAATGTAGCTATGGCACGGCACATGCTAGAATGCAAACGCTCACTGGTATGCACGGACACACACACACACACACACACTCCCACGCGCAAACAGGCACGCACCACACACTCACAGAGACACACACACACACACAAACGTGCAGTCATAATAGGCCGAGTCAATCACCCAATCAGTTTCATTCTCAAGCAAGCTGTCAGGCCGCCACGTTGAGTAAATATTACCATAATTCCAGTGTGTCAGTGAATATGCAGCTAATGAATGGACGACATCCAGTGACGCTCGGAGACACTGAAACAGAGAAATTGCCCACTCACTGTTTCTGTGCCCGAACAAACCCCCCCCCCCCCCCCACCTCTCTACCTCCCCGCTGTCTCGCTTACGTGCGGCTCTTGATCTCTCTGTCTTTGTGACTTCCTTCAGAAGCCACATCCCTTTTTTTTTTTTTTTGCCGCACCACAAAAGAAGAAGAAGAAGAAGAAGGCTTGAAGGTCGGCACAGCGAGGAGGAAGAAAGAAGGGGCGACGCATGACCACGGAATCTGAACTCACGTGTTGCTTCATCTCATGGCGGCTTGTGCCGAGTCGAGCCTCTTACACGAGTAAACCTCAAAGAGTCGACTTGAATTCTACTTTTGATCCAAACGGCAGCAGAACACTGGTGTGTTTGTGAGAGTTTATTCTCTGTAATGAAAGGCTTCGGTTTTCAGATACATTAGAAGGTACAGTGCATGATATATTGTTATTCCCCACATGAACAATGTATATATAATTACCTTGCTATAACCAGTGATGAGGACAAACACCCGCCGCCATGAAAGGCCGACTTGAATTGTGATTCTGAAGATTTCCGAGCTGCATCACAAGTAACGTCTCACAAATCCATTCTCTCACTCACACAGGATATCTTCACACTGGACAAATATATTCTTTTTTCTTTTCTTTTTTTTTGTGTCGAGTATTATGCAGGTCTACCAAATAAAAACACAATCTAAGGAGAGTTACACAGAACAACACTACAAGTTTCAGTCAGTGGAGTCCGCTGACCGTACAGCTGACCGTCGCCACTGTGGAAAGAAGAGGTAAGACCATCCACATTCGCTGGGTTTTTCGTTTTTCGTCGTTGGTGTTTCTGTGCGATGGAGCAGGGGCTGAAGAGGAGAGACACTGAGAGGAAGGAGGTTTCCGACGCGTCGGCGTTACGTCTAGGAGTGCAGAAAATCCAGCCCGCTTCCTCCCCACGCCGCCCACCTGGCCCTTCCCAGTGTGCCCTCGGGGGAGCTTTGCATCCAGACTTGGCTACAGAGTCTGGGTGTCTTGGCTGATGGATACGAAGCAGAGGTGTTCGTGATGATGGAGAGAATTAGGAAAACTAGAAAGGATTCCGGCTGTTAACACACATACACACCCCTCCCCCCCCCACCCTCATCGTACAACTCCTTCTCTCAATCCCTTCCTGTCTGACCGTCTCTGCGTCTGTCTGTGTCTCAGTCTGCGTAGAGGATGAAGCCAGAGAAGGTGCTATACTTGTTGTTGTTGCCTCCATGGGCTTTGCCTCCGTCCAGTTTGATGTAAACCTCGTCGCCCGCGTCCAGATGGAGGATGACGCTGTTGGAGGCGTAGTCGTAGTTCTGGTCAGCGTCTTGGGCGATGGCGCTGGCACGGACCTGGGAGACAAACATGGAGGAGAAAAGGGTGGGCTCGTTAGATATGATGCATGTCAGGACTTTAGATCCACTCCTTTAGGAGGAGGAACTGGTTGCCATTGCCACAGAGTACTTACACATTCACAGCAGATGCTGCAGCGGCTGTTTCAAGCCTCTGTCTTAGTGAAAAGTATTTAGATCTTGGAAGCATTAACATAATCTCCCTAACTACGGCTGCAAAATCCTGTACACTTAAATACAGCATGATAATATTTAATTAAGGAACGATACCTGCATAAAATGCACATAATAATAACTCCAGTTTATTGTAACATGTCGGGTCTTGAAGCACAAACTGTCTCAATCTTATTTATTCATGAATGAATTAACTACAAGTTCCATTCATATAGTATCATTAAATATAAAAGTCCACGTCTTCATGCTCCTGTTACTGGCAGCATGTTATTATTATCTAATAATAATAAAGTGCAGGACTTTGAGTTCAAAAACACTCACAAAACTAATACATTGAATAATAATTGAAGCGTAATTATCAGATTTCCAGTGTTACACCAAAAGTCACTTCTTCCATCAAACCAGTAAAAGAAATTGAATCTTTATTTTTTTTAAATTCCTTTGAGATGTTCTGTAAATTGATTGTCGAGCAAAACACAACATTTTATTAGATCTTGGGAGAAGTAATAAAAATATAAAGTCACAGGAGCATCATGCCAGTGAGGTAACGCCCCACATAAAAACATCTCTTCTTAAAACAACAACATTTACACCAGTGGTCCATACACTACCTCACACATTATATTGATATTAAATCAGCGATCAGGAGGCTCAGTCAAACTGCAGGCCTGTTTCTGTCAAGCAGATTTATGGTTTCAATCTCGCCAAAGGTCTTTTCATAGAAGACCTAACATTTAGCCTCGGAGCGTTAGGTCCACGGAAAGAAGAAAGTTTCAGAAAGTTGACTGCAGACGCTCCAGGGGCTCTTTACTGAGAAACACACTGAGGAAAAACATCAAGGTCAACTGCTGAATAGGAGCAGAAATATTTGAGTGAGGTTTTGCAAAGCATGACGACAATCACTGGAATGAGTTTTTATGATTAAAAGAGGCGAAAAACACCTTTGCCTGGCCGTGTGTGTGTGTGTGTGTGTGTGTGTGTGTGATGTTTGCCATTCTGGCTGCAGGTTATTTGGAGCAGTTTCTAAATAACCTGTCTTGACTAATTAAGACCTCCTCTCTCCCTCTCCCTCTCACTCTCCCTCTCACTCTCCCTCTCTCTCTCTCCCCCGCTCTCTCTCTTCCTCTCTGTCTCTCTCTGGGGAGGAAAGAGTAGCTGCAGTGCCAAATGCCAAATGAAACAATAGATGTGTTTTTTAATGCATGTGTGTGTGGCAGAGACCGGTACAGTGAGAATGACCTTGCAACGTTACATACAAAGTTTCTACAGCTGTAAACTTAACTTTGGGCGGCGAACAATAAAAAGTGACACTCTGGATGTGGACAGATTCAGTTTGTGTCTCGTCTTGTGTCCCAAAAGGCACAATTGACCCTCTGTTAAGTCACGCCCCCCCTTAGTTACTGTTTTTATTAAATATTGTCAAATTGTGAGCGGTGTAAACTTTGTTGACGAAAAACAAGACGGAAAACGTAAACAAAAAAAACTATGACCAAATCTACTGACACTTCTGCCAATGAATAAAAACTAGAAACTGACCGAGGTATGAAGGTCATTCCTCGGTCAGCAAGGAGGACACACGCGAGGAAAGTGGCATAAATGACGGCGTTCGGAAGAAAGAGAGTTATTGATGTGCTGAAGATAATAAGTCCAAATGTAACGTTTCTCTGTCAAAACAGTTGTAAATTCAAACCTTAATAATAACATAGAAATAGATGATAGAGATATATCTGAATAATACAAACAAACCCATCGGATGTCAGTCGACTAAACCAACTAAATCTACTGTACCCTGTGTTACACTGTTACAAATGCCCCAGGCACAACATTTAACCAAAACAACTTAATAGTCAACGACCCAATCACTCGGTAACGTCAAAAATGCCACTTTTGCGTTGGAATGAAAGGATCTTATCTGTCACTACCCGACCCATATCAGAAACACAATCTGTTCTACACATGCTATAAAGTCCTGTTTTACCACAGCTGTGGTTTCCACCTGCCATAAAACAAAAGATGAAACCCTTATTCTAACCCTAACCCCTAATATTTACTTCATTTATGAGAACTAAACTAGAACTAGAACCATGGTGCGAACTACGGGGGAGCCTGGGGGGGTCTCAGCCCCCCTCAATGACACATGAGCTCCCCTGGAAACATGATTTGTGAGATTTTGATGGGGGTCTCTAAAATATTAGCAAAATATTAATTTGATTCAGATTTGATGCCTGGAGGTTGAATATATGATGATAAGTAGATGTACAGGCTTGTAATAATGGATGTGTTGAGTTGAGTAGGTACTTTTTTTGTAGTGGAGATGTAACCTAATCTCTGTCATGCCGTGCCGAGGCGAGTAGAGCCGGTGGAAATACGCCACAAGTCGCAAACTACCACCAAAACTGAATATAACATGATTTCATTTGTTCCGACAGGAAGTAACCACACTTTGCACATGTATAGAACAAATGTCAGGTGTCAGATATACATCAGGTATAAGATAAGAGAACTTTATTAATCCCGAAGGAAATCCTTTTTTCCAGGTTGCTCCAAAATTGCATACAAAAAAATTGATAACAATATAAGATCGCATGCATCAAAAGTGAAGTGTCAAAAGAGTGGTGCAAATGGAATGGCATGATGTAATAATAAATATATAATAAATAATACAAAGATTGCACATAATAAAGCCAATAATATTGAAATACAAAAAATAAATATTGCACATGAAATTGTGAGTTATTGCACATGGTAATGAACTGATATTGATCTCAGTCTAAAAATAAACATGTTAGCTTTCCTTCCTGCAGACGGACAGGTAAGAAAGACTTCTGTGGCGTTCAGTGTTGCTCTTTGATAGTCTCAGTCTATGGATGAAGGTATGCAGTTTAATGTATAAAGAAAAGAAATATATACAGTCATTTATGTTGTGTCTGGCTCTGAAATGTACTCCTGTAAAAACCTTTTGTATACAGTGTATATATGTATGCACGCACACATTATATATACACTGTATACTATATGAGTAAATCTGTCCCAGTTTGGCCTGAATGATTTGTGATTGCTTCAGAGCAACACAAATAAAGTCATAATCCAGAGTAAGAAACAATCAAAGTAAGACATTATAATCAGACTACGCTCTCTTACTTATCTCAAACATGATGATCAAAATAATAAGATTAATGATCACGTAATAATTTGTGTCACTGTAAAGTAAAGGCGCTGATTATGAGGTTAAATCATCATTCATACGATGATCAGTGGATAATAACGCTGCCATTTTTGATGCCACAGGTTTCAAATTATACGTCAGGACAAAACTAATATTGAAAGCAATCAAATACCAAGATAATAATTTTGCCTTGAGATGGAAGATAAAGTACTGTGCAGCCTTTAATGCAGCTACTGGTTAAATCAGCCACAAACAAGAGGCACAATTTACAGCCAAAATTGACATAAATAATGAGTTGTTTTTTTAGCATTAGGAATATTCTTATGTTCTTTCAGTAAAGTCTTTACTCTCAGTTCATCCTCTGCTGATGTTCAACAACTTGCTGCTGGCAACATGCAGTTGTGTGGAGGATGTGCAGAGGATGTGCAGCGTTTTATTTATTAATTTATCTATTTTAAAGCAACACAAATGTACAGCTTTTCACCAGCTACTAATCTCACAGATTGAGTTGCTGTTGAGAAATGAGTGACTGGTCGGGGGTTGTTTTCATTTCGTCTATAAGAGGATCGCATGTTTCCGAGCATTAAAAGCCTCGAGAGAATCTCTCATAGAAAGAGGTGAAAACACAGTTTTCTTTTCGTTAAAAAAAAAAGCATTTAAGTGGTAATGTGGACAAATATGTGACACCTTTGATGATCCTGTGTGAACCATGGCCATGAACCTTTGTGCTGCTGTGTGTTTGTCACGGGTGAATTATACAACATGTGTACTGTAGGCAGGACTGCATTTCTGCTACTATTCACTACAAAGTAAAAATTGTCAGTGATGCCACTGTGTTTATCTTGGACTCATTATATTACATTAGAGTATAGTAATGGCACAGCAATGGGGAAGTAATGTGCTCATACTTGTAGTCTTATTTTCAGCTGCTACTGATTGATAATTGGTAGTTTGTACCGAAACTTTCCGATCCTTTAACTCAAAATACATTTATTTGCGTTGTTACTGTGAATTAGTTTATTATACAAAGTCTTTAAACCATCGAAATCCAACACGTGTGTTCCGAGCTCAGTCAAAAGCTGTTTGCTTTCCCCAAAAATGAGCAACGCCTGTCGTCACTGACACAAACTGAAATACAAATATAATAAAATAACCACGTGTGTGAAGGAATCACAACCACAGTACCCTATAGTAATTCTCAGTATAAAGCTGTTACCTGCATTTTATGTTATGGAAATAACACAGTATTACTGTGATTACTGTGTTATTTCCACACTATCACCATTGATAATACCAAGCTGGAAACTTTATTCGTTGGTTTTACATAATATTACAAAATGCTGACCATACAAATACAATGACGCAAAGTGTAATTGTTGATTTTTGACACTCCATGTGCTTCATATGAGACAATGAGACAATCTCTCATCTTTGGCACATTAATCATCCAACTACCTCATATTATTCTATTCTATTATTTCTTTATCTTTGTGGGTTTATTCGCAGTATATATAGTTGTTGACAGCGTGGCCCACATCTCCCTAAGGCTGGAAACAAAATCTAGAGCAGGTGACGAAATGATCTTCTCCCGCACGTTTATATCAAGCTGAAATTGATCAGTAATGACAAAAATATCTTTGCCTTCCGTGATTTTAACACGCCTGAAAGATGTCAATCTACAATAAATCCAGAATTTCACCCTAAAGACTCATTTTTATTACTTGCTGCTCACTTCTACTTCAAAAACTGCACAAAAATAATTTTTAGAGGCCAACGTTTTCCTTGCAAACTGCCAGACTCTTAATTCTCCGAACAGTCTTTCAAACAGTGAAGCTCTGTTGTTTTTTTCGGTTCAGCCTCAGCATACGGCATTGAATTATAGAGCACACAGGAGCAAGGCTTAAGATATTTTTAACAACTTCATTGTCTCTGAATATAAAAAAAACACACTAAATTTATTGATTGACACAAACTAAATGAAACAGTGAGTTCATCCAAAGAGGATTTAAATGAAGAGCGGGCAGAACGGGACAGTTTTTCACCGTCTATGGCAACACCTGGTCTGGTGTGGTTTCAAAAAGAGAGAATTTAAAACACAACATGGACAGTAGCAGTCGCACTGGATATGATGAAATAAAAATAATGAAATTCAGAGGAGAGGCTTTAATGTGCACGGATAATATATGCAGTATTGTACTTTCTTTTTTTTGGGGGGGGGAGGGTTGTTTATCCTCCTGATTAAATCTAGCACAGCTCATATCGATGTGCAAACAAAACCTCCTGTTCTGATTCCGCGGTGCTCGTGTCCAGTGCATATTAATATGATATGATGTGCCACGAGTGTGCAAAGTCAACAACGTCTTATTAGACGCTTACTGCTTTTGGAGCGGCGGCGGCGGGGGTGGTGTGGGTGGTGGGGGTGGTGGGGGTGTTGGGGGTGGTGTCAAGAGGATTTGTCAGTCGGGATTTTAATGAAACTTTAACTAAATATTTGCTTGGCAGGTGTTCACACATAGCCTGGGAACCACTGGAGGATGTGTAATATATCTTAAATTATAACCTTCATTATTCATTAAGGAGATCATTTTAAGACTTCTGCAAGAGCATTTTATTTTATGTTTGGTTTTTTGCAGTGTAGAGGGGCAGATACAATTATAAATAACATTTTTACTTGAGTGGAGAAAGTACACTTCCACTGAAATCTGTCTACTTCTTCTTTTGTTTTGCTTCTTTATTCAAATGGAGGTTTTTTTGTGTGTAGGCCTCTATCTTTTGTTTTCAGTCAACACATGAATAAAATCCCTCACTCTTTTCGAAAATAATGAAGAAGGAGCAACTCTTGGACTCGTTGTTATTGTATATTTCTTTCTTTGTTTGTTTCGCGCACACACAGGCAACTTGTTAGGGATATGAGGGAAAGGTTCAAACGCGGGATACGGCAGATTCATCGTGAAGGGACGAGCAGGACAAACAGCCAACTGGCAGTGCGTGACCTTGATGTGGAATATCGAGAGCAACTTTGACAAGACAAACAAAGCATGAGGCGGCAAGCGCCGGCGCCAGCGATGGTAAATGAGGTGTCGGGCGATGTTGTCTTCCTTGTGGCTGCTCGTGCGTGTGTGCCTCCGTCATTTCGTCAACGTGATGACTTTGATTGAATAAAATTTCCGCGTGGAGACACGGGGAAAACTCACAGGCCGGCGCTTTGGACCTAATAG
Source organism: Solea solea (assembly GCF_958295425.1). Taxonomy (NCBI): domain Eukaryota; kingdom Metazoa; phylum Chordata; class Actinopteri; order Pleuronectiformes; family Soleidae; genus Solea; species Solea solea. The sequence goes on along the minus strand of NC_081149.1, from coordinate 9,224,680 downwards.
ATAGATGTTGTGTGCCTGGAAACGTGAAGTGTGGATTATCTTAACGCGTGCACTGTTTAAGTGTGAACTACGCATGTGACAGTTATCAATTATGATGGTGTTTATTGGAGGAGGCTGCTCCAAAGTGGGCACATGTATAAAAAAAGAACAGGCTGTGATTGCTGCTTGGTCTTATGGGATTTCTGTTACGATCAACAATTTCCATTATAAGATGTTTGCATCTCATTTGGCATCTGTAGTGTGCGGCATTACTGTACGCTTGGCTGCACTCCTTTCATTATGAACCATTAAAGTGAACTGTTTATGGAAATGGTGACAATGGGAGGCCTTATGTTTGTGTGTGTGTGTGTGTGGAGCAGGAGGAGCTTGTGAAGTCTCTCTGGGACGGGGCTTTGTCACACACAGTGACAAGGACATGTCTCGTGGGCGTCTCTGACAGGGATTTGTCGACTTGATTGTTGAGCCTCCATTTTGGATCGACGAGTCCATCGGTCCTGTTTAAATCAAAGTGTACCGCTGTCTAATTGTGTTTGAACATTCCGGCCGTGAACTGCATGCGTAATCGCAGCTTAGATGGCTTTGCCACTGCTACTGAGTCCAACACACATACAATCTCACAATCTCAGGCACCTGACAGGGCGCCATACACACATACATCCATATGCAGTTTTTTTTTAGTTTTCTGTTCCACACACGCATACATATGGGAGCACGTTTTGTTGAAATAATGAGGACAAGAAACTATGATGGGCTGCGGGGAGAGTTGTGGAATCAGAAAGCGGCGGGTCTCCTGCGTGTGTTACAGGTTTATTTGTTGAAGGAATCTAAGTGAAACCATAAGTGGAATGAAATGGTAACAGGAGATTTGCCATCTGTTGGATGAGAGCAGAGAAGAGGCTTCCTGGATGAAATCCGCCAGCTGTTCTCTTTGTACCTGCTTTGCTCGGCCTGCTTTTCAAGCGGAATGACTTTTCCTGCACAAGCCTTTTAAATGGTAATGAAAGTGCTTATGTTCACGCAAGAGGTGAGTCCGGTGTGGGACTGCCCTTCATTAGTACCAATAAGGTTACAATTAAAATGATAGACCCAATATGAGGGTCCTATTTCCTGCAATATGATTATTGATAGCCTGATATCAAGTATTGATATTTTCCTTGAAATAACATGGTAGTTTTCCACCAACTTAGACAGATATTGCGATGAATATGATATATAATACTATATAATTTTTCTTACTACTGCATTTTGAGAACTATATCTCTTTTTAAAGCACACTGTGTTGCCACGTTGTACTTTAAGGCTTGACGATGATATCATCGTTATTGTGCGCTCCATCCTGTTGGTCCTTGAATGCGTACTGTGCGTGTGCGACTGATACCTCATCTAAATATTACTAAACTGAAGTAAGTATATATATATATATATATATATGTATATATATATATATATATATATATATATGTATATATATATATATATATATATATATATATATATGTGTGCATAAATGTGTATATATATACATATTTGTATATGTAAATAAAAAAATAAAATAGGCCTCAACTTTGACCTGCAATTCAGTGGCATGTGACTCATCAGAGTCCGTTAATGAGTGCGGCACATGGCACCGTCTGCCTCTACAGTGTCGAGAACAATCACAAACGCTACAATCACCACTCACAGCGTTGTCTTACAGAGAGACTTGCACTGCAAAAAATGTCCAACTATTTTGTACCTCCGTGCTGTGCTTCCTAGTTACCCTCAGGCACTTAGATTTCCCATTTTCTTGAATAAAAAAAAAGAAAGAAAAAAGAGGTGATTCCTCTAAAATGAGGCAAAGTGAGTTTCTGTATTAAGCGTTTGGATGCGAGGCAAACTGACAGCATCGCTATGACATGCATTATTCATACAGGATCCGATTCATCCCCTCTTTTTTGGTGTGAATATGGATATCTTACCCATATTCATTTTTTTTGTTAAACACTCAGACTGTGAGTCATTTGAAGCCACAGTCTTTGCTGCTTTTCCTGCATGGGAGGGAGAGGATAATCGTGGGTGTCACTGAGGAATGAATTTTCGGGGACGGCTAAATGTCAGGGGCGTGGGGGAGACACGGAGAGAGAGCTGTTTGCATAAGAGGGCCAGGGGCACTTCTCTGACTCCCCCGTGGCCCTCATTATAGTGAAGAAGCCTTGTGAGTCAACACCACTGCATCCTTGAGTCAGCGAGCCACGGGAGACATTCCACAACCTATTTTAACCTGTTTTTTTTTCCCTGATCCCTCAGTACACGAGATATCGTAGCCGTATTTTATGAGCTACTTAATCTAATATGCCAGCACAGTGTGCACACACTGCTGGGCTCTTATGGCTCTCTGTGTAGCTCAGTGTGAAGTGAAATGTTTTAAAAGTAAATTGAATCACGGCGGCGGCAGTTTTCAAGCTCAAGTTCAGAAACTTCACCAATAAATGATGGATTTTCTCCCGACCGTGCTTCTGCAGAGGACAGCCTGATGTCATCTTGACATTTCCAATCTGTGTGGTATTTCCTAACAACATGGGCCAATCTTCATTTAATAGCCCTCGCACCTAATTAGGCCAGCTCTAATGTTCCACTCGGCAGAGTGTCAAATCCAATGTCCAATTACACAGCAGATCAAGGCCAAAGGTCCGCCTCCACTACCTCTCGGGCTGATTATAGAAGGAGTGTCACGGTGTACATCACACCAAAAAAGAAGCGGGCCTGTCAGAGGAGAGGAGAGGAGAGGAGAGGAGAGACACGCGTACATGCACACACACACACACACACACATGCACATATACACATGTAAGGGGATCAATACTGTGGGCAAAGATGCTGAGGGACTGAGGGAGGCTCTCTCAAAAAACCCCGCCTGTCTATTTCAGACAGAGTCTCTCTGTTACAGCCGGCAGACACACAGAGGCCTCTCAGTGCTGAAGTCACACCACGATGACGAATAGCAGGGCCGAACATTACCTGAATGTTAAAATCAATCAAGTCTAAGTGTTGGAGGAGTGAACGTCAGTGCAGTGCTCGTAACAGAAGTTGAATTTGATTTTCCTCTTCTCTCTCAATGCTGGTTGATAAGCTGGTTTGAGGAGAGCTCCAATGAATCCTCTCTTTGTTGTTCACACGTTTATTTCCAGCATACGTCGATAATCAAATCAAACAGACCCTCCGTCCAGATGGCTTCTCTGTCGTGTTTAAACGTGAGGATTTATTAACACATGCTTTAACGTGACGCAAATGTGTGGGTTCACACCTGGACACGCGTGCAACAGGACAAATGGCACCGGAGCCGGAAACCTCCTCCTGGAGTTGCCTTCGCGGGCGGAGATGGACTGAAGCGAAGGGTTTTGTGTTTTTTTTTTAAAAGACACTGAAGTGAGGAGAGCTCAAAAAATCTAAATCTGAAATAAAAAAAAGAAGGGCGCCCCATATCCTGTCTGTTACAGTGCGATGCATCACTTGAAAGAAGAATGAAGAATATTGATGGCGTGGCGTGTTCGCGGCTCTCAATCCACGTTCTCTCTCTTGTTAAAAAGAAGTTTTCTCCTTAAAAACAAAACTTGCTGCTCCTTCAGGAAAGTGAGCTCCCAGAGTCGCGCCATAGAGGAGAGATGGAGGGCAGAGCACAGTTGGGGCGGGTTACAGCAGTGTGTGTGTGTGTGCGTGTGTGTGTGTGAGCATGTGTGAATGAGTGTGTATTTGAGGAGGAGGCAGCAGCGGTAATTGCTCGGGAAGAGCCATGTGCACGAAGGACGTTGAAGCTTATTAAAGAAGGAGACAGAGTGATTATTCACTATGGCCCTCTTGAGAGACTGACGCTGAAGTCATTGCTTTTAATTAACTCTGAAACGGTTTTGCAGATTAATAACAATATTAAGAAGGGAACGGAGAGGAGAAGCGCAAACACATCCTGGATCTGATTCAAGCTTTTTAATTACAATTAAACAGACTCGGTAGCACAAAAGCACAATAACAACGTCTTTTCTGTCCTCTTTTTTTCCCCCCAATCTTCATTGTCACTGTCGTGTCTCTCGGGGTGTGTTACAAGACAGGTTATAGCAAATTCACTGATGGAGTTATTGGAATATCTGGAGAGCAAGTAGAGGAACAGCCAGTCGAGTGTGTGGAGAGAAACTTGGAGGATAATGTGCTGAAAATAGATTGTTTGTTTACCAGGAAGCTGACTGACTTTTTGGTCCAGTTAATAGAAGTGTCACAGTCCCGGGGACAGTGCACTGAGTCTGGTTGTTGCCAGGTTAAAAAAGAGGCGAGGAAATAAAGTAACCCATGGAAGATGAACACCGCTTGTAAGAACCCCGCTTGTAAGTGGAAGGAGCACATGCCGGATTGGAACAGCACTGCAGGAAAAAGTGGTAACCCGCAGCTTCACTAAAGCCAAAAGATGATAAAATGCTCATATTGTCTGCAATTCCCTGGCCTCCACTGTTCCACCTCACACTGTAGCTTCTTTGCTGCCTTAATGAGCTGAGGAAAACACTGGTGTGACTGCAGGAGGCTCCCGTTTGACCCTCAGCACTTCATCAATGATGTAGCATAAGTTGGGCTCAACATTTATAACCATTCCGAGCCATTTACACAGATTGAGGCTCAGGGGCCAACGACCTAATAAACGCCACAGCGAGAGGACTCTCACTTTTATGCACGAGCCGTGCATGGGACGGACGGAGACAGAGACAGAGGAGCAGTAACCACTTTATAAACATTACGCGCCTCTCCGGGGACACACACTGTGTGCGTCTAACTTAAGTACCTCCACACCCACCTCTGGGGAGCACGATGAAGTGGGAACAGAAGGCTTTTTTTTATTGGAACATATGTTCTTCTTCCTCTATTATACTGTATATCAATGCTTTTACGCCTACTCATAAACATTCCTGTTGAGTGAGACATTATATATAGAGGGTGATTGCTGTAACTCTCTTTTTTGTTGCTGGCTATGAACTTGGCCAGGATAAAGGGATTAACCTCTAGCTGCCTTGGCAAGATAGCAGATTTATGCCACAGAGCCACTGCCAACCACTTTTTTTATCTCCACATTTTCAACACTTGTAAGAGCCCTTCTGGTTGAAAGTAACTTAAATACTGCACTCCCCCCCCCAAAAAAAATAAACAAAAACAAAAACAAAGATAAGAAGTTCAGAAAAGGTATTTATCATTTATCTTGCTGCAAGAATCCTGAGTCTTTGTGACGGCGCAGCAAGTTCATGACTATGAATAGCACTTCCTGTGACTTGCAGAAAAGTGTGATGCTGTTTTACACATACAGTAAAACAACATCTGTCACCAGCAGCATTTCTGTGTATCCATGTGTGCAAGTGACTTTTTGAGTACAAAGATTGATTGCAGTTTCAGGGACTCTGGGATTATGTCTCTCTGTCTGTGTGTGTGTGTGTGTCTCTCTATAATGTCAAGGTGTTTCTGAATTGTCCCCAGCCTATAAATTTACCCGCCTCAAACGATCTTGCCATTTTAACTTCTTCCCCCCTCTTTGTTACTGGTGACGTCTGTGCTGCAACTTTGAGCTGTCAGATTTTAGTGAGCAGCAGAGGAGTTGGCGAGAACTGGTGAATAAGTTCATAAAAAATGTTTTCACTGGACACAATTGTCATTATCGGATGATATACAAACGTGTGCTCTGATAAATGACCAACATCTCGTACTGCACATTACAGGGGGGAAAAAAATAAATAAATAAGTGAATGTAACAGCTGAGCTCTGCTAATGATGACATTGTCATCAATCATGCAGGTATCTAGTTTGAAATGATTCCCCATGACTGCATTTCATCATGACATGAACATTATTGGGTATATTTAGCTTGTCACGTTGATCTTGATCTTTTTTTTGCTGATGTCACACGTCTGCGTTTTATTCTGAAAGTCCTGTCTGCAGCAGCCAAAGTGACACAGAGTTAGACAAGTGTGCTGCAGACTCTGAGCTGAGCTCTGATTTCCTGGTATATGCCAAGGTGATCTCGCACCAACACTTAAGATAGAAGTTCTTTTCATATGTATAATTTACTGTAAAGATGGGACGATACGCGTCGCTTGAAACTCCTGAGTTGTTGAAGGACAGAAGAGAGAGAAAGGCAGATTTAGAGCTGAGATTTTTTTGAAAATGACTGGGAGGAACATCCAAGCAGAATTTATTTTCATTCAACTGAAAATAACCATAGCAAGAGTTATATGAGGTATCTAATTATTAAATACGTACATAAATAAATAAATAAATAAAACAGTTCCAGGCTCTTGTGACATGTGAATGAATCTAATCTTAAATATAAAAACATCATCTTTGCTATGTTTTTTTTAAAAAACGCACTGTCCTTCAACTTCTACTTTACAATGATTTCTCATTTTAAAACAGACGTAAACCCAGTATTCATTCAGAAAGAACTGTCTTTGTGATGAACATCAGTGAAATCTCTTTTGCTGCTTTAAACTTCGGAGCAAAACCGTTAAAAATATGACACAATTTGATTTATTTTCTTTTTCTTTTTTACATGAATACGTTTTCTTTTCCCTGTCTGTTTGTTGTGCACACTGGTGGATGCACAGTTGCAGCTTACAGCAAAACAACAACAACAACAACACACAGACTGAATTCATCTGTGCGTCTTTTAAACAGCAAAGGGGAAAATAAGCAATAGGTGAATTTTTTTTTTTCAAAGCCACTTCAAAATGTAAGCGATCTGACGGCTGATCGGAAGGCTGCAAATTGCGCTGGCGCATATTACCAACCTGAGAAGACCCTCGGGAGGCGCAAAACCAAATTAGCGCCCCATTAAAACAATGCATCAACGAAGCCGTGGACAGATCGTGCAGGTGTCATGATGCACGTTTAACATGAGTGCACAGATCCGGTGAGTTTGCGCTGACTTAATTGTATGGTGCAGATATTATATAAGTGATATTTCGATTTCCTACCCGTAGTTTTGCACTCAGTGAACTGATCAGTCATGTTTTTTAAGTTTTAAGTTAAAAGAGTCTTTCATGTAATATATTAATAATTTTGAAAATAATAATAACAACACTCGGTATAAATACATTTACAGAGAATATTTTCCCTTTTTTTCATTCTCATGCTCATTCTATATCATTTCAACTTCACATGTTTCCAAACAGTTTAAATACCAGCACTCCCGGACAAACTTGCATTTAATACAAGGAAGGAAGAGAAAAAACAAAAAACACCGATCGCCCCATCCGTTTCCAAACGGCAAAGATTACGCGCTCCCTGCAGCCCAAACTGTGACCGTCCTCTGCACGCGGCAATGTCAGGACGCATCACGCGGTGAAGGGGACGCGGGTTCCAACTAGTCAACACATCTTAATCTCCGGGCGCGCTCACTGTCACAGCTGTGCGCTCTGGGCTTTGGAGGCGCGCAGCAGATGCGCACGCTTCCCTCACAAAGTCACTTTTTGAATTCACTGACTTTCTTTTTTTTTTTTTTTTAAAGAAAAAAAAAATCAGCTTCCTGCAGTGTGTGGATTTTTTTTTGTTAGCAGAGGACTTTTGTTAGGAAGAGGAAGAAGGTGAGCATCAGAGAAGTCAGAAATGCTTTGTAGAGAGGAAAAGAAAGTCAGACAAAAACAAGTCAAAGCACTAACCTGGCCATTCTTGCAGAGGTCTGCCCACATGCTGGTGCCGTCTCCTCCTCGCATCAGCACATGGTAGATGAAGAAGTATGTGCCCGGGATGCTGCAGATGAACTTGCCCGAAATGCCATCGTAGTTGTTGCCCAGGTTGGTGACCACGTCGTCAAACTTGAGGATCTCGTAGCCTTCGTGGGGGTTTTTAAGCCCTGCATAGAAAGCCACCCGAGGCACAGTGCTGTAGGTGGCTGTGCTGATAGCTCCATTTCCCTCCAGACCCAAAACCCCAGTCCTTCCCTGATCCCCTCTGTCACCAGGAGGCCCAGCAGGTCCCGGTGGCCCTGGTTCTCCTGGTGGTCCAGGTGGTCCAGGGGGTCCGGGCTTGCCTGGCCTGCCAGGCTTCCCCTGTGGGCCCTGCAGTAAGGTGGAGGGTGGAAGCACGTTGCTGTGGTCGCTCAGTGCCTCCGCCTCAGCCTGTAGACCGGTGGAGCTGGTGCTGCTGGCTGGCGTTCCCTTGTTCAGGTAGGGGTCACACACCATGCGACAGGTGCCCAGCATCTCATAGTGGCTGGCATCTGTACCCACAGAGCTGACGAGCACGGGGATGAGGACCACCAGCACCAGGACCAGCATAACCCCCACGGCAGCCGCCACCAGGGTCTTCCTCCCGATGCTGAGTCGGGGAAGGGGCTGCGCTGCCAGCGTGGGTCTCCCGGGAGCGGAAATGGTGACTGCTTTGTGTGGGGAGCCCGTCGCGGAGGAAAGGGATCCAAGGATCCCGAGAAGAGTTGCAGGAAGAACGGAGTGTATGTGAGGGTGAGACAGAGACCCTCATACACTTGATACACCTCGCTGCTCCACTCAGTCACACTCAAGCAGACAGGCAGTCACTCACACATGCAAAAAGACTTGAGGAAGCCCAGGCATACACAGGGAGACATTCAGCCTGTACTTACAAACACAATCTGACTTGTGAGAAGAAGCAAGAAGGATGCAGAGCCCAAAGGGATGGAGAGAGAGAGAGAGAGAGAGAGAGAGAGAGAGAGCAAGAGAGGGAAGGAGGGAGGGAGGGAGGGAGAGTGTGGGAGATACAGAGCAGTGACTGGATCTGTGTGTATGTATGTGTGTATGTGTGTGTGTGTGCGTGTGTGTGTGTGGTGGGTTTGTGGTGCCGGATTCTCAGGCTTGGCTTTTTATACAGTGGCGGCAGCAGCAGCTGAGCCCCCTCCTCCCCTCTGCTCCCCTATCGAGTGTGAGGTTGGTGTGGCTATGTCCCCCTCTCTCTCTCTCTCTCTCTCTCTCTCTCAGTCTCTCCCTCTCTCTCTGGCTCACTCAGAGGAAGAGCTCTTATCCCGTTGCATTTCCTTCTACCACTCTCCTCAACTAAAGAGGCACCGACACAGCCCCCCCTCCCTGACCATGTTGCTCCCCTTCTCTTTCATCCCCGTCTTTCCCCCTCTATACTTCCTTTTCTACTTTTTCCTCCCACTTCTGATGCCATTTCTCACTCCCTTGCTTTTTCTTCTCTCATCAGCATCCAGTGTCTAAAAATAAAGATGGTGCTGTGGAGAGACAGTCTTTTTTTTTTTCCCTTCTCCTTCTTCTTCTTCTTCTCTTGGAGGTGGGCTCTAAACATTCATGCATACAGTGTATGTGCAAAGACACAAGGCAACACTTAAATCTGCTATGCCAGCTTCTCGAGCAAAGAAGAAAAAAAGAGGTGCTAATTACCTAAAGCAAATGCCAAGGAGGAACACAATGAGCCAAGGACTTGCAGTCTATATCACAAATGATAAATGTATCTTCATACAGTATGTGGAGGATGTTTTTAAAAACTTTTAAAATGATCTGCTCACTCAGAGCGACTTTTTAAGGGCAAAGGCAGCAAATCTATTTTTCTGTTAGGAGCCACTGACATCTGTTGTTATTTTATTCCTCCTCTTTGCTTCGCCTTTATGTCAATAACACTGTTTCTCCATCTGAATGTGCTGACACCATCCCTTATTGGTGTCTTTTTTTAGGTATTGATTTCATGGTTTTATCAAATTAAGCGTCCTGCTTGGGGGGAGAAAATCTATATGCAGCAATGATGTCATTTGTTTGACATTTTCATCCCTTGGAGTGATGAATGGTGAAGTAAGACGGCAAATAATAAAGTCCGCGGACGGCAAACACAGTCGTCCTGGGAAGTGTGCAGTCGTGTTTGTAAAGAACTCGGTCTTCGGTGTTTTTGGTCTAATACAGTTCACAACGCAATATGGACAAATTCAATCAAGGAACTGGGAAATACTAAAAGTTCACCTGTCGACCAATTGGGAAAAGAGTGTGCAGGTCTTTCTGTATGAATTTACAGTAATTACAGAAACCCCTGCTGATGCATCATCATCACGTCATGTATGCCAAGGTGATCTCTCACCAGTCCCACCCCTACAAACGCACTTACTCCATCACACTGCTGAGTGTCCAGTTTTTGCAGATGAGTCAACATTTAGAGACGGTGGGTGTCCCTGAGACCAACCAGGGACTAACACGTTATTGAATAACTCTGCTCCGTAGGATTTGGGGGTCTTCAGCCGTGTTTCCGTCATGGTACGGTTCGGTTCGCTTCGGTTTGCGGTAAAGCTCCCGGTCAGTCTTGCGTTTCGACTGAGATAGAGATACATGATACCGTGGAGTTGTAGTTGGAGGACGTCCAGCAGCTCGTATGTTCTGCTCGGTTTGTGGCTGCGACTGCGGGGAATTGAAGAAACTCTGGTCACTTTTTTGTCGCCCAATCAGCTCCACTCGTACGGTACCATTACTCTGGTGCCCCAAGGGAAGGGCACAGAAAAATGTTCCGGTTGGGGCTGGATATTTCCTAATGGGAAAGTACCAAACTGAACCATTCCACTGGGTGGAAGCACGTCTCTAACCTCTAGTTCTTCAGTAGAACATGCTGCCAGTTTATCTTCCCATTTGGAAGGAAAACAGACCATAAAATAAACAGCTAGTCCGATAGCAACCTCTCCATAACTGCCCAGTCTGCATCATCATCAGTCTCAACACTTTATTTCCAAGTTTAAGAGCCAAAGACTCTGTAAAGACTTTATTATCACATTTAATTTGTACAATCTGTAATAAACAATTAATTATATATTAATATATTATATATTATTATATTGCTTTATGCTGGCACTTTCTCTGTATGGCTGTATTTGCAATTGTTACACCCCATAAAAAATTATGAATAAAGCGACGGTGTTTCCTCAGTATTCCTCAAAGTGTATTTTTAGAAAAATACATAAATAATATAGCAACGTACATTTAAATATGTCCACAGGATTAGAGGCTTTCTGTAAAGGTGTGCACCTTCTTTAGCTGCCATCGTATGCGCTATTATGACAGTAGCGTCGACTGAGACGGAGTTTAACGCTCGTTAATATACAAACATACTTTCAACTTAAAAGCGAATTCACCATAGGAAAACACATGATAATATAATAAGATAATCATATTACGTCACTATAACATGGCTGGGCGAAACATCTTCAAGTGTCATGCCCCGCCTCCTGCGTCTCCTCCTCCTTTCTCTGCTGCTTCCACCTCCAGCATGCAATCAGCTCACCTGCAGTGGGAGCACACCTGCTCCCAATTCACTCATCAGCTCAGCCTACATATTTCCTGGTCGTGCAGTCAGCCATCGGCAGGTCGTAACAGACGACTCAGTGGTAATGTCACGGCTCTCCTGATAAACTGCGTTTACTCTAGTGCTGCTTGTTGTTTTTGCCCTTTCTGTTGCTGCTGCTGCTTCATGCTGCTTTTTGACGCTGATCCTCGCTGCTGTATGGAACCCATCGCCGCCTCCGCTACCGGCACTTTAAAGTGCTTTCCTCACATTTGTTAAACCTTTTTGAATCCACTGTTAAAACTGCCACGTTTCCTCGCCTGCCTGCTCTTGGGTCCTACACTGAATCGTAACAGTTGCACCCCAGAACAAAACGTTATGAATGGTGTAATCACTGGAGTAACAAAAATAATCTAACAATGTACATTCAAATACAGGATTAGAGGCTTTCTGTAACGGCGTGCACCTTCTTCGTATGCACAATTAGGACAGAGTTTACTCTTTTAAATCAGACAAAACTGAATGTACAAACATGGCTGTCAATAGCAAATTCACCATAGAAAAACACATGAAATGCTCTCTTATTAGGTCACTATAACACAGTTTTCTTAATAAGCTGCAACTTGGTCATGCACAAGTATTCGGTTTCATTAGACAAAACACCTTAAACATTTGAAAAATGATACCAAACACTCTCTTACAACTAAGATCATGTTAGCAAGTTATCACAGGTGTATAAAGTGCACAAATACACAAAAACACACCAAGAAAACGGGGAGAAATGAGTCTTTTTAATCCCATATAGAGATGGATATAATTAAGCTGTGTTTTATCCTTACAGACCGTATTATGTTCAATATGTCAGTGAGTGAAATCAGCTGCTTTGTTCATTTTGGTGGGATAAATAATTAAATCAATCCCCGAGCTCTTGGCTCTTTCAGCAGTCGCCTGTTTTCTGGCACGGGCGCCGACTGTCAGTGTCGGAGTTGGACCGAACCCTTGTGATGAATTGAGACGGATCAGTGAGCAGGATGCCGCAATATTACACTTGACATGTCACCAGCTATTTTGGTGGAATTTTTTTTTTCTCTCTCTCTCTCTCTCTCTCTCTCTCTTCATCATCGTCATCGTCATCATTACATTTGAGATGCACACTTGCAGCTTCACCCACGTGGATGTGTAATGTATCAGTGAGATGAGTCTGCGAGACATGGCACACCAGGTGTTCCTGCTGTACGGTACATATTTGCCTGTTTGTTTTATATCTGGTAACAGACATGGAGTTTGCCTATATGAAGAAACACACAAGCCCCAAATTGGTTTTGGGGTTTGTTTAGGTGTGGAGGGTGGGAGAGGGAGGGAGGTGGTGTTTGCTTGGTTGGTTTTTTTGCACCTGCCAGCTGTAACTGCCACTCAGATCAGTTTGCCCCAAATTCTCTAAATCTCTGAACCTCTGAGATCAACGCACACCAGAGAGGACAAATAGAGAGCGATGGCGATGAACGAGATGAGAAAGATGGGGGAGACGAGTGTTAGAGAGGCAGAAGGGGGGAGCGCGGTCTGCTGTGTCTGTGCTGAGCTCTATGCAAGTGGAAGTGATTTGTTTTGCTTAATTTGTTAGAGAATCCACGGCTGTCAACCACAACCAGGCTAAAACATTTGTGTAAGTGCATCGTGTAGAAACAGATTTTAACATTTCAAAAAGCTTTTTAGTCATGACCTATACAATGTAACACTTAAAAACTCATTTAACCTTTGGTTTAAACTGTTTTATTGCTGGTGGGAATGTTTTGAACCAGCATTCAGTCCTGGGTCAAATGACTCTTAAATACTCACAGGTTTTTATCAGCTTTGGCTCCAACATAAGACCACGATGAACACATTTATTTCTTTATCATCTATTTATGCCTGAGATAAACAATTTGTGGCGCAACGCTGTGATGCACATTTATATTCTGGCAGGTAGCAAAGTCACTATCATTTGTAAGACTTGAAACAGCACTCACGTTCAGTTATTTGTGCAAAAATAGTCACTGAGAGCTGTGGTTTTCTTCTCCTGACTGGTTTTGTTATGTCGCAGCACGTCCGTGATGTCACATTTCACACACGGGTGATGCTGGGATGTAAAAAAAAAAAAAAGAACACTGGCAAAAGGACTTGTGATAATCGCTATTTTTAGTGGCTTCACAAGGGTTATATCCGGCAATTTTGGTGTGAAAGAGGCTGAAGTGTTTAACGACAAAGACAATTTCCTGCATTTGTCAATGGCAAATTGTGTATTTCTGGACATTTCTGAAAAATCTTTTTTTTAATGCAAGCCAGTGAACAACATCAGCATGGAGAGAAAAAAAGGAAATCAAAACTGTGAAACTAACAAACACAACAAAGGGATTTTAATTCCTTACAAATTCAGTTATTGATACATGTTTTGCCTTATTTATACACATTTCTATCATTTATTTGCATGCAGTAAAGTTACAGTAGTACAGCAATTATTACAAGATACTTTCTGTACCTGCAAATAGACCCTTTCATTGTATACAAACATCCCAAGGCTAGGGAGAATGCGCGTGCAGTTTCTGTGACGTAGCGCTCGAAAGGGTCTATATAGCTTAGTGTTTGAAAATGACAAAAATGCTTTAAAAAATATATACAATACAAAATTGCAGAGCTGTTGACATTTTAGATATTTTACTGTACAGGCAACGGCTTTGAGATGAACTAAGTGAGCAGATGTGAAGACAAGGACAGAACAGGAAACACCTTATCTCCGTAGCATCGTGTCCAGACATCACTTCTAAACCCACCTCAAACGAGTTTAATCACTTTGTTCTCCCTGGTTACAAAAAGATGTTTCTGAAGAGTTTCAGAAGTACATCAGGGAAAACCAGAGGGGGAATCAAAAAAAAAGACTTTCAAAGATTTCTTTCCTAGAGGAAAGTTTAACAGGTCAAAGAAACAAAGCAACATCACAAACACACAAGCGCGCACACACAGTAGAAGCCTCATCTCTGGTCGAGTTTGTGTCTCTGATTGCTTCCCCTTGTGTTGCTTCTGACCGAGGCTTATCAAAGGGCCCCTTTCATAAGTGCAAGGATCAAGTCACTGCTGTGACTGCTTGGCACCCACTGAGGTGGTTTAGAGTTGGGGAGGAGAGGGCGAGGGGGGAGGGGGTGGGGGGCTCAAAACAAAGACAGCAAGGCAGAGGAAGTCAAAATTGGAGATAGAGAGTGAGGCGAGATGGTACATTTGTGCATTAAAAGGAAAGTGGGGACGGAAAAAAGGCTGCTTTTGGAAAGGAATTTGCCACATTGTTATTGGTGTGTGTGTGTGTGCGTGTGTTTTATTGGTAAGTGTGTGATAGTTTTGTTGTAGACGGACACACAGACAGAGAGACAGAGAGAGAGAGAGAAGGGAGGAAAAAGGAAACATTTGTGTCTGGGCACGAGCTGTTTTTTTTTATACAGTATGTGCTGAGAAAATGAATATGCATTTGCTTAAAGTCTTTCTCCGGCTCGGCGTTTTCTTGCTGACTTGCAGTAAAATGCACAGGATATCCAGGTGAATGCAAACGCAGTGAAGGACATGACTCCCGAGGAAAACAGCAACACACACAAACCTACAGAGAATACCCTCGGGCCATGTGTTTCCTCCTCCTCCTCCTCCTCCTCCTCCTCCTCCTCACTGCAGTTCTATCAAGCCTGACGTCTGCCCTGTTTACTAAAGCATGTGACAGCGTTGCATTTTCACAAGACATAATAACTGACTTTGCAGACCAGGACTCATCCACTAAAAGGCGAAGTCAGTCTCGCGTTCCCTCCCTCGTGTTTGCACGGCGCGTCCTCACACCAAAGTGATGATGACATGTTGCAAGCACTTTTGCATGTTATGTCACATGGAGTCAAGTCAGCCTTACCGCACGTACTTTTCAGTGCAATGAGGTGATTACTGTTGCATGTCTCCGTCTGTGCGCGGGTTATCTCAAATCTTCACACGCTGATTGCGCGGACTTGTTTATCAGCCCAGAGTAAGACACTCAACAGACAATTAAGTGAAGCTGTTAAGTTTTGTCGCCCGTGATCTTTAGTTTCAGTTTACTTGTTGTCTTCTTTTCCTTGAATAAACATCAGAGCTCCAGGGAAAGTGTTGTTTTACTCTTTGTCCTCCATCTGCAGACTGAAGACCGGTGAGAAACTGCAGAGTTGCTCTTTGGCTGACCTGCTGCTGCAGGATTGACTAATAGATCCAGGTATCATAATGCATGTGGTGACGAATTATTATGCGCGAGAGAGATTTATGTGTACGCTCCCTCCGTCTGTCTTGCCTGCAGCGAGCTGGTTACGGCTTCACTCTGTCTTGACTCCTCTCCCTCCAGGCTCCCAAATGATGGGATGACCTTTCCACCTCGGTCAGGACTGCAGCGTCTCTCACAGCACGAAGTGCAAACTCTTTGCTTAGCACTTTCACATCTCTGCCGCTCCACCTTTGTTTGCATCTGATTTGAAACATGATGATTAGCATCTAAATTACCATGTGTGAGACTTTTTAGTTGTGAAAGTTAATCGCGTGGAACCAGGTGGGAGGTGAAATGTTTTAAATACCTAAGGGCTGTCAACTCTGGAACACATCAAATGAATATAAGATAAAGGTTAAGTGCTGGCTTTAGGTGTCTTAGGTTTATGTTTGACGTGTACATTTTTTTTTTAGTGTACTATGTAGTGTAGTTTTATCATATTGTACTGATTTTGTTGTATTTATCACTTAATAATTGTCATTTATTTCATTGTAGTGTGTTGTGTAGTGTTAGCATGTAGTTCCAGTGTGTTACAGTGTAGTTTTAACGTGTTGATCATATGTTATTATACTGTTCAAGTCAACTAGAGACAGCACATTCCACAGTTCCATTCTTTGTATTGTCACTATTTAAATAAAACTCTATTCTATTTTATTCTATGAATATGTTTTGTCTGTCTTGGCTGTTTGTTGAGATTTATGATTGGTGTTTCCTCTGTTCTGTTTCATTTGTTATATTTACTTTATTGGCAGGTGTGGGTGGTGTAGTGGGCATTACATACATATATGAATTACTCCTTTAAAACTTTTAGAGTTGTCTTTGTCTGATTTTTCAGCTATTAAAAATAAGATAAGAATCACATCACTTTGAAATGTGTGTTAAAAGTCCGATTTTAGTCAGACGAAGACGATAATTGGGTTTTCTTCATGTCATGTACACGTTAGTCTGACTAAAATCAAGCTTGTCTTAGTCGGACTATGGCCTTAGCTCGATTGCACTGACTGTGAAATTTACTTAGTGACATTTCTTCGTTGTTTCTTCCCCCTCTTCTGCTGGTCTGACCCATGGGAGGTGTCAGGGCGATCTTCCTTTCATCCAGCCATTGAATCCTGTCAAAAAGCTCAGCTGGAGTCCAGTGTAAACTCTCCGTGGCCCATTCTCGCCCCCAACGTGGCCCCAATGTGGCGGAGACACCACAGAGGAATATGCTGTCCTCTGGAAAGAGAGTGAAGCGTCGGAAGAGAAGACAAGATCCCCAGAGGTGAGACATTGCAAAGAGATGAAAAGTGTCAGGAGTTTTTAATCTCATGTATTCAATGCATTTATTACATGAAATATATATATGTAGAGAATTTCATGTTTAAAAAAAGCTAGTGGGGGGAAAACGCACAAGTGCACTTTAGATAAAGTGCACCAGCCGTGGAGACTCTGATCTGAATAATGTGATCATTGGAAGCTTAAAAATGTAAGTGTTAGATGAGAGGATTTATATCTCTCTCATGGTGTCTATACACAGTTTATGTAAAGTTACAGCTAACAGCTGGCTAACCAAACTTTAGGACACAGGCTGGAAATAGAGGAAAACAGCATCCAGTAATTTATTTGTAGTAAACTACACTATTTCACCTTTAACTTTGAGTGAAGACTCACTTCATTCAATAAATTGAATTTATTGAATGTGTACTTGGGACAAGGGCAGTCGTCCACCTGAACAATGTGTGGCTCCTCTTAACCGTGAGTGGAAGGTGTACCGAGTATTTGGCCCCACGTGACAGTATGGAAGGTTGTCGGATAAAAGTGAAGATGATGTTTCATCATTTAATGAATTCCAGGGTCTGACAGTGTATTCATGGGCCCAGATATTTTGTTCAGTTCCTTGTGTGCAAAGGCCTCTTAGATAACGACATGAATCCTAGGTTACCGTAAATGATGGTGAATGATTTTTTTTTTATTGTATTGCATTGTGGTGATTAATATTAATATTAAATTCACTGAGTTAGGCAGAAGTAATCGCACACAAATCCACAAAAGGTCAATGCTCGTATAGGAGAAACTGATGCATTATGAACCCACCACATATTTCACTGTGAGCTCACTGAGCCGGTCGGATGAAAATCAGGAGGTGTGTGTCTATCTATCTATCTATCTATCTATCTATCTATCTATCTATCTATCTATCTATCTATCTATCTATCTATCTATCTATCTATCTATCTATCTATCTATCTATGGTGCAATATGTATGTGTATGGATAAGGACTAAAGTTTCTTACTACCTACCTACCGACTGACCGACGGACCGACCGACCGACCTTCCTTCCTTCCTACCTACCTACCTCTCCCACTACCTACACTGTAAAGTATTTGACATGTACATTAAAAGCAAACGTATACAGTGTGTATATTTACTGTGAATTACTACATCTTGAATACTTTACTGTACAGTGTTTTATCATGTTATATAATATAACAATAATATATACCCTAGTGTAAATTAACAACAGTTTGCTGTTATACTATATATATGTATATATATATACATATATATATATATATATATATATATATACAAATATTGATGATTACCACGAACAGAACATGATGTTATTTGTGTGCAACGTCACATGGAGTCATCCTCACGTCCTCTCAACCCCTCCCCCCCCACCCATCCATCCATCCACTGACCCCCCCTCTCCCCTCTGACCACCAGTCGCCCGCTGCCTTTCAACCTCCAGCCGCAGCCAAACACTCACCCCGCCATTATTTTTGTGTCTCTGGGCTCACGCCATTCATGCAATGTTAAGCATTATGCAATATGTATTTATGTATATGAAGTCAACTCAATGAATCATTCGAGAGCATCTCCAGTGAACCCGCGATGAAGTTCCCGTCCCTTGTGCTCCTGCGTCACACCGCAGGCACATCTCCCAGCTCACTTATGCTGTACATCACACGGCCATCAGGGAGGAGACAGTGCAGTACAAAACATCATTAATATGAAAAATCATTAATATGGATCTGGTAACACAGAGAGAGTACATCCTGAAATAATGAGAAACCCATGATTACAGATGCTCTATATCCACATTTGATACATATTTATTATTTATCATTAAATCATAAGTGTATGAATTTGTTTTACTGTAACTTTTACTGCCAGTATTGTTAGGCGTTGTCCATTTTCCGCACTGTAACGGCTGATCTTGACCTTGCACGTGTCTTTTAATGATTCGTTGTTGGGTTTTTTCCCCACAAAGATGGAAAAAACATTTGGCAGGGCACATTTTCCAGTGGAAGCTGCTGAAATCCTTGAGTGAACTGACCACCTGACAACACACCTGGATCTAAAATCGTGCCAAACTTCTCCCAGGAGATCAAGAGAGACAGAGTGAAAGGAAGGCAGGGAAACAGGGGAAGAGAGGGAGAGAGAAAGAGAGAGAGAGAGAGAGAGAGTGCAAAGGGCAACAACCCAAAAAGCAATGGCTCCCTCCCTCATCCCTCCATACAGCATGGCAGTTAATTTAAATTCTGCAAGGAGACAACCCATAAATCACCTCCATTCTGACTAATGGCTTCTGCACTGAGGGAAAACTCTTGCCTCTCTACCTGGAGACATTCTACACTGTAAAAAAAAATGTAGGCTACTCTTGATTTCCGGGGCCATGGTGTCTGTGTGCATGGAATCTTATGTACTGTACATATATTTATATACAGTATATATATATATATACAGTATACGCCACGTTTCTCCACCGATGCGGCTAAAGTATCAGCAGTGTGACTAACCCCCTCCACGTGTGCAGCTTTCAGTGGAGGCAGAAATCCCCCTGTGTTGAACCATAATTAGCCCCATAACTGCAGTGTCTGGCATCAGAAGTGTGTGACACTAAACTAACCTTGGACTCAATTCCCAAAAAAAAGGAAAAACACTGGGGGTTAGCACAGTAGCACAGCTCACCCAGATCTGTGAGTCATAAAAGAATAAATGTGTTTTCTTAGAGCTACCACTCTAAGTGGTTACGCCTCAGGGACTTTTGCAAAGTGAGAATTTTAATTGTTTCAAAGCAAATATTTCCTTTGTGTGTGTGTGTGTTTTGCTGTAATATTCAAATTGTGCAGGAAGTAAACAAAGCAACCTCTTTCAGTCTTTACACAAATGTGTTTGACTTAAAGACACAATTACTGCTCCAGTATGTTTTTACGTAGAATTAGTGCTTAGCATCTCAATTTGGATCTTATTTACATGTATTATTTATCATTTTATGAAAGTCATACAGTATGAGCAAAATCATTGAGTTCCTATTGGGTTTCTCTAAGTGCCTTGAGGTAATGTATGTTATGAATCGGGGCTGTACTGTAATGAATCAACACCAAAACCATATACTGCGTTTAAGGAAAAATTATAATACCTTGGGCAAAAAAGTCTCATTGTGAGTTATGGTTTTCTCATTTGTCCCGATAAAGCCATTTACTTGAGTTTTTATTTTTGAATTTCAAAATAAAAACATCTATTCTTTGCAAAAGTTGGCCACGCTGATCCAAAATCATAAAGTCAAAATCTGTTATCTTTGGCTTTTTCAATGCAATGATGTGACTGAAAGTTGCTCCTAATATATTAATATAACAAGCTTCCATTGAGTGAAACTAGTACAATGTGCGCATGTATAATGTCGCAGATTTGCTTTGAATAAACCTGGCATCTTAGACCTTTTTCACGGCACCCGTTTTTGACATGCAACAGTGGGAAAAATGACGTTAATTAGGGCTCCACATGCAAGGTGAGGTCACACTAACTACCTGACACTAGTGTGAGTTTTTTTCTGAAACATTGTCTAATTTTAATACTGCTTCCATATTTTGTGGCTGTGCAACTAAACTGAAACAACACATTGTGGCATGTACTACATGATTTTAAAGAAAGTTCGGATGCTTGCTGGACATTGCATGGAGTCATTTTGGTCAAAAGTCACAAGGTCACTCAGATGTCATTAATTAACATGTGCAAACATTCTCCTGAGGAGTTAAGTATATCATTTGCTAGTTTCAGGTCTTCTCCAGTAGAATATGATGCTGACTTTGTAAATGATGTTCCCATTTAGAGGGAAATGGATGTATGACGGAGCTGGAGGTAGTAGCATATTCAAGGGGCAGCTCAGGATGAACAGTTTGGAAACAAAGTAAGACAAGGTTCAGATGGTTTGGTCACGTGCACAGGAGGGAGATCGTGATTATATTGGACGCAGGATGTTGAAGATGGAGCTGCTGGGCAGGAGGACAAGACCACAGAGAAGGTTCATGATGTTGTAAGGGAGGACTCGAGGACTGCTGATCTAACAGAAGAGGACACAAGGGATAGGGCAAGATGGAGGCATGATCCGCTGCAGTGACCCTTACAGGGAGAAGCCAAAAGAAGATGTATGGCACATACGAGTGGACACCAGACGCCTGGTTGTAGGTGATGTGTGAATCTCTGGTTGCAAAAACCTGAACATGGTGCTGTTTTGAACGTCGAGGCTTCAAAACTGGAGTTGGGATTCACTAGAATTTCATTTCATTTAGAAATAAAATAAATAAAAGCATACATATTCCATTACATAAGGGTTATTCTTAGTACCAGACCAGGCTTTTGTATGTGTGTGTGTAGGCAGCGATGTCCCCTGGTAATGTTGGGGAGGGGTTTGCTCTGGCCAGGCTGAAACACACACTGTGGGCTGGTGGACAGTATGTGACTCCTTTGCTTTTTTTTTTTAGTTCCCTGTCAGCGCTGCCCTTTGCTCTGAGATGAGACAGCACCTCAGGGTCGTCTTTCCCTCTTCACTGCCCCCTCATGATCTGTCACTGCTCATTATAGTGCACCGCAGAGATGTGACTGATGTGAATAATGCTCAGTTTTCACTCAAAAGAAAACGGTCATATTATCTCATGTACACAAACAGTTCAAAGAAACCAAGTCTTGCCTTGTGGAATCTTGTTTATTTCATTTCAAGAGCATTAAAAATTAATCAAATACAAATTGTAGGATTTGATTGTTTATGGCTTAACGCTAACAGGAATTAGTTTGTGCATTTGTAAGTGCTGACCGGCTTCTTTCAAGTGGAGAGATGCCGCAACCGTCATGGCTGTAACACACTGTTCGTGGCCGTTCTGTGACAGAGTGTGGTCGTAAAAGCAAGTCATCATATCCAGATACATACACACATACATGCCAGAACTGGGGATCCACAGAGATCCAGAAACCAGAGCATGAGTAAAGGGTGCGCGCGTTCCACTCTGTATGCTGTCGCACTCTGTTGGCTCTTAGTCTGTACATTACAGACGAAATGGGGCTATCGTTTGTGCAGTGACCTGGAGTAACTGGCTACCTCTAGCCTTGGCTCTTATTTCCTCGGAGTAACATGGCTGACCTCCGGCTGTGATTGGGGCCTCTAATCCCTCCCCCCGTGGGTCATACATGCGTTTTAAAACTCGACAATCTCCGACAAAGCTTTGGAAGGGAGGTGTGAAGCTATGGGGCGTGATGGAGTTAGGCTCTGGAACACAAGAGTCTCGCACAGCTTCCTTTCTTGGTTTACTGTCATGCTGTGGAAGAGATACACACCTCCCACCCACTGTCACCAACATCGCCGGGTACGCTCCAGCTCCCTCCCGGGCTACACGGGGCACCTAAATGAGTGCAGCGGCTGCAGTGGTTCACTGAGACGATCCCACACGCTGCTCACCCGTCCCACTGACTAGTAATGACCATGATCAATCACGGTCAGCCATGAGCTCTCGCTGCAAGAAAATCACATATAAAATAAAAGCTGGGGTGTGAACCCCCATCAGCCAAGCAGGTGTTGAGGTGGAGTTTTCAGTCCAAAGAAAAACGGGGCGGAGGGCCAATCGAACAGCTCGCCACGTGAGGTCATCCTTCCCATGCCTCCTACATTTTTCTCATCAAGAAACCCTTTTATTTTTCTCACTACTTCTATCCTATTGGACCTGAGCTTCCTTGTGTGAGTTTTCTCTGTCCTCTCTGAAGCCCTGCTCCATGTAATCCAATCTCATTAGCCCTATGAATGGAAGGCTCTCGGTGTGAATCCATTAAGAAGGCTTCTCTTTGGCTCCGTCTCTGTAATCTCACTAACCCTGTGGGATTAATCACCCACAGAGAACAGAAATCGATCCATTTAATCACTAAGAGATGTGACAAAAACGCTGCAACTTGGGGATGTGGTGGGAAATTATTGGCCAATTGAAATTCATTGGAGAGAGAGAGCATGAAGGAGTAGGACTCATAGAGAACAGTACTCTGCAGCGGTGTAATGAGGCAATCATTCCACTTTTCTCTGCTATGTATTTGTCTCTGTGGAAAGGAGCCTTTTTATTTGTTGGGGAAACTAACAGTGAGGGATAACCAAAACAACAACAACAACAAACAAACAAGTCATTTAAGAATAAATATAGCCCAGAAAATAACTTTGACCAAGATGATCCTGTCATTTATTAAAGATAAAACATGCCTTTACGATATAAGTATTCCACGTCACTCGCGTTGGCATGAATTCCATAAATTAGGCCAAATTCCACTAAGAAGTGTTGTAACATTTAAGGTTTGATGATGCTCCTCGGGCCCATAATGAGGAGGAATGAGGGTCGGGCTGCTATGTTAACCCACTAATAAAATCTGCCTTCCTGTAAAGGGTGTTAGAAAAGCACAATTACCCCCCTGACATTTTTTTACTGCATGATTTATGAACTAAATATTGAATCTCTCTCTCTCTAACCCTTATTCTGGCTACAGAGTAATAAAGGGAAGTTAAGGGGCAGTATTGATTGGCTAAAAAGTGGTGTTTGATTTGCCACAGACCTGCGGATGCACGAGAGGAGAGGAGAGGAGAGGAGAGGAGAGGAGAGGAGAGGAGAGGAGAGGAGAGGAGAGAGGAGAGGAGCTCAGCTATTGATAAGTTCCTCTCTCCACCATGCAACCCCTTGGCCGTCTGGACACCTGCCACGTGTGAACAAGCTTTCAACTCACATCATCTTCTCCACTTCCACCTATAATTGGCCACATGTGTCACCAGCACCCTGCTGCCGCTGCCGCTGCTGCTGCTGCTGCTGCTAGAGGAAAAGAAAAGGAGATCACAGCTCTGACAAGGTGATTGTTGGGTGGCTTTTGCTTTGACATGTCACATAAACCATACCATTCTCAACTCTGAGGCCATTCCGCCACTTAAATTAGCAGTAGGTAACCTGTCGTGCTGGATTTTAAACTGCCGGCAGTAAAGTGGCGGCTGGACTCCGAGAAATGACGCTGTGAATATAAAATTTAAGCACTTGTCCTTCACATTCACAGTCCAGACATAATGAGATATTTATGCCATCTCAGGAGGGTTTAGTTCCTCTGCTGTGGACTGAAAATGTACAGTAGATCATCAGTAGGCCCGGCACTGAATAAGCTGAATGCATAATGCTCCAAAGTATGCGGTATTCATTGAGCATTCATTAACCTTTACTGCTGCTGCAGCACTTATCTGCATTAAGTAGTGAGCTGTTTAGACGGGGTTTCAGGTAAAAAGAGCGCTGGATAGTGACACTCTGCTCAAACAAAACTTTAATACAAGTCAATTACATAGGAAATGGGCAAATGAGTGTCAGTTTGAATTTCTAATCACTGAGAGTGAAATTGGCTGTGAATGTGTCAGCGAGAGGGAGACAGAGAGAGAGAGAGAGAGAGAGAGAGAGAGAGACAGATGAGGGGGTGGAAAGGTCAGAGTGTGGACGAGGGTCGCTCCCTTTTTCCCTCGTCTAAAAGGCAAATGTCACACCAGCCAGTTGTGAGGCTGCTAAAGAGTGCAAGAGAGGGGTGAGGGCATGTGAATACGAGGGGGTGGAGGGGGTGGGGGAGCAGAGGAGAAGGTGGATAAGTGGGGAAAGAAGTGAAAAGCTGCTGATATGCTACAGCGGGCAGATGCTAAGTGGTAAGTGGTGATAGTAATCCTGCCAAGCAGAATAGCAGAGTGGCCGGCCCGATGCAGCAGTGGGTTTTTTCCCCACAGGGGAGTTAGGAGACAAAATGCAATGTATAGCAATGACACACACACACTCTCTCTCTCGCTCACACACACACACACACAGCAGACTTTCTGCACCTTTATTAATTATCCCTTAAACACGCACTGCATAACTTTTTGATGATTTTCGCTGTTATTGTTCAGCTTCTGTTTGGTCTTCATGAACCGAAGCAGCATATTATTTGTACACGGTGTCATTTATCTAAAAAACAAGGCTCTGTCAAGCAATACTATCAGACCTGACCAAGGGAGCTCGTCTGCCGCTACACTGAGAAACACAGAGTCGTGGTGTGGAAGTGAACAGCGCCGTGTGTTCTAATTCGATGATAGTTTGAATACAAAACACGTTGTTTTAGGATTTAAAAGTGATGCGCTACAGTTTTATGGAGTTGTTTTGTCTTTTGTCAGAATATAATTGTATTTGTATTTTCCCTTGCTTTTTCCTTTCTGTCCTTTCATTTCCTTTACCCATTTTGAAACACTGCTTTCAAAATTTCTGACTAAATAACAATTTATGTGCGTCATAAATCCAGATGAGTTAAAACATGTACAAGCCCATGTGGCCAAGATTACAGGCTCCACAAGAGGAGAAGAATAAGTGAGGCGAGTGGGGAGCTTTGATGGTTTGACACTGTTTATTTGTGCCGTCGATGGCCTATAATCACAGAGTGCACAGAAAGTCCTTTCAGGAGGATGATGGCTTTTTTTTGTGCCCGCAGAAACAAATTTCTCCGGATCAGAAAGACCAGTTTTTACAAATGATGTTTGTAATGCCATGCTTGTTCACTGGCATCCTGTTCCCAGCCACTTCTAATCTAGTGATTATCTAACAACAGGCTGGAGTCGTGCATCGCGACTAGCACAGGAATTAACAATGTTAATGAGACATTTCACTGAAGGATATTAAGATTGTATCCTCACCTAGTGACACCAGATGTCAGCGGCACCGCATGTGATGAGCTGGTGTGTTCTGTGTGTAATTGTGGGATGTCAGCATCCCTTGTGGCTCCGTTTGGTCATGTGACTGTGTAGCTTCATCTTCTGGTTGCTGCAATGCCGTTGTCTTTTCCCAACGTCCTTTTGTATGGTTTGGTCATAATAATATAATAATACTGCACCATGCACCAGATCACAGCACTAATACAAATGAAAGACACACATTTCCATAATATATGGTCAAATCTATGGAGTCTCTGTTGGTGATATGTAGAGCTGCAACTAACTAACGGTTATTTTCGATTAATCTGTCGATTATTTTCACGAATTGTTTGGTCCATAAAATGTCAGAAAACATGAAAAAATGCTGATACGTGTTTGTCAAACCTGGAAATGATGATGTTCTGGAATGTCTTGTTTTGTCCACAAACCAAAATGATTCAGTTTTTAAAGATTTCTTTGTTATATGGAGCAAAGAAACCAGAAAATATTCACATTTAGGAAGAAATCTTGTTTTTATCATGAAAAAAGCTTCAAACCGATTATCAAAATAGTTGACAAATGATTTAGTAATCAAGTAATTGTTTCAGCTCCTGTGATATATTAACATACTACTTTGCCCTTTAAATGACATGTAGGCGATCTGCGTATGTATAGATGACAACACTCAACAAGTGTGAGCTTGTCTTATTTCTGTTTCCCGTGTAAAAAATATGATGACTCACTCTCGGCTCTGCTGGGCTGGATTTACCGTGCAGTCTGTGAAACATGTTCAATTCAAGCTTTGCCATTTCTCTTTCTGACTGTGATCATGACTGAGGAAGTTTGACAGTTAAAGCTCCTCTCCTTTCCATAGTTTTCCTAAAATAAGCGATGTTTTTTTTTTTCGTCGGTTGGGAATCCGTTTCTCTGGTGCCACCTGAGAGTGTCCGGCGGCATCGCGAGTGTGAAACTGAGCTAAGACACAGGGGATGCTGCTGGAAGAGGTGGTTTCATCCCCCTCTGAAGGAATGGCAGAGGAGGACACTGGCACAGCGTCTTGTTATCTCATGACTTAGTGAGACACATGGGACCTCTGGAGACAGGTCACCATCTGGTGTCTGTCACTGAATTAGCTTGACACTCCTGACGAGAAACACAGAGGCTTTATAATGTACGCCTGTCTCTCTGTCTCTCTGTCTCTCTGCCTCCTTGTGTCAATGATTTGGACTCACACAGACTGGCAACCTTCACCAACCCCTCCCTTCATTCCCTCTCACCATCCACCGCCCTCCCCCTGTTCTCAGTCCTCATCTCTCTATATATCTCAGGCTGGTCTGAAGATAGACGAGAATCTGCTGTGGGATTATGTACTGTGAGCTGCTAATAATGTTGAAGAGCCTTCTGGGCTCCCACTCCCGAAGCAACGGTGCAATAAAGCCAGGAGCTGGGAGATACATGGCTGTTTAATGGAAACCAAAGCTTCTGTGCTGCTGTGCTATATTTACAGGTAGCCTTTCTGCCTCAGCTTTTTGCATCCTGCACTTTTCTGCCTTGCTTGCCTTCCGACCCGTCAGCCACCTCAGTGGATATACCTGGCATCTTCCCGCTCCTCGCGCCTCCCCTACAGCCTCCCTCCCACGCCACTGCCACATTGAATAAAACGAGAACTAACACGGGGTGCAGTCACGGTGATTACTCTTTAAGGTGACAATTTGTTATGCAGGCACAGGACAGGTAACAAAGACAGAAAATGACAGCGGTGTCTGCACATGGGCAGGGACAGAATGCTCTCTTCATCACAGTTTGTTGTTTGTTGTGCTTAGTGCTACTGCCCAGTTTCCCAACTATTCCAATCTTGCCATTTAGTTTGTGCCATCTGTCTCACACCGAAGTTAGAATGGGTATGACACAACAGGGCCACTGTTTTGCTGTCTTGTTCTATTTATTCCTTGGTAATGAGAAATCAGCAGAGGGACTGGCATGGTGCTTGCTGCCACACGTATATGCCCGTGAAGCACTTCCTAGGCCATATGGCTTGTCTACAGGGGGCTACTTGACTCTTCTGACTCTGTGGCACCAGAGGCACAGGTCTCTAATCTCTTATCTGGAAGCCACACTTCCATCTACCCTGATGATGGGGGGGAAAAAAGTGCACCTTTTTCTTCTTCATGTACATATTTTTCTTCCTGTGGCTGACAGGTGGGTTGATTGTCAAAAAAGCATCAGCAGCTAAATCAGTGGGGAAACCTGTTGAGAAGTGATGGCAGTTCTGTGCTTTGGGTTTTAAACCTTTTTTGTGTAGGGCAGTTTGTCCATTGGTGGTAATCCTGACTTCAGCCTTGTGTGTCTTAATTGCACTCTCTTGAAAAATGTTTGAAGTAGCACAGATTAAGAATGGCCTGCATGCAAAGTTTAAATACAGCATCCCTGCATGAAGACTCTTAAAACTACTGTTACTGGTAATCCCCCGTGATGTAAGCAGTAGTGCACGCTCTCTCCCACTGTGCGAGACAGTGGTTTGAAAGTGATGTATAATTAGTATAGGGTGGTTATAGTAACAGCCAGGGACTGTAAGTTTGAAGAAACTGGCTCCTCTTTCTTTTAAATAACCAATACACTTTTCTCCAACTGACCCTTTTGTCAAAGCTCCATCCGCAGAACACAAGACGTCCTTGAAATGCTACTGGGAATTTTCCCTGAACGTTCATTTTTTTTTGGTGACTGCTGCCTCACATGAGGCCATTGTCTCCACTTCAATCATATATGCCTCTCTGGAGGCCAAGGTCATGTGTTGGGAGCTAGAGCACGCGGAGGGTGCAAGCAGTTATGTGCGTCATTTATTGTCAGAAAGGTATGCCAGCAAACCACAATAAAGGACCAATTGTGTTAATTAATAAAGTGAAGACGACAGACTTTATCTATTAATGGCTATGGGGATGTGAAGAGGATTTCAACACATTAGTAAGAAGACGTGTTGGAGAAACAGCTTTAGGACCCTAGCTTTAAATAGAAACTGCAGACAAATATTGAGCATATGCTTCTATTTATAGCCTTTGCTTTTTTGTGTATATCTGTAGTAGCCTGTGAGGACACATTTGGATTCAAACATATCTTTGTGAGGACATTTTGACCATGTGAGGATATTTTGGCTGGTGCTCACAATGTTAAAGACTTTTTTAGGCTCAAAACTGTGTGTTAGGGTTAAGGCCCTGGTATACAGTACTTTTGCACATAGCGCACACTGACCCAAACTGAATTTCTGCTCCACGAGTAGGTGGAGCATTAAGCCTTTCTCACCAAGGAGAAAAAACATTTCAACAACAGAAGAAGTAGTTGCCAAGGACAGTCATCCGAGCCTCGACCTGACGACCCATGAACCGACACCCTAACTCCCCTGCCTGATGGGCCTTTCAGCTGTGAGCCACTCCAACCAGACCAGACCAGAGCTGTAGCATCGCTGTCTTCTTCTTTGATAGGAATGCA
Organism: Solea solea; assembly: GCF_958295425.1. NCBI lineage: Eukaryota > Metazoa > Chordata > Actinopteri > Pleuronectiformes > Soleidae > Solea > Solea solea. The sequence goes on along the minus strand of NC_081149.1, from coordinate 9,195,682 downwards.
TCCTATTCCCTGCGTCCAGACTATTCAATTCTATTCAATTCAATTTTTATTTGTATAGCGCCAAATCATAACATACATTATCTCAAGGCACTGTACATAGACAACATCAAGGAGAGCAGACAAACCCAACAATCCACACAATGAGCAAACACGAGGCATCAGTGGAGAGAGAAAAACTCCCCTTTTTAACAGAAGAAGAAATCTCTGACAGAACCAGATTCAAAGATGTGCGGCCATCTGCCACGACCGGTTGGGGTGAAAGGAAAAATGGGGGACAGAGGAGAGGTGGGGGAGAGAAAGGACAATCGGGACATGAGGTCAGAAGAGAGAGACCAGGAGCAGATATACAACAACTGTATCAATTTATAAGTTTATACAGGACAGCTAGTGTCAGTGATGATATGTTCATAGAACAACAATGTCATTTATATAAGCAGCAGCAGACATTGATGATAACAATTAAACTGATATCAACTTTTAATTATAGCATAAAAAGAATGGTGATGATATGTAAGATAATTATAATAATAGCCTCAAAACTGGATCTGGATCCTGCAACCTGCAACATGAGGACACAGAGAGAGAGGGAGAGAGAGAGAGAGAGCACGGAAAGGAAGGAAAGACACAAACTAGGGAGAGAAAAAACAAGGTTAATGACATATAATAAAGTCATATTCATACCCTGAGTGTGAGAGAGTGTGTGTGCACCACAGGAATTCCCCCAGCAGTCTAGGTCTAGTATACCAGGGCCATTAGGGTTACAATTGGGTTTAGGTTAGACTTTGCATCTAAACGGTTGGGGTTAGGCATTTTGTTGTCATGGTTAAGGTTAAGGTAAGGGTAAGGTTAAGGGGCTGGGAAATGCATTATGTCATTATGTGTCCTTACTGAGATGCTGTACAAGAATGTGTGTGTGTGTGTAGACTTAAAGTGTTACGCCCAGACCATCATAATGTCATCAGGCTCTGTTAGCATTCAGCTGAAGTCTGTGATCCAATTCTCCTCTGCAGCTGCATGGAGCAGACACTCTCTGCTTATAATCAATAATAGTAACGCGTGACGACTTATTGACGACTAATATTTTAACAAAGCCTGCATTATCTATTCCATGCCAGATGGCTGTTATGTAAAGATTCTCCCAAATGCTCTCTATCTCTATGGAGACAGGTTATGCTTGTTGTGAGCCTGAACAACGTGGAACACTGATAAAAACCGACGACTGCGGCGACCCTCGCAGTACAGCAGCAGTGAATCAGCCCTGTCCAGTGATGCGTTTCTCATCCACTTGAGTCTTTTTGTTCGGGGTGAAATTTCATCCATGACATCCAAAGGGTGTCAGAGGTTAGTAATTGAAAACAACGTCTTTACACAAACTTTTTCTCACGCTTCCTGCATCCATTCACCGCAATCCTCTTTGTCTGATCTCCATTTCTCCGTCTGTACAGACAGAGCTTGTGTCCACAAGCCTTTTTTTTTTTTTTTTAAACCACTGAATTACTCCTGCAGCACCTCTCTCTCTCTCTCTCTCTCAACTGAACAATCTTCAATTTCAATAAATCAGTCCACTCATTTCCTCCTCTACCAATTTCTTATCGTGACCGCAGCCATGAGATATTTAACAACCATCGTGTGCTGATGTGGCAGCTTCACTCAAACCTGGCGGCCAGATTTGGATGGAGAATGTCACTGCATTGTTTTTTCCTCAACCTTGACAGCCGAGGGCAAATTGAGCATTATTAAACAAGGGGAGGGATTAAATCACTGATAAACATCAGAAGAAAACATCCAAAAAATGAGATATTACCATTTTGAAACCTTAAATAAATCACAAACATTTACTGAGATAAGCTAAGTAATATTAGTTAATAAATTAGTACATTTGACTTTTTGACCAAGACATTTGGACAATATGCTTCCAACTTTGTGGCAACCTTTCCATTCCAACATGACTGTGTCCCAGTGCACAAAGCAAGGACTATAAAGACATGATTTGATGGGTTTTGTGTGGAAGAAGTTGACTGACCCCCACAGAGCCCTGACCCTTAACCCCATCGAGCACCTTTGGGATGAACTCGGACAGAGATTGTGAGCCAGGTCTTCTCGTGCATCATCAGCGCCTGACCTCATAAAAATGCTCTACAGAATAAATGGGCAAAAAAAAATTCCCATAGAAACACTTGAGGAAAGACTTCCAAGATGTGTGGGAACTGCTATAGCTGCAAAAAGGGGACCAAGACCATATTAAAATACTGTATATGTATTTGAATACATTATTACAGTCCCTGTTGGTGTAAAGGTTAGGCGTCTGAATACTTTTGTGCATATAGTGTTGTTATAAATATGGTGTAAATGTCGTTTCACATCATCTGCTTATTTCTGTTTTTACCCCCATCAAGTTGGTTTTATTTTCATCCGTGTTCACTAAAATAATTTCACAAAACCAGGCTAAAAAAGTACCCATTAAATGTTGCTGCAGATCTGGCTGAAGGGGAGAATTCAGAAGTTGGCTTAGGTATAACGGTTCATTCACGACAACTTCCTGGCTTACTTTCTGTCTCGCTCTTGTCTTTTGCATCATGCACATTTATTTACCTGAGTTCCAATATTTCAACTTGACTGACTGAAGAAAATGCCACAAATTTTGTGTGCTCACGATTTTCGTTGTGTGATTAGTGCAATTTGGGTGTAGTGGTTAGCTCTTGAAGACCCGGGGTTCACGACCCGGTTAGAACAAGGGCCTTTCTGCATGGAGTTTGCACATCTCCCTGTGTGTGTGTGGGTTTTCTCCAGGTTCTCTGGCTTCCTCCCACAGTGCAAAAATATGCAATACGGGGAGTAGGTAAATTGGACACTCTAAATTGACCATAGGTGTGAGAGTGAATGGTTATTTGTATATGTGGCCCTGTGATGGACTGGCGAACTGGTGTGCCCTGCCTATCGCCCTATGTCAGCTGAGATTGGCACAGCACTCCCACGACCCTCATGTGGAGGATAAAGAGGTAGAAAATGGATGGATGGATTAGTGCAATTTTCTTTGTGTGATGTACATCTCCTGTAATCTTTGCATTGCTTTTCTATGTGGTTTCATCCATCCATAATCACAAACCACATGCATTCGTCCACATCACCGATTCAGCAGCAGCGTCACATAAACGTGTTTAGACATGCAATGCATAGATAATCCTCATATTTCTTTGCCGAGCCAGATGTAGAGCATGAAAGAAACTTTAAATTTAACAAACATCCATTTTTACTTACTCCTTATATCTGGAAGTGTCTAAATTCCGGGGTGGTGGGGTCATCTCAGGCTCAGCCATGCTGAGCAGCACACCCGAGAGAGACCAAAGCTATAACAAAGAAAGGCTCCATGGAGCATGAATGAGGAAAGAAGGTCACAAACTGTGCTGAACCAGCCGAATACAAACAGCACTGTCCACTCTGTTTGAGACCATGTCTGGCAGAACCCCCTCGGTTCAGGTTCTGGATGTCCCCAGAACCATGTCTCTTTGTGGATGTATATTACCATCATTCTGGCACTGTGTGGCCTAATGCTCAACATAAGGAAAACGCATAGAGACATTTAAGTCACATAAACTCTGTTTTTCTAACAAGGCTTGAGAGCACACATCTGCATCTCTTCTTACAGGCAGCATTTCCTCCGAGTTTGATATGTTATCACAGATTTACTCCAGGCAACCCTCACTCAGATACAACATAATGTGGCTCAGTGACCTCAAGTATAAGACTCAGCATGCTGATAATATGAAAGCTTCGAGCTATTTGCATTGCAATTACAATTTCTTGGAGTGATATCCTCGATGTCTCAATCCTCGATTTTCACTGACTCATCATAAAAACAGAGCAATGGTATCCATCGGCTTCAGCGACACAAAGCACATTCAGAAAGTTTGGGTCAAAATTCTGCACCATTAACAGAACAACACTGACTGTCAATTTAAAACTAACAGTGATTTAAAAATGTAATTTTCTGTTCTTGTTCTACTTTTAACTGCTGCTACATTGACTGTCAATCTATGTAACCTTACCTGATTTTGCTAAGTGTTATAATTACCATGGTGAGCAGCCACAGTCTCCGTAAAATTATGTTTCCACATAACTTAATCGTATTTTTAATTACCTGGATGTATTTTCTGAAACAAACATTCCTTGTTTATTTGTACACAGACAGACATATCAAAGTAATTGTATGAACCAATTGTGGTGCTTTTGGCAGAAATGAGGAAATTAGTGTAATGATAACAATTTCCTACTGATGAATGTATTTTGCTTTAGGCACACTGACTAACGTCTTTAATTTAAGACACAAACAAACAAGGAGAGGGTGATTTTTTTCCCCCATGGTCTCAACAACAACTTCTCCATATAAAAAGCACACCAGGTTTTATTATACTTACTGAAAATTGTCTTTGGAGGGAAGTCTTGATTTGAAATGCTGAATTTACAAAACAAGAATTACACACGTGTCAAACCTTAATTACAGCAACCTAATCCCACAAAACTAAACAGCATTTTTAAATGATATCTTGTGAAGGACATACGTTTCTCCCAGATCGTTTGTTTCTCACATGTCACAATGGTAGCAACAAAGATTGAAAAATGATATGAGGCAACATTGGTGGTGGGGCATGACAAAGACATTTCCACCAAAATGTCAAACCACAGTTCAAAACCAATTGCAGCTCATGCAACATGTTTTATAGAAATGTAACCTGGTGTGTTTTTTGATGGAGATTATATCATGGGACACTCGACGTACCTTCATCAGCACACAACAATTTTTATGCTTTTCAGGAGTCCTTGACTTCTCTTCTTATATCTTCATCTTCTTTTTATTAAAAAGCTCAACTAAGAGAGTTTCAAGCTCATCCTTGGATGTTGTCCAATTACAAGTCATCTGATATTGTCCTTGCAGAAACCCCATATGCTCATTTCAGTTTTGCACCTCTTTCCCTGTGCACTGTAAAATTATACTGTGTGAGTTTGTCAGTATGTGAGTACATACATGGCTCCCCTTTGGTTCTGCACCGAGCACATCCACAGTAAGCAGGTGTTATGGAAATATGAGCTCATGTCTATCTATAGACAACATGCTGAAGTTCAAACTGAGCATGATTTAAGCGAATTTGAAAATGGCCTGCCTGTTGGTGCCAGACGAGGTAGTCTGAGTATTCCAGAAACTGCTGATCTACTGGGATTTTCACACACAACCATCGCTAGGGTTTCCTGAAAAATGGCGTGAATAATAGAGAATATCCAGTGAGCGACAGTTCTCTGGGCAAAAAAATGCTTTGTTGATGCCAGAGGGTCAAAAGGAGAATGATGACACTGTTTTGAAATGACCCAGGCAACTGTAACTCAAATAACCACTTGTTACAGCCAAGGTATGAAGAGGACAATCAAACTTGTACTCAATCTTTTGAAGCAGATGGGCTAAAGCAGCAGAACACCACAACGGTGGCCTCTCCTGGCAAGTGGCTACGATGCAGTAGTTTTAAATATCATAAGACATTAAAGTTGATTATGCTAAGCTAAATAAGAATGTGGAAAAAAACACCTCTCATGCTGAGGTGCAAGTGTAAGTGTAAGGAATCCTGCGGTCTGCCGACTGCACAATGACGTGTGAATGTTATACACGCAGTCAACCATCCTTGCCTTTTCTCTGCCGCCATGTGAGACAGGTGTCGCCTTGCGCCGCGCCATGGGACTGAGTGGCATTTTCAACTGAACTTTCCATTCTTACCTGCACCTGCATTGTGTCTCCGGAGCAAGGCCTTTTCCATTTAGTGCCTGACAATATACCAAGCTTTCTATTCATTTCCCGTCGTTCAGGCTGGAGGAAATGAATCGTGGGGCTGTCAAGGAGAGGCACAAGAGCAATAACGGGAGGGTGTGAGAAAAGAAACTTTGATATGTGAGGTTTACTCGCTCCTTATTCCTTATAGACCCTCGGGGTATGTTATGGGACATCACACTGCTGGACTTTTTGCTGCTAAAGCTAACAGACCTGCAGGTGTAATTTCATCTGCCTATCTCTCCCTTCCCTGCCTCCATCTGTCTCCCGCCTTCTCGCTCACTTTCTGCTTTTCTGCATCTTCTACCTCGCCTCCTCTCTGACATGGGCTGCCTGACTGTCTGTCTGGTGTCACTTTCATTTAAATCACTGATGTCATGCTGCTGATTCACAGTTCAGGCCTTTAAAGTTAAGATACAATCAGACGGTAATTTCCTTAAAGATCAAAACATCATTGTATCTGTGGTAACATATGAAACAACACATCGGATGAAAATCAGGAGGTGTGTGGGAAGGTGCAATATGTCTGTCAGTCTATCTATCTATCTATCTATCTATCGTGCTAGTTAGCATACAAGTGATCTATCTATCATGCTAGTTAGCGTGCAAGGTATCTATCTATTGTGCTAGTTAGCATACAGGCTATCTATCTATCATGCTAGTAAGCGTACAAGCTATCTATCTATCTTTCTATCTATCTATCTATCTATCTATCTATCTATCGTGCTAGTTAGCATACAAGCTATCTATCTATCATGCTAGTTAGCGTGCAAGATATCTATCTATTGTGCTAGTTAGCATGCAAGCTATCTATCTATCATGCTAGTTAGCGTGCAAGATATCTATCTATTGTGCTAGTTAGCATGCAAGCTCTCTATCTATCGTGCTAGTTACGTGTAGGCTATCTATCTATCTACATCCATCAAAAATAATAGGAGTTTCCCTCTGTGAAACATGAATAGGAGTCATGAAATTCAGATGAATTGCTATTTAAATATTTTACTTTCTTGTGTTACTGACAGACCACCTGACAGCTGACAACTAATGGACAACTGAGTAGACAGTGGAAGAAGCCAAATAATAATAAAAAAATAATAATAATAATAATAAAGCAGTACAGCACAATTGTAATTAGTTAGCCGTCCATCACCAGCAGGGTGAGGATTTGGGCACAGACAGATTGCCTATTAGACCTGAACCGGTGAAATGGAGTTGCAGCCAGGTAAAATGTCCAGAAGTGATGAGAGAAGAGAATTCACACTGACTCGTGTCTGGTGTCAAACACAGGAAAGACTCTGAGCCGAGAAGAGCGGAGTGAATCGAATTTCACATTTATTACACATCCTCCATGTGACAACACTTCCTTTGGTTAATCTGTTGTTTACCGCTGTTTACTGTAAATGCACATTATAATAACGCGATTATGACCAATACAGTAGCCGCTTTGTCTCCTTCATACGCAGAGCAGAGTGATTTACACATGATTGGCAAACTAATCAGGGCAAAAACTAATCAGGAGTGGAAGCGTGTGACAGCCGAGGTGGTTGTAAATAACAGCGCAGAGTAATGATTGCATCTCTGCGCGGCGCTTTATTCACTTCAGAGATGTTTACACACAAACTGCTGAAGCCAAACCTGCAGCAGATACTGTACGGTTGTGAGAACTCATCATTTATTTCTCGTTATCATATTCTTCTCACTTATTAGGTGAAAGCAGGATGTTGTTTTAAGCAATTAGACCTCAACATTTAATCATTCTTTATGCTGCATCTCATGTATTACATGTCATAAGTGTAATATATGGGCAATTGTTATCTTTTAACAATTTGTTATCTTTCAAAGTCGAACTTAACACTTTATTTTTGGCATCAACATGAGCCCATAACGGTTTTTTAACTCTTTATTTTAAGCCCAGTACATATACATTTGCCTCAAACCCAATCTTTCTGCTAAGATTCCATGAAACACACTCATGTTTCTCCTTTATCTAAATAAAACCCTTTAAATGTTATAATGCCTGTACATCATATACACTGTTAGTAAAAGAAAGTACAAAGGGAAGTGTTATAACATCAGAAAATCTTGGATGGAACTATTAAAATGACACAAGCATGTAGGACACATGGCTGTTTCTAATTATCTATATTTTCTATATCTTTCTGTTTTGCACAATCAAGGATCTCCAAGTCTCCCTTCCTTACTACCAACCTTGGCAGCACACTGCACATTGTTTTCCCCACTCTGCTGACAACGTGTTGGTGTGAGTTTTATTATGGAGCCTGTGCTTCACTTTTCTCGAGCTATCACCTCTGTGAGGAGACTGATATTTTAAGGTTTGCCATCTGCACAGGTGCCAAAACAGCCCGGGAGTTCTACCGGATGTCTGTGGATCAATCTAAAATTATTCCCCAGGTTCCATTGGCTCAGAGGACGGCCCGTCGCACACACATACCCACACATATACACAAACAAAAAATGCTTAATGATTTTTTTTCTGAGGTGAACAAAACAATTAGGTAAAGCCTGCAGTCTTTCGGTTAACGCTCAGAAGCCTGAGAGGAGGAGTATTGGAGACTGAGAGAAATCTAAAGTTAAACGCGTAAAAGAAAAGACTGTGTGTATCCTTTATAGCCTCAGGCCTTTGTGTTGAGGTTACTTTGGAGAGATGTCCTCATCTGTTCTGTGAACAAATGTGTTCTGTAAGACACGCAACGGCAGTGAAAAAAGGCTAAAGACCAGTGAAACCCCTCAATATCAATTATTAGTGTTAGTGATGTTGCAGGCAATTTGTCTGTTTCACACCAAAACGCTCTGTGGGCAAGTGTCTGGACTGTGCTCATTAATCTGTCTAAGAAAAAAGGTTGAGTGTATACTTTCTAGGTTTCCTGGAAAGGCTAATTATTTATGTGTCTCTGTCATTTTGTTTTCCACCTTCTGTCTTTTATTTATTTATTGCCACGGCTTGTATTTTGGTGATGTTATTTCCTGCGTTACATTTTTCGTATGTATCCTCATGTGTCAAGTTTGAACTTTCCACCATCGGTGTCTTTTGATTTTGACGATTGTTTTCGTGCCTGCGTTTCTTTGCTTCTCCTCTACCTGCTTCCACCCTCCACACCTGCTCTTCATTTGCCTTGTCAGCTCTGCCGTGTTCCCAGGGTTTTTTTTTCCTCTTCCTATACTTGTCATTTCTCTTCCTCGTTGCCTCCACCTGTGTTTCTCCTCCCATCAGCACCTGCAGCTCATTCCCACGTTAACGAGGTTGTGTATAAGTTCAAGTCTTTGGTCAGTGTGTGTGGGCTTTTGTTGCGTTGCTGGTTGTGCTGTTCCTTTGTCTGCCTGCCTGCTGACTTGCTGTGAAGGGAAAGGATTATTTATGGTTAAATGAGTTGTTCTGAACATTGTGCCCAACTCCTGAACTCACCTTTGACAATGTATTTTAATTGTCAATTGCACCATCTTATCTGCATGAAGAAGACCTAAAACTATAGTGACTGAGATCATAAACTGAGGTGTGTTTACTGATATTAAAAATCAAGGTAGAACTAGAGTCGCTATCTCAAACTCTTACATACAAACTTTGTTGTTTTTGTAACCACTGGTGTTCCACCCTAATGGTCATTGAAGAGACTAGTCTTTTTATATGAGCACTGAATGTACTTAAAAGTCAATCTTACTCAGTGTTTAGCTGGAAGAAAATCATTATACATACTTTCTGTGGCATTTGTTTGAAAATACAATGACAAAATTATCACTTTTTCCACTTACGAGAAAGAGATTGCACTCACAAGTTTAAGGCAAATCACCGCTGCACTTGTGTTTGAGCTAGATTTGTTTTGATGTTGTGTCACCACATAGCTCTGGTGTTAACGGAACATCAACTTAATAACTAAAAAAAAAACCAAAGCAATCTGCTACCAATACTATTAAAAGCCACAAGCGAAATGATGTGTCTGAAGATGAGTTTAAGCAAATTAATTGATGTGGATGATTCTGAGTTGACATCGAAACTCGGAAGGAATTGGTGTTCAACAAGTAAGATGTTTTCCTTTCTTCCTCTGGCTACTAAGCCAGTGTGCTGGCCTTGTCCAGATTCAGATTGCCCTCTTTGTTCCGTTTTCACGGGAATCAACCATGACAGCATTACACTTCCATCACTGCGCCGGTTACAGCTTTATCTGGCAGGTCTCGGGGTGAAATGAACACACACAAAAAAGAGCTAAGAGCCATTGCAGTAACATCATGCTTGTGAGCTGAGGGTTGAAAATATGAGAATAACACATTCCCAGTTCAAACCACATACTCAGAAATTAATATTTATGAATATTACACAGCTATGATTTCTCTGTGCCAGCCATCTGCCTACATGCTAAGTTGACTCTGGTGTCTGTCTGGCAATTGCAGTCATTTGTTGTTGACTAAGTAGGAGATTATACTACCAAGGAAATCAAGCAAGCAGACATAAATCCTCAATGTTTGAGGATTAACTATTTCAGCTTGTTTACATGCGGAAAACACCAGTAATAATAACACATGGTTTTTTTGCACAGTAATAAAGAAGTGCCCTTTAAAAACGGCCTTGAAGGAGAAACATCCGACAGTGCGGAGGATAGAGATGTGAACATACTGTACAGTACACCGAGGAAGGGGGGAAATATTTTGTTGACAAATCTCATTTTAATAGACTGAAATTGACAGAGTCACTGTCACCGAGGGAAATAAAAGTTTATATACTGCACAGTCTATTGATTATATTTGAGCGGAATCCCCGGGGCCGGAGCTAAGATGGAGACTGTAACGTAGCAGGAAGCTTGTAAAGTCCAGCTTTACTTGCTCGCACCCAAGAAATCGCCTGCTATACGGTGTTAGGATTGGTCTAAATGCACCCAATCTGAAAGGGTCCTTAGATCGGATCACAGAAACCACATTTGGAGGTGGTTTGAGGACCCATGTGGCCTCATTCCATAGCATGAATGGAACCCATCCTCAGGACATATATTGGCTCTTTGCCAGGCGAAAAAATATATTTGGTAAGTTGTGAAACCACCAGGCGTTACCGTGCGTTACCGCAAGATCTTAGAAAAACGTGGATTTCTCCCAATCAGCAGAGATCCAGCTACATCAAAGAAAGCATCATCATCAATGGAGGCCTGTGATGCTCAAACCTTCAGTGTCGTTCTGGAAGTGGACAAAAAGTGGTTCATCTAAACATCTCAAACATGCAGGACAGGGGTCCCAGGATTGTAAACATGTTCTATGTTACTTATTTGTGCTTTCTGGATTATTATTATAATTGTTATTTTTTTTAACCACAGGCGGGCAAGGAATCATATATGCTACCTTCATGGACCTTGATTTTCTACATAATATTAATACACATTTTTGAAGAAATGTAACAAAAGTATTGTTATATCCTCCAATAACACTCTATTTTCTTTTAATTTCCAAGTATTTTAATGAGTAAAAGCCGGCTTTTTCAGCTGCATTTTTTCACTAATCTGTGCCTATCTTTCAATATTTTTAATAGCCTAAATCATTAACAGCGGACACATCTGCACATTCAGACTAATTAAAAAAACACATGCACATGTGGTGTGTGCATGCAGGATACATTAATGCCAGGTGTGAACAGGGGACATAGGACCATCATTTACTAAATGTACATCATGCTGTTTGAAACTGAGACCACAGGAAATAAATGAGTGATATAGCCTTACATACAAAATAAATCCTCTTTGCTTTCCTGATGGTCCTGATGGAGAACACAGGTTCTCTTCTCCATTGGCTTTACATATGACGACATCGGTTTTACATATAGTCTGAGCACGACCTGCAGCCACTCCTTATATATCCATAAATCCAAGTCTGCAATCGTTGTCAAATCCGACAGAATTATTGCCAGACTGAAATGATGGCGGCACTGAAAGGCTCTTGCGAGAAAACAGGTATGCAGCCACATGCTCAGCCAACAGGCAGACAAAAGGTCAGGCTACACAAATGGACTGATTTCCACTCATCAAACGCAGCACCTCCAGTAAGGAATAGTCAAATTGTGCTATCTAAGACGGCACAATAAACATCAATAAAGGCAGGTTACAGCTGGCTCGGCGAACCATAATAATGAAATATCCAATTTGAGCCCAGAAAATCTGTTTAATATATTTTTTTTATTTTTTTCCTTTTTGGCTTCTGCTCTTTATGAGCTAATCTCTTCTGGACAAAGTACAAGTTAAACAAAAAAGCTAGCCATTTTTAGAAAAAACAAACAAAAACATACACTTGATAAAGCTCTCACATTAAATGCTAATTTGTTGTTATCCTAATGAAGCAATAGTAGTGCTGCATGTTTATTTGATGAGTCACGTTTGCTCTTCTCTGCCAGCTCTTCCTGGACTAATTTTCTGTTATTCTCTGCCTATTTGGAAACCAATTTTCCATTCCCCTCTGAAAGTGGGACGGATCTAGAGCACGAAACGCTTCGAGCTGGAAAGCCACCTGATTATCGCTGACTGGTGAAATTGGCGGATCAATCGTCCTGAATGGTCATGTTGTTGTTTGATGAATGGCGTGCCACTCGTGATTTGTCCATTAATTCAATAGAAAGGAACTATCCTTGTCCCCTGCACACAACAAATGCTACATAACAATGCGTTTTGTGCCAAGAGGGGTTTGTTTTCATCGCTGCATTATTGTGAATCAGAGAGCAACTGCTTACCCATTGTGTGTTCGGTCACGGGTCACACTGGGAAATAACAGTCGTGCACGTATGCACAGCACAGACCTTGGTCCGGCACTGACCCCATTTTGGAGCAGAGTGAGACCTGCCGATCTCTGTCTATGCATCGTATTTGGACTATAACATTACTAGAGGTTGGGCTCCGTGTGTGAGACTGGCTGTTTTGAGAAAGCACCCGTTCAGATAATTCACACTGCTGCAGTACGTGAAGTATAATTTTAACGTGAAACTGGGATTTGAGAACATGGATGAAAAACAGATGATTAACACAAATTGCAAAGAAATGAACGTGTTCATCTGGCTCTTCAGTTCCCACCAATGCAACCCCACCATCAACACATTCCCACTGGTCAAACACCCCTTTAAAAACCGATTGAAAATGCTCTTCCTCAGCAGAAGGGATGGGTAGCCTCTGTCTTCATTGCCATAGAAAGGTTGTCAAACAACGTTGTGCTCATTTTTGTGCTCACCTGTTTCACATGATGCTTCCAAGGCGCAGTCTGAGGCCCGGATTGATTTTTAAATTGAAGACTCCAGAGATGAGAGACACGCACTCTGTTAGGGAACTATGATAGAAAAGTTCAGGAGGTCAATATCGATGGCACCTTTTTAACTGTGCAGTTGGTTTTACAGGTCATCAGTGAGAATGTGCCTTTGACCTTCAGGTCTGTGTTGGTTCTCGAGACTCTTCGGATCAATATCATGGATGTGCCGTGTTGGAGTAAAGATTAATGTTGCTGGACAGCAGTTTTTTTTCTTCTCCTGCAGCTTTTCCAGTGCCTAATTAATCAAAAAATACATTTTACAGATTTTTTTTGTATGTTTACTGTACCCTCCAGGGGACGCTCATCAATAGGGGGCACTAGTGTGCCATACCACATGTTGTATGGTCCCATATGAAGAAGAGTCATTGATTTAAAATGTATCATGTTCAATAGAAATATAGATTTAACATTGACATTGTCTAAAGTTGCTGAGAGGACATACTTCCTGTCCAGGGTTCAGACTCGGATGACTTTGGTCCATGAAAAGTCTGTGAAAATGTTTTTTACATCACACAAGACATTCAGTTAGAAAGTAGGTGAATTCAGTTAGAAAGTAGGTGAAGCCTTGTTGAGAGGGAGGGAGACGGATAGAAAGAACCATGGGGAGCAGAATGAAGACAGAAAATTCAGTTGAGTTGTTAAAAAAACAGCGCACTTTGAGAGGACGACACAGCGGGAAGAGTGAGTTTGCACCCGACCAGCTGAACATCAAACATTTGCTGTTTCCAGCTTCTTAAATCTGTGTTTTTGCTGTTTTGCTATTGTCATATATATATCTGATATTAATCAGTCATTCCCTTATGTGAGGTGTTGATTGGGTCACAAAATAAAGTGTTATTTTTAGATTTATTAAATAACACATGCATACAATGATATTTTGATTCATTAAGCAAACACACATCTGTGTTACAGCCTGTAACATTTCTGTAACTTACAGAAAGAAAGCATGTCTTTAAGTGACATGACTGTGGCTTAAATGGAAGAAAGACTGGCAGCAAAGGAACACAAGGCGTAATCGAACTTTGGCCAGAGCAGAAGGTTGCAGCTCAAACTCTACCATAACTATTTATATTATATATATATATATATATATGTATATACAGTGTGTATATATATATATATATATATATATATATATATATATATATATATATATATATATACGTAGTAGAACTGCTTTCCGATGTCTCACCCATGGCATGTAGCATCATCTCATTATTCATGTTATAAAGGTCAACAAGATGTTTGTGTGTCAAAGGGGAAAATAATAATTGAATGTGTGGTTGTGGTCTGGAAATCTTGATATGACGGTTGTTTATGACTATAAATAAATTAATTATTTTACAGAGCGGTTGACTTGGATGGCAATATTTTTCAACAACATTTGATGGTAATCCCTAAATATTTCAGTTTTTTTTCCCACTCTAACCCATGCAAGTAAGAGGGTTCGATTTAGCATTTAAAGCTGGATCAATAGGTTGACCACAAAAAGCCATTACTGCAGAAACACCCTCCCACCTGTAGCTAGAGACGCTCCAGGTTAAACCAAGTTCAGTTTAGAGGGAGTAAAATGACACCCACTGACTTTCTGTGCTAAAATATAACGGACAGAAACAAGCCTAATTTTTTTTGCTTCTCACACATCAGCCAGAGAGAGAGAGAGAGGAAAAAAAAAAATCTGGCCTCACTTTCTAAGTGACAAACGACCTTGACACGGAAGCAGCATAAGTACAGATGGACCCGCTCACTTTATCACAGGCGCTAAAGGAAAAAAGGGTTGAAAGAAAGAAAATAACCATGGAAACACAGACAAAAAAGCCATCCGTTGCTTTCTGCCCTTTTAAACTGTCAGGTAATGATTTAGGATGAAAGTGGGGTGTGGGGGACACTCCCTTGCAGCTATGACCTATCACCTCCAGGAAGCGGCAAAAATGCAAAATTAGACAGCGGGGAAGGTGGGAGGAAGTCATGGGTAAGGCGTTGTGGAAAGAGTGTATGAATATGAGGAGGGGGGGAAATAAATCCATATCCGTGTCTGCCTGGATGCATCTGTCCAGCCCGTCACTTTGAATTCATCATCAGTCAGAAGCAAAATGTCACACCTTTCATCTGTTCACCCTGAGCTGTGGACTTTTAATTGCACAAGCAGAACATAGTTTGATCGAAGGCTGCAGCAGCGAAGGGAGCGCAGTTTACCGGGAGCTGGAGGGCCAGGTGAGGGGCGACGGCAACCTGCAACAAGACAAGAAAGCAATAAAACTGATAAATGATGCCAAGACACACGCGCACAGACGCTGGCACCCCACCACCACCACCACCACCTCCTCTCCTCTCACAGCAGCACACCTCTCAAGCCTCTCCAGGAGCAGGTGAACCCAGAACACTTGACAAACACCCACCATCCCTCCATCTCCTCCCAGCTCTTATTGAACACTCGTCTGTTTACAGATCAACGCTTCCCATCGGGTTTTTGGATCAATGGGATTATATTTCTTATAAAGCAATAAAGGATAGAGCAGGGGAAGGTGGCGGTATAGCGGGAAGGACGGCACAGGGTTGTGGGCACGTGAGCGAGCGGCAGAGGATCGAGCCATCACGGAGGCTGCACAGGAAGCGATGACAGAGTGACAATTTGGGGGCGAAAGAGTGCAGTTGGGAGGAGGGACTGAGCACGAGAAAAGCCAATGCCTACAGATGGGATAGAGGGTGGCGAGTGTATTGATCTTCTGTCTGTCTCCTCTTCAAAAGATCAGTAGCAAACAGAGGCCCTGGTGTTTATCATTTAGGCCATGTGAGGTTGAGGAGACTCCGTCTGGGGATATGGAAATGAGCGCCAAATTCTGCAACACAGCATGTTGCAGTAATGCAGATGTTGTCTTAAAGGGAAAGTGGCAGCAGAAAGGAAAGGTCATGATGTTTTAATGTGTGTGTGTGTGTGTGTTTCAGAGAATGAAGCTAAAATGCATTAAAAGTCCACATCCTCAAACTGAGGAGATTACTGTGAGATTACAAAGCAAATACATGCACTGGAAAAAAAGACAGTTTGGACTGAGATATGTGAGATCAGATACACTATATGGACAAAGGTATTTGGCCACGCCTGTTATTCCTTTAACACCTAAGCCTCAAAATGTCCACCTGGACAATTTTTTGCTTATTTTAAC
The DNA here is from genome assembly GCF_958295425.1 of Solea solea. Taxonomy (NCBI): domain Eukaryota; kingdom Metazoa; phylum Chordata; class Actinopteri; order Pleuronectiformes; family Soleidae; genus Solea; species Solea solea. The sequence continues at coordinate 9,179,425 of NC_081149.1, read as the reverse complement.
AATAAAAGGGTCAGTTTTCCCAGAATAACTTTCAATATCTGGCAGTTATTTACAATTTACTGCATGTTAAACCATTTAACACTTTAAAATGAAGAAAAACACTGCAGTTGTATGCATGAACACCAAATTTTGCATGTTAAATTTGACATTTGAAAAGTACCTAAGCACCTTTCATGAAACCCAAAAAAGGCAAAACAGAACAAAAACAACACAAACAGGTGTCAAAATCCTGCAGGAACAAGTGTCGCTTCAGCGTTCTGTGCTTTCAACTTTGTGGCAACAGTTTGAGGAAGGTCCTTTTCCATTGCAACAAGACTGTGCCCCAGTGCACAAAGCAAGGACTATAAAGACACGGTTTGATGAGTTTGGTGTGGAAGAACTTGACTGACCTGACCTCAACCCAATCGAGCACCTTTTGGGATGAACTGGAACAGAGATTGTGAGCCAGACTTTCTCGTCCAACGTCAGGCCTCTTGTACTGGTCCAATCAGCTCCCAGCATCCACCCAGACTCACACACCTTCAACCTGTCTCACACTCGCATGCAGACACACACACAAAAGGAAAACATTCTGTTTGACATCCATCAGTTTTCTCTGTGTTTTGAAATCACTGTAACTCATGACATGTGTATTTGTTGTATATAAGTGTGTGTGTACACACCTTATGAGCTGTTGGTGTTTACATCCATCCACGCGTAAGTTCAGACACAGTAAATAATTTTTTTCTGCCATAATTATGACTCAAGAGTCCCGTCTGCCATTTAAAGAGATTGCTGATATGTGGGGTCGAAGCGTTTGGGGGTTGCGTGCCAGCGAGGAGACGGAAAGTGCTTACTTGAACAATGAATGATGAACACTGCGCATACATTTGCATATTTTGAACAATCAAGTGCTGAAGCTTCAAAAGTTAAAGACAACTCAAGTGCTATTTTTTTTTTAAAATTATTGAAATCGTGTCAAGCTGTGAGCTATAGAAAGCTAGAGACGACGATAGCGAGAGAGAGAGAGAGAGAGGGAGGGAGGGAGTGAGGGAGGGAGTCCTTAATTACTGGCAACTCTCTAGAATTAACCCTCTAACCAGTTTATATGTTGGCTGGGTTTTAGTCGTGTTGATGCTTATTGTCTAAATCTGCTTCTGAGCAGACGAGTTTTCGCTCCCTCGTCCCCACGATGTGACACAAATGTATTCCTGTTGTACAGGTTGCTATTGATTCTTCTTACGTGCGGGAATTAAAAGCGCTCTGAGCACAAATCATCTTTGAAGCCGGCGTTTATTCCCACCCTCAACCGCCTGTTCGTTAGCCCCAGATGTGTTTCATCGCACTGTAATTTGAGCAGGTGGATGCGCAGGCATGCTCTGTCAACTTAAAGCTTCAGTCCTGGTGAAAGCACACACACACACACACACACACACACACATACACGCTCACACACACAGATTAATGTCAAGGACTTCGCTGTTTAGGATTCTAAAAACATTACACATGCAGATTAAAACCACATTTTCCTCCATGAACCCACGCTCCACTGTGGGATATTTCTGCCATCTCGTCCCCTTTAACGTGTCACCAAGTGTAATCCCACTTAATGGATGTGTAATATTTACACTTATACCATAATCACTTAAACATTCATTTACGGGGCCATATTTGGTTGTTCGTGGCCCTGACAGCCTATTCATCAAAAAAGCAAATGTGCAGAACCTCGCACCCCCTGCAGCAATCAATCAATATGCTCCTCTCCTGGCTACCATCACTGGTAGATACGTCCCAGGCCAAAATTAATCACTGTGAAGTTTGCATAATCTCGCCCCACCCCTCCCCCCGCCCTCCACTTCTCCGTGCACATAACACCACCTTTGAGAACCTTTACCTTTGAAGACCATTCGGATGACTGAAGGGATTAATCAGACTCTCCCATTCACAAGGCGGATACAATTGCACAAGTTTATGCAGAGGAAATGTACGTAACAGGGGATATTTATTTATTTCCTTCCAGTGATTGGATCTCATGGCTTAACTGACTGTCTGGAATTTCTACATCTCTGCTTCTGAATAACTCAGCGTGTGTCAAATAACCATGAGCAATGCTGCCTTGAACTCAGCCCCCAGGGGTTTCTTTATTATTTTTTATTTTTAATCAGACAACCTGAAGTGGTATAAAAATGGATCCACTTCGAAGGATTACGAATTTTCCTCCTTTGTCTATGAGTGTTGTTTTCTGTTGGCGCTCAACAGAACCTGTGTTAATTATAACTTATTCATTCAGGACTCAGTAAAGTCAGTGAAGGAGCCGAGTTCTTGGATAAAAATGTAAACTAATTACATAGTGCATGCTCTTTGTCCTACCTGCTTGTTTATTCTCTGTTTTCTGACCAGTCAAGTATGACACACCCACTGATGTCGTCATGGTGCGCAGTGATCACAGTGGCTCAAAGTAAGGCGAGCAGCGAGTATGGTCCTAAATGGAGAACAAGAGCCCAAATAAAACATCTGTTTTCTTAAAAGAGACATGAATAAGCTCTCATACATTTAAAAGATAAAAAGAACATTCAAATAAGTTGCTGTAAGTCATGTTTACCCCTGTACTATGGGATAAAATGACTGTATATTTGGTCTCCAAGAAGTCAATTATGGACAGTTGACAATTGTTTCACTTTCTGAGTTACGCTGCTCACAGACAAACAGACAAAAGGTAGAAAAAACACTAAATGGTTTGGACTAAATATCTTTTTTCTTTTTTACATTCATGACTCAGTATGCAGTTATAGAGCTCTGTGCAAATTCAGTGACAGTTGATATTTCGATTGTAATGATGTGACTGAAACACTGTGAATGACTTTAACTCATACTCTTACATGTCTGTGTGTCTTGAACAAACCTGGCGTAACAGACCTTTTTCACTGCAGATATTTGTAATTTTCAAATAACAGGACAAACACAGGTTTTATCAATAACTTAAATTATTGTACAAGTCTAGTTTTAAGAGGACGGTGTCGCACTTAATACTTGATCGGGGTTGCCAAATAAAATATAATGAAATTTTTAATCTTTAATCAATCTAAAATATCTCCAAATTCAAAATAGTATTGGGTGTTATAGAGATGGCCGATGGATTCTTGTGTTCTACTGTTGTTGCTTCATGCTTTAGAATCAAACCATTATTACAAAACATCATGAAACACCTTTACAAAGCAAATTTGTTTTGGGATTTAATCCCAAAACCACTTTTTCACTTGTGTGGTACATTCCCTTTCCATATGGACAGTGGCTTTTGTTAATTTGTTTTGGGATTTCTAATGTTTTATTAATTTGTTTAAAAATAATAATAAAAAAAAAATAATGTTAATATGTCCCAAGCTTTGTAAAAGACTAGTGAACTGGAATTGCTTTTAAAAAAACCTAACAAAGAAAATATAATCCAGTATAACAGCGGGTACAAAGATGACACGCGGGTATCGCATCATTAGAGCTGCAATGTGGCGAACTTGATATGCAGCGCTGATAAAGGTTATTATGGGATCCAAGATGTACACGTGTTAACTGGGGCGACGGTAGCTCAGTGGTAGAGCGAGTCGTCTTTCAACTTGAAGTGTTCGATTCCTGGCTCCTCTTAGTGTCCTTGGGAAAGACACGCATACATGTAGGTGAATGGCAAAACTAGTGTAAAGCAGCTTTGACTGGCCATCAAGAGCAGACACTGAGGCACACATTCACACTTAATTGTTGTTTGTACGAGCATTTTTTAAATCATAAACATGCTAATAAACGGCTGCTGTGAAGACAAACAAAGCACTTGCAACCTGAGCACCAGAAGAGTTTTATTTTTAAAAAGTCATATCAATCTAAAAATCACTCTGGCACATCTGCTTCAGCGACCACCAGAGGAGCAATTTACAATCATGGCTGTTTTCACACGTCCTAAGTGGCCAATTCCACATCCCAGCGCTCCATAACGTCGATATCACATTTGGAAGCGAAAGAGTGATTCTGGGAAAAGGTCAGAACAAAAGCAGACATGAAGCATTGGATGACCAGCTGTCAGCGTGTCTGATAATGGACATAAGAGCCGGGATGAATCCGTAATAGTCATTGGAAAGTAGGGGGAAAGAAAAAGGAAAACACAGGCAATCAATAATCGCTGCTGTTAATAATCAGAAAAAAAGAGGAAACAAAATGCAACATGGGAAAGAGAAGTGACCATTTCCAGTCATCCACTGCACGGCTGATTAACTAATTTATCGATTTATCATTCGAATGCTAACTATTTTTACAGTTTCAAGTGGAGGTTTTTCTAATAGTTTTGAAATAAAAAACATTTGAGGGCGTCATATAGAAGTTTGGAAATAACGATCAATATAAATCAAGAATATAACCAACAGATGTGTCCGTCCATCCATCTTCTGCCTCTTTATCCTCCACATGAGGGCCGTGGGGGCCAAACCAAGCTGACATAGGGTGAAAGGTGGGGGTCACCCTGGACAGGTCCATCACAGGGACACATAGAGACAAACAACCATCCACTCTCATAGTCAATTTAGAGCAGGGGTCTCAAACTCAAATGACCTGGGGGCCTAACGGTCAGTATGGGGCCGGTCAAGTGAAAAAAGTGAAGAAGTGATGTGAGCTCAAAATGATTATTATCCATCATGATAAAGCATTAACGAAATATGTGATGATATTTCACGTGTAATTTAAAACAAAAAAACAAAAAAACAAATTTACACAGACAGCCGGAATCGTCAGCTTGGGTTTTCAGTGCCCACGTGTCAGAGCTAACGCCGCCTGAGTCACATGAGGATGAGGAGGAGCAGCTTCACATCCATCCAAAAAGTGTTGCCATACATTTATGCAAAGTATTTCCTCTGTTGACAAATGTACACTGAAGTCCTTCAAGGTGAAACGCCCAGTGTGATGTGGGGGCGAGGGATATGGATGTGCTTTACAGGAGAGTACGAGTTTTTTTCCCCTCGTCTTTACCCTTCGAGGGTCAATAAACCCCTGAATCTGATCAATCACAGCCACGTCAATCTCAGCTGTCACCATTCACATTGCACCCAGTTTTATGGCAACAAAATTGCTGATTAAACCGAGATTCTTCGAAGAATGAACACCCAAACAAAGACGTAAAAGTGCTAAGGTGCTAGCGAGCAACCACGGTCAATCAGTATTTTATATATAAGATAGTAAAAGTTTCACTGAACAGTTGAATGGAGTCTGAAGAGACGCGACGAAACACACGTGCTGATGATGGAGACAGAGTGTTCAGTAGAATTTGAGTTCATGTATCGGTTCAAACACACATGTTCCCGGCTGGTGATGGCTGGCTCTCATCTATTCTATGATTCTGACCAAAATTAATCTACACTGTCACTTCCAGCAAAGCATTAACCTGACACTCACTTTTCTCATAACAGCAGCGAGGAGCGAGAGGGGGAACAGACCGATGTGTCCGACAGACGGAAAAAGCAACATGAGTGACGTGACGCTGAGATACCGATACGGCAGGAACTATAATTAAATTTAGCCTCGTCTTCAGCTTGCATTTATCTATGTCATCATTATCCTTAGCCTTACAATAGAGATGGCTGATATTCTAGCCTTTTGTCACCTTCCTAATTGCCTCTTACCGACTGTTCTCGGAAACTAAAGCGGAGATAAGAGTTCAGTTTGATCAAATTTAACAGAGCTGCTTAAACAAAGGCGTGTGTGTGTGTGTGTGTGTGTGTGTGTGCGTGGGTGTGTGTGTGTGTGTGTGTGTTCCTCTAAAGGGGCCAAAATCTCTTTACACAGCTTTTTGTTGGGGATTTAATTTGTCTGTCTTACGTGGACAAAAACCAAGTTTACATCACATAAATCATTTATTTAGTAAGCTGACACGTACTGTCCACTTAATTAGGTACAGAGGACACCTAATAAAGTCTCGGGCGTGTTCAGAGATGGTCTTCTGGGTTGTCAGAATTTTACTGCAGCCTTTCAACCATTTCAAACCCGTCTGGCTATTCTCCGCTTCTGACATTCAGCCCATTTTCACTCAGACAGCTTTTGCTTTTGCTCTCTGGATATTTTCTTGTCTGTAAACCATATACAGTAGATGGGTTAAAGTGTGAAAACCTCAGTGGAGATTGAAGATTTTTGAAATTCTCGCACCAGCTCGTCTGGCATCAGTAACCATTCAAAGTCACTGACATCATTTTCCTTCTGCACTCTGATACTGGGTTTGAACTTCAGCGGGTCATCTTGACCACATCTACACGCCGAAATATATATATCTGCTGCCACGTGATTGGCTGATTAGATATTTGTGTGACCAAGCTGTTGCATAGGTGTACCTAATAAAGCGGCGGGGGAGTGTATGTTGCCAATTAGGGGCAATATCAACCTGAGCTGCACTCCTGCTTGGCCTGTACAGGAAATCCAAACATTACACGTAAAGTTTTGATGTGAGGCGACTGCCCAAACCACTGATCCACCATGCCGCCTTCAAATTGGAGATATACAAAGTTTGTCCTGAGGGTGGCAGCAGAGGAGAGGTCATGTTACAGGGTGTGTCGTGCACAATTGAAGATTTAATTTCTTTCAAAAGCCCTACTTTTTTTTTATGGTACACTATTATGTGTTTTGCACCTCCATTTGCACACACAGCCATGCCCGCTTTAGCATATTTAATGTTTGTGTAACGTCAGATTCTCTGCCATGGCTACTGGGCGAACCATCAGATAGAAAACATTTACTGACAAATTCTGTGTAGTGCAAATGTATTTTCTTTTTCTTTTTTTTTGCTAATGCATGTTTGGTGCCATCTGGTGACTTCAAGCACAGAAGCTGGAGGATTTAAACCCAGCTCCAGGCACATAATGTATGATAGAGAGTAGTTGGAAATAATGAATCAATCTCAAAACGTGTTCATTTGGAAGATCCTGCAAACTCTAGAATCATAGGGATAAATATAACACTATAGTACTGTATTGTGTTACACAATACGTTTATTTTTTTGTAAGCTCCCGGAAACAAGGGAGTGCCTTCTTCCTCCTCCTCCTCCTCCTCCTCCTTCTCCTTCTCCTCGCTCCACTGGGATTGCAGTTATGTGAGAGTCTTGTGTGTTGAAATTTTGTGACTGATGTGGCGAGGCTTTCAGACAAATCTGTCACCTTACCACAAGAACCAACTTTGAGTTGAGCAATGTCTGTTTGTTTTCTTGTGTTTTTTTTGAGCGAGTCAGAACACGAACCAATCCATGTAAGGACCTTTTAAAAGAACTCCAAACTCTGAGATCTGAAGGTTCCCTTTGCAGCAAAAGAGAGGAAATGCCTCAATAAATGACGAACAGTAAATTATATAAAGCCCGAGATGGAAAGTCTGATAAATGTTTGCAACAGTTTGGACTTCAGCAAAGAAAAACCGTCACAGAGTAAAGTTGTTACTGCTTCAAATACATTATGATACTTCTTCACTCTTTAATGATCATTCCTCTTAACAGCAGTATTGATGTTTGTGCCACAGTGCACTGTGATATTGGATACTGGGGCGGACTCAGAGCTGCGTTCTGAGACAAACTTTTTCCAGCTCAGCGTCTGTGTTTGTGTTCATCCCACAGCAGGACACGCCCTTCCTGTGAGTTGGAATCAGCCGTGGAAAGGTGTGATCACACAAGAGAAAGAGAGACTCCCTCCTTCCACCTCTCTGTGTGTGCAGGATCTGAGACACAGGCACCAAACACTGCTGTGAAGCACAACCTCGGGTGTTCAACTCCAAAAGGTGAATACAATTGTTGTTGTTTTTTACTTTTAGCACAAGTAAACAGTAACGTGATAGTCTGTTAACATGTCGTAAATGTTTTCTCAATGTGCTCAAAGGAAGAGGTTCTCACGTATTAAGGCTACATGATGTTCACAGAGTGTGTCCTATAGTGAGAATAGAGAAGAAATGATGCTGTTTTTATGAGTATTTTTCCTCCTAAACGGTTACAGATGTGTGCTTTTCTCCTCATACTTGACTTTAATTATCTGTCTCCTCTTGAAAACCGTTAAGGAAACCCTGTATCTCTCTAGTGCCGGCTGAACGGTGACACACATACTTCTCTAAGTTTTAAGTCCTGTTCCTCTTTCAGCCAAGATGCCAGAAACAGCAGAAGCCGTGTCAGCCACCCTCACCACCAACAGAAACTGCACCATAGAAATAAGCAATGTCACCGCGAACCACATACTCATCAACCCCAAGTAAGTGTGTAAATGTAACGTTGATAAAGGCACCTGTGTTTAGGTTCTCCTCGCATCTAGACAGCTAGTGTGTAGAAGACTTTGTTAAATTCATTTTAAGGTAAGTCTTCTTAATTGCTTTGTGACTTTAGAGCAAGAAAATATCTCCTCTTGTGACGTTATGATGGTCCACTCTCTATGCACCGCTTTTGTTGTTTAATATTCATTGAAAAAACACATATGTTAAGGAAAGAGAGTGAAAATGGTACGTCCACCCATTTCTCAGCAATGGAATCTGTCAGTTTCTGTCACATGTTAAAAAGGGGAAAATGATTAAATGACAAAACAATAAAATAAATAAATAATAAATAAACAAAAAAAAACACCCATTCCCCCGTGTCTGTTGGAGTTTGTTGCGTGCATCTACATTTATCTAGCTGTGGCAGGACAGACCACATCTTGGATGGGTGATGGGTTTTCATGTGTAACATCACTTTGCTGAGAACATCCACCTATCCATCATGCAGTGACACACGCCGCCTCATTGCACTCCACGTGCAGGTAACACTCACTGTTGCTTAGGAGTCCGCGGCAGTACTTGCACGGTCACACTCCATCCATCAGCATAAGGTGTCTCACCCCGGAAAGCCCGACACTCAAAAAGTATGCTGACAATCTCCGCAAAACTTCGAAAAACTGTGGGGGATTTTTCCACATCAAAAGTCTGTAAAGGGTGACAGAAAAAAAAAAAGAAAAAGTTGTGAGCTGATTTCTAATCTCTCGTGCACAGGGTCTACATGAGCAGCGGCTTCTCTCACCACCCACCCCAGCCCACCATCCGCACCAACATGACCGAAGTGTGCTCGTTCACCAAGGACGACAACACCGCCACGGGAGCTGTCGGCCTGATGACCTATGACCTCTTCCACAAGAGCCGGTCAAGCACCGAGCGCATGGCCGTCATGTTCTCCGTGCCCTTCGACCGCAACCTGTACAAGAACCGTCTGGCCGTGGGCGTGATCGAGCAGTCCAGCGCCTGTGACAAAGCTCTGTGCGACCGAATGTACGACGGGAAGAACCAGAGTGGCTTCACCCGCGCCGAGGCCAGTGGTTCTGGCCTGGTTTATCAAACCAGAGAGCTCGATGTGAGGGCAACAATGTCCTCAATTGGCAAAGCCATTATCAAAGTGGAGCTGTACGATAAAATGGGTCACTAGTGGGCTTTTTTTTGTGTGTGTACATCCATGCTTTTGTGTTTTAAAAGAATAAATAAACTTGATTCGATCTGACAACTCTTGCATGTTGTACTCTGGAAAAATATATAATAATTGGAAAGTCTGTATTATTTTGTCCAGATAATAAATAGTACGTGAGTCAGCTCATTCCTTGCATTTAAGTCAATTATATACACGCCCTTATCTTTGATTGAGGTAATAAAACATTCAAACCACATTCTTATGTTATTGTGTGTGTGTGTGTTCTCTCATCACTGATGAACTGTACACTGAAAATAAGAAAATACCAATAAATGACAAAGTTTGCATATGAAAACAGCGAATGAACTTAATTAAGTTAAGGTTTCTCTTCATTGAATCTCTCTCTGTAATATAATGTAAAGTAATGTACTTTATTTCTATAGCCCATCCAAGGCAAGCCACAGGTGACCAAAGTGCTTTACAAAATAAAAGCATCACAGACACACAGCATTAAAGACAGTATCAAGACATGAAACATAAGCCAAGGCATGAAAATACCAACTAAAAACATGTGAAATAAAATTAAAAAGTGTCACTGCACGACCGGGTGTACACGGAGACTACCAAAGTAACTCTGAACCACTTGGTTTTCACTGTACATTGATTTAGTATCTTGTATCTAGATGGGAATATCTGCATAGATGTTTTTCATTGTCCAAAAATAATTAAACAAATAACAAGAATGTTCTCCCTCCTCCTGCTGCCAGACATTTTTGCTGCTGTGTGACTGTGTGGAATGCAAGCGTTTTAAATGAGAGAACAAATACCTCCAGGGACGTGTGTCTTAACTTGTTCTGAGTTTCTACCTGTTATAACGTATAGTATGTGTAACGATGAAATCACCCTTGGTGTTAAATACAGAGTACCCACGTTCCCTCCAGGCGGAGATATCTGCGCTGAGAACATTTTCCCATCCGACCAAACAGGTTTGGATCCAGGAGGAAACAGATGGAAGTGTTTCAAACTTACCACACATTTGGGTGTGGTTGTTTTTTTCCAAGAGGGGAAAATATGGGAATGTTTGCGCTCTTATTTGTGTGTGTGTGCTGAAGAAGGGTGTGTGCAGTAACTCAGTGGCGTTGGGTTTCAAAGGGGAGGGTTTTTCTCAGTCAGTGATGCCGTATATCCTTGTTTTAAAAAAAAAAGAAGAAGAAGAAAAGACTGCCCTCCCCTCCCTTTCAGGTAACATCTTCCCATTTTAGGACTCGGGAGCAGTAACTGAGGTTCTCAGCAGGTAAGACCCAAACAACATTTTGATTTTAAAGGAAGTTTTAGTGTATGACAACGCAGAGTAAATTTAGTTCATGACTCATGCAACAAACAGTCGGGGCCTTTGCTTGATTCTTTCTTTTTTTTCTTGTATCTAAATAAAAAAATGGGACGATTGTTTTCTCCGGAGTCTTCCCTTTGACTTCATTATTGCACGGTGCTTAGTGCTGTAACTGAAGGTACACTCACTAATGAGGAAAAGAGAGACCGCAGCCATCTGATACTTCGACAACATCACACAATCTCATTAGACTCCAAAATGTATCAGTCATGCCCGCGGTCTTTGTGAGCTTCTGAGGGTCAGCAGCCTATGTTATGCCAGTCCAGGCTGTCAGAGGTCAGCAGGGTGTTCTGTTTCGTGCAAAGACTGTTTCTCAGTCTGTCGAAGGCGGGCTCGGGAGTTTAGGGACAGTCAGAGCTGTGGAATTCACTCTGGTAAACTGACGACCACTCATTCTTTCCAGATCTCACAGCCACTGCAAACATGTCGGAGTCAGCTGAAGCCATCGCAGCCGATGTGGCCAGCAAGAGAAGCGTGGTCATTGAAATCACAAATATGACCAACAACTACTGCCTCATCAACCCCAGGTAAGACGGGAATGTGTCCGACTTTCCAGATTCTAGAGTTTGATAAAGTGCATGTGTCTCGCTTTACCTCTCTTTCAAGAGGCTTCTTCAGTTCTGGCTGGTGGAAACAAAAAGATATTTAGCCTCTAGTCTGGTTACATATAGTCAAAGGCAGAATACCTGTTTTATGCAAATCAGTCAGAACTGAAGAGGCCCCTTTAATAGGACTATAGAACCATCTTGAAAGACTCCAGAAGATGCAGGGACCAGAATGACCTTCACACATCTTTGTAATCTCTAGGGCGTTCCTTGAAAATGGGGAGACGTACAACCCGCCACAGCCCACCGTGCGCCCCCAGAAGACCGAGGTTTGCACTTTCTCCAAGTCCGGCGGCAAGGCGACCGGCAGCGTCGGCGTCCTGACCTACGACCTCCTAGAGAGGTCGCGCAACGACTACATCGAGACCGTGGCCGTCATGTTCTCGGTGCCGTGGGACTACCACCTGTACAAGAACTGGTTGGCGGTGGGCATCTACGACAAGGGCCGCGCCTGTGACGAGAAGTTGTACAAAGAAATGTACTACAACAAGACCCAGGATCCGTTTGTCAGGGAGGAAGCCAAGGGGTCAGGCATCAATTACGAGGGCAAATACCTAGACATCAGGGCCACCATGTCTCCTCTCGGTAATGCCATTATGAAGGTGGAGGTGTGGGATAAGGTTTTCCGCCGCTAGACACGTGCTTCCCTGTCATATCGCAGAATTCCTCAATCCACCATATAGGCTCTTACCCTGCCGACTGTTTTTATAGTCAGTGATTTAACAGATGCATTGTTGCTGACATGTGTCTGTACACCTGGGTATTAGCTTTCAGTAAATCTGCTTAAGATCAGAGTTTAATTTGTTTATAAATCCAGGATGCAATACACCCCCCCCGCCCCCCTTTTGTATGATGCCTCCATCTGTCTCAGTGGTGTCCCATTTTTTAAAATGGCATCTTTGAAATGGGAATCAAAGCGTGACTCACTGGAAGATGAGGGCGGCTTAACAAAACATGCTGAAGAGCACGTGTGTATTTACACTGAAAGAGGAATGAAATAAATATTTGAACTGAATCTACTTGTGTCTGAGTGTCTGAGTTTATGAGAATAAATGAATGATTTAATGAATGCACAATTATGATCATTTGTTGTTCATTTTGTGTAATTTAATGGGTGGTATTGGGGTTTGGACAGTGGGTTGCATGAGAGCTGCACTGGGACACACCCGGTCAGTACATCCCTCACCACGGAAAACACTATTACAGCAGTCTCCTTACAGAGATGAATCATGAGAATGTAAGAGTACACTTTATTTTATCACGTAAAATCCAAGTCCAATACAAATTGCTCGTGTAGGAAAACAACATATATTTGCAGTCACACCATTTCTGCTCCAGTCACTAAATAAGCCTAAATAATGTCCCGACAAACACTTAAATTTTATATGACAATGTGTCATTTAAATCTCTTTGAACAGACTCTGCACAGCAGCGTTTGTACCCAGACAAGAGGGTTTTAATTGCCCACGTTGCTATCCTGACAGAACCAGAGGGAACAGTAAAAAACCCTCACTTATTGTTCACAACACACTCACTGGTTCATTTTTATGAACCAGTAAAGTCAAGGAGAAAATGATCAGATACACTTGTGTGTGTGTGAGGGGGTTTATGAGCTTGGCGGAGACTACGAGGCAGCGGCGACTGAGACAGGAGTGGATTTAGGTGAGGACCCTATTACTGTACACTCTAAAAACTGCATTATACTTTAATTGGGCCGAAATGACAATCTCGGCGTGTCACATCACCATCAAAGAACTTATTTTGTGGTAATGACACAGCCAATCCTGAGTGGAAACAATCATTAACCTTTGTAAAATATGGGGCTCTGAGGCAGGTAGACAGAATACCCGCTCTTAAATTTACATTACGGGCGAAGTAGCCAAGTTTTGGGGATTCCTATTTGAGCTGCAGTCCTGATCCTGTTTTCCCATTAGATTCATGACGCTTTAGCAGCATTAACTGTTCCCGCCACAAAGAGGCGTAGATCAAAGGTTTTTTTGCTCACTGTCACCACAGCATTTGCATAAAACCTGTATATAATAATAATAATAATAATAATGGAGAGGAATAAACGGGGGCCTGTTAAAGCTCCATCTCTGTCGAGCAGTGTATTGGAGAAATCATCACAATGTCCCTATAAACAGATGGAGACACTGAGCAGGAACTTGTGTGTTGGATGAGTCTCTTTTCTTTATTTACTATACCTGCACATAAGTCTTCTTTTATACCCTGCACTGTAGCGTTGACTGCATGCGTTTGTCTCTTCACAGGTATGTACAGTACGTGTGTGTGTTTGCAGGCTTTTGTGATGAGCATCTCTCAGGGTCTAAGGGAAAACTGCACGTGCGTTTTGCAGATATGGATATTTTTCTATCGAGGAAAAAGCCTTTGTGCGTGATATGATTTGTATATCAACAACAGTGTGGGATTAGACTTCTCAAACAGGCGACGAATGACAGAAAAAAAAAGAAGAAAAAAAAGTATTTTCCTGTGTAGATAAACATTAAGAAGCTCAGCATTCGTGGACGGAAAGTGATGCTTTTCACCATTAAGCAGAGGGAATCTACTGTGGCTGTTTCCTCGTGCTAAAAGCTGCTTCTGTCAGAAATCCTGAGGCGACGTGGAAACGTGCAGGTGTGCCTTTCAAGTTTGACTGTCTCAATAAACCAGGTGATCGCGCTAAAACAACACTCATGCTCCAGTTAAGCTCACTGCACAGAGATGAGTGAAAGTGAGTGGGAGAGAATTATTGTTCGGACTTATACCAAAACCTAAAAACAACATTGTTGCTCAGCAGGTCTTCACGTGTTATAGCTTCTTGCAATTGCAATTTTGTGCATTGAAACACCAAAAAGGATGTTTGTTGGAACGGCAACTCCACTTCAAATAGTGGACTTTCTCCAAATAATAATAATAATGATAAAAAATAACATGCATCCTCTTTCTCTCCACCTGTTAAGCAACAGTGGCAGCGCCTCCGGAGTGGTGAAAATGTTGTGTTTACACTCGGCCACTTGTGACACAAGTGTTTTACTTAAAGAGAGTGGAATCATGTGATGTGTTTAAAAGTACATTGTCCGAGGCTGTGTGAACTTCTATTAATGTGTTTGCTTTGGAATTAATCCCGGTGAAGAGGGAGAAACTGTATTGTGTGTTGACTCAAACTGGGAGTTACCAAACAGAGGCCTAAAATAAATGTCATTGACCTGAGGTTTGAATTTAAACTGCGAGCATTTTCAACAACTCAAAACCACCGCATGCGTCCGACCAGAGGTACAAATAGGAAAATAATAGTTTTTTTTTTTGTCTTTCTCAGATACAAAAGAGTGTTGTTGTCGAGTGTTTTTGAAGTGGACTGTTTTTTTGAGTGGGAATATGCTCTCAAAGACTGCCATCTACAGGCCACTTCTAATACTGCTCACTCTCATAAAACTGTTTAACTGCACTGAAAACAACATGAGAAAAAAAAATTTTGATATTCACAGGTGCAGAAATACAAATATAAATTGCAAAGTTGATGATGTACTGCATAGATTTACGTTTACAGGGGGGAAATACTAAAAAAACATTGGTATTAATGAGGCTGGTCCTGTCTCCTCCTGTGTTATTCCTGCCACCTAACATGACTCGACGTCCAGCTGGGCCTGGAAAGTTCACTGATGGACATGATGTGTGTCCGGCTGACATTAGGCGCCTGCAGCACCGTCATCTACGCTCAGTTTCAGGCCTCACTCGGTCTCAGTCTCAGTCAGACTCCCACAGCGGTGAGTCCTTGAGGGTAAAAACAATACAATCAAACATTTTCAAGCTAAACTGGAGCCGCAGTTTCCCAACTGTTTGCTGAGTTGTTCTCATTTTCTGTAGATCAGGTTTCGGATGAGATGTGAGGTCCGTAGGTCATGTTACTCCTGGCAGGCTTTAGGAATTGTCTCATTGTGTTATAGCATGTGGAGTGATACAGTTGTGTATCATGCAACATATATATATATATATATACATAATACATTTACATTTACAAGAATCACAGCCAAAATGGATCACAAATGAACCCATGAAGAATTATCACCTGTATCTGCTGCTCCAGCAACTCTCAGCTCATTGTTTTGGGGTTTTATGGCCTCCATCTTTCACATCATCCTAACCTGTTTTAGTTTTTTGTTTTAGCAATAAAAAAAGAAAGAAAGTAAGAAAGGAGAGAGATATGAAACAGCACCAAACACCTTAGGAAAAATCCAGTGGCTACAGCAAACACCGTAGAGCAATTACTATTTAGCAAATACATGTATTTCCCCTGGAGGAACAAGTGGCAGGCAACAAAAGATATTAAAGAGAATATAGCACCTTTTCTTTACCACGGTGACAAAACACAACTCTGCGTCTTCCAGGTCTTTATTAACAGGTTCAGCAGAAGGTGAGAACATGTCAGTGTTGGTGTTATCTTGTCACCGCTGCCCCCATGTGGCAGAGCATTTTGTTGTTTCAGCTTTGAGAAATGAGTCACGAGGAGTGGCTTATTCGTCTCCACACAGCCTCATCATTGTATTGTCGGAATGCTTTGTGTTTAGACAATCCAAGGCTCAAGATTAGCCTTGGTGGTGATGTGATGTGAACCCCTACAGTATATCTAATGTTTATTATGTCTATATAATGTGCAGATAATCCATGTATCTGTCATCATTCGCACTCTCACAGTGAGTGTCCAAGTGCTAAGCACTGTACTGCACCGTTCACTGTTCATTCACTTCCATTTGTTCCATTTCTGCAATCTGATGAGCCCATCTACCGCTGATTTGTTTCATTTCTCAGGTAGATTCTTATTTTCCCTTTCAAGTTTTTCCAGCTGCAGGGTCATAATCATGCATAGGTTGGTGCAGGCACTGCTCCTTGTCCATTATTGCTGGCAGATTCTCCCTCATTTCATCTATTCATTCATTTTTATGTGGCCCATAGAATTAATTGTAAATTAAAAGTGTGTATAAAAAAAGTTAAATTGAAGTTCCATTAGAGACGACAACTTTGAGGAAACTTGCTGAAGAGGCATTTTAAACATCTCCATGAGTGTATGGGTTTTGAAATAGATGCCATTGAGTACAATATTTGCCACTGTAACATTGTTCAGTTAATAATTATGAGGAGTGTCTCATGCCCTGTTATTTGTATTAATTCAACCCAACGATTGAGAAGCAATTTTCACATCAAACTTACTTAAAATGTGAAGTCATGCAGCTCAAGGGTCAGATGTGACGCAGCTGGGGCCAGCTGCTGGGATCTCACACAACAACGTAATCACTCATGTCACACTGAATGACTTGCTTCAGTGGGCGCAATCACTTAATTCTCATCAAATTTGGCAAAACTCCACTGTGCACTCGCTCCAGTAGTTAGTTGGTGAGTAAGACGTGACCAAACCCTTTTTTTTTTTTATGAATGAAAACATCCATAAATCAAGTCCATAATAAGTTGGCTGTTCCAGAAAGCAGACTTTGTCTGGGCAGCTGTGGAGTTTGATGTGGAGTCACCAATGCTGCCCAATGCTCCTTCATATGAAGCGGTGACGATGAAACCGTGAGCCACCTGAATTCCCAGAGTCTCCAACAGCAGCTGCTGCCAAAGGAACCAAAACTGTTGCAGTACAATTGCCCTCACCTGCCATCCATCAGCTCTGAGACCAAACATCAATCAGCTCCCACACTGAGAAGACCTAAAGGCCACAACATGTGGTTATCAAAACCCAACACCCCACAGCGTCAGACATCATGAAGACGTCTGTGTACTTCATGCTATATGGATGAATTTGCAAGAGACAGCTTGATGTGAGTCACTATATACAACAGTGGCTTGAACTTGACCTTGTTACCGTACACACAAAACGGAGATTTCAAAGTGTAAGCCTTGTTTTTAAGATGTTCTTGAACTTGTTATGCAAACTTTTAGTCTTTTCAATCCATAAAATATCTTTAGTGTTCAAAATCTAGTTCCAAAACGGTTCCAAACATAATTAACACATTGTAAAAGCTGCAAACTGTCCAGAGAAATAAAGAAATAAAGAATTAAAGAAAGAACTTGCCAAAGGCACCAGTGTGAATCGGTGTCTGACTTTGCCAATGTTTGGATGAGAAATGCAAAAGATATCCATAAAAATAAAAAAGATATATCACTAAACGCGCCACTTTGAGAATTGAATGAAGACAGAAGCCGCCCTAAACTTCCTTTGACAGAATGTTTTGTCAGTGTGTGATGTGTTGACTTTGTTAGTGGGAGTGAAGTATTGTTTTTAGTGACTCTGTGTGTCTGTCTGTCTGTTTGTGTTTCCGCACTTGCCAATATGACCAACAGAGGCCGACAGAGGCTTGTTGCGTGACTGGAGTCAGAGAGTGCCATCTCTGACTGCCTTGTTAATGTAAGAGATATCTGTCCGACTATTAATCGCATATCTCTGGAAATGGATCAAACTTGGTAGATGACTCAGACTAAGAGCACCAGTGTGTGCAGAAGTCAACTTGGACATAAAAAAGCAGTTTCAAGTCCTACAACTGATAACATGTTAACGTGCACCAAGAAGCAGAAAGTTCTTTGTGATATAATTTATTAAATATATATATTTTTTTGATTTACAGTATCTATGCCATTTGAAAAAGTATGTCCTACATGTTGGAAGTATAGGGCGGAACAATTAATTGATGTCACGTACAGTTAATTATCTTTTAAATCTACTGAAGCGTGACTTGAAAAGTTACACTGCAAAACAAATAGCGATAAATGTCTGTAAAAAATATATAAATATTCATCCTTATATTGATTTCATAATTTAAAATCACAGATTCACATACAGTAAATATCAATTTAAATCATTAGAGCAGATGTGTTATCATACAGAAAATCAAACAATTAAATTAAAGAGTGTTGGTTGGTTGAAAGTGTTGTTTAACGGCATCCAACGCAATCCATAATCATTAGTCACTGCTGAGATTGAAGATCAAAACAGGAACTACCAATATTCACAAAAAATGTCCTTCCTCTTTGGTCGGAATTATGCCAAGACACTTTTTTCTTTGTGTTATTCTTCTTCTGGGAGTCTGGGAGCTTGCATCCACAATGTTGTATTGCTATCATCGTCTGAAGTTAGAAAACTCTACTCTACTTTAGCCAGTCCTTCAAAATCTTTCTTTTCATTTTTCTTTATGCATTGTTTGGGCTACATGTAGATATGTCTTCCTCTTGTCTCCTCATCCCCTCAAAGTCGCTGCCTCTCATCCATAATTTCCATTCCACACTCTTCTTTTCCTCCCTCTGATTTGGACAGTTTTTCTAATTACTTGTGAATGTTTTTCTTTCTTTCTTGTTCAAAGAGCAGATTTGTCCTATTACTAAATGTTCCGGCCTCCACAGAGAGAACAGATGCTGAATAGTTTCAAATTAACTCCTCTTGACTTGGCTTACTCAACCCACTCCAAAGCCACCAATATAGTAGTTTAACAATATGGACAACTGTCTTCTGTCTACTGTCTGTATTCTTTTATATTTTATAACAGTATAGTTCCATCCATCCATCCATCCATCCATCCATCCATCGTCAACTGCTTATCCGAGATTGGGTCGCAGGGGTAGCAGCTATAGCAGAGAGCCCCACACTTCCCTTTCCCTGGCCACATCATTCAGCTCTGACTGAAGGATCCCCAGGTGCTCCCAGGCCAGTGAGGAGATATCTCTCCACCTGGTCCCACCAGGTCTGCCCCAGGTCTCCTCCCAGTTGGACATGCCAACTGCTCTCAATTCATTCATTCCAGCAGACCACATCAAAGGTTGTGCACCACTCAGCCGGCACATTCGAGACACTTCTAAGAACCTTTCTCGTGTTGCGTGACAACCATAGCTCCTCCACATTCTTCTTCCTTCTGAGGCAATGGTGCCAGTTGCTGCTTGACCTGCTGATTATGAATGGGTAGGTCATTCTCAAAGTCTTCCGGAAAGTCTTCCTCGGCGTCAAACTTGTCCGAAAAATAAACCCTCCTGATCCGACAGTTGCCGTTGATCTGCACACGCTGCGTCTCAACGTATTGCGTGCCATAGAGTTTCTCGATGAAGTCCGCCAGGTTGAACTGAATGTAGTTCCAGCCGTCGGTCAGGCGCAGGGGCATGGTGCAGTTGTACGGGTTCAGTTTTGTCGTGCTCACATAAGTGCTCGCCCGAAAACGTCTGCAAACGTTCTTGTCGTCCGCCGCCAGGACCTCAAAAGAGAAATGCTTCTTGAGGTTTTTGATGATCATCACCATGAATGGAAGTCTGATGCCCAGTGTCATGTGGGGATCCGCCGGACATGTGATGAAGGTGGTGTTGATGTTGGTACCCGCAAGCTCCAACACTGACGAGTCAATGTCTTCGTCTGTGATTCTCTTAATGTGACCAATTTTTACTTTCGTGTCCCAGCCCTGCAGGGGTTTGTTCCCGACACTGTACAGGATCGACAGAGATCCGCTTTGGAAGGAGTCCTCAAACATCCTGGGATTGTTTAAAGCGAGACAATCTGTTCCACTCTTAGTCATTTTTATTCTTATCTCAGTCTTAGTAATTTATTGCAGGCTGTACACAAAGAGGTGTAATTCGGCCTTTCACAGTTCTTTCTTTCTTGCTCCGTGGAGGCAAAGAGATGATGTCAGTGGAAGATCAAAGAGTCGCTCCAGAACTCTTCTCTTTCATGTTGTGTAGTGATGCGCACCTGTGGAATTTTCATTTAATGTAACATTAAATACAGATATTTAATATGTATGGGAATGAAGGGCAACCTTCATCTGTGTTGAGGAATTCCCAACTGTGATTTCAGACTTCAAAATGTGATTGGGAACGTCGAGCTAACACTTAATGTTAGCTGTATAAGAAAACATTAAATGCATGTGAACTGTCATTAAAGAAGGAATAAAGAAATGACAGTCTGAGTAATGTAGGAGGTCCTGACTAATGCAACATCATGGATGCCATGAAACCCCATAGAAGAAGAAGAAGAAGAACAACAACAACAACAACCTATTTTAAAGAGGCCATAGCATGGTGGAGGTGTGCTTACAAACATGAAGTCGTTTTTATTGTCAAAAACGTCCTAGTCGCTACAAACAAGCCGATGTAAATGTCTCATCACTGACGCTCTCGTCAGCCGTGCTGTTTCAGACCAAAACTACACCCGCAGAACCCGGACTGTCTTGTGATTGGCCAGTTACCTGGAAGTGACGTAATTGGCACGTCAGCTCTCAGACCCGCAGCTCCTTCTCTGGAAAGGCGGATGCACCGCTAGCAATTATCAAAACATTGAGTAATGCCGTAATCCCTTACACATTTGATCCGGAGTCTGACCCAGAGTCAGAAGACACTGTGAAGTGAATCACCTCCATCGCAAAGACTGCTGCAGGACGCCTGTAGCTTGGATAACGTTCCGGTTACCGAGATGATAAACACACATGCAAATGGAACACGAGCATAGCGTGTAGCTTAGTGTGTAGCTTAGCATGAAGCCGACTATCGCTAATGCTAAACGACAAAACAAGCACACAAAGACAGTTTTACGGTTTGTAAAAATTGTAATATACGTATTGTTGGCACTGCTCCTTCCTTTACCTGAAGTTTGGTGCTGTGTCCTGCTTTATATTGCTACTTTCAACCATAGAAGAAGAATAAGAACTACTCTCGTTGTAGCTGCTGAGCGTATCGGTTGTACGGAGCTCAGGTTGAATGTACGTCACCGGAAGTGCCCGGACTCTAGTGTCCGTACTAGGAGGCGCTGCTGTTTAGAGAAGTGGTGAAATTCGCCAGTGGCGTAACTAGTCAACGGAAGTGCCGTTCCGCTTCGTAGAGCTCAGGAAAATAATCAAACCCTACGCTCTCAGCAGTGGCTGAACTGATTGTTATGGACTTTTAGGGCTTCATAAACGAGGTAATGACGTTCTGTCACGAAGCGTCGGTTCTGTTAGTGTTTTTGTCTTGCTTAGTTCAGTTGTGTTCATAAGTTCATGTCACTTTTGGCGTGGGTTTGATTTTCACTTCCCCTTTTATTTTGGTAAACGTTCATGTCTTCCTGTCGCGTGGTCTCTTCAGTCGTCTTGACACATCTCCCCTAATTCCCTCATGCACTTCCCCTGGTGATCCTTCAGTAATCACTCGCACCTGCCCTTGATTCCCTCTTCCCTATATAGTGTCCCCAGTCCCTCTTTCAGTCTGTCATGGGCCAGTGTGTCGTTTATTCTTGCAGAGAACACGTCAGAGTCCAAGTCTGTTTCGCCTTTTGCCAAGTTAACACAAGTGCCAAGTTTTGTGTTGTTTTTGATTTTATTTGTCTGATCAAGAGGACAATAAAGACACTTGAATCTTGCATCGTGCCTCCTGTCTCGTGCGTTTGGGTCCAAGCAGTGTATTCTCCCTCCCTAACACGTTCTATACCAAGGACAAGTGTTTGTCATTACAGACGTATTTAATTAAATTGCAAATATCCACATTTGCAATTTCAGAAGTTGTCAAAACCCCTGGTTGATTCCAGCTCCCCCCATCAACCCTCAAGTGGATAAAAGAGGATAAAGTAAATAAAATGGATGAATACCTCAAACCGGAACCTGTATGTATAAGAATGAATATGTTAAGCATGTTGTAGCAAACATTTAAAGTTCCAAAGGAGATTAAAATATGTATTGTGTTGTCATTATACACACACACAAGGCTTGATGAAATGAAATGACATTTTTTTAATGGTATGGTTTTACTGCTGATTCATAAAGCTGACTCCTACTGTTTTACACTCAGCCACTAGAGGGCAGGGTCCCTTGACTTAAAGTACTATACTGTAGTGTCTGAAACCTTTGCTGCACCATGCATGTTTGACTTACACTGAATGTGCACACATATGGTTTTGTGTAACAAGTGATGCCGTGTAACCGACTAGAATGTGATTGATATAGTTTTCACAATCACTTATTGCACATAGCCATCAGAAAATGTTTCTGGCCCGGGGCTGCGAGCAGTAACGCAGAGTTGGATGAGATCAGGAAGAGGGGGGGGGGATGGCCAGACATCCAGGGAAGAAGAAGGTCACCAAACACACTTTCCCACCCAGCGCTGCAGGACACTTTCACAGAGTGATATACACGCAAACATGGGCCCACCCAACAGAGCTGTGTGTGCCAGATGAGGGTGTGATACACTGTCTGCTGTCACTGCTTCCATCACTGCACGTCTGTGGAGACTGTGCAGTCCACTATGCTATGCACTTGCATAGCAACTGCACGGCGGCGTTGTTTGCGGCCGAGGATACAGTGTAACACTACCTGAAGCACAGAGCAATGCCATGTGCACTTCACTCGGGGGACAATGAGCATTTAATCAAACTCTGACAAAGGTGAAAGGGCATTTTTGCAAGAATGGTGCCTGCCCCACCTCTGCTGAGCTGAAACCAAGAAGTTTGTCCAATCTAAATTCAAGATTAGTCAACGCAAAAGGCATTTAAAGATTGCGTCTGTCATTTATTTAATTGTATAAAACATAAGAAAATACATATTGTACATGGTGTGAGAGCACTCTCTCAGCCAATACAGTGAGTCCTGAAACTTAACACAGTATATAAATACACATTTTCTATGGCTTTTCAATGGCTATATCGTCATAACAATACACATCCACAGTATCAAGATCATGGTCAAAAGATAACGTGTGCTTATCTTTTCTGTCATCGCACAGTGTTCCTCACTTTGATACACAGACAAATGTATTTAATGTCATTTGTCTGACATGAACAAGTATTATGTTGGGTGAACTTTATATTATTTAGCTCATCATTATATGATAATGAGTCGTTGTTTGAACATAGTAAAGGGCTGTTAGAAGATAGACAATACCAGAAAAAAAAGATTCAACACCCCCCTCTGTGTCTGGGCGAATACCCATTCATTTCGTCCCATCTGTGACCTCTGAACCCCCTAACCTTCCATATGCTATGACTCACATACTCTAATATCCACATCCACATCCACGCATAAGGCCACTATTGACCCGCCAAACACATACCTGAATCCACTTCAGCCTGAACTGAATAGATTATACAGCACATTGTCGAAACAGTAAAGTTCACAAGGTCTTTTAAAGGTCCGGTGTGTAATATTTAGGAGGACTTGTTGACAAAAAAATTCATTATACGACACATAAGTATGTTTGTATAGTGTATAATTGCTTAAAGAATAAAAAATAAAAAAATAAAAAATGCATTACAGCAGCCTGTACAGACAAAAAACAGCCTGTGTGTGTTTTTCACATTTTGACACGGATGCTTACAACGCAAACGGAGAAACATTTGGGAAACAGTGAAGTCCTCCATTTGTCACAAGCTTACACACTGGACCTTTAACAACGAAATGACATGGTGTCCAACATAATGAAGGAGTGGCAACACACAATTTTACTCTTCCTTTTGCAAGCTCTGTAGCCCTTGTCAACTCAAACCTGAATATTAAGTTCTCCATTTTAAATGAAGTTGTTTTCCGAACATGTGCATCCAGTTTGGATGTAACCAACACCATCAGTGTTCGGATTCCCAGTCGGGCAGTTGAAAACAAAGCTATTGTCGAAAAGTCTTCTTTTAAAAAGTGTTAATGAGACACAGTACAGTACATCAATAACACCCGGGAGTTTGTCATTGAACAATTACTGTGAAGCCACAGAGTATGACATTAACTCACAATGAGAGTTGTCTGTTTGTCTGATTAGTTTTTTTTTTTTTTTTCTGTTGCTTTTGTCCGCTCAAGTAAACTTGTCAGTCGCTGCTCTGCAACTTCCCTGGTGATGAGAGTAGCAGGTTGGGAGAAAAAGGGAGCGCATCGGTCCAAAAAAGGTTGTTTTCCCTTGAGTGACTTTGAGTTTGGATTTCAGGACTATCAAGAGCTGCCGTCCCCGTTCTTAGTCTTGAGCACCACGAGGACGACCATGGCTGGGATCAGGCAGATGGGCGTGATCACCAGGGCAAAGACGATGAATGGCGGCGGGTCGCTTAGCTCCTCTGAGGGACAGTCCTTGAAGAACCTGTAATGAATGTCCACAAAGGTCTCCTTCACCAGCTGGTTGGGCCACGGGATCAAGAGACAGTCTGAATTCCTCTCTGTGCAGTGGCTTAGGTTACTGTACAAGCTGCAGTGCGGAGACAGAGAGAACCATCAACATCAATCTTTGCTAAATTTTTATTTTATTTTATTTTTTAACTGCAAAACACCTGTCACTTACCCTCTCACCTTACTCCAAATGCACCAGTCCGTGCTATTCAGTGACACCATTGCACTCTCAAAATTGTTGAGACATGACTGGCTGAACAGCATTGAGAGGCAAGTCATTGTTGGACCTTGGTACAGATCGTGACAGAATCCACAAATGTCCATGCACGAGTCAGAGTTGTTCCCACAATCTGCATAACAAAGAAACACATGAAACTGATTACACTCAAACATACTGTACACTCACACTAACTTTCTGATAAACTATTCCTCCGGCTGCTCCAGAGAACTTGAAAACAAACAAGAAATCAACGCTGGTAAACAGTGGATTCTGTTCCTGATATGATCACTGCGTCCATGCATGCATCAGTCTTGTCAGTTTGTTTGTGATCACTTCAACTGCGTTTTATGGCAGGGATCCAAATCTACCATCTCTCTGGATCTTTAGCGATCTGGTATTTGCTTGTTCTCAACTGCTTTGATATCCCCGGGGGACAACAGCTTATCCACCATCTTCACGGCCGGTGAAGAGACATTATTGCCCGATAAATGAGTTGCCAATACACGTCTATGGGTTTGAAGTGTGAGGCTTCCTGCCAAAATGGCGTTGTTTTGATTCGATTCTGACATGCTATCACCTGTATGTCACTATGGAAATAACAGCACTATTAATATTGTTAATACCAAGGTGGAAAAAAGCAGTACAAATAAGACCACAATTACAAAACTATTACCATAGATTATAAGGTCATGTCACCTACCAAATGGTAAGGCAGATTCTCCATACGTGGTATCTGAGAGGGAGGAAAATCAGATTTTTTTTTTCCACATTAAACACATACTACACTATAATGAGACATAATGCACATCCACTCGAATTCAGTTAAGCATCCTGGCCAAGTTTCAGTACAAAGAAAAAAAACATTTTACAGTTGTAGCTCGTGAGATCCTTCACATGTCTGTCTGCTGAGGCAGGCATTTGCAGCTGTGGAAGGGAAGACCACACACTCACCGCAGAGGAAGGAGAGGAATACCCCAATGAAACCAAGTGCTCCATTCATGTCAGAAAAAAATGAATAAAGGTGCGCTTTCCCCGACTGATGAGCATGTATAATAAACCTGAACGTCCCAGACTGTGTACGGCGAGGCATAACAGGAAACCCAACAGGATGGAAGAGACGCAGTGTAACCTTCGGTTACCAGATGTCCAAACAGTGTTACCCGCGGTTACCAGATGTTCTTCAGAGATCTGTCTGACAGCCCAGTGCCTTGGCAGCAGCTCTTCCCCTCTCCAACACACATTTCTTTAGGCTTTTCTTCCTTTTTTTAAAGGGGTGGAGGCAAGAGAGATTGTCCTCTCTATTCTCCCAAATAAAAGGGAGCACACCCAAGCTGGGCTGGACTCACATCTGAAAACCCTTACTCTTTAACTCTTGTTCTGCTTTTTAGTCTCAGTTTCTCACAGTCGAAGGCCTGGCCAGCTCACAGCATGTGATTTATTTGCCTTTTGGGCTACCTCTGCCAAATAGGAAACATAAGTAAACATTTAGGGCTTTAGCATTCTGGGGTGGATGTAATCGTGACTCTGCAGGGTGTGCTGTGCAGACAGTCATGATTTCATATCTAGGTTAATTTGACTAAAGCTGGCACAAGCTGTTAGTCGCAGCTGACCAGCTGTTTAAACGCTGATGTCTCCACCAAATGTGTGGGAAAATGTTTTGCTCTTTAATGTCACGAGGAGCCTGTGGGCGTGCTTCGTCTACAAGGTAGTTTCTCACTGTCATCACTGACCACTTTAAAGAGCAGTGTGTGAGAAGGATGGTTTCATTGATTGAATGAAAAAGAAGGGCGAAAAAAAAGGGAAAGAAATTCATGGCTCATGTTTTCTCATGACCAGCTTGTTCATTTATTTCACTGGATCCACATGTTGGGCCTCTCACAACATCTGTTTGCCGAGCAGCATTTTGATTTAGTAATGACATCAGGAAATGTGTCTTTTCAGCAGAGGAGGAGCTCGGGGTTGGGGGGGGCTGGCAGGGGAAGGAGGGGGACAGTCAGGGGGAAAGAGAAAAAAAAATGGGGGGGGAAGGCACAGGATGAGGAACAGTGAAAGGGGCGCTGCTCCAAAGCTCCAGTTGTTTCACAACGCTGAGTTCATGCGTTGATCACAGACGTTGCGTGGGGTGAATGACGAACAATATTCAGGAAGTCGAGCCAGGTGGGGGGCTGCTCATAATGAGGTTTGCGTTAACCTTTCACCCCAAAACATTATGGACCTTTTATCTACTGCTGTTGACCCCACACTGGTAGAGACCTCCCCGCGAGTTTGTCTTGGATTCTCAGGAAAATACACACGAGGAGATCTTGGCACAGAACGGCTTATCTGAGCTCTGCTTTCTCTGTGTGTGTGCGTGTGCGTGTGCGTGTGCGTGTGCGTGTGTGTGTGTCAGCTCCAGGCCAATCAAACAAAAGGAACTGACCCAAAACAGTCTCCCAGTGGACCATAATATATAACCACCATATTGAATAGAGTATGTACGGAAAAAATTACGTGATAAGTCATAGAAAAAGGTTGGAAACTTACTCGCAGTCATCCTCTCTGTTGGGTAATACCCTGCAGAGAGAAGATGTTAGGTTAATCTATGACGTGTTAAGGGTAATAGTACATGATATAAAGTAAAAAAAAATATGGTAGTAGTGGCAAAAAGGAAGTACTATTATTATTTTTTTAATTATAATAAGGCAATACCAGTGTGGGACATAAGAAAGCATGAATTTCAACATTTCAACATTATTATCAGTAATTCTTATTACCAAGCTATTACTTGGATACTGGATAATAGATTTAATGTAATATTATGTCCTAATTAGCAAACTATTGTTATTAGCAAGCTGAAAATTGCATAATAAATAAATGATATTATCATACCACTACGTCCATGTTGTTACGCCACTGTGGTGTAAGCTAATACTTTGTTTTCCTTTCACGCACCTTTTGTTGTGGTGAGTTGCACAGCTGAGTGTTCATTTACCAGACCGTCCACTGCCGTGCAACCTGCCGAGGGAAAAATAAAAAACACAGTGGGAGAAATGAATATTAGAAAGCAGAGCGGTATACTAAGAAATGCTGTTGTAATGTTTTCCGTAAAAATCAGGTCTGTACAATTTTCCAAACTTGTGACATTAAAGGAGGGAACGGAAACAAAGATCCAATGTGTGGGAGAAGCAGGTCACTGTTTCACATCCTCCCTTTGTGTGCGGCTGATTTATGGACATCTCAACTTAAACATACTGACAATTGCAGTCAATCTCTTTCCTACATGAATAAAACATCATATTTAATAATAAATACAAGTGTGGTTTTGTAAATATGAGCGATAATAACATTATGAGTATGGTCCTCAAGAGGACTGAATCATAAAAAAAAGAAGTAAAAAAAGAAAAGAGAGCAATAAATAAAAAATAAAGAATACAGAACAAAAGAATGAGTCACAAAAACAAATTGAATTAATGTGATGATAACTTTCTCAACACATGAACACAACACTGTGACAGCTGCATCAAACTCTGTGACAGTTAAACATTCAGTCATGAAAAACCAATTAAAACCCCTTAACATTTCCCTTTAGAGGTGAGGTAGAGGACACGTATAGAAGTTAGTCTATGACACAGAGAAAACAACTGGACTGTGTAACTTACCCCAGATGAGAAAAGCCACAAAACACCAAGTAGACATTACTGAGAGAGTGTTGACTATGGCAATGCTCGTGTCTGCTGTGTCTTCCCTGGTGGACAGGGATTACATTTCTCAACCTTTCTGCCGGAAGCCACTCTAAAGCAACAGGAAGCCCTGGTTTCCTAGGAAGGATGGGAGGATTCACACAAACAACAGAGCACAGGAGCCACTGATCAGCTCTGCACTGCACTGTGGTCCATGTGATGCACCATCATCACTCTCTTTCGCTATTTATCAGTGTTCTTAGCTCATCCCTCCCTCTGTTTTCAATCACAATGTGAGAAGTTGGGGAGAATCCCCCCCTCTCTCTCTCTCTCTCTCTCTCTCTCTCTCTTTCACACACACACACACACACACACACACTTTCTCTCTCTTGCTCCCTCTCTCTTTCTACACTTGATTTTATCTGTAGATAACAGTAATGGGTTAACTGATGTCAGACTGAAACCATCCGTGTTTAATATCTGACAACTAACGTTTAAGTGTGTATTTTATATTGATCACATGTGAGATCTGAGATCAATAATCACAATGTATAGTAGTAGTAGTGAAAGTTATCATAGCAGTAGCGGTGGTAGTAATAGTGGGAGTACTAGTAATAGTATTTATAGAAACAGTCATGTATAAAGTAAGGGATACTTGAGTAAAAACCAGAAAATGACTTTGGTTTTTATAATATTACTTAAATAAAAGTCTCTTCTTCTGATTTTATTTGGTCGTAACAAGGAACAAAGATAGTTAGTGGAGTAAAAGTTGCTAGAAATACAAATAACAAAGTAAACCACAGATGTGTGAATTTGAACTTAAGTACAGTAATAAAGTATTTGTACTTTGTTACATACAAAACCTACATGTACATGCTATGTCCACACCAAAAAACAAATACTAAATAACAGAAAACTTACAGTACACAACATTCCAATAAATACTGATGAGTATAAAGAAAACAACGTCAAACAACATTAATTACTTAAAATAACTACATACTACCTAAGTTTAGAAAAGAAGTATGGAAGTATTGAAAAAGAAATACCGTATATAGTTATAATATATATAGGTTTAATAATAATAATTAATAATAGTAAATTGTAAAATAAACAAAACGGTGTTATATAATTTAATTTGACTTTGTCTTAACTATTATTATATTATTAAGTATGTTCATTGTTAAATGAGGTAAGGTACCAATGGATGAAGTTTATTCATATGCATTTTTCTTTGTGGTCATCTGGTGCCCCTCCAGTAGATGGCGCCCTATATGCGACCACCTATATGGCCTATGCCTCTTATCATTAGCACAACTTTATTCACACGTGTAGTAGTATTCCCCCAGAATAATGTGTAAAACTGTTTAATTTCCCCTCAATGGCAATTAAATGTTCCAGATTATAGTTGTTGTTTTTGTAAAACTAGCTGTGTGGCAAGATTTATCGTGTATGACTAATGTTGAGAAATGTTGAGTAAGGACGTGCGCGCCGTGTTACACCATCAGCGGTGATGACGTTCACCCTCTTCCCACAGCACATCTGCATCTGACAGAACACTGAGCTTCTGTTGTGATGAGTCGCTGCAGGAATCTCCAGCCGAGCCGATGCACTTGTCCACGTCACTGATTGGTGAGTGCTCTGTCTCAGCTGCTGCGGTTGGGTTAGTGCCAGCCAGGCGTAAGGCTACCACGGCCTCCTCACTTCTCATAAAGGACACTGCTCTGCTCTTTTAGTAGAAGCTAAAATAAATAGTTGAATGGTTGTTTCTCCAGAGGTGAGAGTATTTATTTCCGGATTATCTCATGGGGCCACACGGTTGGTGTAGTGGTAAGCACTCCTGCCTTTGAAGAAGAACTGGGTTCGAACAAGGGCCTTTCTGCATGGAGTTTGCATGTTTTCCCGGTTTGTGTGGGTTTTCTCCAGGTTCTCTCCTGGTTTTCCTCCCAGATTTTGAGATTAGGCAAATTGGACTGTGAGAGGGAGAACGGATTTGTCTCTATGTGTCCCTATGGACTGGCGACCTGTCCTATGTCAGCACCAGCGCCCCCCTGCGACCCTCGTGTGGAAGATAAAGTGGTAGAAAATGGATGGAGGGATGGATTAGGTTCCTTAGTGAACAAACAAGCCATGTGTAGGAGCAGTGGGCAGCAAACATCTGCACCCACCTACCTTGCTCAGGACTCACCTCAACACTTAAAACCCAGGATTCAAACAGCAAAAACCTCCAGTTACAAGCCCACTCCCCATACCTTCCACCTGTCCATGGGCTGCCCAAACACAAACCTGTGTTAGCTTTGTTGGAGGCCAAAATAAATAAAAGTTTACTTTTTTAACGCCATTGTAAATGTGCAATCAGTTACTATTTTAATTCTGTTTCATCAGTAGTGAATCTTTTTATCTGTACTTTCATACCATGATCATAAAAAGTGACACAACACATTGAAGAAGATATGACACCCAAACAACAACTGCCAAGAACTAAACACACAGAATTAAAAAGCTCTGGCTGATAATGGTCTCACTCCCCGGGCTTATCTTCTCCTGTGTTTGTCTCTCTGTTTATATCTGAATCAGACGACTTCAAATGACACCGTGGATACGCCACACATGTGTTACCATCGGTGATGCTTTTGCATGATGACAGCATAACTAATAACTAAGCAGGAATTAAGAAGCAACAACAGCAGCACGTTGATCAGAGAGTCAAGTGATGATTGTACACGCCATGCTATCTGATTTCTATATACACATTAGACATAGAGTGAGTGTACGTAGCTAAACTTTTACTGTATCATAGGATAAAAAGTGATTGAACACTGCCATCTTGTGTGCCAGAGGAGCAGCAGAGGTTTAATCTGACAAAAAAGACAATGCATTATTACATCTTATAACGTGTGAGATTTATGCAGGGTTACAGTTTACAGTAGTACTGACATTAGAGAGCCTATATGTGCCCCCAAAACAAACATTTAAAATGAATATAAAACTAAATCTCATTGGTTTCCCTAAATAATATCCCAAATAACTTCTATAAAATGGATAAAACTGTTTTAGAATCATCAAAACAGTCATACCAGGCCCTGTAAAGTCAATAAAACACCACAAAATTAACACTTTATTTTTAAGCCCTTATATAAATGAGTATATTTTAGCATGTTATAATTGATTCATATGTTCTATAATGTAAATAAATGGTCATAAATAATCTAGATATGTGTTTTCTCCTATATGGACTTAGATGTATGTATAGATATGTGTATATAAGTTGTGGTCTAAACCTTGGCGAGCCATGCAACCGTGTGTAAAGATAGTAATTAATTATTATTATTATTATTACATACAGTTATAACAGAATGCTAAAGTATGTGTCCTTCCATATTTTAACAATCTTCTACTTGCTGCCATTAGACTGCACAGCACCACTGCTCTCAGTGGAACATAAATACACTACAACTCTTTAAACCCATATAACCGTGAATTAAACATGTATATCAGTGCATTATTTTACATGTACAATCCCTCACATGTATATAATATGACCTTGTTGTATGTATTCTAGGTTAAAGACTGTTTATGTCGTGTGATATTCTATTTTTTGTTCAAAACTTTTATACTTCCTTGTGTTTTAATGCATATTTGTTTACGTTTTCTACAGTGGGAGCAATAATAATTTGAATATCTTATGTGATTTATGTGATCTAATCTTAAATAAGCAAAGAAATACATGTTGTGACTGTAATGTTGTTATCTACATCTCTTCAAAATTTATAAGTCATTTTGTTGCTGGTCTGACTCTGAACACCTTCACTCAGCCAGCCAGTCCCTGCCCTTAAGGGAAGGAATTACACAGTGTGAAGATCGCCCCCTAGAGGATGGGAGTTGAACAACAACTGTTTTCAGTCAGACGTATGTGTGACAACTGAACTGTTTTTAGTCGTTTTTCAACTCATGGATTCACCAGTTTATTTCATATTTAAGGATGTATTGAAATCAGTCCCTGTGTGTTGTCTGTTAGGGTCATTTACGACTATATTTAAGATATATAGATACATTGTTTTTGTGAGTAATGTTAATTATCAAAACTGTGTGTTTCTCTCTCTCACACACACACACACAGAGAGAGAACTGACTCATACCAGGCAAGCATTTAAACGTGTGTGTGCGTGTGTGTGTCATCGCGTTTAGATGGCGACTCTCCACCACTGTGGACAGTTGCATCAGTTCCTGTGCGTGCGTGCGTGTAAATGGCTGCTCCTCTGAGCTACTTTTTTTCTTCTTCTTCTCTTTTTTTTTTTTTAATTCCCAGGACGTAGAATAGTAATAAATCCTCCTCTGCTCCTCTGCTGCTCCTCTGTTGCTGTTGCTGCTGCTGCGAGGGAGGAAAAAAAAAGGGCTGTGATCATAATAAAGACGTCACCCTCCTGCTCGGGTTGGCCAAGTGCGCAGCTATTTGTAAGCTACAACAACAACAAGCACGGGTAACCATGTCCCCGGATAACGTGCTGGTTTCTCCGGGTGCAGAGAGACACGACATCTGCGTGGGATCCTTAAGAAACAACCGCCTCTAATTGCTCTGGATACACACGCAGAGAGAAAAAAGGGGGCAAACAGAGGGACTGCTTGTCCGCCGCGGTGCGTTAACGCGACAGACACAGGGCACAGGAGGACGCAGGACGTGGTGGATTTGAAGGTATTTAATAACTGCGACACTGGAGGGGTTGTGTGGGGGCGGGGGGGTATGAGGCAAACCGTCCGCTGTAATAATGTGCTGTCATGGTGCTGCTGCTCGCTGTGCACGCCTGTGAAGTCCCCGCATATTTAAATGGATACACTGTCGCTTGTGTTCACTTTTTTTTTTTTTTTTTTTTAACGCGTGTCCGAATCTCAGCCCACGACGAAACACACACACACACGTTGAGCTGCAGTTGTGAAGTGGGCTGTTTTTTCGGACACCAGTGTTTCTGCTCGTGTTCGAGCTCACAGTGGGAAGTTACTGTTCGCCGAGGCGATTGTGAAACACACGGAAAACTGTTACTGCGCACTTTTTATGCTCCGTTTCATGTTGGTTGTTTTTTTCTTTTTTTTTTCTGGAGAGGCACGCCCACTCCACTGCAATGTGCACGCACTTTATTTACTCGTGTATTCATTCATTATCGTCACGTGTGTTCATGCGTTAACACCGTGGGTCGTGGGTCCTAACGCGTAGATGGAGAAGGAGCCAAATTCAACGTAACAGTTTGCGTATATACGCACCTGTGTGGAGGAGGAGGGGGGGGGGTTTATTTAACATGAGGTGTCAATTTTGTTTTGACAACAGAAGGGGGCGCTCTTTCAAATAGACTTCCACTGGAGTGAAAGGGGAAGTTTTACAGCAGTGTCAGGGAGAGAGAGGTGATGGCGGATCCTGTGGGAAAAGACCACGTACCTCATTTTTTTATGATAAGTGTCGTGGTAAAGAAGGTCAAAGTTTATTCAATTCCAGAGCAATTTTTTTTTAAATTATATTCTATACTACTCTTTAATTCCTATTCCATATGCATTTTACTTAAATTATCTTAATTTACATATAGTTGGCACTGTTTTTTTTTTTTTGCAATTACACTATTATTGTACTCATATTTATATTTATAGCTCATCCTTCATATATACTGTGTATATCAATAACAATATTGTAAATATTTAAGAATGAAATACTGGAATAATACATTAAATAAGAAAAACTGGCTCTTAATTATTGAAATGTTAAATGGTTTCTGATATGAGTACATGATTCCAGAGATTAGGGGACATTACTTATAAAGAAGATAAAATATTAAAAATTGTTAATTGTTAGTTAAAGGAAGTCAAATAAAAATAACGTAAGAGCTAATACACATATAATAGATTGAAATATGAAAAATAATACAATACTGTTTTTTTTTGTAAGTTAAACAGTAATGCACTTGTAAACAGAAAGTTTAAAGCGTAAATGGAATGGACATCCATGCACTTGGTTCCTTTGCTGTGCTGCAAAATAAAGAAAAAGCTGCTTGTCCTTTTTAGACTTTGATGTTTGCGTCACGACACAAGTTACAAAGCTTTGCTGGAACATCGGACGTTATTAAAAAGGACTAATACTTTTCCTCATACACTTTATAATCGCAAGAAAGTGAAATCTAGTTCAGTGCAGTCTGTGTCTCAGTGATGTCACACTGGTTTCCACTCTGTCTGTTTTTTTAAAGAGTCATGGAGGAAACAGCTGCTGCAGATCCAGCCCCTGGTACTGGTGCTGCCACACCAACTCCCAGACCTCAGCCACCTTTGTTCGTTGCCTCGCGCAGCCTGCTGGAGTGGAGACGGAGGGTCAAGTCAGAATACATGCGCCTTCGCCAACTGAAACGCCTTAAAAAAGCCGAGGAGGTCAAGGTGCGTGGAGTCTGGTGTGCTGATAAATATGAGGCGCCCGTGGCTGATGCACATGTGACAATTTCACTGTGTTCTGTTTGTTTCCAGACTCTGTTCATGTCCAACCGACAGAAGATCGAGCAGCAGACAAATCTTCTGAACGCAGAGTGGGCCAAGCTCAGGATTCAGTCCACGCCTTTGTCAACTTCTGCTGGAGCGATGGCCAATAAGAAGGTGTGTGTGTGTGAATCCACGCATGTCACCATTTTCCCATGGACCTAAAAATAAGATTTAACTGGTTGTTCAGGTGACATCCAATCTGCAATAAGGATAGTCTTATTTCAGGAATATTTCCCGTGTGGACCTGTGTGGGAGCTGGATCCATCCCGGCTCTGACTGAACACATATCTGTCAGCGAGGACAGAAAGAAAAACACATAGCTACCTAACAAAAGGCTTATTTCATCAAATCTACACCTCCTTACGTGTTGATATCTCAAGAATATGTTTGCCAGCCTTGTTGCTAAAACTGCTCCTTTCATCGAGAAAACCAGTGATTTTTACATCACGTCACACAGGAGCTGTTAATCCACTCCTGCCTCCATCAGTGAGTTCTGAGGGTGTTTGAAATCCACAAGCTGAAAAATGATCTTCATTGCAGATACTTAATCAGGCATAGGTTGTATTAGGTGAGCCATTTGTTAAGTGGCTAAACCTGTTTTTCCTTCTGTCCGTGATGACAGACGTGTTAGTTGTGAGGGCAAATCTCCGAGATGGGTCAGTGTTCACGGTGGCACACTCAGCATAGTCAGTGTTCTTACTATTGCTTTAAAATAATGTTATTTGCATCATAATGTTTCACATGCTCCTCGTTTTCCTTTTGTCCTTGCGCTCCTGCCCCGTCAAACTCCATCTCAACCCATTGTCCTGTCTCATTTTGTGCTCCCCTGTCCATCATGTTGAATCCTCCGTTTCCCACCTGGCTCTCAGGTGCTCCAAAAATAACTCAGCCGAAACCAGTGTGTCAGAAAAGGATCATATTGCAGCCTAACAAAGGACATTTAGGAGCTTAAAATAAGAATGCAGCCTCACTGTACGACCGCATCTCTCACTCTCCGTGTGCTGTCAGCCTCACGTCAGCTATATTGTGTTTACTGAGTTTATTATTTTTCCCTCTAGGTGTGCATTTATTCAATTACGCCGTAATGAAATTGTCTGATGATGCCGAGGATTGTTCTAGTGTCTGCTCAGCACCAATCTAATTATTGATTCCTCTGTTATAGATGTGCACAGTGGAGTTTGGTTTCCCAGGATTCAAAGCCCAAGCCATCGCCATGAGGCCACTCTCGACCGTGACTGGAATCCCCTTCATGTACTCCTGGTCGCCTCTGCAGCACAACTTCATGGTAGGGAAGACATCACCATGTGCTGCTGTGTAATATTTCTGTCACTCACCTGATTCCATTTCATTTGTACATGTTTTGTAGGACTGTTAAACTGCCACAGTCAGGACCATGTGAACATTTTCTGAACTGCTGACTAGAGTGCAGTCACATACCTGTCTTGAATCCTAGGTGGAGGATGAGACATTCCTTCACAACATCCCTTACATGGGCGACGAGGTGCTGGAGCAGGACGAGGCCTTCCTGGAGGAGCTCATTGACAACTACGACGGCGTTCACGGTGACAGAGGTGTGTATCTCATCACGTACCCAGAGATCCACTCCCACTTTTAGTATTACACACTCACCGGAACTCTGTAAATTGTCAGGAGTGGTCGTCTGCTGCTCTAGCTCAACTGCGTCACGGTTCTTCTGCATACTTTGGTTGTAATTCAACCAGGACACGTTCAAAGTCACTTCAATAACCTTAAATCTTCTTCATTATGATTGGCCGATAAGACTTTTGTTGAGGAATTTAACAGGTGTACCTAATAAAGTGGTAATGATGCTATGTGTTGTTTTTCCTCTGAAAGCCTAAGAATAGTCAATATTTCTGGTGTGCTGCTCTTGCCAACAGAGGGTGGGTTCATCAGCGACGAGATCTTTAAAGAGCTAGTGGAGGCCTTGAGCCAGTACTCAGACCAAGAGGAGGAGGAGGAGGAGGTGGGGAAGAAGGAGGAGGAACGAGTGATGAGGAGGAGTTCAGTGGAGGCCCCGGAAGAGGCCAAAGCTGGAACTCTGGCGTTTATCAGGAGGAAGAGAAGGAGTACAACGGAGGGTGAGCAGGCTTTTTGAGCTGTGTGTGCTGTATGTGTGCTCCGAGTACAAGGAGGAGCTGCAGCATTGAACAAGGCTGGTACTGTTCCTCTCGTGACACTGCACAGCTGCCACAAAGTCGCCCTGCCACAACAGCACTTCAACTGCCATTGTTTACACTAACCCAGTGTGTTTGTGAGTGCGTGTGTGGAGGTACTTGTACTTTTTGCCTCTTTAGGACCTTTTCTGGCAGAAACACTGGCCTTAGGCAGAACCTTATTTATGAGGCACTGACATCCAAAATGTCTGCAGTGAGGTTCAGATCATTTTCCCCCTTGATGTGGTGCACGTCATTCACATTACCCCTTTAGACATTTCCCATTTGTAATTACATAACTGAATGAGTTCTTGTACTTTTGGCTTTCTGCACAATCTTACACTTAGTAGTTGTCAAACTGAAGCACACCTGAATACACAGTCACTCACACACGTGCATGGATAACATTTTGACACAGTAAAATAGTTTCCAGGCCATGTTATTGCTAAGTGGCCTTGAGAAAAGAAGCGATTGCATAAGTCGTGTTTGTCAAACTGTATCACAGCCTGATCTGTGGACAAACTCCGCTCACTGTCTCTTTCTCTGTCCAAAGTGAGGGACTTGTGCAGCAGCAAGAAGCTTCCCAATGATAAGATATTTACGGCCATCGCCTCCATGTTCCCCTACAAAGGCACCACGGAGGAGCTGAAAGAAAAGTAAGAACATCGCGGATCTATGTGCACAATGCTGCACAGGCCGTTGCTTAGTATTCACCATGGAGACGCAAGCTGTCAGGGAGTAAAGTAATAATGGTGGCTCCCACTTAGGCTCCCTGACTGAAAGGAGCGTTTGCAACAAGCATCTGAAAGAGTTTTATTTTGAAAGCGAAACATGTGCAGCTTCAGCCAGCACCAGCCAAAGACGTATCACTGCTCAAACTTTCCCCTGTCATCTCATCAGGTACAAGGACCTCCTTGAGCCCCCCAGCCCGGTGAAGCTGCCCCCACTTTGCACCCCCAACCTGGACGGACCCTTTGCAAAGTCTGTGCAGCGCGAGCAGTCTTTGCACTCCTTCCACACACTATTCTGCAGACGTTGCTTCAAATACGACTGTTTCCTGCACCGTAATGGCTCCATTTGTGTTTCTATCGTTTCTCTTGCAATTTCAGTGTAGTTTTTTTTTTTTAGTGTTGTTAACTGAGAGTTTCATCCGACTATGACTTGTCATTCTTCTTGTGAGGTTTAAAGCCATCTGCATGTAGTTTGCTATCTACTTACTACCTGTTAAACAATGGAGATTTAAGTTTCTTGTCTTTTCCCTTAGCTTTCCATGCTACACCTAATGTTTACAAGAGGAAGAGCAAGGAGATCCGGATGGAGACTGAACCGTGTGGTGCAGACTGCTTTCTGTTACAGGTATCCTGAGTGCACTATGTTTTCAGGACAGTGCAGTTACTGGCTGTGTCTTGTTGTTAACTTTTTGTTGTGTCGTCCTTTCTTTTTTCCTTCCCTATAATCATCCGAAGAAAGGGGCAAAGGAGTTTGTGGATCAGAATATGTTACGGTCACAGAGGTCTCGGAGGCGGCGGAGGCAGCAGCGTCCCACCAGCTCCAGCTGTCCCGGGCCATCTGGGTCAGCTGAAGAAGGGAAAGAGGGAGACAGTGACCATGAGACCACCTCCTCCTCAGGTATGGGACTCCCGGTCTTTACAGGGACACGGTTTGGAGCTGCTTTTGAAAGCATCTGGTTGTTGTAGAAATGATATAACTCTAATACGTTGGAGGCTGTTTGGTTTCAGGCTGAGCTACAGTGGCCTTGTAATAGGATTGATAAACACAGGTATTCTCCTGAGGCCCTGAGCTGAGAAGAGAGCAGCTAATTAATTTAGTCTACAGTGATGAGAATGTTGGGGGGGAAACCCTTGAATTCTCTGATTGACTGTGTAGAGGAGACTACAAAGATGTTATGTTTGGAATCCCTTCTAATGACACACTCATTTCACAGTTCATTTTTAACACAAGTGTTATTGTGTTACATTAATTAGTTAGTGTTTATTTTGTAGTAGGATAAAAAAAGGATTGATTATCCATTCAATGTTAATGGAAGATAGATGTGTCTTTTTTTGTAGCTGGTTTTCTGGTCTCAGTCGTAGCTCCTGTGTAAACAGTTAATGCACCAGTGGCAGATTTAATAGGTTAGTTAGTTTTGGTTTGGTATTGGCATGTCAAGCCCCCCTAAGTCTAATTCTTTTGAAACGCCTCTGCGTAGTGTTTTCTACTTTCTTGCTGAGGCTCTGAGTCATTGTATGACTGTGTGAATGGATGCATCATTTACCATCAGTCCTCTCAACCTCCCCCTCACTGTATCCCTCTCTCTCTCTCTCTCTCTCTCTCTCTCTCTCTCTCTCTCTCTCTCTCTCCGCTCTGACTGTGGTTCGTCAGAAAAGTGAAATTTGGCCTGGGATTATAGCTTTCAAGTCATATCCTGCTCCCTCCTGTGTCTCCCACTTCCATCCCCTCTCAATATCAGCTCGCTCCTGCCAAGAAAAATAAACCAACCATTAGTTTTGCATGCTTCATCCCCAACATAAACACTTTGTTCCCTCCCCCAACTTCTACTGTGGCTTATTTTCCGTCTTTTCTTTAATTTCTGTTGACATTTTCATGTTGAGAGCAGAGGAAGGGAAATAAGAGCCAGTCTCCCCTGGATCTGTATCTTCTCTCCCCCCCTCGGAGCACTTAGGTTGTTGTCCAACGCCATCAATGCCTCATTCAAAGTCTGTGTTAGTTTTGGAACAGGCTCATGCTCAGCCGGTGACTCAGCAGACTCTCTTTACACGTGTGGAGATAATGTGGAAAAAACAGATTGTTGAGCAGATTAATAAAGATACTCAGTGCTGGAGCTTGTGGCCACAGCAATGCAGTTTTCAGCTTGTTGCCAGGCAACATCAGTCTTGAATATCCAAAAAAAAAAAAAAAATCAAAGCTCTTGTGTGTGTGTGTGTGTTGATGTGTGCACATCCAGATAAAACAAAATGGCAGCCAGAAATAACAATGTGTTTCTGAGCGTGCGTGTGCGCGCGCTGGCCAGACATTTTTGCCAAGACCCAACTAATCGAAAAGCATTTGCATGTGTCGCTGCTTGTGTGCAAATTCATAGAAATATGTAACAACATTTGTGCCAAGAGTGGTTTGTCAGGAATACTGAAGTGTGTTCCTGCGTTTGTGGGAAACAGAGGGGAACTCGCGGTGCCAGACTCCCACCAAACTGCGTCCAGCAGATGAAGACGGGGAGCAGCCGGCGTGCTGTGTGGTCCAGTGGAGCGGGGCGGAGGAGTCACTATTCAGGGTCCTGTACGGCACGTATTTCAACAACTTCTGCTCCATCGCTCGCCTCATCGGTACCAAGAACTGCAAGGAGGTGAAGTCTCCACACGTCTCCTTTCTTGGCATGTTTGCTCTGACACTTTAAACGTTTTACTTTGCTGTATTAGTTCATTATTTAAAAATGAGCGTGGACTATTAATGATTCATAGCTCATCGTAAATGATTGTATGGCTCAGATTTCAGTTGCGGTAAATGGGGTTTTGCAATCACTTTGTCATCATTACCACTGACATGTAGAGTCAGTGATGAAGAGCCGTTCCTTTTCTACGATGACTTTAAGTCCCAGGACAACGTAGCATTTAAAAGCACAGACCGTTAATAAAAACTGACAGTCTGAGTTGAACCAGGAAGTATGTTGGAAAACGAGCCGCATTCAACTTTTTCCTTGAGGAGTTATTGGTCTTAATTTATAATTTCAGGTCTTCTTTTTTGGGTTTTGTAAACCATTTAGACCAAATAGATGATAAAGCATGTTACATATGAGTGGACACCCGTGTAATCGACAGCTGGTACAGTCCAATAGGAGCCAGGTTGCAGGTGATGTCTGTGAACATCCGGTTTTATGGAGCTGGTCAAATTGTAAATCTCAAGATTTCAAAATGGGTGTTTTTATATATATATATATATATGGTCTATGTTCACAAGACAATAAAAAAATGATACATATATATATATATATATATATATATATATATATATATATATTTATTTATTTATATATATATGTATATATATATACATATATATATATACGTATATATGTATATATATATATATATATATATATATGTACCCAAAAGACAATCTTTGATGTGTAAAATCAGCAGTGAGTTCCCCTTTGAAACACCAGATGCTCAAATAAAGTAAAAAGGCTGGAAATGGATTCAAAAATAAACCACTAAAGTCTAGATAATAGACAGAGAAATGGTTTTATTAGAGATGAGGTCTTGATTTCGGAGGTTTTGAAAGTGAACGGGCCGTTCCAACCGCCGGTTACTGGCTGTGTTCGCTCGGGTGCAGCTCTAAATATAAAAAGAATGGTAGTACATCGCAAACTTCCCGAAAGTGACGC
This sequence comes from Solea solea, assembly GCF_958295425.1. Taxonomy (NCBI): domain Eukaryota; kingdom Metazoa; phylum Chordata; class Actinopteri; order Pleuronectiformes; family Soleidae; genus Solea; species Solea solea. The sequence goes on along the minus strand of NC_081149.1, from coordinate 9,138,004 downwards.
GTTGTGTTACAATGGCGTCGCTGATTTCTGCCTGCATTTGCGTCAGCGTGAGTGTAATAACACATGTATCCTGTGCCTGTGGTTTTATGGTGTGGATAATTGTGCTGACTACAGAGAGAATGGCATGTGGCACCATAAACATGGATGCTTACCAGATGTAACATGGTTCAGAATTCAACACAATGTTCAGCCAATAACTTACAGGTAGAACACATTTTGATGTATTTGAGAATGGATGTTGAAACTTGCATCACCCCCAGGGTTAATCAAGTGGAAAAACTTAAAGCAGCTCCATCATTATGCATTTCTGTGTCCAAATCCAGATGTTTGTGTGTGTTTTGGCTCCGCTGAGGAGTTTTGTAATAGACGGTGGTTGGTTAATCGGGGGTGTCATGACATTCTGTGGCGTAATCGAGGCGACGTGCCTTTCGGGCCGGAGCAGCGCTGCGTTACACAACATAGTTCAGGGTTGAAGAAAACAGAATGTCCGCACAGTGGTTATGTAGCGTTTCATATATTGTTGTTTTTTTTGTATCCAGGTGTACGAGTTTGCAGTGAAAGAAGTCCTGATCCATCGTGTTCCTTTGGACGATGGAGGCATTTCACCCCAAAAGAAGAAACGGAAACACAGGCAGGACATCACTCGTCACTCTTTTTATTGAATGTACATGATCTCATGCAAAAAGGAGCTTCAGTTAATCTGAACTCATGTATTCTGCACTGTTAGTTGTCAAATATCAGATTCTTTCACTTAAATCTTTCTGAGGCAACATATTTTTGACTTCAATGATTCATAATCAATTAAAGTGATAACCAAAGGGCTTGTGCATGTCCCTTCAGTGGACAGGTCATTGAAATTGCCCAAAAAAATAAAAGAGGGACTAAATAATTAACACAATAAAATGCATGTCAATATTGGTGCAGCATTTCAGAGATGGACGGATCATTCAAGCCTTGAATGATCCGTCGCTCCTGGATCCCAAAAAAGAACCAGATGAAAAATATAATTTTCTTCTGATACAGCTTCAATAAGCTGCTTAAAGTGAAATAGTTGTCGGACGAGTGTTTTTTAGTAAATCCTTGTTCTCTTGTGTGTGTTTGCTGTGACAGGTTATGGGCAAAGATTCAGCTGAAGAAAGGTATCCCAGAATAAAACAAGATCACAGCATTTGCTATTACTGTGCGCTCTGAAATACAATACAGCTCAGTGTGCCAATCTGAGAGCTTTGTCCTCTGTTTGCTCCAGATAATTCGTCCAATCAGGTGTACAACTACCAACCATGTGACCACCCCGACCATCCGTGCGACAGCTCCTGCCCGTGTGTGATGACCCAGAATTTCTGTGAGAAGTTCTGTCAGTGCGAGCAAGAGTGTGAGTGTGACCTTCCTGCTTCTCTCTCCACTCTTTCTCATCTAGAAACACACACGTAGCCTGCTCTGCTTCTTGCGACTCTAAAAGAAAAGAAAACTGTTTTGTCACTGCATTTTCCAAAGGAAGCTCTCGGTAGCTTTAAATCCCCCGTCTGCCAGGCCACGAGAGAGCAGGGCAGCAGAATGTAAAACGATTCTGCAGCAGGCAGAGGAGAAGCTGTCCTCTGGCAGGGAAAGGTGGGTGTCTGTTTGACACAGAGCCGCATTCACAATGAGGCAGTTGCTGCTGCTGCAGCAGTAAATGACCCAGCACTGTGCTTTCCAAAATGACCACATGGTGGAGGAATGCTCTCTGTATTTTAGCGTTTTACAGCTGAGCGAGAGGATAGAAAGAAGTAAAGATTTTCCTTGTGGTTTGAAGAAAAGATGCCTCGTTTTGTTCATCACTTGTGTTACAGTCACCTTCTCCAACCTCCTCCCCCCCTCGCCCTTTTTCCTCCTCCTCCTCCTCCTCCTCCTCCTTAACCCAAATATTACCTCGCCTTTTCCCGGAGCAGAGGAGAGCTCGGGCCAAACAGGAAGCAGCCCCTGGTTACACACATGTGTGAGCTCTAGAGACTTGGAGAGGAATCAAAGGGTCGTGATGGGCTCTGTGCCTGATGTGCAACATCATCTCCGACACCAGCATGAGTCAGGCATCTTTCATATAAACAACGCTTGGTGACACAGACACATAAAACCCATCCAGGCTGGGAGTGTGAGGTTTAAAGGGTACAGCAGTGGAGACAAATAGTGCCTGGTAGCACAGATGCTGCTGAAACGATTTGTTGTTTGTTTTTTTCTTTCTGTCATCTGCCCAGAGTGTAACATTACACCCTGCAGAATTGTATTTCAGCATATGTACCAGCAGATGTCTCCGATGAGCCACTCAGCCATTCAGCATCTGTGCGGCAACTGCAGTTTTGAGCATAGAATAATCTCTTTTCCCGGAGTCATATTGTGTCCTGCCAAGTCACATGATGTTTCCGATTGTCCCTTCCTGAGCTAAGCTTTGTGTCTGGGAATGTTTTCCAGGCCAAAACCGCTTCCCAGGCTGCAGGTGTAAGACTCAGTGCAACACCAAACAGTGTCCCTGTTACCTGGCCGTGAGGGAGTGCGACCCAGATCTGTGCATGACCTGCGGAGCCGCGGATCACTGGGACAGCCAAGTGGTCTCCTGCAAAAACTGCAGCATCCAGAGAGGCCTGAAAAAGGTACTTTAAAAGCACAAAACAGTCACTATTCTGGGTGCATTATAAAGACATTGATGTTGGGGGTTTTTGAGGTGTGTTTTTATGATTCACTGCCAGAGGGGACATAAGAAAAAAACATTTTAGCCACTTAACAAAAAGGCTTACCTAATTTAATTTACTCCTGTAATATCCCAAGAACGTGTATGGTGTTTCATCTCTGCATTAGACAACCTTTCTATCTAGAAACTGGCATTTTGAAGCTGCACACTCTCCCGCACCAAAGTCCATAGAGAAAATCAGTATTTTTGTAGCTTGCTGGAACAGGGGAGCTGCTTGTCTACTGCTGCCTTGTTTGGTAAGTCTTTGTCATGTAGGTCAATCCGAATTCAGGTTTTCAAACACCAAAATGACAAAATAATACATTTGAATTTCCTAATGGAGGCTGTAGCGGACTGACGACACGTGTGTGTCATGATGCAAAATCACGGATTTTCTGTATGGACTTTGGTACGAGGAGGATGTGGTTTAGATTATAACACTATAAACTTCTGTTTTCCATTAAAAAAGACTAATGAAATGAAGTGATATGGACAACATTGACAAGTAAACTGTACTTTAATGGGATTGAGATCACTCACATTAGCCCCGCCCTCTTTAGCACTTGCTCTTGGCTCCATCAGATGTTGCCGGGTGGGGCACGTTCATCAAAGAGCCTGTTCAGAAGAATGAATTCATCTCAGAATACTGCGGAGAGGCAAGTACATGCAGTTTAGTCAGATTTAAAAAAAAAAGAAAAAAAGTGAAGAGTGAAGTATTTCAAATGTTTGTTATTTTTGTGTGTGTGTGTGTGTGTGTGCGTGTGCGTAAGCAGCTGATCTCTCAGGACGAGGCAGACCGACGTGGCAGGATCTACGACAAGTACATGTCCAGCTTCCTTTTCAACTTGAACAATGGCATGTATCCCCCACTGTCACCCTAATATTATAGCAGAGTGTCGTACCGCACTGGTACGGTATGTTAAGTCATCTTTGATCAATTGTGTGTGTGTGTGTGTTTCTCAGTAGACTTTGTTGTGGATGCCACGCGGAAGGGGAACAAAATCCGCTTTGCAAATCATTCAGTTAATCCCAACTGCTACGCAAAAGGTAAGACTCGGTTATTCAGCTTTGAAATCTCATCTTAATTTTTTTTTAAACATAAACAAATCCCATTCAAACTATTGTGACTTCACATGATACCGATTACGCCTATCGCTCCCTCCAGAGTCTGTCTGTATTTCTCACTATAGCGGAGATCTCCTGTCTTATGACCATCATGATAATCAGGCCTGGATTTATGTAGATTTTATGGCTGTAGAATTGTCAAAAGATGTTCAAAGAGTGAGTGCTTCTGCCCATTTTTCCAAGATAACTTTCACAAACGTGTGACGCGGTGGCGAATCTTGTCTGTGATTGCACGGTTGTTCCGCAGAAGTCCACAGGGCTACCGTAATTCCAAGTATATGGATGCAAAGCGCTGTGCTTTCCAGTATCCATCTTCTACCGCTTTATCCTCCACATGAGGGTCGCGTGGGGGTGCTGTGCCAATCTCAGCTGACATCGTTTTTGAATTTTCTCGATATCACAAAGGGTCTAGGAGTTAGGGTAATGAGAATTACGCATGCCAAATCCTGTCGGCGATGGTAACACAAGGGTTAAAGACGAGTGGATGCAACAGCAACATTGCAAGCAGGTTTGAGTATGACTGAAAACACAGAGAAGCACCTGCGAATGTGACTTGACCCTCCTGCTCTTGCTCTACAGGTGTGTACACACAAACGGATGGAGGACAAATTATCTCTTTGTTCACAAGAGGCAGAACAAGAATAATAATAATAAAAATAATAACAAATATGTGTTTAAATGTGTGATGACATGCTTTTTGCATGTATACTGATGCTTTCTCCGCCGTTGCAGTGGTAATGGTAAACGGAGACCATCGCATCGGAATCTTTGCCAAACGGGCGATCCTGCAAGGAGAGGAACTTTTCTTTGACTACAGGTAGAGTCACAGGCCTTTTTGTGACTCTCCGGCAGCTTCAAAGAAGTAAATTTGAAAAAATGCAAGGAAGTTGTACACTATGACCTGCCTATGACCTTTCCTGTCACTGCCGTTCAGTAAGAGTCTTTACTTCACATTCCCTCCGCAGATACAGCCAAGCCGATGCCCTGAAATACGTGGGGATAGAGAGGGAGGTGGACGCGAGTTAGCCGCATCCTGCTGCCTACCTCCGCAACCCGTCCATAGCACCTCGGCCGCTCACTAACGCTTCTGTCCCTCTCTGCAGTGTCACATCCAGCTCCTATGATTGAACAGTCGCCGTCTGTTCGCTCTGCTGCCCCTCCACAAATAGAAATTCCCCTCTGTCCTCCCTCGTTCCCCCCCCTCCTCATCTCTACAAGACTGCATACGCCGAATTTATGAAACGAAACTATTTGAAGTGGAAACGCTATTACTCCACGCCGCTCATCGCACATTTTCTTTCTGTTACATCCCCCCTCCCCCCCCCCCCCCCCCCCCATCATACAGTACAGCGCGTTACTCTCTCAGCAGATTTTTTTTGTTACCGGCTTTTGTTTTTGGCGTCTCAATACGTATATAATGCAAGCTTTTACTTCGTACCTAATGATGATCAGTGGAATGCATGTGCCGTCTCTCTTTAATAAGTAACCCGTTAAAATAAAAAATGAAAACATGTTAGCCACAGCGTTAGCTTCAGTCAGCTGCTGCTCCGCGCAGTCACTCAGTATTGTAGTGTGATGTTCACCCTCTGTTTGTTCTTCAGTAGGAACGCGTTCCTCTGTGAACTCTGTCAGCGGCTCTGGCGTCACCGTCACATCTCTATGGTAAAAAAAGTAGGTTCCTGTGCATTTACTATATCATTGTTCTGCAAAAAAAAAAAAAAAGGAAATAGGCAACCAGACGAGAAACCGACTGACTGAATGTAACCTGTAGAAGATGGTGAAGAGATCTCATCCCTCTTTTTTCGTTTTTGTTTTTTTTACTTGTCAAACCGTTCCCCGTTGGGTCCTATGAGCAACGTACAGTTCTTTACATCAACGTGAAACATTAGACACCGTGTTTACGCGATGAACAAAAGGAATGAGTCACAGTATAAATGTCTTCCTTCGAGATAAATCTTTAAAAGTGCCAAATATTTCCACACAGATACAGGCTGACACAGTTTTCATGTAAAGGTTGTTACAACAATGGGGAAAAAAAGCAAAATTGTCAGCATTTGACCAAATATTAAAGTCCCCCGTGTGTGAATGTAAATTATCATTTATCATTATTATTATTTTTTATCTGTGTCAAAATTTGTTATCCACTGTTTTTCATTCATAAAAGATTCTGTCCCATGTTGAAATGAGATCCTTCTCAATAGCGATGAACATAATGGAGTTTACTGATGTGTACAGCATATGCCTATAAAATAAAACTTTAACTTTGTACATTAAAACACGCCGCCCTTTGTCTTTATGTGTGTGTGTGTAAACTACGAACCACGACACGTTCACCATGTTTTTCCTTCAAGCTTCTTTTATTGATGTGACAATTTGGCTTTACCTTACTTTACACAGTCATGGTCATTTACAGTGAAAGTTAATACAAAACAGAAAGAAAAATACTCGAGTGTGGTCACAAACAACTGTTGATAGCAGAAGGATTGAGTTTCGATGGTGCAGTTTGAAGTCTAACCTGCCGACTTCGTCCCTCTGGTGTTTTTATCATTTTCATTCCACACATGGTATCACTGTGAACAGCTGATGTATTTCACAAAAGTCTAAAGGATTTTACTAAGTACTGGAACTGTGTGGTGTTAGTACAGAGTAGAACAGGATTACATGCAAGTTGTGACCTTTTTTAGGGCCAAAATTCAAGTTTGTGCCACTTTGAAAACACAAATCTCATTTAATTATTGTTTATTTTAAATCCTCTTTTAGCAGATAACTTAATCCTGCTGGTGTGCTCCCTCTACTGGCCAATTGTATCCTAATCAATTTTTGCCCACGTCCATCCATGCCTCTATTGTAAGGAAGGAAGCAGGTTGGACACACTGGAGCACACTGAGCTTTATTACCAGGCCTTGTCTCTGTCCTTCTCTGGTACTATTGGTGCACTTAAAAATAAATAAATAAATATCTAACACCAGTATAATGTGATTTGGTGAGCACAGAACACAAAGCAGTTAAAACAGCCAGTCACTCACACATACACATACACACGCGCGCGTGCCAGGGACCACATATGACAAACACTGCTAGGCTGAATGTTTATAATCCATTAACGATGAATAGATGCATACATTTATTGTGTATCCTACGCAAGGAACTCTTTTCCTAATAGGCAATGAAGCAAAGTTGACCCCAACGTTGTTGGTTTCTCCCAGTGTGACATTTGGTTGATGATTGTCCGGTTAACATAAAACACACGCGACACTTTGTATCCACCAGAACCCAAACAGGGCAACAGTTTACATTACAATATACTATAATGACAATATGGCATAATAGTATAGTAATAATTTGGTAAAGGGAAGTGATATTATGATAACAGAACTATAGTTATAGTCATAGCTTAGTGACCATGTATAAGAGTGTTTTATATCTTTATTTATTGACCTTGTTTCTGTTTTATTTGGTTCTATTGTTTTTGTTGTTATTTATATCGCCGTTAGTTTACATTGTTTCATATTCTGTAATGTTTTATGTATTTATGCTATGTACAGCACTAGCAATTGTTGTTTTTAAATGTGCAATAGCAATAAATTTGGATTAATTTAGTAATAAGGACGAAAAATGTGTGTGGGTCATATAGGAGAATGAATTACAACTAAAAGATATAGTAATTACCTTTTTCATTAACATTACTCTGACAGAAACCTACTGTAATTAGCTAGTTATTAGCTAGCTATTAGCTAGCTATTAGTTAGCTATTATCTGGATATAAAAAGGTGGAAATTGCAATAAGACATTGAATATTTCCATATTACAATATTATTATCACAATGTTGTTACTGTACTGTAATGTAAAGTGTTGCCAACAACAGTTTCACTGCATATGCTCAGTTTTTTCACTTCCATTCATCTCCTCACAGCACATTCTTAAAAATATAGTCTGCGGAGGCTAAATGTGTACATTTACATACATTATCAGCAAGTCGTGCCTTTACAGTCATTGCAGGTTTGTTTTAGTTTAGTTTTTTACATCTACTGTACATCCTGTCGCTGTACAATTTTGAACAATCCTGTCCCTGTTTGCAACACCCAACCGCCATGTTGGATTTTGGAGGTATATTCGTGCTACGGAGGACAAAGTACTGCACTTTCTGTATCCTGAGCGTTCTCTTAAAAGCTAACATGAGTAGTTTGCGCCATAAAGGAGCTCGTCAGTGAAAACAGAGTCAAAGAGTTTACATTCAATCACCTCCACCTTCTTCTCGTAGTTTAACTCTTTCCCCTTTTTTCTGTATAAACTGTAGAATGAAAGAAAGTTTGCTTTGCACAATATTCACATATACACGCGTCACATCCTATGTGCTATTTTGCATGTGCAATTAAAATGCTGAAAAAAAGTATTCATATTATTGCGTGTTTCTGCAAAGTGCGTTCATGCTCTACGTATGCTGCAAATGTATGATTCTATTTTTGTATTTTTCACAAACACAACAGTGTATTAGTGGTGGTGAGCGATGATGGGCCTACAGTACGCTTTTGGTTGCACCGCACACGTCAAATTAAACGTCGTCTTGCCAACAAAATAAAAACGATATCTAGACTTTTCCACTGGTAGCAGCTAAACAAGCAGCAGCAACAGCAGCAGCAAAGACGGCATGGTCAGCGACTGGCCCTACAGCGTTATATTAAAACATTCAAGCACTGTGAGTTTGAAGTAGAAGACTAGCATTTACACATGTGTGGTCCTCTGTACATAATGTTATTGTGTGTGTGCGTGTGTCTCCACATGGCAATAGGGAGCAGCTGTTTCCTGGCGGATTTTTCTTTTTCCTTAATTATCGGGTCACGAAAAAAGGATTTTTGATTCTTTTCAGCAAAACGTCTGCTGAGTCAAACACTCTGTAGCACCGAGCTATTGGCAGCTTGATTCTTGATATAAGTAAGACGAGAGAAGGGAAACGAGACCTTGGATATGTGGGTCATATGTGGGTCACTCAGTCCCTGGCGACCTCTTATGACACCTCCTCTCTTCATTTCTTGTCTGTTCTGACTCTGCAGTACACCAGCAGTCTGTTAACTGTCACACCCAGAGGTACAGTATCCAACAACTCATCACACTCTCATTTCCCGAAGCATCTGAGAATGTGAGCGCACTGCAATTGGCAAAGCTGCTATCTACTGACACTATATTACATGGCAATTCTGAGCAATTTCAGCGAGTGCCATTGTGTATAGGTAATGCACCGCTATAGGCTGGAATACAACAAATATAAGCATATAACCTTTTACGATCTTAATATGTATCATCTCAAAAGCTTAACATCTCAAAAGCTCCATGCTTGTCAGCTTGCTGTCTCGTCGGTTGGTTGTTGTTGTTTTTACTTAGGAACGCCGGTTAATTTCCGTTTGTTTTTAAAGAGCTGGTTTGGTGAAGCAGCTCTCAGGTGTGCTCAGAGCTACAGAAGAATGAGAGATTGTCATCAAAAGGTAAATCTATGCAGTGATATATGTATCGGTGGCTTTAGTTGCTCTCAAAAACAGCTCGGAAAAAAAAACGACCGATAAAATGCGCGAATACTCCGAACCGATGTTGTACTCCGACACCACCTCAATATCCTTTTGATCCACGACCCTGATCTGAATAAGCGTTTGTGGTCGCTTCAGATCCAGCTTGCTCAGATGAGGCACTTCATTATTTCACCCTGCAACACAGTGTGAGACGTGTCACGCAGCACGGGGCTTGATTTGAACTCTGAACCCAACAAAACTTGAACTTACCAAATATACATATACAGTAGAGCACCAGGCATCAGATCCCACTCAACATGGGGCAAGGAAAACAAACTGAAATGCCAAAAATAAAAAGGGATTAGAAAATTAATACAGGTATCTGTGGTTGTTGTAAATGCTATTTCCCTCTTGCCCGACCCCTGGTCTAACCCCACCCACGCTGTCCCACAGGTCCTGTGATGCTAGTCACTCCTGAAGTCCTCGTCGATTTGTGGGAGGTTCTTTTTTTCTCTTCTCAGGGATTCGGTCAGAGGGCGGGCGCTGCTCGGAGACTCCAGGTTCTTGGGTTCGTTGGTGCGGTAGCTGCCTTTCTGCTGATACGCGTACACATAGATGCTGTACAGGCCCGCGAAGAGTAGCAGCAGCGCCAGGATCACAATGACTGAAAGAGGAAAGTCATAGCAGAGTCATTGTGGAAACTACGGATGTTCTTCTATTTCTGTGTTGTTGCTATAGCAGCCAAACTGACAAGAGTCACTTCATTAACCCTTAGTGCTCATGCGGCACGGATCTATGTTGCAAATGCACCCATGGTAATTTGCCGTGGGAATAATACACAACTCCTTATATGGACATCCTGGGGGGGGCAGGGTGTTTATAGGTCACATATTCAGGCTTTAAAAAAAATGTGTTATGTTATGATTCATTTTATATTGCCTTTTTAGTAGTGATATAAAGTGGCAATAATTATGCAGAAATCACAAAACAAGCCAAGTGATCTTTGAACTGACTTATTTCCAAATTTCACAAATTCAGTCCGATTTCATACATTTTGAGTACTTTTTGCTCAGGTGTGTTTATAAAGTTGGTGAAAATGAAAGAACATTCTTAAACCCTCTGTATATACTGTATGTTTAAACATAATAATAATAGGGGAAAAAAAGCAGCCAAAATGCTTTGTGTTCTTAGGGTTAACCATAATATCTATTATTTTATTGTTATTTAGTTCAAATAAATAAATGCAGACATTTGTGTTGACACATTGTAGTCTTCTGTGTTCTGTTTCATCTGTTTTATTTGGTAATAATTACCATTGCCTCTCATTTCAGAGTCAGTTTCCCTCCTCTGTGATTACCTGCCCCGCCCTGATGTGGTTCACCTGTGTATCGTTATCTCTCCACCTGTGTATTTAACCTGCGTGTTTCCTGTGTCTGCTGACCAGTAAGTGTCACCTTGCCTTTATCTAAAGATTAGTTACTAGTAGCCTTTTGTAATGTTGTATATGTTGTTGCCTTGTGCTCTTTGGAAACCTCTTTGGAAACCTCTTTTTAAAATACACCAGTCAAAGGTGTATTTTTTTTCTTCACACAGAGACTTACACACGTGTGGACTCTCTCTGGTTGTGAAAGGATTCTGTCTTGTATTTGGCAGGAGATCAGTTCTTATTTTATGCATAAATCTTAAAGTGCACAGGTCCACTAAGTCATAACATTTTAATGCCTGTAGGTTCAGGAATAATGAATCACTTGGTATATATTTTTTATTCTGCAATATCAAAGTCAGGACTCATATTAAGCAAGTCTGCATATTGAATAGTTGAAGCAGCACTGGTCTTTTTCTTTGGTCAGGTCATGTTGGTACCAATGACCATGTTACCTACCTACTTTTAAGTTAAAACTGTTCTTTATTGCACATGACAGTATCATTGCAAGTGTTGTGAAGCCCAGTCTATGTCATTTGTATTTATATTTATATAAATACAATATTACTCACTCCTGGAAAAACCCAGTTTCGTGTCATCCACCCCTGTTCGTCTGGACATTTAACGTCAAATTAGGGTAAAAGAGATTATCGTCAGCGGCTTGTGGGCCCATGTTGTTAGTCCGTAAATATAATCTCAGATATAGAGTCGGCTTTCAGGAAATGAAAGGAATTGGTGCGGTGTGACCTAAAAGGTCTGCTGGCTTTGTAAATGGAAATGATTATCTGATAAACACGACATGTGGAGCCTGGTCAGTAAGACTTTTTCACTCACCAAGGAGTCTGGTACAGGACGACAGGCCCTGATGTTTGAGCTGCGTGTGTTTTTCACCTGGTAAACAACTCCCTTGTCATGTTTTCCAAATGTCCAAAATGTGTCCTAGATTTGAATGGCTGTACCTAACATGACCTCCATTATCAAAGCCCCCCCTTCAGTCCACAAACATACAGGTTATAGCTGTATTGCCTACAGGTGTGTCAATGTTTGATTGTCAGGGTTTACAGGGTGTAACAGACCGGCAAAATATCCCCAGTGTTTCCTCGCCTATGTGCCAATACATGCTGGCGAAAGGCCTCTACCCCTCAGGTTCATACACTCAATAAACGGACAGAGAGATTGGGTCAATGCTGCTGCTGCTGATGCTGCTGCTGCTGGCAAGACATAACATCCAGTGAGTTATTTTTCTTTTCCCAGAAAAGCTTTTTTCTGCAGCTAACAGAGTTTTCACAGCTGCAGGTGTTATTGTTTTGACCCAAATGAAGGCAAAACTGGTTATCAGAGAGGAAAAAAGGTCCATATAATTTATAATAACCAGCGGGGGGAACATTGTTGCGATGCCCGAATGGTGAACTAATCTTTGATGACACACTGCATTAGCATAATATCCCCAAAGCTGAAAAATCTATTAAGCTGAGGCATCAATGATGAAGACTAAAGCCCATGCAGACTAAATATAGTCTGATCCGGTAAAGGTCTCAGACAGGGACAGAGTCTGTGCTGCTCTTTAATCCTGAGACTCCTGCTCTAATTTTTTTTACGATTCTCCGTCATCTATTTGCATCACTGTGTGCTCATAACATCTCAGGACTCAACATACCCTCGTGTAATAAAGTGCCATATCATCGCCTATACAGCCTTAATGACACCGAATATAAGTGTTTGTCACACTTGGGTCCATGTTTTTAGTCCGTGAACGTAATCTCAGATATAGAGTCGGCTTTCAGGAAATGAAAGGAATTGGTGCGGTGTGACCTAAAAGGTCTGCTGGCTTTGCAAATGGAAATGATTATCTGATAAACACAACATGTGGAGCCTGGTCAGTAAGACTCTGTCATTCACCAAGGAGTCTGGTACAGGACGACGAGCCCTGATGTTTTCCAAATGTCCTAGATTTGACCTCCACTATCAAAGCTCTTGTGTGGCTTCTGAGTTTCCCCCCTTTCCGTCCACAAACATACAAGTTATAGTTGATTATCAAACCAATTTAAATATTAGACAATGATAACCCAAGTAAATGGAAAATGCAGTTTTTAAGCGATGATTTTATTTATTAAGAAACAAAAAAACTATCCAAACCTATGTGAAATAGTAATTGCCTACCTAGTAAAATCCCTCCACAGCCATGTGAAAGACTTGCCAGTTATCACAAATGCTTAATTGCAGTTGTTGCTGCTAACGGTGGCACAACCAGTTATTAGGTTAAGGGGGCAATTACTTTTTCACATGTTGTTTTTACATCATCACTTACACTGCATTTTGTGTTTACTTGGGTTATCTTTGTTTAACATTTAAATTTCTTTGATAACCTGAGACATTTAAGTGTGACAAAAAACAAAACACTATTACTTATTATTATTATCACCATTACACTATTACACTACCATTCTAGTAGTACTATTCAACACTAGATTAAGAAATCAAATACAATCGTAAATAAGATAACAGTGAATTAGAAAATTATTTTAGTTTTCTTCTGTTCTGTTTTGTGCCATATGTAATACATTTGAGTCTGCAGTGAAATGCTTCAGTAAACACCTAAAAGCTCACAGTGGAACTAGACAATCCTGCCCAGATTTAGGATTATGGGATTTTATGGGACAGAGAATTTCTAATTTGTTTTGCCTGGGAATGGGGGAGAGTGAGTAAAACAGCAATGAGGACAGTGAGAAGTGTCAAAAATATAAAACAGCTTTTGCTTTTCATGCAGCAAATTCATGAACAAAGTAGATAAATGCTGAAATCTTACCTGTTATCCAAAACAGGCCAAGATCATCATGGATATAAATATATTCTGAAAGACAGAGATACAAAGTAAAGTGGATAAATGGGAAAAAATATATATATTTTTTTATTCTGAACCAGGAATTTAAGAAACCTCACCTATGCCCGTAAACCAAGGGTCTACCTCCCAAGGTACATAACCCAAGACAGGAGGGAAGGCGCCACAGTTTGACTCAGAGACGTAGCCTTGTGTCGTTACCGGAGGATCTGTTTCATTTGGACGGAAGAAGGCCTTTAAAGGGGCATAGACGTTGTACCTCACCCCGGATATGCAGCCAATGAAGCCTGGAGCATTAAGCCTCTGAATCTCGTAGTCAATGTCACCAACCTCTGAAGGAACAGGCGCAAACATTGACCATAAGTTCTTTGAATAACACTGGCAGCAAGATGAATACACAAATAAGTCAAGTGTCGAGATTTACCCATAACTCTGCCGAGGAACATGGTCTTTGGAGAGTCAAACCTAGCATCCTCCACTAAGGTTATTTTATCCACTATGGGTTCCATATAATCCACCTGTAGGCAGAATAATAATTCATACACTTCATCACAAAATAGAATTCCAACCCAGCAGATGTAGGCCTCCGCTGACCAATGCTGTTTTCGTCTAGAATCACCAAAAATAGGCTTGTTGATTCTGGCCATCCTTATCTAAATACTAAATCCGTGAGTCTTGTGGAACATCTGAGCCAAATTTGAAAGGATTCTCTTGAGATCATCTTAAGCTAATGCATTCACAAGGCAGTCGGGGGCTATTTGAGGTCACAGGGGCCTTGAGTTTTGACCAACAAGTCCTAATCAGGTCATCCTTAAAATCAAGTTAATGCAATGAAACTGTCTTACATCTTCTTCATTGGTGTTTCACAGAAGTTTGCATCTGAAATACTGGTTGCCTTGTGGCCTCCTCTTCCATAACGTCATATTTAATCATCTTCTGAAGTGATCTTTAATCACCAAATTCTAATCTCTTCAGTTAAACCGCATCCACATATGTACAAAATTACCTTGTGACATTCTTCACAGATCATGTTAACAAGAAAGGGATGGACAACCTGAAAATGCAACACCCCTAGTCTTGGATGGTTTGCACAGTAGCAGCAGTGAGAGCATAAACCTGTGTTTTGATGGTTCTGTTGTGTCTGGTTATGTTGACATAGTGGGGGTATCCATCTGCCAGGTTTCGGTGAGTCAACTGGTACGTCTGTGTCCTAAGTCCCAGCTTGTACCTCAGGTCAACACTTCCTGTAAAGGAGATACACGCAACAAAGCATTGCGTCAATCGTTGGAGGTAGTTTTTGAGACTCAGAAGTCCACAGCCCCACAAATGTAATGTTCTCTGAGCTTCTCCTACCGTCCTTCTTGAGGATGACGGCGATGTAGTCCTGGACGAAGGAGCTGATGTAGAGCAACACAGCCGGCGTGTGGACTGTGCTGAAACTGAACTCTATGTCATCTGCTGTGTCGTTGTAACCGAGGCTGAAATTGTCGTAGTGTGGGTCAATCCAGTTGGCCCACACCGCTTCATCCGATGTAGGCTTCTTTCGTATGTTGTACCTCAACCAGGAACCGATTTCAAAGTAGGCTCCAATGTCTGAGAAAAAAAAGGTTATTGTTCTTTTGGTAACCTAAGTTTGTTTCAAAGTATGGCTGCACGTCCTCTCAGGAACTCACCTTTATGGCAGTAGAAACCATCAAAGGCTGTGTTGTTACAGTCACACGTGTAGGACGCATAACCCTCAATACACTGCCCACTGTTTCGACAAGGTATGGTAGCATTGAGGCACTCTCCTGTACAATTCCTCCGTATACCCTGTTCTTCATTTACTCTACCCTCTAGATCCAGAGGAACACCATTCATCCGTAGCCCTCGCATACACCCCAAGAACGGTCTCAGCGTGCGATTCGCTGCACCTAATATAAAGAATACTTTTGTTAGTGGTTAAATCAAAGTTATAAGGACTTCATAAATCGCTAAATCGTTTTACCCTACCAAAGTCACTTGAGGTCAACCTACCTACTAGGAGAGGATGAGTAAAGTTCATGGTGATAAAGGTCTGACCAGGGAAACGTTTCACGGCCCAAGGCTGATAATCGACCTTAATCCTGGCCAACTTCACGTTAATCTCAACCTGGACAAAGTGCCACTCATTGTCATTGAGCCCCACAGGAGAGTGTAGGGTCACATTAAGGATGCCATCACCAACCATAAATACAAATACAAGTTCATGGGTACCTGGAGAAGGAAGGAGGATCTGGTTAGAAAAAAAATAATGATCTTTAATAAATCTTTCAACAGTATAAGATCCCATTGCGACTCACTGTTGAGCTCTATCCGTATAAAGTTTCGTAGGTGTTCGTCCGAATTCTCCAAGAAGACACAGTTACCACGGTATGTTTTGAAGTGGAAGGAGATGTCAGCGCTGGACCCCGGCCTGAAGGTGGGGAAGGCGATGTAGGCGGGTTTGGTGAACGCTATTGTGTTCCAGATGTTTCCTGTGGGATAAGTTTGAAATATACGTAAAGAAGAACAACTTCTGGCCCTTCATTGATACAAATCACTGTGTGTGAACAGAACCCCATTGCAATAAAACTCACTGTCTCCATGGCAGCGGAGGGGCCCAACAGTAAACTGTGCTTCAGAGCCGGTCCTGTTGGTGTCCCCGACCACCACTCTCCTCACAGGCAGATGGTCTCGAAAGTCCAGGTAACCTTTATCTGAGTACCTGAAAGTTCACAGAGGGATTAGCTTAAAACATCCATTTTGCAGATTCATAGCCAAACCTCCGTCATGTATCTCTCTCTCTCTCTTTTTCTCTCACCATTGTCTATAGTCAGCATCACAGTTGCACTGAAACTTGGGGTCGACGCAGGTTTGGTTGACAGAACATCCACACTTGTGGACCTCTCTGAATGTCCCACCCCAGTAATAGTGAGTCTCGTTGTTGCGACCGATCCAGTAACCAAACGGTCTTCCATCTATTTTGAAACAAGAAATGGTGTTTTAGTGGATAATAGGACACCCAACTTAAGTTAGGGTTAAGTTCTGGACAATAAACCCCAGTTATACTGACGATTATCTATTATCTTGACTAATTGTACATTTTGTCCAATCCACAGACGACTGAGACAGCAACTTACATTGTTGAGGCAGCAGATAAATGTTAATTTCTAAGTTCAACCACTTTAAAAGTCTAGTACTACGAACTCACTCGGGGTGTTGAGAAGACGGGACTTGTAGCAGGAGTAGTCAATCCACTGCTCGCAGTACATGGAAGTGTTGGCCAGAGCAGTGACTTCATCCCATGAGGCATTCCAGTATTTGACATTGCCGATATACGGCCGGTCTATTGAACTCCCTGTCACCTTGGTGCCATCCACTCGGTCGTGCATAATCACCGTCCAAGCTTTATAAGCTGTCCAGAGGTTGGGGGGGTGAACGAGAGAAAAAAAAAGAGAAATAAAAAAGAATCAAAAGCAATTTATGATCTAATCCTTTTGATTTCCCAGGAAACTTCCCTCCACATTTCTCATTACAGGAGCGTGATAACCAGACATCTTGCGGTCCCAAGTTTAATTAACAACCCTACAGAGGATCGCACAAACACTGCAGCTGTATTTTATTAGTGACTGTGCTTGCTTACACTTCATTTTGCAGTACACCTCAAATGGCTTCAGGGGTCCACTGAGATCAGGATCAATGGTGTAGTTTCCAGACCAATACTTGCCGCTGAGTCTGTAGGCTTCGCACGACTCTTTGTAAACCGCTGTTTAACGAGAGAGAGAAAGAGAGATTCCTCGTTTATTATCGTTGTCGAGAAAAAACGCTGCATGAATCAGGGGTAATTAACTGTGAAAGAAACATGTATTTCAATCAGATCATCAGCCAGCACGTACACATGTGACACACTTCTCCTTTATATCCCGTGTTCTCACAGAGGCAAATAAAATCATCCCACGATTGGATGCACCGGCCTTCGTGTTCACATGGATTTGGAGTACACCTGCGAAGAAAACACATGCTGAATGTGAGTCTTTGAATTCTATGTCCAGGATAAGTGACAGATAAAGTGATGTTTCTTACCGGTCGGTGATGCCACAGGTTCCAAAGAGCAGCTCAGCATAGCGCCCCCACTTTCGTTCCAGAATTATATCAATGTCAAGCTGCTCGTCGTCTATGAAGATGTGCTGTATGCAACCGTGAAAGCGATTCAGCTTGGTCTCACACTTCCTTATTGTGTTATTTGTTTTCGGACAACCTGATTGAAGGTAAGCAAATATGTATGACGTTAACAGAATGAATTATGGAGTTTTTTTTTTTTGCAAATATCCAAATGTCATCACTATACCTCCAAAAAAGTAGCGGTCCCCTGTTCTAACTGTGAAGGGGTTGGTGATCTTCAGTGGAGAGCCCTCCTCTTCGTCAATTGTGAGGGTCAGAAGGTTGTCTCGGGCTGCCAGATCCACTGTATGCCAATACCCATTATTTAGCCGGTATCCTAGAGAATGGAGAAATTACATTAATGACTATAACAAAGATGGACATTGGCTAAATCATTGGCTGAATGTCCAGGTCCAGTGTGTAAGAAATAGTGACATCTAATGGTGGGACTCAGATTGCAACAAAGAGAGGACTCCTTTCGTTCACCCCCTTCCCTTCCTAAATGTTTCAGGGAAGTAAAGTGGCCTTTACATACCATGATATAGGATGCAAAGCCTCTTTCACAGCTAGTTCTACTCTTCTACTCTCCAAATATGTTAGTTTAGGCAGTGGGTTTATGTGGCAGAGCAATTCTTTGTTTGGTAAGTTTCCACTCCAAAACATAAAACACATTTTCTGGCTGGTTTGAACATTCGGGCTGCTGTACCAACCAGTGATACACTTATAATACTAATATTCTTACACACTGAAGCTTAAAGTAAGCAGAGAACATCTATCGAGCTTCGGTTTGTGCACATCTTAAGCCAAAGTAGCCAAAGAGTTAGGAGGATGTTGCCTTTTTCAGACTTTCAGACAGTCTCATAAGTAGGAGTTCATTAAATAGTGAGACTTATAGTGAAACCAAGGACAATGTTTGCTGAGTTTATGTTTTTCTGTGCATTTTGTGTTCTGTTCTGTTTTGTGTCTGTCATTCTGCTGTGATTTCCTCTGTCTTCTCCACCCTGTGTTTGATTGCCTGCCCCGCCCTAATTAGCCACACCTGTGTCTCGTTAATCCATGTGTATTTAAGCTTCCAGAGTGTCTTGTCTGTTTTCAGGGAGGGTTTCAACTGTTTTAGCGCTTGTTAGGTTGCTGGTGTTTGTCTTCATTTTGTTGTTTTGGGTTTGGAATTTGAACTGCTTTTCCATGTGCTCACCTCTGGTGGTTTTTAATCAACTTCTGTTTTGACCCTAACCTGTGTTTTTGGCTCAGAGGCCTTTTTTGAGCTATTCTAATATTTTGCAAAAATCGCAATCCGATTATTCAGTATTATGTCTGATTACCGAATTATGGGGTTAAAGGGTGAGCTCGGCTCCCTCTGAATAGGACATAAGCTTCCCAGAAAACCTAGTTTCAGACATTGAGAGGGACGAACTGGCAGATCGTCCATTTTTAAAAAATATAGTAAAATATATCAACATGTGTTTTTTCACTCATTATGTACCAATTTCCAAACATTTGTCAATGTATCCGCTAATAAACCTAATGCAGTTCCTGCTGTTACCACCCATGTGTGGTGGCGCTGCACTCAAATCACCTCCATTCTAATGTTACGTTCCCTCTTGAACTTCTTGTGTGTAGGCTGCACGGATGGACACAGAGGTGTCTGCTTGCATTTGAAGAATGATGTGATGGTGTGAGAGAGACACACAAACATTTCTTTCCTAGTACTGCCATGATCGCACTGCCACACAGTTCCATGTTTGCATACATGGATGTTTAGTAGCAGTGTCGCTTAAAAATAAATCTCCCACAAATGTCACAGAGTAATTGGAACACTGCATGTTACGATGCCCAAAACATGTATATGACTACCTGCGGCAAACTGGATTTTCTTCTTTCCCGGCTGGAATATTGTCACGTTGATCTGTCCCTCACTCAGACCCAGCTCAAGGGCGCCGAGGTCATCGGCGAAGCGTGTGAACATAAGCAGCCCCGTGTAGTCCCACGAACGGAATTTGAACTTGACGGCCAAACGAGACCTTCTGAAGAAGCCTGGCACTTGCAAGAAGTTGTTGGGCCCAGCGAAGGTCATGGGGCGCAGGAGAATGTCACGGCAGGCAAAGTGCATCTTTTTCTGCGTGTAAAAAAAGAAAAATAAGGAAAACATTTCCAGTGATTGTGATTATGTTGTGACGGGGGTTTGTATCAAGTCCTACCTTTCCTGGTATGTGGATGTCAGTGTCTTCTCTCTTGGCCTTGTCGATGATGTTGATGCCGTTGAAGAAGACGTTCTCCAGGCAACCACGGAAATTTGGTGTGGTAGGGAGGTGCGGGAGGTTTTCCTCTATGACTCCTCCCACATACAGCTAAGAAGTAACAGCAGTTACAATCATAAAGGATAATTAAAGGTCCAGTGTGTAATAATTTAATGGTGAGACTGCAGAATGCAGCAAAGAAAGGACTCATCCGCTCACTCTTCCCTTTCCCAACTCCGTCAGTGAAACACAGTAAAAATACAATGTCTTACACTGGAACTTTAATCCTCGTGCTGACTTACCTTCGTGTTTAAATCCATGTGTGTAAACTCTCCGTTACAGATGGCTGTTACTCTCTGACTGTCCACCGTGAAGTTCACCTGTCTCCCATAGCGCTTGATGGTGACATAGTGCCAGTGTAGATTATCCAGGAGGCTGCCGGCTATGAGAGTAGTCCGACCATTTACTTTGTGCAAAACACTGCTTCCTAAAAAAAAAAAAAAAGATGAAATGTAAAAGTGAGAGGAAAAAAGACAGATTGTTGAAGTCAAACAAACAGTGGTAATGATTTCAGGATTATGAGAAGCCTGCTTCTTTCTGAGATGAATGTGACTGTCAAAAAGGTCAATAATATTCTTTATCCACAACTCCACAACAAAACCCTTTCCATAAATTCTATCATATCCCTGTGTGGCTTAGCACATTAGGTGCTGCCATTTCTCACTTTCATTTCCTGCCAGCCGTCCACTACCTGTGTAACAGAAGCCTAGCCAAAAACTACAAAGCGTTTTTTCAATTTATCGGGGAGCTACTCATCCCGTACCAAGACTGATATGCAGGTAGAGACGGCCTCGCTTCAGCTCCAGGGTGAAAATGTCTCCCTGAATCCCCTCGCTGTGCAACAGCAGCCCGTCCTGCTCCAGAGTCTTGAAGTTGATGGCGATGTGGTCGTGCAAAGTGCGGGACCTCTTTTCTGGATACAAGTAGAACACCGAATCGTCCCCGTTGTACTGTAGCACGTGGGAATCTGAAACATGGAGCAAAATCGGTCACCTGCTTTGTATTTTTCAGTCGTCATTAATTATTTCCTGTTTTGGGGATTCATTTTCCACAGGAGACTATTTCATCTTTATCTGTCTGAATCTGATTTTGGGTCCTCTATTGTAAGTTTGTTACAAAATTAAGGACTTGATAGTAATACTAATAATAATAATAATGAATTTAAGGTTTAGGAAATGCTTCATAAAATGCCTTATGGAGTATCTCACATGCATGTGGAGTATCTCACATGTGTTGCCTTTTAGCTTTGGAGCGATGAATCAGGCGATACTGATCTTGTTTAGTCTGAAGTATAATTGGCACACAGATGTAGTGACATATTGTCCAATTAAAATTAAGCAGTGGAATTGTAGAATGTCCTCCAGATCTAAATCAGAGCCAGTACATCACCATTTTTTTTTTTTTTTTACCATATGGGCAGCCAAACAGCTCCAGCCTCACACCAATCTTCCCTCCGTTCTCTGTGTTCCATGCCAGAGGGAGCAGACGGATGTGTTTAGCGGTAAATTCGTAATGGAAGACATTCCTCTTCACCTGATAATAATTCCAGTTTCCAGGCATAGTCTGTGAATGGATTGGACAAAGAGAGAGAACTACTGAGACGCTGCAATGATGTTAACACTTAATTAATACACTCAAAATGAACTGATGATGAGATTAGCTCTGTCCATGCTGAAGATAACAAGCTGCACTCTTTGTTTTAAGTGACAATCAATGCAACGGTGACACCCAGTGAATGCAGAATCCACTGTAAAGAGTATGTTTGACTCATCGCCCCCCAACCTCTCAACCTACAGAGTTTCCTCCTCTCATGATGTACGGGGTCCAGGAATCCGGCCTGTCTCCGTACAGCAGCGCGTACTTCGTGACCCAGTCATAGGAGTTAAAGGTGCCCTGTGTGGCGATGGCCAGCAGGCGGTACTTCCTGCGCAGGTCAATCTGCAGCCACGGCTGCTTGTCCGTAGGGGTTGGAGACCAGCCGCTGCTGCCTAAAGTGGAGAAAGAGGGGCTTTGATTTGAGGATGAAAGATACATTTTGATGGCAATGAGATCAGGAAATCATCATGAAATGAAGTCTAATTTAATAGTCCAGCATGTAAGAACTGGTGACATCCAATGGTGAGACTGAATATTGACAGTGTACTTAAAGCTGTAGACCACACAACACCACTGTAGTGTAGAGTAGAATAAAATCGAATATTGTCTCTGGTACCCGCATTTCCTACAATGCACCTCAACTGCCACTTGATATTGTGGCAGTTTGGGTGTTTTAGCCCTGGTGTGCTGCTTTTGGGGTGCTTATTATTGTAAAGCAACTTCACATATCCCCAAAAAGGAAGGCGTCCAAGGTGAAGAGCATACAATTATGGATGAACTCGGTACGACAAGTATACGTACTTACCGTACAGTTTGGCAAAATTGGCCGAGTACAGGAAGTTATATCTGGAGGAAGCGAGGAAAGAGGAGGCATAAAGCCCCGACACCAGGGGATCCACACATTCTTCTGCAGTTAAAAACAAAACAAAAAGAGCAAGAGAGGGGGGAAAAAAGATCAGGAGTTATTAATTAATGCAGCATTCACAACTGATTCTGCAAATGAGGCAGTTCTTGGCAGTGTAACCTGAGTTTAATTAGAGGTTTCACCATCCATGAGACAAAAAGAAAAAAATACAGTTTCACTTTGAAGAATCCAATTAAATTCAAATCACAGTACAATTTATCTTTTTGTTTTTTACCAGTTAAAACAAATAGATGTTCCATATTCCACATTGTGATACAGCATAGCCTCTTTACAAGTCTCATTTCTTCGCCGATTGGATGGGAACAGCAGTTCACTAAAAGTACTATAAGTAGAGGACCATCTCGTAAAATGTGTCAGAATCATATTTGTGTGTGCCTTCATGCCTGCACGCATGTATCTGCCCTTTATTGCTTCATTGTTTGTATATTTCTGTGTTTCTGGTAAGTGTCAGTCAAAGTCACACCATGGCTGTGGTGTCACTCTAGTGTGAGTTGTTATTCTGAATTGGGGTTATTAAACTGATAGGACCATCGCCCATCTGCTGCGTGTCGTTCTTCAGCTCCCGGGCTATTAAGTCTGATGATATTTTTTGGCCTAATCTTGCTTGTGTCAACGCAGAGGGTAAACGTGTGATGCCCTTACGTTGAGCTGCACGATAAACACTGTCTCCTTTTTCGTATGCGTTTAATAACTCCAGAGTTTCAAACATGAACAGGCTAAAAATATGGATACATTGGGTTTTATTTGAAGGAAAAGGTTTCAAAAATCATTGAATAAAGGAGCTGTAAGTCTGACCTTAACAGGTGTTCTGGTGTTTCAGTTTGTTCTTAAAATCACAGAAAGATGAAAATGCAAAAGACAGTTGCAGATATTGGTCACAGGCCACAGGACGATTTTTACTTTTGTCTGTGAGATGTCAGGTGCCCTATTTTCCTGAGACAATTAGACCCTGAATCACAATATCGTCCAGTTGGTGATTCGGCAGCAATGACAGCATCTATAGCACAACTGTTCCAAAACCAACAAGAGGCTCTTTCCTCTGTATTTCCAAACCCCTGCATTAGCATCTTTCCTCTCCTTCCGTCCTTGTTTTTCTCCTCCAAGAGATGTGAGCATACCCTTGCAGCCAAACTCAAATGGAAACAGCCAGGTCTGCCAACATTTGTCTCCACGTTGTTGGATCCTGTCCCGACACTGGATACCTTTCCTCTACATCTGATCTGCCTGTCGCCTCCAGTCAGAATCATCTTCTACACTTCCTCAAACTAAATGACAGTGTCAGGCGCTCATGGAGGTTTGGATCACCATTTCTTCCCAGGTCCCGATGGAGCAAAATGAGAAATAATAGAAAAGAGGACTGGGCCCTACAGTGAAGAAATATGACTAAGGAAGTAGAAATCTTTCATCCATGCCCTCACTCTACCTTAAATGCCCTGTGAAACACACTCTCTGCCAGCCATTATACACCACAAATACACCATGATTCATATGACCATGAGTTCTGTCAGCTTTGACGCAAGGACACACTGCACACTCAGGTGGAAGAAACGTGCTGAGCAAAGGAAATTTGACCTTGACGTTGTACCTCGGTCTCCCTATTTCTACAGAGAAATGTGTTGCAGGCAGATGATCAATAACGACAGATCTCTGCTGTGTCATTCCAGGAGTGCACAGAGGAGCCGGTTCACACGTTAGTCCACTGCATACACACAAAAACATGTGCAGGCTCGGTGCTGCAGTTTAATGCCCAAAGCTCTTTTCTCCCCCCCTCCCCGCTCATGGCTTAAAACAAATCGATTTGTTTTCATTCCTTCATTACAGGCAGAAGACTTTAACCATAAATGCGAGGATTAGATTAGAATGCAGCAGATTAACCCAGGCTTTTCAGCTCCGCAGCTCCTCCTCATGGTAAAAAAAATGTCACGCACTCTGCACCCACAATTACTCAGCGTCTTCAACCTCCTATTCCATCACTCTGACGCCTCTCCCTTTTTTATCTCCATCCCGACTCAGTGAAGCCAACTCTTCCCGTTACCTCATACGCTCTCTCATCATCATCATCATCATCATCATCATCATCATCCGTCTACCTTGCTCTCCAAGAGAGGGCATTATCATGCTGCAGTAGCTAAAGTGTGCCCAAAGTGCATGCACAGCCTCCTTTTTAAAACCTCTGTCTACTTCTGGATCCAGCATATACTGTAAGCCCTCCCCTCTCTGCGGCACACACAGACATTTTCCTCCCCATGTATCATTTAAAGAGCTGAGGGGGAACTGTGTGTGGCTGTGTGTGGGGCACTTGCACGATTTCTGCTGAATCATCAGTCTGATGCTGCTGGCCTGTCTGGGCTGACACTCTATTACTGCAGGTGACGCAGAGTGGGTCCTCCTCAGGCTGTCACTTCATCCTGACTCTGACACTCAGCATATGTGCACATCACTATCACTATCAACATATACATATATATATATATATATATATATATATATATATATATATATATATACATACAAAATACTGCAGCAGGACATATGGCTAGGACGAGGCAACATTCTCTATTAAAGGAATTTTACTGAATTATTAATCCCCGAGCAGGCAGACGTTGTAGGTGTTGAATGGATACGTGTCAGGGGATGAAAATCTAAACCATACGGCACAGCAGAATCTCATTCAGGTTTAAATTTGGATCTCAAACAACAGCAGCCTCCTGTAGCCGATGCACAGAGCAACACAACACCTCTCCTTGTGGGAAAAAGAAAATAATTTCAGACTGTCTCCCCCGCTGCTCGACCATGACAGAATTCACAAAGCCGAAAACTTGAGATTTACTGTATATGCCCATGCATCACACCCTGCTATTTCATAACTCACACACACACACACAAGGGAATCGCAGCCCCACCCCAGACTGGGTGACAGAGATGGGAGGCTCCATTTTAGTTTGGCACGGCTCCATCATGCACAGCCATACAGCAGATACTGTATATAGGGTATAATTGGCCAGGGCCTGCAATAAAAGTGTCGGGAATACAGCAAAACAAAAACCACGAGCTTGAACTCAGTGGTGGGATCCAATATCTAACTTCTACTTGAGAGCAGCCACTTATACATTTTGCTTTTAAATCTTCTATTACAGCAGAATACAGATCACTTATCAGCATGTCTATTTGGCAGAGATCTTACACAAACCAGTTATGATACCGAGTATCTACCAACATCAATATCGGTCAAATATAGTCGTTAAACTCTTAAAAAACTTACATTTGTGCTGATACTAAGTAAGCTATAACCAACCATTCCAAAAACACAACAGTGGTGCCGGACATCCCTTTTTGAACCAGTTTTTGAAACATCTATGTCATATTTAAGGTTTACAGATCTTATCGGATGATATTTTTGTCTTTAAAAGCCGTTTTTGATCCACAGTGACAAATATCAGGGTTGCTGCTTTGATTCTTTCAGGATTTGCCATTCAAAACTATATCCAGAAGTCACATGATGACGTTCCCTGCCAAAGTCAAAAACCCATGCGTCATGAAATGCACTGTCAGGGGTTTAATGAACAGTGAAGATCTCCTGAGGTCAACCCTACACTGACATCATCTATGTGAAGCTTATGAATATGCATGAATGCATATTAATACATGTTCATGGCTAAACGGCATCTTTGCACTTCAGAAAAAAAAGCCCCACCTCTGTGTGTCCTGAACTAAATCCACCGCATCATCACTGCCTCATTGATGATGGAGTGCGTAATGATTGTTCAGGTTAATCCACGCCTGTCGTGGGCATGACGCAGGGCATTTTGGACACAGGTGATGCGATCACACAGCAGGCTTCCCAAAAAAAAAAAGTACTGCAGTGTGGGCTGGTCCCGGTCAGGACGCTGAGCCCTGCTGAGCTCTGCTGAGCTCTGCTGCATGTTCGCCTCTGTGGTCACTTTGCAAATTGTCTCTTTTCTTTTTGTCAGCGACATTAAAAACATGCACAAATCACAGGGACACTGAGCTGATGACACGGAGGAGAGAACGCGACAGCAGCGGCTCGTGCTTTGCACAGAGCGCGCGCTGCAGAAACTTGTATCCAGGCTGAGACAGAGAAAGCACTGCAATGCAGACAGTGCAGGGCAATGTGGAGCATCGTGCGCACCTTCTGCGGGACCGACGCAGTTTGATGCTGCACTTTTTTTTTTTGGCGTGTTCCCTCACAACAGTGCATTATTAAAAACTGCAAACAGTGACATTTAAAGAAACTGTGTCAAATAAAGGTTATGTCTGATTTAAACATGCTTGCCCTTCAAATATCCCAACACCTATGGTTTATGGGATACATCCCCCCACCACCACCACCACCACCACTTATAACCAACTTTTCTCCTTTTCTCTAACAATCTGAATGTTCAAAACACATTGGCAGAATTTTAATCACAGTCTAGCAGATAGAACAAATGAATAAATGCTGTTTGGCGAGGACTTACGTGATGAGCAGTGTTGGAAACCCAAAAACAAGAGGCATAGGCTCAATATTTTGCAAGTCATCCTTCTCTCAGGACGCGTTTCTCCGCATAGGCTATGTTAATGAGACGGTAGATGGTTCTGCAGCATCCTCTCCTCACACCCTCCTTCAAGCCCAACTTTAACTCCTCTTCCCGGGATGGCGGGCAGCCTCTACCGGGGCGGGGACGCGCATCGGATGCTGCTGGTGCTGATGCTGCGCCCCGAGAACGCGCAATTCCTCTCTATATAATTATGATTATTCTGTGATGTAGAGTTTAATTACATGTCTGTCATGCGATGCTGTGGCTTATCATGCAGCGTGTTGTGGCGGCTGCAGGTTCTTTTTGCTGAGAGCAGGATTTTTTGTTGCGTTGCTTCAATCTGCAGGAGTCTGGGATTTTTTAGATGCAGAGGAGGGAAAAAAAAAAACTTTCACGTACACCGTAGATCGTATTTGGTTGTTTGGTTTAAGACAACTACAAGATAAATAAAAAAAACAGTTCTTTTGGTCAAAAACAGTGCCCCAAAAATGTTTAGGATATTCCTCTTCTTGTCCTCTCCTCCTGAATGTCCTATATCCTCCTGTGGTCCACTTTGCCAACTGGCCAAGGTTGCAGCTGCAATAAGATGGGATTGTTAATCAGTTTGTCTTTTTTCCTCCAAGAACACAGATCTGAACTTGTCCCAGAAATAGGATGAAAGTCCTTCAATATCTTGTATCAGCTGCAGAACTGCAGGTCACAGCGGTGACGACAGACCAGCAGGCGGTGGAGCTCTGACTGCTTCCCTGTTTGACCTTGTCCAGGTACTCACTTCATGCCAGTGCACTCTCATTTATGCCCAGAGGAGAAGCAAGCTGAGTCTACACACACACACACACACACACACTGATTCCCATGACTTCAGAGGACATTACATTGACCTTAAAGTGACCCTAACCCTATCCTAACATGTCCTCTTCTTAAAAATGTAATCATGGGAAGGCAGACAAGTCCCCATAATGTGACTGTGTGTAAACAGATTTAGGTCCCCACAACATGAGTATTACACACAGGGGTGGGTGTGTGGAGGCAGGATGAAAGTGAGGCAGTGGAGGATTTGTTGTAGTGAATGGCACACTGACCACAAAATAAAATAAGGCTTTGGGATTAAGAAGTGGGTTTATGGGACATCAGTGTGTTAGCAAAGATGAACGCCTGAGCCAGCGTGGGATTTACCATGTTTTCAATCAAATCAGATAGTCCGGTTATAAGCTCTCATTCCACTGGTTTGTCTCCTGACTTGTCAGTATTACAGTATACAGTAAAAGAAGATGATGGTAAACGGGAGACTGTGGGACATGGAAGATGAAAGTAGGACATGAAATCAGCAGGTGAAGTACCTAAAGAAATATGATTTATCTAACTAGAGTGTAAATCTATACTTTTCTGTCTTCCAAGCTTTCCTTATTGATTCGGTGTACTAATCTATATCACATCACCACTGTTCAAGATTAGGTTTAAAAATAAGATAAAGAGGTATTCATAATCTCCTGCCATTATTTGTGTTTTGGGACAGAATAAATGGAAATGTATGTTTCACAGATTAGAGTTTATCATACACAATTTTGTCCAAGAAGGCACAGAAAGAAACGTGTGTTAAAATGTACGGCAAAAGGACGCACACACACACAAACTCCCTCCCTGCCACACATCTGCATCACAGATTATAAATGTGAGGATTGTGATTAGGCGGGATTGCCATCTGTCCCTTTTACGTTTCAATTCAAGGTAACCATAGAAACCATGCAGGCCTAATACCCAGTACAATCCAGATGAGGTTAAAATACTCATCTGAACAAAACACAAAGACTTAAGTGATAAATAAATGATTTACAGTATAAGAGCAATCCATGGCTGAGGAATAATAAAATTCCTCAGACATTTTTGTCATGCTCCTCATGACATTTCAATGATTAAAAAGTTTGTCAAGTTGGATTCATTTTATAGTCAAACACATATTTGGTTTGAAAGTTTAATAATCACATTAGTAATGTTGTTTTTACACAATGTTAGCCCCAAGTTTAATTTACTAATGTGTACTATTTAAGGCAAAGCCTCAGTTTCAGTGAAGTCATACTTGCAACTGTCCACTAGGTGTCAGATGAAGCTCAGACGTGAGTCTGACGGCACATTAAAGCAGCTCAGTGGTTTGGTTGACTGGCTGTTGTCCATCGCTCTCCCACAATCATCTTTATTATGTTGATTTTATAACGTGTGCTGCCAAAATGCATTAAACCTTGACACGAATAGCGAACGAATGACAAATGTGTCCATAAAACGAGTTTCGCAAGTGAATATTTTATCTTTTTGAAGCACGTAAATAAAGAAGGCTGTAAAATATGCACATGTGCACTCTTTCACGCACTCTTTATTCCAACTTGAACACATGTGAAGGTCATCTTCTCCCCACATCTTCCACAAATACCTTTTAGTGTTTTTAAAAAACACACATGCACAAACAAACAACAGGTGGAGACTCATGGTGGCCTAGTTTCTCACAAGGATCTTTTTTTGCATCAGACTGTACTTTGCTGTGCCCCCATTAGCACTGTGTGTATTTTCCATAGGGGTACCACTGCATAGGGCATGTGCTGAGGGTACAAGCATAAACACACACACCATTAAAGCCACTACTACAAACACAGAAACACACGCCTCCTCGCAAACATGGGTCGAGTCATGACTCAAGCCCAGATGTTTCCGTGTGATAGTTTTGCTGATCTGTTATCATGGGTGAGTGCTACTTGTCATGAAGATGGATGAACGTTTTTTGCCTGATGAGCGTCCAGCTTTATTTATGCACATCTAACAATGTCAAACACAAAACAGAGGTCAATTGTGCTGATGGTGGTTGTGTGGGGACTCAACGACGGGTGTTAATGTTAATGGGAGCCCGGGTGTCCCTGCGTCGTGATGTGATCGGGTGAACTATTGTAAAACAGAACCACTTGCTCTCAGGTCTCCATTCACCGGTGTGACCTCCTGCTGGTGAGGGGAAAAGAAGCCCAGCAGGAGATGCACAGGCTGGGATACCACCTCTGAAGCTTCCCCCCCCCCCCCCCACAATGTTAGCTCAACTGGTGTGTCCAAAACAGCTGCTACAACCTGTTTGACCACTCAGTCTTCCAAGTGGACACAACAGCCACGTGAGTTTGTGGCACTTATCAGGCGTGAAGGAAATGTTTAGAAAGACCCTGACAGGATGAGGATTCGAGGAAGAGTGCTTATTTACTTTCTTGTCAAGGGTCAGATCAGAAAATTGATACTGCTCTCATCTCTATATGAGACGTAGGAGTGGACTAAGCACACTATAATGGTCTTCATTTGCAAAATGAATCAATGAATATTGATATAATGGTTTGCACATACTTTTGAGATATGAGACACAGAGCAGGACTATTCAATTACAGACTCAGTTCAAACCAAGAAATCTAGCTGGGCTAGACATTTTCTGCAGCCAGGTGAGGACACAAATTGCACAGTAATAGCTGTAACTATTTTTTATTAAAAAATGAAAAAGTGTTTGTTACAAATAGGGGAACCTGCTGCCCTGCTGGTGTCCAAATGAATGTAATGTAATTTGTGAACTTGTATAAAACTGGAAGGTAACAATGGCTATGTAGCTTGAGTGTCCCCACGGTCGCAACGTGTCAAAATAGTTTGACATTTAAACATGAAAAACCTGTGGTGTCATTTTCACAATTTGGTTTAAATTGTTTCTGTAAAAAACAAAAACTAAACTAAAGTTCTGACTCAAGGTTCTGGTAGGTTAGCTTCTATGCTAGTCTTTGAGCTAAGATACACTAACATAATGTCGGTTAACATACTCTGTGACTTAAAGGTCCGGTGTATAACATTTAGTATGTTTATTGGTAGAGATTACTACCCATAAATTAAGTGTAAAATAAGATTTAAAATAAAAATAGTTTGGTTATTGTTGCCCTAAGATAAGTCATTTTATATATAATTTATAGGTAAAGAGCTTGCTTTGTGCATACAGGGTATGTGTAGACTACAATAGTGTGGTATCAACCTTCTTATCTAGTTCTACTTTACCACATGTTGTTCATGTTCTCGTTGTATCAGCCACATAACCCAACAATTAGGCTTTAATGGGTTCTAAACAACATAATAAATAAAAAATAAAGTTCTGACTCAAGGTTCTGGTAGGTGAACACAGCCAGGTTAGTATCTTCTTCCTTATGTCCAGTCTTTGTGCTAAGCTACGCTAGCTATACTCTGTGGCTTAAAGGTCCAGTGTATAACATTTAGGATGGTTTATTGGCAGAAATGTAGTATACTACGGTAGATTCAGTGTAAAATAAGATTTAAAATAAAAAAATAGTTTGGTTATTGTTGCCCTTAAATAAGTCCTTGTTATATTATTTATAGGTAAAGAGCTTGCTTTGTACATACAGGCTATGTGAAGAACCTTCTTATCTAGTTCTACTTTACCACATATTGTATCGTCGTATCAGCCACATAACCTCATCAGATTCCATTTTACTCCTTTAATAAGTCATGGCATTATTTGTTGTCAACGAGCCATCTTCACAAACACGGAGTTAATGAATGTATAAGCGCTCGCACATCATTTTGAAAGTTGATTTCTCTTTACATAAGAGACAGAGGTGGTGTGTGCTTGATGAGAGACACACAAAGACCACAGCACTGCCACCTGCATTAAGTTTAAATACTAACAACAGCTGCGGCCGGGTGGAGAAGTGTGGAGCTGAGACACTTTTGTTTCTCATGTTTGCTGCCAACACGAGCACACACACACACACACACACACACAGCCTCACACACACCCAGAGAGAGAGAGAGAGAGAGAGAGAGAAAGTTCAGCTAGTGATGCAGACACACACACTCACACGCACACTTGTGGGTTGTGTTATGTTCACACAGCAGACAAGCCGCAGTTATTTAGTCTGCCTCCCAGTTTGTTTGCCCACTGTCTTTTCTCTTTTGTTGCTCTGCCTTGGGCTTTGTTTGATACTAACTGTAGCAGATGACAGTTGCAGCTGGGTGGATGATGAGAGAGGACGAAAAAAGGGCTGTGACAAAGTACAAAGGTGGTCAGGCTGGATGAACTACAGTGCTTTTTTCAGAAGACTATTCAGCTGTACGAGAGAACACTGGGACGGTGTTTTCTCTCATCATGCGAGAAGGTCATAAGCAGATAGAAGTTCCTCTGACCCCTCTAGTTGTGTGCCGTGCACATACACACATTACGATATCTAGTTTGGCAAGCAAACCGTGTCTTTCCCCCTCCCCAGCTCCAGCCGAGTAGCTTTGGCAACACCGCTGCAGAACGGCTTGTCCTCTTAACGCTAGGCTCCAGTCTACTGACGGACTGCAGGTGGGGTGTGAGGTGGGACATGTGGAGGACAGCACAAACTGAACTTTAGGAGGGATGTGTGTGTGTGTGTGTGTGTGTGTGTGTGTGTGTGTGTGTGTGTAAAAGCAGCTTGCACTATTATCATTAAAACTTTCATTTCTGAAGACTGAAACCTTCTCAGGATCAGATTTTCCTCAACATCCTCTAGTGAAAAATGAGATAAAGATCATTGGAGTAAATATGGTTTCCAATGATTAACCATTAGAGAACAAGCCAAGCCACATGCCGAGCACATGGGGAGGGAATTTGCAGTGCACAAAGTGTGTGTGTGTGTGTGTGTGAGTGAATGAGTGTGTATGTTTGTAGTAAGGGAAGGGTGCAGAAATAAACTCCAGCCCTCCTCCTCCTCCTGCCCCTCCCCCTCTTCTTCCTTGTAGGGTTCATCCTCTGCGTCCATGAATGTTGATCTTGGAGGTCACGGCACCTAGCAACAGCCTGGATCAAGCCCCAAAAGAAACATGAGACAACACACACAAACACACACACACACACACACAGGTTCCTGCAGCTATCCTTCCAGGGACTCTCATTAACGTCCGTTCATTTGAACAGCGCGAACAAAGCGTTATTCCTGTCCTCAATCATAACCAGTTAATGCTTAATCCAAACCTGAGCCTAACCACAATTCAAATCGTAGCCCTGCACATAACCAGTTCCTCAACACATGCAGTGTATATGTATATATATATATATATAGCCTACAGTAACGTACACACACAGGTTAAACTGTTTAAGAGAAACATTTTCAGTCTTTAGTACACATGTGTATGTGTGACAAGTACAATTTCTTGTTTCTCTACTTGTGGTCACACACAATGGCTGCGTGGACGAGTGAGACATGTTGACAGTTCAATTAAAGGGCATTACGCGCGCACATTTTATGCAAAAAGCATCGGGATGAAAACTCTTGGCCGGCTTTCTCTCCTTTGAACTGCATGACAATGATGAGAACGCTTGGAGGACTCCGTCTCCGTCGTCTATCATGTCTCGTTGTTACTGTTAACTATGGATAATATACATCCATTGCGTGCATGCAGGGCCACATTATGTTTAATGATTTCCTGGTGAATATAAATGCCAGATTTCGCTTCAGTTGAAATAATTAAAGTGTGTAAAAAAAAAGTTCAAAGAGGATGTGTAATTTTCCATGAGAGTGGCTTTTCATTCATTGTCTCTGGAGCCTCGGTTTTCTTGATTATGAGAGTTCCTGTTTACAGTGGTGTCCTGACTGTGCATGATTCTGCTTCAGGGTGGGTTTTTTTCTTTTCTAACCCCCCCACCACCACCGTAAAGACACCCAGATACACACTTGCAAATTGGCCCAAATGAATCGTTTACTCAGTTGTTCTGTGAAGGGCTGCTGCCCAGACTGAGGTAAAGCAGTGGGCACTTTTTCCATATTCAGTAATTATACTGCTTGTACTGCTGAGAGCTGCTCTCGAGGCTGATATCTAAACACAGGAAACAAGAGCGAGACTGAGCACAGGCGCACACGGCTAGACTCCTCCACAAATAGCAAACAATTTCCAGTGATTCTGCAACTCCTCTCTGATATGTTCATCGTGCAGTCGCTCCGTATAGTGATCACCAATCAGCTCCCCATTATGCACACGGAAATGCAAGCACTTTGCTCTGCATCTTAAAGCTGGACACATGTGTTTTCTGCACCAACGTGTGCTTGCACATTTTACACATGGAAGTCCACAGAGACGCCGCTAATCCAGCACAGGTTCAGATTTTGGCTCTGTGTCATCAGTTCTTTATCCAGCCTACTTTCACACAGTCAGCATCCTAAAAATAGCCGAAGGACTCTTGCTCTCTGCTCAACCTCCCTAACTGTCAATAAGTTATCTTCTCCCTCCCAGTTACACTCGCAGCTTTTTAACCCATAACCGTTAACAGCACAGCCTTCCAAACAAACACCACCAAGTTAATCATAAGTTATTCTAATTTGGCCTGACTTGAGCATGATTGACCAAGATTAAAATAAAGGGAGATTTGCAGATATAAGATAACTTTGTGTGTTTTATAAATCAGTAACCACAAGTAAGAGACTATAGTGTCTTGTTGCAATCTATCTGCTCTTCATTTCCTTTTTTGTGCATACAAATACCAGACAGTATGAGGGCACATATCTGTAATTTGTTTGCATTGTCAGTTGTTGTGTCTCTGGTCCACGTTGAAGTCTCAGCTCTGGAGTTTTATCTGCCCATGTTGACTATTCATTTTTTTTTTTTATCAATCTCCCATCTTCCTTCTCTGATTCCCGTACAACTCCTCCTCACTCAAACCTTTGATGACAGTAAAAGATAACTTCTGGTATTGTGTCTACTCTATTTTTGCCTCTTACATACAGTTTTAAGTGGATCGTGGTGCAGGACTTTTAATGATTGAAATATGTAACTATGACAGTCCTGACATTGTAACCTTAAATCTTTTGTTGGTTGTAAGTCACTACCTACTTACACCAAGCAGGAATAGTCAAGCAACTATGTCACTGCTTATGAAGTTTCCTGACATAAATCTGCCATTGCCGATATCCTTGGAGAAATTGTTTATTATACTAATGTTTTGGGATGAAAGCTCTTTGGGGAAAGGTCCCTTCTACCGAATGAGCACGGAAAGATGGACTTCATAAGGGTCAGATGACACAAGGCGACCTCTCCACCTCTAAGACACTCCTTTGCATAGCAGCCAGCAGGTGTTGCTGATCACATTAATGATGACTCTGCGCAGTTCATGTAAGTCAGGACAGTGTGAATCAGCATGCAGCCTGAAACTAAGGAAGCTAAATGGAACTCAGCCATCATTAGTTTAAAGCATAAACAGTTATGCTGGAGTAATGAGCTTTACACTCTCTGAACTGCACTGTGATTGGTCAACGTCTCCAGTCATGATTTCCAAATGAGAAAGCCAAGAGGAGGTGGAGAAGTCTACTTTTCAAATACATCCTGCATACCACAGCTTTAAAGCTGTAGTAAGTAACGTTTGGTCGACAGAAACACTCACTCGTTGTCTGCTGCTGACCCAGGGTCTCTCGGGGGCTGGAGCCAAAAATAAGGGTACATTCACACCAGCCCTTCTTATCGAACCCTAGTTTGTTTGCTTGGGAAGTCCAGTTCGTTTACGGTGGTGTGAATGTGCAACCGGACTCTGATGCGCACCAGCAAAGCAAACTCTGGTCCACCTAAAAATGTAGACTTCAAACGAACCAAATGCAGGAAGCGGACTACAACGCAGGGCATTGTGGGTAAACACAACCATAACATACGCACGTGTAGAACAATAGCCGGGAGAAATGGCTGAGCCCATTGTTGCAGCTCAGCTCAGCTTTTGTTTTATGTTCACATAAAACAAAATGAAAAAAATGAAAAAAGACCAATAGGACTTGATGCAGCTCCATGTTTTGCTCTTATGTGTGCGGAAACAGAAGTTGCCCTGCATTAAACAATAGAGTTTTCTTCATTGTTTATTGTTTGTCTTCTCCTTCAGTAATTCTTGATGCAGGCAAGGAGGAAGAGAGGAATACGTTGTTCAAAAGGTTTGGTTCGTTTCACTAAAGTGTGAAAGCAAACTCGGACCGTCTGAATGTTGCAACCCCCAATTGAACCGAGTCCCCAATCATACCCCAAGTTGGACTATTAGGTGTGAAAACAACCTCAGATAACTTTCAAAAACTTTGCTTTTGTGTTTTCACTCTTACGCCAACCTGTTTGCAGTTGCTCGCTTTACTAGCGCAGTGTTGCTGTTGCCTCTGTCTGCTGTAACCTAAAAGGAGTCGAGTGGAGCTGATAGGCATAATCTTGAATGTAACAAGCACTTGCTGATATGTTTAAGTTACGCACTGCATTTTTAAAAAGAAACAATTGCTAGTTGCTGTAGTATTCTTATTGTACCCAAGAAAGATGCCTCAAGTTTAGAATATCACTTCCAAAATCCGAGGAGCCTCTCTGCAGTGTAATTATTCATCATTTTTTTTGTGTGTGTTGACAGGCTGAGCCAGCATGCAAAAGTCTGGAGCACTAAGGGTTACTGTAATGAAGCTAGGCCCAGAGGGGAAATGGGGAATGTGGGGGGTTAACTGGGGCGAGAAGGTCAGAAGTTGAGCTGGGAATTTTGTTTTCCACAGCCTGGTGTTCCCCTAATATGAGCCCGTGTGCCACACAGGCCCCAGGAACAGATGTGCCCACTGCCAGGGTTAGAAACACCTCCCTCCCTGTGGTGTCCCCTTAATACTGGTAAACAATGTTCCTGAGGCATGTCAGGACAGAACAAGGATGACAGAAAGTTCTGGACAAGCTATCGATGCGAGCCCAGCTGTGCTCACAAGAGTGCTGCTGTCTCTCGTCGTTTACACACCCTGAAACAATTCCCTTATTTTTGTGGTTGGATGTTTGTGCAGTTCAAAGATGATCTTTCCCATTTCTTTATCATTTGTTTTTAATCGGCCCCTCTTCCATCTCAATCTCAGCGCGTTTTTTCACATTTATAGCCACAGTGTGTCACAAACGATCCACATGCACAGCTGGACGTTTCACAGCTGGAGCTCGGGGTCAAGTTGTGCAGTAGTTAAAGGGCCCTATCCCATTACATGGCCAACAGCCGTCAAACAGCACACCACTGTTCACTAACCCGTAGCTCAAAACCTCTGCTGGACTTCAACACACGGAGCTGGTAGTAGAGGAGGCCATGGCACGGCAGGACGAGGGTTAAGTTCAATGCTGGACACAGCAGGGAGGACATCCTGTCTAAGTCAGGGGTGAGGGGGTCACTGGGGGTCACTTCCTATCCTAAATCCTCAGTTTTGGGCTGTCCAATATACTTTAGCCTCTATCACGCAAAAGTTGGTATTTAAAGATGAAGGTAATTGAAAGAAAAACTCCGTTAGAGGATTCGATAAAATAAATGATCATAAGTTCTATCCCAAGTTTTAAAAAGTAAGTATAACTATAACTACTTGAATATAAAAACTTGTTGAAAATGGATGGATGGATAGAAATATTGTGTCTGTTACTATGAGTTTACCAAAGAAAAGTGAAATTTCTACATCCTCAGTACAGTCATACACAGTTTTCTTGAAACGTATCGAAAGATTTGATCAGTCGTCACACGGAGAGAAAACTCTGAAGATAAACTTACATACAACCACATGCAGGGAGTCTCTTGGCAGCCCTGACTTCACATCTCCTTCTGTTGACAATCAATCTGGTTCACCAACATAAGAGTCTGGCTGTGATGCGGGCTACAGTGAAACAAGATCCTGCAGGCAGAAACTCAAAGGAAAAAAGAGAAAGAGAGAGAGAGAGAGAGAGGAAGACTGGAGGGACTGGAGGGAACGGTGCTCTGCTTTGTCTCAGATCATACTTGACATGTGCAACATGCGTCTACTCCACGTCTCCATTGGAAACCCCATATGGCAGTTTCAACAAACGGTGTTGTTGAGGAGTGGAAAGGAGGAAGTGGGTGAGACCGGGCCTGAAAAAAAAACAAAAAACAGCCCCAGTAATTAAGTTTATTAAAAGCAAAAGAATAGTCGTATTTTTTCTTGACGTGGAAGACATTTGAGCAAATTTTGCCGCCTCATCACATAAAAACCTTCTAGTGACTTCTCGTGGACTCCTTCCTCTTAAAGTTTGTGGGTTATAGCTCTGTCTGGCTTGTGTTCACGCTGGGAGCATGACCAAATCATCTGCTCCACTCCTGATCCGGTGCCTCAACCTGACACACTGTATCAGGTTATCAGTGTGTGTGTGTGTGTGAATGGAGAATCATGTGTCATCTCCTGGAAAGAGGGAAAGAGAAGGACAGTGAAAGAGATCAAGTTTAAAGGAAAGGAACTTTGGATCATGTCGACAGTATCTGGATGTGGATTACTTATATTTAAAGGTTCAGTGTATTGCTTATTGACAGAAAATGTATATACTACTCATTAGTATGTTTGTTTATAAGTGTATAATGACTTTCAAATCAAAACTGTTTGCTTTTCATAGCCTTAGAGTAAGCCTTTTAAATATACTTTAGGGAAAGGGCCTTGCTGTGCACCATCTTGTGTCTCCAGCAGCCCAAATGCACAAACCAGTCAGAGCATGCACTTTGAAGCAGAAGCTTACTCCACATGTGATGTCGAGCAAAAACATCTTTCTGGTATGCAAAGGCCACCATAGTTCCTTGGGAAAGGGAAGGTTTGTGTGCACCAATCTATAGTTAGTTACTAACTGTAAGATACAATGTCTCTTATTCTTATACTCTGGGCCTTTTAAGATTATAAGGGTTTGCTTTTGCTGTACGGACTTCATCTAAAGCTGAAACCCTATATGAACAGAGGGCTTTTCCTTTTCTTTTTCTTTTTTTTCTGTGATCATAGCGTGGGCTGGCCGAGTGAGTGAGCGCTAAAAATAAAACATATGTTCCTCCAGGTCTATGGGAGCAGGGGCCCTCCTCATATTGTTTTGGGATATGAGGGAGGACAGGGAGGATCTGGCCTGCAGAGAAAGATATACTGCTGAGTGTATACAGAGCAGAGGCAGAGCGGGTGGAGGGGGTGGATGCAGAGTCGAGGAGATGTTCTTTTTCGTATATGTTCAAGCTCTTATGAAATGTACACCTACATGGTAAATGTTATTGTTCTGCCTCTATTTGGCCTTTGTGAACAAAAATAATCTAACATCATTTGTAGGCTGTATAAAAACAGGCTCTTTCAACACCAAAGCGCACAACGACAACTGTATTTAAGAATGGTGTTGATTGGCTTTCCCCATATTGTCTTTACACAGGTTTAAGAATCCGATGTCTGTTCATTTCAGTGTGAAATCAAGGCTACGGGGAGCCTTTCTGTGTATACAGTGGCAGAGCTGTATCAAACTGCAGGACAACCAGGTTTTGAGCAGTAGAATTCACCTCTGAGACATTTCTTTGTGTTTACAAAACCCAATGTTGCGGTTGCCTCCATCTGACTTGTCATAAAACCACTACTTCATGTGTCACTGGGTGACATGAGATCTAACCACCGATATACTGACAAACACACACAGAGTCATGAGGAGTTTATACACTGTCTGTTCCCTTTTGTTGCATGAGTCTATACTGAGGTTGAAATGTGGGGCAGTATTGAAAGGGTCTGTCTGAGATGGGGTGATGGGTGGTCAGGATTACTGCCCATAATGCTGAGTAGTACAGCCAAGCTGAAAAGGTGCATCCATGAGCCTTTTATTATCGACTCACAAAGCCCTCAGGGCATGGGAGGGGGCAAGGGTTAAAAGTATCTGAAGGCAGAGTGTGTACTTATGTGCGCACACGGAGCTCACGGTGTGTACATATCGAATCTGACGCGTGTTTCCATCAAGCTAAAGAGCTCTTCGTGGTGAGGAATGAGTTAAAGCCAGCTGACTGAGATGTGTGGGGGGAGTTTGCACAGAGCAGGGGAAATGAAGGGATATTAAGGCAGAAATAAGCATGAGCGCCGAGGGGACTGGATATATCACGTGTCTGGATTTAGCACCAGCTCTCTTACCTCCTACTGCTGTATCTTTGTCGACTGTTCAGCAAAGTGGAAGAGGAAAGAGTGGGGGAGGAGTGTGTGTGTGTATGTATGCAAGAAAAGCATAGGAGTTAGTTATAGGGAGGGAGGGAGGGAGAGAATAAGGAATACACACGTTAAAAGAGAGCAGCTCTTTTCAGTTTTGGTTTTAAAACCAGCCATCAGTCATGTTCTAATGTTCTACCCCAGATACTGACAGCACTCCTCAACCTAAAAGTAAACTTCACACTTGAAAGAACAGTCAACTTTGTTAATACTACTGTACACTGAACAATATGTATTCACCAGTGCAGTGTTAATACACACAACCCTCACACTAACCTGTACATAAGCAGATCTCTGTCTAAATATTTAAGTTTTCCTTTTATGCTGTGTTGTCTTGTGCACTAAAAGCACCAAAGCAAATTCCTTGTATGTTTATTACTTACTTGGCAATAAAACTGTTTGTGATTCGAATTCGCTATAATATGTCTTATCAACTATATATATGTATTTAATTGCTATAGTTACATTCAACTACTGCTTAAAACATATTGATAAATTGGAATTTCATAAAAGATCTATACATTTGGGATATGTGTAACATTTTTTTTATCAATTACTTTAACTATAAGGGAAAAGGTCTGAATACTTAGCTCATTACTGCTGTGGTGAGCAAAGTATATAGGACTAAGTATATCAATCAGTATTTAAATACTGAGCACCAACACAGTTCACAGTGCTGTAAGTGCAAATTTAGGTACTTGTACCTTAGGCCTTCTATTTTATGATACTATACACTATTTCAAAGGAGCCACATGGCGGTGTAGTGGCTAGGATTGTTGCCTCAAAGCAAGAAGGTTGCCGGATTGAATCCCGGTTTGACTGAGGGCCTTTCTGTGTAAAGTTTGCAGGTTATTCTCCAAGGATAATCTGGGTTCCTTCCACAGTCCAAAAACATGCAGAGGTTTTTTCGACACTTTGAAATGACAATAGGTGTAAATGTGGGAGTAAATGGTTGTTAGTCTTTTTGTGTTGGTCCTGCAGATGGTCCAGTACACAGCAGCTCGTGTTTTGACTGGAGCAGCTAAATATGAGCATGTTGGTCGTGTGTTGACCTTGCTTCACTGGCTCCCTGTCCAGACCAGGCCTGATTTCAAAGTGCTACTCCTCACTGATAACATTTTAAACAGTCTCGCACCCTCATATAATGCATGTTTATCTCAGGACGGTGGCCGTCTGGTGAGCGTGCCTTTTCTTTCCATGCTCCTACATCGTGGAACAGAGTCCACTGTACTTTATCAAGTGGTTTATGTGTGCTGTTTCACCCATTTTTTCCACTTGGTCTAATGAAAAATAAACTTAAAAAAATGACGATGCTGCTGTGTTTGTTTAATTCACATTATATTACAGAATTTTTTTTTAATTAGTTTTCTTTTTTGTTATAGTTGACAGAAACACGGTCAAGAGAAGTGTAGGGCTTTTATTATTGTCAATTTTATTTTATTTATTTTTCAATCCCAACTTTCTCTGTTGTTATGGGATTGTGAAATAACCCTACTAACATAAGACTAAATCAGTAAAAAAACAGTACATTATTTGGCTGAAGGGGCCCTTTAATGGAAAGTGCTCTACAAATGAATGTATTATAGACTTTAATAATACAATGTTACACTCCACTACATTTATGCACTGAAAATGTGATATTTTGACTCTTAATTACCTTATAAAATAAATATAGGGTCTACTCAACCTCTGCCTGTATGCATATTACAGCTGCCAGAGGAACTGCAAGTGCAGACTGTAGTTTGTGAGGACTTTAACTGGGACTACGTGGTGATTTGAACGCTTTGATTACTGTCATGTAGTCTACATACACAGCCTAAGCATGGGCCACATGATTACTGTCAATGTGGAGGGGGCGTGTCCTCCCGGGGAGTGTCCGTGTTCAGCCAATCACATTTGTGTTGCGATGTCAGTGTGGGCGTGGCCTCCGCTCTCACACTACCCTGTTCCAGCTGCAGCGTGCTTTTGTTCAAACCCAGACAGTCGGAGCTTCACAGAGGTGCGTTGCTTACACGTTACTCCAAAAATGTCTTCATAGCAGCAACATGGCGTGTACTCGGCTCGTTCAACTCGTCGTACTTTTATCCCCCGCTTCGTGTTTTGGGCGCCAAATTGTTGTCTTTTAAAACTTACACTGTAGTGGCGTGAAGTTGTTCAAACGGGGACATCAAGGTGTCGACGCAACTGGAAGCTTGTCCTCGCGGGAGGAAGAGGAGGATTCTCCTTTGAAGGCACGTCTCTGGACTGGAGTACAGCTGCGACCATGCGCTGTCACTAGACATCTTACTGTTTTCTCAGACCGAGAGGAGAGAGTGAGCTGATGCTGCCTTTCTTCATCCTCCTTCTCCTCTTTGCTGGACATCTATGGGAGAGGGTGTCCTGTTCGCTCCCACGCAGCTCTTGTTGGAGTTACTCGCGCCTCAGACTCCACCGTGAATGCTGAATTCACAGACCGGATAATAGAGAGCGACTCACGTAACCTCATTTGAATGCCTTTGCAAGGAGTTTGGTGCTTTCTGTGCTGCAGGCAGGGCTTCAGTTTGCTCGGACGGGACTATGGGGAGAAAGAGGAGGAAGAGTCTTTTGAATTGCGCAACAAGGAGGACTCGACTCCCAACGGACGGGTAGGAACTTTCTCTCTCTCCACCTGCACTAGACATCAGCACCCGTGCATTAATTTACAATGTGCATAACAAATGTCAAGTTGTAACTGTAAAAAAAACAAAACAAAGTGTTGCACATTGCACCTTGAACAATTCATAAAACAGGGTCAACTCCAGGATAATTCCAGTTTGGTTAACAGATATGGCCTGATTTCTTGATAAGAGGATGATTACTCAATGATTGAAAAGTAAATTTGGATCGGTTTTTCAGAATGATTTATTAAACCACTTGAGACTGGCTCGTTGTTTTTGAAGTGGTGAGCTTTGGTGTATTTGTTCACTGATGCAGGACACACAGAATGATGCTGCTGTTTGACTGCAGATTTGCAAGAAGTTTAGAAGCTGACAGACACGCACTGTCTTTTAAGGACCCTGCCTAACCACAGTCATATCCCTAACCTTAACCATAACTACCCAAACCACAACCCCTGAGCAAGGTACCCTAACCCCCATTGCTCCCCGGGCTCTACTCAGTTTGGCAGCCCACTGCTCCTAATTCTAGGATGGGTCATAATGCAGAGAATAATTTCCCTAAGGGGATTAATAAAGTATCTAAAAAAAAAAAATCTTTTGGTCCAAATGAGGACTACCCATTGTCTTTTTATAGTAGTGGACACACAACACATACCCTAGACATAATAAAGTTATCTCTTAACACAGTCTAAATCAAATGATCTGAGAGAGTGACAACACTTGCGCTGCTCCTCTGC
Organism: Solea solea; assembly: GCF_958295425.1. Classification (NCBI taxonomy): domain Eukaryota; kingdom Metazoa; phylum Chordata; class Actinopteri; order Pleuronectiformes; family Soleidae; genus Solea; species Solea solea. Next base: position 9,094,541 of record NC_081149.1, on the reverse strand, counting down.
ATTCTGTTTCGAACCAGAGCTAATTCTGTACCATCACAGGAGACTTTGGCCAATCACAAGGTAGGTAAGAGAGTGATAGAAGACTCTGACCAATCACAGGGCAGTTTGGAGAGAGTGATAGAAGACTCTGACCAATCACAGGGCAGTTTGGAGAGAGTACAGGTGCTCCCACAAGTTGCTACTTTGCAAAGTGTTGGACAGTTATCGCAAACAAAAATGGAAGCATTAGTATTTTAATAGTATTTAGTATTTTAATAACATGCAGATGAAATTCAACAATCAACCATGTTATGTTTCTAGCAGGCTTGCTTACTGCAGCTTTAACAATCACAAGTAAGCTAAACCTAATTACACCCGTAATCCTAAAACCAATTCCTAACCTTTGAAAAGCCTCTTTGAAGTTGACCAGACTGACTGACCAAAATGTCCTCACAACACCAAAATGTCTCCTCAACCAAAATGGTCAAAATGGTCATTCTAACACAGAAACACACAAATGCCTGTTGGTCTTTCTATATCTATGACAATAATGAGACATTTCAATGAACCTTACCCTAACCTTGACCATTGCAGCTAAATGTTAGCATATAAATGTAAATGTAATTGGAACCACAGCCCTCGCACTACCTTTTGGATCTGTGTGGACTCAAAATGCTGAAACATCCTGACACTGATGCTTTCCATTAAAGCATTTGTTGAAGCAGTCATAGAAAGATACACAGACACACACACACAGTGGTGCAAGCTGTAAAACCCAGTTTGTTGAACTGATCCTGTGTGTCTGGCCTCTGTCCACTCAATTGCAAATAAGACTGTGGCCTTGTCTTCTCTGTAATGTTAGTCATCTGATCAGGCACAGAGAGTTCAGCATTGTCCCATCCACTTGTGAGGGTGCATTGTTGCCTTGAATTGAGGTAGGCTCTTTATGTATGACTCAACCTACAGTTCTTTATGTAGAACTTAAATGAAAAATCTAGATTCAATATTTATAGGGATTTGCGTGTAGTTCTTATTGTCCTTTGCCTCATCAGTTATTTTGCTGAGTGATGGCTTATGCTAACAGCCATGGTTGTTCAGGTGAAAGTAATAGCCTACCTGCTGGAGCATGCCATCTATTTAATGACCTATTTATCTGTTTTCTTACAACACCACAGCAATTTGCATGAAAACGTTGGGAACAGATGTTTTATACAGTTATCGCCTTAACAGAAGTCTAACAGAGCCAGCAGCAACCAGATAAGAGCAACATCTGTTGCCACAGGGTATCCAGACCAGGGAGATGTTGGTTTGTACCACTCTCCTGCTTGGCAAACATCCCCATCCTAGTCATAATCTGCTCAGTGGTCAGAGGATCCCAACAGTGTTTCCATATCTGCTGTCAGTTAATAATCATAGTGACATGTCCCAGCAAAAAGGCTTTTAAAAGGTAGACACACCTTCTCCCTGTAATTTTCCTTAAAATTGCAACCATGCTCATAATTGCAAAATGATTTAGCTGGATGCATAAAGTCAGTCATCAGTGAATCACCAGTTGTTAGGTCGGACTAGCCCAAGGCATACCAGTCGAAGCTGAGAATCCACTTATGTCACAATTGTTTGGATAGTTTTAAACAATTAATTTGTATAAGGAGTTGTATGAACAAATGGATGCTTGAATAGGTTGAATAATTTTCACCTACATTTAACAAAGATAATCCCCTTTCAGGTTTGCTGGTCATCAGTCACTAGTCTTTGCCTGTTGACACAAGCCGACTGAACTTGGTGCCGGCACTCTTAATTACATTAATTAGAGTAAGGAAGGGATGGTTTTCTTGGAACATCTGTTTTAGGAAATGGTACAAAAAATCCCACAAAATGAATTACCAAAAGAAAGCCATGTCTTAAAGGTGACATCGAATGCTCGTTTCGCACATATATGTTAGTTATGGAGGTCTACTTACATATATGTTTTCATGGTTAAAATCCTCCTAGTCGCTGCAAACGAGCCGATCGAAATATCTCCTCACTGACGCTCTCAGCCGGTCTATGTCGCCTTTAATGTTTTAGTATCAGTTGATGTATGTTTGTAGAAACAAACTACTGTGTAGCTCATAAGGTCTATAGGGCTTTTTGTCTATAGAGCTCCTCTCCCTTTATTGCATCACTAAGGCTTCTGGCCTTGGTGCCATTGATTTCATGCTCATTAATATTGATAAATATGGATCAATTCATCCTAAACCTTCCAAATAATAAACATTTTCTATTAATCACAGTTACATATTTGCCTTTGAGCTGCATTTGGTCTAATCTATTGCATTTATTGTTATTAGCTCTGTTAATTTTGCATGATTAGTTCTCTATTGGAGAACTAATCACACAAAATGAAATCCCCCAGGTTTTGTGCCATTATTGATTATTGATTCCCTGATGCTTACAAAAAAAAATCTACTTTCACAAATCCTGCTTTCTTTTGATCCATGTCACTGGGTGATGCCATGTATTGTATCTCTGTGTCAAAAGTGCATGTGGAGCCAATATTTAACACCACAGTTGAACCATGCTAAGCCAATATCATCAGCTGACCCACTATTACACAATTTCAGTTTGTTGTACTCTCCAGAGACCCTCCCCTTTAGAATAAATAGAGCTAGCAGATACTGTTTGGCTCTCCATAGTGTCAATTTCGGGGGTTGGGTGGAGGGTTGAAGATAGTCTACTATGATTCCTGGGCAACCCCCTCAGGGCTACGTTCCGTCATTTATACAGTGAGCTCCATCCGTCCGGAGCTTGACAAGCCACATTTTCAGACAGCAGGTCAGACCTCCCTGGGTGTGTGTGCCTCTTGTGCCTTTGTGATTCTGAAATACTCCATTTAGCAGGACTCTGCAGGCAGCTACTGCCAGGGATGACCACAGCAACCCACGGGTCTGGTGGAGTCTCCCTCGCTGAAGACATCCAAAACCTTTGCCACAATCTGCAGAGTTGTTTTCCTACTTGCTGCCAGAGGATGCCACAATTTGTAGCATCCACAGCAACAAAGCCAGTGGCAACACACTTGTTTCTTGCCAGGATTGCTCTTACTGAGGTTGGAATCATGAGTCAGTACTGAGTTTGTGGAGGCTTGGTCTCTAAGAGCACAGAGCCGTGTCGGAACCCTTTCCCTGTATGTTTACAGTCCTCATTCAATGAAACAGCTCTCCAACAGCTGCCCAAACAGTAACACTGAGCTGAATGCCACCAGTGTCAGAACAGAAAGACACTAATTTTAGGACAAGACATCCGTCATTCTCTCTTCTTTCCATTTTTCCACTGTAACATAATTTACGTGTAGTCACGTTTGCCAATGACTTACTGCCACCCTGGACAGTTGTAAGTGTGGATCAGAGCACTGCAGTGTATTTACAAATAGACACAGTCTAGCTATGTTAAGAGTGGCTCCCATTAACCACCACTACTGCCCCCTGTCTTCAAAGGTGTCATGGTACGCTGGTTTATATTTGGTTTCCGCTGCATCTCTGCCTCACCACCTCCAGGCCACACATCTGGTCTTCAGGCTAACACTGGCTGAGCCCAAGCATTTCCTCCTGGTTACTCAGCCTCCCAGGAGAGCTGAAGGGTGAGAGAGAGAGAGTAGACAGAGGGAAAGCGAGAGCGGAAGTCAGCCATGGAACGAACACATCACAGCATCTTTCCCTTCATGCTCTGTTCTAGTCTGGAGTGATTCATCCTCTGCCCGTCCAAAGGTAGAGCTTTTGCCAGAGCTCTGCATCACACGCTATCCTTGTTCCTCATCCCTCAGCCAGTTAACTCCAAAGAAAAGCTTTTTTTCTGTAAATTGTCACATTTTACGGGGAATTACATAAAACTTTTTAACTCAATCAACCTGACCCTTTTAGTTCATAGTTTATATCACAAATTTACAGCTTTAAAGTCATTGATGTGATTGGTATTGATTTGTTATTTACAGTCATGGCAGGCCGTCTGAGTTTTATTCTCTGGGCCTGTTTGCATGGTTGAATCATTTACGGTTAAAAGAGGGGCAGGGAAGTACCGCACACACTCCTCCATTCACAATTCGCTTTTCAGTTATTCTTGCTCGTCTGGTTTGACATTTACAGTATCGTTTCCTTAGTTAAACATTAATCCCATCTCATTATCAAAACCCTCATCCTTTCCCCATTTTGCTCCAGAGTCCATCTGTTTTGTAAATATAACACAGATTCCACACTAGCCTATAAATTTACAGTTCATGTTTTCTTTGTTAGTTTTGAGCCATCTAAAAAGAAGCAGTAGACTGTTTTTACAGGGCATGGGCTATACTTAGGCTAGTTTGCCCAGTAGTAAAGTGTGGTGTGTGAACTCTTAGGGGCCCAGAGCTGACCTGGATAGTGTTTCAGGTAGGCCAACACCCCCGAGCTCAGCCGCAGTAGCTGGCTCAAGGCTGTGGCTCGCAGAGTCAAGCCCTGGGACACACAGTGCTGCCTCGCACAGCAGGGAATCAGTCCAGATTGCCAACAGGCTCTGATGTCTGATGGGGTTTTTCAAAGTCAGGGAATCTAAGGACTGGAGCATATCGAAAGGAAACGTCCTCGCCCACTATGCTGGTTATGAAGAGGTCCTGGAATTAAAAGTTAATAGTTTCACCCATGAAATTAGATTTTTCGTATCTAATTGTGGTAGTTTTCTTGATAGTCTTAAGAAGCAGGACTTTCCATACAAGACTGATAGCCAAGAAGGAGGGAATATGATCTGATATGATTAGCTGGCTGCATCACTAGCTGGCAGACATGATCCAAGTTTTATGGCTCTCAGATAATCATCGCATCTACATATCGTTTTTAAACAACCCCCGCCCAGGCCCAGAGGTTTCTGTGTCCTTACTTCTTTTCTTCAATTTAACAGCCTTTTGCCACCAACTCGTGCCCCTATAAACATGGATTGAAAAGATGAAGGCAGCTGGTCCCGTTATGAGAGCAATTCCAAAGACAAGGTTTATTTTTAGGTCAACTACCCTTCTAAGAGAAGTGACTGATCGCAATAAAAGCATTTTGGGGTTTGCATGCAGCTACTGCACAAAAGATTCCTCTGTTCCCCACTCCTATATTAAATGAGCCTGTTTTGCATGCCATATTTCTCCCCACCAGTTCACCCCTTGCAAGTGAGAGCCAAGCATTACAGGAACAGAGCAGCTATGTGCTGAGACTGCCAAGAGTGGCTGCATGGTCTACTGTAATATGGCCACTGAAGGCAAACCATTGAGGGACCTTTACAACCTGTGGATGTGTTGTAAGGACAGACTAGTGTTTGTGTTGCATTATCATCCATTTACCCTCTTTTCTGTGTTCTTTTTTGTTGACAGAGTCCAGCTGAGGTGACTGTTTCACAACCAACTCGCACAGCCAATGGAACAAATGGGTAAGGAAAGAGAAGAACTGCCCCTAAAATGATTTTTAGGAACTAATAGTTCCTTTTTTTTAGTGGTATACTTCCTCTCAGACCTGGGGGGGATTTCTGTATTTATCCACAGCCTTGCTTGTGTATAAGTACAGGCCTATCATGTAACTGTTCACTTCCCTCTGTGTAAGTTATGTAATATCATAGGACTGTTCTCATGTGCTAATCCTCATAGCTACACGCTCACTCACATCAGTACACTACATAACATGTATGTTTATATTGAAAAAGGTCCAAAATGTGATTGTATTTTAATTGCTTGTGGGTATGGCACTTCTTGCTCTTTAACCTCTTGGCGTTTTCAGTTTTTCCATTCAAAGATCTTTTGCTGTTGTTAGGGCCTGCACTGGCCAATATTGTCAACCTTCGAACCTGGAAGTTTTCACCCAATTAGTGTTGTGACATTCTCCAGCTGACAATCCAGATTCTGCATCAACAAATCCAATTACTTTGGCAGTTTGACTGTACATTCAAATGGCCAGTTACAAGGAACCACTGTGGGACTCACATAATGAAATGGTCATGTGCTTTACAAGTGAATGCTAGTGACAGTGAGAAGGAGTGATTAATGGAGAGCTTTATCCAGACCATTAGTACAGGACTGTGATCTCAGACAGTGATGCAGCCAGGCTCCTCTGTGGTATCTCTAGTATCATGCCCTTGACACTCAAAGTCAGTGAGTCACAAACCTCCTCTTGTAGGATGATCGTACGTAAATGAATAAAAGCGTGTCTGAAGTAACTCTCAACAAGAGGAGGGCTACCTCAGGAAGGGGGCCGGTGAGAACGACAGGGAACACGGAGAAGGAAAGTGTGGAGGGTGACTCAGACCTTACAGTACCTCAGCAGCACTCCCAAAAGAGGTGTGCCTCAGAAGTGAGTGTGTGTATGCGTGTGTCACTTTTACAATATAGTTGTGGTGGTTTTGAAGGGAGTGTGTTAAAAGCCCGGCTGTAATCATCGTGCAGAGATTAGAGAGTGCAGCGCTTGTTCATTACCTGGCCAGCGAGTAGACACTCCCAGGAGTTCAGACATATGGAAAAAAAAAAAAGCCATGTCATGGTATTGCTGTTGTTGTTGTCTCATGTAGCAGGGGCAGGCAGCTCTTCTTTCAACTTTATTTATCGTTTTTCTATATCAAAAATATTTATATAAGCATTTATTACACAAGTTGTGAACCCTGCCCCCCAACCCCCATCCAGGTGGCATCCCCACAAATACATCCACGCTGTACAAACCCGGTAACACAGGGCAGGCAGCTCTTTACTATGCACTTTTATTGTATCAGTGATTTGAGCTCTCCAGTCTCAGCTGGTAGTTTGAATTACAGCCAAAATATGGTGGTCATGAATTAAGGAATTGGAATGTAATTTAACATATTTCATACGACCTCTGTTAAAACACAGCAAATATCTGCTCATCTTGGGGTATCCCTGATTTCCTGGATAAATGAGTAATATTACTGTAGTCGATGATGATTTGTTTTGTGTATTATGCATTTTTATAGTATTTAGAGGTAGAATTACTATGTTGACTTCAATCTCCGGGTCATTAAATACCCATGTAAGGGGATCGAGGCTCTCTGTGCTAAACCCCGAACAGATGAGCAACGGATAACCAGAGGCAATCTTTCAATCTCTGAGTTGCTTTATATGTTGTAGCATTGGCAGTTGCTGCTTATCATGAAATACTATATCAATTTCACTAAAATACAGTTTATGCCATCACAGCTAAGATTTCCCAGAAGCTGGAAACACAGTCAAAATATCAAATCAACATGTAGCTCAATAATGAGCAAAAATTATACTGTCTACCCTTGGTCACATGATTGATTTTACTAGTGTATATTTGTTTTATGAACAAAACAAATTACCCGAAAAATGTAACCATGCAAAAGTTAATATTTTTAAACTGTCATAAAGGTGATAACTGTGGCTGTTTTTAGATTTAGAATTTCATCAAACATCACAGTTTATGATATCTTCTTGACTGACACAGTACGGAAGAGTCGCGACTGATCTGGAGGTGCTGTAGTGGGCCTGTACTTCTCACAGGTGTCTGTTTGAAGGACATAATACAGGCAGACGGCATAAGGTCTCAGCCTTGCACCCCTTGCCGTGTTCACACTCAGGTCTGTCTTACATCATCACTTTTTTTAATCCTCCACTGTCCTCACTCTTAGCCAGGGCAGAGCAGTGCAAACTAAACCCAAAGGAAAGTGGACACTTAAGGATGTCTCCATCTCTTCATCATTTGTTCCATCTGCTTTCACATTAGTCCACGCCCCGTTTTTTTTTTCTTTTTTGATGGATTTGACTGTCAAAACTTGACATTTCTTGGTACGAGCTGCCAGGCAACTCTAGCTGAAAGAGACCAGTGTTTGATAATGTGTTTCGTGTGTGTGTGGATATACAGTCGTCTGCACGAGAGAGGGGGTGAATGCATGAAACATGTGAGTGTCTGCGTGCAAAGCTTAGAAGTGGGCCTCTGGTAATTGCCTGTCTGAGTGTCGGTCAGCCTGTCTGTCAACCGTCCAACCATCACAAATTGATCCCATTTACAGCATCAGCAAATAAAGACACTTTTAATGAATGCCTTCTCCAAGTGTGAATTCACTATCAAGGCAACTTCATTTGGACTTTCTAACAAAACTCTATATCATAAGATTTCTTTTCTGATCAGCACAAACTCTCCTCTCCTCCAGTCACAAACTCAGACTTCCTGTCTCACCCCCCACCCCTCCCTTTTTTAAAAACATGACTTTTTTCCCTCTCCCCTCTGCCTAGTCCAGAGTTTCTTGGCAGTGGTCTTGAGTAAACAGCGTATTTTTAGCTGGGAGGTCATATAGGCCCAGTCTTAATCACCACATTCCCATTTTCCCACCAGCCCAGCTTCAGCCAGAGGCTCAGGCAGCCAGTCCTACACACTGTGGGGGAGGGGGTAGAGACTAGAAAGATGGATTTATACAAAGAGAAAGTGTTATTATTCAGTAAAGGCATGTATTTTCTGATTAAAGCTGTTTCACATGAGGTCAAATCAGTGTAACATGATTAATGCCCGTCTTTTGTTGGCAGTATATGAGGCAGCTGGTTTGAGTTCATTTATACTATTGCCCTTTTGGGAGCCATCTGTCTGTTTCGTCCATCGGATTTAGAATTTCTGTGACGCGCTAGAATGCGCAAGGGTCATCTTCACAAATGTGCATCTTCTTGTGGTCACAAGGACCCACTTTGTATGCTGGGACTGGGCTGTGTCTCCCACTGTTGCTCCACTGTGGTCACCCAAGCCCAGCAGCAAGGACACTGCTTTTCTAACTGTAATTAGCGTCTCTGTGTTCTGATTAGACCCTGGACTGAAATCAATTACTCATCACCTCTGCAGATACAACCACACATATGGTCACAAACTAATCAACCCACTGTGCTGCCTAGAACTTGGTGGATTTATGTGTGTCACGGTGTCAGAGCTGCAGATAATAGGCTCACCAGTTGTGATGACCAAATCTCAGTGTTTAGTAACAGCCCCACACGCCTTATGATCCATCATTTCCCTGGCCAATGCTTCTTTAGCCAGTTTATCAGACATTTCATTTCCTGAGTGTCCAGGGATCTACAAAAAGATCATATTACAGCCCGTTTTCTCAACATAGGCAACATAGGCAACACAAGATTTCAACAACCAGGGGGCTGTTGCACAAAAGTCGAATTAAGAAATCCAGGATATCTGAGAATGTGAGGCTTAACCTATGCTACCGAGTTCATCCTGGCTTAGTCTGCTGCACGAATGCCAAAACCAGGATGAGAAGGCGCGGCTTGGTCAAGGCCAGGTGTAACTAATCCTGGTAAATGCACATTCACAGCTTTTTGAAGTCTGGAGTTGATCACAGATTTACTGACGCAGAAAGACCAAGCAAACAACAACTCCTAAGGGAAACGTATGAAGAGGTGAAACATTTGATACTTGTTCTCTAAAATAAACTTTTGGATGGAAATATGTACACTTACTAGGTTAATATGCAATAAATATTGATCAGCCAATGCCAATACTTTGGGTTTTGTTCCAGAGTTGAATTTTTAGAAAATACGGCACCCACCAATGAGTTGTGGTGAATGTATGAGTATCGAACAACTCATCTTTGTTTCACCTTATTTACACAAGTCTCTCACTTCTGGATAATTGCTCGAGGACATTTGCACACAAGCATCCGTACATGCTGTTAATATTTGCTGTAGCTTTCTAATAGAATACACTGTGTGAAGTTATAAAGGGAAACATTTGTTTCTTTCTCACGCCGCATTTCTTCTTTTTGGACTTCCTTCTGTTTGGCTATTGCAAGGTAGCTTATGTCGGAGACATTTTTGCTTCGACTTCCAAAAACATACTACTTGAGGACGTTTTTGAAACAGAAATTCTAATTTGTCTGTGTTTGTTCTTAGAGAAGAGCTGGAAAATTTGCTAAAAGTAAGTCCATGTCATCAGAGAACCTAACCTCAGAGCAGAGGAATATTGATTTTTTTTTATTTTAACACATTAAAAGCTTCAGCAGTAAGTAGTGTGATTTTAGAATGATGCTCCTCCCCTGCAGTCTCTGACTTTAGTCCTCAGGGGGAGGGAGAATGAGACATAGAGTGGGGTGCTCTGTGTTGATGTCCTCTTGCTCCTTTCTCTGTGCTCCTTAATCCCCATGTCAAATTGTTTCCTGCACTCCACAGGAAGTTGCCCACTGAAGGCCCCACCATGACAGCCTCTGCTGGGGCTTCTGGGAATCTGGGGGGGGGGGGGGGGGGGGGGGGGGGGGGGGGGGGGTAGTGTGTGTGTGTCTGCGGGGGGACGATGTGGTGGTGGTGGTGGTGGTGGTGGTGGTAGGGCTGCTGGACAGCTGTGGAGAATCAGAGCTCTCATCCTCTCATCAACAGTGCTCAAACAGTTGCTCTAGACTACATTACATATGTCCTTTTCTGTATTTGTACGCCATGTTTTTTGCAGCTGGAAAGAAATGATCAATTGAAACACGGCAACGCAGATGTGACTTGAGACATACACTAGCTTTAATCACACCAAGGTTGAGTAGATTTCTCCCTCCTACTCTAAGTTCACTGAAGGCATGGTTAAACATTTTCAAGACTGAAATGTTGCTAATGATGTTTAAAATAAGTTAGTCCTTTATTTGTCCCATTTTTGTGACATTTACATTGTCACAGCTGCAAAGACAGTAAAGATAAAACTAATTTCTATAATTAATACATAAGAAAAGAGGTCAACCAATATTGGTTCTTCTATGGCTGAAGCTGATACTATCCCTCATAATCTGTCTCTACAACCTGCATTTTAGGTCTACACTGCAACATATTTTAAATTACGTGAAACAGGTCATCTAATATTCAACTTTTCAGTTTTTTAAAAAATAAAACATAATTAATGAATAATAAAAGATGCCAGTTATGAAAAATAAATGACACATCGTCCAATTGAAAAAACTGTTGAGTATTTTGTCCTGGTGACGATTCGGGTGCCGATTGCTGGAAGTTCACATTATATTTTATATAATTTAATGTTCTATTTTTTGTTAGGTTTGCTTGTCCTAGTTCTGTTAATAAGTTACAATGTTTATGTTGAGTAACTACAGAAACTATGCAGCCATGCGATGTGTATGGTATGTGGTTTGTGTGTGCCTATGGCCATCTATTTATCTTCTGCTATTGAGTTAGTTCTGTTTTTTTGTGGTCATAATTTGTTGTATAATGTCTCATTGTGATACGGGCTACTTCCATCAGTAGATGATAGTTTTACCCTTTTGTTGTAGTCTCCAGCCGGTCTCCTGTTTTTGGACATTAGCCTGGCTTGTTGGACACAATGCACACATATTGACACTGCCAACAAGGCAACACTTAAATTGAAGGTCAGAATTTAGTTTGTGTTACTAAAGGTCAGTGCTGGGGTTTGGACCTGTGCCTTTGTCCTTGGGTATTCCCATGTGGCGCTCCCTCTTAAGTTAAAGATGAGGATTGTCCAAAAAGGGCCAGAAAAACATGAATTCTGACTGTGCTGACATATTACAAATCATAGTGAGCAAGATTCCTCCTTTGTTTTTTGGTGTTTTATGGCAGTTGGCATCGACATCTATCTCCTAAACTTGTCCCTGCAGACGTCACTAATAGCCTACAATGCTTTTCTTCTAATTCTTTGATGTTTTATGGCAGTTGGCATCTGTAATGTTGCATAACTGGCTCCTTCTGCATGTAAATCATCTATTAGAATCTTATTTGCCATGTCAAGTGAGGCTACAGTATCCGGCTTCTTTATCTTTGGTATTTTATAAGTTTGAGCAAGTGTATTCTTAGCCATATGTACCACATATTCACAGCATACTGTGGAGTTTAAAATGATGGCTGTTGTCTGAAACATCCATTGCTTAAACGTGACCATAGAGCTCCAGACATCACATGACTCAGTTTATTTATACTGTCATGGTGGCAGAATAAGCATCTACTGGAGTAAAAACGATGCCAGTGCCAGTCTCAAGCCGTCACAAGTCACTGCACACTTAAAATCCAAGGAGATGGAACAATATATCACAGCACTTGACGGACTGAATAATGTCTGACCCTTATAATGCCCCCAGTGCTTTCAGGAGTACGGAATCAGCTAGAGTGGACTTTTTTTTATTCCAGATCTGCTGTATTCCAACATCTACAACTGCCTGATATGTTTTCCCTCGGAGTACACTTTAGACATCGCAATAACAGCAATACATTTTAAAGATGGTAAGTGTTGGATTCTGTACCTGATGGGAAGTGATCATGATACCAGCAGAATTCATTGCCTGTGAATTCCCCATCGTCTTGTGTGCTCTCTTTGAGCATGTATCCACCACTGCTGCCTCCAGGGGTCTTGAGGGATCTGATAAAATGTTCTCCCCTTTGCTTTTCCCCAACTGTTTTGGTATATTCCTGTCCTGGGGCACAACAGCTATCGACCATCTTTACTTTTTTATGAATACAACTGACGAAGACATGAGATGTCCCGGTGTATAAGTCTATGAATTTGAACAGTGACTCCATATTGACCTACCTATTTCGATGTCAGAGATAATCTAAAGAAAAGACGTTTTGGAAACTGGAAATATTTTATTCTTTGATAATTATTTACCACAGTAACAGCTTTTATGTAGGCAGTTGTTTGGCAGTTGGCATCTGTAATGTTGCATTGCTGCCTTCTACATCCCTTCTTTCCCTCGCCTCTATCCCCTCCTTTTTCTTTGGTGTTTTACAGCATTACTGCATCCTCTTCTTTCCATTACCTTTCTCTTTCTTCTTTGCGCAAATAGTCCTAATGTCCTACTTATTGCTCAGGTTTCTGATCTATTGGTGCTTTCTCATTATACACTCCTTGCACTACTCAACTCTACTCATTTATTTTTTGCTTTTCCATGAGGCATAGTACCTGGTATCTGCTGCTTTATTGGTACCTACTCTGTCGAGTAGTAGTGTTGGAACTGCAAAATGGAAAAGTGCCATATGTTCTGGCCATTTAAAAGATGTTATACATGTTGGAAGTAGAGCTCAACAATTAATTGGTTTAAAATTGTTGCAAACTTCAGATTCTTGCATTTGAAAGTAGAACAGTTAATATTCATTTGGTAAGAATCACATTTTAAATCTATTCAATATTGAACTGAAGCTTGACTTCTGGCAGGCTGTACACAGAGATGTAATGCAGTTGTCCACAGTTTGAAGTTCTTAATCTAAGCTTGACTTGTAAAAATGATTGCAAATCAAATAAAAAATAGATTATTCTTCTTCTTTCGGCTTCTCCCTTTATTTTTGTCCAAATAGTTCATACCACTAGATAACAGTGTTCCAGCGTTTCAATGCCTTTGAAAGTTGTTGGGTAAGAAAGAGGTCATCGGATGTGTTGAACATTGCTGAAGGTTCATTATATCTACACAGAAAAGATGAAACATCATGTTTGGGGGGCTGATTCTGTTTGAGGTTCTGTCTGCTTCCTGGTCTGCTGATGCTCGATGGGCAGATAAATTTTAAACTCTTGCGGGAGCTCCTCCTCAGGGTACATTTGGTCTGAAAAATAAACCCTCCTGATTCGACAGTTGGCGTTGATCTGCACACGCTGTGTCTCGACATATTGAGTGCCGTATGTTTTCCTGGTGAAGTCCGCCAGGTTAAACTGTATGTGGTTCCAGCCGTCGCTCAGGTTCAAGGGCATGGTGCAGTTGAATGGGTTCACTCTTGTCGTGCTCACATAAGTGCTGGCCCGAAAACGTCTGCGGAAATTTTTATCATCAATCACCTGGACTTCGAAGGTGAAATACCGCTCAAGGTTTTTGATGACCATCACCATGAATGGTAGTCGGATACCCAGTGACATCTGGGGGTCCGCAGGACACGTGATGTAGGTGGTACTGATGTTGACCCCTGCAATTTCCAACACTGACGAGTTAATGTCAGCGTCTGTGATTCTCTTAATGTAGCCATTTTTCACCTGTGCTTCCCAAATTTGAAGAGGTTTACTGCCGACACTGTACAAGATAGACAGAAGTCCACTTTGGAAAGTGTTCTGGAACATCTTGAAAATGTTCTTGACCGGCCAGAAAACTGCTTGTTCGCCGTATTATGGCACTTGATATTGCAGTGATGGTGCGTTACTGCCTCCCTCTGAACTGTTTGAAATGACATCATGAATTTGCTATGAACATCAAAGGAAGCACTGTCACAACTTCCAAATTCAATGTGCATATCAATATGGATTTTATTATACAGTGTCGCACTGTCATTCAAAGTCGAATCAGATCTTTGTAGTGTCAAATCATAACGTACATTATCTCAAGGTACTTTACATAGTATTACCATGTATTAACGTGGAATGGCTCTGGCAATTGCATGTGGTTCCCTATCACAAAGAGACACAGTAAAGTCGGATATAGCGTATTTGTAGTGCAGTGATGTGCATCTGTATGTATTTCATTTGTCACACACGACATTATCTTGGTCCAATTCTGCACATGGACTAATCACTGATGGAAATAATGATAAGGCTAGGAGATTAGAGAAGGAAGCAGTAATGCAACATTATGAATGGCTGCCAGTTCCGTCTTAATTTTTGTGTTCCATGTCAGTGGACCCAACATTGTTAGGTGTTTTTTTTTGTTTGTTTTGTTTTGATGGCATAACAAAGACATGTACTTGAGCTGAAGGATGCAATTTATTTAGGAATTGTAGTGGGTAAAAGGCAAAGTACCCAGGAAATTACAAATGCCCCCCAATAATACTTAAGTGAGAAAAGTATTATTACTTTGTTGCATTACATCACTGACTGCTGTCTGAATGCATGTCTCTGTTATGTAGCAGGGGTTATTAACAACCTCAAATATGAGACGTCCTCACATGGCCGCGTTTATTTTAATGCTTCTAAGTGTGCTCTGTTGATGTGCAGACTGACGGAGATCCCCGTAGGTCAATTCTGTGGCAGGCAGGGAGCATTTGTGTATACAGTGGCAGCATGGGCGGGAGTAGCATTAACTCCTGAAACTTTTCTTGCATGCTTCTTTCTGCAGTGGGACATTGTCTGGGTGAGATGCATTCACAGCAGAAAGCAACAGAATTTAATTGAATTAGAATGAGGTTATACGCACATACAGAAAAACTCCATATTGACTCACTGGCTACTTAATCAGGAACATCGTCACTAGTGCTTGTTAACTCAAATATGTGTATCAGCCAGTCACATAGAAGCAACTCGGAGCAATAATGCATGTAGACATGGTTGAGAAGAAGAAGGTTGCTGAGGTTCAAACCGACCATCCGAATGGGGAAGAAAAATCATTTAAGCGACTTTGACTTGTAGTTGCCTAATGGGCGTGTCTATTATTATGAGTATTTCACAAACTGTTGATCAACAACCATATCTTTGATTTGTAGAGAATGGTCTGAGAAAGAGAAATATCCAGTGAGTTCTCTGGGCAGAGATGCTTTGTTGATGCCATCAAACATTTGATTAAATCAGAGAAGCCAAATCAGGATTCATAGTATAGGTTTAATAATGGTGCTGTTTGAGAAACCTTGTCACATGGGTGACTTGATGGGCTCTGGTGTTAGTCAGGATCAGGTCAGAGCACTCAAAAGGGAAATGGAAAGATAAGACAACACTGATAAGGCTATATTCAGACTTATTGATTATTGCTCTCTTCCGTGAGGAGGAACCTTCCAGGAATTATCAGATCAATAATGACACGAATCAGCTGGTGTGGTGAGGAAAGGTGCCGAATATCCCTTCCGGGGAGAGTGGGCTCAATTTCCTGAGCTGTGATCCCAGGAAGAGGAGGACAGGAAGGAGGGGTTTTGTCGCTTGTACTTAACAAACATGCCAGTTAGACCAAGGAAATGCAGAAAGTAAATGAGTAATTGGGTAAATAAACTGGGGGAGATAAAACCTCTAAACAATCTTACAGACTGGAAATGGACCTTGGCCTGAGATAACATAAGTCTAAATTTGATCACAGCAGCGCCAGATGCCGAGGATTCACTGCAGCTGGAAGTAGCTGCAGATGTGGACATGAGGCATTAAAAAAGGCAAAGAAAAGGACAGTTGTTCAGTACATTTACAGATGTTTTTGATGTCTATGGCTGTAGCTATCCAAGGCTGTGACCCCTTGAACCCCCCACCTTCCTCTGAGAGACGTGAGCTGGTTGACGGGGAATCAGGCCGGCGTCGCTCTGTCACGTTTATTTTCAGTCGCCCACTCAGCTTGCGGACCAGGGTGATAAAGGAGACTGGAGCTGTCCACAGTGGCGTGGTATGCATCAGCGTGTGCAGTGCTCCTGCGTGCTGCTAGGGAGGGAAAGTGGGGATAATGCTGGAGGACAGATATTTGTGGCACTTCTTCCAATCCCCCCACCCTTGTGTGATCCCCACCTAAGAGTATCAGAGAGACTTGCAGTTGGCACGGAGTCCCATTTGAGAGTGGTGGTCACTGGGTGGGTGTGTTAGGGTTATTTTGCAGCCAACTGTGTGTCTGCGGGCCAATTAGCCATCCAATGGGGTAGCAGCATGCAAGAGAAGACTTGAGGTGAGAGGGAAACGGAGTTATTTACATTCTCTTTCTGCTCTTCCACACAGACACACTGTGTCAGAGGGACATGAAGAGATGAAGACCCTGATCTTTGACAAGAATAAAATGGGCCTGGAGGAGGAACCTGAAGTGCTGGTCAAAGGTGAGTCTTTTATGTACATATATATGTATATATGTGTGTGTGTGTGTGTATATATATATATATATATATATGCATGTTTAACCCTAACCCATATACTGTTCGGCTTTGGATTGATCAGCTGATGAGGCTAGTCATATGCCTTGTTGTTTGTTCAGTAGAGATAAGTACAGCTTTGATTAAATATATTCTCTGATTACTAGTTCTAATGAATTGCCTTTTGTGTGTTGTACTGTGTTCTAATCTATCATTATAATACTTTTATTATCAATAATAAAATATATTAATTGTTGCTTCACTTTCCTCTTTCACTTAATAAATGGATTCATGGCACGGCCAGGCTAGTGCTGGTCATTTCATTAAGTACAATAACCGTCTTCTAATAAGTACTGTCGCAGCTCCATGCTGTGCTGTCGCCCTGTAGCCAACCTCACTCTGACCACATGTGGCCCACAGCTGCTCCCACTCTCCCGCCTCTCTCTGTGTGTTCAAGTAAGGACAGCTCCTGGCATCAGGAGCCCCCATCTTGTGTGTCTGATGCTTTTGAGGAATGATCTCATAGGATATTTCTGTGTTTTTCTTCTCTTTTTTTTTCTCTCTTCTTGTCCTGCTACCGAAGGGGAGCAGTAAAATGCCAGCACTTGGATAAGTTACATGCTGTTTGGAAAGGGGCAGCGATATTGCCTAATTCTGACAGCAGTTGCTATGCGGCTTTAGCTTGCATGTCTCTGTCCCCGTCTTCCTGTAAAGTGATGGCGCTTGTTTCCCCTCCAAAACAGAGGACAGCTACTTTCCTTGGGCCATTGATTGCATTGTCACCTGGAATTCTAGCTTGTGCTCTATGCCCTCATCCTCTACCACATCACATCAGAGAGAACTATAGTAGTGAGTTATCTTTGTGCTGAATAACGTCCTCCATTGGGGTCTTTCCCTTTTGTTCTGTAGGTTTTTCCCTGTTTTCATTTAACTTTTTCATCAGGACATCCTGAGGCTACATGGCAACATTATTGTTGCCCCAGTATCCAAAATAGGGCATCAACATTCAGGGAAGGGTGAATGGAGATGCAGATACTGGTTTATTGACAATCTTTGTTGATTTATGGATAAAATGAACTGTGACTCACAGCTTTTCATGCTCCAATAAACCACAACTCAGTCTGTCGAAGTATAGTCGTGGGCTGCTTGTGTATGTAACAATGATACTGAAGGATGGGCTGTCTCTTTTTCCAAAAATCCTACTTTTGGATAATCACACCCCTCCCCCCACACGTGAGCACAATTGGACTCATGTGAGGCTGCACTAGACATCTGTGACACCTCAGGTGGAACTGACTGCTAAACTAATAGCAGATTGTGCAGATTTGTTCATTATTTAGCAAACTATAGTGAGGAACCAGAAATACTTCAAGCTTGTGTCCTTCATTTTCACAGCAAAATCAACATTAGTCTTAATTTTGGGCTAGGGGTGGATTTAAGGCCAAATTGCACTCACAGCACCCTGAGGAGGACATTATGGTAATTACTTCAGACGGTCTGCTGTGCTTCTAGCCTGTATATTTTAAATTCAAATGGAAGGTTTCAATTTGAAATTTCGCCTCCAAGTTTGAATGGATAACCCAATTTCAGTTGAGAAGTGACGGCCCTATTATACTGCGTGTCTGGTTTCTTTGTTAAATCCCAAAATATGAATTGGCAAAGATCCAACTGACAACAGCCAACAGCCTAAAGGTTTCTTGTGAAATGTCGGCATGCAAAGGCCTGCAGAGCAAACAAATTTTAGAGTTGAAATATGTTTTTTGCTTTTGTTTTCTGTGGCCTTGTTTCAGCACTATATTTGTTTAAAAATCCATGGATGAAATATTCTTTTACTCAGAAAGTGACAGGAGGTTTGCAGTAAAA
The DNA here is from genome assembly GCF_958295425.1 of Solea solea. Classification (NCBI taxonomy): domain Eukaryota; kingdom Metazoa; phylum Chordata; class Actinopteri; order Pleuronectiformes; family Soleidae; genus Solea; species Solea solea. The sequence continues at coordinate 9,075,985 of NC_081149.1, read as the reverse complement.
AAAGACACGGAAAGGCACAGAGAGAGAGAGAGAGAGAGAGAGATTGTCTTCTCAGTCTGGGGGCAGGGTGTGTGTGTGGGGTCAGGGGTCACAAATGAAACAAATTAAGGGCGAGCCATAGCCCCCAGGGGAGGCATTAGCCTACCACAGAGATGTGATCCAGATGGGGGACCAGGGTAGGGGTACACACGGGGCCCTGCTGCTGTGTGCTCTCAGGCTTATCATCCATTTTTTAAAGTTCCAGAAAAGAGCAGCGTCTGCGTGACATCTCCTGTCTGTGAGTGTGGCGTCTCGATGGCAAGACCTGCTCCTCTCACCCACCATGCTTCTCACCCAGTCAGCAAGCTCAGCCTGACTTACCTCATGGTTTTTATTTATCCCGTTCGCATTGGGTTGTGATGGTGCCCCCCTCTGATGTGGTGTTAAGTACCTCCATGGTTTTTACATTGGGCTATTTTGGGTGGGTTTATGGTGAGTTCAAACCTGGCACTTCTATCATATAGAAGTGTTCTCAAACAGGAAACATAGCCTGCGAGACTGGGCCTTCATGTCTTCCTCTTTCTTTATTTTTATTTCAGAGCAGTAGCGGGGGAGTGGAGGACTTTGCGCTCTGTGCAAAGCCACTTTTTAAGGCAAGAAGGGAAAAAAACTGATCACACAGGTGGTGCACAGATTGCTAACCACAGAGGAAGCTGTGCTGCTGGTGTGGCGTCATTGGCGCTTTCACATGTTCGGAAGTTGAAGGTTCATTGCCTAATTGTTCCTTTTTAAAACCACTCTGAAGTATACATGCACCAACTGTATGGACTCGCATACACAGCCACCTACACTGCAGTGTATAGCAGTGCCTTGCCCTCCCAGGTAGTCCGCCTTTGACTTTGACCAGGTGGAAGGACCAAGTGCCAGTCTCCGCAGCAGCCCTCTGGATGACCGCTGAACCCCTACCAGTCGTACTTCTCCTCTGTCGGTTTCTCTCTGGGCAGCACCTGGACACAGCTCTGCCAGACTCGATTATTTATCTACTCCAAGATTAAATATTTATTAGGAGCAATTTGCACACATAGTTTAAGTAGGAGAGGAGGTTCACTGTTGTTTGGGAACAGTAGATCTGGGCTCAAGCAGTCTTCCAAACCCTTAGGACTTTGGGAACACAACAGCCTTGCATTGTAGAGCCAGGCCTGGCAAGATCAGCGGGCATGTCTTAACCGCTGGCTGAAGGCATGACTTCTTCACTCGCTTTGTCTTGAACTGTCACACAGTCCCAGTACCTCTCCCTCCTTTTCTCTCTCCCTCCTTTTCTCACTTTGTCAGCCCCTAAAGTGGTAATTATGTTGGCTGCATGCAGCTTTTAAAGCCTATGCCATTAACCGGCTGTATTTTTATCCCCTACTATTTACCCCAACAAGGCAGTCACATACAGTCTGCTACAAACTTTATAGATAATTACATGCCTCTGCATTTATTCTTAGTGAAGACATGGTGTGGCAGCACTGGTTTAGCAGCTCCACGACTAGCCCACCTACCATCCAGACCCTTTGAAGGGAAATTACTGTTTTGGTGTGTAGTTATTGTGCACTTGAGGCTTTGTCTGTTTGCAAAAATGAAAGGAGTGGCAGAAAGTATCAACATGATTGACGACTGCTATCAAAATTCTCCAAGCAGGGGAAAATACAAGCTATAAATCCATATACTTTGGGCTATATTTCATGTGTTAATTGTTATCTTGACTGAAATAAAGTTTTAGCATATGTATTTTCATGGGAAAAAAGTTTTGCTTCGAAAACCAAAGTCTAGGCATGAGTATCAAAAAAGGTCTAAGAACCTAGCCTTAATGAGGTATGGAGTCGGCACTCTTCTGTTGAGCTGTAATAAATCTTGCAGATTAATATTTTTTTTAATGTTTAATCTTTTTTACCATGTGACTTATTTGAGTTCTGTCTTGACTTTGACACCATTTATTTAAAAAACAACAAAAAAACAAAACAAAAATCTCTGCATTGACAATATGAAAGGACAAATAGATGTCTGTGATTTCAGTAAAAAGAATATTCATAGATATTATTTGTATTTATTTATTTTATTTTATTTTTACTTGAAGTTGCATCTCTAGAAAACAGTAACAGAATTTACTTCACAATGTTTCTTCTGTTCTATCTATCAGTCAACTAATGATTTAATGAAATTATCATCGAAAGCCCTTCTCTGGGTTATTTAATTTTATGCTTTAGCAGTCATATGATGCATGTTTTGTATATGTTTTCCTGTTGAAAAGGTTGGCTGTTGCGCGAGGTGCGGGGAAACTGGATTAAGCAGCGGCGATACTGGTTTGTGCTGAGCCAGGACTCACTGGATTATTACAGTGGACCAGAGAAAGGAGCCCGCAGACTCGGCACAATGGTCCTCACCAACCTCTGCTCCGTCATCTGGCCCGACAAGCAGACATACAAGGAAACAGGTGAGCAATCCACAAATGTAGATAACGAAACACAGACAGGCTCATGCGTAGGTGAGTCATGTCCACATATACTTCCCTATAAACTCTGTAGAAACCATTTACATGTGTTATTTCCCAGTGTGGTGAGGAGACATTTTTAAAGATTCCTAAGAGGTTGTTTTGGCTTTTATGTCGGTGACATGTTATGGTCCCATTTCCCCTCCTAGTCATTCTGAGTAAGACTGGGAAGCCCCTGCTGGGTTTCTTCCAAAGCTCGGTTCAAGGTTGGTCTTGAAACCTCATATTTGAGGAATCAGCGTGGGCATCCCCGCTTCCATTTCTCGGATGAAAGAAACAAAGGTCATTGACTTGGAAAAGAAGTGTGTTCATTGAATGGGAGGGAACACAGGAATGACTTGTCCGTTTCCTCCCCAAGTTAATGTTTAGCTCAAACACACCATTTACTGTCTGTCTGCCTGTCCGTCAATGGAGGTTTTATGTCCTGCCGACTTCACCAAACCACTTAAACTCTCCGAACCATTGTAGAAATCCAAACATAGTTCTTACTAACGCAATATACCATGGGACTTTTCTGGACAGAGGTGGGCTTTCAACAGTGGCTTTGCCACAAACTTCATTGGCTGTTCCACTACTGAATAACTTTGTGTTTCTTCTTAAACCACTTCCTCCTAATGGTTCTGTCTGTGGCATCACTGACCCTTCACACGAGTGCACCAAGCAGGTTCAAAATAAGCATTAACAGTAACACCATCTCATGGCGTGATGTCAGTTCATGTTTGTACTTCACCAAAAACCTAAACAAAGAAGGACGTGGTGTCAAGTGACTTGGCAGTATAGTCCGATGACGGCTACAGTTTTGCAGGCAGGCTGGGCGGGGTATTCTAATACTTCCTCTGCACAAGGAGGAAGCACTGCTTACACTCTTATAGCAGTGTGTCACAAGAGAAGAGAGGGGTTTAACACCTCGCACGTGCAGTAATTGTCCTTGTTTTGTTTTGGCGTGGCCTAAGGTTGCTCTCAACGTGACCTTTGATCCCTTGTGAAACCATGAGAAGAAGTCAGGAGGAAGGAGTCACGCCAGATATGCGGGCTTCCCCTTCCAGTGAACTTTTCACTGGCCTCTTCCCCATTTACTGAAATTACAATTTAGTTGCAGTTTGAATAACAATTACTAGTCACGTAAACTGCCATGGTTTTTGTGCGTGTGTTACAGGCTACTGGAGCATCACAGTATATGGGCGGAAGCACTGCTACAGGCTATACACCAAGCACTTCAACGAAGCTGTGCACTGGGCGTGTGCCATCCAGAAGATCATTGATACCAAAGCACCAGTGGAAACGCCAACGCAGCTCCTGATCAGAGACATCGAGGTAGACCACACGATATATTGTGCCAACATACTGTACATATGCACACTGCTGCTGCCTCAGTTTGTGTTCTTTCTTATTACTTTTAAATTGCACTTACACCAAGTGAGTGTAGGCTGTATATATTGAACTTGAACAGGTTTTTAAGGCCACATTTTTATTAAAAAGTGACAGATGTACCAGAATGGTCAAAAGTTAGTGTGTAATGCTGGACGCTCAAAGGTCACTTTATTAGTTACACCCATTCAACTGCTTGTCAAAGCAATTATCTAATCAGACAATGGCATAGCAGCAAGTCAATGAATGTAGGCAGGTATACATGGTCAAGATACCTAATGCTACTCTCAGACCCCTAAATTTAGGTGACGATGGTGGGGTGAGTTCCAGGTCACATGCAGCAAAGGACATATAAAAGGTCGTAAAACGTACATTCTGAAGTCAAGTCAGTGAAGTTTAGTTTGAAGGCCACACCTCTTTTGAAATTCACACTTTGCCAAGACATACACGCGTGTGTAACATGTGTAAATTTGCACATGGAGTATCCAAATTAACACACAGCAACAGTCACAGGGCTATATATTATTTACCCCCTCTGCTTTGTCACCATGGAAACCGTGCAACCACATTGAGCCAGGAGTCCAAAGTTTCCTGTACTTGACTTTCTCTGTAGAATGACCTCATCTTAATCCATCAAATGACCAAAGTGTAGAAAGCACTCGGAGAGTGCAAAGGTCCACCAAGGTTGCTCTTGTTTCCCCACTGTATCAGTGCACTGTCCCATTTGGCAAGGTTAGCAATCGTTTTGAAAACAAACTGTGTCTGGATCACCACCAAAGTCCAATAATTTCTTCCTACATCCCCATAAAATTTCCTCACTATGTGTCCTTTACTTTTTGAGCGATGCTGCTCACAGGCAAACAAATGCAGTGGAAAACATAGCCCATGTGGCCGAGGTAATGACGGCAATACTGTAGGTGAAGAACAGTTACTTCAAGATAACTGTATGATAAATGACTCGCTGCTCAGGAGTTTTTAACGGGAGGCTTCCTCCTTTACCTCCTCACATGGAGGGAGTGTTTTTATAAGTGACAGTCATATTTTTAGACCAAGGGTTGCTAGAGAACACGGCGTGCTGGAATCTCATTGAGCAGACAGATGACTTGCCTTGCATCAATCTGTCCCCGGGGTGAAGAGAGGGGCAGCTTTGGCAGAGGAGGTGGAGGAGGGCCAGATGCCCGGGCTTTTGTCTCCATAACGTTCTAACAAGATTCTCTAATCGCAAAAAAAGTGGTTAATCTGCTCTCCTCTGTCTGCCCGTATGTATCGCAAAGAGGGGGAACTTGTTTTTAAAGTGCTCCTTATTTGTTGTTTCAGCGTTTTCCCTCAGTCTTTCATGTTCCCTCCCAGCCTGTCACTTTTTCTCTCTCACTTTCCTCTTCACACAATGAGGAACACTCTATCAAGGCGAGGTGTTGTCCCTCTGTAGTGTGAGATTAGAACAACTGCTGCAGAAATCAAAGAGGGGAAGAACAGAGGAGTCTTTGTGCGAACAGAACTGCACGCTTTTCTTTAAAGCACAGATTCATGTTCCAGCCGCAGACACAAGGGAGAGAAGGGGATGGCAGTTCTTAGCCTTGAACTTGCAGCAAGAGGCCATGTGTGAAAGAGAGAAAAAAAAATGGAGAGAAAAGCTGAAAAGCAGATGAGCAGGGAGTAAGACTAAAGTCAGAGTGCAGCGACGCAAGTTGTGAGTTTGGATAATCAAACCAAGTTTGCTGTCTGTTTTTCACTAATACACAAACTTCCTGGTTCAACTTTCACCCACTGCATTTACAGTAGTTGCAGTGTGCACTCCAGTGTTGGTCACATTTCAGGTGCTCTCAGTTTTAGTTTGACCTCCAAATAAAGTAGTTGGTTTATGACCAGTGACCTTGTTGCATCATTTGAAGTGGCATCAAATATCACAATATCAATATCAATCCATATCTATGAAAACTTGCATAGCCCAGTTGCTCTTTCTAAAGGTCATTTTCTGACTCTGGCTCTCTTAAACCTGGAGTGGAACCCTTTACACCTTTTACACCTTTCAGTCGCATCATTCCAAACCTAATGCCAAGGATCACAGAATGTGACATAAAAACAATAAGTAGGTGGTGTCCTGAGACATTTACAGGGACACCACCTACTTTATTGTTTTATGTCACATTCTATGATCATTGGCATATATGTGTATGTATATATGTATGTATGTATATATATATATATATATATATATATATTTTCAATGACAAGAAAATAAATTGTGAAAAAGTATGCAACTGAATGCACCTTTGTGTTTCTCTCATACAGAGTTTGGCTGTTAAGTTAGCAGGTGCTAGCTGTAGCTTTGTCTCCTCTGTGCAGACAGGACAACGGTGTCAATGTCCTCTTGCAGAATTTGGCAAGGGAGAAAATATGCATGTTTCCTAAAGTGTAGAACTTTCTGGGAAAGACCAAAGGGAATGAGAAACTTTCTGGGGGGGAGGGGTGTCTATCCATGAAAATATACAGTGTTTGAATTTCATCCTCGGTTTTGTTGCTGTGTTCTGCTGGATGTGGCCCGCAGAATCTCTTTCCCACAGTTCAAACAGACAAACCTGTCACCAGTGTGCACCAGACACTTCAGAGGAATGTGTCAACTTTGCCCCACTAAAGATGGGGAGGGCGTACTTGTCTTGTAGCCAGAGTGAATGGGTTGCTGGATTGAGGTGGTGGTGGTGGTGGGGGGGGGGGGGGTCAGTGGCAATGTTACTAATGAGCAACAGGTGCTGGAAGCCATCTGTACGACTGGAAGGCATCTATCCACATCGGCAGGGAAAGACACAGACACACGCACATGAAACCCATTGACACCGGCAGATAAAATATAACGTGTCAGTCATGCTCGTGTGCTTTGCTGGGTCATCACTTGACCTTCTTGCTGCTTTGAAAGTTGCCAGAGCCGGATTGTGAGTGACCCCGGTTCGGTCGACCCTGCTCACCCCTGACAGACAAACTGCACACTCAATCACCCGCTCGCTGACTCGCCGTCAGTTCGAACCACTGGCTCACCGAAGACGTACAAAAGTTTGTTCTTTACTGTGTCTGATGATGTTAACGTCACAATGGGTTCCCTTGTGTGCTGCAGGAGAACAAGTTCAACCCTGAGGTGGTGGAGCACATCTACCAGCACAACCCCATCCTGAAGTACACCCAGGGCCCCCTGTACGCGCCACTGCTTCCCTTCCCCTACGGCAGCCTGGAGCACACGTGTAAGTGGTTAACATTTACATGCCGTACATTATCATATAAGTTGTGTGTGTAGCTGTAGATAAAAACAATGATAAACTAATTAGACGGCTGATTCTGATTGGTCTATTGCAAGTCATAGTCACGTTTAATTAGCAGGGCTGACATATTAAATGTTAAATAAATGTTATTGTACGATATCTACAAACAGTTTAAAGTTGCAAAAGTACAAAAAAGTACAGATACCCTAATTATTTGTACGTTCTACATGATTTATAACTTTTGTCCCTTTGATGAATAACTGTTACAAGTATCTACAATTGAATTTCCATATGAAACAATTATTATTATTATTTCTGAAGTGTTTGACAATCTACAAATCATTTTTGATATTCATAACAACAGCAACTTTGTGTGCTGAGATTCTAAAAAAGATGAAACAAATGCATATTTTCCCTCCATGTAAACATGACTTGGTGTTATTTAATTCCATTTTTCACAATCAGGGTGCGATGTGTGGCCACTTTATGCAACCGCAGTATGCAAGGAAAATGGAGATAATAAGCTGTGTAATATGTGATTACTGTGTGGTTTTAAATTGCTGAGACATAGAATTAAGCACAATGCAGTGCAGGTCACTCTTCTAATACAAGCATGCAACAAGTGATTCTTGTTGTTTCGCAGGCCTGTGCTACAATTAAGTGATTATAACATGACAAAATGGAAACAACAGTATGTCCTGGGGTAAAACATCTCATTCTAGTAGAAAAAAGTAAAAGCCGTATTGCTATGCTCTCTCCAGACCACAGTGGGAAAGGCTATGGTTCAGTGCGCGAGGAGGCAGTGAAGCTCTTCAACTGCCTGCAGCAGCTGGAGTCGGCACAGGAGCCGATTCCCATTATCCAGGGCGTGCTGCAGACCTGCCTAGACCTGCGGCCCCTACGTGACGAGGTCTACTGCCAGCTGGTGAAGCAAACAAGCTACACGCCTGCCCCATACACTGCCGCTCACCTCCGCTACTGGCAGCTACTCACCTGCATGAGCTGCACCTTCCTGCCTGGGCCCACTGTGCTCAAGTACCTGCGATTCCACCTCAAGAGGTGAGATACAACTGATACAACAGAGTTTAATGGTCAAAAAGTACAGATGAGGATCGAGTATGAACCAGGTGAAAAGTCCACTATGAGGAGAGATGGTGATATTTTTGGAAAATTGGAATTAAAACTTCCTCAGGAGTCTGACCCCTAAGCTTATGTGAAACTTGAATTTTTGTAACAGATGTAAATGTAGCGTTCAGGTTGGGTTTACCATAAATAAATCCTGTTGACTCAAGAAAGCCGTCATCTCCGACCTGTAATTGCAAATGGAAAATGTGGAATTTTCCTTATTTTTACAGGCTCCGATGTGTCTAACTGGGAAATATGACTTAAGGGAGACAAATGGAAAACAGCACAGTAAATTCATCCATGTTGACAGTTTTAGGTGCTCAAAACCGCAGTTGTCAGTTAACGGTAATGTTGTGGTATTATTTTATATTGATGAAAATTATATCAGAGGAGCGTAACCCAAAAAAAAAATAGAGTCAAATTTCAATGATTCCAGAGTCATAAACTGCGCTCAGACATGCACTGAAGTCCGGAAATCGTCTGAGCACCTCTGAAGTCAAATTTCTGTTAACTATCTTGAGTGAACCCGTGTGAGAACACGGCAGGAAAAGCTCCATATAATTCACAGCAGGCGAGTGAGTGGGTTTCCTGCCTTCTGCATTGCTCAAGCCAGCTGCCAACCCTCGCCTGGATGTTCCTGTCATTCTCTTGCTGTTCTGAACACTTTCAATTTGAAATTGCAGTTTGAAGCAAGTAGCGTCATAGTAGCGGCATTTCATGGAAATTAAAAAAAAAATGTAATAGACACATGCTGAAAAAGTTTCATATTTCTATTAATCATCACCTGAAAATTCAGGACAGGTGTGTTTTTGTTACTTCTTTTTTCCAAGGAATCTTGGTTTCATCTGGTTGTAGTGAGCATCTTCACCCATAGATGCCACTAAATCCCACCCACTGGTCCTTTCCTGTTTGGGTTTGGCAAACCAAATTGCATTCACAACACCTGTCTGAAAAAATCCCAATTAAATATTCCCCCCCAGTTGTTCAACTCTAGTCCTAACTCACAAGTTTCCAACTTTTTTCCACAGTTCATGTCTGAAAACAGCTTTAGAGAAATCAGAGCAAGAGTCTGATGGTGGGGGGGGTTAGGGTTGAATGCTGCAGTCGCAGGGTCTAGACTAGTAACTAAAAAGTAGGCGCCAGGATCCCCGAACCACCAGTTTAGATACAGTAGTGTGATATGTCTTGATTTTGTTAGCCTGTTTCGTCACACAGAACCAGCGTTTAAGGGCTGAATTTGCAGGTCTGAATTAGCCGTGTCTGCCGTGCGTGCCGGAGTTATTAGCAGTACTAATCTCCCGCTGCAGACTCTCTGTCCAGTGCCGTGTCATCAAAGCACAACAGTGTTCTATCTATATTTCTGCACTGGGACTCTGTGCCTTCAGCTAATGGAAGACTTGCATGCAATAGCGATTCATAATAACACTGTGGAAGTTCGCTGCCTGTGTTGTGATACGTCTTGTCGCCACTCTCACGCACTCTCTCTCTCAATGTGTGCATCAATGCTGAGGCTGCAGCTGGGCAGAGCTAAGACTGGAGCTGCTGGGCAAGAGGCCCAGAAACCCTCTTCCACTCCCCCCAGTGCCCTGAGAAACCCCCAGGGAATGTCTGCTGTCAGAGCGAATAGGCCAGAAGAAAGAAAGCAGAGGAGGCGGAGGAAGAGGAGAAGGGGGCAAGAGAGGAGGAAAGAGTAGAGAGGGCCAAAGAGGAGCGTATAGGAAGGATTACACAGACCCAGTGGAACATTCCTAATTATGTTTTAGCAGGACAAATCCCACCCTGTGGCCATTTAGTTATGAGGGAGGGAGACATCGGAGGGAATGAGAGGGCCTCTCTCTGTCTTCGAGAATATTTGAGGCCCTCGTGTTTTCCTCCCTCCGTCCACTGTTTTGTATGTTTTGGGACAAATATCATGATATAATTGTTTCCTTCCTATTTTCCCTTCGACGTTTATGCAGGGCTGAGCTCGTGACTTCCACTGCGGTGTGTTTAGCACCTTTCATACTGTGCAGAGTGTGACTGACTTCAGCCGTGTTTCCACCACGCATAAGCACTACTGCGTCGTCCTTAGGAGAACAGGCTCTGCCAGGCAGTACTAACTGTGTGTATACAGCAGTGCATGGATGAAGGGTTTTTCCTGTCAAACTACTTATGGGCTGGGCTTTTTTTTTTTTTTGAGCAGTAAAATTAACTTCTGAATCTTTCCGTGTCATCTTTGTGTTTTTAGTCATCCTCCAACCTGTTGCAGCCAGTGGCCTCGCTTTGGTAGTGCTACGTTGCTGGTGCCTCTGTCTGTCTTTACATGAAACAAATCGCTGTCGCCATCTTTGTCGTCTTCTTCTTGTGTCTTGACGTTTGTTCACGCCGCACAAGCTTTACACACGGTCTTCTCCGTTTTTTGGTGTCCTTTTTTGGCAGCGTCAGATGCCAAGGTGCGGTGGCATATACATGCTGCAGCGTTGTTTTGGGGTTTTCATGTGAGGTGATTCTTGAACGGATGCCGTGTTTATGGAAAACCTTTTTTCGAATGGAAAAAAAAAGATCTTTCAGAGAAAAGTTCTGTTTCCTTGTGGATTATTAGGCCTGAACACCACTATACTGAGAAACACAGAGAACGCCGTGTAGAGCTGAATAACGCTTAATTTGCATTGTGTGAATATCATTTGTAAACAAAATTTATGAATGTAACACATATTTGTTTATATTTAAAAGTCACACACTACTAATTGAATGCCTTTATTTACATTTCAATTGTCAAAAGCTGTCTCTTACTGTTTTTAATGTTTTGGGGACAAATGTTAGCAGTCAGCATCCAACCTACACATGGAAATGCAAGCCCAATCTTCCAAACTGCACCTTGGTGAGCTAAACTGCACTGCACTGCACTGCTTAGTGGAAGTGCAGGGCTTTAAGGCTCCAGGTGGAGTTTGTCATCCACTGCCTTTTGTCCTGTCTTTTAAAACGACACCAGACACACACATATACTCAACTACCTCTCCTGGATGCCCCACTGGGAGGAAGTGGCGGGTCACCCCGGTTCACAGGAGCGGAAACACCTTTTCCCGTGTCGTGCGCAACCCAAAGTCAAATATGTTTTCTTTGCCATTTTCCTTTTCTTTGAAGGAATGGCGGGATGTTGAGCCTTTTAAGTCCCTAACAGCTAAATAAGAACATTTGTCATTCCTCGCCTCATTGACTTTCGAGCGTTGCCAAACCCAAAGAAAATAAAGAACATGGTTGATTTAAAGGGATGACGCAAAGTCCACGATGGCAGCACAACACTTTTCACACTTTGAGTCACCGTTAACATGACAAGCGTTAATATTTTTCCCATTAAAGCGTTGAATATATTCATTTTTCTGGCACACGCACACACATTTCTCAAGTCCTCACTTTTTTTTCTTTCTTTTTTTTTTCTGCAGGATTCAGAGCCAAAGTCCAGAGTCTGAGATGGATAACTATGCGTCATTCATCAGCGAGGCTTTGGAGAAGACTAAGTGTCGGGAGTGTGTGCCATCCTGGGAAGAGATCCAAATGCTGATGAGCAGACAGGAGATGCTGTGCACTGTTCACTATCCTGGCCCCGGATCCTGCCAGCTCTACATCAGCTCACACACAACTGCCAATGAGGTTGGAGCACATTTCTCTTCATTCTACTTTTGTAGCACAACCTTTCTCACATGTTCCTGCTTAGAGTTCACTGGCGGAGTCTGGAATAGGGTGACATTAGCAAGTAATAGAAAATCACACACCCTGCGTTTCTCACCATCTGCCTGTCCACCCTTGCTACTTTGAAACAGGTGGTTCGAAGGATACAGGAAAAGCTCGGCCTGCTCGAGAGCAAAAACACGTTTGCACTTTATGAACAGAATGGACTGTGGGAGCAGCCGGTTGCAGGCGGTGCTTTGATCGCAGACATCCTGACCAGGTTTGAAAAGTTTTATTTAACCCTTTTTTTTTTTGTCCACTATGAAGTCACATTGAGATTTAAATCTCGAGACTTGGCCAAGGCAGGGTCAGTTAGCAGCATTATACGTGCACGAAGCATTTCTCCTGTTGAACAACCAGGGTTTTTTTGTGTTTTCAGTCATACTTTAACCTGTTTGTAGCCGTCACGCTTTACTAGCACAATGTTACTGTTGCCTCCGTCTATCTTGACATAAAACAAACACTTCCTATGTGCAGTGCAGGAGTGTCACCAGGCATGACGGCATGCCATTTAAACACTCCTATACTGGAAAAGCACAGAGTCGCGTAGAGCTGTTAGACTTAGTCAGCATTGTGTGATTTTAATGCCAAATAACAATAGCAAGGCAATAATTAAACCTTTGTTTATCAATTAATTAAAACAAATGCAGCTAGCAGAATCCGCATGCTTTATTCTGCATTAAAAAATAATTTAAAAGAGCTGAAGGGTTGTAGATTAGTCTCTGTTCTGACAAAGACTTTTAAAATGAAAGACAATTATGAGATCTGAGGTGAGACTGATGACTCATGAAACTTTGCTCATGTGGTGATTTATATGTATAACATTTCAATGCACATATTTTTTATATATTTAATGTGTTGATTTGTTTACACCTATTGCAATTCTTGGCTTTGTTATTTTCCTTGTTGAGCTGAGACCTTAAAGGTCAGAGACAGGGTTGTTTTTGCACATTTGTGAATCACTGCCAATACTTCTTTTGCAACATTTACACCTCTCAGAGCTCCACACTCATGTTGGCTTATTCTCCAATGGCCTCTTTTTTTGTCTCCATACCCATTTGTGTGTGTGTAAATGCATGTAAAGGCCTTTTGAAAAAAACTTTTTTTTTATAGTGTCCAGTTTTTTGGTAGCAAACTTTCCTGAGATAACTTTATGAATTAAAATGCACCAGTGACTGATTGACACCGGGGTGTTAAGTTTGGTATCAGGTAAATAGTAAGCGTAGTAACACAGATACAGTAAACTCTGCAACAAAGCCAGACACTACATAACCAAGAAGACATGCACTATCAAAACACCTCGTCTAGTCTTTGGAATTTGAGCAATTTGTCACCGGTGGACTGTGTATATTATATCTCGACGTTTCCGCCTCCCATGGCGAGTGTTATCCATTGTCCTTGATGACTGAGCGACCTTGTGTGGTCTTGCTGGTCAAACATGACACCCCGCCTGCTGGGAAACTGGACCTGTGTCACTAGCCAAGGTGAAGCTGATGTCATTTGTTTTTTCACGAGACAAAGTCCAGTATGAAACGATAAGGCATCCAGCTGGAATAAAAGGGACCTGTGTTTTATGATAAACGGGCTGGTGCGTGTGTGCACTCGCAGTGCTGAGTGACAGGGCAAACATGAAACTCCAAGTTACTAAACAACAATATTACACATTTGTATCTAGTAACATATTAACGTGTACACTGAAGAGTCTTGGTGGAAGTATACAGCACGTGGGACTCGGCTCTCTAACCCCTTTGTCCCTCTTCTGTGCAGCTTTTCCACCAAAGAGTCCGAGTCTAAATCCCAATGGAAACTGTGTTTCAAGCTCTACTGCCTGTTGGATGCTGACAGCATATCAGTGGACAGCATAGAGTACCTCCTCCTCTTTGAGCAGGTAATGGAGCAATTTTATTGTGCTGTATCTGTACTACTCTGTAGTTTTTGTTTGAAAACGGATCACTTTTGCTTATTTCTTGTTAATAGTACGCTCTAAAACGAAGCCAACGACTGCTGAGGATAGAATCAAATCTAGAATCTTGTTTACACCAGCATCTGCAGGCCTAATGTACCTGAAGGGTCCAATTTTGTGAAATGGAAATGGAAACTTGTGAAATGGAGCCATGACAGATTGATTTTATCTGAACTCAGTTTGTAAAAAAAAATTTAATGATATATATATAACCTCAGAGTGACCACTCCAGTGCTGATAATGATATAATTTATCACCCTGTGATGATTAATACCCTTGCATTTCATTGGATTATTACTTTTCTTTAGTAAACCATCATTAATGTGGGTTATAGGCTGTGATTGCAATAAAAAGCAGTGTGTAAAAATCATGAGTAAGAGCACTGGCTGCAGGCAGAGGGGGCGAAAAGGCAGCCAGCGCTGGCTTCATTAGAACATTTTTCCCGAGGACTCCCATGAAAGAGTTGTGGGATGAAATAAAACAAGGTGGGGTAGAAAGGATTGATGGAGGGACTTGAGGCTATAGCTGACATGTTGTACCTTATTTATTTGTTGTGTTCTCTCCTTGTTTGTCCTCGGTGCCACAGTGCCATGAGATGGTCGTGCGTGGCCAGCTGCCAGCCTGTGAAGAGGACCTCCAAGCCTTAGCCGCCCTGAGGCTTCAGTGCCTTATGGGTGACTTCAGCACTCACTCTCCCTGCCCGCCACTGGATGAGCTTTTCCCTGGCGACATGCTTGAAACCCGGGTCCTCATGTCCCTTTCCGCCCCACAAGCCTTGCCCCCCTGCCTGGTGGCGGCTCAGGATTGCCTGGCGACTCAGCGCTTCCCCAAAGGCCTCCTCACGGGGACGCTGTGGAGCCACACGGCTACAGCAGCGCACAAGCAAAAAGTGCAGCAGGACATGTGTCTGCGGAGCCGACTCAAGGAGGAGGCAGCGGCCGTCATGGGAACCATTCTGGAGCGTTGGAAAGATCTGGCTGGTTCCAGCCGCAGGGACAGTATGGCCGCCTACCTCGCTATTGCTCGCCAGTGGTCGGGCTTTGGTTGCACTCTTTATGAAGTGGATTTTTATATTGTGAGTACCGTGAGGTCATGCTTGAGTTTTATTGAGCTCGGAGCTCCAGCGCCATTTGGACTCTTGAGGTAAAATTAGGCGATAACTGTTTTGACATCTGCTTACTGCTTCCTCCCTGCAGAGTTCAACGGAGAGTTTTTCCCAGAAGCTGTGGCTGGGTGTAGCTGCTACATCCGTGTCTCTATATCGGCAGGGAGAAGCAGAGGCCCTGGAGTCGTTTCCTTATGGCCAGATCTGCTCCTACGGCGTATCCGACAGCAACATCTTCAAGATCACAGCAGAGGATCGGGATCTGCTTTTTAAAACCACCAAGGTATAGTGAACCACATCCCAAAACACGTAGGCTACTGTTTGTTTTATTATTTGTCCGAGCCTGACAAAATACCAGTGAATAAGTTCACTGAATCATACTCTGACTGTCAGCCTTTATTTATGGTTACAGCAAGTTAACTTTACATCCAGGAGGAAGCAAATTCTAGCCAATAAACAATCACACACCTTATGAGATATCACCAGACTCGCCATTAACGACCATCAGTTCTTCCTCTCAACTCTTATAGGACTGTAACCACTGATAGATTTTAACCTCATCCAATCATTGTGGTTTATTTTGAGTTGTTGTGGAGGAAAAAGATAGCATCCACCATGGCATCATGGGCAGGCATCCATGCTCTAGTGTAGTCAAAGTGTGTCTCCGTTTTTGTTGCGGCAGAGGGGTGGGTAGGGTAAAGTGAAAAGGGCCCTGGTATATTTCTACACACGCAAATTGCGTCATGAACGTGCATGCAGCCTAGATTTTGGAACTGTGAGCAAAGAGCGCGTTGGGTTTGCATGGGACGGCGCATGTGCGAACTGAAGTCTGCCCCACCAGCAGGTGGAGTATAAGCCCTGCTCACCAAGCAGAAAACACAGCATTTTGACAGCAGAAGAAGTAGTCAGCCGAGCCTTGACCCTGGCGACCCTCGAACCGGCTGACACCCCGACTCCCCTGCCTTTCAGCTGTGAGCCGAGGGAGCTGTAGCATTGTTGTCTTCTTCTTCGTTAGGAATGTGTCCTATTCCCTGCGTCCAGACTTGGTGAAGTGGGATACTACAGGACCATGACGCCGGAGTATACCAGGGTCTGCAATATGCGATGTGCACGGAAGTATACCAGAGCCTTAAGGGCTAACTGGCCCTTTTAAACTAAAAGTTATTGGGAGCACACTCCAAACTAAGGGTGGACTAAGAGGATTTTTGCTGACCACAACAAAACTTGGTTGCAGTCTGTTGCACATACCATAAACCTGGTATTTCCAGGCATTTTCTCTGCTTCAGTAAAACAAAAAATAACTTATTATATTAATACAAATCAATATTTCTGTCTATGAAGACAAACACGGCAAAAACCTTTTGACTGGAATGCTGTCGACTCAGAGGTGACATCACTCCCACTTCCGACTTCTGTTCCTCTGATGTACTGTAAATGAAACTCACCATTAACCACTACTCCTTTTAACTCACTTTCCAAGTGGTGAAGGGTGAGCGTAAAAGTGAGAAGTTGGCACATACATGCTAAGGGTGAAGGGGGGCAATTGTTCTCCTCCAGTACAACTCTGCGGTCAGACACGATCCCCCTGAGCCACTGGTGGGGTTCAGTTTGTGTACAGTGGCCTTATCATCATGCCGAGGTTCTGCAGAGTAAGTGAAAGAAGCGCGCTGTCTTCTCACGACGCGGCCCTCCTTCCAGCTCGCTGACCCACTTTAAAACACTCGTTAATTTGGTCTAAATGGAGAGCACACAACCTGCTGCATGCTCACCGCGTAAAGGCGAACTTCCTGGCATTAAATGGCAACTGGGGGGTGAGTTTTATTGCAGCGGTTAGAATAAAATATCAGGCAAAACATTTCTCAGAAACATGGATGTTCTTCCAAACAGACCCCTTTTTTTTTTTCAGGAGAGAACAAGTCTTGCCTTTCACTTGGGGGGATTTGCTTGCATCTTCCCACACTGAACAAAAAATCCCTCTGTGATTTCTCTCTCACAGACGACTTGAGGCACATCTCACAGAGGCTTTTAGTACTTTTATGATCTCGAGGCCTCGTGTCGCTCTGACATGATTTTGGAGGGTTTTGAGCCACTGGGCAGGAAAAAAAGATCGTGAGCGGATTTGCAGGGGGTGATTATGGTTAGGCCTTGAGTTAATGGCGAGGGCAAGATTTAGCTGCTGATTCCAGGGTTACAGTTACAGTTGAAGTGTAGGTGAAGGTTGAAGCTGGAAGACACCGCTCACACACCGTGTTTAAGGCATGCAATTGCTGGACTGGAGTAAGGGTAACGGTCATGGTGGCTTATAGTGGCTTCAGTGGTTCAGTCCACCAAGGTTAGGTTAACGGAGAGACCGACGAACAGATGGACTCCTCCACAGCGTCCTCCCTTCGAAATATGTCAAAAGTGGTGAAATGTCCGCACACATGCGAGAGCGGTGTTAGTGTGTGTCCCCAGTCGAGTCTGCCAAACGGCATCATCCTCGGCTTCTGGAGGAACCAGTTTTTCTCGCAGCTGGATGACATCATCCTTCTCCACCCTCCTGTGACAGTGCCAGACAGACACTGAGACTGCCACTCATCTGACCTCTCTCTCTCTCTTTCTCTCTTTCTCTCTGTCTTTCTCTGTCACAGCTGACTGAGATCATGCAGCTGATGAACGCATATTTCAGTGCCATCCGTCGCCAGCGAGGGAAAGGGGAAGACGTGGACATCACCAAGGCAGAAAGCACAGAGGTGGGCTTCTGTCACTTGGCCTCCATGCAGCCGCCGACCCTCCTGGAGTTGCCCTCGCACCCCGTTTGATCGGGGACCCGTACCCGCACACAACCTCACCCCCCTCCACCCCAACTCCCACCGTCCTCCTCCTCCTCCTACACGTGGCCCCTAGGAGGCCCAGCCCCAGTGCTCAGGACCCCGCGCCTCCTCCGCTGGGAACAGTACGGCAGCCAAAACAAAGAGAGGGCTGTTTTCACTCCCCATCCGTGAAAATAAACCCTTGCTGAGCTTTCCAGCTGAAGGAGCTGGCCAATGCAGGGAGGGAGGGTGAGAGGACGGGACAGCACGGGGGGGAAGGCGAAGGGTTCTGTTTTGCAAGTGAGGCCAGAAACCCACAGAAACCAGTGTGGTTGCTGATGAGGTGTCGCACAACGCGTCCCCCCCCATCACCCCCCACCCCTCCTGCCCACGCTGTCACGCAACCACCTCTGTTACCCTACATGGCGACACCCTCCCACCCCACCTTGTCAACAATGTGAGATGTTGGTGTGCTACATCAGGCAGAGTTCGCAACAGTTATGAGGACTTTGTGGCAACAATAAGCTGTGGTACTCCCCTGCACTCCCCCCCCCCCCCCCCATGAAGGCTCCAAGTGGGAAAACACTCTCTTCTTACCCACTCTCTCAAAGTGTGCCATATTTGTATTGCTTTTCCTAGAAGGCAGTCGTCGCTCATGCACTGCTGGGATCACGGCTCTCTCACTCTGTCACCCACACACACACACAAACCACACAAACTCACTTTCTCACGTGCCCTTAAGCTGACATGTTCATCAGAGACAGTTAGTTTTCATAAGATCCCGGCCCGGCTTGCGTTACCTGGAACTGTTGATGCAGTGAGCCATGTGAACTTGGAACTGGAAACAGATGTGGGACTCCGTAAGCCAAGTCATTTTGGCTGCCAGGCCCTTATAGACTCTTACCAATGAGATTTTTTTTTCCCTTTTATTTTTTTTTGTGGTTGTGTTTATATTTGTGTGTGTGTGTGTGTGTGCATCGTCTTCATCATGTGTCTGTTTGATCAAGAAAAAAAAAACCATTTCCTGGATGACACATTTGGGATCTGGGTGAACAGAAACCAAAGGATTTTTTTGGAGGATTTTTGGTTTGTACGTCGTTTCCACCAAACGCTCTGATGTGTCCTTTGTTGTGCTGCTTGTCTTGGCCGTAAATCCTCGACATGAAAACTTGGTTAACACTTGACTGATTGGATACTTTTTTGCCTCTGTCGGTTTCTATTCTAATGCAGCGCAAACTCAGCAGGTGCTTGCTTTTGTTTCTTATTTTCACAATGTACAGTATATATGATTGATAAAATTGAACCTAAACCACACATACTGTAAACCCCCCCCCGCCCCCCCCGTTAATACTGTGGATCATTCAACATCTGGCCCCTGTTATTTAAACAGAAAACCTTTCTAATCAGACCATAAATGCTTCTTTTTTTTAAAAAAATATTATTATAATTTATGTGCTTTTGTCTTAGTTTTCCCCGTTCCTTTACGTCTTAAATAGAATTCTTAGGTGCATCCTGACATTAGGTGTAACTGGTGAGAGCCATGGTTGAGTTCAGATATGGAAATCCTGTGTAGCTCCTTTTGTGTTCACTGTGTAGCATTTTTGTGAAGCCAAAGTTTTTGCCATGTTATGGGTTTGAGCGTGGACCAAAGATGTTTTTAATAAGCTTTTTATAAGTAGTATTTATCCTAAACGCAGACAAATCCCCCTGATTAACGTTCCGTTACACTAGAGGTTCTTTAAATAGGAAACACTGTTGTATACACCCCCTTCACTTTTCTCTTATAGTAGTTTGTAATATGCAAAAGAATTCTTTTTTTTTACAGTACTGTCTGCTACACAAACCCGTTCGGTCTCAAAACTCAAGATTCGTCAGTGTGGACGGCCTCGATGAGTCACGGCGCTATCTTAGCTTTGTTTTTTTACTGCAGCTGCAGGCAGCTCTGAGCTCCATTATGAACGGAAGAAAAAAGAAAAAAAAGAAAAAATCAAAACTGCGTTATTTCGCCGCTTTGTATTATGCTCGTTTTTATGCTGCACGGTACATTTTTATGTTATGTGTGTGTATAGTTACTTGCACTATTGTGTTTTCTAACCAACTTGGAAGTGCAATAAAAACTATAAATACTGTATGTAATTAATAAAAAAAAGACACCATTTTACCACATTTTTAGACTTGGGTGCTATTGTTCCTCATTTCCCATTTCATTTTGAGAAGAATAAGCTTCATGAATGAATTAATATCTTTATTTCGGTTAGAGTCATATAAAAGTAAACATAAAGTGGGATCATTTAACAAAATTATCCCAATAACTGAATAAGGAATAGGCTGAAGTATGTGGCTTATCTTTGCCTATTATTATTATTACTAGACTTTCACTTCGCATTGTAAGCTGTAATTATTTTACATTTCAAACTTTTTGAACCCCAAAAGAGTTTTACACAATTTAATTTCATCATTGAGCTTATTCCATAACTTTACCCACAAAACTGATCACACGTCTACATTTAATATATGTTCGCACTAATTACAGCATCTAAGTTTGTTTTATGAGTGTTTCCCCATATTTTGCCACAGTATGACATATAGGGCATTACAAGTGAACAATAAAATATCATAAGGCAGTTTTTATACAATAAATCCTTTTTTATAAAGAACAATACATCTGGATAATTTACATTTAATGTGTTATACGTGTGGTTTCCAACAATGTTTGTGATTCATCACGTAAAGTAGTGTAAGACTTTTGAATGAAGATATTTCTCAACTCTGGGGAAACTGAGGTTGAGAAGCACAATTTATGTATTCCTTTACATTTGACATCAGTACTGAGGGGTTTCCTGGCTAAAAACAAGAGCTGGTTAAGTGTGTTGCTAAGTGCCTTTAGGTTCCCCTTTAGCAATGAGCCTTAAGTGTGTATGACAGCAACTTTGCAGAACAATGACAATTACGAGTGCAGTTACAGCAAAAACATGTTTATTAATCCTTTTTAAACAGGTCCAACACACAAATAACATGGAAATTGAGGCGATAAAGAGAACGCCAGTGAAGCAGCTAACTCCTTACAAGCGTATTTACAGGCACAGAGATCAAGTATGAAAATAAAAATCCGTCCTTGTGCACCGGCGGGTTCATCATGTGCAAACTTTCTCCACGTGATAAATGTCTGTTTTTATAGCACATGTTTATCGACTTGCTTCTATGTACGGTTGCAATAACACATCTTAGTTCATTGCCAATTATTTTGATAACTGATTAAATGTTTGTGTTCCTGATATCGGCTTCTTAAATGTTAAATTGCGAGCGACCAAAAAGAAAACTGGGAAAAAGATGATTGAAAATTGCTGACTCGGCCTTCAACAAGTAATTATTTGAATTTCTGGTTCTCTTTGACAGTTAAATGAATTGAATATCTTTGGAAAATGGCCATTTTTGACATTTAATTGCCCCCAAAAAGAAATAAATCAATCAAAAATAATGATAACTGTGAGTAGCAGTCCTACAAATAACCGATGCATATCTGCCGCACATAGATGGTACATAGCTGCACGTTGAAAGTGTGCGATAACATCACGCCTATCGACTATTACACTATTTATTCTTCCACTCCTTTGTCAAGTCATTTTTATAGACTGTAAATCAGCAGTGCGCAGTGGTGGAGTAAGAATACGAACAAAACAAGGCAAAACATTATGATGCTTATGAAAAAGTAAATAAAACGGGTCACGAGGGAGCAAAGTGGAGCTTAGGACAAATGGATTTCTGCACGGAATCTTCCTTTAATGTCACTGAAGAGACTGATTCTTATAAACTACGTTTAAGAATTTGTTATTTCATTGTTATTTTTGTTGATATAGTTGATATAATGACAATAGGTATTATTATTGATTATGCCCCCTCAGGCAGGAGAGGGCATTACATGCTGTATAAAGCTAATAAATAATTTTTCAGGGAAAAAGCCAAAAACCAAATGTGTTTATTTTTCGGACACACGTCCGTGTATAAGTTGCCGCCGAGTCAGGAATAAACTCGCGAACGCTGTTCTGTTGATTGTTGACTTGAGTCCGTTCACTGCTCTTGTGTGCCCCAGGAAATGTAATCGGGCCGCGTGGCCGCGCTGTACTCGTCCACCAGCTGCTGGACAACTTCACGCGAGTTGTCCAGCTCGTCAAAGTTGTCCTTGAATATGTCCTCCTTGCGGAACTGCTCCAGGAAGGCCTCGCGCTTACGCAGTTTGTCATACTGCTTGCACGTCCGCTCAAACAGCTGCGGGACACCAACCGAGAGGAAATCACCATTAACACCAGGAAAGGGGCTTAGATAACAGGTTCTTACTGTTACTCCTCTGAGAAACACTTTCTGTTTTGCTTTTTTGAAATAATCTGGTTACGAGAAATGGAAATAAAAAACCCAGAATCTATGACTTCACCGAAACTTCCACAGAAAGCTGTAATTCCTCCTGACTTGTTTTAGAGGAATTGCAGTGAATTGAAAAGAAATCAAAGTGGGGCATTGTAATGAGTCCGACTGTACAGATTATCTCAAGTCATTTCAGATTAAGTGATTCGCCCCAAACCACATCTAAATTTTCCCCCTAAACTTCACAGCTTATGTTTTGATCCAGTGAAAAAAAACAAATGTTTCCAGCTTCGAGGAAATGTCTTTGTTTGGCAGCATAACAAAACCAAAAGCTAATTTTTGTGGAATCTCCCTCATACTGCGGCTGCAACTTCACTCTCTAGGACAATGCACCTTCTCAAGTATTCATTCAGAAGAAGCGAATACTATGGAAGGTTGTTGCAGATAGCAGACACTCCCTAACCCACGAGATTAAGTGACCATGGTCTTGTTCCGACTGGAAGAAAAACTAAATCTGATTTTCCTCGGTTGTGAAAAACTGGACAGCAGAAATAAAACCCCACTGCATTTGGAGGTGGTTTCAATCATGATTTGACGTCATATTCCCCAGCTCTCTCTTGCGCTGTCATTCATTGTCTTATATTTGGACTATTGTCATCTGTGACTCTGTTTATGTGCACTGTGTGTGTGTGTAAATACACTTAGATGGATCTCACTCGTGTGGCAGAATTGTGCATTTCCATCTCGTAGAGTATTTAGGTCAAGAAAAACACAAAGTGGGTAGATTTGTCGCTAGTTGCTTTTTTTTTTTTTTTTCTTCACGGAACATAAACACAGACATTATTTCCCTCTCTTTCTCCTGGCTCGGTTCGTTCTGTCTCCATTTCTGTAATGTATACAACGTCTTCTTCTTTTGTGTTGTAACATTTCAGCACAACTTACAGTGCTGGCATGTGTACTACGGGGTTTTCAGTCGAGAAAAAGATGGTTTAAGGTTAAGATGAGTACTCACAGAGGAGATGCTGGTGTGGTTGGCCAGCATCAGACCGCTGACTCTGTGGGCCGAGGGCAGGTATGGAGATCTCCTGGACAGCGCCACCTGGATGCTGGCCGGACCCCACGGAATGAAACTGGCAAGTTTCCGTTCCCGGATCCTCTGCAGGCTTTTATGCACCTACAGTGGAGTCGGTCGGAGTTTAGTGCTTCTTTAAAAACACGTTAGCGAACACGAAGCCGACACCTCGTACACTCACGGGGACGCGCATACCTGTGTGGGGTCCACCTCTCCCTGGATGATGTTGAGGATGGCGATGTAGCAGTGGCTCGGCTGCCTCTCTCTTCCCGTGGAAACCATCACGTTCTTGGGTTGCAGAAGCCTCCTCATCACATCCAGCACTGTGGTTTTTCGCACACTGGCAACCTGAGGCAAAATGTGATGAAAACTCAGTATTAAAAAACTACCAATACTGAAAAATGAAAATATGACAGTAGGATTAGCACTGCTTGGTGTACTCGGGTGCTATTTTGACCACAACTCACCGACTGGTCAGTAGTGAGCGGTGTGTATCCTGTCATCAGGAAGTGGAGGCGGGGTGTGGGGATGAGAGAGGCGATCAGGCCGATCAGGTCATTGTTCATGTAGCCTGGGTAGCGCAGGGTGGTCGTGCTCGCAGACATGATGGTGGAGACCTTGGGGCATGAAGGCTCGGGTTAAACGCACAGCTTGGAAAATAACAAATTCATTAAATTGGAGTTGGGGGGGAAGGGGCTTACGCAAAATAAATCAAATAAATTCCAAATTGTTTGTTTTGCATTAAGCGGAAAGTCATGAAATCTCAATGTGGGTGGCCTACAGAGCAAAAAAACACCTCTCTATGTGCAGACACGTGCAACTCATTTCTTGGGAAGCTGAAATCCAGTCTGACG
Source organism: Solea solea (assembly GCF_958295425.1). Taxonomy (NCBI): domain Eukaryota; kingdom Metazoa; phylum Chordata; class Actinopteri; order Pleuronectiformes; family Soleidae; genus Solea; species Solea solea. Next base: position 9,051,876 of record NC_081149.1, on the reverse strand, counting down.
TGCAACGGACTCGTCAAACGAGTTTCTGAATCTTGTAATATTTGTAGTAGGGAGACATGTCTGTGACAGCCTGTCTGCGCACATTTCTTTGTTCTCTGCTCTGTGAATCAGTACGTGACACCTGTCGACAGACCGGGGCGACGCGTCTCTCATAACTCACCAGCTGATTGATCTGCGAGAACGAGGGGTTCTGGATGTGCAGTCTGTCCGTGGCAATGCGATTGAGAGCCGTGTTGTCCAGCACCACCTGCAGAGAATTTATCAAGACAAACGAGATGTGAGAGTGGAGTGAGAGAGTTTGCCTCCTGCACAGCAACACGGTGAAAGTCATTCCACTGCTACGAAGTTAAAGACGGAGCGAGAGGGGTATCTGAGTAATGACGTCGTCAAGAGACCTTGTGAGGAGAAACACAGTGAGCTGTTGTTAGGAGAGCCGAGCATGAAAGACGCACTGTACAGTCGCAACAGGGGAGACCAGTTCTGGGACAGATTCTATTAGCTTTCCAGCTAATTTAATCAGCGTGAGGGGACTTATGCAAGACCCCGGAGGAAGAAGGTATTTGAGAGGAAACCCCATTAGACTGCCAGAGTGTCTCGGACTAATACAATCACCAATTTGAGACTGAGATTGAATAAGTTCGATTTGTAATGCCTCAGCGCTGCCACTGCATTTTGCTTCTTAATTAGTGTGCGACACAAACACAGCAGCTGCAGCCTAAAGCGGTAGCTGTGTGGCAAAAGCACCGACTTAACACAACTCCTTAAAGTAACTCTCAAATGTATCATGATAACTCCCTTTTAGAGGTTTGACTCCTGCCGTTTCTTTAAGAACTTACTTTGCCATCTTACCATTTATCATCATGCGATTAAAAGCTAACCAGCGGTCGTATAAAAAACCAAATGCAATTATTTTTGTGTCATCCTGGGAGGGTATTTATGTAGTCCAGTGGCTGCACAGTAAAACATAATGGAGCAGTGAGATTAATCATCGGCACCAATTCACGAGTGCTTAACGCTCACCACACAGTCTGCGTTCTGGGTGAGCCTCTTCAGCGTCAGCAGCGAGTTGTACGGCTGAACGACCACGTCGCTCATCTCGTCCTGGTTTGGGAAGACGGAGTACGTCTGCACCAGCTTCTTTGGGTACCTGCAGATCACAAGATATTATTCACACAAGAGATCCCTGCTGTAGAAACCGTGACTTAACAAGCTGCAATTTTGTGAGTCAGGGATGAGCAAGTACAATACTCAGTAGCGGTTTTCGGTTTCGATTCTAGTCAAAATTACAGGACTAGATATCAGAAAAAGGACTAAAAATAAAATCCGATACTATCCGTGAACCCTAAATATCATGTAAATCCTTCACTGAGGACATGCACTACCGCTGGCATGTGACCAGAATGCGAGTGAGGGCTTCACGTCCGCCACACTGCAGTCTCCATGTCAGCTGTGTGGAATTACTTGAAGTCAAATAAAAGACAAAATAAGCCAAACAGCCAAGTGTATTTCATTTGTGAATTTTTTTTCAATGAAAAAAACAGCAGGATTTTAACTAAGTCATGCAGTCGAATATTGACGCCAAATGCATCAGCACAAATGTGACAAGGCCAAATGACTTCGCATCAGACACAAAAAAGCTGTATTGAGCAATATTTAGTAGTAGTAGTTGTGGACCTGTCATTGAGTTTCTCCAGCAGATAGGATCCCAGTCCAGACCCTGTTCCCCCAGCAATGGAATGACACAGGACAAATCCCTGAAAGACAAAAAAAAAAAGAGGTTAACTCATTACATAGAAGCAGCTGTGCCACGTGTGAGTGTGTAAAGCTTACTGTAAATTCCGTGTGTGTGTGTGTGTGGGTGACCAAATACCTCTCTTTCTAGGCAGTTATATAAATGGGAGTGCAGCCCCACCTTACAAATAGGCTCCCTCATACCCCCCAAGACAACCCTATAATACCTGCCTTCAACACTCGCCCGGCTATTATCACCAGACGTTCTACATGCCACACCCTGCCAACATACACACGCTCACGGCAACTCAGCCCACCTTCCTCTCCAATGCACACATGAGTGCACGCACTAAATAATAATGTGGGGTCATAATGTGAATGAGTTACAGAAATTGCAGACCTTAGAGGGGAAATGTGAGTGTTATTTTATGGGAGGCTGGCAGCTGAAGAAAGTCCACTGAAGGGGGGGGGGGGGGGGGGGGGGAAGAGAGAGAGAGAGACTAAGAATAATAGTAAAGGTCTGGGGCTTTGCTGGTTTCAAGATGACAGGCCCTGGCTCCATTCAACATGTTATTTCAATCAAATCATTCATATTTTTTTCTACATGGCTTTTAAACAACAAAGACAAAGTCAAGTCATGTTTGATTGCAATCAAGTATCCCCTGATATTATTCAGACCGTGGACGAATTTCAGAACAGGCCTATTAGTCACAGGCTCGGGGGCCCCAAAGGGTCAGTGGGCCACTTGAAAACACCTGCAAACTGTTACTGAAAGAGACTCTAAATTATAAAAAGAGATTCAAAATGGCCACAAAAAGAGACTGCAAAGAGACAAAAAAAAACAACTACAGAGACATGCAAGACTGCTATGATGTGACAGAGAAATTACCACCACAAAGTGACACAAAACTGCCATGAAGAATCACTTGTCTGTGCCCGGAGCATTAACTATGAATCGAAAAATGCTTCACTGGTTTTCTTGAATGTTTGACATTCAGGCCTCAGTAGCAAGTTGCTCTAGTGTGGTTTGAGAGTCATTTGACAGCACCACATCATATTTCTACACACAGCCAACGCCATATGCTATCAAGCTGTTTCTTGGATGTCAAAAATTCAGTTTTCAAAAATGAACACTGCCACAGTCGTGTCTGTATGTCATGAACGATAAACTTGCCTCCAAACTGTCACTGCCATCTGCCTCACGATCAATGATATCAAAGATGTCCTCTTGGATTTTTTTGCCCTAAAAAAAACAAAACAGATTTGAGTCAAGTGTTTTTGGTTAAGAATAAAGAACGTGTAAAACAAAAAGTGTGATCACCTGTGAATATCCACTGGCCCAGTTGTTGCCGGCACCTCCTCCATGCTCAGAAAGATAGATGTTCTCTGGGTTGTACAGGTTTGCATAAGGGGAATTGAGGATGGAGTGGATCACTCGAGGCTCCAGGTCCAGGAGGACGGCACGGGGGATGTAGTGTTCATCGTCAGCCTGGGGAGTTTTATCAACAACCAGAGGTTAGTTGAACTTTCTGGAGGTAGCTGCGTTTGTGCAGAGACCGGGTGGCATTAATTTACGCTGCAACGACGCCATCTAGTGGCAAAAAAGGTGTATCTCAACTACACAGAATCATCAATAGAATTCTGTAATACAGGTTACAACAGTTTATAGGTGCAATCATCCAATCGTGTGCAAACTTTCAGTTAATGTTCATGTCAAAAACACAGAGAGAGAGGGTGACACTTGGATGTGGTTGAATAATAGCTCCTTCAGTCTGGGCTATTTCAGCAGTCCTCGAAGATGAATACAAATCACGTGTGACATGCATTTTAAGAACTTTTTTTAGCAGGCTGTAGTTGGTCGTTCCCACAGAACGACATAGGACCACACCGTTTAGGGAGTCATGATCAAAGAAATCACCACAACTGTGTCACATTGTTCTTCTTTTGCCTGAGACAGCCCAACATTGTACAACACAAACATTTAGCTGTGTAGAAAAGGTTTTAAACGACCTGCTGATGTTAAATGAAGCTTATTTAAGTGACTTTGAACGCGGTATGGTTGTTTGTCCCAGATAGGCTGGTCTGGCTTTTTAATTTATTAAATTTTGTTTCCAAAATAACATATGTGGCCCGAAACCTCTTGCATATGAAATAACGAATAATAAGTCAAGGGGAAAGACGCAGCTCCCCATAGACACATTAAGAAATAAATCAAAAGCACTGTATGCTTGTGAGTTAAGACAAGATTTTACAAGTCACTCACGTGAAATATTGATGTTTTTCTTCATTCATGATTAACATAAGCTATATGATTCCTAACTAAACACATTACATCAGTAATAATACAGTTTTACCTGATAGAAAAACACATCCTTTCTGTCGGTGCCTTCAGTTGCAAACTCCTCCACGATCCCCTCTGGACTGATGCCATGCTCTGCACACAGCTGCTTCCAAAACTCAAAACCGACTGAAAAATACAGACAACAAGAAGATTGTTACCATAGTAACAACGTTATGTCAGGTTAATAAGCAGTGCGTGACCTTTAATGCTTTGATCGACAAACGTATAGCAAAATAAACCAAATTAGCATAATATGCAGTGGTGGCTAACGTTGACGTGCATCAGATTAGCTGTGCAGAAACACTATTACACAGGCGTTTTCTTTTTTCTGTTTGTTTTAAGTCGTGCTGTATTCTCTTTGTTATATTATATTACTTGTATGACGTCGTTACACAGACATCACCTCAGCTAACTGACTTTTGTCAGGACACTGACTATGGCTAAAGAGAAGGGATGATACCAATGCTAATCAACAAAACTAGACACGTACTTTGATTTCCACACTGTCCCAGCTGAAGCGTGATTATTTCCCGCGGCATGTTTAATTTCTCGGTCGCTCCTGGTTTTAGAAACCAGCTCAAGAACACGGGAAAACCACTACACACAGGAGATGCAGCAGCGACAGCAGCCCGATCCTTCCCGCTTGGTATTGCTGTGACGTCCTGAACAAACGGAGCACACGCCGGTGTCACATTTGTACTCCGCCACCTACTGTGTCGGAGTACTCACACGCAACTCAACATAATAGCATACGAAAATCAAAAGTTTGTGCTCTCTGACAGTGTTTTTTTAACGAATGAACCAATTTAAAGTATAAATCATGACAAACATAACATATCTGACTATTTTTTTGTCAGTCCGGCACCATCTAAACCATTTTTTTTCTCCCATGAAACACATCAAAGCCATTCGAACCAAACAGATATACAGAGTGCTCCTGAACGCAACATGACACAGAAGACTGTGTGCGGAGCCTGATTGGACCGTTGCTTTCTCGGATAAACTGGTTTCGCCATATTGTCCCTTTCGGGGGGAAAGAACGCTGCGTTTCATTTCTGCAAAAATGCCGAAATAGTTGGTGTCAGCTCAGTTAAAAACATCCACTCGGTGGCGTTGACGGCGAGGTTGTTTATAACATGGCTCGGCGGTCATTTTTAGACACTAAACGCGATCACTTAACTAATGTGGCTACCTGCTAGGCTAAATCCTTTAGCGCATATTTTTTAGCCCGGTGTTGTGAAGTGACTGAGCGGCGCTGTGCTGACACACGTCCACCACGCTTCTCTGCGTGTTTATATTTCTAGAAATACAAATTTCAGGTTTCATTTATTTCAAGATGGCACACACTGGGGTATTGGAAGACACGTCCATGGAGGACTGCGCTGCCAAGCAGGGGTCTGGTAGCGTATGCATGCGGAGTCGACCGGGCTACAGCGAGAGAGACGCGCAGGTACGGGCTGTCAAAGCCACGCTTCAGTCCAGGTTGGGGCCCTACGAGCCCGTTCTGACCTACCTCCAGTCCGTCCTGGTGTGGGAGAGACCTTTTCAGTGTGTGCTTCTCTACGCCGTGGTCAACATTGTGTTCTGGTGAGTCTTAATTTTAGACTTTAAGAGTCCGTTCTGTATGTTTAATTAATAGACTATTTAAAAGCCCTTTAAAACAACCAAGGTGGATCAAAGTGCTGTACAGCGTAATAAAAGACATACAATCTCACATGAGGGGAAAAAAATACTAAGACTAATAAATAAAAGACAAAATAGACTTCTGTGAAATACTACCACAACTATTGTTATTTCAATATCATGATGACATATCGTTATGACCCCGAGGTCATTTGATTTTGAGACCCCTGGTTTACTTAGTCTATTGGGTTTTTAGAAACCCACATCGACAATATAGAAAATGTACGGTCGTTAGGGATGGGACATGATACAATATGATCGCTGCTGTTAGACTGAACACATGAAACATGCTAATTTAATAATCTATTGTGCAATGCTCCCAGTGTTATTCATATTAGTGCAGTGTCTCACATGTCCTCTGCAATGCTGCCAATACTACTGTATTTTTTATTGTCTTAATATTGAAACTTTCTTTATTGTATATCCATAGATTTTAAAAGTCATGCTTATTTAAGTTCATTACATGTACATACAATATAATCACAATACTGCAAAAGAGGTTAGTTGAGCCACTTTTTACCTACTTTTGACTGTCTTCCCTGCTTTCACATAAGAATGTTTACTTAACAATATGTGTCCCCAGTAGCATGTTTTTGTAGTATTGTATCTTTTAGAAATTAATTAAGAAGAAATTTTTGTTAACATTATTTCATCAGTTTCCTCCATATCTGTAAGCTGTTAAAATTGTGCACAAATACAGATCTATGAAGGTTGAGTACAGACTGAAAGCCCTCTTCTGTTACATTTACAAACCAAACAGAATGTAAATCTTGTTTTCACAATTATGAATTATCACAGTTACATTTTCACATAGTCTCATGCTTAGTGATTGTTAAGCAAAAAATAAACAACTGTGACTGAAAGCAGCTGGTGCTTAAGCACAATACAAATGTTTCACCTGTCAATTCAAGACGGGACAGATGGCTGGTTAGTGGCTCTATTTATAGATGCACTCTCCAGTACAATGCCCTGTTCCTCCTTCATTGTACGAAGGTAAATCTGCAATTTGCAGTTCCATGTGTTGTTACTGTAGGACCTGTAGTCTCTTTGTGGAATTGGCACGGCATATCTTGAATGGCATCATGTGTCAAGCACATGTTAGTGATTAGCAGTATATTTACACATATCTGTTTTGACCTTGATGGAAAATGAAGCAATGTTAAGTACAATACTTAAGTGACATGTCTTCACAGTGTTTTTATTTATTTATTATTTATGACACTTAACTTGCTATTGTCATTGTGCAAGCACAGTAAAATCCTCTAATTAAGTTGTGGCAAAAAATACTTGATAAAAGAATAAAATAAAGTAAATATATGTAATTAATAAATGTAGTGAAGTTGGGAGTACATACATAAATGTGCAAAGAATAGATATTGAATATCTCAAAAATGGACTTGCAAAACGTAACGTTAGGTCAGCTTATGTTCTATGAAGTGCTTAACCCTTCTCTTACCAATCCTGTTGTCGCTGAAAGGACATGCGTACTTGGCATGTGTACTTCTCATTACCTTTTGACCTCTCCTAGACCATTTATCTGGAAAATTCAAAAACAGACAAGATTCATGCATGTCACACCAGCATGTCAGCTGTGATGTCAGCTTCTCAGTTCTGTATTCCTAAACGGTTGAATAACTGCCAGATATCGAAATGAGCGTTATCTTGGAAAAAGGGGCAGAAGCACTCACTCATTGAACATTTTTTGACAATTCTACAGCCATAAAATCAGTAAATATTAATAATAATAATAATAAATACAGACAGCCTGATTATCATGATGGTCATAAGAGGGTTGAACAAAAATATGTTCTTTAACATCACAAGAAAATACTGAAGAAATTGTGATATAATAGTCACTGGCTTGGGAAACAAAAGAGGGACAACCAGGCTGACTTGCCTGTTTGTCTGTCTGTGGTGCACAGGCACTTTGCCTTTAAACCACTGGGCAAATTCATCCTGTCACCCATTTACTTGTGCTTCAGAACACACTATATAGTGCAGGCTGCCTACAGAGATCCATTCATATCCTACACTGATGCAATAAGAGACTGGTCAGATGGGGAGTCACTGAGCGAAACCTATCAGACAGTTGACCTTTGAAAATGGACCCAATATAGTAAAATCTAACAAGTTTACATAATATCACAATCTTCCTTTTAAGAAAGAGTAAGAAGTAGCTGCTCTAAAGTCATTGTATTTTAGGTCCAGTATAAATGTTTCTGAACTGTAGCTACTAATTGCACTGCTATCCCAAACACTATTACACGTAATTCTGCCAACAAATTCTTCAGGAAGTTAATCTGTTAACTGCTGATTGGCAGAATCCTGCAGTGGTGTTTTTTGTGGTCTTGTGATCTGAAAATGGGGCAACAATTAAGGGTTTTGTTTTTATTGAAAATAATGGACAACACCAGAGTCATCTTGTGATATTACAGTTTACATGAAGATGTTGCAGCTTTTCCTTTGTTGGTAGGTGGAACTCTGTTTTGGTTTTTAATTTAAATTAGACCTAGGATTAAGAGTACATTTTTATTTTATTTTTGCTGAGTTCCTCCTCTACCCTCTCTCTTACTTAATTAATTTGTGGTTTCATTAGTCCTACGCTAAGCCTTTGTTTACTCTTGAGGTAACAGGCTTTGGATTTACTGACTGTTCATGTGTTTTGTTTTCCTTTTAGGTTCTTTGCTTTGACCTCACTGCGCCTGCTTTTCCTTCTGGCTTCTGGTCTGACTGTGATCATCTGTGTTGACACCTGGAGAAACAAGATCTGGCCAGAACTTAGAGGTGCTATGAGCTCCCTCAATGGGGGGGGGGGATCTTCTTTATCTTCCTCAAAGTGTGGCATGCTCTGTGTATTTTTTGTTGTTTATTTAAAACCCTGTAGGGCCTCAGGTTTCTTGCTGTTGTTGTACTTGAACTAGAATGATGTCCCACTTTCTTGTGATTGCAACAAGTGTCCCCCTGCTATCAGGACAGATTTTCAGCCCCATACTATGAACATTTCGCAATTACTCTCTCATAACATTGTACACTCGGTACATAATACAAGTTTGACACCAAGTTGTGGGAACAGAGTAGATTGACAAAAAAATTCAAAGATTCAAATGTGAACAATATGTCTTATAGCTATGAATGTTGTTTTTCTGTCCACAGTCCGAAAACTGGATGAATCAGAAAATGAAAGGTAAGTTATTTAATTTAGCCACAGTTTTTTGTCGTCTGTGTTTTGAGACAAAAATAATGGTACAATAAGAAGACTGCTAAAAGTTTTCATAATCTGGTCTTCTTTTTTTTGGTACAGCTGGGGTTTGGTGCAACCTGGCATCCTCAGTGTGCCTGAACTTTGCCACCATATTGCTGAGGCCTGGGTCAGTGGAGCAGTTCTTGCATCCAGTGTGATTCAGTACAAACAACACAACCCTGGCATGGTTAGGACCACACCTGATATTAAAAAAACAATGCGCAGAACCCTCATTCCATGTGTGGTCATTTTTCAGTACATTGTTCTGCAGATGTGATGACTCAGTTCCCTGCCTTTTTTTGTTCTTCTAGTTTTGTGTCTTAACCTGCGGGGTGTTCTCCTGTTTGGCTGTTGTTGGGCGCTACATTCCTGGCTTGGTGCTCTCCTACTCTGCTGGTGAGTCCCAAACTGAGATCCACACCCCTTCACGAGACCACAATGACAGGGAGACTCAGCCCGTCTGCTTCGATTAAAAATACATGGGTGCTGAAACAAGATCTGTGGTGCCCCAGCACCGGAGCCTAGTCTGTGAGGTGATTAAAGCCGGGATGAGATACTCGGGGCTGGGGTAAACAAGAGAACGGCGCCAGGCAGAAAGCTAAGGAGGTCAGACTGAGACCAGGATAATCTCCTAACATCCAACCAATGTAGGCTGTGCAGAGCTGGGAAGGCGAGACATGCCATGTCCCTAGTCTGCTCTGACGTCTAAAAACAATCCTCTGCAGCTTGTTCGTTTACCCCCTGCTGCTCCCTCTTATATCTCCATTGAATCCTTGTAGGTGTTTTTAACTGACTACCAGATACTGCATCTACACATCTGCAACAATGTTCTGTAACACACATACACACACACATACTGCACAATGCAATTGAATGACCTCTTTCTCCACATTAATAACTGTTTTTTTTTTTTTTACCCTTTGTCCCCTAGTGTTGGCTACTCTCCTGGCCCCCCTGGCAGCCTATCACAGGGTGTTTCAGCATGTGTGTGTGAAGCTGGAGCCAGTCCTGCAGCGGCTGGACTTCAGCGTTCGTGGATACATGATGTCAAAGCCTTTTGATAACCAGTGTAAGGAGCAAATCCAATTTTGTCACAGTGACGGGAAGCTGGACTTTCGATTTATTTGCTAAATTGAAACCGTGCATTTAAATAATAGTAATAAAGACCAAACAAATACAGGTATTATTCAGCTAGGGTTGGCAATATGTTTTATCTATTATCTAATATTTTCTGTGGTGCTCAGGTGAGACAGTAGACTGTTAATACTGTAATGTAAAAGAAAATATCCATTGCTAAAAAATACAGTAATCTCTAAATTCCAGCAGTTTATGATCTGTATTATGTACTTGAAATGTAGTTGTTTTTAAGTATGTAATACTTAAAATACATTTATTTAGTTTTTTAATGTTTAATAAAGGATATTTTAAAATGTCTTATCTTCTATTATATTGCCTATAATGTAGTCAAATTATGTTATATAATCAGGCTTTAAACTGAAGATGACTTGATAGCAGTGTTTTCTAATATAATTGCATGCCATTCCATTGATGAATAATTAATTTAATATCATAAATATCAAAATATTCAACCCAATGCATGATTATCAGTCTTTTAAAAACAGATGCCGTATCACAAAATGATGGTATCTTGTCTGACAACACAATATTAATATGATATTAATTTATTGTCCAGAAGAAATACTTCTTTTGTGATTCATTTGAACTTGTATGTCATTGTGCAGTTCTGCGAAGGCCCATCCATGGTGCAGCCTCTGGTGAAGCCAGTGACAGTGAAGAGGAGCTGGCTGCTTTCTGCCCAACTGTAAGTTTCCACTCCTTTGATGTTCATGTGCACTGTCGTCTGTTTCCTGTGCTGTAAAATGAAATAAAGCTCATTCATATTTCATGCTACTTTCACTTACCAGGAGCAATTATTCATTGTTGTCCTCCTGATGTGTAGGGACATGTTGAAACTTGCCTACTACATACATAATGACATAATGACTTAACACCTCTGTTGTATTTATCGGGTGTCACCATGTGCACCCTTTTGTTTATGCAGTGATTAAATTGCCTGTTGGAAAATGAAGGCAACTGAAATAACGCTGATGTTCTCAGTGGGAAGGTGTGACATTTTAGCATTAAAATAGATAATCCAGTCACTACATTGCTGTGGCTTTGTATTCTGTGTCAGTGTTATTTGCAGTAGCGCATCTAAGATGCTTCCTGTCAGGAACTTTACATAACATGCAGCTATGTTTGCAGAAGACATGAGCGTGCAGAAGATGGAGTGTTTGCAAACATTTTGTCACAGAGGAAACGTTTTTAGTCACTTACGTGGAACAAAACCTGGAAAATGTTGAACTTCTTGATTCCTCTTTTCCCGCTCAGTTTGATGATGCTGTTGTTGCAAAGGAACTTGCACTGACAGACTCTGAGCACTCTGACGCTGAAGTGTCCTGCACTGACAATGGGACATTTAATCTGTCTCGTGGCCAAACTCCACTCACCGAGGGTTCTGAGGGTGAGCGTGAAGATGCATCAGACTGACTTTTCTTTATTTTCTGGTTAGTTTTTGTCTCTGACCTTGTTCCTCTCTCTGTTTTGGACAGATCTTGACAGGCACAGTGATGTGGAGGAGTCTTTTGCTCAAGACCTCCCGGATTTCCCCTCCATAAACCCCGATGCCACTCTCATGGATGATGATGACGACACTAGCATTGGGCTGCCAAGTCTGGCCCTGTCTAGCCTTGCCAGTCACCGGGCCTCAGTGCTGGATGTGGATGCTCATCTTGACTCCGACCAGGAGGATCTGGATGCAGAACTGTCCCTCAGCGGTCTGCCACCTGCCTCCAATTTCACTGGAGACGTCGCTGGATTCCTCACCAGCAGAATATTCCAGGCGGCGTTGGAAGGGGCGTTGCAACCTAGGCCTCCTCCTGCCGCTCAGCGCAGAGAAGGACCTCCCGCAGCCAGAGCCCACCGAAGCTACCGCAAGCAGTCCAGCTCCGAGCTGGACACGGACTGGGACGGAGAGGACTTTGAAATGCTGGATCAGTCTGAACTGAACCAGATGGATCCCCTTGGAGGAGGGGGAGGGGGAGGGGGCACTAGACGAGGAGAGAGCCAGGGTTCTAACTTTCTATCTAGTCTGCTGGGTAAACCACAGTAATATGTGTGTGCGTGTGTGTTTGTCCGTGTGTGTGCATGTTGACGACTCGTGAATGTGTGATAGGCGATTTTAGGTCCCAGCAGCCCTGCTTCAGTTTATCACTGTGAAGTATTTTATTTTATTTTTTTCTCTATCTTTTCAAACTAACAAACTCCCCTACTTTTAATCCCTGATCATTATGAAGACTTTTACTTTGTAGGCTGAGCAATAGCAAATGCAGCAACATAAATAATAAACCACTTTAACCAGCATTATTATTATTATTATTTCTTATAATTATTATTATTATTATAGTTGTCATTATTATTATTATTATTATTATTATTAATAATAATAATAATAATAATAATAATAATAATAATAAGCCCTTGTTGCTGTCCTGTAACTGAACACATCCATATATACGTGTGCTTGAAATGAAGAACAGCATTGGCCATCGAATATTTTCTACTAGGAGATCTCTAAAATCAGGGCTATTTAACACGGGACCAAATGTGACTGACCTGTTGGTTGATCTGAGCCTTGTTGCTTTGATAATGCTGGTTTAGAAATGGCTTATCCATTGTTTGATGTTTCGTAATTGTGTGTGGAATAGACAGATAAATCAGCCCTCATATTTTTCCATCACATTCTGCCCAATAAACCGTATAGATGTTAGTTCTCTGCTGTTTTCTCAAGGCGCACATTGTCACATTCTGAATACATGTAAGAATGTACACATTTTATTAATAAAAGTTCAGTTTTAGTTACTTTTCCATGTTAGTTTCTTTACTTTTTTCTGCTAGAACATGAAGACATATTCATACATTATTTGAAGCTTACGTTATTTCTTAAATGTTACATTTACAGTCTTAAATTTTCTGTCCCAGTGGAGTATTTGAAGTTATACTTGTGTCCCAGGGTGAGATATACAGCATGTGTTCATTGATATAAGTTCACACTATATCTTATTTTCCTGTTCTTTAATACAAGCACGTGACATAATGTGTGAATGAGCTTTCTGCTCCGTGTGTCCTTTTTCTGAAGTGATATTTTTACACATTTCTCTTTTATCATGTTTAAATTTCATGTAGTTGACTCATGCTGAACATTTTGAGACAAGCGAAGTCCTTGAATCCATGGCTCTTTCACTATTTTAATGGGGAAATCATGTTTACATAAACATTTGGTATAGAATGATGTCATCATATCTTTTTGTTTTTTTAAGTATCAGTTAAGGTTGTGTGTGCTGGCCAATCTGATTTCCAGTCAGTTAACACACCATGTCAGTATGCCATCATTTTACAGTGGAAAAGGCACTTAAATACTATAAGCGACAGTTGAGATTTATTGAAATCAAATATGAAAGAGTGTTAGAAAAAAAATGCTGGCTTTCGATAGCGCTGTTTTATTTTCAGACGAAAAGCTGTAGCTGTGAGAGATTTATGACAAAATAAATAAAAGCCCTGCTGGATTCAAACTCACAATGGTTGTTATTATTAGACAAATTGCACACTGACGGGGGAATTGCTGGGTATTTTTGATGCTTAGGAAGAAGTCAATATCAAGTTTATCAAGAGAGTTGCTCATTGCTGCTTTATGAAGAGTCATTTCCTCTAAATGAGTTGTCTGTGGTCAGTTTGATGGCGATGAAATGTGCATAGTTGTGTATTTTTTCCTCTCTGTTTTTGGTTTTGATATGTTTTGATGTGCAAATCAAAATTGAATAAAAATGTTTGCAGTTATGCCTCGTTTATGGTGAAACGTGTACTGATATTTCAGGTCTCGACATAGAACTCTTCAGTGTTTTTTAAATACTAAAACCAACAGTTGACTCAATTGTACAGTCATCCCATGCTATGTTCTTAAAAAAAGTATCCCTCTCTCTCTCTCTCTGTGTATATATATATATATATGTATATATATACACATACATACATATATGTGTATATATATATACATATATATGTATATATATATATATACGTATTAACTCGAACAGTTAAGTTATAAAGATAAACAATAAAGCCATGTCAACATTTATCCAGATGGATATTAAAATTAAGTTAAAATATATTATAATTTATTCATCAATTTAGTTCTGTAGTCGTTCATTAATCCATTTATTTATTAATGTATTATAATGTCATTTACCGTCCTCCATACCTGGCTTGTCCTCTGAAGTGATGCATCACAACAACATAACGATCTTTTCTGTGACGCACATTTCGCGCGAAACTTTGAAGGCGGAAGTTAAGCGTGGAGTCATTTTGGTTTAGTTTGATAAACGATGAGTAAAAAAGACAACGGTGAGTCGACAAGCAGCGTTTTAACGATGTATTGTGTCTCTACTGGTCGTAAAAAGTTCGATATCTTGTCTGACAGAGCGGATAAAGTCTGTCAGTTGTCCAAAATACGTTTGTACGTTTGTTTACGAGGCTAGCAGCTAACTTTAGCTACACAGCTCGTATGCTGATAGCATGATAAGCTAAGCTAACTGTTTGTGTGATGTTGTGCTCCGTTTTCTAAATGACGACTTTACTTTTATGTAAAATAACATTATTTAAAAGAAGAAACAAAGATACTTCACTCTCGGCTAGACATAAAAACGTCCTGACCAAAATACAGCCTCTGTCCGCACCTGTTCTTAACGTATTTTTCTCGATTAATCGAGTAATCGTTTGGTTCATAAAATGTCAAAGTGTGGAAAAATATTTTTACCTAACCTGGAAATGATGATGTTCTCAAATCTCTAGTTTTGTCCATAGACCAAAGTGATTGCTGAAAAAGCTGAAAAATCAGAAAACTTGATTTAATTCTTAAAAACAAACACACACTTAAAACGATTAATCAATTTTTAGTACTTTGATTTGCCTTGTTGCCTTGTCAAAAGTGCTATATAAATGAACTTACCTTGCCTAGTAATGAGATGATTTACTGAGTAATTGTGTTCAGCCCTATTCAGCACCTGGGCAACTTAATACCATCATTCAACAATTAATACAATTAAATGGTTATCTGTGATGTAATGTTAAAAGATAAGTCATATTGAGTTAAAAGGGATGATTTGAAAATGGCGAGTTCATCAGTTAAACTCTGTTTATATAGTTGTTGTATTTGTTTATCTGCTGTGTTACTCCTGGCTGTAAACCCAGTTGCCCCTTTGGGAAAATAAACATCCTTTGAGCCTTAAACAATTCCAGGAATTTGGGGTCCTAACTCAAGTCCCCTCTCCTGAATGTCATAAAGATATTTTGAGTATGATTCGGTATAATGACAATAGTTCATGTAAGAACAGTTTGTGACTCGGCCTTGTCCTGTCGTCATCTACAGGTGCGTCGCTCATCCTCGCCTATCTGAACGAGAAGAACCGGCCTTACAGCGCTCAGGATGTGTTTTGTAACCTACAGAAGCAGCATGGCTTGGGCAAAACTGTAAGTTAAACCTTCAGATGCACAGATGTGAATGTGTGTAAACAAATGATTAATGAATGATTTGTGATTGTATTGTCTGTTATTTCACCAGGCCGTGGTCAAAGCCATGGAGGTTCTGGCTTTAGAGGGCAAGGTAAAGGAGAAAACGTATGGCAAGCAAAAGATTTATTTTGCTGATCAGGTTAGTTTGACGTGTTGTGTTTACTGTGAACACTCGGTGGTCAAAGTAAATGTTGCTTTGTTGGCAGCTCTAGTTGCAATCTCACGACATGGGGAATAAAGATTACATAAAACGTGTAACTTATGTCAGTTATTTTCTCATTTGATCCATAAAAATCATAAAAAATCTTGATCAGTCTTGAATGATGATGTTTTATTTTGTCCTCAATCCAAAACGAATCAGTTTGAATGATTTATTTGTTAGACGGAGCAAAGAAAGCAGATATTATTCACATTTAAGAAGCTGAAAGCTTAGAGAGCTTGTTTTAATCATTAAAAAAAAACAAGAACTCAAACCGATCTGAAACTGTTTTAACCTTAATTCAGTTTTAATTAAGTTTTACAATTGACTGATAAAAGAGTGCTTCAGTCTAGCCACAACAATTTGTAAATTACTCAATTTCAATTTTTTTTTTAGTTATTTTAAATAAAGCGCTCTGATTTTTCAGCTTCTTAAATGGGTTCTTATTTGCACTATACGACAAGGAAATCATTAAAACTGAGTCATTTGTGTTTGTGGACAAAACAAGACATTTGAGAAACATTGACCAACATTTAATGACACTTAAACAACCAAACGACCAATTGATTTAAATGAGAAAATAAGCCTAATTTGGGCAGCTGTGCGAGATGTGGGCCGACGTGGCACTTTTCGCTATATGATTGTCTTGCGATATATTGATAATCACAGAATTGTTGTATTGCGCATCATATTGTATTGTGAGTTCCCCTGTGATTCCCACTCCTACCTTGCATTTATAGACATAAATAATAATAATAATAATGATGATGATGATGCATGAAGACTGACTGCTGACTGTCTCTACAGGCTCAGTTCAAAGATGTAAACGATGCAGACCTGAAGGCGATGGACTGTCAGATCTCAGAGCTCAGTGCGGAGGCCCAGTCATTCACACAGAGCTGCAGACAGTTAGAAGCAGGTGGGAGGACTCGCTCTTTGTCTCTGCAAGCTGGTGTCTCAAGATAGCCTGGGTTATGTTTTCTTAGAACCTCGTGGGAACCGAAATGTTTGCATTTGTCACGTGTTACGTTGCAGTAAATATTCTGCCTGAGAAGCCATGTTTTTATATTTGCTGAACAGTATGTCCTTGAAAAGGGGATGTGGTGTGTGTGTGTGTGTGTGTGTGTGTGTGTGTGTGTGTGTGTGTGTGTGTGTGTGTAACTTTGTGTGTAACTTTGTGTG
Source organism: Solea solea (assembly GCF_958295425.1). NCBI lineage: Eukaryota > Metazoa > Chordata > Actinopteri > Pleuronectiformes > Soleidae > Solea > Solea solea. Next base: position 9,034,872 of record NC_081149.1, on the reverse strand, counting down.
TAATCTATGATAACAGAGCTGAAGGAGCTCAACAGCTCGTTGACAACAGAGGAAATGGTGTCAGAGATCCAGCAGCTGAAAAGCGAGTGTTGTGGTCAGAGAACGCGCCTGGAGAAGATAAAGTCGGCCACAAATCACGTCACACCTGAGGAGAAGGAAAAGGTGTCTTTTCCATTGTCTCCCTTTTTAGAATCTACAGTGTTGTGTAAAATATATAATGCTACATTTGCAATGGAGTAAATTCATATTATTTCCATTTGCAGGTTTACAAAGAGAGGACTGTTTATGTGAAAGAGTGGAAAAAGAGGAAGAGATTGGTAAAGTATAACAACTACTCTCTTCTTTATGTTCAGACATTTTGTGAGAGAGAGAAAAAAATCCTTAGAATCTTGCCATTTTTGCTTTTATTTATTCATTTAGTTCAAAAATAAAAATGTATTTCAATTTGTAGCCTTGATTTAAATTGCAACATTTGTGGTACTGCTTGTTTTTAGTCATTGAAAAACAATTAGTATTTTTCTCATCAATTAATTGTTTTTTTTTATTATTTAGCTACTTAATTGTGAATATTTCTTTCTTTGCTTCATGTAACAAATAATGAAAACAAAATAATTTAGAGGTTTGGAAATGAGATTTTATTTGACCAAACAACTAAATGATTAATCAGTAAAAAAATTGACAGATTAATTAATTATTCAGTCGTTAGTTGCAGCTATAATTGTTGAATCCATAATTAAATATTAAATTAATATGTAGGATGGTGCTAAAAACAACACTTTCTTCCCATATCTTTTTAACTAATATTCATGTAGAGATAATAAAGAAGAGTTTTATTGATCTGTTGGCTTCTGTTGAAGAGACAGCTGTAGTGTTAGTGTTTGTGTGTATGTGTTTCTCTCAGGCTTCAGACATGATGAATTCCATCCTGGAGGGATATCCAAAGAGCAAAAAGGAGTTCCTGGTGAGTGAAATGAAATCCACTTTTCAAGGCTTCATCACTCTCCTCCTTCCTCCTCCCTCCTCCTCACTGTACAAGTGAATGACGTAACCCGTGTGTTGCTCTCACAGGAGGAGGCCGGATTAGAGACCGACGAGGACTATAAGGTGGACGTCCCAAGTACTTGAAAGAACAAGAAAAAAAACGCTTGTTCAGGTACTTGGTCCAAATGTTCACCTGTAGGTTACAAACACATCATAGCGGTCTGAGCCACAACACGTTATATTATAGCCCTTCTTTTGAAATGAATAGTTAATAATTTGAATGGAAGCACTGACGCATGTCCTACATTACAGGTTTATATTGTTTCACAGGTGTATATTGATATATTGTTATATCGTTACGTGTTTAAGTTAATTTTTCTGTCATGTTTTTTGACGAATGTATATATGAAAGACTCATGCTGTAATAAAGCATTAATGGTTTGCGATGAGATTTTTTAAATTTAAACAATTGTGACGCAAACATTCGGGTGGAATGTCTTCAACAGCACAACGTAACTCGTACGTTATGGTCAGTTGTTTTAGGCTGAATTAAAGCTGCTGTCGGTGATAGATTATCAATATTCTGATAATCAGGAGAAACTTTTGACCGTCAATAAATGTCCCCCTCCAACCAAACATGTTTGTAATGTAATGCTGGGACGACGGGGGGAATGGTCAGGAAGTCGGGCAGCAGTGGTAGTCACTGATGGCAGCTTCCTGTCATCTGGTAAAAATAGACATTCAGTTAAAATGTATTTGTTTCAAGTTCTAGTGGATGAGTAATCGCATGAAATCATCGTAATTTCAAATTTACAATTTTTATTTTATTCCATAATCGAGCAGCTTCCGTTCATCGGAGGCTGATCCTGCTCACTTTATTTGTAAACCACATTTCGGGCATATTTTATTAACACAGATTTTTCATTTACACAGGTTCATCACATCACTCTTAAGAATTGTCCGTGTTAAAATCCACTGAAATTCAATACAACAGCTCAGCCATGAATTCTACCTTGTCAGAAGAAACTAATCATTTTGTTGTCAACATTTTAATTTACTGGTGGACAACTTCCATGTGTTTGTGGTAGTGTTTTGCGGCAGTTGGCCTCTGTAGTGTTGCACCACTGCCGCCTTGTTTGTAAATTAGAAACCTCTACATAATCAACTTCAGTTGTACTTTTTTCTCTTGATCCTCTTGAGCTGCTGTATTTAATTGCATTAGATTCAACCGGGCATTGGGTCACCAGTGAGTGTCAAATGGCATCTGCAAACGAACCAAACCATAATAAAATAGTGTTGCGCAACAAGACGAGGTAAAAAAAAAAAAAAGAAGAATAATTTCCCTGTGATTAAAGCAATGACGGTAAAATGTCTCCATGGACACAAACCTGAGACAATGAGAAACTGGGAACTGTGATTCCACTGTGATTATCGCACATCGTGTGTGATCACGACTGAAAACCAAAATAAACAGCATTTATCATGTTGCCATTAAAACCCACTGGCATTTAAAACGTGAAGGATTTAAAGTCACATAGATGGAGGAGGAGGAGGAAACTTTGATCTGACGTCCCCCCCTCCCCCCAAACAAACACTTATCGTAGGATTACGGCAACTTAACAGAACAGAATCTCTTCACAATGTGCGCTGTAGCGCAATTATAGTCCGAGTCATTATACTGTTCACGAGCAGTGATTCATACATTAGAAGAGGTGCATACCTGCGATGTCTCAGCGTCGCCGCTGGCTCGTCGCAGCAGCATTGATAAAGATTCACAGTCTGTGTCACTAAAGCTATGAATTGACGAGTCTCTGAGATACAAAAGCCTGACGGCACAGCTGAGAGAAGTGATAGTGAAGAGTAGTGGAGTATTTTCAGGAGTGGTGCTGTAGTATTTAACTTCCACAGGAAAAGGCGTAATAACGATATAACTTGGCTCGATACAAACTCTTTCATGCCGCAGCCTCGAGTATCTACTTGGTGATACGCATTTATCACTAAGCCATAATAACCAGCCAATTCAAAACATAACGTTCCAACTCTATAACAAATATTCCGCTCCTATAAAGAACAAATACACTTGTGCTTGAAGCTTTTACGCGAAATTTAGGCTCTTTGGATAATATCCGAGTTTACTTTCTCTTTCTTTGATATCCAAACCGATGACTTTTGGATCAATACCAATGAAAGTTATCGGCTCATCTGTCCGTGTACTTGACAGCCAACTGATTTTCATTTAAAAAAGATAAAAACAAAATAGGGAAAACGAGCCGTTTCCCTGTCAAGTACCTGGACCCTCATCCCTACTTTTCCCAATGAAACCAGTCACTGACTATTTAAAGAGGAGGCAGCAGCAGCAGTTACTGCCATTTCTGTGCACTTCTGTGTGTTTCTTCTAGCATTTCTTAGCAGAATAAGAAACACAGGAATACGACGGTCGCAAGTGCTGACTTAATATGAGCAGTCGGCTGAGGCTGAAGTATACCTGTGTGTGTGTGTGTGTGTAGCCGTTCAATCTCAAACATAAAAACTGCTCAATCCGACATGACCTTTCATCTGTGTCAACATTTTGGGGGTTGAGGTAATGCATTTGGAGGAGGGGGAGAGGGGGGGATCGCAGATGATGCGAGTAAATGCTGTGGTGTGTGGCCTGAGGCCAACAGCAGTTTTTGCTCCACCCCTGAGACGCAGAATAAGTCCAAGGCAGGGGAGTTTTAGTCCAGAGGCTTCGCTCCCATCAGTAAAGCTGACCGCTGAGCTGCCGCAGAACTCCAACCACAAACTCCCTCAGTGTCTAGGAAAGGAGAAGAGGAAGCACAGGAAAAAGAATCTCGACGACATCAAAGCAGTTAGTGGTCAACATGATGACAACAGCAGATTATTGATGACTTCTAAGTCTTTTTAATCATTACTCTAGATATTGCTAGGCCTGATTCATTGAAGTTAAACATTTCCCAGTGTTCATACCCGCTCATCAAACTTAAGTACATGGAGACACTTAAGCACAGCGGTTCAGGTGCAGAGTAGAAATGGAAGACTTTCTGTTCTTCATATTTACAAATGTGTTACTCTTTCAAATGTTTTGTTAAAAAGTTTTGTTTTTTTTAGTTATCTATGCAATATTATCTTATTTTCTGATTATTTCAATTGTGCTGCAGCCCCTCTCTTGCAAAATACACGATAAATGAGGTCTAAAAAGAAATTGACAGGTAATCATGATCAACAATCATCGCCCACAATTGTTCATGTGTCTGTCCTCCTGCATTTAAAACGTCTCCTCACCTGTGGTTTGCAGTGCTCCTCGATCCAGCTAAAAACACAGGCGGAAAGTTCCTGGAAGCTGTTCATGGACACAGAACTGCTGAACGACTGGAACAGGGAATCCATGATGCTCTGAAATATGCTGAACTTGACCTGGTCAGAAACCTGATCCTCTCCCTGCTGTGGGTTGTTCTGATGGGCGTTCACTATCTGCTCATAGTTCCTATTGAGAGAAGAAAAAAGAAGTCGAATGACTCACTTTGTATACGTCTGCACAAATGAACAGTGCCACTTTCAGGCCGTCAGAGCTCACTGCGCATTTTTAATCGCAGAACTTGACAGATTCAATATATGATCATCATAGATTTATTTTGATTTCATGGCTGTAGAATTGTCAAAAAAAGTGCTTCTGCCCCTTTTTCCAAGATAACTTTCACTGTCTTATCTGGCAGTTATTCAACCGTTTAGGAATTACAGTACTGAGAAGCTGACGTCACAAACGTGTGACACACTGGTGAATCTTGGACGGTCGTTCCGCGCAAGTCCTGAGGGCTATATGGGCGCAAAGCTCCATTTCTCTGCTTTCCGGTAGCCATCCATCGTCTACCACTTTATCCTCCACATGAGAGTCGCGCGGGCAGTGCGTGCCAATCTCAGCCGACATAGGGCGAAAGGCGGGGTCACACCTTGGACAGATTGCCAGTCCATACTCTTTTAATTTTCTAGATATCGCAAACGGTCTAGGAGTTACATGGTAATGAAAAGTATGCATGCGCCAAGGGCCACATTATTCCAAACCTGCAGTAACCCAATATCTTCAACTTTTCCACATCGCAATAATAGCATGAAAATAAACAAGACAGCGTTGTTGGATTCTGCACCCGATACGAAGTGATCACTTCACAAGTGTAATCTTTTACATGTGGATTCTCATCACTCTTGTCTTCTATGCTCACTTTGAGTGTGCTTTCATGGCAGTTATCCAACTCTCTGATGTCTCAGGATCTTTGGTGATCTGGTAAAATGCTAGCCCTTTGCTTGTCCTCGACTGTTTTAAGTGTCACAGGACATGACAACTCTCCACCGTCTTTACTTTTAATGAATACAACCTGAAAAACGACGAGTTGCCTGACATATTGCTTGATATACATATGCTGCTGTTATCTATGGATTTGAACAGCGTGTCTTGTTGCCAAAAAAACAAGTGCAACAGTCACAATGAAGAACCTAAGGCGGCATGTGAAGCCTTTTTCTCATGGGAAAAAGCTTTTTTTCTTTTTTTAAGGACCTGATTGTAATTTGATGCTGTGTAAGTGCTCCTCAACTGAAGACACTCCTCAGCGTTTCTTTTAAGGTCCATCCTTTCAACTGTCTGGTGGTTGACTTGCTGAATATTTGAAATGCAAATGGTGCAAATATCTTTTTCAGCATTTGCTGTCGTTTGCAAAAAAAAAAAGAAGGAAAAAAGTCCAACTGTGAAGAAGATAATGGAAAAAAGAAATTGCAAATTGGCTTTTTGACAGTTTTATGGATGACTTCCTTACGCTTTCATGATCTTCAGTGCCATCACTTCTTTCCTTAATACTGAAACTTCCTCCTCTTGCTTCTTCTTTTCTTTATGAAGAAAATGGATGTAGTCAATCGCTAAAAAAAGAGAAAAGAAATGCATCGGTCAGTTTATCATCTGCCTGCAGGTGTTGTCCCTCCACTACCATGACCTAAATACTAGAATTTGTTAATTTCATCTTTTTCTCTCCTCGTGCAAGACATTTGTCTTCAACTTACAAATATATGCTGATTTACATCTACACTATTGTTTACCCTTTGTTCTTCAAATGCGACCTAAACTAGAAACAATAGAATATAGAAAACTACTTGATAAAAATGCTATTTTTAAAGTTGAACAGAAAAATGAGACATTTCCCTGTTGCTGTCTTGAGCAATACTTCAACAAACACCTCTGTAAGCTTCACAGCTGACCTATGAGTTCATCCAATACCATGACATCATATCTCACTTTTCTGCAGCACAGTCGCCTTGCTTATCTTCTGCGCTCCCACAGCAAATTCAGACTGCTGCTGGCAGGTTGGCACTATTGTCTGGAGGTCGTCGTAGCCTTTCTACAGTAAGAAAGAGGGGTAAAATAAAATTGACTACTACTGGGGGAAAATGAAAGTAAACGTTTCAAATGAGCAAAACAGATGACGAAGTGTAAACTTTGATAGCTTTACCTTGATTGCGTCCCGTCGCTTCTGCTCGGCCTGGGTGTGCGCTTGTCTCCGTCGATCTTTATACGAGTCTTTATATGACGCCTCGTGTCTGTAGTCGCTGTCTTCATCATCTATTCGAGAACATATTCAGATTACAGTCACAGATACATTCTCCAAAATGGGAAACATGCACTTAGACCTCACCAATGTAAAATATTTATCATTTCATTAAACCCATAGAAATGCAGGAACCCCCTTTTCCATAAAACATGAATACCTGTAAAATAAAACTGTTTATCATACATTATGTTTGATTGTCACCTGCTGCACAGATTGTAAAGCCCTTCAAGGTGAACTGTGTCTGACTCATTATGCAGTATATAGCCCTGTGTTAAAGTTTTATGTTTTATTACAGCTTTTACAGCATGTTAGTGTACCTACGATCCCTGTAGTGCTTTATTCCATTCAGACAAATACTGCTGAGTGACAGACTTTTCTGCCCCCCTTTCATAAGTGGCAAAAACAAAGTGAATGAAACCCCACTCTTAGTCTATGATAGGGCTGAACATTAATCAAAATTATATCAGAATTATGTCACAAACAGAATACCTGTGTTTGGTACTGAAGAGGCACTTGTCGAACCAATGCTGTTGGCTCTGGACACAACGGATCCCTTTCTGGCAGTTTCAGCAAAGAAACCTACGGCACGAGACAACGGTATTATCAACGATACAGAAATACTATGACATAATGATCTCAGCAACCAGGAACACATAGTTTTGAGTTTCAAATAATATGACAGACGATAGGATATAAAAACCAATTGAGTACTCACTGTGGTCAAAGCCGCTGTCGCTGAAAGCACCATCTGTCTGCTGTGCCATCACCAGACAAGAGAAGATTGAAAAGGGTGAAAACAGAAGCTGAGAGGTTGGAACCACAAGAGGAAAGTGGTGCTGCCCTAATTCCACTGACAACAGAGCAACAGTGAGATTGTGTGATAGACTCCCTTAACCCCCACCAAGCTTTGCCCTGGTTTATTGAATATAATGGGTTAAGCAGGTGAATCAATTTGCAACTTCAATCACAGGCCTGATCTAGGGCACAGCAACACAATGGTGCCTAAAATCTGTGGTTCCCAAAATTGTGTCTACCTTTCAATCAAAGATTGAATGGGAAAGAATAATAATAATGATAACAATAATCTCTAGGACTGTCTTTGTTTTATCACACTCAAGATCAACGTGTGCTATTGAAGGACCAAGTCAACCTTTTAATTGAAAGAAGAGACCTTGATTCACAAAATACATGAAACTTTTAAGTAAAGGCATCAAACGGTCACCTGAATAACAATCATATTTTAATACAGTTTTTTTTATTTTGAATTCACATATTTTAATCAAGAGCGCCTGCAAATGTATAATATGTTTATTTATTTCCCAGAAATGTGTAATTTAATGAATTGGTCCTACTACATGCTAAAAGCACTGAACAGGAATTGAACTGTATTGAGTAAAAGTTCCAGTCGCTCCAATTAATAGCTGCAAGCAACGATTGTTTTGATAATCTGTGTTTTTCAAAGATGGAAATTATGATGTTCTCAATTATCTCATTTCCACAAACAAAACTTTATTCAGGCTTAATGATTCATTTGTTATATGGAGCAAAGAATCCAGAAAATATTCACTTTTAAGATGCTGAAAAATCAGAAAAAATGTTTTGAAATTGAAAATAAATCTTCAATTCGATTAATACAGTCGACCATTAATTTAGTTATTCTTTCAACTCTACTTCAATGACTCTAAACCCACATTATAAGGAGTCGACGAAATAAAATAAGCATCAAATGTTTAAGTTTGTACGATGAGATCAACACCATGATTTATTTTTTTTAATAACTAAATCCAGATTTACATGATCTCATCTGATTGAGAGCTGCACTTTACAGCTGCTGGATTATACTACTTGTAAAACAGAATTTCCCAAAGCTACAACATAACTTAAAATAAAATGAATTTAGCTGTATTGCAAACCAGGTAAACAATGAATTCGGGTTTCAATTTTCCAGAGCAAATCAAGAGTAATCGGATTAATACAGATGATCATCGACAGGGCGTTTTGTTTACTTAACTAGCTACTTTACAGCTTCACAACAAGCTAACGTTAGCCGTGGAGCTAACAAAGCCCTGCTACTTAACGAAAGCGTCAACTTTCAGAGCAAACATAATTTGTCACTGATGGCCGCTGTCACACAACACACGTACGAGTCAAGCTCACTACATTAGGACGTGAATTAACGGTAAACTGTTTTACTTTCCAGTGGTCTTCGGGAGACGCGGTCGTATCTGTCATGTCGGAATACTATTAATGCGAAAGCCCCGATGCCTTCATGGACATCTCGTAAATTCCACTTGCTTTGAAAACTGTCGGGAAATGGGAAATGTGTACATCCTTTTACTACGAGGAAAACTCCAAACCTATTCATTCTTTTATATGTACTGGTTCATGGGGTCATTACCTATTTATTAGTTTATTATTTAATTTAATTTTTTGTTGCACTTTCTGTGATCACTGCACTGATATTTCACAATTTTTTAAAAATGAATCCCAGAGTGGGGTTTGCGCCCTCTGGTGGTTCATAGCAGTACTGCATGTAGGCAGTGAGAGATAATTTAAAAAATGTTGGGTTTCTTTTTAAATGTACCCATCAATTCATTTTGTTTTGTATTATGTTTTGTGGCTGGATTGTTTTGGGCAATACATGAATCATTTATTGGGTGGCCTTGGCTCAAAAGGATTTAGATAGTTATTTAGTTAAAAAATCCATTCTCCATTTTCTTTTCTTTTTTCTTTGGAAATAATATTTTATGAATTATATTTTAATGTAGCCTATATTATATGTTTCCTGGCATTTGTTATTGTGTCTTGTATGTAACCCTGTTAAATGTGCTGCTGCCTTTTGGCCAGGGCACTCTTGTAAACAAGATTTGTTTTTTTTTTTGTTTATAAATCTCAGTCAGGTTTTCTTTGAAATAATATTCTCTGCCTTCAAACCATGGCCAAATAAGTTCACACAATGCTGATTAAGATTATTAGTGATCAATCATTCAGCAGTGTGGTCTGATATTATTGATTGACGGAGTCAAAGGTTACACACTGCAGCTTTAAGTCTGGTAATGGCTGAGCTACAAAATTATATCTAGGCCACAAAGGCAGAAAACCCTACATGCAGTGTGTAATTTACAACACCAAGTGGCGCTGCTGGACAATGCTGAGTACCTGAACGCCACAAACAACAACATGCTGGCCTCACTTGAAGGGAAATGAGCCAAACAAATGTGACCCCAGGATCCATGTAAGTGAAGTGTTAAGTGTCTTCAGGACAAAGGAAGGTTCCAGTGTGATGCAGTGAGCTTTAAAGTGTGGGTTTAGAAGAAGTTGCTTCTGTGCCTTCTGTGTTTACACCTGCTTGGTTAGCATGTGTTTCCTCTAACCCTGTGTGTCCTCTCTGCTTCCTTTCATACCTTATCACACTCATCACCATCACTGTCGTCCACCAACTGCAACGGCACACCTAACGGTTACCATGTTTATTTTCCACCCTGTCCTCCACCCCAGGTTCTGTTGCTGTCATGCACAGGAAGTTACTCTTCTGCTTTTGTGCTTCTGCGGTTTCTGTGTTGTGTTGCATAGTGTGTCACAGTCCCCTCTCCTTCCTCTCACACAGGCACCACACTGTTCTAACCTCGACAGAGCACTTCTCGGTCACCTAGTGTGAAGAAGTGATACGAGACTATAGTAAGTTCTGTGTTTTGTTATTTTAGAGCCTGGGACGTTCTGACAAGTTACCTGTTTCTGACCAGAGAGTGACAGGTTGATGAGGGGCCAGACATGAGGACAAAGTACCTCATTACATCTACCAACCTGTCCTCAGGACCAAGACAGAGCTTCATGTTCTTCTCCCTGAAGACCCACACACTTGAAATTTAGGCCTGCTCACTGGTGTAGTCGTCTGGAGTGGCCACTTTTGTTTTTTTCTTGGAATACACTCATTTCTCAGGAGAGTTTTTCTAAAACGCTGTCCCCCTGGATTACTTGTGGAGATTAGTGATGGGGAATGCGGCCGCAGGGGGCTCAGAGCAGGAACCGGCTGAGGGCCGAGAAGCCAGGAACTCGGTCGGGGCGGCTTCAGGAATGAGTGACCCCACGCCAACCTTGCAGAAGAAGCAGCCAGCTCCCCCCAAACTGCCCATGCCTCCAGAGGAGGAGCTGGAGGAGCGATTTAACGTGGTGCTGGTGAGTAGACGGGGCAAGAGGGCGCACAACAAAAACACACAGATTATGCTCTTGCAGTTTTACGCGCGCACAGGAGGAAGTAAAGAAATAACAAACCACATCCAATTTACTTTCTCTAATTTGTTGTGCCATCATCATATTTCAGAACATCTAAATCTAGAATCCCATTTGTCTTAACTTTTAAACAAATTGCTTTCAATTTTCCCTTAAAAAAAAGAAAAGCCATTTAAGGGAGTCATTTAGCAAATTATATTTGAACAAATGTCAACATCCGTTCCGTTCACTGTGAACACAATATAGTCAACAGCTTCTTTCCCTCGCTGGTCGATTTTGAAGTTGTCAGACAAGGAAAGGGTGATAAGTACATACGTAGGCATCTGGCCTCAAGGGGAAGTTGAGCAACATGTTTATATGAGGGAGACCAAAAGAACAGAAAGCAAAAAAAACAAACTGTTTTACCATTCTATCAACAACATCCTAAATCAATTCTGACATCATAAAACATGAGGCGTGAAAACAAGTGTGTGGTAGCAGAGACAAACGAAGCACCTCAATCTCACTGCATCTAATTTTAATCTTATTTTTCACATAAGAATTCAATTGAAGTAAAAATCTGGATTTTGTGTTTTAGGTTAAGGTCTCAAACTTGCGGCCTGCGGTCCACACGCGGTCCGCCACGTAATATCAACTTATCAAGTTATTTCTATGTGGGGTTTTTTATGAATCGATTAATTTTGCGTCATAAATACTTTTTTTTATTGTGAACTTAATATCATTCCATATAAAAACAAACACTTTTATTTTGAAATGATGTGAAATATCATCATAAATGTTATTGTTTCAATGTCTTCTTCCTCAAAAAGTCGGACTTGACTGGACTCCCAGTGGCCCCCAGGTCATTTAAGTGTGAGACCCCTGGTCTAAATAGTGTTAATAGATTTGGAAACCACCTCACGTCAGCAACAACCAGCGCAGCCTGGTGGAAAAAAGGTCAAATTCAACCTTTTATGATGCTGCATCAAAGTTTCCACAGCAACTGTTATCTACTGTACAATAGAGCTACTTTTCTAGATTGTCTAGGATTGTTTCATCCATAAAATGTGTGGGGAAAAGAGGATGTTATCACGTTAAGGTTTGGGAGATATTTTACATCTCCCAAACCTTAACGTGATAACATCCTCAGTGTTTTGTTTTGTGGTCAAACCAGAATTACTCAGTTTTCTATCACACAGGGTCAAAGAAACCAGAATATATTCATATTTAAAGGTGTTATGTGTAAGAAACAGTGACACCTAATGGTGAGACATTAGACCGTAACGCATGAATGACTCCTCTGCTCTTCTCCCCCCCCCCCCCCCCCCCCAAGCACATTTGGAAACTACAGTATGTTGCACTCAGAAAGGATGTTGTACTTTTTTGTTTGCATAATAAGCTTCCTCCTCAAAATGCAAAAAAGGATTAATAGTTAATTTGTCCATACAGGCTGCTGTAGAGAAATACACGGCCCCTGCCGAAGGTGCTGTCCATGCAGAAAGTTTATTTTGAGGCTAGAAAAAACACATTTATGGGTTCTAAATGTTACACAATGAACCTTTTATGAAGCTGAAATCAAATAAATTCTAATAAACTCTAAAAGAAACAGTCAATTATGAATCAGTTGTCTAAATACTTGACAATTTTGATTAGTATTTTAGACAGAACTCCCTTGTTGTTCAGTAATTATCAACTTTACTCAATAAGGTTATTTTAATACCACTTTTTTTTCTTTTAATTCTAGTGTAAATGTATGGTTGTTGTTTTTTTAATGGTACTACCGTAACATTTTATTTAGTTCATTTTTACCAGTGCGTTCATCACAGTGACATTTAACAAAAGAAAATTGGAGGAAAATTTGAATAAATGAAAACAAACACAACAATTACTTTCCTCAAACAATACTTAAAAAGTCGACATCCATCCCAAATATTCCTTTGAAATTCCGTATTTATTTTCAAAATTAGCCAATAATTGATCATTTAATGAATTTTAAAGCCCTATCAAGTAGACTGACTTAATGACTTAAATATTGTGACTTAAATGTGGGTTTTTTTTGTTAAAACTATGTTGGCCTGTTGGCCTGTGCTATAACAGTTCTTTTACAAAAGTATGATGTCACTTCCTCTTTGGTGAAAATATCTCCGATCTAAATGTCAGAGAAACTTTTGATTTCTTCAACATCTCGTGCTGCAAGGAAACAAAGGCTGGACTTCCTTCTTCATTTCGTTTTTTGTATTCGATGTGCTTCATGGACATAATATTACCATACCGTGTTCACATTATGGCATAAATGTGGTATCACGAAACCCGCAGTGAGACCCCACCCTGGCCTCGCCAACGACTGAACCTGCAAAGTCCCCAGCAGCAAAGCGACAGAGCCATTTCCGTTATTACTTCTCCTTTTTGTGTAAAGAAGTGTGAAAAAGAAATGACAACCCTCTGCTTGAGTGCTCTCTGTTAGATTTAAGATCAGTAAAAGTTGAAATGTTGAAATCCTGAGGATAATTGCAGGCCTATAAGACGCAACGTGATTATATCATTTTTGTTCTTATCTCTTGTTACAGTTGTTTTTATTTAGTGAATATTTCACATTTTTATATACAGTGCTTACATTTACTAGACCATCTGTCATAAAACCGACGAAAAAAATGAGATAAAACTGAAAAAAAGATAAATATTTTATGAATCTTTCAAAAACTTGTTTAGAACTACATAAACAAACAAACTGAATTCACCTCTTCATAACCAAATTGTGAGCCGGCTCACTGGGCTTCTTCTTCTCTGAGAAGTCAGAAATGAATCAAGCATAACATTCAACCACTTAAATAGATTTTTCTGTTCAGGAACGCAAGTAAATAACTACAATTTTAAATTTTCATGAAGTTATAACAGTAAATTTAAAAAAATCCTGGATTACAGTAATAATTACATTTTAGCATTAAAAATATAAATTTGAAATAGACAAGAGCAAATAGTTGTTACTCACACATTTATAACTATTTTTATAACTGTTATTCTATTTAACTTAATTGCTTATTGGACCTTTTTTATTACTTAAATTGTTATATTTCATTTTACTTTTCAGTCTCCTTAATTTTCTTCTTCTCATAAACCAAAACAGTTTATATGTATGTGTATCCAGGTGCAAATCTTCACAGTTTAGTGTATAGTATAGAAATTATAAATGTTGTGGTAAAAGTATCTTCTGCCTCTCTGGTCAAACAACACAAGCGTTCAAATTTTGCCAGTGCTTTCTTGGTGCACTCTCGTTGTCCCTGACTCCTCATCCTTTTTTTAAATATACATCAGCGTTGTCTCTTCCAGACCACGCCCCCTGCACTGCTCCCCACTCCCCCTCCTCATTTTTCAAAATTAGACATTGGGTGGAGTTTGTGTCAGAAGACAAAGGTTTAGTTACCATTTAACAATTTGTTGTAATTGACTGTTGCAATAAAACTAATTAACATTTGGTTGTAATTTTTACCTCAGTACTTTTTTAAATCTTATTATATCTCTTTCTGCGCTGTTTTTAAGTGTTTGTAGCCTTAATCTGCCTTTATGTATGAAAAGTGCAGATAATTCCGATACATACTGTATGTTTAATAAATTAATCATAATTTTATTTTTATATGTTATTTACAATACGGAACTGGAAAATGTTGATTTCAGTTCTTAATTGTCAGTTGAATTTCAGAGTAATACTCATACAAGGTGTGTCAATGTGACATCTCAAAGTGAAAGTATGAGCTGTAAAAGTGGTGGCAGATGTTCTTCATCTGTTCTCCATCCTCCACACAGCTAAGAGGATTATATACAGATTGTGTTGGAAAAGGCACTACATGTAAAAAATGTCAAAAAAAATAATCATTTAAATTTAATAAAAGTGTGAAGGTTTGTATCCACGGTAGATACCAAGAAAGAAGTCAATGTTCTTAATTTATCATGTACTTTGTTTAAACATCTTTAGTAAAGGAAGCAATTTAAGAATAATTTCTTACTCGTATATGACAATCTTTATCCTTAGATCTTTTAAAATTCCTATTTTACTACAGGGGCGCCATGGGCTGCAGTGAAATCAAATAAATTATGGGACAATAACAAGATTTAGATAAGACAATTTCGAAATTCAAGTCAAATCAGGAAGATTTAAAAGTGATAAATGAAAGGAAATTACATTTTAATAAATTTGAATATGCAACGGAACACAGTATCCATTAGCAACCAATCGACACATGCATATAAACAGATAAACAGTGAGTCATCTGTGCTTCCGGTCGCAGGTAGTGAACACCCTTTTGCTTTATACCGAAAGTGCATTTGTGGTTTTGAAGACTTTAATATTGTTGCATCAGTTAGAAAGACAAAGAATTATATACAGCATACGCTGTACACATAGTGTATGACATAAATACATTGTTAATCTTACATTTATCTTCTTGTTTGCTTTATATTTTTTTTATATAAATCTATAGATTCCTTGTGTTGAATCAATGTGTTATTTTCCTTTAACCCTTTCAGAGCCACATGAATTTGCCTCCCGACAAACTGAAGCTGTTGAGTCAATACGACAATGAGAAGAAGTGGGAACTGGTCTGTGATCAGGTGAGAGCGTTTGATGGAAGATATGTAAAAAAACACTCAAAGTGGGTGATACAGACACACTGCTGATTGCTGTGTGAGAAAAACCACAGCTTCTGTGGTGGCGACTGTCTGAGGTGTTGGCATGGCGACGGAAAGACATTGACGTCCGCTCTATTTAAATAATAACCTGTCAACAGCAGTTTTGGGGTTGATGATGAACAAAAAATGAACTGCAAAAAGTGACTCATCTGCAAATGTTTGTTCCCCAGGAGCGTTTCCAGGTGAAGAGTCCTCCGTCCACTTACCTGACCAAGATCAGGAGCTTTTACCAGGATCAAGGAGGCGTTTCTCGAAGGGTCAGCGTCACACCGCACCATTCATCATGGACTCAGTTTAGTTTTCGAATCTAAAATCTTATCATTAAACCTTTTTCTTGTTCAGGGGAAGAAGAGGATCCAAGATGCCACTCAGGTTCTTAAAGATCTGGAGATTTCCCTGCGCACCAATCACATTGGGTGAGCTGGTTTAGTTGAGATGATGAGTCTTACTTAATGATTTAAGTAGTTTTTAATAAGGCACTTAACCCTTAGAACACATAGCATTTAGGATGCTGTTTTTCCCTTACTATGTTAAAGCGAGAGGCTATGTGTTTCATAGAAATCTGGTTAAATTTGTTAAATTTGGAAATATGTCACCTTTCAAAGTTCACTTGGCTCATTTCTATCAATAAAAATCAAGTATAAAAACAGTCCATTTGATGACTTCTGCACAATTATTGCTACTCCCGTAAAATACAATAAAAAAAGGAATCATAACTTTGATTCAACAACACATAAAAAACACATTTTCTAAAGCCTGAATATGTGAACTATAAACTCCCTCAATACATATGAGGAGTTATTGTATTATTCCCACACCAAATTACCAAGGGTTACTAGGGGTTAATGCTTCTATTATTCAAAAATAAATGTAGTCTTTGAAGGAACACATACAACAGCATTATTCACATTTGTATTTTCAATGCGGAGACAAAAATGGCCAAAAAGAGTTTAAATCCAATGATATTGATAATGAACATGATGAATTTCAGATAAATAAAGATAGATTTTAGCTCCTATTTTAAAGTAAAACAAGTTTTTAAACTTCTTTCAGCCAGAAATAGTGAACAATAATTCTAAATATTGTCTGTGAGCAATTTCCGAGCCTCAGTTTTTAGTTCCAAAATTTTTTGCTCTATATAATAATGAGTCAAATTTTGTTACATTTACTCTACCCCGCTTTTCTTCATCCAAGTGCATTGGAGACACTATGTAGCCTCCAGTTAGCATCAAAACTCACAAGATGTTTAGTTTGTCCTTTGTGGGCTACTGTAAAAACATGTTGGTGGTGATTTTAGTCTTATTTTTCCAGAAAAATATAAATACTTTCACCTAAACTTTACAGACTGGACCTTTAAATGATAAATATTATGAATTCAACAGTTCAGTCTTCTGTTTTTTTCTGTGTGTTGTACAGTGTGTTTGTAAGTAAAATTTTCTTTGGTTTCTTTGCGTAGATGGGCTCAGGAGTTTCTCGATGAACAGAACAATGGTCTGGATGTTCTGGTGGAATATCTGTCCTACGCACAAAGCCATGCCTCGTGAGTCACATATTCAGGGCTTTTACAGTCCAATAATTCCGTCACCGCAGTAGATGTTTACTAGATGTGTTTCTGTCCCCTCTGTAGGTTCGATGTGGAGAGTAGTGTTGAAAATGGCGTCACCCTGTCCGACAGAGGACGACCGGAGAGGTCGATGGAAGATTTGACCAAGAGCTCCAGCACCAGCAGCTCACATTCACACGGGATGACCAGAGCTGCTCGTGCTCTCACTGTGAGGTAAGAAGCCCGAGGAATAGGAAATGATTTCCCTCATTTGATCAAATATACTAGCAACAAATGATAATTGTGTGGACAAATGATCCACAAATGTGCTTTAACTAAATAGAAATGGAGCAGAAATGTAAACAACACACATGGTCTGTCTCTCGAATAGAGCTGCAACGGTTATTCAATTATTAATCGATTACTAAATTGAATGTCAACTATTTTGATTGTTTTCAAACCGACAGATGAGTCGATTATGAAAATAAAATAATCACAAATAGTTTCTGTCTGTTTTTAAGCAATAAACACAATCGCACATTAGTCGTTCTGAAGATGTCATAAAATGGTGGAAAAATAATAATTTTGAAATATCTACTAAAAGTAAGCAGTGATACTTTTAGTGATTTGAAAAAATGAGCCTACATTAAACAAAGAATTTTATTTTCTCAAATTGATTCAAACCCATTCAAATTGTAGCAAATCAAACTGAATCGTTCCATAATATATATGGAAGATATAGATATATATTTTAAAATGTAAGTGCTAAATTAAAGACAATGAACATTTAATTAAGGAACAAAACTTTCAGATATTAAACTGAAGTTACAGTGCAGTTCTCCGAATTAAAAAGCAGAAGCAAACCTTTTTCAAGTCAAAATTGGCTAATTAATTAACGCACGCACTACAAATGATGAAGTCCTGTTAAAGAGGAACTTTAACCTCATTCACTCGTTCATATTGTCAACAAAACTGACTCATGCGAGGGAGAAGTGTGCTGTCGTAGAACCGCAGAGGTGAAAATGACGTTTTGTCACACGAGTTGAACTGATGGTCACCTCTCTTCACTTTATTCTGTTCATAAGCAACACAAATGCTCTTATAAAAATATCTATCAAGCGAGATACGCGTAAAATACACAGAAACTACAAGCCTTACATATAATTAATCGATAAACTTTTTAACATAATAAAATTAGTTGATTAATCATGGTAACAGTAGCATTCTATATCAAAACGAACACTTTTATTTGGAAATTTAAAAAAATAAAATAATAATAATTCTGTTTTTATCATCACTAATATTGTTTTTATGATGGAATATCATGATATAAATATATATATTTTTTTTACTTTTTTCACTTGTCCGGCCCCTTCCTGACCAGACTTAGATGCTCAGTGGTCCCCAGGTCCCCCAAGAGTTTGAGCTCTAAACCCTCTGTACATACACATACAGTAACTGTCCAATCAAGTGTCCCTTCATTTGTCCTCCTTCTACAGGATCAGCTCCACTCTGGTGAACAAGATGCACAAAAAGCCCCACTCGTCCCACCAGAGAGATGACGTGCATGTGTGCATCATGTGTCTGCGAGCCATCATGAACTACCAGGTAGAGTCTTAAACAAAACGTCTGCGTCTCGCTTCGTTGATATAATTGCACAGTTTTCCGCTGCTGCTTCAGTTTTTCATCAAACCGAACACATTTAACCATAACAGATCTGTTTTTATCTCCCCTCTACTTTCAGTCTGGCTTTAACCAGGTGATGACACACCCACGCTGTGTGAACGAGATCACCCTCAGTCTGAACAGCAAGAACCCCAGGTGAGTGGGTTTTGTGTGATGATCTCTCTCTCTCTCTCTCTCTCTCTCTGTGTGAATCCACACTCATCAGCACTGTGTTCTCTTCTGCTGTGACAGAACCAAAGCTCTGGTGCTGGAGCTGCTGGCCGCCGTGTGTCTGGTCAGAGGAGGACACGACATCATTCTGTCTGCTTTTGACAACTTCAGAGAGGTGAGCTGGAAGGTGAAATGACAGTGACGAACAGGCATATAAAACTTCCTTTTCGCAATCCCACTTAAAAAATATTGCAGGATATTCTCTGAAAATTATGACCCGGTGTTCATGGACAAACACATACTATGTTATTATTATTATTATTACTATTATTATTATTATTATTATTATTATTATCATTATTATTGTTATTGTTATTGTTATTATTATTAATAACACTGAACCCTTTTGGTTTCATTTTTCATCAGTAAGCGTCAGTAAGAGGCTGAGATTGAAAATGAAAGTGTGTGTCTGCTATAACATACTGTAAAAATATTACATATGTTCAATATCCACCAACAAAGAGAGAGAGAGAGTGTCACAGTCTGTCATCAGCTTCCTCTCTGCTTTCAGCCATATATTATATTTTTTGTACCTTTTTTATAGTCTTATTATATATATATATATATACAGTATATATACATATATATATATATATATAAATGCACGTGTATTACTTATTACCTCTATCGTTACTGTCTTTGCTGCTGTGACACTGCAAATTTCCCCAATGTGGGACTAATAACGGACTTATCTTATCTTATACCTATAATTTAATGCCACAGTTCTCAAACTGTGGGAGCTTCTTCTGGTGGTACAAGTAGCTCACGTAGCAAAATGGAGGAAAATAGAAAATACTGTATTATATATGTATATACCTGGGTATGTGGCTGGAGTGCATAGAAAATAAAACAAATGACCAAAAAATAATAGTCCCCTTATCTCTCACTCACATCTTAATCTACTGTAATTTCAATATACCAGTGTGTGAGGTATATGTGAGGAAGAGGAGGATGATGAGAGAGCTAATTATCTTATTGGGAATAAATCTGCCTCCTGTGAAAAGTCAGTAGCTGACTTTGCTCGACCTTTTTACACCACTTATTTAAATGATGATGGTGTTCAGCAGCTCAATATTTACTTGGTATAAACAGTTTGAGATCCACTGGTTTAATGCAGATCCTTGTTATTATTCTTCTCATCTGGTCAAAACCTTTTTTGAGAGGGGTACCAAGGCTTTTTTAAGCTTTAGTATCATTCACTATTTCGGACTCTGCTCACATCCTGTGTGTTGAAGTGCTACGACGAGCTGTGTTATTGGGTGGAAGGCAGTGGGTGGTGGTGGTGAGTTCCACCACACAGTGATGGCCTCATTTAACTCCGAGTGTCGTACATTTGTTTCAGACTTCCCCTCCTGCATTACTCACCCTGTGACTCAATCCACCCCTCACATGCGCCGTGCTAATCGTTTGGCACATCATCATGTGCACAGAAATAGAGCAGTCATGTCTGTTTTATTAAAAGTATAGAGGAGAGTTAAGAATATTTTAGTTAACCTTACTTAAGTAGTCACTTGATCAGTGACTACTTAAGTAAGGGCTGCGATGGCCCTCCTAGTGGCTCTTGTTGGTGCTGCAGCTGGGCAGCAAGAGCTCGTAAATATGAGTTTTGTCATTAAGCTGTTACGTTCAAGAGTTCAGAGTTGAACTATTTTTTTATTTATAGAACACTTTGCTTTTTGACCCTTAACTTAGAAAAACAACAACCTTGCTAGTTATAAAAAAAAAACTTCTCAAAATTAAGTAAATTCAGCTAAATCTTAGTAGATATAAAGCAAACAGAAGTTTCCTCAGTTTTGACATTTAAAACATCCCTGAGTTGGGAAATGGCAAATTAAAACGTCAGAAATGGACTTGTCTTGTCCTCCTACTTCCCCTTGTGGGCAACGGTTGAAATGCATTCACAGAAGTTATTCAAGTAAAAATAATGAATAAAATAACGTCTTTTTTCCGAAGGTGAGCAAGGAAAAGAACCGCTTTGAGAAGCTGATGGAGTACTTCATCCACGACGACAGCAACATTGACTTCATGGTGAGTTTGCCATTTATGGTTATGGTGTTATATACTTTGAATTACATATGAATCATTTGAAAAGTACTGTATAATTAAAGTATATCCATATTTGGTTGACAGATACACATACATTAGTTATTAAATAATCTGTTGAGGTGTGGATTCAAACTGTGTGATACTGTGTTGTGTCTGTTTCCAGGTGGCCTGCATGCAGTTCATAAACATTGTGGTTCATTCAGTGGAAAACATGAACTTCCGTGTCCATCTACAGTACGGGTTCACTCACCTGGGACTTGACAAGTACCTAGAGGTCAGTAAACGTACAATAAATGGTCAGCGTCAACCATCATTTACCTATAAGACCAAAATAGCTGGAATTCATATAGACAGTGTGAATGTGCAATGTAAAATGACTCATGATGTGACTTCTCACATTGGTTAAATAGACGGAAAAGATAAAATACATACATTAATAAGATTGAATAACAATATTTATTTAAAGGTACATATGTTATACAGTTTGAAGTGACAGTGAAGGCTAAAATATAAAGTAAGAACTGAAAATTAAAAGTGAAAGAGCCAGTCATTTCCCTCCAGTCAGTGTAGACCAAAAAGAATGAATGTCATTTTCATCCCCAAAACAAAGATATTCAGTTTACTGTCATAGAAGAGGAAAGGAACTAAAACACATTTACATTTAAGAAACTGAAATCATTGAACTATGTTTTATGAAAGGAAACAAATACTCAAACCAATGAAACTCTGTGACGTCTGGTGGTGTAAATAAGGAGATGATCACTAAGTCATTTTTAAGAAACAAACATTGAAGTCCATATAAAGAATGCTGTTTTTTCCCCACCACAGCATTTCAAAATGTTCGTGTCATCCGGTGACTTTACAGAAACCTTGGTGTCTCGCAGGTCGCTTTTTTCTGCCCATACTCTTCCTCATTCTGTCAGATGTCACACACTTGTTTCCCTTTATTTTTACCTGAATACAACACGATAAGCTCCTATCACACGACATCTTATCTTTTCTAAATCTTTTCTGGTTGTGGGGGGAATTTCTGAACTTGTCTTACAGATCTAAGATGTATTTTTGATGACTTCATACAGCTCAGTTTACAGATATCTAAATAAATAGATCTATATATAAATCTAAATATAAAGTGTGTAAGAATGAATCATCTCATCTAATGACCAGACAGCAACAAAGTCACTCCTCCCTTTTCCAAGCATGTCAGGGAACTACAGTGACCTTTGCAAAGCTGGAAGGATGTTTTTCTTCTTCGTTTATATCATAATATTCCCATTTAAAATGTAAAATGCACTGGTTTCTTCATACAGGCCACTGTAGATACATGGCAAGTCAGGTCCTACAGGTAAAAGATGAGTGTGCCACATAGTGTTGTGCCAAAAATGTCACATTTCCGGCAAAAATAGAGCAGATGAAGAAGAGATTAGCATGTTCACTGAGAAAAAACAGCATGTAATTTGAGCTTGGAGTGATTACACACATTCCCACTGGTCAATACAATTTATTATTTTTATATTAATACAAATATACCCTAATACAAACATACTTATGTGTACTATATTCAATTTATGCCGATAAAACCTCCTAAATGTCACTCACTGGACCTTTAAATAGCTTATATAAAGTGTTAACAAACTTGAAACACAGACTGTCAACAGTATGAATTGTACCGCTCAAATTCAGTAGGTATATTGTTCTGTAAGCATGCAACAAATACCTTATATACTATTTCAAATCTAATGTAAATTATTGTGGACTGTACACCCTTTTTGTGTCAGAGTCTGAAAGAAACAGAGAGTGAGAAGCTGCAGGTCCAGATCCAGGCCTACCTCGACAACGTGTTAGATGTGGGCGCTCTGCTGGAGGATGCTGAGAACAGAGGAGGGGTTCTGGATCACGTGGACGATCTGCAGGAACACAACGTTCAGGTGAAACTAAAGAGAAAGGGAGAATCTCCGGGGGGGGGGGCAACATCTCCAATGTTGTGATGCTAAATCAACGATTTCCTTGTGTTGCAGCTGAGCACTCGGCTTCAGGAGATTGAAAATCAGACGACGGAGCGAATATCTGTGCTCGAGGCTCAGCTCATGCAGGCGACCAAAGAGACGGAGCTGCTCAAAGTGAGTGCTGCTGTGTGAGTTGTACAGTGCTTAATTGGAACAACTAGACAGGAAGGAGTGTGTGTGTGTGTGTGTCTGTCTGTCTGCGGTTATAATGAGGTCAAACGGTCAAACTCACTTTATTCTAAAAGTTAAAGGATGCAGTCTGACTGTTAGCCAGGAAACCACTTTGGCCCTGACTGAAATATCTCAAAGGTTATTTGATGGATGGACACATTTGTGGTGTCCACTCATGGTGCTGCTATTTTTCTCTAAGTGGGAACATCATTTACTGACTCAAAAAGTTTTCCCTTACTGTCAGAACCCTGAGATTGAGAGACTTGTGTTTTTTAGAGTAGTTTGCGTCTGTAATGTTGCATTACGACATCCTTCTCTTAAGACTGAAACACTCTAGATTAGTGATAGTTGTTGGACTATAGAGCTTTACAGCTATTTAACGTGAATTTGACCTTAACAATTTCACTGACAGCAGCTTTATGTTTTGTTTTTATCTCACAGGAAAGCCTGCGAGATTCCTGTTCTCAGGTCAGTGCTCTGCAGCAAAGAGAAAGAGAGCGGGAGATTGACCGGGAGCGGGAGAAGGACAGGGAGCGTCTGATCGTCTCTGGCCCTCAGACCTCCTCAGAGCTGGAGGAGAAGATCCAGGAGCTACAGGAAAAGGGGCTGCTCCGTCTCGGGCGCAGTGCCTCAGGAGGTCTGGACATCCAGGTTGTGCCGGTCACAGTGGTCGAATACATCCAAGCTCCACCCTCGTCCTCAGTCACTCAGCCCTCTGGAGATTCAGCATCCAACCTCCCTGCTTCTGCTTCTCCTCCACCTCCTCCTCCACTTGGGGGAGGTCCTCTACCTCCGCCTGCCCCTCCTTGTGCTGGACCTCCACCTGCCCCTCCTTGCTTTGGACCACCACCTCCACCTCCCTTGCCTGGTGCTGGACCACCACCTCAACCTGCCCCTCCTTGCTTTGGACCACCACCTCCACCTCCCTTGCCTGGTGCTGGACCACCACCTCCACCTCCTCTGTCTGGTGCTGGACCACCACCTCCACCTCCACCACCAGGTGCTGGTCCTCCTCCTCCTCCTGGAGCTCCAAACTCTCAATCAGGTGAGGAGTTTGACAGAGAAAAGAATCAGAAAACATCATGATCGGTGTGGATCAGTATTTGTTTGATGAGTTATCTTCTCTCTCTTTTTCCTCAGGTATAAAGAGCAAGAAGCCCATTCAGACAAAGTTCAAAATGCCGTTGTTGAACTGGCAGGCCTTAAAACCAAACCAGGTGACGGGCACCGTCTTCAATGAGTTGGACGACGAGCAGGTCTTGGGGGTAAGAAAATGCTTCCTCTGTCTTTCATTTGTACTGATGAGAATGTTCTGAGAGTTTCATTTCCCGTCTTTGCTGTTTTATCAGGAGCTCAACATGGAGATCTTCGAGGAGCACTTCAAGACTCGGGCCCAGGGAAGTTCAGCAGATTTCTCCAATGTGAAGAAGAAGTCAGTCAAGAAGACTCCCAGCAAGACTTCGCTGATGGAGTCAAACAAAGCCAGGAATCTGGCCATCACTCTCCGCAAGGGAGCGATGCCTCCATCTGATATCTGCACTGCCATAGAGATGTACGTGCTCTTTCATGACCTTTTCTGATGTAACTTACTCAGCATCGTTTGTCTCGTACGTTAATTACTAAACCAGGGTGTACCTCACCAGCTTGGATTGGCTCCAGTGACCCAGTGACCCTCATGTGGAGGATAAAGTGACAATGAATGAATGTGTTAATTACTATGTCACTGTTTCTTGCACAGGTACGACCAGCAGGCTTTGTCCTTAGACTTCCTGGAATTGCTTGAGCACTTCATACCATCAGAATTTGAGATGAAGCTGCTGCTGAACTACGAGAAAGACGGCCGCCCACTGGAGGACTTGGCGAGTGAGGACCAGTTTATGATACGCTTCGGGAAGATCCCTCGTCTTAGCCAGCGGATAAAGACTCTCACTTTCATGGGCAACTTCCCAGAGACTGTCAAGCGCCTGCAGCCGGTCAGTTTGTCTCATACATTGTGGTTTGGGTTTGGTGAGGAGAATGAGATTTTAACCAGATGTTTTTTGCTTCGTCCACAGCAACTGAACTCCATCATTGCTGCGTCCATGTCCATCAAGTCTTCGGTGAAGCTGAAAAAGATTTTGGAAGTGAGTAAAAGGCATTACAGCTCTTATTTTTTTTTTATAACGCAGGAAAAGATTGTGAAATCCATTGAGGGTCGTTCAGTTGCCAACCACCAGCATGTTTTTCATTTGGAATTAACTCACGTTTACAAGTGAGACCTCGCCAAGACAGCATCACACACACAGCTGGACAATGACAACAAAAATGATATAATATCCAGTAGAGAAAAAACATAACAACATAGATTTAGAATCAGAAAAACTTTCTATCATGACAGAAAATGAAAGATGTGGCTCAACACAAAGCATATTAATACTGATATCGTGTTTTTTTGGTAGCCCATGGCTAAGGGAATTGGGTACTAACTCTCAAACTCATCTGTTTAAAGATGCTTACAACCTAAAGTGTATTATTGTTCTTTGTACATTGTTTTATATATAGCTTTTCTATGTTTTAATGTCCTATGATTTTAATGTAAGGTGTCCTTGGGTGTCCTGAAAATGTAAATGCCAGTGTCTGCAACTTCTGCAGACACTGGAGAACACAACAGGAGAAGCTCTTAAGAATCCACATTGAGTGAATGGTCACGTGTCCTGCCTCCTCCCCACTTAAGTCAAGGTGTCATTGACCTCTTACTATGATCCTTCAAAGATCCTCCTGTTGTTATGAACTCCTCCTCCTCAGAAAATGTCTTGCTGTGTTCGTCATATTGTAGGTGATGTCATGTCCGAACCCAAATCTGCGAACATTACTTGGAGTTCATGTCTGAAAAAGGCTTTAGCATCACAGTGTGTTTCATCCGTATAATGAGGTCGGCCTTTCACAGGCTTATCAAACCTGCGTGTGTGTGTGTGTGTTCAAACATCTCAGAGTACAGTTTGAGTCTTTCCTCTTGATCCAATCTGCCCTCTTCACAGTGTTTACATCTAACGTGTTCACCCACAGATTGTCCTCGCCTTTGGCAACTACATGAACAGCAGTAAGAGAGGTGCGGCGTACGGTTTTCGGCTGCAGAGTCTGGACCTCGTGAGTAGCTTCTCTCATTTGATTTACTCTCTCACTTGAGAAAAAATGAGTCTATAACCAAAATCAACTTTATCTAATGTTTGTATTTTTTAGCTGTTGGAGACCAAGTCAACCGACCGCTCACAGACACTTCTGCACTTCATCACAAATATCATTCTGGAAAAATACTCAGACTTGGCCAATTTCCACACGGAGCTACACTTTGTGGACAAAGCCGCTCTCGGTACATGCATGCACACTCCTGTCATGGAGTTTGTTTTATACAGAAAATCAGGGAAAGGTATTCACTTCATTTTTTATTTTTTTTGCCAGTGTCCCTGGACGGCATTCTCCAGGACATCCGCTCATTAGAGCGAGGAATGGAAATGACTAAAAAGGAGTTCCTGGTGCAGGATGACAGTCCCGTGTTGAAGGAGTTCATCAAAACCAACTGTGAGCAGCTGGAAGCTCTGATCAAGGACAGCAAGACGGCACAGGTGAGCCCTCACTTTCTGCCAAACCTGTCTCCAAACACCATCTTATCACATGCTCACACATACATGCGTTCATCTGCTGCAGGAGGCTTACGGCTCTGTGGTGGAGTATTTCGGAGAGAACCCCAAAACCACGCAGCCTTCCATGTTTTTCCCCATGTTCGCACGTTTCATTAAGGCCTACAAGGTAAGGATGGATCACACTGTGTGTGTGTGTGTGTGTGTGTGTGTGTGTGACATACATCCATCAAGCCATGTTGATTGAATGTTAATTGTTTTTTCTCCTCTGGATTAAAAACGCAGAGAGCACAACAAGAGCTTGAGCAGAAAAAGAAAATGGAGAGTGAGAGGAGTGAGGAAAAACAGTCGCCGTCTCCCAACAAAGCTGGGACACCAAAGGTGCGAAATTTTAGATATGTATCAGAGATTTTTAATAGGCTGGGAATCTGTAAACCTTCCTGCATTTATTATTATTATTATTATTATTACACAAAAAGTAAACAAAATAAAACAGCATGAATTCTGAGATTAAAGTCAGAATTTGAAGAAAAGTCAGTCAAAAAGTCAGAATTCTGACTTTACTCTGACTTTAATCTCAAAATTCTGACTTTAATCTCAGAATTCTGACTTGACTCTGACCTAATCTCAGAATTCTTGCCGTTTTATTAAATTTTTTTTCTCTCTTTCAAAATGTTTTTTTTTTACATGTGACCCTAATACTCTTCGGTAGTTTCCTTTTTTGTTTTTAGGTAAAAAAAATAATCTGACATGCTTGTGGAGAAAATATTCATACACATGGGTTTTAATGAATTCTACACTATAATAATACTGTCTCGTAGTATTTAAATGACCATAATACATTATCATTTATGATATTGTAATATAAAATCGTTTTCAGTTTAATTTACAAAACACATCATCCAACATTTTCTTAAAAACTTTCTTAGGAAGAAATTTGAAGAAAGGGTAAACCATAATAATATAAAACTTGTTCATTATTTATTTTTTAAACTTTTCCAGGGACCTGTGACGCCCAAAATGCCGCAGATGGACTTGATAGCAGAGCTGAAAAAGAGGCAGGTGAAACCACAGGTACGCGAAGGGAAGGACGGCGCTCTAGAGGACATCATCACAGGTAACTTTGTCATTCTGCGATAATGTAACGTTGCGTTTGCTGCTGTGATATGTTGGCTATTAAAAATTTGGGTCAAATACAATTTTAATCTCAGTGAGTCTGTTCATGTTCTGCCTCAGATTTGAGAAACACACCGTATAGGAGGACAGAAGGTCGACGGACGACACCACGCCAGGACACTTGAACCACTTCTGGTCCCATTTTTTTTTTGTACCTAGGATCATAGTCATGCATACAAAAAACAAACAAAAAATACTTAAAAGTGTTCTGTATGTACAGTATATCAAGATATAAAACTTGCAATATGGCATTGTGTATTTTAGCTAACATGTTACTGTTTTTGTTCTGTAAATAGACTTAAACTGTTACATAATAAAAAAAACACAAGGCTACAAATTTCCAAATTTTGCAAAGATGAACAAAATATTTCTGTAATGCCTCATGTCTTCAATAAAAAATAAATCAATATTTTAAAATAAAGCTATTTAACCCACTGTTTCTTTTTGTTTTTTGTTTTTGTTTCTTATTTGTATTTAATCGACAAAATCAGAGATTTTACCTCTTTATACCTGAAACTATGTAAAAATCATTCCCTGAAAAGAAAACTCAAAGGTCCTCAGCCTCCTGAGAGGTTTGTAACAGCAATGACCATGATTTCTACTTTATTCATGATCACTCTCTGGGTTAGTGTGACCCTGATCTCTTACTCCCAGATACTAACTAGTACTAGTAACTTTCTTCTCAAATTTTGGACGATATACTGAAGAATGAATTTTTAGTCTATTTTTGGATAACATAACATATGACATTTTGAGTGATTTTAAACGACGTACTATACTATGACTTTTTGGACGACATACTATACTATGACTTTTTGGAGGACATACTATACTATGAATTTTTTGAGTGATTTTGGACGACATACTATACTATGACTTTTTTGAGTGATTTTGGACGACATACTATACTATGGCTTTTTTGTCTCATTTTGGACGACATACTATACTATGACTTTTTTGAGTGATTTTGGACGACATACTATACTATGACATTTTGGACGACATACTATACTATGACTTTTTTGAGTGATTTTAAACGACGTACTACACTATGACATTTTGGACGACATACTATACTATGACTTTTTGGACGACATACTATACTATGACATTTTTTTTAATGATTTTGGATGACATACTATACTATGACATTTTGGACGACATACTATACTATGACATTTTGGACAACATACTATACTATGACTTTTTTGAGTGATTTTAAACGACGTACTATACTATGACATTTTGGACGACATACTATACTATGACTTTTTGGACGACATACTATACTATGACTTTTTTGAGTGATTTTGGATGACATACTATACTATGACTTTTTTGAGTGATTTTGGACAACATACTATACTATACTAGACTACATAGTACAGTATGTCGTCCAAAATCAGTCAAAAAAGTCATAGTATAGTATGTCGTCCAAAATCAGTCAAAAAAGTCATAGTATAGTATGTCCTACAAAATCACTCAAAAAAGTCATAGTATAGTAAGTCTTCCAAAATGAGACAAAAAAGTCATAGTATAGTCAGTCAGTCAGTCATCATCTACCGCTTTATCCTCCACCAGAGGGTCGCAGGGGGTGCTGTGCCAATCTCAGCTACATCGGGCGATAGGCGGGGTACACCCTGGACAGTTCGCCAGTCCATCGCAGGTCATAGTATAGTATGTCGTCCAAAATCAGTCAAAAAAGTTATAGTATAGTATGTCGTCCAAAAAAAGACAAAAAAGTCATAGTATAGTACGTCGTCCAAAATCAGTCAAAAAAGTCATAGTATAGTATGTTGTCCAAAATCAGTCAAAAAAGTCATAGTATAGTATGTCGTCCAAAAAAAGACAAAAAAGTCATAGTATAGTATGTCGTCCAAAATCAGTCAAAAAAGTCATAGTATTGTATGTTGTCCAAAATCAGTCAAAAAAGTCATAGTATAGTGTGTCTTACAAAGTCACTCAAAAAAGTCATAGTATAGTATGTCGTCCAAATTCAGTCAAAAAAGTCATAGTATAGTATGTCATCCAAAATAACTCAAAAAAGTCATAGTATAGTATGTCGTCTAAAATCAGTCGAAAAAGTCATAGTATAGTATGTCGTCCAAAGTCACTCACAAAATTCATAGTATAGTATGTCGTCCAAAAAAAGACAAAAAAGTCATAGTACAGTATGTCGTCCAAAATCAGTCAAAAAAGTCATAGTATAGTATGTCGTCCAAAATCAGTCAAAAAAGTCATAGTATAGTATGTCGTCCAAAATCAGTCAAAAAAGTCATAGTATAGTATGTCGTCCAAAGTCACTCACAAAAGTCATAGTATAGTATGTCGTCCAAAAAAAGACAAAAAAGTCATAGTACAGTATGTCGTCCAAAATCAGTCAAAAAAGTCATAGTATAGTATGTCGTCCAAAATCAGTCAAAAAAGTCATAGTATAGTATGTCGTCCAAAATCAGTCAAAAAAGTCATAGTATAGTATGTCGTCCAAAATCACTCAAAAAAGTCATAGTATATTGTGTCGTCCAACAAAAAGACAAAAAAGTCATAGTATATTGTGTCGTCCAACAAAAAGACAAAAAAGTCATAGTATAGTATGTCGTCCATAATTAGTCAAATAAGTCATAGTATAGTGTGTCGTCCAAAATCACTCAAAAACGTCATTGTATAGTATGTCGTCCAAAATGGGACAAAAAAAGTCATACTATAGTATATTGTACAAAATCACCTAAAATAGTAATAGTATAGTATGTCGTCTAAAATGAGACAAAAAAGTCATAGTATAGTATGTCGTCCAAAATGAGACAAAAAAGTCATAGTATAGTATGTCGTCCAAAATCACTCAAAAAAGACATAGTATAGTATGTCGTCCGAAAATAGACAAAAAAGTCATAGTATAGTAAGTCTTCCAAAATCACTCAAAAAAGACATAGTATAGTATGTCGTCCAAAAGTAGACAAAAAAGTCATAGTATAGTAAGTCTTCCAAAATGAGACAGAAAGTCATAGTATAGTATGTTGTCCAAAATGAGACAGAAAGTCATAGTATAGTATGTTGTCCAAAATAACACAAAAAGTCATAGTATAGTATGTTATCCAAAATCACACAAAAAAGTCATAGTATAGTATGTCCTACAAAATCACTCAAAAAGTCATAGTATGGTATGTCGTCCAAAAATAGACAAAAAAGTCATAGTATAGTATGTCGTCCAAAATGAGACAAAAAAGTCATAGTATAGTACGTCGTCCAAAATCAGTCAAAAAAGTCATAGTATAGTATGTTGTCCAAAATCAGTCAAAAAAGTCATAGTATAGTATGTCGTCCAAAAAAAGACAAAAAGTCATAGTATAGTATGTCGTCCAAAATCAGTCAAAAAAGTCATAGTATTTTATGTTGTCCAAAATCAGTCAAAAAAGTCATAGTATAGTATGTCCTACAAAATCACTCAAAAAAGTCATAGTATAGTAAGTCTTCCAAAATGAGAGAGAAAGTCATAGTATAGTATGTCGTCCAAATCAGTCAAAAAAGTCATAGTATAGTATGTTGTCCAAAATCAGTCAAAAAAGTCATAGTATAGTATGTCGTCCAAAAAAAGACAAAAAAGTCATAGTATAGTATGTCGTCCAAAATCAGTCAAAAAAGTCATAGTATTGTATGTTGTCCAAAATCAGTCAAAAAAGTCATAGTATAGTGTGTCTTACAAAGTCACTCAAAAAAGTCATAGTATAGTATGTCGTCCAAATTCAGTCAAAAAAGTCATAGTATAGTATGTCATCCAAAATAACTCAAAAAAGTCATAGTATAGTATGTCGTCTAAAATCAGTCGAAAAAGTCATAGTATAGTATGTCGTCCAAAGTCACTCACAAAATTCATAGTATAGTATGTCGTCCAAAAAAAGACAAAAAAGTCATAGTACAGTATGTCGTCCAAAATCAGTCAAAAAAGTCATAGTATAGTATGTCGTCCAAAATCAGTCAAAAAAGTCATAGTATAGTATGTCGTCCAAAATCAGTCAAAAAAGTCATAGTATAGTATGTCGTCCAAAGTCACTCACAAAAGTCATAGTATAGTATGTCGTCCAAAAAAAGACAAAAAAGTCATAGTACAGTATGTCGTCCAAAATCAGTCAAAAAAGTCATAGTATAGTATGTCGTCCAAAATCAGTCAAAAAAGTCATAGTATAGTATGTCGTCCAAAATCAGTCAAAAAAGTCATAGTATAGTATGTCGTCCAAAATCACTCAAAAAAGTCATAGTATATTGTGTCGTCCAACAAAAAGACAAAAAAGTCATAGTATATTGTGTCGTCCAACAAAAAGACAAAAAAGTCATAGTATAGTATGTCGTCCATAATTAGTCAAATAAGTCATAGTATAGTGTGTCGTCCAAAATCACTCAAAAACGTCATTGTATAGTATGTCGTCCAAAATGGGACAAAAAAAGTCATACTATAGTATATTGTACAAAATCACCTAAAATAGTAATAGTATAGTATGTCGTCTAAAATGAGACAAAAAAGTCATAGTATAGTATGTCGTCCAAAATGAGACAAAAAAGTCATAGTATAGTATGTCGTCCAAAATCACTCAAAAAAGACATAGTATAGTATGTCGTCCGAAAATAGACAAAAAAGTCATAGTATAGTAAGTCTTCCAAAATCACTCAAAAAAGACATAGTATAGTATGTCGTCCAAAAGTAGACAAAAAAGTCATAGTATAGTAAGTCTTCCAAAATGAGACAGAAAGTCATAGTATAGTATGTTGTCCAAAATGAGACAGAAAGTCATAGTATAGTATGTTGTCCAAAATAACACAAAAAGTCATAGTATAGTATGTTTTCCAAAATCACACAAAAAAGTCATAGTATAGTATGTCCTACAAAATCACTCAAAAAGTCATAGTATGGTATGTCGTCCAAAAATAGACAAAAAAGTCATAGTATAGTATGTCGTCCAAAATGAGACAAAAAAGTCATAGTATAGTACGTCGTCCAAAATCAGTCAAAAAAGTCATAGTATAGTATGTTGTCCAAAATCAGTCAAAAAAGTCATAGTATAGTATGTCGTCCAAAAAAAGACAAAAAGTCATAGTATAGTATGTCGTCCAAAATCAGTCAAAAAAGTCATAGTATTTTATGTTGTCCAAAATCAGTCAAAAAAGTCATAGTATAGTATGTCCTACAAAATCACTCAAAAAAGTCATAGTATAGTAAGTCTTCCAAAATGAGAGAGAAAGTCATAGTATAGTATGTCGTCCAAATCAGTCAAAAAAGTCATAGTATAGTATGTCGTCCAAAATCAGTCAAAAAAGTCATATTATAGCGCGTCGTCCAAAATCACTCAAAAAAGTCATAGTATATTGTGTCGTCAAACAAAAAGACAAAAAAGTCATAGTATAGTATGTCGTCCATAATTAGTCAAATAAGTCATAGTATAGTGTGTCGTCCAAAATCACTCAAAAACGTCATTGTATAGTATGTAGTCCAAAAAAATTCAAAAAAGTCATAGTACAGTATGTCGTCCAAAATGGGACAAAAAAAGTCATACTATAGTATATTGTACAAAATCACCTAAAATAGTAATAGTATAGTATGTCGTCTAAAATGAGACAAAAAAGTCATAGTATAGTATGTCGTCCAAAATGAGACAAAAAAGTCATAGTATAGTATGTCGTCCAAAATCACTCAAAAAAGACATAGTATAGTATGTCGTCCGAAAATAGACAAAAAAGTCATAGTATAGTAAGTCTTCCAAAATCACTCAAAAAAGACATAGTATAGTATGTCGTCCAAAAGTAGACAAAAAAGTCATAGTAAAGTAAGTCTTCCAAAATGAGACAGAAAGTCATAGTATAGTATGTTGTCCAAAATGAGACAGAAAGTCATAGTATAGTATGTTGTCCAAAATAACACAAAAAGTCATAGTATAGTATGTTATCCAAAATCACACAAAAAAGTCATAGTATAGTTTGTCCTACAAAATCACTCAAAAAGTCATAGTATGGTATATCGTCCAAAAATAGACAAAAAAGTCATAGTATAGTTTGTCGTCCAAAATGAGACAAAAAAGTCATAGTATAGTATGTTGTCCAAAATCACTCAAAAAAGTCATAGTATAGTGTGTCTTACAAAGTCACTCAAAAAAGTCATAGTATAGTTTGTCGTCCAAAATCAGTCAAAAAAGTCATAGTATAGTATGTTGTCCAAAGTCACTCAAAAAAGTCATAGTATAGTATGTCGTCCAAATTCAGTCAAAAAAGTCATAGTATAGTATGTCGTCCAAAAATAGACAAAAAAGTCATAGTATAGTATGTCGTCCAAAATCACTCAAAAAAGTCATAGTATAGTATGTCATCCAAAATAACTCAAAAAAGTCATAGTATAGTATGTCTTCTAAAATCAGTCAAAAAAGTCATAGTATAGTATGTCGTCCAAAGTCACTCACAAAAGTCATAGTATAGTATGTCGTACAAAAAAGACAAAAAAGTCATAGTATAGTATGTCGTCCAAAATCACTCAAAAAAGTCATAGTACAGTTTGTCGTCCAAAATCAGTTAAAAAAGTCTTAGTATAGTATGTTGTCCAAAAAAAGACAAAAAAGTCATAGTATAGTATGTCGTCCAAAATGAGACAAAAAAGTCATAGTATAGTATGTTGTCCAAAATGAGACAAAAAAGTCATAGTATAGTATGTTGTCCAAAATCAGTCAAAAAAGTCATAGTATAGTATGTCCTACAAAATCACTCAAAAAAGTCATAGTATGGTATGTCGTCCAGAATCAGTCAAAAAAGTCATAGTATAGTATGTCGTCCAAAAATAGACAAAAAAGTCATAGTATAGTATGTCATCCAAAATGAGACAAAAAAGTCATAGTATAGTATGTTGTCCAAAATCTGTCAAAAAGTCATAGTATAGTATGTCGTCCAAAAAAAGACAAAAAAGTCATAGTACAGTATGTCGTCCAAAATCAGTCAAAAAAGTCATAGTATTGTATGTCGTCCAAAATCACTCAAAAAAGTCATAGTATAGTATGTCATCCAAAATAACTCAAAAAAGTCATAGTATAGTATGTCTTCTAAAATCAGTCAAAAAAGTCATAGTATAGTATGTCGTCCAAAGTCACTCACAAAAGTCATAGTATAGTATGTCGTACAAAAAAGACAAAAAAGTCATAGTATAGTATGTCGTCCAAAATCACTCAAAAAAGTCATAGTACAGTTTGTCGTCCAAAATCAGTTAAAAAAGTCTTAGTATAGTATGTTGTCCAAAAAAAGACAAAAAAGTCATAGTATAGTATGTCGTCCAAAATGAGACAAAAAAGTCATAGTATAGTATGTTGTCCAAAATCAGTCAAAAAAGTCATAGTATAGTATGTCCTACAAAATCACTCAAAAAAGTCATAGTATGGTATGTCGTCCAGAATCAGTCAAAAAAGTCATAGTATAGTATGTCGTCCAAAAATAGACAAAAAAGTCATAGTATAGTATGTCATCCAAAATGAGACAAAAAAGTCATAGTATAGTATGTTGTCCAAAATCTGTCAAAAAGTCATAGTATAGTATGTCGTCCAAAAAAAGACAAAAAAGTCATAGTACAGTATGTCGTCCAAAATCAGTCAAAAAAGTCATAGTATTGTATGTTGTCCAAAATCAGTCAAAAAAGTCATAGTATAGTATGTCCTACAAAATCACTCAAAAAAGTCATAGTATAGTAAGTCTTCCAAAATGAGACAGAAAGTCATAGTAAAGTATGTCGTCCAAAATCAGTCAAAAAAGTCATAGTATAGTACGTCGTCCAAAATCAGTCAAAAAAGTCATATTGTAGCGCGTCGTCCGAAATCACTCAAAAAAGTCATAGTATAGTGTGTCGTCCAACAAAAAGACAAAAAAGTCATAGTATAGTATGTCGTCCATAATTAGTCAAATAAGTCATAGTATAGTGTGTCGTCCAAAATCACTCAAAAACATCATAGTATAGTATGTCGTCCAAAAAAAGACAAAAAAGTCATAGTATAGTATGTCCTACAAAATCACTCAAAAAAGTCATAGTATAGTAAGTCTTCCAAAATGAGACAGAAAGTCATAGTATAGTATGTCGTCCAAAATCAGTCAAAAAAGTCATAGTATAGTATGTCGTCCAAAATCAGTCAAAAAAGTCATAGTATTGTATGTTGTCCAAAATCAGTCAAAAAAGTCATAGTATAGTATGTCCTACAAAATCACTCAAAAAAGTCATAGTATAGTAAGTCTTCCAAAATGAGACAGAAAGTCATAGTATAGTATGTCGTCCAAAATCAGTCAAAAAAGTCATAGTATAGTATGTCCTACAAAATGAGACAAAAAAGTCATAGTATAGTATGTTGTCCAAAATCAGTCAAAAAAGTCATAGTATAGTATGTCGTCCAAAAAAAGACAAAAAAGTCATAGTATAGTACGTCGTCCAAAATCAGTCAAAAAAGTCATAGTATAGTATGTTGTCCAAAATCAGTCAAAAAAGTCATAGTATAGTATGTCGTCCAAAAAAAGACAAAAAAGTCATAGTATAGTATGTCGTCCAAAATCAGTCAAAAAAGTCCTAGTATTGTATGTTGTCCAAAATCAGTCAAAAAAGTCATAGTATAGTATGTCCTACAAAATCACTCAAAAAAGTCATAGTATAGTAAGTCTTCCAAAATGAGACAGAAAGTCATAGTATAGTATGTCGTCCAAAATCAGTCAAAAAAGTCATAGTATAGTATGTCCTACAAAATGAGACAAAAAAGTCATAGTATAGTATGTTGTCCAAAATCAGTCAAAAAAGTCATAGTATAGTATGTCGTCCAAAAAAAGACAAAAAAGTCATAGTATAGTATGTCGTCCAAAATCAGTCAAAAAAGTCATAGTATAGTATGTTGTCCAAAATCAGTCAAAAAAGTCATAGTATAGTATGTCCTACAAAATGAGACAAAAAAGTCATAGTATAGTATGTTGTCCAAAATCAGTCAAAAAAGTCATAGTATAGTATGTCGTCCAAAAAAAGACAAAAAAGTCATAGTATAGTATGTCGTCCAAAATCAGTCAAAAAAGTCATAGTATAGTATGTTGTCCAAAATCAGTCAAAAAAGTCATAGTATAGTATGTCCTACAAAATCACTCAAAAAAGTCATAGTATAGTAAGTCTTCCAAAATGAGACAGAAAGTCATAGTATAGTATGTCGTCCACAATGTGACAAAAAAGCCTTATGATAGTCAGTCAGTCATCAGTCATCATCTACCGCTTTTTCCTCCACCAGAGGGTCGCGGGGGGTGCTGTGCCAATATCAGCTACATCGGGCGATAGGCGGGGTACACCCTGGACAGTTCGCCAGTCCATCGCAGGGCCACACATAGATAGAGACAAACAACCATTCACTCTCACACTCACTCCTATGGTCAATTTAGAGGTAAATTAAATGTGCTAACCACTACACCACCGTGTGGCCCCCTTATGATAGTATGTCGTCCAAAATCAGTCAAAGACTGAGACTGTCACTTTTACTTTTTTGGCTCATTTTGGATTACATACTATACTATGACTTTTTTGACAACATACTATATACTATGACTTTTTTGACAACATACTATATACTATGACTTTTTTGACAACATACTATATACTATGACTTTTTTGACAACATACTATATACTATGACTTTTTTGAGTGATTTTGGACGACATACTAAACTTTGAAATTTTGGTGCAATTTTGGACAACTTTTTTGTCACATTTTGGACAACATACTAAAATATGACATTTTGGACGTCATACTAAACTATGACTTTTTTGTCATATTTTGGAAGGCTAAAAAACTGAAACATTTGTAAAGTGATTTTATACTTATATGAACCTACAAAATGATAGTTCATTTTTTTATTATTTTACTTTAAAGATTTGTGTGTAGTTTTTTTTAATGAATGAAATAAACTTGACAAACAAAAGAAAATATTCAATTCATGCTATGTTATTGTCTTTAATGTTACACACTGGATCTTTAAGTGTCAATGAGAGTGAGGCGGGCACCACAAATGTACAAGAGAGCTGCACTTTATTAGACACACAATCACAGCAAGTTATGTACAAAAGAAGGCAGGTTCGACTGCCCGCTGTCTTCTCACAGGAAAAACACACACATTTCTCACAGAATATCATGGCACCCACACTAATAAATTAGTATCTTCAGTATCAGTAGGCTTTTTAAATTTATATATCATCATATAATAGATCTGTTTTCTGTGTTTTTAGTTCTTATGTCACACTACTCTACAAATGGGAGAATCACTCTGTGGAAAGGTGACTTCTCTGGTTGGGGTGCGTTCAAGCTTCCAAACCCTCGAGACATTCAGCACTCTCGGTCACTATCATCATCATCATCATCACCATCATCACAAAACATCACAGTAAGACTGAAACATGCCTGTGTCACAGATAACCAGAAATAAAACACATCTTCCTTCCATAGAACAGCTTCCCTTCTTCTGTCTCGTTCTCATTTTTTTTGAGAAAACACGTAGACAACAAAGGGTTTCTTTTCTTGTTTTTTTTTTCAACTGCACCGTGCGATTGCTTGAAACTATACATGCATTGTTTTTCTATACAACTTTGTACCCATCGTCGCCATTACAGGTGATTCATAAAACATCTTTTTGTTTGACATAACAATTTTTGCTAAACTCGCTATAGGAATGACTCGGCGGCCTATTTACAAAGTCACCTTTGTTTTTCCCGCTATTTTTGATGCCAGGATTTTTGAACATCCACACATTCATGTAAAAATCTCATCATATTCATACGACAGAGAGAAAGTAGGTTCATTATATATATATACATATAAAAAAGATACAATGGCAAAAGGAAGATAGTAAAACGGCACACAAATCAACACACAGATTCCCTTATTGATCCGTCACGGTGGTTTTAGCTTCACTGCTACTCTAAAGTCACTTGGGACAACGAAGTGGAGCAGCATAAGCACGAAAATAAAGTACTCCCACCTGTTGAAATGATTCAGAGCGTGTTGTTTCTGAATGCGCTCACTTTGCTACTGTTCCTGTCGGCATGGAAACATGACACGGAGGAAAATTAAAGCCTTTTTATCTTGTGTCAAAGCAGCAAGGCTCCACATGAAGCCTTCAGGCATAATAATGGTTCTTTCACAGTAGTAGCAACACCGAGGGTTTTTTTTTTTCACCATCTCCTCTATTAGTAATACCATTTTTAAGTACAAACACAAGATGGGGGTGAAGAAATAAAATAATTCATTAAAAAAACACAAGAAATTGTAGCAAAATAAGCCTCTAAAGCACAGGCACTAGTCCAGAGTCTAACACCTTCAAGTTTACCTTTCGCATCAGAAACGACCATTTTATTTTTTTGGGACAAGGATATTTCCGAAAAACTAAATTACACAAACATACATAAAATAAAGAAAGTCCTAGAACTTCAGAGTATATTACAGAGGCTCTAACAGGTATCTATACAGATATTCTTAAACAAATATAAAAATGTTCTGCATATGAATAAATAATCTCCGTGTGAAATGTTATTATCTCTCTCAATGACTCTTAAAAAAGAAAACATCTGTACAAAAATGGTCACTAATATATAAAACTGAAGAGATGATGACATTTTACAGTATATCATTTTATTCTAGGCCTATATTTATATTTATATATATATATGTATATTTGTCACACTTTTTCTTCACAATTATAATGTCATACACACAAACATCTCACTTGGATATATTTATATATGTATATCGTGTTCTATGTTTCGTTTCAAGTTTGCATGAGTTTTTCTGCCATGTCTGAAAAAATCACAGCTCACTAACACTTCTCTTGAAAAGAAAAGAAAACGGAAAGGAAAAAGTTTCCAGGGAGCACCGTCACGCAATTCTCGCAGGGTTTCGTCTCAGGTGTCACTTGGGTTGGGGGGCTGGAGGGTGTGTGGGGGGTGTGGGGGGGGCGGGGACGCGACCAAGCATGAATACTTCCTCGCCAGCGCTCACCAGACGCCAATGCAGCAAATTCTGAGAGTTATGGATTTGAGTGTGGAACAGCATGAGTAAGTGAATTCCTTTCATTTGACTTCACTCAGTATGAAACTCGGGGCTTGAACCTGCCTGGCAGAGCTACAGTACAGAGCACCTGGGGCGAGGCTTAATTCGATGTGCTTTGGACTTGCAGTTTTTGCACGTTCTCGGAGCCGAGGGAGCGTTTATAGTCAAATGTCGCCGGTGCAGCCACACACACACACACTCTGCATTTCAAGTGCTGCAAAAAATAACATGGTGTAAAACCCTTCTTTTTTCTTCTTTGGATAAAAAGTGTGGTTTTGTCATTGCTGTTGATCCAATACTGTGAATGACGAGATCAACTCAGGACTTACGAAAACAAATATTTAGAGGCACTGGAAAACAAAAAAAACACACTGATACAGGTCACAACTAAACAAACAGACAAAAAAAACCAGGCAGGAGTTTCTCAAAGGGCATAAGCAATGTCTTAGTAAACCCGAATAGCCTTAATCAGACCTGATATTAACATCCATCCACACTGATCTGATCTAATACATCAAAAATGATCAGATCTGGCTTCAAACATGTTAAAAGTCCAATTTTAGTCGGACTGAAGCAATATTTTGGTTTTCTTAATGCCACACAAACACATTAGTCTGACTAAAATCGAGCTAGTCTTAGTCGGACTAACATACCTGGATAATGCAGTTAACAGTGCGATTACTCCTGCATGTATATGCTTAGTCAAACTGGAGTCAGACTTGGCGTTCTGCGCATGCACCAACATTTCCTCCACTGGTCTTTGACCCAGAAGTAGAAACAGGCGACGTATAAACATACAGAACCACAGCACGATCCATCTCACCGTCCATCGTGCAGCTCGCTGTTTGTTTTTCTGTGACATAAAGGTCAACAGGAAACTGATTCACTGCGCACTAGCTTATAGAGAGATAAGAGAGATTTGTTGTGTGTATGTCTGTGTTTGAGTGACAGGGAGAGAGAGAGAGTGAGAAAAAAGTGCATGAAAGCTCTACTCATGAAATAAGATTTTTACCATTAGAAAAAAAGTTACAAATGGCAGTGGCTACAAATAAATTAACCGTGAATCAGTCGATATCAGCTGAGGACACGGTCTCGAATGTGTCCTGAGGACGGATTGTCAGTCAGGATGCTAATACCAGGTGTGAAAGGGGTAAAAAAAAAAAAAAAAATTGATAATTACATATAGCACTGTTCATAACTGGAGCCCATTAAGCATTGTCCCGGTAAAACCTTGCCAAACCTGTTTTAATTCCTCACTAAAGATGAAGCAAAGTGAAACAAGGGGCAGGGAAATAAAACAGCCATGTTTTCAAACCCTTCCTCTCATCATCTTCGGGTCCTTTTTATATCAAAAGCCCTCTATCAGTGGAGGAGAAGCAACTCAGAGCCACCCTAATTAAAGTAGCCTTCAAACACAATTAATCCACTCTCTCCTCGAGCCGCCTCCTCTTTGACATGGGCACACGTTTTAATCTCAATGGCCCAAAGAATCATAAAAAAAAAAAAAAATTACCTTGTTGAAGCTACGCTACTGTTCCTTGGATTTTTTTTTCACTTAGGGAATCATGAACATGTGCTTTACATAAAGTTATGTCACTGCGGTGCATTGAAGGCCTCACACTCATAATAAATGTTTCACGTTTGAGCATACAGGCAAGAAATAAATCAATTAATTAATGTGCTATAATTATTTCCTTCTTTTTTTCGATTTAGGGAAACATTTTGTGCTCGAAAACTGTGCTTGATTATTTTCTTTTCTTTTTTTCTTTTGACATCTAAATAAGTGCTGTTTAATTTTTCGCGCAATTAAAACACTTGAGTGAAAGATAAAGTATCACATTAGACAATAAGGCCTGCTAATGAATACAGAAAACACTCTTTAAAGGGTGAAATCTCATTCTGGTAGATATGGTATAAAAATCAAACAAACAAACAAACAAACAGGATAAAGCAGAACAAAGTTTGTGCTTCTGCAAAAAAAAACACAACAATTTGTGTTCACAGGTGTGACAGAATGTGTGTGTCAGTTGTAGCTGGATGTGTTCGAGTCTTTGGGATGATTTGTGATGTCAGGTGCTAAGATGCCACAGCGACCTGTGAGATGCTACTGAAGGAACATCCTGATTGTCATCATTTACTAGATCGTACACACACGCACACACACACATACATACAATATTTTTTATAACATTTTCTATTTTTGTATACATGATTTGCACTTTTCCCTTCTGTTTGTCTCACTGTGCGCCTAACTGTGCCCGCTGCAGTGTGCTTTGTATGAATAATAGTGATTTAATAATTTAAATTTGTATAATTTCTCATAGTTAATCCATCTTCTTTTTTTCATTTCTTTTTTTAAAGGAAAATATGTATATAGATATTTAAAGAGTTGGTGTTTTCTCAGAGATCCGGGACAATTGTGTAAACTCTGTTTACAAACAGAGGGGAAAATCTAGCACCAGTTCAGAATGTAAAACATGTAAAACACGTGATGTGAGGAAAGCCACAAATGTCCCTTGAACACGAAACAGCTTGAAACCACAACCATCAACTTGATCTACTTGTTGTTGATTTTTTTTTTTTTTCTTTTTTAGTCTCTCTGAGCAGGCTCACGCTCTGCTGTGACGCAGGTGAGCGAGAGTAAATTATTATCCAGAACACACACGACTACAGGACTCACTTTGTGATTATTGCATCCTATTTTCTATGATAAAAGTCACAGTCAAGATAATTATATTGTATATATCTACTCTGCTAACCACCCACTTGAGTGAGGGTATTATATGAGATCGGTGCTGTCAGTGAATTCCTCCAGAAATCCTCCAGCTGGTGGGAGGGAGCCCCCGTTTGTGCGCTCTCTAGCTTTGGAACTGGCAGTATGACTGTGTATGAGAACTTTAGAGAAACTGTGGAACCAGATCAGAGTCCGAAACATGTCCGAGAAGAAGAAGATTGCAACTCCATTTACAGTATGGTAGTTCTTTTTCGTGAATACACGGTGACTCATGAGGCCTGAAAAACAGAAAAGAAAAGGCCAAGAGGCATCTTTAAAAAAAAAAAAAGGTGTGTCCTCCTCCTCGTGCTCTTCCTCTTCTTCATCACAGGGAGTTGCCAGGGGTAACGTGCCGGCTGTCAAAGCTTCGGCTGCTGAGCTTGTGATTCTCAGAGGAGAAGGTGAGAGGACTCGACGAGGGAGACAAGGACGCAGTAGGGGTGGTGGGTGAGGAAGATGATGAAGAGGAGGAGGAGGGGGTAGCAGCAGGAGTAGGGGAGGAGGACCGGCTGCCAGACGGAGGGAGGGATGAGGCTCGCCGCTCACGCAGGAGCCGGTGCTGACGGAGGGTGGAGGAGAGGAGCAGGGCCTCTGCAGTCAGGCCGGAGGCACACAGACTCGCCAGCAGCGCCTTTGCTTGACTGGAAGAGGCCGTCAGCGATGGTAGCGCCCCCTCCTGGGGGTACTTCCTCAATCCAGGGGCGAACACTGCAGATGAAGAGGGCACTCGGTTGGGGAAAACGCCCGTTTTGATGCCAGAGAGGTGTGGCTCAATACTGCTGCTGCTGCTCCTGTTGATCCCCAAGGCCTTCAGGTAGAGCAGGGACACAGGAGACAGGAGAAGTGGGGAAGGCAGGGGTGGAAAGAGAGGATTTTTCATGGGCCAAAGGGGGAATTTGTGGAAAATTAAAGTCTTAAAAATGGTCGTTGCTGAGCACTGTCACCTGCAGCACCTTCCCTTACTGTTATGGTCAAACATGCCCATGCAAGCATGCTTGCACACACACACATACACACTCACTCACACACACACACACAGAACAGGATTCAGTGTAGAGAAAACAATCAGATGTGAAGGCAGTTGATAAAGAAAAAAGGGGCACATAGGTTATGTGCCGCTCTGTCGTCAAGGAGACATGAAAAAAAAAAAAAGAAGGAAAGAAAGAAAGACGGGAGCTGAAAAGGCTGGACACGCAGAGGTCGCTCACTGCTGCAGGGTCACGGTTGCAGGTCGGGAGATGAAGGGTCACGCAGGGTGAAGGGTGTGGATGAGGTTGTTTCCGCAGGAGGAGGAGACATGTGGTGGAGGGACAGAGGGCGGGTCAGGGTGAAGACACAACAAGAGACAAACACAGGAGATTGTTATTCAGGTTGCCATCATGTGTGATGCCAAGCAGCTCGCATCTTTATATGCATGATGACCCGACACAACTTTCAATCATAGGGTGCAACAGTGAAGGTGGTCAACTGCAAATGAGAGTGTTGACCATCTTTATTTTGGCACTTTTTAAAAAAAATGATTGTTACCCGATAGACAGACAAGCTGGTGTTTCTCAAAGTCAGGGAAGGATCTCTGCTTGAACTGCGACATTTTAAGGATGTTACTTCATCGGACCCTGAAGAAGAACTGGTCCACTTTGCTTCAAAT
The DNA here is from genome assembly GCF_958295425.1 of Solea solea. Lineage (NCBI taxonomy): Eukaryota > Metazoa > Chordata > Actinopteri > Pleuronectiformes > Soleidae > Solea > Solea solea. The sequence goes on along the minus strand of NC_081149.1, from coordinate 8,990,462 downwards.
TCTACAAAGTGCAGCAAAAGTACCCACAATCCTTTGCACGTATATGTTTTACCAGGCACAAATGATGTCATGTCCCATATTTATGTTTTCCTCGTCTCTGTAGCACCAATCCTTGACTTTGAAAAAACACCTTGTTCACTGTCTCCTCTTTGGTCCCCTTCATGTAATCTGGAAATAGCCAGCAGGTGGCACTGTTCCAACACATGAAACTCAACACAGTCACAACATGTACAGTATTTGTCTCTCTTTAACAAAGTGTAGCCAAGTTCAGTCCAGGAAATAGATAAAAAAAAAGTTTTTCTTTATAAAGTTTCATTTTTTATTTTTTTTATTTATGGAGATAACAGAGGATTAGTTCTGTATGGGAGGAGAGCAGGTGTGCGTGCCTGGACTGGGGAGGTTTTCACCTGCTCTATTGCTGCCAGTCATCCCCAGAGAGCAGAGCTTCTGGCCCACACATTTACTCTGCTTTGTGAGCATGGCAGAGCAGGCGCCTTTCATTTCTCACACTCCTGCCAAAAAACGCTCCCTCACAACCTTCACCTCATCCCCAGCACCTTTAATTAGCCCGGTCTCGCAGCCAGAAGTAATAAGAGGCCAAATGGGAAAATAAAAAAAATAGGGTTTTTAGTGGCGTGACAAAAGCGATTCACATTGTCATGCTTTCCCTTGATCTGAGCCAAAGCAAATGTGGAGAAATTGTGGTTTAGAGCTGTCGGTTCTTATCCAGCACATTGATATGAAGGATCCTCATGCCCGGGACGCTCTAATGCCTCTAAGTGAAGCTCTGTTGAGCAGAGAGTCCGAGCACAGCGGCGCAGAACGCCATCAAAATGACTCTGTTAACTTTTATACGCACAGATAACATCAGCGCCAACACTGACAGTGAACAGTTAATGCTCCACTGATAAAGTCTGTTTCTCTCTAGAAATATTTTAAGGACTGTGCTCATGAGGAAGTGAAGAATCCAATGTTTCCAACCTTTATTGACTTGAACAATGATCTGCAATGACGTGCCGACTTTGAAATTCTGGGCAGATAACGATGTTTGAAATAACAATATTGGTACGAATACTTAAGCTTAGCATTTTGTTTTATTTGTGTTAGTCTTTTGTGGTAGGAACTTAATGGAATTAAGTGTTTTGTGTGTTTGACATTACATTTAAATGATCACAAATTCAACGATTCATGCATTCATTCAATGCTTTATCCTCCGCATGAGGGTCATGGGAGGGCTGGAGCCTATCCCAGCGGACAGGGCAAAAGGCGGGGTACGCGCTGGACTATGAGTGGGTCAAAATATCGATTTGGTGATATATTGTTGTTCTTCCTCGTGCAGTGTAAGGGCAAATATCCATATTTGAATTCACAAAATTCTCGAACAGTCCCTGCCAGTTTCAATCGTGGGACGTCGCTACTTCATGTCTCCAGTAGTGTTGTAGTTCTCGAGATCGGTCTTGGTCTCGAAACCGGTCTTGAGACCACTTTTTGAAGGTCCCGGTCTCGTGTCGGAATTGACTGCATTTTTACTCGGTCTTGTCTCGGTCTTGGACAAAGCGTACTCAGGATTTTATTTCAAGACCGGTCAAGACCACAACTGTGGGGATATCAATAAATTGCATGTGCATCATTACTGTGATTTTGCGTAAATCGTATTGCTTCGGGTACAACCAATAACTTTTTGTCACTGTTAACGGCTGTCACCCCTGTGACAGGAGAAGAGGCCGTGAGAAGATGTCAGCCGACTCATCTATAATAAAATGTGGTTACCTGAACCATAAAGACTTTTTGTGCATAAATACCTCCAAAAGAAAACTCAGCGCAACGTGTAAACTCTGCAAAGTGACGCGAACAGAGACGGCTGGGACCACGTCCAACTTTTACTGCCTCGGTCTTGGTCTTGTCTTGGTCACGACCCCTCAAATTCTTGGTCTTGTCTCGGTCTCGACCCCTCAAAGTCTTGGTCTTGTCTTGGTCTCGGTCTCGACTTGGTCTCGGTTTAGGTAGTCTTGACTACAACACTACTGCACCCTATAACTCTTTATTGCAAGGAGCGATATTGACCAAATTCACTGTACATGCACCTGGTTTCCTCTACTGCTCATTCTGAAAAGGCAGAGATCGTAACCCCTACCAATCCAGAGTTATAGGGTGCAGTCACTTTTCAGCAGGCCCTGCCGAAAAGTGACTGCACCCCATAACTCTTTATTGCAAGGAGCAATATTGACCAAATTCACTGTACATGCACCTGGTTTCCTCTACTGCTCATTCTGAAAAGATAGAGATTGTAACCCCTACCAATCCAGAGTTATAGGGTGCAGTCACTTTTCAGCAGGCCCTGCCGAAAAGTGACTGCACCCTATAACTCTTTATTGCAAGGAGAGATATTGACCAAATTCACTGTACATGCACCTGGTTTCCTCTACTGCTAATGCTAAAAAAGACAGAGAATGTAAGCCCTAACAATCTAGACTTATAGGGTGCAGACACTTTTTGGCAGGCCCTGACGAAATGTGACTGGTTATTGAAAGTATGTATTTTTCCCAGATGAAAATGACCAAAATTTTACACTTTACACACTAGATTTGTTGTTTTGTTTTGGCAAACATTTCTAATTATCTCTTAAAATCTGTATGCAAATCAGCTGGCTTCCTTGAACATTTGATGAAGTTTACAGCAGAAAAATCTGCAGGATTTTCCAACACGTCTGTGTTCCGTGTTCATCTGCTTCAGTATCCTGATTTAAAACGATTAGTTGGAAAGATTATTTGCCTCGTCCATCTGTAACTTAAATTGTCAGGATCTGTGCTCTCTCTCTCTCTCTCTCTCTCTCTCTCTCTCTCTCTCTCTCTCTCTCTTACTTTGAAGTTTGAAGACTAATTCAAAGCTACTTCAGATGCAACAGCTTGTCGAAAAAAAAGCAACAACACCGGATTCTCAGCATCGTGACTACACTTCGTCGACCGCTGCCAGAAAATCTGTGCAGTTGTTCCCGCCAAGTTGACACTTTTATTTCTTGAAAATAGAGAAGTAAAAGAGACACTATGAAATAATACTGCATAAGTAAAATATAATAAACAAACCAATATCTCACAACCTTTTTTAAGCAGCAAAGGAAATCCTAAGCTTAATAAATAAAAGCTGATATTGTTTTCTTTGCCTGTGTTTAATTACTGCTGGGCAGCTGACTCAATCCATTACTTTGACACTGTTTTTGCTGTCGCTAACACAAGGTTAACTGGCTAAATCTGCTTCAGAAACAGAGGGACGTGATCAGCTGCAAGGCATGAAATGCCATAGAGTCATAAAGGTTTTACGGGGCAAAGAAAATCAACAAAAAAACACACCATTATGAAGTAAAACAGACTTGAAAGAAAGGGTGGCTTTTAGGAATGAAATAAATGTAAATTATAAAACCATCTCACTTTTTATCTTATAGTACTCTTTTATTAATTAAGTGCTTACTTTACATGTGGTGACTGAAAGCATTTCACGACACATTGTGCTATATATGACTATGTATGTGACAACTTTATTTGAATTTGAATTCCTTCAAAGTGAAAAGTAAGAATTCAACTGGTGGACAAGGAATAACAGGACAATCACTTGCTGTACCAAGAGCTTGGCACAATAATGTATTCATTTTATGACTCATTTTATGACTAATCATGGATGTGACTTGTATATAGTAAAGAATAATTGCATGATTTATTTACTTTACTTTAAACATAATGGGATGAATAAGGCTGAATAATAATAAAAACATTTTTAATAATGTTAAGTTTGCTCAGGTTTTTAGTTTTTTCGCGACACTTTATTTCATATTCCTAACACTCAGTCTTCAAAAATTCACATTTTCACTACATTTGCTAATAAATTATGTACATTTCCCCTAACTATCTCTGTTACTCGTTACTACCGAATAAACTGCTTTACACTACAGTTTTGCCATTTACCTATTCACACATGCTGCAACATGGGGTCAAGTGTCTTGCTCAAGGACACATATTATAGACCAGCAGAGCCAAGAATTGAACCCACAGCCTTCCAATTGAAAGACAACTCACCCTACCACTGATCCACCACTCAATCCTAACTCCTCGTTTTTGTAATAACTTTACTTAGTGACTTAGCGACATCAACTTCTACCAAAGTAATTTTCTGATAAGATATTTGCACTTTTATACACGACTGCTAATACTAAGCTTTATGATGCTCTGATTTACCGATAGATTATGAATGTACCTTATGGATGTACTTCCTGTGCTTGTTTTTGATAAACCTCGTCTTCAACTTCTCCCGACTCGTGCAATAATCGACAGCCTGATCTCTCGCTGCGACTCGCTGCACCTCATATTTCAAAAATGCCACAGATGACATTTTTTTTTTTGACTAATTGTGAAGACAGCTCAGTGTTTTCCTCTCTAGGTTTGGGTCACTGTTGTTATTTGTCATGCAGTTGCAGTTTTGCTGCCACCCTAAACAGCTTGGCGCCGACTTCCCACGCTGTCAATTAGCGCTGAATGTCCACTGTCACTTCGAGGGTAACGCTTTCGCACAGTCTGAGGACAGAGAGACCGAGCACTGCATGCAAGTGTCGTACTGAAATAATAGGATTAGTGTTACTTCCGTCAGACAAGTGTGGAAATCCACTCTGCTTTGGAATAAAAGACAATAATAGGAGGGGGAGAAGTGAAAAGGGGAAGAAAAGGGGCAGCTTTTGTAGAATGCAAGTGGAAGAAGGAAAGGCAGACACAAAAAAGAGGTGCCATGAAAAGACGTAACCGTGGTGAAAGATAACTGCCCTCTTTACATTGAAAGATCCATGATTGCCACTGACTCGAGGGGTAATTATGACATATCACTGCGGAGGTTCCTTCCAATCTTCTCTCAGTCTGAGGTGACCAGCGCTTCATTATTCCCCTCCATCGCTCAAATCTCTCCCTGCACCTGACGCACTTACTTCTCTGCTATCTTCAAGAATGAATTTGTGTGAATGGCCGGTGCTGCGCGAGGCTTTAGGCGCACTTCACTGCTCCTGTTATTTTTCAAATTACATTCACATTAAGGTTTTTCTTGAGCACAGGCAAGGTGCAAGAATCGTCCTTTGGCTTAACCGGACCGACATGCTTCAACGGTTCAATTTCCTGGCCTCCAGAGTGCAATCTAACATCCTTATGTCCAGTCTTTTCAAACGTTCATGCAATAAAATGCCCGGCGATTAAAACGCTCGCAAAAAAAAAAGATTAGAGTGTGCAGAGTGAGCTTTGAGGCAAATGTAATGTATATAAACTCGTGTGTAAAGGCAGGATTTTAAACGTTTTCAGACTTCCTGAACTCACAGTGACCAGGCTGACTTCATATGTTTACATTTTTAGGAACTAATAAAAGGAAATTAATATATGTTAATGATAATAATAATAATGTAACTTTGATTTTTAGTGTTAGTCATTTTTTACCCATCACAGGGACACAGAGCCAATAGAACATCAATCACATGACAATGACTTGTCCTAAATTCATTTTTACTCTTTCCGTCAACTGATTGTTTGGTTTTACCCAGTTTTGTGTTGTTTTACTACTTTTACTTCCTGTAACATTATAATGTAAATTAAGCTTATTATTATTATTATAATTATGTGTCTTCAACATCAGAGAATTTATAATTGTTCAAATAAACCAGTTTGAAATTAAATTAAGAAATAATAAGCTAATCTCGGAGTGTTTCACAAACTGTGACCATTATACATTGAGGAGTAAAGTGTGGTGTATAAATCTCTAGGGGGCGCCACAGTGGACGATCCGCACCTTTAACTTTGACAGAGATTTTACGTCGGATGCTCTTCCTGACTCAACCCTTCCCTTGGTTTGGAACAAGCAGTACACTTAGATGTGGCTGGGGTCAAGATACAGTGTCCGGTTTACAATGACCGATGGGGATTGGGTAATTTGCTCAGATACAAGCCAAGTTCTCTTCCCAGCTTCACAGAGGTTAAAATGCACACATTCATCTTGCTTTAAAAAAAGATCTAACTTTTAATATAACAATTTGTCCCAATGTGACGAACAAGGTCTTTAAAATGTGTGAGAAATGTTTTTAATACTGTTCCAAAACTAAGGAACTCTCTTATTGTCTTCCTTTATAACAGACACGGCTCATTACCTCCCTTTGCCTCAACTGCAGGCTGAGCACACAGTAATAGCCAATGCCTTTCAATAATGCTCTCCATTTTTTTTATCATTTTTATACCCCTATTATTAAGTCTATTTTAAAGACCTGAAAAAAGAATATGTCTGTGGCCTGGACTGGAACGGTGCCACAAAAGGCAGCAGCCAATACTGAGCGTAACCTGAAACCTGAAACCTGTGATACGCTCCGTCTACTGACTTCCTGTTTGTTTTAAGACTGATTTTAAAGCTTTTAATGGACTGGCACCATCCTCCTCCATTTTCACACCTCAATTAAGGCGTCTAAAACTCCTCTGAAAAGTTCTGATCAATGTTCCACTTCAAATGAAATCTATTAACTAACTATCAAACTTTTGAAATTGCTTTTAAAGACCCACCACTTTTTTATCTGGATGGATCTGTCTAGATTTGATCAATTTACCATTTCAATAGTTTACTATTTTACTTTTTTAATCATGATTTACTGTGTTTAAAGCAGTTTTTGTACCATGCTGTAGTGACTGTTGCTGTTTTCAAACATGGTATTGACTGAAAATGACAATCCCATCCCAGCTGCACACTTGCTGCCAGATTAAGCTGAATATAAAGACAATACCTGCTGCTGCTGCTGGCCCTGCATCTTCAGGAACTCCTCCCTCTTGCCACCTTTAGTCTTGTCTGTGCTGTTCTGCTGCAGGTGCTTCAGCTTGGAGGTAGCTGAGGAGTGGAGAACCTTAGTAACGGCGGGACTATTTCCTCCCTAAAGGAGAGAATAGATAGAGAAGAGAGGAGAGGAAGTGTTAAACAGACCGTGGACACGCAGTATCAGGAAGTTTCCTCCTTTAGTTTCTCGAGTTTACGCCTAAGAAAGACATAAACTCTGTGTCGTGACTGATTCCAACAAGCACATTTGCAGAGCTTCAACATCTATCAAAGAAGAAGAGAAACGCAGCATCTGATCCGACACTGCGCAGACTGCCATTGAAATCTTTCCAGCTGAGTCGCTCTGTCTTGCAACAATTTGCACAAAAACAAACACACGGGGGGGAAATTTCCACCCAGCTGTGCCTTTTCTGCTCACAGAGACATTAAGTGAAAGGAAAAACTCATAAAAGATTAGCTGCAGTGATCTCATAAGGCAAGTCTTTTTTCCTCACAAATTAGGCTGACATTCGAAATATTGACACAAATATAAAACTCAACTCTTTTTTTTTTGTTTTAAATGTCCTGAAAACATTCATCATTGCCAGTGTGAAGTATGTGAGTGCACAAATAAATGTTGGACAGCACTGGTCCATGCTGAAATGAAGAAGTTGAGAGTGATGAAATAATGTGTCAAGAAGCAGTAATCCTAATCCGTGTCCATGGGAATGCGCTGTGGCTGGACATCAGAGGGCTGAAACTCGCTGTGACAGTGTGACTATCAAGCGCTGCAGTCCTGCCCTGAGTGGGTGGTTTACATTAAGAGGCGCGGAGAACGCTGCGCAAGCTGTCAGAGACGTCTCGGCGCGGTGGCAGCCGAAACAGCGACGCAGTTTTTTTGATTATCACTACTTTTTAGCTGAGTTGCTGACAGGTGGGGTGGAGTTGAAAGGAGGCTACTGGCAATGTCTGGTAATGGAGTTCAAAACGGAGTCGCTAGATATTACACAATGGTGTGTTAGAAGTGATTCTGGCTTCTGTTCTCATGACGGTTCAACAGCGGTCAACTCCTAATGCTGGATTCAGTTTCTCATCTTCTAGACACAAAGAAATCTCTATTAAACATTTGGTTTATCCTATAATGATGTGACATAGTGCACAAAAAATGCATTTAAAGGTCCAGTGTGTAATATTTAGGAGGGTTTATTGGAAGAAATTGACTAAACTACGTCCTTTTGGGTTTGACAAGCCCAAAAGGACGCCCTTTAGATGTACGTACATCCGACAAGGGCCTTGCTATACAGAGGCTGCTATCTTGCACTGCTGTGTTTCTACAGTAGCCTGAAAGGACAAACCTCCCAGAGAGTCCATCCTTACTGCTAAGCGAAAGCCACCGTAGTCCCCTGAGGTTACAATCTGCAGCCTCACCATTAGATATCACTAATTCTTACACACTGGACCCCCATAAAGCACAAGAGTTGATGTACAGAGTCCAACAGTTCTAAGGGGAAAAACACAAGAAGATGAAAGGGAAGGGCAGAAAATTAGAGGAGGAAATAAGAGATGTTTGTATCATCTATGGAACTTGCTTATTTCCATTTAGAGAAACAAAGTGTACAGCACGAGGACAGATCACTGAAGGAACAATTAACAATATATCAGCTCAGCAGGACCACAGCTCTGGCACTGATCACAGAGCACGCGAGACAGGAGGAAGTCTGGTGTCTGTCCCCTCTACATCTTTTTCAATTAGAGACACAATTTTGATGCCGATCAAATTGGGGGAGCAAACATCAGACGCTTGAAAATTCCCAGCAAACACCCAGAGTAAGGAAGTGATGAAAGAAAAGAAGAGGACATGCTGCTTCAGAGCAGGAGTCTGCACAGCGGGCGTAAGAAATGAACCTGGACTGATGCTGCGCTCGCTGATGACGGCTTGGGTGGAACCAGAGGCTTCTTGGTCTTTGGGTACGGACTTCCAGTCACCTGTGCCGGCGCCATTCTGACGGCTGTGTCAGCGTAGAGCTGCTCCGCACTCGGATGGCCGCTGATCTCTATCAAGGTGTTCTCCAGCTCTCGAATGGTCTCCTCCAAGCTGTCCAGCCTCTTGTAGGTGCTGCGGCGCACGTCTGCTGTTCTCCGACTGGCATGCCAGTCCACAGAGCCTCTGCACTCAGGAGTGTTTTCTAAACCCTGCTCTGCCGCAGGAGGTTTCTTCTTTGTAACAGTGTTGTGCTGGAGCCTCAGCGTCCTATCCCCTGTCTCTATTCCTCTCCTCAGAGCCTCCACCAGAGACTTCTGCCTCCCAGAGCCAAGGGAGGATTTTATTCTGGGTTTGGGTACCGGCTTGGAAGAATCCAGAAGGGAATTCAACAGCGTATAAGCCTCCCTGACAGTTTTTTCCTCCCTGAAGAGCACAAGGAGCGGTCTGTCTCCCAGCTGAGCCTCAGGGACTTCTTTTGTCTGTGGTAAGATGGTCAGAGTCTTTATAACTTCTCCTAGAGTCTTGATGAGGTCCTGGGCCTCAAGAGAAGACACCACCCTCATCTCCATCTCAGTCAGCAGCAGAGCAAGCTCCTGCTTTAGCTCCACGTCCTGCTTCTCCCGCTGAGGAGAGCTTCCACATGAAACTCTTCCCTCTGTGAATTGAGCCTCCGTAGTATCTTGAGATGGAGTCTCCTGCGTGGAGGCATTTCCTAAATCTCTGACAGGCTCCTCTGCAGAAGTGTGCGAAACCGGGGAACACTGTGTCAACACGATGTGGGGGACAGGAGACAAGCCACTTCCCTATAAATGAGGAGAGCACTTGAGCTTTCAAAGTCAAACACATCGAAGTAGATTTAGTTTCAGCAAACTTCAACAACTCTAAGTGAGAGTGATGCACACTGTATAATAAGACAACCAAAAAAAGAGTTAGTAATGTGTACTATATTTCTAGAAAGATCCCTATAAGTATAAAACTATCACACACGTATCAACCAGCTGAAGAGCACATTTTACATTATTCTGAAAAAGCAATGCATTCTTTGCAAATGTAAGTTGTACTATCTTTAAATTGTTTTCTCCTGGGAGAAAAGTTACATACACTTCAAAAACATTATTATTGTGTTGTTGATGTTCTTGACACTGCTACCATCTTACTAATGTATCATCCTATTATAAGACACTGTTTGCAGGAGAAGTCATGGATAGGTGAAGGTGAATATGGTGCAGACAAAAGTATTAATATTACAGCTGTTATTGTTTATTTATCTACTTTAATTTATCCTCTGCTATATATTCTATTTCATTTTTATTATTTTCTAGTTTATTTCTCATTTTTTAACTCTTGTACTAGCAGAACTGTGACAGAGTGTCGGTGCTTTTGTAATGATGTGAATTATTTTCTTCTTTTCTTTCATCATCATTCACTATTTAATTTATTCATCATTTTTCTCTTCTTATCTGGTTTGATGAGAACACTTGATGCCATGTATACAAAATCCTATATCCTATATAACCTATTTTTTCTTCAAATAAAAAGTTTAATCACAAAACAGTTTTTCTATTATGACTTAGAGCTTCTCCAACTGCCGTTCAAAACCCACAATGAACTAACCAACTAACTGGAGCTCCTACTTTTCTGATGAGTATTATTTAATGATATTTTTAATTTCTAAATACAATATATGGCAACACTGATTATACTGTCTATCACATGCATGTGCAATAGTATAAAAAAGAAGCATTAAAACCACTACTGAGTACATTGTACGACATATTCTGCAAGTTTTGGGTTAGGATTCTACAAACCCCGACTTACACATCATTAAATAAGTGTGAGATAGCATTTGTTGTGTTCATTTAAGAGATGGGAGAAGGGTCGTGAATGGATCCGTCTAGAAGCTGAGCAGTGGCTCAGAAGGAGGATTCCAGTTGTAGAGGGGTTAAAAGGAAAAGAGATTGGGGTTTAATCAGGATCAGTATTACCTGAGTGCCTAGGGTCTGAGAAGACCTCAGGTCCAGTCTGTAGGGGGATTCACTTTCCCCACTGAAAGGGCTAACAGGCAGGGAATTGGATGAGGGTAAGGTGAACCTGTTTGGGGCTCGCTCAAACAGCTGGGAAGGGAAAAGGGAGGTTAAAAAAAAAAAAAAAACAACACAAAAACACAACCGCGACTGAATAATCAAAACCAGTTGCCGCCGACTCATAGTTCAACTTTCAGGCAGGCCATCTCAAATGCACCCCAAGCAGCCATCAGGGTCCATCTGTCAGACTGATCTGTGAGCCCTGGGTGATGATGTGTGTGACTGAGCAGTATGTGATCTCTGAGCTCACCCACCGCCACGGGGAGGGGGGGACATACGGCACCTGCTGCTCGAACATGTGGCAGGGACAATAAGCATAATCTGAGCACACACACTGTGTGCGAGTGTACGCTTGTAGAGAGAGAGAGAGAGAGCCAGTGGCAGATTGTGATTGTAACATTTATAATAAAAACTGTTAAGTTTCCGCAGTCGTTTAACACCAGACGACTGATTTCATTATCACACACACACACACACACACACACACACACAGCCCTGGTGAGGTTTACCTCCAATTCAGCAGCGATTTTATCCTCCTCTCCTTCCTCCTTGTCCCCAGAGGCCAGTGTAGGAGGTGTCGATGCAGGACGAGGGTTTTCAGACACAGCCCTCCTCAGCTTTACATGAGGCTTTTGTATTTCAGCCTCCTCAGATTCAGACTTCTACGATCGCAAATATAAAAGAAAAGAAAATGAGTCCAAAAGCTCAGAAACTGAACAAAAATAGTCCTTATTTCTACAAAACAACACCTCACCATATCTTACCTTTATACTTTTACCAGGAATGAGAGGCTCTCCACTACGGGAGGTTATGCTCGGGGAAGATGGGAAGCTACGTCGAGGTGGAGGTGGAGGAGGAGACTTGGAGGGCTTTTCTGTGCGATATCGAGGCACTGTAAGCTCATCTGGAACAGGAAAGAGTGCCAGCATACTGAGAAACATCTTGCTTAATATGTTTAAGATGATATTAGTCGTACATCATGAGTAAAAGCTGCCTAATTTGGTACAAAATGCAACATAGAAGGACATGAAGGACTGTAGAACGACTGTATTTTTCCATCAAAGTCCATTAAAAACACACTCTTATTATCTGGAAAACAAAGCTCTTGTTCTATAAAAGTGTCAGTCTGCCAAAAATGGTATGACTTGAAGCACGTACCAGAGCCACGCCTGGATCCCCCGTCTTTCCCGGTGAGCTTGTGCTGGGGCTTGCTGACGCGGTGCTCTGGGGTCGCTGTCCCACTCTGCAGATTCTGAGAGGAAGTTGTTGTGTTGGAGGCGGGCTTAATCTGCTTGGCAGCAAAATCCAGGTCCGGAATTGCCTTCATCAGCTCGGCCTGGGTCTCCTCCAGCAGCCGGTTGATGTCCTGAGCGCTGTACTGGGTCAGACTGGCCCGCTTCTCCTCCCAGTCCCGCTCGGCCGCCTGTGGATTTGAGAACTTGATCTAAACACTTCATGTAATGTCACGGATTACAGATTACGTATAGCAGGTGGTGGTGGGGAAAAAAAAGTCATTCCTACCAGTCGGACCTCCACGGACAAAGCTTTGTCTGCAGCAGCACGGCGCTCCAGCTCTTCCAGGGCTTTGCCCTTGTGGGGAACAGGTGGATAATTGTCCTTGTGAGGGCCAGATGGGTTTCCGTGACCCCGGCTAATGCTGGAGTGGGGGCTCCAGTTAGAGAGACTGTTGCCTCCTCCGAGGTCATTGATGGTGATAGGTGAGCTAGTGGGAATGTCAAAGTCTGACAACTTTCGCAAGTCGTCGTTGTTGTGCTTCAGTGAAGGACTGGAAAAGTCCTCCTGCTTCTTCCAAACCCCATCATTCGCTTGTCTGGCAAGGCATGGAAGATGAACTCGTTAATAACATGAAATTTAACACTAATCTGACTCATTTTCAGGGGGTTGTGATGTTTTGAATTATTCATGATGTCAGGCATGGATAATCAGGCTGGACAGGCAAGTCAGGCATGAATTATCCATAACTAAAACATTTGTTGCTGAATGTTTAAAAACCTCCAGAGAATTAAAAACCTAACTGAGACCTGAACAATTGAACACATTTTAGTTACCAAAAACTTTAATTTGAGATATGAACTGAACCAGAAGGTGAGGAGCTTCGAGTAAACACACAAGCCTAAGTAGAAAATAGACAACATCAACAGCTAAAGGCCACATTTTATCAGTCCACACTCACTACATTAGTTTTAAAAGCTTCTATTTTAAAACTCATGTGACTAAAAAGAGCCTTCACCACAGCAGCTGGCCAAATTAACTTTTATCAGGTTTAATGCATCTTCAGGGATTCTTCTTTTCTTTTTTTTCCATTCCTTCTTTGAATAATTAGTCTAATTAGTGATAATATCTCATCACTCATCCCTGACCCTGAAGGTCTGTCTGTCTGTCCATCACTTTTTATGAAAATTCATAAATCGCTGACGGAAAAAATGTGACGTTTCCTTCAACTGATTACAAGTGGGCAAGTTTCCATGCGAGGTAATTTTAGACAAATCTCTCTGCAACTGTTGCTTTGTACGAGGTTGTTGAACAAAATGCTCGTGTTAATATTTAAAGGATCAATTAAAACTTGTTGGTCTCCGAGGACAGATCTAATATTAAACACACACAGACTTTCCTTAATAGGCTTTTAAAAGTGGAGCAGATTTTGATGAACTGTTGCTCTCACATGGAGCAGGTCCAAGTTGAGCGCTGTGAAGAAAGATTTGTGCTGAAATGTGTTTCCCTCTGTCTGACGTGAGCCAAAAAAACAGCAAAAGTGAAATGTGAATATTTTGTCTTGACTGCTACATTACTATGTGCCACCATTCTTTCTTTCTTTTTCTTTCCCTTTCTTTTTTTGTAGGCTCATACTTGCGCATGGTGGCGAGGGTGTCAGTTATAGTCTTGCAGCGTTTCAACAGGGCGTCGAGTCTGTGCGGCTCTTCTTTCAGGAACTTGACGGCCTCCACTTCTACCCTGAGCACCACCCGCATCTTGCTCTGCAGGCCTGGGAACTGATCTGCAGGAGAAAGCGTGTCCGTTACAACAAATCAATTATTGTTTGTCGAAGTCAATGAAAGACCTTTAATGTAATCAGACGGAACATTTTTTAGGTTACTGTAAATGAACAGGGGAGTTCATTAAAAGCAAACTGAGCAATCTGAGACTACTGTACTTAAATAAATGTTTGGCAAGAGCGGCTGCGGGTGACTAAAAGATAGTCTGTGCCTTGGTGACTAATTAGTGCAACATAAACTGTCTGCCAGAGTCTTTCCCTGTGCACAGAATGTGACTCACTTTTCAGCTCCGTGAGTGTCTCTCCCACTTTTCTCAGAACACTGGCCTTCTCCTCCAACTCCTGCACCGACACGAGCTTGGGGTTGACGGATGACTCCTTCTGGATCTCCTCCACTGACTTCTCCAGATCGCTGAGATAGAACAGACAGAAGGCTGAACACCAGGGATTCCTCTGCTACACATTAATACTCCTGAATATTCATCTCAAAACTATTCTGTTTGAGTACAGGACGGTAACACAGTTCTGGACAGATGAACTGGGGGAAGCGCAGGCTGCTCTTTAAACGTTTCAGTGCAACAACTGAACTGAAAACGTGGAACAGAGGAGTCGCACAAATGTCAATTTGCTCAGCTCTAATATTTAGTCCAATACATCTGCCTCCAGTAATGTACGAAATCAAAGTTATATGTATAATTAAGCAAAATAAATTGGCCATTAGCCAGGCTGAATAACACACACTGATTAGCAGTGATCTCACAGTTCAGCCAATTAGTCTGTGATCAAAATGCAGCTCAGAGACGGAGAGATTCAGCATCTACTAAAATGCTCTCAGTGAAATCCAGGAATTATAACGCCGCCGAACATATCTGACTATTAAATCTCAAGGTAGATCACTGCTCTGGTTTTCGCAGTCACTTCAATTAGCGGCTGGACACTCTCGTATTTCCGATCTTAATAAGCATCTTGCTCTATGCCGGGCTGAATTACATTTCTTCCTATCATTGCGTCACCCTGTAAGTCAACTCATTCTAATTATATATGAACAGTGGTGCTTAAAGCATTATTAAATACACGATACAATCAACTTAAACCACATAACTGTCAGTTTGCATATCGAACCGGAACCAAATAATCCCTCCACTGTGAGGTTACAGACAGATTTTGTGGGACTTCAGTGATTCAGTGAATTCTTGTTCTTCCTCTGTTGTTACTGACTGGAGCTGCTGGATGATGAGCTCCTCCTCGTTGAGGTACTTGAGCCTCTCCTCCTCCACGAGGAGGCGCTGTCTCTGCAGAGGATCCTCCTGCTTCCTCAGGGCGTCTGCCACGCGCACGTTCAGCTCCGCCTCCGTCCGCTTCAGCAGAGTTTTCACCGAATCCTGGTTCTCCATCTACACATTCAAACAGCATTACAGTTAGCATTTATTGCCCTTTCCCTCAGCAGGAGGCTGCTACATACTCAGCGGTTATTTGGAAAAGAACTGTATCAGTGTTGGCCTTCATGGCCTCAGGAGAAAAGCTTGTCGAAGCCATGAAATCTGCTATTGCCTCCATCTCAGCATAACAACAGGGATGACAAAGAGGAGGCTTTAAAAAAAACAAAAAACAGGGCTAAGTGATTTACAGCAAATGCACATTTTGTTCTGCCCTATCCTCGAGGCCTCGGGGTTTATTCTAAACTTTGTTATCGGAGAGGAACATTAGTTCTATCATGCTCATCTGTTACACTGAATACCTCGTTATTGAAGGCACTTAAGCAAGCAGTTTGTTTGTGTTCGACTATTAGAACGCGCATACACCAGCTCCCTATATCCTCTGAAAGCCCAGGAAGCTTCCAAGGAGAATGAAGAATGTCCAAAGACACTGAGCGTGAACCCGGCAGCGTTATGAATGGAATATTCTACAAAGACTAGTGGATGTAATACAACTCCCTGAGATGAAAGCACCTGGTATGCAAGAAAAATTAATTATTGATCAGCCTTATGTTTCAGGAAGTGGAGCAAGACAACAATATTGTTACCGTTTAAAAGTATTACCCTATTATCCTGCCATCAGTGCTGATGCGGATGGAGGAGGCTGAAAGCAGGGGGTGTAGTAACTTATTGTAAAAGCGATATCGAGAATAAATCATTTTGCAGCAGTGTCTTCAGTCTCTATCAGGTGCCTGCTTCTCCTGCACCGTTCCTCTGTATAATTCATGAGCCACATGTGACATTCAGTGTGCTGGTCCATCAAATATGGGTGTAAGTGGAGAGGTCACACTTGGGCAAACAGGCAGGTAAACAGCAAAGAGTCATTCCGGGGCCGTTTGGCTCTCCATCTCACTGCTTAGCCACTTAACAAACAAACAAACAGACAGACAGACAAAAAAAAAAAAAGTGAACTTCGCTGATGGAACAAATAGAGGCGCTGTGCGACTATCATCTGTCACTGCTCCTGCCTTCTCTTTTACCCCTGCGAGACACTGAAACCTCTTCTCTGCCTCTGACATCTCCTGACTGCTCCCGACTGTAACCATGGCACCGCTTGCATCAGCGGATAAATGGAATAAATAAGGACCCGCTCTCCACATTTTTTTTAACCCTTCGTCCGCCTCGTGACATTCTGTACTTCCATTGACAGAGCCGCACAATGTGAAGTGGGTTTTTATCTCTACATGTCATAATAAATCCTCCAAAAAGGTACAATGCTCTCAGTGTGTCTGGCAATATTGTGTGTGTGTGTGTTTCTGTCTGTACACAAAAGAGGTGAAGATCAAATACACATCAAAAGCGACAAGCAGGCACAGCGTTACAGTGTATATGTAAAATAAACACGGCGTAGTGCTGAATCAAGCTAATCGAGAGATGCCTGATGAGGATCTCTGAGACTGGATCATTGCTTTGCTAATTCAATTGTCTCTGTGCTTTTAAAACAGATCAGCTTTTTCATTCCTGCCCTCATTATGTGGAAACGCTACAATATAATTTAATGTTCCCTTCAGCTTTGGGTCCATTTGTGGACGTCTGGACGAATCACACGCCATCTGCGTGGTAGGAGGGACCCTGCAAAGAATCACTCTTACTGCCATTAAATCAAATAAAGATAATGCATCCTTGAAGCACTGAATCCTGAACCTTGGTCACAGTGGATAATCCACTGAACAGGACTTATTTCTAGGGGAACATGCTGGTGTTTTTTTTTTTTTTTACATCAAAGTACATCAAATTTTATTGGCCTCTGTTTCATTGTGGTGGAGGCAAAAATCTGAGGGGAGCCGTTAGCATCAGTTCTAAATTTGTCAAAATCTTCCTTGCGCTTTGATTTTTTTATTTTATTTTATACTTTTCTTAATATAGTTTTATATCACCAGCTGGAATCCAGTTGCAAACATCTGCCGGTGTTATGATACAACCGGGGCTCTGACCACATTCTCCAGGTGACGATAACTGCGCGGAAACACAATAATATACAGACAGACTCTGTGCTAGAATCATTTCATAGCAACGGTTATAACCTTGGTTGTTTGTAATCATCCTTTTTGCTGGATGTTCATATGAGTTATGTTGATAATATGGCATTTGAGCGCTGCCTTTTTGACGGCGTCAACCTGACTTGTTAAATAAACATTCAGCGCATTCAATTTGTATTTTAGGTTCTGTCCAGGACATTTAATTGTTTTTTTTCTCACTTGCATTTATAAATATCAATTTGTCATTTAACACTACATTAAAAAGCAGCAATGAAGCTGGTAAATGGCATTTCTGTTGCAAACGATAGGGAGTACCAGTGTGCATCCCCTTTTTGTAGATCTGTCAAAAGCTTTTGGCACAAATGACCATGATATTTTTTAAATGTAGCTTTTTTTAACACTGGACTCTCTAAACATGCAGTTGCCAGGTTCTCAAACTATCAAATCAGATTAAATTTGAAGGTTTACCTTCTGATCTTGTGTCTATTGTCAAGGGCATGCCACAGGGCTCTGTATTAGGCCCACTTTTGTTTACTAGTTATTTCAATAAATTGAGCCACAATAATTTCAGTGCAGCTCATTTAAATTTTTACACTGATGATGCTGTTCACCAAGTTTTACCCAAGCGGTCGAAGAAAGCATTTAATGTGCAAAACACTGAACAACAATAGCACACTCTTTTTGGAACTCTAGGATTATAGGAAAATGAAATAGAGGTAAAGTCACATCTACAGTATCAGGTAAAGAGTTATCTTCCTTTGTCGTGATGTATTTATTTATTAAATAAAGATTCAGCTGGCAGGAAAAGGAGACTCATTATGAACAAAAACTAATATTTACAAACCTGAGCAGAAAAAGTCTTTTCAAGATCTTAAAAGGATGTAGACAGTGAGTGGTATATATACCTGTGTCTTACGAAGCTGGGCGAGCTGTTTGCGCAGGTCGGTGGCATTCTGCTGCAGGCCTTGCAGGTGGAGGTGCATCTGCAAGCGGCTGATGCTGTTAGAAGGTGGCGGCGGCATCAGAGCTAGAGGTGCTGATGGTGTGTGAGCTGTCAATTACAGAGTATAGGACACGGGAGGTCACAGGGAGGTTGTCTGGGGAAACGAAATGGGTTAGTGTGCTCGGCTGTGCTCCGCTGAGGTTTTCAGTCAGCTAGCATGACGTACAGTGTAAACGGTAACACACAAATACACACTATGCAGGAAAATCTGGGCACACACACACACACAAGCAAATACAGTGTGTGAATGTGGAAAAAAAAAAGCGCCATACTCACAAAACTCTAAAAGACCACGGGGAGAAACATGAGCTCATGCTATTAGTAACCAATATAGAAGTGTAAATCATCTATTCAGTCGAGACACACAGGGGATAGCCATGCTCTTATCTTAATAGAAGGCTTTGTGAGTATGGCCTTTGACTCCCGAGGTAATCACACACACACAGACTGTATGCGACAATCTCTCACACACACACACACACACACACAGATAAAAGAGGTGCTCGGTCTGAGACAAAACAACCTACTGATAATTCCCAAAGGAATAACCAGGCAGAAAATTCAAACAGTGGGGAGACAGAACGAGGGAGGGTCTGCGCTCCGTGAACATGTGAGGATAGACCCAGGAAAAACCACACACCCAAACAGAGGGCGGAGAGGTGACAAGAGGTGTCTGAGAGGAGAAATAAAAGAAAAGGGGTGATAGAGAAGGAGATGGCAACTACCTTTGCGCTTCAGCCGTCCAGCTGGAATATAAAAAGATTCAACCAGTTATCAAGAAATTAATGAGAAGAGTGAAAGGGAGGAAACAAAAGAGAGAGAGAGAGAGGGAAAGTCTTGAAAGTTCATATCAATATGATGATCCCGGAGAGCGTTTGTATTGACCACAGCAGAGAGAATGACCCCGGTGATGGCTAAGTCTTTTGGCACTGGGTCAGTGTGTGAGGGAGATTTTGTTTTTAGCTGTGAAGGTCTGGTCACACGAGAACAGGGGAGGAAAAACAGGAGAGCAGAAGTAGAGGATGGAAGGAATAAATCAGGGGGAAGTGAAATCGTACTGGGGTTTCGTTCAGGCCACAGATGCTGAAGAATGATTCCCACTAGAGCTATTTGTCTTAAACCCTGTCATGTTTACAGCCTTGTATGTTGTTTGTTTGTGGTAACAGCTCCAATGCTGTTACAAGCTACACTTTCCCCTAGTGTGGGTTTTTTTTCTTTTTTTTTTTAACATTTCACAAAAAAAAATATTAAGCTTGTCTCACTCACTGATATCTTACAATTCTCTTAGCAGACATCATTTTATTTTCATAGCAAATAAGCCGTCTGGAAACTCTTCAATTTCAATAGAAATGAAAGAAAAAAGAAAATGTTAAGCAGAAGCAGAAAAAAGAGGAATTTTAAATGAATGCTGTTTAATTCTTTAGTGAATGTCTGGTTCGGTTGCACTTTGGCAGACAATTAAGTCCATAGAAAAGTAGGTGACACTTTGCCAGGGCTGCAGAGAATAGTCACTTATCAACTTATTAGTTAATTGATGGAAACTTAACTGGACTGGATTAGAATGATGTGTGTGATACCAGTACTCTTTACTTATAAACACAGCTTTTGAACCTAGGATGAAACATGAAATCTGCAGAAAATGATTAGTAAAATTATTACTCAATGCATTTCTTTAGTGCCTCTATAAAACCAAATAAACCCAAAGTGCCTCAAAATGACGGTGTTGCTACAGTAGCGACAAGGCTTCATACACACTCACAGTTCACAATTCTTTCATTTACAACTGTAAAATATGTCCACACGAAACTCCTCTTCCTCTCCGCCATCACGCTCCCACTCATGTGACAGCGCGACAATAACACACAGCAGAATTACACATTTACTCCTTGTCACGAAAGAGGAGCGACGTACCGAGCAGAGAGGAGAAACTCCAACTCATGTCAGTGAAGGCTAATTTAAAATAACCAGTTCACTGTTAGTAGGAGAAGGGAGTTTTTTTTTAGAGAGCAGGGGATTAGCAGTAGTCAGGGTTCCCACACCTTGGTTGACAACAAATTCAAGGACGTTTCAAGGACTTTCCAAGACCAACTCAGGAGACCGAATGTGGGCAACTTGTAAGAGCCGCTTCTCCCATGGTGTCCACCTTTATTGATCAGGACAAGTCTGTCTTTGTCATTTTCTTTGGTGAGACAGAGATTTTGGAATTTTCATTTCCCAGAAATCACGTCATTTGCTCTCTCTTGTTTAATGTTACTCGCTCGTTGTTCTGCGTAGAATTGTTCTGCGTAGGCCTAGTTTACGTACATCAAGCAATGCAGGGCTTTACCGAAAAATATCAACTTAACTTTCTAGAATCAATTTAAAGCGCTTTCAATGACCCATGTCTATTAAGGGCGATTTTTCAGGTTTCAAGGACCCGTGGGAACCCCGAGTAGTGTTAGTAACAAGTGGACTGTGGTCTCAGTTACGCTGCTGTACTCACTTCCAGTGGCGGAGCCGTCACTGTTGGTTTCGGTCTTCTCGCTGGAAGAGAAAGGTAATGGCCGTGAAAACTCGCTCCCCTGGTCCGGAGGGCAGCCCGCCATCATGCAGAGACGCAGCAGGCCGCATCTGAGGATCAATGGCCACAGGGCAAGCCAATTACAGTGCTAACACTAATGGCACGACTCGTGGAAACTCTTAAGACTGATCACTTTAACAAGTCTCCCTGTTAATGAGCCCATATTCTGTTCATGACGAGAATGTTCCGAGTGAACGGGGGAAACTCAGCCATACATGTCCGTGTATCAGTGCATGAATCGATAGCGCTGTGCAGTGCAGTTAGTGTTTAGTGCTTGTGATCGGCTCGCACAAAGTAATGCACCACTTCACTGCTACGGAAGTGATAATGGCTCTGATAATGGCACCGCTGCTGTTCCTGTCAATAATGTGTCTGAGCCGAAGCCGTGTCTGTGAGTTCTAGAGGGTTAATGGGGTTTAATGGAGAGTCTTACGTGCTGTCGCTGTCCGGTGCTCTGGTCAACACACTCTGGACCAGGCCGGTCAGGCTCGCTATCTGCTTCTCCATGGCCTCCATCCGCTCCAGCCGATGATCCCTAAGAAAGGAAAAGGTACAGCTGTGGATCACTGAAAAACACGGAGGAGAATGTAATCTAATAATAAAAGGTAAAGAAACGCCGTGTCTTTAAGTAGTTAACAGTTTAAAAACAATAAATGAGACACTGAATTGCTTAATTTAAATGGACATCTCCTGGACAACACTCTCTGATCTACATTTTGTTTCTGCACTGAAATTTAAATACAATTGGATGTTATAACTAAATATTGCTTTATTACATAAAGCAGTAAAAAGTTTGTCAAATGAACTTGTGGTTTATAAAACAGAGTTTTAGGGACTTAGCAGCATTGACCATCTTTGTGAGAACAAAACTGTGTAAACTAAAGATGATAATAAGTTCATAAAAATGGCAATAATTGGCCGGATTGATCAGCCCAAATGATAAATCGCTCTACCTATAATGTCGTTTCACTTGATTTTACAGTGACAAACCAGAAAGACCAAAACTGCTTTAACACAAATACAAACACTGTGTTCCTGCAGGACTCATTTTGACTGAGTCAAACATTATTTACACATTATTTGAACAACCTATATCAAATCTAGGAATAAACAGATCTGTAATGTTATGACGATAATCATAAACATCAGGACATGGTATTTAAATACTAATGATGATGGGAGAGTACAATTAGCCCTAGATGGCCAGAAGAGTCATGCCGTAAGATTATAATACAACTACTGCATGATATAGTGTAAACAGTGTTTTGGAAGGCAAATGTCACACATGTAATAACCAGTCAAAGTGTCACTGGCACTGACCTGCTGCTGTCAGGGTCTTGACCAGATAATGAAGAACCAAAACCAGGCGTGGCCCTGCCACCCTCCCCGGGGCCGGCAGTCAGACACAGAGGCTCTGAACCGGAGCTGGGCCTTGACTTTGGGCTCTCCACAAACACAGAGGAAGAAGTCGAGTCCTTGCGAAACGTCTGCCTCAGAGGCGACGCTCTGCTGGGAGAGCTGGAATAGTCCCTGTCCCTCAGCTGCATGTCGGGGATTTTCTGTGGCGACGAGGGCGGCATGCGGAAACCCATTCCCAGGGTGGCTGAGGAATACGTGTCAGAGTAGAGCGAACCTCCCGGTTTGTACAGAGAGTCGTCCAGGTCTCCCTGAAGTGCAGCAGCTGAGTAGGTGCTGAGGGATCGGACCGAGCCGCGGCGGTACAGGCCACTGGAAACGGGGAAGCTGAAGGGGTCTCCGATGGCAGCTAAAGACTGGGTGGAAGCGATGCTGAGGCGACCCTCGTGCACCAAGCTGTAGGGATCTGCGTACAGCCCTTCATTCTTCATCAATGCCATGTTTTTCGCAGAAACCTCTTCATCGGGCTTGACGTCACGGCGCTCCAGGATGGCGCTGGGTGAGGGCGACAGGCTCGCGTTGGCGCTGTGATTGGCTGAGGGATGGTGCGAGTGTCGGGGCTGTTCGTGCTGAGGATGGGAGCCGGCAAAGGACGGAGGGCGTCCCCCGCTGTAGGAGAGGCGTGAGCGGGACGGAGAGCCAGAGGACGCCGAGGCCGACGACGAGGGGAGGGTGTTGAGGCGGCGAGTCGGGGAAGAGTCGCGAGAGGAGTAGACCATGTCCCTCTGAAATGAACAAGCAGGGCGTTACCATGGTGATTTGCACACCAGAGTGTTCGCCATGTGTCAGACTTGAACATGACTTAGATCTGACTGACACATGACAGGCTGTCACAATCCGCAGATGTCAGTGGAAGAAGAAACATTTCTCCAAAGACCAATTAATTTTCCAATGGCTGAATTTGGTCTAGAAATTATTATTATTTTTATTTTTTTTGAAAGTTGAAGTGAAAACAGACTGCGTGGGCCAGAATGGAAACATTTCAAGAGGTCAATCGATCAATTTATTTCCAGCAGAGTCGTGATGATGTTTACTCAGTAAAATATTTATGTTCACCATATTTCCACTTGGCTTTTTTTTTCACTTCAGTTCCTTCTGCCTTTCTTCACACAGCATCAAAACATCTCTAAACGCGCTTTTCTCAACCCACGTTTGCCTCACTTTACCTGCTGTGCATTTACGTCAAAAAACCAAGTAGTTTGCTTTGCCTTTTCATATATCCTTCATGTGTTGCTTAAGTTGAAACCCATTTTTCCCCTTTTCAGTTGTCGTACAGCACCATGTAACAAACTGATAAATCTCAAAAAAGGGAAGATGCTGCTGAGCCTGTATGCCGACAGATAACTTCATAAACATATTTCCAGCTATAGGAGACTGTCTGATTTGCACATTCCGAATAGGTATGGCTTATACAAGCGGCAGAATAGATAAAACGCTATTTGAACCTTGACTTGTTACCTCTATTCTCGCTCCATCCATTTATTATGCACAGATGTATATGCATGGGAAGAAGCTTAAGAAAGATGATGTGGAACACTTCACTGAATAAAAACAAAGCTTATAATAAGATTTCCAAATATGCACAGGAGTAATTGTTATATTTCTTTTTTTACTGCTTATTTGTAACATTAATAGCAGGTCTGTGTATTGTGAGGAATATTGCAGATGGAATGCAGGGTTGTGTAAATTGTGCAGACTCCTACCGGCTTCCTTGATCTTCAATGAAGCAGAAATAGCTTCAGATGTTAAAATGCTCGTTTTACAGAGGAACATTGTTCTCTAGTGCCTGCGCGGCAACAGATGGGCATCCTAAAGATGAGCAACATCAATACATCCCCAGGAGGAATACCAGTTAAATTTTAAAACCGTTCACACTGCATCAGCCTGTCAAAGTGTACCTTAAAATACATAAAACACCTCACAAGAGAATTGCACTGCTCCTCTTTTTTAGAGACACATTATTACAGAACTTTTCACTCGTAACTCAGTTCTCATTTATCAGAATTGAAGGAGATCAGATCGCATTTTCTCTTTAAATAACCCAGTTTGCCACTCATGGATCTCCCCCCTCCCCCCCCCCCCCCTCTCTCTCTCTGCTTTTACCCACCCTCAGGTCTCCGTTGGCCAGGTGTGCAGCAGCAGGGTAGGAAGCGTAGATGGGCTCTTTGCGGTAAATCTTGATGATGCTACGGTCCTGGATGTCCCGGACGTCCTCGAGCTCGTAGAAAACGTTGCGTGCCTCGTCCTTGATCAAGATGGCCGTGTTCGGGGACTTGAGCATGCCCGCTGTCAACTTCTGCGGGAACATGTGGACGATGAGCGCGTGCAGCGTGTCCATGCTGCTCAGCTCGTGGGTGATGTGCACGCGGCGCGTCTCGTCGCCATACTGCAGGAACAGCACGCCTGGACGGGAGGAGAGACGCTTAGAGTCAGCAACTGGTGGGAAAACGACAGGCAACTCTATGAAATCTTGTGACTTGCTTTGCAGTTTTGTAGCTTACAGTGTTGCTCATTAGGATACAACATGTTCTGCCTCTTTATGTATGTATGTGTATATGTATGTATGTATGTGTATACATGTAGATGTGTATGTATGTATGTATGTATATATATATATATATATAGGTGTTGTGTGTATGTAGGTATACATACATATATATAGCATGGGTCACTTTCATTTTTATTTTCTTTTTTATTTTTATTTTTATTTTTATTCTTATCTTATTTTATTCTACTCTCTATTTTTAACAGTGCTGTGTGTGGATGCTGGAGATGTTAATTTCCCCGAGGGAACCTCCCAAAGGGATTAATAAAGTCGTCTGTCTGTCTGTCTGTCTGTCTGTCTGTCTCTTTAGTGATTTGAGATCCAGATAATGATTTGCACCTTCAAAATGTCAGCATGAATATTCACTGACACTGTACACAACTAGACTGCAGGAGTTGCAGTGTGCAAATAAGGTGCAAAGATTTGTGCAAAGCATGGTAGTGATTAAAATAGAATGAACAATTGACTCTTCAAATTAGACACACATCATATAGAAAACTTTGCTGCAACCCTTGATTTTACAGGAAAAAGGCAACTCTGGTGCCTGACTAACCTGGATATTCATCTTCATACACCGTGGGACAAACAAAACAACAAACAAAGCAAAGAAAGACCAGTGATTAAAAGTCAAGCAAAGATAAGTGAGATACAGCAGCTGAGGTTGGGAGAGAAGAAGACAAAGACAGACGTTATATAGAGATGTTGAGTAAAGAAGATTGGCAGCTGTGCTGTTCTCCCTCTGCCTGAACTCCTCACTCAAAATGTCCCTCATCAGTCACTGCCACTTTAGTTTTACGGCCACTTCTTTTTTATCTTCCCAAGTCTGATATAAAAACACACCTTGGTCTTTATGTGTTTGGACCAGCCTCACACTAATCCTCGCCAGACTGCAGATGCCCTTTAGTAGTAAACCTGTTCTTAAGTCTGCAGTTCAGCTGCACATGAGCACATCTTCAGTCCTGCATGATTTACGCAGGTCTGCAGCCGTGTCACAGTCAAATAAGTAGGCACTAAAATAACTATGCCGCTTATACACCTGCACAGACCTCACAGGAAAAGGTCTGCTTGAGTATTCTGGCTGAATAAATTGGAACAGTAAGTTCGCTCTCCAGCGCTCTACAGGAGAGCAAGTGGACTAAACCAAAACTTTTATGGGAAATAAAGTGAGAGTATAACTTTTCAGCACCAGGTATATGGAGTGAACAGACAGCTGCAAATCCTTAAGTCTCAAGTCCCAACAGCATGTAGTGCTCCCTTTTGAGCAGCATTTCAAATGTTAACCTGGAGAGCGCAGCTTATTCTGGCTGGCGGAGCGGGACAGCGGCAGGCTCTGGCGGAAGCGATTCATCCGGTTGAAGCCCAGGGGGAGGTCGGCTTCTGACATGGTCTCCAAGGATTCGGCAGAGGCAAAGGAGAGCTTGGCGGCCTGGTCGGCAAGCCCAGACTGGGTAGACTGGGAGTGCCGTGGGCTGCGGCTCTGTGGGTGAAAAACACACGGAGACAGAGTTAACCACCGAGAGGTAAAAATCAAGGTGGAGAGAATGGATTGGCCCGATGGAGTAAACAAAAAAGACAGTGAACACCCAAATGAGACTCCCACACAATGAAGCGTGTTACAGGATTAATAAGACCTTGACAATAGTTTAGCTCCCAGTCGTTCTCTAAGAATTACTAACGTCACAGTATCTGACACGAGGAGAAAACACAATAAAGTTATACTCGAGTGGCACGGCACTTGAGGGCATCAGCCTCCGTGACTCATCTAAGGAGGGTGAGGAGCAAAATTGATACGGGAAGCTGTGTTTTCAGCGGAGCATACGATTAGGCGCGTTTGCTTGACACTTGCACACATCCCACATGGCCCCCCCCCATCTCCACTCTTGTCCCCTGTGCAGCCACAAACTGTAAACGTATGCTTGTCGGGCAGGAAGGAGAAGCTAATGCAAATCCTGGGCTGTCGGTGTGGGCTTATCCTGCTGGCCCGTGCCCAGGCATCCCTCACTGAGAGACTGTTAGTGCAGCTGAGGGCTGAGATCACTGAACTGGCTCCCTGATCCCCCACTGCTGCAGCATCTCCTCCAGCTCTGAGGTCGCTGTAATGAGCTCCCTGAATGCCATCTGCAGATTGTTTGGATAGCGGAGGAAGACACATCGTTGGCCATAGGACAGTA
This sequence comes from Solea solea, assembly GCF_958295425.1. NCBI lineage: Eukaryota > Metazoa > Chordata > Actinopteri > Pleuronectiformes > Soleidae > Solea > Solea solea. Next base: position 8,963,422 of record NC_081149.1, on the reverse strand, counting down.
GTTTGTGTCTCTCTCTCCTCATCCATGCACTTGTTTTTTTTCTCCCCCACCCCTCTTCCCAAATATTTCCCCCTCTTCCTTCCTGTGCATCAGAACTCAGCGTGGATCGACTGTGACTTTCATTAATGTGGTCTTTAATTAATGGGAGGCATCTCTGCAGTCATTAACTCGCCGAGCGGTTTGACTTCATTCATAAACACAGGACACACTCATGCATCCATTAATGATTCTGTTGAATGAACAATAAGCCACAAGGCGATGCTGCACAGTCAACGGGGGCTGCTGCGAGAGTTTATCATAGCAGGCTTGTATAAAGTACCTAAAGGGGATACTAAGTATTTTATCAGAAAATGATAATATTACTTAAGTAAAAGTGTTTTAAAGTACATGACACGTTTTAGAAGTAAAACTAAAAGTATTAAAAAAGTGAGGAGTTAGGATTGAGCCATGGCAGCTCAGTGGTATAGGGGGACTTTGACTCCGATGATGAAGTGTGTGAATGGATGAATGGCAAAACTAGTGTAAAGCAGCTCATCAAGACTAGAAACGCGCTATTAATAAATATATAGCAGTGATAGTACACAATTGATTTCGGAAATGTAGTAGAGTAGAGTAAAAGTTGCTAGGAATACGAATAAAGTACAGAAAAGTGAATTTTGTACAGTAACTTAACGATACTTAATGTTGAATGTGCAGTCTTTAATGTAAGAAATCAGCGAAACACAATACATTATCAAACCACTTCCTTTTTTATTAGCTGAGGTAGTGGTTTAAAGAAAAAAAGAAATATCTAAACTATGATTGGATAATTGGTCATTAATTTGTCCAGTACTTTGCTTTATGACCCACAGTAATGGAAAAATGAAATGCATTTTCTGTTAAGTGCCAACTTGGTGCTAAACCCGAGATTCAGGACACGACTAAACGCAGCGTCACAGCTGCACGAGTCGACTGTAGACTCTTTGTCTTTGCTGCCTGATAGATGTGTAAGTTAGGCAATTAATGGTGTAACTAATTAAAATGAGATAAATCAGGAGTGTCAGTCAGTTAATCAATGAATTATTGCAGCGTCACAGTAATAAAGTGTAGGGGAGACCCTGCGTCATGTGACAAGCGCGATCATTTGGTCATTTGCTCTTTTAAATCAACAGCCTTGCTTCTTTAGACGTACAGTATGTTTATGAGGCACGTCGCGTGTGGAAACATCATTTTGATGATGTATGCTGAATGCTCCGTCTGTAAATATGCGATACTATACAGTGTACATCATTCAGTCACTGTACCCTGAATGATAGTGGTCACGTGATCGTGTCTGAGAACACACACACGGACACAACCTGATTCTGACAGATAACACCCACCACATTTTGTAATGGGGTCATTTATCTAAACTGTGACCACACTGAACAGAAAGTCAACAGCAGCACGTCTGTGTCACGTGGTGACGAGCTGCAGGGAGTGGAAACATGCTGAACATAGAGAGAGTATCGACAGTAGCACTTGATTCTTTAAAATCCTGCATTCAAATCATTAAATGAATGATAAGCTCTTAAGAGCGATATCACGCGCTGAGGTTTAGCTTCATCCACTTCAGGTATAAATGCACTAACTTTGTATTTAAAGGAATAATTAAGACACTATGAGAAACGACCTTGTTTGTTTTCCGTACAGGGAGTTGTACGAGCTCATCCATGTCTGACACTGTGATAGGTCACATAATCAGATTAATGAGGATGACTTTCATTTTGCTTTTTAAATTTCAGGGTTCGTACTTCACCGTCACACCGTTCTGACTTAGTTGAACTGAACAGAGTCATCGTTAATGTTATCAGACGGAAACGTGACAAAGTGTCCACTGTGAAAGCTAACTTTTGTTTCCTCTGAGCAAAGATAATCTTAAAAATGTGGGCTTTCAAATGAACATGTTTCAAGTCCCTGAATTGCAGATTATACACTAATAAACAGAACTTTCAATACTTTTTAAGGTAACTTGGCAACTGTTACCATTATCAAGCTACTACAAATATCACTATTTTAAAATTCTTCTAAGACTAGGCCTGCAATTTACGATTATTTTCATAATCGATTACTCGATTAACAGATTTACAATCTGCTGCTTATTTTCTCGATTACGCGAAAGCAACAGTATCAACAATATATTGATTTTGCGACGCCCTGTTTTTGTCTCAGAGAAAAACTCATTGTTTCAGACTCTTGAGTCATTCTCCTTGTGCGTTGTCTCAAGGCTAAATAACCTAGTTGGAGCTTTCTATGAAAAGCAAAAAAAAGAGAAGGGAAGTGAGAACATGGTGCTGAATGACTGAGCTCACTGCTCACAGCACCTCAAAAAGAAGAATAACAAAAACGGAATCCATGTCAGGAAAGTGACTGAATAATGGTCCCCTCTGTCTCTGTGTATGAATGTGTGCAGGTTTACCACAGCTGTCGTTTGCCTTGTTACGGTCGGCTCCAAACACCGACTTTATTATAATATTGAGGATTTATGTGATACGAAAACAGAAAATGTCTCTTTGTCATCATTTTGCAGTGTAAATGTATGTTTAATACACCATCTGGTCACGCAGCTGGTCGTACGAGTCATGCCGGTGTTAAAAAACATCAACATCATTGTGACTGCAAACTGGTTTTACCTCCTCCTTTCTCCCCTCTTCACCTCCCTCCCTCCTGCCCTCCCCCCAGAACTCAACCTTTTCTTCAAGAGTGAGCCAGGCTTTTTCAGCAACACTCAATTACCGCTGAGAACTCTACACTTTTATAAAGACGCGGCGGAACAAGTCGGGAACAGGATGATCTTACACCGAAACACAAGCGAACGGAGAGGAAAGCAGGACACGGCAGCCAGACAACAGACCCGAGGCTACGCGCGGCTTTAAAATCAATGCAACCTCCCACCATGTTGTTTCCTGTTTGGTGTGCAAGCAAAAGCATGGGTGCATTCACATTCATACACACAGAGCTCTGTTTTGAGGTCAAGGTATTATTTTTTTTTACATATGGGAGTGGACAGCTCATCCAAGTCTTTATTTCTTTTTTATTCTGTCTGCAAACCTAATCTTATAATATCCGCTCATCTTCATGTTAACTTCTGCTCAGATCCTGAAGAACATTTTGAAGGATGACACTTGATTAATTGCCTTAACAACAAATACGCTGGCTGCCAGACAAGTGGATGGATTTGTGGCATTCTCCGTTTACTGTCCAATTTTGCCTCCACTGCTGTCGCGGCATCCTCGATGAGATTCAGTGAATTTGTTTTGGTATTACCGTTATCCAGACCTCTGTAGCTCATCTTCATGCACTTTTATGCTGTTCATTCTCCTGTAACTGTGGAAGCATTAATATCGTATCATACTCTCCTGACATTGTCTAGTGGGGCTGTGTAAGAAAATGACAAATTTTATGGTAACATTTGAAGCAAAATGTCAGAGTGAGGCCGTGTGGAAATACAGTATGACTATGATTCTCAGAAATACTGTTCTACTTGTACCAGGGTATGTGATCGGAGTGGAGTTGAGGAATTTTGACCAGAGTGTTTGAGACGAAGACTCAAACAAATGTTATATTAAATATGTTTTATACTGTTTAAATTTCAAATTTAACATGCACAATTTGGTGTACAACTACAGTGTTCTTTTGTTAATACACTATTTTAACATACTGAAAGAAAATGGGCAAAATTACTCTTTTTCATCACTAATTCTCAGGCCCTTTTATGGTTAAAATAGGCAAAAATGTGGTGTTAAAGGTTTAAAACTTTAAGTTTCATGTTGTCAAACGTACAAACAAGCACGTATGCATTAATAACTGTCAAGGATGGGGTTTGGTGACCGCTATTAAACATGAAGGTAAATCTTAGTCTTGTTGCTAGACTTCTTTCCTTCTGATCTTTTCCCTGATTACAAGAGTTCTCTTGTTAAGACAATACAACAGAGAACATCACCAACAGAAATAATGTCACGCACAACTTGACGTTATGTAGAATGACAAAGACGTCTTTGGCTCGTGGACATGAAATGGTCACATGTCGTTAAAGTCACCGTCCTCAAACCCCCTCCAATCTGCATGTTTTCAATCTTCTTCCTCCTCCGAGTCGTGTCTCTCTCTCTCCTCCACAAAATCTTTGCCTCCAGTCGTCTACCTTCCTCTCTTCACTTTTTATCCCGTCACTCATTTGTTCTCCCCCAAATCTCTCCTCTGACTCTCGCTGAGGTGACTCATGTCACTGTATTTTCATCTTTCTGGGTCTCCAGTGGCAGAGGCCAGAGCAGCACAGAGTTTTTTTTTTTTTATAGCTATAGCTGTCTGTATTTGAGTATTCCCTCTACCCCACAACACGACTCTTCATCCACACAAGAAACATTTCACAGCTCTCAATATGACAAAATGGAGAGAAAACAGCTCCTCGAATCAATCCATCTTTCACATCTGTTTGTCTGCGCCTCCTCCTCCTCCTGCCACTGTCATTATTTTTCTTGATTTTCTTTTCTCTTCTTCTGTGTCTCAGCTCTCAGGCCCAATATTCTGCACAATTCCTTGAAGCCCCGACACTCCTCGAATCCCATGTCCTCGTAGCGCCAGGCGTCATCAACGCGCGGCATAAATTGCTCTGTCAAATTGCTGCAAAAATGTGTGTGTGGAGGCAATTGCAGCACTCAGGAGGAGAGGGAGCAAAATGGCGGAGACGATGGCTCCGATCGCTGCTGCGTTTCCTCTTCTCTGACAGATACATAAAGAACAGAGGATCACAGCCGCAGATACACTTATGTGCGATGTTTCATAGCCAACACCTGTAACTGTTGTCACTGGGGTTAAACAGTGCATTTGTACACATTTGCTTTATTTATAGAGGTGTAATCGCAATTCCATGGAGTGCTTATTTTCAGATGCAAGGGGGGAATCCAGGAGGAGACTTGGGTTCATATAGATAACGTGTGGCGTGATGAGTGAGCAGGTCGAAGCTCCCAGAAGCTTTAAGGTGAAATAAAGACGGTCTTTTTCTTTTTCCTTTTCTCGGCTGCTGCAAAGCAATATCAACGGATTGACTTCTGTGCCAAGAAGGAACCAAATCATGATTAAAAAGGTTTTTTTAAGTTTTTTTAAAGACCCACAACAATAACTACATCAATCAATAAGATGACTGGCAGGAACATTTATCTCTAAGTGTACGTGTTTTTGTCTTTTCTCCACTTTTCATCGTTGTAAACTGAAAGGCTGCATTTGTTTACTTTTTATTTAAGAATGAATGAATTAATTAATTATACCTTAGGACAGAGCATAGGCTGCTTTTTTCCCATTATTATGTTAAAACATATGTGCAGAAGCTATAAGAATGTGCAATATGGAGTGTTTTAAATCCTGCTTTTCAGTACAACCTATAGACAATCTCGTTTTTTTTTTTGTTTTTTTTCTATATAAACACACCTGAGCAAAAAGTACTCAACATTTTTAAAAATTGGACAGAATTTGTCACATGATGTCACCGCTCAAAGCTCACTTGTGTCGTTTTGATGCACAGAAATAAAAGAAAAACTGTCTATTTTGTGACTTCTGCACATTTTGATCACTACTCCGTTAACTTTGACTTAACAACACGTAGGGAAGCCTGAAGATGTGACCTAGACATGGATGCACAGGATGTCCACATCAGGAGCTGTGGGATCAAACACTAACCATTACAACTGTACTTTTTAACGTCTTCCAGGAAACTTCAGTTCCTCTAGAGAACTTGATGAACTTTGACGTACGGGTTTAATTCTCACCATCATACACCCACACTGTTTTGCAGCCCACCTGAGGGTCCGGCAGAGGTTAAACTCGTTTGGTTGGGTAATAGATTTATGCGACGGACGAGGCTTTAAATTCCACTTCACATCACTCTTGTTTGAAGTTAAAGTACTTGTGGGAGGGAGAGAGAGAGAGAGATAAATTGCAGAGCCTTCCCCATGGGTCAGGGCATATGGTTATTGATATTCAGTAACATTTTCACCCTGTCCAAATGATATTGTGCACAGGGATTTACAGAAGACTACACTATAGATAAGCCCGAGGCTCTTCCTCTTACACAGTCACACACACACACACACACACTGATAAGTTGTTTAACACGCCTTTCTGTCTTTGAGACGCCTCGACAAAATAACACATTCCAATACACACATTTTCTTTAAATTCAAAGTCTCAATGCATTTCCATGTCAGTGTATTTCAGCGTACACAACTCCATATTCCATCTGTGCAATCTATGAATAAATCACCCTGTGCAGCTCAAATCGTGGCTCGAGCGTCTCTGCTGATGTCAAAGCATTGTTCCAATGACGCCCTTCGACGGCACCTCTAATTTCTTCTGTGAGGTCACGTGACTTCGGGGTGTAAGCGCAAAGCAGGTGGAGATGTTGTGTCATAACTCCTGAGGGAATTGTCTCTGCAGTTTAAATGGAGCTGGAGAAGTTTAGGGCTGTCACTAACTCTGACACCGACGCTGCTACAGCAACCTGATACACACCACGATCTCTCTCTTACACACACACACACACACAGTACAGGAGGAAGGACAAACACACACAGGGACACGTGGACACAGAGCACTGACCTTAAAGCTCCAGTAGTTGGGCTGTTGCTGTGGAGATTCATGACGGACAAAAGAGCAAAAAGGAGAGGAAAGAAAGCAGAGAGTTAGCGGTTTTCCTTCTCAAATCAAAATAAGAAACCATTTAAAAAGAAAACTGAATAAAGTGGATTCATTAGGAGGCAGACTGTAGACTGTAGGAGGGGGAAAAAAAGCATTTAGAGTTTTATATCATGAATATTTTTTGCTTAATAGACGTTTAAAAATAACAGTAAGTCGTTTCACTTTGAATCTTCATCGCGTATTTGTTTTTTGAATATGGTAACTAACGCGGAGGACTTTAACATGTTTGTTTAACATTTAAGTTTAAAGAAAATGGGAAAATAGTTCACCTTTATAGCCTGCCACCTATTCTTGCCTTTATTTGTACGTTTTTGGAATGCTTTCCATTTAGTTTGTCTGAAAAAACATGTACTCAGATTCAGAGCTCAGATTTACTGGCATCTGTAACACGTTTGACATGTTTATCCAAACAAAAATAAAAGTTCTTGAATCCCAATCACAGGCGTCGGAGGAGTTCATCTGTTCATCGGTGTCACTGCGAAGACTAAGGCTGTGCTTTGCAGGCATCTTGGTTACAATGCACCTGACACAAGACTGCACTGTTGGCTGTGGCTCTGGTGAAGAAATGAAAAGAGAGAAATCGAATGAAACAGCAGCCCACTCTGTTGTTGCACTGGCCTCGCTCCCAGACTCCTCCACCACAGGCGAGCAACCACTCCTCCTCACTCCCCACCCCCACCCCCCGTCTCTTTCACTCTGGATCCACCTGTTGTGCGCTCTCTCCTTTTCATCCGAGCTTTGCCACCTCACCTGCTCATTTTTCGGGTGCTGTATATCTCTGTGTCTGTGCGCTTGGCCCTTCCCCGCTGTGCTGCAATGTATGAAAAAGTGCTCATGTGTTGCCAGCGCGTGGCCTCTGGGGTGGGGGGGTGAATTTCTCATGCCCACGAAACCAGGCCAAGCCGATGACGGTGCAGGAAAACCACAAAAATGACATGGAATATTTAAAAAAAGAAGGACTGGGCAGAGTTCATGAATTTTAATTCCAATCCAAACTGTTATTCTACTTCTTATTCTTATCTGCAGGCAGTTTTCAGTCCATCCAGCTTCACTTCCCCAGGACTCACATTACTTTCCCTGTCGCAGGGATGGCAAAAAAAAAAAAAAGCTTATGATTTATGATGTCTGGTGTTTTTTTTTCTCATTATCAGGCTTCCTTTTTAATACTGTCTCAATAAAAGCTAATATTATTTGAGTAAACATGAGCATTAGGGGCAGCATTTTGCCATCGTTATTACCTAATTGTAATCTCATTCTCATTATGTTCACTCATTTGGCCGTCATCCAGTTGCTCTTTTCTCTTCCCCACTTTTTTTTTTACTCCCGCATTTTGGCACAAAGTCTGGCTTTGTGCTGTTGGTGTGTGAGCTGATGTAATTACAGCCGGGAAAACTCTAGTGTAACGAGAGTTGTCGTCTCTCGTTTTGATCGCTCGATCGACTGACACGTCGGCACGCTCGCGTCCATATTTTCATTATCTGTACGGCAGCTGGTGTAACATGTGTGTGTGTGTGTGTGTGGGGGGGGGGGGGGGGTCTCATCTCTTGGATTAATCCATTATTTTTGCCAGCAGGGGGGACAGACTGCCTGAATCCATGAAACCGTGTTTGTTTTCTTAACACAAAACTGCAGCATGCTATGTTTACTGACTTTAATTGACATTAGGAGGTCATTGATGTGGCTGCTTTATCCTCCACATGAGGGCGGTTTGGGGGGGGGGGGGGCGTGCTGTGCCAATCTCAGCTGACAGAGGGCGATAGGCGGGGTCACACCCTGGACAGTTTGCCAGTCCATCGCAGGGCCACATATAGAGACAACCATTCACTCTCACACCTACAGTCAATTTAGAGTGACCAGTTTAAATAATCTCATTATTGTATGTTTTTGGACTGTGGGAGGAAGCTGAGAACCCGCAGAAAATCCACATACACAACCATGTGACCCCCCCCCCCCCCACACCCTGACATATCATCTAAAAACCATAAACTAGAATTATTTTGTCTTCTGCAAATGTTAATATTTAGTAATAGGCAGTCCTGTCAGTATGTTAATTATAAATTAATTAATTCTAAACAACAGAAATCACCTGACACTAAGGAGCCGGGAGCGCGGTGGTTGTTAGTTGTACTTTTTGCCATTAACTGCTTCTGTAGACTGTCCAATAATAAAATAAAGGGACACCTTTAAGAGTTTAAGAGCCTGTATCTAATCTGAGAAATGCATTATAGCAGGAACTTAAAACATAGAGTGCTTTTTCAGGACAGCGAGAGTTCTGAAAGTATAAAAGATTCACACTTTACTGTGAGCAAAGGTTTTCAGAAACCCGTTTCTTCTTCTTCTTCTGTTTCTCAGTCAGACTTAGGGGGGAGAGGTCATGGGAAAAGTAGGTCACTGTCAGTGATGAGATAAGACACTACACTTTGTCTTTTCAGTTTGGGTTTGTCGACCAAACTGTGTGTCAGTCACCGCCTGTCGAGCTTCATCCTGAATAATCGGGTAAACTAACAGCAGCTCATGGGCATCGCGGGGGCCGTGTCATAAATAATTGCCGCTCACTTGTTCAGACAACGTTAATGACTTTATTTTTTTCCCCACAAACCCAAATGACTGTGAAGGCTTTTAATGGTTTCAGGAGCGATTTGTGGTTGTGTGGTTGTGTGTGTGTGTCTGTCAGTGTTTCTCTGTTTGTTGCTGTAATGAGGTTTACTCACACTTCTCAGGTTAAGTTAACACAATTATGCTCCTGCACCTCGTGCTGTTCTAGCTGTTGCTCTGCTGACGGAGGCAGATGCACTGAGCATGGACTTCAAATATGGCTCTTTGCTGTGTGTGTGTGTGTGTGTGTGTGTGTGTGTGTGTGGGAGAGAGAAAGACACTATGTCATTCCCCTGTAATGTTAAATCCATCCTGGCAAACATCAGTGCATTTAATGTGTTTCTACTAACTAAAGACAGACTTAATCCCTGATGACACATTGATTGAAGCTCACTCTTGAAATGAATATGCGCTGAGTTCTGTGGAGGCTGTGTAACTTATGTCAGTTGGATTCAACTTGGAGGTTTCTGGGGGTTAGATGCATTCCCTGACTGCAACGTCAACACACTCATGCATGGATCTACACACAAACGTGGATGTGCACACACTGGAATTGGCCGCCAAGCTCAATGAGAGGGAAGTAGCCTCACCGAGCAGAGCAGAGCGTTACCTGACCAGCATCTAAAGCAGCCTGCACTCTCACCACCCCTCCTCCACCCCTGTCTCTTTCTCATGTCGTCATCCTCTCTGCACCCTCCCTTCTCAATCATTCCTACTCGCTCTCTCCCTGTCACTTCTCCCTGCGGTCCGGCTCACATTACCGCAGCCTTTGGACTCTTTCTTTAAAGTTAAATACAGAAAAAAAAGACGAAAAAACAAAAAACAGCCACACTAGTCTACATAAATGCATGCTCACCCAGAAGACAGATGGACATAAAGGGCTCTGTGTGCAGTTGACAGTATCGTCCACTCAGCCCTCGTCTAGCCTGAGCTTTGGCTTCTGAGCATACGCACACCGTCACCACAACAACCACAACAAACACAACAGGCGTGGAAACTAATCTTTGCCGGCACACACATACAGACACACACACACACACACACACATCTCTCTGTGACAGCTGGCTTCCAGTCCCATCTCACCTGCAGTGCACCTGTGCCTTTCCACCACTCCAGTCATCTCAGGCTGTCCGTCAGGTGCAAATCCTCATCGCGGGTCTCTCCCACTCTCTGCTTCTCTTACCCTCCCCTCCTTCTCCTTCTCCTTCTCCCCTCAGTCAATGTCTCTCTCCCTTCTCTCTCTTTCTCCCCCCCCCCTCTCTCCAGAAGCACATGCGGCGGAAACTCTTTATTTAATTCATTACAACACCAGCCGATTAACTCCTTCGCAGATGGATGCTTGGCTCCTGCTGGTGCTGGCTAATTGAGCAGTGGGCTGCTTGAATGGGTGCTCTGCTCCTCTCCAGCTCCTCCTTCTCCTCCTCCCCGCTTCCCTCCTTCCTCTCTGTCCACGCTCTGCACATCCACGAGATGATGAGGAATCTGCTGCTGCTGCTGCTGCTGCTGCTGCTGTTTCCTCCCCCGTGCAGTGAAAATGCCCTGTCACCTTTGGACCGTCCACTCTCACAGCTGCTGATTATGTCTGTTTGTTTTAAACTGAGTGCCTCCTGGTGGTTGTTGTTATTGCTCTCGCTCACTTCTGTCTTTCTAATTCCTCCCTATTCACACAACCTGACCTTTGCAATGCGATATCCCCGCTAGCCATATATGGGCGAGGTTGCCACGGCAACTACGGACTCCACCTGTCTTTCACCCGCCCTCCCTCTCTCACTCGCTCTCCCTTTCATTCTCGCCTGATGTGTTTTTCTATGTCACATGATTACACAAAAATGTATTTAAAATACAAACAGCAGCGGTGCTCACACTGTGTGTGTGTGTGTGTGTGTGTGTGTGTGTGTGTGTGTGAGATGTGAAGAGAGAAAGGAGGAGATAAATATCTATGAAAAGATGATGAAGGAAACACATTATCCCCAGAGTGTTACGAGTGGCTCCTCAATGAAAGTTCTGCAGACAAACAGGGAGCAGGTTGTCCATGACTCCATCAGCTTATTTTGAACCATTGTGCTGCTTTTTATCTGACAAGAAATAGTATAAATAAGGATAAATAAGGCTCCAACTAAATGATGTGACTTTATGATAAATAGCACTGTCCACATGTGACATTCGGTCATTTTTTTGTAACGTTAGGGATGTTGTAAATAATTATTTCTAAGACACACATGGCCCAGTACACAGACATGGATGATTCTGCCTCAGTTCAAATTCAAAGCCACGTACTATTTCTTGTCGAATATGTCGATTGTGTTAGAATTTGCAGCTCGTCTTTTCGTTTCAATTTCTTTCATAAAGAAATGTTTAAATTCTGACGTGTACTTACTTATATGGAAAACTGCATCGCAATGCAGCACTGAATCAAATCGAACCGTAGAATTCCACTCTCAACTGAGAGACACTTGTACACTAAGAGTGTAATTAAGTGGAAAAATCCACCTCCAAACAACATTAACCAACTAATGAATAGCTCTGCAACTCACAGTTATTTAAATGATTGTTGAAAAATTAAAGTGTCTTGTTTTCACCACAATACACCAAAATAAATCAGTCTTAATGATATCTTTATACAAAGCAAGGAAACCAATAAAAAAAAAATTCAGAAACTGAAAAATCAGATTACTTGTTTTCATTTAGACAAATAAACACTAAAACTGACCTCATCAATTATCAAAAAAGCTGGCAAATAATTTATTCGTCGTAAATCATAACTACTAATGAATAAATATTAATTTGACATTGACGAGGAAGTTTATCTGTATCTGAGCAGCTGTGAATCGGTGGTACTGTGCCTCGTCCTTCAACAGGAAAGTCACGGGTTTGATCCCCAGCTAATGTGTCCCTGAAGATGACACTTGACCCCCACGATGCTCCTGGCGGTACAGTATGATGGATGTGTGATGGAAAAAGTGCTGCACTGTATGAATGTGTGAGTGAGTCGCTAACTGGCCACTGTGAGGTGGTGCAGTGCATACCTGCTCACGTGCCGCCCGCTCTGACTGACTGCCTCTCATGCTGGCGTGGGAAGGCGAGGGCGACGGCGGGTTGTGGTGCGGGCTGTGGTGCGGATGCTGCAGCTGCTGCTGCTGCTGCTGCTGTTGCTGCTGCTGCTGCTGGTACTTGCTCTTCAGGTGGTCCATGAACGCGTCCCGCTTGCGCTCCATGTCCGCCTTGTGCAGGTTGGTCAGGGCCTCCAGGCTCTGGGCGGCACTGACCGTGTGCCGGTGCTCCGACGTGTGCACGAGGCCCACATTGGAGAAGCGGCGGCCCCTGTTGTCCAGCGTCCGGTACTCTCGTGGATACTCCAAGTCATCTGTGGAGATCATGTGACTGCCACCGCGCTCGGCATCTGCAGGGGGCGAAGAGAGAGAAGAGAAGAAGGGAGGATGAAGGCGAGGACGGAAAGAGGGAGGGGAGTCATGTGCAAAAAGACAGGAGCATGCAGAGGGAGAGCCGGGTGGAGACGTGAATACAAGAAAGGAGAGTGGAGAAATTAAGGCACAGAGGAGACAGAAGACAGAGAGAGAGAGAGAGAGAGAGAAATGGGATGGGATGTTAGACTATTTGCCACCAGCACAGAGCAGTTTCCCTGCAAAGTTATTGATTTCAAGTTCTGAGGAGGAAGAAAAATGAGGAAAGTAAAATACCGCTGTAATACATCACAGGACGAGGCTCAAACCAAATTTGTTTTGCTAAACAACCCATAGTGATATGCCTGCTTGGGATTTTAAATGTCTTTTATTGTTTCCTTAGAAAACGGTGGGAAAACAAAATACTGAAAATGTTGCAACTCAAAGTCAGGTGGGAACATAACGGAGCAATTCTTCAAGTCCTGACCTTGATCTTCCACACACGCCCACTCCTGTCCTTCTCCCCGAGCGTTCCCTCAATCCTCTGACACCCTCTACTACTTTCTTTACATATTCTCTCTGTGTCCCGTCTCTGGGGTTTACCCATTCTGCTGTCCTTTTATAAAGGAGGCGCATCACTCTGACAGCCTTTGGCTTTTTATCAGCGCTGTGACTGATAGACAACACAGCCTGCGGTGGAAGGTGCACAGGAAAGAAAGGGAGACAGTCGGGAGGAGATGTATGGTTACACAAACAAAAAAATATGACTGGGGAAAAACAAAAGGATGGTAAGTGTGTTTAAAAAAAAAAAAAAAAAAAAGCAGGGTGCCATTCGCCCATTACCTTGCTTAGGATAACAGGCCCCAGCGTTGGCTAGAAGAGAAACATGCCAAGAGTTAATTTGTGTGTTCCGCACCAGAACATCATCACATGACCATCAGAAAAGTGCTATCTTGGAAAAACATAGCACTTTGTCTGAATTACAATTGGTTAATGCATGATGAATGCATTATAATGAATTCAAAAAAGGTCAACATATGGGGAAATGGTTTGCCATGAATGTTAATTGTGTCTTTCAATAACCCAGAGAATGGCAAATGAGAGTTTCCATGCATTTTTCACACAGGCAGAGTTTTCTAAAAAAATGACAACACATTTAATCATCATGCAACATTCAACGACAGATTTTCTGCAGGTAGAAAATAAATTGGCGATTCCTCAAAGACAGTACTGTGTTGTATTTACATTTCAATACTAAACATGTCACTATTTTTTCAGAATCAGTTGTTTATCACGGAAGACAGATCGTCTAATGTGATTTTCGCATTACTGTTGTACGGAAGCGTATTGCATTCATCTCAAAAACCAAAGGAAGCTGGTTGCAATACGCTTTCGTAGACGAGAAGCTCCAGAAGGATCATGTAGCCCACTCGCCCTCCTGCCCAGACCATTGCAGACAACTTCAGCAGGTCCGAGTGTTCTTTCCGTCTGAACAACCACAAAGTCCTACAGAGTCGACAAACTAAAAACAATTCCATCAGTATTACTTAAAGACAGGAGAATCTCCCAATGACTCAAACCCAAAGTAAAACTGGACTAAGCTGAACAACTGTGACGCCTTTGCTTTTAATTCAGCGATCAAGAAGGGAAGCTCCTCTGCTGAATCTCATTCACTCTGAAAAACTGATCTGCCCACAGAAAATCTCGTAAAAAGCTCAGCTTCAACTGTTCTCTATGGTACGACACAGAATAGGGTTTTTTCACTGCGGTGAGCTAGACGGTGATCGGACAAATGCGGCAAAAACGTCACTTCCACGAAAGCTCAGCTTCTCTGGGAGTCAATGGAGCAGTGGGCAGGCGCGGACGCTGAGACAATGTTGCAGAAACAAACACGACAGCAGAGTTTTCTTGCAAACGCCATTTGACACAAAAGAACAAAAAAACGTGCCAGGGATTAAAAGGAAGCTCTTTAACGAAGTGGACCATCTGTACATTAAAGGCTCATCAGCAGCGTTAGCGTGAGCCGAGCGTGTGAGCGGCAGAGGCGACAAACGGACTGTTAATGAACGCAGAGGACGAGCGGGGGGGGGGGGAAGTTGGCCAGATGTGAGGCTGAAACGCTCCCCAGTGGACGAAACCTCAACACAGAGGAAGGGCAGAGGGGGGCTGTGATCAAACTGCGCATCGGCTGTGAACCCACTTCTCACTCTGCTCATTCTCAGAGATAGCGAGAGAGATCGCACTCGGGTGTGATCAGCTGTTTGTGCAGCATGCCCTTACTAACATCCACCACATTATGAAGTGCTGATAAACTGTGCAGAGGAGAGGAGAGGAGAGGAGAGGAGAGGCGGAATAGACTGACTTGCCACTTAACAGCATTAGCATTGA
This sequence comes from Solea solea, assembly GCF_958295425.1. Classification (NCBI taxonomy): domain Eukaryota; kingdom Metazoa; phylum Chordata; class Actinopteri; order Pleuronectiformes; family Soleidae; genus Solea; species Solea solea. The sequence goes on along the minus strand of NC_081149.1, from coordinate 8,948,330 downwards.
GCTCCAGTGTAACACTACAAACCAAGGCCACTGGCTGTTTTCTTCATGCCCTCCTCGCACCCTCCCAGATCTCTGCTTTACACTTCATTAGGCTGGAGCTTATTGTGCATCAGCTAACAAGGACCTGACTCCAGGGTCCCATTACAATAGCTGGCAGAGTCTGGGTCTATGTGCTCTGGCTTTTTATTGAGACTGAAGATCCTGAACAGTAGTAAAACGCTGAGTAGATTGTGGGCGGGGCCAGGTTTACACTGAATGATTTGGGTAAAATACAACTGCAAAAAAAAGCTTAGAATAGAATGAATTTTATTTTATTAATCCCCTTAGGGAAAGTATTCCTCTGCATTTGGCCACGGGCCAAGTGGAAATTTGGCCCGTGGCAAATCAGTATTAGTTTTATTGATGAGTAGTAGTGGAGGAAAATACTGAATATATCATATCTTGTGTTTGCAATTTGTTTAATTATTATATAATTCAAGAATGAGAACTTGAATGTATGAATTATTTCCAACTAGGGCTGCAACGATCATTATTATTATTATTATTATTATTATTATTATTATTATTATTATTATTATTAATCTTCAACTAATTCGATCATTGATTATTCGGTTTAATTTAATAATTAAAACAGCTTCTTAAATGTGAATATTTTCTGGTTTCACTGCAACATCTGACAACGAAATCTTTAAAGTGGTATAATTTTGATTCGTGGACAAAATGAGAAGATCATTATTTCAAGGTCTGGGAAACATTTTCTGAACTAAACGATTCATCAAGAAAATAAATGTTAGTTGCAGCTCTATCTCCAACATTATATCGTTCTGATTTCCTAATTGTGTTGTCTGAAACTGTGATTTCAGTCTGATAACAAAGTGTGTATTCATTCACATGCAGGACATTTACATTGGACAATTAACAATCAACTGTGTAATCTAGTGTGAAATATTTATGTAAAAAACATTTTCATTCAGCAGAATTTGTAGATAAAGTAATAATACTTTTTTTTTCTTTAAATCAACTTATTGTTTGTAGGTTACATAGTTTCCCCCAACACACTTGTTGTGGTGAAAGATATTCAGCTGGAACATGCTCCAACAGCTCCATTTAAGGAGGTTTAACTTCAATGATGAAAGGCCCAAACTCAGTTGTGTAACACACATGCATCTCTTTGTACCTCTGGTTAAGAACACAGCCCAAAAACTTTCCCAAAAAGTGCAGTTTGTGAATTCTCTGCAAAGCCGTTTACAAAACTCTCTTCTTAAACACAGTGGAAATAAAAGTTGTGTGTGGGCAGGAGAGTGAAAGAACAAGAATGTATCATTACTTTTGTCATTCACAGCCAATAAACTGCATTTCCACATAATCATGCAGACAATAAGCCTGACAGCCAAAACAATCAGTGCATGCCCACACAAGGCGAGCATCATTTAAAGCTACATAAAAGGTCCTTGATGGGTTGAACCCTTTTATCACAAGAAAGCAGTGTTTGTCAGCATGTCCAAGAACCACAGCACAATCTAAAGACCAGAAAAAAAGGTGCAGCCTGTTGGTCGACTAAATAACCAGTGACTTGAATGGCAACAGGAGGCCACAATCAGAGGCGATAGAATCTGTGAGGCGAGCCAATGAGGCCTGGGCTGCAGTGCCGAGATAGAGAGCACACTCAGGAGCATTAACCTGACTAAATAAAAAGAGCCTGCTCTGGTGGGCAGTGAGAGATAAGACAAGACAAACTGGGGAGGAGAAATTACCTGCACGGGGAAAAAGATACTCTGAAGCATTCAAAATAAAAAAAAATAAAAACCTGTGAGTGATGTAGTCTGTTTTAACAGTCCGACTCAGTGAAGCCTAAAATGTGTTTCCGTCATGGATCCGAGGATCAAGCTCCTCAATGAGAAAGTAACTTTTCAACGTGAGTCACGTCTCCGCCACCTTCACTGGGTTATTTATACGCAGCACGTCAGTGATTTCAGGCCGTGACACGAAAGCGTTTGCCAGCCCTCCCACGACAATAATAATAATCAACAGACGTACGTTTGTATGTATATGTAAAAAAAAAGAAAGATGTTCTGCTTTTCAGCGTAGCCAAATCATGACGTACAGACCTTTTCTTGCTTCGCAGCCAAATGCAGCAGATGACACATAATAACAAACACTAAACTCTGGATTCTTTCAAAGCTTTCACTGGTAAACATTATGGCTCTCACTGTTATTGTTTGTTTGTTTCTACTGTGTGTGTGTTTTTTTAACACAAACGACTTTGCAGGTTAAGTTTTGTGTCCTTATAGTGCTTAACACATTTATTAGACCCCCATCTGCCCTAAATTAAGAGTGTTGTTAATTATCCAAATTATTTTTTGTATGTTTCTGTAATGGTTAATACATCAGTATGTAGAACAGGAGTGTCAAAGTGAAGAACTCCACATTTTTCCATTTGTTTTACAAATTAAGTCTCTTTTTTACAAACCATATTATGAAACAGCCTTAAATGGCTTGAGATATAGATGGTAAATTACACATAAATGTGCATTACAACTTACAGATCACAGTAGATCTACAAAGGCACAACTATTCAGTCACAGGTAGTACTGAGAAATATAGTATTTCACTATATGATTAGGATCTAATCATAAAGTGAAAATTTCCTCAAATTCATCCTGCAGGCCGGATTGGACACTCTGGTGGGCCGGTTCTGGTCCACGGGTCATATGTTTGACACTGCGGATGTAGAAGCTCTTTAAGTGATAATGATATTTTTAATGCTAAAAAATTGCCAAATTACCCATCTGACATAAAAAATTAGCAAAGTGCATTATTATTTCTTGATTAAGATGTCAAATTATAGTTATTTTCTTGCTTTAGTAGTTGAATGTTACACTTGATTAATTTGTGACCTCTCAGAGAAGAAGCCCAGCGAGCTGCCTCAAATGTGAAATTATGTTTGATATTTGCCAAATAAATGAAAAAGAATTCATGTTTTTATGACAGGTGGTCTAATACATGAGTAAAGCACAGTATATATACATAGAGGTTTATAATTTATCTATAGGAGTGAAATTACACACATTAAAATAGTTTAATCCTCTCTTTTGTTGATGATCATGTCTTTTTAATCTGATGTTGTTTTTGCTTACTTTTGTCCTTGGTCTCATGAGATTATAATGTCTAATCATTCAGTCATTTCTCAGAATCAGATCCCTGTAAATATTTTTCTGGGTATTCATTTTATCAATGATCCCCCAATGTCACATTGAGTAATTGAAAGAAAACAGTTTTTCCTTCTTTTTTAAGACGTTTTCCCCAGTTCCTGATAAAGCAGGGTCCTGACCAGAGGCTATGTTGTTATCCAGGTGGTTGGGGAAGGCAAGGTGAGCTCTTCCCCCATACACGACCTAATTTACTGCCGAGTATGGCAGGCCTCCTGGTGCGCTGCCAGATGTGACAGCACAGGGACGATAGACCAGCTGAATATCAACCAGACATGAAAGTGTGGAAAAGATAAAATAAATAAATAAATAAATACATTTGAGCAGAGGTAGGTGGAAACAGCGAGCTGCAAATCCAGCGTGTCTGCTGTGGCTACAGGCAACAGGAAATAAGCCAATCAGCGAGGTCTACAGCTGCTGGCAATTGTAACTTATTGTGCTCAAGTGGGAATATATAAAACTACCAATCAGGCCTTTGAAAAGTCCTGCAGGTCACAAGCCAACAACCCTGTTTGCTGCAGTGTCACATTATACAACTGCAACATGTCCATTCACACAGTTTTTACACAGCTTTTTCTTGTATTTTAATGAACATTATTATGGATTATATTATTATATTATCATCTATAAGGTGTGTGGTTGTCTTTTTGAAGGAGAGATAAACGAATGTATTTTCCAATTCTTATTGATCCTCATTACAAAATCCTTTAGATTTTCCTCTGCACAAAGTCCACACACGTGTTTGTTTCTTTTATCCATCGACGGTCAAAGACCAAAAAATGCTTCCACGTGCCACGTTTCAGATGTCTTGATTGTCCGCACAAGAGGACAGTTCAGTTAGTCTGTGTCCTCCTTTGTCACATCAATACAGCGAAAGGTCACCGCTATCTTGTTCACAGTGCCCTCTGCTGGACAATTTGGTCATTCAAACTGCCTGGAGTACTTCCAGGCTGTCAATTTTTAACTCAAACGAGTTTGTAGGATTCACACTGTGTGGTCGTACTGGATTTAACAAAAAGTGCATCAATGTAACTACTTTGGATTCAATTTTTATTGTAAGTATTAATATTTTTAATGATGCAAACCAAATTTTGTTCAATTTACAGCGTTAGTTATCTTTCAAAATCAAGCAAAATTGGTACGGGAAACAGAAATATCTTCTAATAATCGATTCCGAATCTTGTTAATCAGAATCTAATTTATTCAGGTAATCAGTAACAAATCCTACGCCTATTATAATGCATCTTTTTGGTCTTTGAAAACAGAAATTATGTACATTGTAATTTAATCTGTGGCTGAATGAACGACTGGGTTTTTTTGTGCAGCAGAATTCACTTTTGAAACTCCCACCGAGCACGATATTCCAGTTACCACCTTGCCATAAAACCTGAATCACCTCCTGTGTCAAAGGAATGTTGCCGAGCAACACAAGCTCTAAACACTGAGCTTAATCAGCAATGTGTGACATTTAAATCCAAAGTTATGCACGACATTTTTAAATGTGTCCTAAATGCATGTGATCATGACACTAATCCAGACAAGTGACTGGCAAGTGATTCCCGTGCCGTCACACAAACCTTGAAATCTACTCCCGTGGATAAATGAAGACTGACGTTTGGATCCAGAGAGTGAAAGAGACTTTGAACTTGTAAAAAAAGGGGAACTTTTGTTTCCATCGCTCTGAGCTCGCCGGTCGTGCTCGCTGCTCGTCACTTAAGAAGACACATAACCCAGCAGGACTGTGCATCTCACTTTTTCTCTCTCTCCATTAAGGTAATCTCTAAAAGCTTAGAGGCACCACTGTGCCAGGAGAGGAGGGTTAAAAGGGGTGAAATAGATGGTTGGGCAGCGAGAGCAAGCCATCAGAGCAAGGTCAGTGTGTGCTGCTCGACGTGATGGCAGCCTGAGACCATCAGACGGCTCCAGGCGGTGTCATGCGAAACTGACGGAGACGCCTACAATGTGCTGCGCAAGGTGATGGGAGCACCCTGTCAATCATCAAAACAAGCACAATAAGAAGCGACACACCCATGCTTTCATTAATCGCTCTCTCCTCTGTCTCCATCTGTCTCGCTCCCGCCCACAAACCCTCCCACTGCCAAACTTTGTTTCCCTGGGCAACAGTGGGGAATATCGAAGAAGCAAGTCAAAAAAATTGCAGCAGTAATGTGGAGGCACGGAAAGTACCTGCTAATACACAAAGGCACAGACAATTAGAGCGTGCTACGGCTCCACCGATGCATCTCCGGGGCTGTATATCTGACACTGCGGACAACCAGTGTGTGTATTCACGTGTAGAATAAATTCAAGGAGAAGATAGGCCTATAAAATGTGGCAGGGACACACAGTAAAGAGAGGGTAGCATGCATAATGCATCTCTTTGTTTCTCTTGTCGTCCTGGTAGAAGCCGGCTGTCTTTTTCTGTAATAACATTAGTCCAGTAGCAGGGGAGAGGAGAGCGCGAGCCTCTTAATTACAGGCTGTTGTCGAAAACCAGGTCCACATACATCTGCCACTGGGTGTGAAGAGGAACACACACCAGCCACACCTCATTACATCAGTGCTGCTCAGTTTGTCTCACCGGGGTGGCAGGTGCTACCTTGAATAAGAAGCTAGACGGAGACAGGCAGCGTTATAATCGACTTTAAGATGGGAGATATAGGATGTTTAGATAGTGCGGAGGCTCTGTGGCTTGAACGTGCATGAGGGAACATCAAAGAGCTGCACCTCCCTCTGTCAGGGAAGCCTGGACCTCACAACCCCACAGGGTGCAACACTGACTGGTGGCCACAGGTGGGAAAATAGCTCAGTCAAAGGCCCCTAACAGCCCTGCATGGAGGCAGATGCAGTGCAGCATACCTGAACCTTCGATTGTTTTCAGACATCACTTGTTTGTTATTGTATAAATATCTACTGTATATCACATATAACCCCCGCCTGCTAGGTTTGAGCAAAAATCCAAAAATGATGGTCAGGCTCAGGTCAGGCTCGTTCACGTCAATGACATGACAGTATATATAGGGTGTTTAAACTTCTTTATTGAATGTACTGTGTAATCATTTGTTAAATAGACGTATAACATGCAAAAATAAGTAATAACAAATAGAAACTAATAAGTGAACACAGCACACAGGCTATAGACACCATTCAGCAGAATTTCCCAAACGTTCTATATGGGGACCCACATTAATACCCAATTTAATACTCAGTCTAAGATCATATTAAAGGGATAAACAACTTCATTTTATGCATGTTATTCAAAACATAATACACATAAATCTTTTTGTCTTTGGAAATCACAATTTAAAGTAGGGTCACACGGCGGATTAGTGGCTGGAGCTGTTGCCTTGCAGCAAATAGACCTGGGTTCGTGACCTGGTGCGCGCAGGGGCCATGCATGTGCACAGTCACGGGCGATTTAGAGCACAACATCCAAACCCACACTAAAGCAAACACTGAAGCATCAGTGTAATGCGTCAAAGCCGGACCACTGCAAAAGACTAACGAGTGCTGATCAAACTCCTGACTCAGTATCTCTGTTCTAAACATTTTTCCAAACGCTGTTAATATCACCCCCCATAAAATGAAATGGGGAACAATTCACCCCTTGGCACTTGCAGCTATAAAGAAGAACCCTTGGCCCACTGCCACTTGGACGTAAACATCAACCATAAAAACATGCAAATTCTCATATTACAAGTGTACAAGTGCCAGACTGCAGGGCAGCAGTGAGCAGACCACTCAAATATCCATTTGTAGATGTACGTACAACAATTCATTATTGTTTTTATTGCTGTTAATCTGATCCGTTATTGATCCTTTTCCCGCCTGGAAATGGTTCTGAGTGTCTGACCTTGTTCGGCGCGGTGTCAGAGCGTCTCACTCGACATCAAGTGTCATTTTTGTCTGCAGTGTGGCGTAAGTACTGCAGACCTCCTACGTGCCCGAGTGAAATGGACCAGGAAAGAACAGAACCAGGAGGAAAGTATACCGCAGACCACACCTGATGTGATTAATGAGACGCTGCGTTTATTCCCTGCCGCTGCTCCTTTAAAGGTGCAGTGTGTAAAAGTGAGCAACATTTATTGGAGAAGTTGCAGCTGAATATGCGTCACCTCCCTCTTCCCTTCCAAGCAAGGATGTGACCTTCAGTTTCCATCAAAACTATTTCATTTTGGGCTACTGTAAACACACAGTAGAGCTGAACTGGCTCTTGGCAGTTCATTCTGGGTAAGAATTCATACAATCAGGTGATTGTACGCATGAAATAATAAGTATATTATGTCATTTTCATGTTTAAATTAAAATATTCCATCTACCTTTTACACACTGGAGCTTTCAATCCACAACTGTAAACCCAAACTGGACTTGTTCCCTCTTTTTGACACCCAAAATATTCATTCAGTCATAGCACAAACACACACACACACACACAAAGGCAACAAATGTCCGTATCCATCCAGAAGCGGTCAAGGAGACAGAGGCACCGCTCAAATATGAGAATTAACCCTGTTGGCTTTCAAACCCGATCGAAGCGAAACATATTCATCAGAGCTGTACAACGCAGCAAACCGCTGAGTCTGAGAGCATGAGAGTGATGGAGAGTGGCAACAGAACACAGCGTGATAGATGAACGTTGGAGCTGGGTAACAGCGTCACCAGTGGCAACCGGCGACTTCTCTTTAAAACGGCACACTAATATCTGACAGCCACAAAGACACTGAATCAAGATTTTCTCTAGGACAGCCATCTATAAATGCAAGGAGCACCTATGTTTAAGTTATGTCAAACAACACAGACACACGGTGAACGGGTACCGCACTCTTAAATGTCTATATTAGGTCACGTCTCTAACCATTTATTCACTTGTTGTATATTTGACGAAGATATTTATTTAATTTTTTATTCTTTTCTCAGTATGCCATTAATATCTTAGTATATATCATAGGTATTCGTGATGATTCTAACTTTGTTAATTATTCATGGTGCATTTCTAATTACTGACACAAGTAATTTACAGTCAGAACCTCCAGGCAAATAAATCACACACTGAAGTCGGGATCGAAGTCGATACGATACTGAGTCTCATGCGGCCATAACTTACGTCGACTTGGACTGTGATTATCTTTTCTTCCCCTCATGGGAGAAACTTGAACAATGCTATTGTTCTCAGAGGTTCTTGTTGTTGCAGTCATTTTTCATGTGCGCTGTATCAGGTTTCTCCTCCAAATACAGAACTATGTTCTATACTGACTTCATATGAATGCAAGTAAGGACAACTGAGGCTTATCAAACTCATTATTGTTTCTTTATTTGCCACGGTCATTCTTGGCTACGTTCACAAATAATGATTTTAAAGTACTAACTTATCGTACTTACTTATTTGTATTTCTAGCAACTTTTACATTTTACATAGAGGTTTTCTAGTCTTGATGAGCTGCTTTACACTACACTTTTCACCCATTCACACTGCAACATGGGGTTAAATGTCTTGCTCAAGGACACATATAGACTAGCAGAGCCAGGAATTGAACCCACAACCTTCAAGTTGAAAGACAACTCACCCTACCGCTGATCCGCCATGACTCAATCCTTACTCCTACATCAGAAAATTACTTTTAATACTTCAGTACAGTACAAATGTCATGTCCTTTTCAAAAGGTCTCAAACTCGAGGTCCGTGGATCAAATGCGGCCCCTCAATTGATTTAATGCGGCCCACCGCCTAAAATCAAGTTATTTCTGTTATATATGTATTTTTTATGAACTTTAGATCATTCCATATCAAAACAAACACTTTGTGAATTCTGTAAAATATTTTAAATACGATTATATATTTCAAGCTCATATATCCCACCCCTACTGAACAGTTGTTTTATTCCCAGTAAGTTGGATTTTTATTTTTTTCCTCCTCCTGACCAGACTAGATGCTCATTGGCACTCAGATCCTTTGACTTTGAGACCACTGCTTTAAGACTTTTACTTTGACCAAAGTCACTACCTGGTACTTTTTACTTCAGTATCCCTTTAAGGTACTTCCCACACTACGCAGATGTTTGTTTGTTTTTATAAAATAAAACCATGGATGTAGAAAAAACAGTGGAGATGAAAAACAAGGATGAAGGAGCCAGATCTTCCTGAGGGGTTTAAACATGCAAACAGGTCAACTGTGCCATTCTGCAGCAGGTGGAAGAGAAAAAGAAAACACCCACCCAATCCCAAACTGCCAGCTCTCTTTCAAACATCACATCAGAAGGAACCTGAAAAGAACTGTCACTTCAAAGCAAAAAACATGCAGAAAAACTGGACTGCACTGCCTCACCTGGCAGGCAGGGGGAGCCGGAGTTTACTGAGGAAAAAAATTGAAAATGTGTGTGCAGAAACCACTCAGGTGGAGGTCACTGGTAATAGAGACGCCACTGTGACGCCTGCCAAGGACTCCATACTAAATCTCTCGGGTTTAATAGGTCATTATCCGTCCCGTAGGCCCTGCATTATTAACACACACACACACACGCACACACACACACACGCACACACACACAGACATACAGATTCCAGCACATGCATTAAAAAAGCACTGCACAAGGACTGACCTCACTAAAACATGACCGATGGTGTGAAATCTGGACGAGCCGAGGAGCTTACGCAGCAAAGAAAATCTGACGACATGAGAAGGAGATTGAAGAAAAGCCTTTCTTTCCTTTTTTTTCGAAGTGGAGATGTGCAGAGCGAGTGCATATTCAAGAGATATGAAGAGTTATTATGCAGGATGAGGCGACACCAGGGGAACGGGGTGATAAGGGAGTTGGGAATGTTCTATTTTGCATTTTGTGTATCGTATGGTGGAAAATGGTATAAAAAAAATCTCCTCGGGATGCATTTATCTATATTTTTTTATTATTATTTTAATATAAAAGAGGACGCTCACTGAGGTTTCTGCCAATTGATTTTAAATGACACCCAAAGAACAGGAGGCAATGTTGACCGAGAGCAGGTACCGGGGGGAAATTGCCAGGAGGAGGAACGACAATGAGTAAACACAAATGTAAACAGTGGTGATTTATAAAGTGGACGAGACCTTGAGGGAACTCAGAGTGTGAATAAAATGATGGAATCCACACCATTTTGGTATTATGGTTAAACGAGGTGTAACACACCTGTTGCGGCTGTTCGCAGTCTGTAAAATGTACATTCTTCATGCTTTATTAGCTATATTTTTTATAGTTTTGTATATCCTAATCGTTTTCAAATCACAGTTTGAAACAAAGTTAGTGGCAAATTGCAATAAAAGCTTTCATTGTTCTGTGATATTTGCTAAATAAACAATGTCATACAGTACATATTCTTATCTTTACGTTATTTACCTTACATTAGAGTAAACCTTATTTACATTTAAAAGAGCTGTACAGTATGTAACATGTATCTCTGACAACATCCTTTTTTTATTCGCAATTTAAATATTAATTTACAGTTCTGTTTATGTTCATCTTATGTGAAAGAGGTACAAGTGTGGTTCTCTGTGGATCCATCTGTTCATGTGGGATCGTTTCCTCAAACTCCCCAGCAGTGTAGAGTCACTGGAGAGAAGGGGGGGACAATGCTTTCTAAAAATTTTTCATTTGGTTTGCTGTACCTATTTTATACACAGGTTGCATATAGCCTCTTTAACCTAAGCAGGTAATGAAATATCTGTCAGAGAAAAATAATTCAAATTTAATATTCATTTCCACAAATCTTACAGCCCTAGTATTCATTCATCCATCGTCACACGGCCACCGGTGCCAATCCCAGCTGACATAGGGCGAAAGGCGGGGTCACACCCTGCACAAGTCACCAGTCCATCACAGGGCCACATAGAGACACACAACTATCCACTCTCACACTCAACCTAGAGTGTCCAATTAACCTCTGCATGTTTTTGGGAGGAAACCGAAGAACATGGAGAATCTCGAGTACTACAACACTATTTGGAAATATACAGTACTATAAGCTTTCGTAATAGTACAGAACGGCAGTATGTCTTACTACTGTACATCAGAGACTGCAGGTTCATTAATTTTGGTGTGGACAGGACGTAGCCTTTGTCTGTTTCTCTGCTCCAGAGGCCAAGCACACTGACAGCAGCAGGCTGATTACACAACAACAACCTTCTTCTTCTGCAGGCCTGTTGCCAAGTCTGACAGGAAGAAACCACAGCTGTCAAAATAGCCAACCTGTATGTGGGAGCGCGAGAGTCCAGCTCCAAGTTTCACATCTCATACAACGCTGAGCAGCAAGACACACAAGGAGAACGTAACGTGAAAAAAAAATCACGACTTGTGTACAGGATATAAGAACTAATTGTGTTCTCTCATGTGGGAGGGAGTGAAAAACAAAAGCTATTCTGCTGCTACTGTTGGACAACGAGTTCTCAAGAGCTGCTCCAAAGGAAAACTCTGGATGTCCAACTCTGTCTCCTCCAATAACTGCTGGACTTTGAGTCTTTACAGGCCAGGCGACGCTTAGTGGCTTCCTGTGAGTCAAAAGCATAGATTTCAAAATCTTACTCTTGGTCGACAAAGCACTGAACGGTCTTGGACCAAAAATACATCCCAGACTTATTAGTTCTCTATGAAGCACCCAGAACTCTACAATCATCAGGAACAGGTTTACTATGTGTTTCCCATGATGCACCTGTGGAACAAACCTCCTGAACACCTGGGGTCAACTCATTTAAATCAGGCCTGAAAACATGATTCATTTACTGCAGTTGTTTTCTTAAACTCTTAAATAATCATCTTAGTTATCCATTAAACACCTTTTTGCTTGTTTAAACCTTAAAAGAACCAGAGAATGTCCTGTGACTAAGTGCTTTTGACCATTTTTAAAGAATAACTTTCAGTATCTGCATGCACTGCATGTCAAAATAGTGTATTAACAATTTGAAATAATTTACTTAAAAAAAAACCCCACTGTAATTGTACATGAACACCAGATTTTGCGTCTTAAATTTGAAATAAAACATTATTTCAAATTACATTTAATGTCTCAATGTCCATAAACAGGCCAAAAACAATGCAAACTATGTCCAGGTGTTTTTGTTCCGACGAAATAAACTTGCCCTGCCTTATTCATTTAAGTCCTACACCTAAATGTAGCCTTTATTTAGTGAATTAAAGTGTTTTGTTGTAATACCAAAAATAACAACAACCAAAAAAAACCCTCACCCTTAACATGATTATTATTGTCTAATACTGCTCCCAGAAAATGTCAGGCCTAACCCGATTTGTGCAGCTCAGCCCGGGAGCCTCAGGTTTCCTAATGATCGTGTAATGATGTGCAATTTGCAGTAAATCTTGTCATCGTTGCTGCTTGAATAAGAGGATCTCAGCTCTGGTAAAGTTTCCCACTCTACATGTCTACATGGCAGGATTACTGAGCCGGATCTGACATGTATTACTCCTGGTAGACCCGCTGCCAAACCTCCTGTAGTATTAGCATGGTGCCGTTCTCGAACAAGACAGAGCCAACTATACCTCCGCAGCTCTCGCTCCCTCTCTCTCTCCCACAGGAACACATCTGTTGTCAGATTAGTTAGGCTCTGGCGATGGGTAATCAATCAACGAAGTGAATGACATTACATACTGGAATTCATTTATCACTCTCATCAGATGATTAAATGATTTACCAGAGCAGACGGGTCGGTGCGGCGGGGAAGGCGTCGGAAAAGACAAGGGACAACGTTGAAGAGGGAACGCATTCAGCTCCATGAGGCAGAGTGACGCGACTGTGAGGAGTAAACGCTGAGGAAAATGACTTGGAGTGAGTTCATTTGAGACCCCCCCAAAAAAAGCACCTGGCACAGACTTCAGCTGCACTTCACGTTAAAAAGACGACCATTTAATGGGATAAACGTTCACTTTGCTTTGAATGAATGCACTAGCCATGATATTTTGCTTTTAAAGCATTCAAAAGTGCACAGGCTGGTGGTCAAAAGAGAACTGAATGAATCTTAGTCTTTTCATGAACAACAAAAAACATTATCATGTCAGTGAAATAGTGTTCTCAAACACATCTTAAATATTGATCCAATGTCACAATTACCTGAAGTGTCTGGCTTTGCTGATTCAAGAGACACATTCACAGGTTATGAACTTGTTCTGACTTTAGTATTTTATTTTTGTAACAACACAATTCAGAAGCCGGGGGTTCTGGCAGAAAACTCCAGGTAATATCGCGTCGCAGCAGCAGCACGTACCGTAAATAAAGCTACTGCACGTGAACTCATTCAGAAATATTTTGGAGGTGTGACAGCTGGATATCTTAGTTTTTATTTCATGCCTCGTCTTTTCCCGCCGACAATAATGCAGGTTAACATAGTCTTAGTCCGATGTTTAGGACATCGGTGCAGTCATCGTCATCGTCTCATCTTCAAGAAATAAAGAGGACAAATATGTATTGTCTCGCCGGACAAAGTAGGTCTCTATCGGTAAGTTTAATGGCAAGTTTATTACTTTGTGATTTTGGTGTAATCTTCACGTTCACCAAATTTGAGTGGAGCCTTTTGTTAAGCATCTAAAACCTATTTAGTTTTTTTTTTAGTTTTGGTAAGAATCATGTTCTCACTGAGCTTGTACCCAGCTGCTCGCACCTGCTGCTTCTCCACACAGGAAACCTGCAGAGCGCAATCAAAAAACTCTATGTAACACACCGAATTCACCATGACAGTGTATCAATGTCTCATACTAAACCCACATCAAATATCCCAAACTATCCTTTTGAAGGTTTTAAAGCTTCTTCAGCTGCAGTGCAGGGGTTTGATTCCCTTGGAGATCAAGCTGAGTTCATATAACTCTATAGTTCTAGTGTGTTTGTGTTTGGTTTGGTTTTTAAAGATATGCCAAAGCAGAAATCTTGTCATCTTGTACACATGTAAATTAGCCACTGGCTTTAATCTGGCATATTTACATGTCCCTTCTCTAATAAATCCATCTGTTAATTGCAAAACTGTCCAGTGGATCGGGTTGACAGTCTTCAAACTTGGCTGGTGACTTACTAAGGACACGAGTGTGTGTCGTGCTGACTCTGACAGCGTGAAATGCAAGAAATATAGGTAGAAATGTGACAGGTGTGTGAGTAAAAAAGAAAAGCTGCTTCCGCCATCTCTCACACAGGACAGAACTTTTTGTTTTGCAACAGTGACAAACAAACAAGCACATATGGAACGGGTAGTGCACTCGTAAATAAATAAACAGGCACTGTGCACACACAATTGCAGAAGTGAAAACATAGGAACAACTTTCCTTTCCGCCGATGGTAATTATCCTGACAGTTTAATTGGCAGGGGCAAAAAATAATAATAATATTCCAAGAGGCAAAAAACTTCACCTCCAGGAAACAGAAAAAACAAAGAAATGAAAGGGATCAATAAAAGAACCCCTGACATTAGAGGTGATGAGAATGACAGCGGCTGTCACTGCGGATCTGTCTCCTTGGCAACAGGTCAGCTGTTTCACAAGCTACAGTTAGCCAGCCCCGGCCCCGTCTGCACACACACACACACGCACGCATAAACACACATCTGACACAGCCGATGACAGATGTGGCACAGATTACAAGTTGTCGAGTCAACGCGTCTCAGATGTGTGTTATGATGCCGATCGCCATGTGGCTTCGGCACAAACCGCTCTCTGTCGGCTGACAGAATAATGAAGAGAAGAGAAGAAAAAAAAAGACAAATGGAGACTCAGAGGATGGAAGGTACGACGGTGGGTCCCTCCTAGCTTTTTATTTCTTATTTCAGAAGCCTGTGAACCGCAAAATTCAACTGTTCTGATCTTCACATTCTTTTGTGATAAGAAAAGCCAAATATAAGACAGTGAGATCAAACCCACACACATTAAAACTGTGCCCCAAATGAAAAGACACTGTCTGTTCGCTTTCACTTGAAGTAAATTGAAAGCCGTGCTACAGATCAGGAGATGAAATATCACACTGAGCACTTTAGCCCTGTATTTTTGGGGGGAGGGTGTTGTCAAGCCCAGGGATGAGTGTGGCACACAGCAGTCCCTAGTGGGATGTTG
The DNA here is from genome assembly GCF_958295425.1 of Solea solea. NCBI lineage: Eukaryota > Metazoa > Chordata > Actinopteri > Pleuronectiformes > Soleidae > Solea > Solea solea. The sequence goes on along the minus strand of NC_081149.1, from coordinate 8,933,057 downwards.
GAGTAATTGCTTGTTTCACTATTCCTCCAGGGAATAGTACAAAGTGTTCAGAGTGGAATGCTCTGCCAAACAGCAGCCGCAGCCACACCTTCTGCTCCACATCTCCCGTCACCCTCTGCTGCCTGACTCTTTATCTCTGTCACAGAGACGAGGACCAAAAAAAAAAAGTTTCTCACTGACAAACTTTTGTTTTTTTGTGGTTGACTTTTGAGTCTGAAAGTCATCCACTGAAAACAGATGTTATAGATATAATTGTATGTTAGATTCACTGAGTTCATAAAGTTCATAATTATTATATGTACATTACTGGTCATGTGGAACATAATAGATAGAGGATGGATGGATGGATGGATGGATAGATGGATAGATAGATAGATAGATAGATAGATAGATAGATAGATAGATAGATAGATAGATAGATAGATAGATAGATAGATAGATAGATAGAACACAAACATTGAACGTTGAACTTAATGTGGAGAATCTAATTGCACACTGACATTACTATGCAGCCATTAGCACTTTTACTGAGCCTCAAGAGGAAAGATTATGTTCATGGAATTTAGGTGAGACTGAAGATTAAGGCCATTTCTTTTTAATTTATTCTCTTTTTTAATGATGTCATTGGTCACAATTTATAGTGAAATATTCATTTCTGCTGAGCTGTTCCAGATGACTGGTTGTTTAAAAAAAGAAAAAAAAAAGACTGAGTTGGAAGGAGGGGAGATGTCATTGCGAAAGGAGCCGGTTTTACTAATGTAGTGATTAAATGTAAGCTACATTTGGATAATGCATGTTCATGACTGACAGCTGTTTCGTGTTGGTGTCATGTAACTCAGTTCAAAGAGAATTTGCTTCTACGTTTCATGTCTCTGTTTCTAATCTGAAGTGTAGATGGAGTAGATGGAATAAAGGGCAACTGAAAGGCATTCCCCATGTTAAATAATAGCTATCTGCTTCTATTTGGTTTCATCCTTCCATGTCCTTGTGATTTTTAAAGAAGCCTTTTACACACTGTATGTGTGACCTTGACCCTTCTGGACTCCAAGAGAGAAGTGTGCAGACGCGGCTTATCCATCACTTCCTCTTCCTGCATGAATCATTGATCAGCCGTCCTTCTGCAAACAGCCACATCAGTCCACATGCTATTGGCCCTGCAATAATGCATGCCACATCATGAGCCATGTCTATGTTTAGATGCAGGTTTTTTTTCCATTCATACCTCACATGCCTATTGATCTTTGCGCACTGCAGTCTTTATTCCCTGGTCAATTTGCCCTCTCTTCACTCTCGCACACAAACACATTTGTAGGTAACTCTCCAAATAACAAACATAATCACAGAGAGGCTGAGCAGGGGAAAAACTATATCTTGTCTGACGCGCTGTCTGTAAAGGCTTCAAAGAATCAACGCAAAGTACTGCATTTGTAGTTTTATTTGGAGATAAAAATAATTCAGTATACAGCTATGTCTAAACACGTAGTCTAAGCGTGTAGTCTAAACGTGTGTAGTCTAAGCATGTAGTCGAAAACTTGTAGTCTAAGTGTTTAGTCTAAGCATGTAGTCGAAACTTGTAGTCTAAGCATGTAGCCTAAACATGTAGTCTAAGCATGTAGTCTAAACATGTAGTCTAAGCATGTAGCCTAAACATGTAGTCTAAGCATGTAGTCTAAACGTGTAGTCTAAGCATGTAGTCTAAATGTGTAGTCTAAGCATGTAGTCTAAACGTGTAGTCGAAATTTGTAGTCTAAGCATGTAGTCTAAACGTGTAGTCTAAGCATGTAGTCTAAACGTGTAGTCTAAGTGTGTAGTCTAAATGTGTAGTCTAAGCATGTAGTCTAAACGTGTAGTCTAAGCATGTAGTCTAAACGTGTAGTCTAAGCATGTAGTCTAAACGTGTAGTCTAAACCTGTAGTCTAGGCATGTAGTCTAAACGTGTAGTCGAAATTTGTAGTCTAAGCATGTAGTCTAAACATGTAGTCTAAGCATGGAGTCTTAGTGTGTAGTTGAAATGTGTAGTCTAAGGGTGTATTCTACACGTGTAGTCTAAATGTGTAGTCTAAGCATGTATTCTACACGTGTAGTCTAAGCGTGTATTATACACATGTAGTCTAAACGTCATAATATTACGACTTTATTCTCATAATATTATGACTTTATTGAATAAAGAGGGAAAAAGGTCTTAAGTCCGGCCCTAATACTCCGTCGCACTCTATCGCTACATAATAACAATAATTATAATAATGACCATTCCTTCCCCCCTCTCTGTCATGTCTCCCTCTGCTTTGACCATCTCATGTTGGGTTAGGGTGCAGGGAGAAGACAGGGTGGGTGTGGGTTTCTGTCATGATGTAGAGTAGGTGAGCAGGAGAAAAGCAGTCAGTCCACATGGAAGAGGAGGAGGATGAGCTGACGTGAGTTAGACGTTAACAAGCTGTCACTGACAACACAACACAGCACCCACTGCAAGAGCAAGAACTACAAAGACAACCCTCTGACAAGCCTGGAGTTGTAAACAACAGCCAAACACAACGTAGCCTACACTGCGTTCCACCCACAGAGGAGCGCTACAAAACCACAGGTCGAGCTTGGACAGGTTAAATGGAAACAAATGTGTTGAGATCAAAATGCAACAAAAGTCCATGTAATAAATTGCATTTTTTTTTGTAGCAGGTGAAAGTTGGAGAAAGTTTTTCTCTCATCTTCCAGACTAACCTCGACATCTGAGCTCCAGTAACTTCTAAATAGCTTACAGCAGCAGGACGAGGATTAGTGAATGCTGCTGCTGCCACAGCAACACTTTTTTTTCCTTTTTTTTTTAATGCAGCATTTGAAATCAATCAATCAAAGGAAGAGAGAGAGAGAGAGGGAGTCAAATGTATCTTCTGGCAACTTTTTTCTTGAATCAGCCACATTTTTAAATTTTTAAAACAAGGTGACACGTTCAAAGTGTCAAACTTGACATTCAAGGGTGAAAGTGCAGCACAACATCTCTCCATCCAACCGTCTATCCATCCATCCACCCATCCATCCATCCATGCATACAACTTATTTTTCAGAGGTCACGGGGCAGCTGTAGACAATCCCAGGTGACACATGGTGAGATGTGGGTAAATAAGCCTTGGCTGTGTTTTTGTACTTGAGTTCAACTCAAGTCCTAATCCCGGGGCTCGATACTCAACTGTGACCCAAGCACTGACCTGGACTTGAACTTTGCATGTGGAGTTTTAGGTTGATATATTTATACATATTTATATATATATACATATATATGTATATATATATATATATGTGTATATATATATATATATATATATAAATATGTATATGTGTATATGTGTATATATATATGTATATATATATATATATATATATATATATGTTATTTTGTTTGCTTGTTTTGTAAGACAGTTGGTGTAGTGGTTAGCAAGAAGACCCAGGTGCATGTTCTCCCCGTGTGTGCGTTAGAAATACAGTAGTTCCTGGCAGGAAGGCAAAAGTTATGGGCACACAGTTTGTTGTTGCAGAGATTGTGTTTGTTTTTCTGTGTGTTTTGGTTTCATGTACGACCTTTTTATAGTTGTTCGTGAGCCATTGGGTAACACTGGAGACTCGGGACTTGACCACACCCCTGTACCCCGGACAGGTCACCAGTCTGTCACAGGGGCCAAAAAATGTAGCCAAGCCAACGTTTCAAACACACATTTACATACACAGACAGTGTGACTTACATTGTGGTACGCCTATATTTTTAGCCACATTCTGCCTTGTACAGTGGGCTCAACAGCTGCAGGCACTTGCTAACATTTCACAGTCTCTTATACTCAGAGCTCTAAGTAGCATTTAACAAAGTAAAAGTGACATTTTACGATGAGTCCCCGGGGCTCATCATCTTAGTGTTGTTTTCCTTCAGTCTTAATACCTCATGCTGCCAATCACGCCCATGAGAAATCTGCCTCTCTGGACACATATGCACAACAGAATGGCTATCACACCTGGGGAGCTGCAGCAGGACTCCTGTAGGGACCTAACACTATAAAAGTGTGAATAGAGATGTCAAGACATGTCTCTATTTTAGTCATTGTTGTGGTGGCTCTTCATCTTGCCACCTGCTGGCTCAATGAAACAGAAATCTGACAATTGTTAAGTGTTTTGCCCCACAGCCCCCAGAGCACTTGGCAGAGCAGCCCATGGCTAATCCAGCAGTAGTACTGACTCAATTCCAGCTGTGAGACAAAGAGACAGAGACGGACAGACGGGGCGACTAAGAGACAAAGGAAACTACAAAGCAAGAGGAGAGACAAGTGAAGTGGAGATAACTGCGAGCTACAGACAAAAATTGAGGCTTGGCAGAAAGAGGTTGGTGAAGAAGAGGAGACAAATTGATGCTTTAAGGCCTTGAAAAAAAAAAACAAGTGAAAAGTGGAGGGAGGGCTGGCAGAAGTGGGCCAGATGGTGGTTTGTACACCAGGAAATAAACAAAATGAAATTTAAGGAGGAAGACGTGTGTATTGGGGCCAAGAGCTGGATGAACGATGGGAAATGAGGGTGCAGAGAAGAGGAAGACGGGTGTGCAAGGTGTCCTCCAAAACCCATTTGTCACCCAGAGACTCATTAGTGTTTGTGAGTAAGTGTTTGGTTATAAATAGACTTTGGAACGTGTGTTTGACAGGAGGTTGTCTCAGGTTTGACAGCAGGACATAAATCTCGCTGGGGAACTCCTGGAAGATGGACAGAGAGACACAAACAGACACGGGTCTCTCAGAGTCTCCTTACCTGAGACTTGCTCGTAGCTTGTCATATTTCACAAACGCTCGTGAGGGCTGCTGCCCCGTAAACATGGTTGTTCTTAAAAAATTCAGAATCTCTGTTCTCTGCTTAGTTTTTGCCGTCTTTTCACTTTCCCCCCTCCAAGCTCTGACTGCAGATCCCTTCATGCTTCACTGGACACATTTCCAGTTCCCACTTAAAAGATTGCCAGTCACTCACGGCATGTTCTCTCTCCTCTTTCTTTGTCTCTGTCTCTCGTGCTCTCTCTCTCTCACTCTGCTCTTAATTGCATCCTTTCTTTACTGTTCCCACAACAAAATGCAACACTGACTGCCTTTGGTTAAAAAAAACAAAAAAACAAAACAACAACTCACCACTCTTATCTCCAGCTGACATCTGGTTGTGACCTGCTGTTTCTCTCAGCCTCCAGCCAAGTTTCGGAGCAGATGTGCACACATGTTTCCCTCTGTAGATGACGCTGCATGCTACAGATCTGCCCTCATCTCGCACCCTGCCGAGCATTATCACAAATCCAGTCTCCTTTACATTTCCTGATGTGACCCCACATTTAACCTCAGTAAGTCCCTTTGACCCTGTGCACGCTGTGGATCACTGGGACATAAAACTGCCGCTGAGACCGGGAATGAATCACCTGGAGCCGCATGTAAACAGCTTCACAAAAGCTGCTTTGACCATTTGATCATTACTAATGACCGGTTAAATGATTCTGTCCCTAATCACTGCCACTTTGTCTCGTGATATCTAACTTCCTCTGGCAAGGGACAGAATGCATTGAGACATTATATACATTTAAAGAAATTAACACATTTAGAACTATAAAACACACATTTTTTGCCAATGGGAGCAAAAAACTGTTTGATTACGTGACATGGCTAAGCGGTGGAGCGAGTTGTCTTTCAGCCAGAAGGTCAGGGGTTCAATCTCAGACTCTGCTAGTCTACACACCCATGCCCAATGTCCCTGGGCAAGGCAACGTGTGAATGGTTATGACAGATGTGTGATAGAATGGGCTGTATGAATGGGTGAATGGCAAAACTGTAGTGTATAGAGACATACATTTCACAAGTGTATGGCACAACAATGAGACAACATGAAAGAACTTTCAGAACTTAATGGTGAGTGTTGGCTTGTTTCTGTGTCATTACACATGATATTATCATAGTCAGTCATAGAGGAGAATGACATGTCACTATGGTTGGAAATGCTGTAAATACGCCCAGGGGCCTTCAAAGCCTCTTGCCCCTGGTCACAGCAGGCAGCAATTTTCAACTCAACCTTTTGAAAAGCCACTGCACACAACTGGCTCAGGACTAAACAGCACACAAGCTGGTGAACATAACGGAGCATTTAGCAGCTTAAGAGCCAGACATTTTTCTCAGGAGTGGTTAGAGACCTGAGTGAAACATGACTGACAGGACCTGTGTTCAAACCTCGTCGAACAAGTTTAAATGATCATGTTTTTGCATATTTGGAATGTGCCAGACCAAGTCCATAAAATTGGAATTTGAATTGCTGAAGTGTCTTTGAGCAGGACAATGTAACAGACTCAGTCATCTTCACTGATACTGACCTCTGATCATCTTGTGGAGGGACGCCATTAAAAGAGAGGACCCTGACAAAAGATCAGCGAGGCATCACATGTTGTCTGTGTGATTTAGTGCACAGTGCATCCACCAGGAAGCGCCCACGTGCAGCCACAGCCGAGGTAAAACCGTTTTTTCACGAAAAATGCTGATAGATCCGAGGTACAACACTAAAGGGAACCCATCCCCGAAGAGATCTTATGCCAGAGGTCGACTTTTTTATGTCGTGTAACTGTGAACGCTCAGGAAAAAGAAAATATATATGAAAAGGGAGAGGAGGAGGGGAGGCTCTCAGAAATACTGCCACAGCCCTTCATCATCTCCTCACTCTTCACAGCCAATTTCACCCCCACATCTCGCTTCTCATCTATGTAGTTGTGACAAACGGGGCAGATCGAGAGCTCCACGTTCGACCCCTGCCCGGAGGGGGAATGTGGCGAGGCTGAGCGAAGCTGCGTCCTTCAAAGTGAACCCTTTGTTACCGCGCATACAGTGGTGTAAAGTCATTATGGATCTGCAATGCATTAACATTGATTTGCACAGCATCTTGTTGTGGTCAATACTCCGATATCTTCGTGCAAAAAGATTTGACATTTATACACAATAGCACTGTCACTTCTTATAGTAACTCCATATGAGGTTGGGTGTAAACCTTAAAATCAAATTTGAAATCAAAATATACAGCCTACAAACGCTTCAGACTGAGTAAAGTAGTCATCACAACAGGGAACGGAAAAACAAGTTTAAATGTCCTCCCGAGCAGATAATCATGACAATAAATGAAAGCCACGTGTAGACATCATTTTGGTTCCGCACCACAGATGGCAAACTAAGGGAAAACATGAGCGTAACTGTTAGCTACAGTTGGCGACGCCTCGAGCTTTTGTCGCCACACGCGTGCGGTACTTTGATCGAAATAGCGTGTCAAGTAATATTAGTTCAAGCATGATTTTCAGGCACACAAGAAAGCCCTAACACATATTTACTGTACACAGTTTTGATGATGAACAGCAGTACTGGAGATGTCACCTCGGGCCCTAAATGATTGTGATGTATTATTTCCTCCATAAACAGCAGATAATTCGACTCAGCTCAAACTTTATTAGTTGAATGTGATGAACTCTCAGCTTTGCTGCAACCGCCTCCAATTCTGTCCAAAGTGACTTTTTTGAAGTAAGTTTTTATGAGCAGAAGGTCTGTTGCCAGCAGGACGGGCACGTGCTCTGAGTGAAAATGTGCTATTGCCACATCACAGATGCCCAACAAACATAAAAATGGTAGAAAAAATAAGACATATGGAGTTGTTAGAGGAGCTGAGGTGAAGCAGGTGAACTGGACTGTCATGTAACAGGGGAGAAACTAATTCTGCAGTACAATTCTGAGCCAATAATCACATATTCAACCATGCAAATACTAAACTAACTAAACTACTAAAACGTCCTTCACAAACGTCATTTTTTCAGCCTCTTCTTGTTCAGTAAGACATTTCATTTTAATCTACACAGCCCAGATAACAGCTTGGTACATCTCTCTCTGGTAAAAAAAAAAAACGTAAATATTTCCCAAAATTGTAGTTGAAGTGTGCTGGAGAAAAAAAACACTTAAGTAATATTTCCTGCATCATCAGTTTCCACATTCCCACTCGCTCCGAGGATTCCGTTCATATCATGAGTTCACTCTAAATATCCTAATTTAGATAGAGTTCGTACATTTATTTACGCGGATTTACGCGAAGACAGCCACAAAACTTCCTCTCGTCACACAGACCCATGTTGACACATCAGCCACGTTTCATCCCGCATCACGCCGCGCATACATCTCCTCCACAGATGTAAGAAATCCCAGTACCAATGCAAATGTCAGCTGCAGGTTTGATCTCGCTCTGCGTATCCTCTTGCCGTCTTCAGTCGTTTAAACTCATTATATGAAAACAACAGCGTGGGTGTGAGACGATGTGGATGAGGAAAGTAATTGTATGTAGAATTATTCACTGTGTTTTCATCCCTATAGTGACTGCTTTGCTATAAGTGTGCACCTGAGTGAGAGTGCGTGTGTGTCTGTGTGTGTGTGTGTGGATATGACTTTGTGAACCCTGATTTCTGAGGGGGATTTGATCCCAAATGCACAAACAAGCAAACACTACACACACACACACACACACACACACATATACACACACACACATGTAAGCACATTAACTCGCTATTCAGCGATAGGATCGAACTGAGGGTATGATGAATAAATGATGGTTCAAACTCAGGAGATTCACTTGACTAATTAACAGGGGAGGAAAAAAACAACTTTCTTCTCGAGAAGCTACACAACACAAGAGCAGGGGGAGGCCAAGCTGTACATCAAGGATCGCTGCACAGGCTTCTCACATGCACATGCATGTACACACACACACACACACACACATACTGTACATTCGTGCACATCCTCATTTGCGATTCACTGTGCCATGAAGGGAGGAGAGGAGAGGTGCTGGCCTGTATTGACTCTCAAAACCCTGCAGGCTAGTGAGAACTCTCATACACGCACACACACACACACACACACACACACATACCCATGCTCATTAATGTCAGGTCTCAGTGACAGAGTGTGAAAGCCATGGGTTGGGTCACCATGAAGCAATATCCAGAGAGAGAGAAATTGTACTTTCTTGTCAGTTTCGTTATCGCTTCAGGAGCTTAATGGTTACCCACACACACACACACACACACACACAGACACACACACACCACCACTAAGGTCATTAGAGTGGTATAATCATGAAGAATAACCAGTCTAACTGGCACAGCTGCTCTACTACTAACAGCTTGTTCTCCCACATCCTGCACTGTCACTAAATATGAGCCGGCAACTGACAAACAGTAGGAAAATGATTAGTTTAAAAAGGGAGTGGCAACGCTGATTGACTGGAGGCTTTCATTTTGGCACGCTCACGCGTCAAAGTCAATATTAAAGGGACAGTGTGGGGAAAAAAAAGCCAGACGGTGAATCCGAATCAGCTCCAACAGCAATGAAACAATTTTCACTCTCACAAAAACATGGGAAAGGATGTGAATCAGAGTAGCATCTGAAGAAGAAGTGACATTCTGGGAATCAGATGAACTCAAAGTGACTGGCTACAAATGACTTTAAAAAGTCCCGAAAGGTGCACAGGAAGCCATGACAGAGTTTGTGAAGAAGCCCGTGTCACAAACGCGGCAGAGGCAGCAGCAGCAGCAGCAGCAGCCGCAGTTTGAGTCCTGGAGGAGCCACGGAGCGCCACAGCCTTTGAACATACAGGAGGCAGGCGGAGGCAGACAGCAGAGCTACGTGACTCTCATGACAATAACGCCGGCAATCACACAAATACACAAACACACTGTCACACATCCTAGTCCCTCAATGCTGCAGGTTATCAAGATAAAACGCCGCGAGCATCAAAGCACATGTGCCAACAAAAAAGAAAGAAAGATGTCCTGGAACAAAGTGGAGAAGGGGAAGAGAAGAGAGAGAAAATAAGACAGAAAAACAATCAGGACTTAAGGAGAGAGGGAACCACTCTAAGCGCCCACCTGAGGGTTTCCCAGTATTCTCCATTTGCGCTCCTCTCAGCCCCTCTATGTCTCACTCTTTTCTCGCCAAGGTCAATCCATGCCTCCACCCATTATTTCCTTATTCATCGCCCAGCCGTCGCCACTTCACTGGGACACTGGCTTAGCCAGAATATCGAGTGAAACACACACACACACACACACACACACACACACACGCACACACAAAAACCATCCAAAACATTTAAAAGAGTGGGAAGGCAGAGAGTGACAAAAGGACGGGAGAGAGGAGGAGCAGTACGGGAAGAAACACAGGGAGAGAGAGACACTCACAGAGACTGTAGAAGAAATGGAAGAGGAGAGAAGTAGTGCTGCCACTTCTTGAACATTGTCTCTTTTCTCTCTGTCTGATTGTGTGTCCCTGCCTGTCTGTCTTCCTCACTCCACTCTCTTTCGCTGTCTCTCTCTCTCTCCCTCCCTCTCGCCGTTTCCCTCATTATGTCAGTCTGAGCGGGTCGTGCCAAGTTTGCATGGAGCGCCGTGGCCATAAAACACCTCACAGACTGTCCACCTCCTGCTGGACACTGATTGTGGACCTGTGTTTGCTGGTGGTGTGCTGGAGGCCACGGATGGACTAAGACTGCGTGTGTACTTGTATCTTCTGGCATAAACACTGACCTCGTCGGGACCAGTAGTCCTCATGGAGATCAAAACCTGGTTCCAATGAGGCAAAACCTTTAGGGTTTTAAGATTTGAATTGTGGTTAGGTTAAGGTTAGGGTTAGGCATTAACAGGTTGTGGTTAAGGTTAAGGATAATGCTTTGTTCAAATGAATAGAAGTCAATGCAGTGTCCTACAAAGAATAGGTGCACAAACCTCTCTGTGTGTGTGAATACTGTCAACTAGCCAGAGCAGCAGATTACTGTTGCTTCACTGGCACGTCCCACTTCATCCTCCTCTCCTGTCACCCGGGCAACACCTCCGCTCCCTGCCTACTTCTCGCATCGCCGCCGCCCCCTCCCCCCCCTTCACCTCCATCTGCCTCCACTTCTCCCCTCCCACACTTCCCGCCTTCCCTACAAGTAACCTGAGAAAGAGTTGTTAAATTTAATTTTCATCCATCTCTGAAAATCTATAGCGGCGGGGGAAGGCTCCACGCGGCTCCCACAGGGATCGTCAAGATTGTCAATCTCTGTATCATAACCCGCTCAAATAAAAAGAGCCCCCATTAAAGTGGCTGTATATACACACACACGGGCCCCCGGGGTGCTTCCTTACTCAGATACTAAACAATCATAGCCTTGGGAAGAAAGAGAAGTCGTGCATTAAAGCCCTGTTTCCAACAAGCGGAGCAGACAAGTATCGTATGATTGTCTCCAATATCAAACATAGAGAAAGATACCAAAATAACTTGTGTTTTTCCAAGCTACACTGTGCTGTAGTGCTGTGTACTTTCACAGCCAACCCACACAGCCCGTAGTGGCAACATAAGCCAGATCAGGAAACAACTCATAATTGACACCAGTGGACCTGGACTTCAATCCACGCCGACCAACAGCCACGGTTCAAACCAGAGGTGGAGGAAGGCAAGGTTTTGCCCTGACAGAAATTATCTTTAATTAACATGTTAGATTTCCTCTAAATCTGCACCTGAGGGGCTTTCACATGTTGAACTGAAGACCCTTAAAAGAAAACAGTGCTAGGAGAGAATCTGCTTTCAGTGTGTGTTTCAAAATGAATGCCCCACTGAGCGGCTGAATGGTGTGGTTGAAATTGTAAATTAAACTACGCTAGTGAAGCACCCGTTTAATATTTGCACATTTCAAAGTTTGTGGTGCTGAAGCTGGTGCTGAAGCCGCTCCTTTCAGCTGTTTCTGTCGTATTTCTACCGATATCTCCTCCACTTCTTATCCAAACGACGTCAAAGTCGACACGGCACGGTAGGGGCGGGAATCACAGGGTACCTCATGACACGATGGTCCACGGTACCAATAATATCACGATATACCGGTTGTGTGATAATCAATACATTGCAAGACAATCCTATTGCGAATCATCACGATATCTGTCTAACTGAAGCAAACAAAACGACAGTAAGAAGTTAAAAATGCAGGATTTCTCTGTTTATTCACAACACAGAAAAAAGTGCATAAAGTCTATGTGTTAAACGTGGATGGGGCATCTCTTAACGTAGCTTTCTCCACCATGATCCCGCTCTTCTTCAGCCAGGTAACGTCCGCCCAAGTTCATTCATTCATTCATTGGAGCAGCACCGCCGTGAGGAGACATGACATAGCAACGCTCGGCGAGTCAAACTGGCAGGGACTGTTCACATTAGACCGATATATTATCGATATTTGCCCTGATGTATTGATTATTGCTTTGCACGAGGAGGAAGGATGACGATATATCACCAAATCGATATCGATATCAACTGGCGCCCATTGTAAGTCACTGGGAAATGTCTTATTATGAATTTTCTGACAAATAAATACAATACTGTGCAAAAGTCTGGATCCCTGTGTGCACATGAACGAACAAGACGTGGAGCCGCATGGAAAACCTCTCCATAGCACATCTAGTGGTCAAACAATCCACAGGGTAGCTTTAATGATACTTGCTCAAACAACTTCAAACAACACTGGAATCTAGTGTATTTTAGGTTATAAAATGTGCTTGTCTTTTCTCCTGAACTGTTTTTTTTCTTTGTTGAGCTGTAGCAGTGTCCACATGTCTAACTCCTGCAGGTTTTATGGACATTTCTGCACAGTGCTGCGTTGTTCATATGGACACATTAAACTTTTCCTCTAATGTACAGCGGGTGCTAAAGAGGATCGATACGAACTTTGAAGAGCTAACTGTCCTTCCCTGCCTGTCGAGCTGAAACTTAAGTGCTGTAAAAGTGGCAGAAATGTTGATTGACTGTTATTAGACCGAGGTTACTTTGCCATCCGTCGCCTCCTGTACGCATAGGGTTTGAAAGCATATATATTAAAGTGGCTGTCATTAAAAAAGGGGAGAGAAAAACTGTCATTAGCTGTAGTGCGGCCAGTGTGTGATTCTGTAACAAAGGCCCGCCCACCACGTCCTCCAGAGCGGACCAAAGAGCGGAGCGTAACACCCACAGATACCTCACCCTATGCTCAGCTGCCCCTGCTGAGTGGTGCAAGGTTGACAATGGCCACACTGGGCTCGACAACTGCTGAACATTGCAGCTTTTCTCCCTGCAGACCTCTCTCACACACACACACACACACACACATCCATGACAGCATATCAGCACCGTGTGCATGCACGCTTTCCGGAAGATACTCTGCGTTGGTGTGGACACACTCTGTGCTTGTGTGTGGCTGAAGGACAGTGTGTTGTTGAGCTAACACGGGCGAGTTAATGCCTCGCAAGGACAAGTAAACAACAAGTAAACCAAAACAGCGCATCGTTTACCTTTGAAAAACTACCCCCTCTCTCTCTACCCACGGAGCATTTTAGCACCCACAAATACACACAGATGAGATAATAATGGCTTGCTGTGCCCTCTTTGACCTTTTAATTATTCTGATTTGTGTACGGAGCAAGCGTGCATTAATCGCATTAGCATCTCTGCTGGTTTACTTAACGTTCCAGTGGAGAGGGAACCGTGATGCAGCGAGCAGATAGGCTAACAAGGCCTTTTGTGTGCATTAAATGGCCCAGTGTTTATGTGTGTGTGTGTGTGTGTGTGTGGGGTTGCAGTAAATCATGTGAGATTTATTAGCTCAGTTATCACCACTCAAACCCTCTGACATGCAATTATGCTCTATCAGCAAATAAATGACTTGGTCATTAAAGGCGGCCATAATTGGTTATGGAACGAAGGGTACAATATATTGTCCAGCTATCTTTAGCCGTTTAGCATCCGGTGCTGCTCCATGTCGCAACTTATTCTCCACTTCCTCTGAACATTTCCCCAGAGAGAACCACTGCTCCTTCCTCTCTTCCTTCCCTTTATCTTTAGAAGAAGGCACCTGGAAAGCAGGCCCTGTCTCCGCCTCTCGCCATCACATTCAATCAACCTGATATTTATTCATTTCCACTGTCCTACCAGCTACTGCTCCCTCCTGCAGCTCCGCACGCCTTCCTCTCTCTCTTCTCAGGTCCGAAACGGAGTGTCGCTAATCACCGTCCTGCATCTTTCCATTTCCATCCACCATCTTTTCTCCTCGAGTTCTATTTCTCTACTCTGACTCAGAGTGTTTGTATCCTAAAAGAATGTGGTGCCAATAGCGGATATATATATATAAACACTTAAGGTAGCAAAGGTACCATTTACTAAAAAAACAAAAACACAGCTCACTTGTAATCAGCTTCTTTCCCTTCATAGGTCACCTCGCTCTCTGTCTTCACAGTTGTTATGATTTAAAACATGTTCATCAAATATTCAGGTGTAGTTCTCCAGCACTAGAAAAAGTATATCTCCCTTTTTGAGCAGTAAAAAAACATGCAAGATGATCCACTTGAGCGTGGAAAGATGTTGTGCGACCGTGTGTGGTAAAGAAATATAGATTGTGATGTATTGCCGTGTAATACATGGCGAGGGATTGAGATCAAATGATTTGGATGCGATCGGAATACATAAAAGTGGCCGTGGCTGAGTGACGGCAGCAGTGTGGTTACAGTATTATGTGCAATAATATGAGATGAATGGATGAATGAATGGATGGATAGTCTGCAGAAGAGATCCATAGACATCAAAAAATGTATGTATTTTACATTATTAGCAATTAAATTAGTGTCAGGGTTAGATTAGGGTTAAAAAGCGTGTCTCGATTTCATATCACTTGACAGTCGTAATACACCCAAAATAAACACGAATGCTCACACCCCAGTGCATCTTCTCACTTTAAAGCTGCAGCCAGCAGGATTTCTGTAAAAATAGTTGTTGACTGTTAAGTTTCATCAGATAAGCACGGAGAGTAACACTCACTTCAAACGCGACAGGTCGACTCGAGGCAATCTGAAAGTATCTGCTGATACTGGCACACGTTGTATTGTGTGTGTGTGTGTGTGTGTGTGTGTGTGTCTCTTTAAGATCTGGTGCAAGCCTTCTTGTAAACTGAGTTTGGAGATCAGATTGTTCTCACAAATTCTTAGTACTGTACTTAATTCAGGTGGAGTGAAGGCAGCATTGGAGTAGAGCATGGATACCTGACCCAAGCCATGGTCATTTTAAAATGTCTTAATGAAAAAGCTTTTTTTTTTTTTTTTCTTAAATTGCTTTACTAAAAATATGATGTAAACCAGGCCTGTCCAAATCACGGCCCTCAGTCTGATGTTTGTACCGCCCGCAGCTCCGGTTCTATATAATGTATTATTTATGGCCCACCTGTCGCACATTTTTTTCATCTTTCACTCCTGAATGGCTTAGATTTGGTTACATTGCCATTCAAAAACGAAAATTGTGACAATGAAAATGTAGTTATGAAATAGTGCATTTGTATGTGATGTTTACTGTTAGAAAAAAGGTCTGAGAGACCATTGGCCCCCACAAAATATTCACATTATCAATTCTGGCCCTCATAGACAAGTAAAAAGATGTCATAACGAGACAAAAATGATTAACCTAGTGCAGCCATCTACAGTGGATGCTATCGTTTACCTCCACGACCACTCAAAATACAACACAACGGTTGTTAGTAGTTATCAGCAGTTACAGCTCAACAAGAGTTAATGAAGAAGAACTGAGTGAGATTTGATTACACCCCTAAGTGCTGCTGATAACTCATACGGTGTGTAACTTGTGTGTATTCCTCCTGTATGAAATTATATCTTATGTCATTTGAGGTAACTATAAATAAAAGGCTGCGTCGAGTGCCAGGGTCGGACAAAAACTACAGGACCGTGAGTCGGGTTTGGGTCGAGTTCAGTCAATATTCTCTCAGGCTTGGTTTGGGTTCAGAGAGAAAAATGCAGCCCAAGCCGCACTCTACACCCAAGTCAAAGAGATGCACAGTATCCTCCCTGTGTGAGGTGAATTTGTGTCAAGCTAGAGGTTAAGTAGGTGAAAATAGGCTGGCTGCCTAATTACTTCCACAACAGCAGCTAATTAATGCTGCAGTGTGACTGCTGCAAAACACACACACACACAGAAAAAGAGACAGAAATAGAGATTGAGAGACTGTAGTGACAGCTTGAGGAACATGGGATGTGACCTTTTGGACCAGATCTTTCTCTTTTCTTTCTGCATCACACAAACAGTCTGTCCAGTGCTGAGATAACAAAGACTTGGTGGACGCTGGACGAAGCTGATATCTCCGTGTGAGAGGGTGGATAAAGAGGACACATCTGTCTTATTATACGCAGGCTTGGCCACACAGGACAACTCCGTTCCCCCGCTGGGAGGAGTTATGCCTCAGATAAGAGGAAGCTTAAGGAAAGAACGTTGAGCCGATAAAGACTGGACTTAGAAAACACAGAAACTGACGAAATGGAGTATGAGTTTTTACAAAACTGCACGGGGAAAGAGACGACGGAGGGATTTGCTGATTAAATGGCTGCAAGCTAATCATGACGCTAACAGTAATGGATCGGCAGGGCTCTTCAGAATGCCTCATTTCAGGGACACTTGAGTATCAGTTAGGTAATCTCTCTGACGCACTCACCAAAGATTTGAATCATGGAGACAGAGCGGTGTGAGAGGAGACGAAGTTATGCGTTTGACGATCCTCGGCCTGACCTTAGGTCTGCGCCCGATGTCGACGGCGTGAGCGGTGTGGAAACACTGCAGCTCTGCGTGACCCCCGAGTCTCTGAAGTGACAGTGAGTGAGGGCATCACACAGAATCAGAAGAAACTCAGAGAGAGAGAGAGAGTGCTTCAAGACTTTTGACCTCCTTTGAGTCTCAATGGAAGACAGAGCAAGAGAATGAACATCTACCACCCTTAACAACCTTTGGTGACATTTTCCCTCTTTCCACACACACAACACAGCACATTTATTACAGCCTTGGGCATCGCCGTATAAACTCTGCAACACTCTTAAGTGGACTCCTTCAGCATTCACTTCTTGTGGTACTAGTACCCCACATTTTACTGCCTTCTCGTCCGTCTCCTATATTTTACACAAGTCTGTTTTTTTTTATCTCTCCTTATTGCGAGTGGCCATAGTAGTGGAGCACACCTGTCATTTGTTTTTACCCTCTTTCTCTCTGTTTGCTCTCTCCCTGACTTTTCTGGCTCTCTACCCCCTTTAATGGTCTTACTGCGCTCTGAGTCCGTGCAGTGCTGCTTCCCATCTCCACATGCGCATAAGTTCCCTGTGGTTCCATTCATACCTATAATAATAGCGCGTTTCCGTCATGGTGCAGTTTGGTTTGGTACAGTGCGGTTGCGGTGGCTGTGTCAGCGAGAGACGTAGCGCGGCGTTGTGCCGGTGCGCCAACAACGATCAGTGACACAACGGACAACAATGGAGGACATCCAGCAAACTCAGTTTGTGGCTGTTTGTTTCAACAAGATGTTAGTCTTTGTATGAGAATAGGCTGTGGGCTGAAGAAGAATACATGGTGGCTTTTCTGTTGCCTAATAAGCTCTCTGTCGTGGGTCTAGCTCCACCTATACTGTACCATTACTCTGGTACCCCAAGGGAGGGGAACCTAAAAAAATTGAACGGTTGGGGCTGGTAATTTTGGTACTATTCCTGATGGAAACACACCGTACCGAACCGAAACTCTGTGAACACACGCCATAAGGGCCTGTGTCTGTCTAGTGTTCCATTCATGCATATTTGATCTAATATACATTTCTCACCAGGAGTCCCCCTCACATGTATTTTTCCTTGTATTCTTTCAGCAAAGGGTTGTACATGTGCAGTAACCCGGCAGACCTCCTCCCATGACCTCAGGCAAGTTTCCATGGTGACCATCTTCTTTGTTGTCTCTTCTGACCAACACACGGCCATGCCCCCAACTGAACAGGAAAGTGCTATGCTCCAGGGAGCATGTGCATGAGCCTATGAGACTTTTTTTTGTGATTTCAGTTTTAGTTGAAAATCACCAGTACTCCTGCTTTGTTAATTTCTGTTTGATTTACTGCAGGTTAAACCTGTTTGATATCCAATTTTGAGGGAAACGCCTGGGTCACAGTGCCCTGCGTGGCTGGATCTCCATCACCGTTTGTTTGCGTTATTTTGCATTATGGCAATTTCCTCATATTTTGCATTAGAAAGTTTGTGTAGCATCTGCTTAATGTGAGGTCTCATTTGAGCCTTTTAGCTCGTGTTTTATGGGGCCATAACGCTCCTCAACGCCTACAGCAGCTTGGGTTTTGTTCCTTCCCTCCGTTTCTCTCTGAGGTGCTGTTGACTGTACTGTGACCCACACTGCAGTAATCCAATGTTATTGGGGCCAGCTGTAACTCAGTGTTATGTGATTTGGGCCCCCACAGCCGTGGCTCCTGCACATTATGATGAACGACCAAAGTTAGACGTGGCATAAATGAGTCAGCCCCTCTGAAAGGCTGCGATCGGAAAAAACAATTTCCCTGTTTCTGCTGCTTGTTGAATGTGTGTCAGTCAGTGCTCGTCATCGTGTGGGTGAGTTTCTCCAGCGATGAAGAGGAGCGAGTGCTGCAGTTTAACGTTAACGTCCACCTGGAATCCAAAAACAGACAGCGGAGCCATGTTGGGCCATTCGCACTTCAAAACACTACAATGTAAGACCACAATGAGTCAGCCATTGTGCTGTTTGTTAATTCTGCTTTCACAGAAGGAAATTCCCATCAGCTTCGCCTCTCAGTTAAGTCAGAGTCCTCCGCAGCGGCACACAGCAATGCAAATGAAGCCGCTCGTTCTTATTCCAAACCAAGGGTATGACACTTTTTGTTTGCTAAAATTCCCTCGCCTCATGGGTCATTGTCTGACAAGAAAATAGTAGAATTAGAAAAACACAATCAAAATGCTAATACCAATTATGAACAAATGAAGTGCATTATTTGATCGTACATCCATCACTGAGGGAACGAGGAAGCAGGGGAGCATTAAACTCACAGCGTTTCAACGGTGCAGTGGGTCTGAAAGAGATAAGAGTGGTCATGTATGTCGCTCTCACAGAACAGCAAAGTCATCTTCCTCCATACTGTAGCGCAACATGCTAAAGGCTCATTTGCATCTGTTTTTACTACATTTCACCACAAACAGCCGAGACGTCTCGGCGCCCATGTCTTGTCTCTGCACAACGGCAAAACTGCTCCCTCATTCCCTGCTGCAAGTAAGACTCAGCACATTTAATTGTAAATGAGTTCTTTTTGAAAATTTGAAAAAAAAAAAAGAATATTACACTAATAGAAAATGAAAAATGGAACGGAAATACAAATGAGTACATTTGAATACAAACGCTGATTAGGCACCCCCGAGTCCTCGCGAGAAAGTGATAAGCAAACTATTAGATTAAAGTGTGTTTACACTGCATATTGTATTTTTTAAATTCTTTTGTTACAGAGTTTGTGATTTTTTATTTTTTTTTTTACGCAGCGTTTGCAGTTTTCCACATAAACTGTAAAATAAATACTAACACAATCCTGGATGTTATTGTTTATGTCATAAATGAGCAAAAGATGTGCTTTATAAAGAAAAGGGGGAACCTAATATACATATATACAATAAAAACCAAGGAATAAGAACCAAAGTCCATCACTGTTACAAATACAGGCAGGGCTTTACATTAATCATGCTGCTGCACTACATCAGCACTTTTGTGAAGCTGCCCTCTCAAGGTCTATCCATCAATCCTCCGTCCCCGATGACCGCACAGTTCTATGATGGGAACAGAGGCACTCGTTCATCCTTCAAAACCCCACTAAATGGTAAAGAGAGGATGGTCGCACATTGTGTTGTCTAACAAAGCCTCTCATGGCTGTGTACTGAGAGAAATCCCAATGAGTTTATTAACAATGTTGATTTCTGTTGCACAAAAGACTTTAATCCAAATTAGCATCAATGAAATTTAGAGAGAAAGAGGGGGGGGGGGGAAATAGAGTGCAGTGTTCTGTGAAGTCCTAAGCAGCTTTTAATGACCGTTAGAGAGCGTGCACATGGGAACCTGACACCCTGCAGACGAATTAGCATTCAGCACTGGAGAAAAACAGAGACTCAGTGAGGTTTGAAGGAGATCTGGAGGGAGTAGGCCAGCTCTTCTAACAGGAAGCTGGACAGGACTGTGTGACATATTGATCGGCTATTGGCTACTTGGTACTGCACTGTGGGCTCCATCACCGTCACGGCGACACTCTGTCACTCCCTCTTTTCAGCAAGTAATTTGTGAGACTCTGGATCTTAGAAGTCTGCCCTGCACTCTGGCAGCCATCACATTCAGGACAGGGCCACTACATCAAACTGCTACTATGACGACAGGAATCTTAACTATAGCACAAGCCCGCGCTAATGCTTTTATGTACGGGCTTGCTTTTACCTTCACATGCATTTACTGTATTTCTGGAAACTGTCCTTCTCTGTCATCCTCAATCCACCTTTACTTTTCTGTCATGTCACACTTTAAAACCCTCTCTTTGGCCTCTACACTCCGATGCTTCCATGTATTAAAAACATCCGGAGTGGCAAATTATGAGCGCTCTTCCTATTTAAGAGGCTTTACAGCTTCAGCGAGCTGCGTTTTAACAGTTGTACTTCGCCTCATCAGTGCAGATCTGGACGTCCTTGGAGAAAACCTCAGCTTCCTGCTGACAATAAGACAACCAGAGAAGAGGCTTAAACCATAAAAGTTAACTTCGATCTGTTCGGTCTTTGTCTGTGCTGATGTCGACTTGGATAATCTGTGTGCAAAAAAAACCCCAAACCTCCGACAGTATCTCTAATGAAGGCACTAATTGACTGCTTAATTGGCTGCAGTTAGAGACGTCTGTATCAAACGGAGTTCAAATATCAGCGGTAATGAGCTGCTGTATCTGATGATACCTAAATGCAGAATACTTTATAAGAGAGGATCAAATGAGGTGCTGGGGGAGAGAGAGAGGACAAGATATTAAACTGGAGCGTGTTTCCAGAGAAAAAGAAGACAAAAGCTTTAATGAAACCACTGCTCATCCCGTGTTGTCTGTGAGGAGTTAACTGTGTGTTTTACAGAGGGTGTTGGAGGGTTTTCCGCAATGATCTCGCCTCAATGGGGCCGTTCCAGGCCCTTTGAGGGCCCTCAATACAATTTAATTTTGGCTCTTCAATCCCATGTCACCAGTCAACACAATCAGCAGCAACAAGGCATGAGTCAGTTTCATAGAAACAACTCAGTGGGCAAATGTGGGAGTTAGAAATGTGCTTAAAATGTCTGCTGTAGAAATGTTTTTGTTTAATCTCATTATGTGATTGCAGTCAACAAGAGCCTGATCTATATTTCAATTAACAGTAAAATCATTTTCAATGCTAGTTAATGGCCTGACGACAACTGTCGACACAACTGCGTTAATATCGTAGCACTCAAAGCTCGACAAAACAACTTTTTAACTGTTCACATGTACATTCATACAGCCGGTCTCTCTCTGATTAAATACTGATAAATTCCTACATATCATAAGTTAAAGAGTGACATTAATCACACTTGATGCCTGTTGTTCCTAAACTTTCATTGAAAGGAGATGATTAGATGCACAATCTAAGCTCTATTCAAGAAATCAGAACTCAACACTGTCAGACCACTGCAGAGACAGTTCGTGGCATTGTCATAGACAGGCGACTATCAGCCCTGGCAAGCTGCTCATCAGAATCTGAGGTAGCGTCTGGCTTGCTCATGTCTCATTTTACCTCTGTTATCCTCGGTACTAAGCTGTACTTCAATAAATTATTCAAACTTAACTCATCACTGACTTTTGGCATTTGAATTTGCCTTATTTTACTCTATGTCTCACTCAGTAGTGGTCGCTGGTCTTTGGAACAGGGGAAGCTCATTTCAGACCCAGTTATTTATAGATAAATACTTACATAAAATGCACAACTAGAACAAGGAAATATGATTATTATGTAAAACTGAAATGCAAGTGCTACAAGAATGGTCTATACCACCAAGCTAACGACCAGCTATTTGTCTACAGACTTCTCGCAAAATCCACACAGGACTGGGGCAGAAAAGGCTCTGCTGTCATGTATGTTTCTGCGACCCTGTCAGTCAAAAACTGGTTCCGCCTTTCAGACAGTTCCTCCGATCATCATGCAGAAGCCCAGCGTCCACGCCCCACGCCCACGCACTGCTCCATTGAGTCCCAGAGAAGCTGAGCTTCCATGAAAGGGACGTTTTGGCTGCATTTTGTCCAATCACCGTCGAGCTCACCACAGTGAAAAAAAACTAGTCTGTGCCATCCCATAGAGAACAGTTGAAGCTGAACTTCGAGTGGTTATAATTTGGAAGGCACATAAGACACTCCGTCCTCCGTGATAAACAGCTGATTCTGAACACACTTATTATCGCGTCCTCACACACATTTAGTATCGTAATGTAAACACAACACAGAAAATATTTGACGCCATTTTAGAGGAAGCTGAGTTTCCCTTGCTGTCTTAAGAGCATTCGCCACTGATCTCACTAAAATAACTTGAAATTACTTTATCAAGTAACTTAACTCAACTCAAGCTTGACAATGATATCTGGATTTTTGTCCAAACCCAACTCAAGTCGTTGGGTTGAGAATCCTTGCGATAATTCACAAAGACATGAAAGTAAGTGCCTAACTAACCATACCTGGTGGTAGCTGTCACCAACCTGAAAAATGGATGGACATTATTCATACTGATATTTGGCCGAAACATAGACAAACTTAGTGTCACTGGATTCCTTTATTCTTAGATATCAAAGTATTAAGTCCTGTGATTTTGGTGGATTCAAATAGAGAACTGGAAATGTGTGATCAGGTCTGCTGTTGCAGAAAGTCATGAGTGATGTGGGTGGAGATTTCTGTCTCTTCAGCTGTCTGCACACATAGAGCCATATGGGAGAGAAAGCTGCATAGCTTCACTGCAGAGGCGAGGATTGGAGCTTGTAATTAAGAACTGACAGAAAAAGTTTTTTCTTTTCTTGGATTACTTTGCTGCAGTCTTGCCTGCAGCAAAGTAATGCTAAATCAAAATATTAACATCTTTAACTGACAAATCACTCACTCACGTACAAATAAAAATGCACCGACTTTCAGTGCAGCATTACAATTGTGCGTAATGGGAACACGCACTGATCCACACATGCTCACATCAGAGATCAAACTAAATTGTTTCTCTTAAGTCAGGCAGCACGTCTAGAAAATCTTACATTTTGTTGCTTCAGGAGCCCATTTTTGATTTGACATACATGCCATGTAACTCACAATGCCATCAAACAAACCCCATGTTACTGGTCTTAAAATCTAAGGTTCCTGTCAATCATTCTGTTCTGCAAACCCAAAAGAAAAACCCACGGAATTTGCCTTTTTATTACGTTTAAATATTGCATTGGGTTAAGAGTGAAATATTGGATGTTTTGAGGCTAATTTGTGTCAAATACAACATATTCCTATTGGCGCTGTGTACTGGTAAGAATCTGGGGTAGTGACAGGATATGTTGGGATACTGTTTCCCCCCCAAAAAAAGTAATCTATTTTAAGAAAACCAATGTTGTATGCAC
Source organism: Solea solea (assembly GCF_958295425.1). Taxonomy (NCBI): domain Eukaryota; kingdom Metazoa; phylum Chordata; class Actinopteri; order Pleuronectiformes; family Soleidae; genus Solea; species Solea solea. The sequence continues at coordinate 8,909,511 of NC_081149.1, read as the reverse complement.
AAAGAATATGCAGTTTTCTTTGTCTAGTGACAGCAGAGTGGAAGGAACGGGAGCCAACTAGCAGTAGGAGATTTAAATACAAAACAAAACCACTTCCACAAAACCACTGTCAAGAACATTTCCATAATGATAAAACTCCAATAAAAATCAATACAGTATAAAATATCAAGTTGTTCTAGTGCAACTATATTTTCTGTCGACTGTCGAGATCTGATTCCCAGATTACTGCCATTGCCAGGACTAAAATATCTTTGTGTGTTTTCACCAGAAACGCTAAAGTTGGTATAATCAACTCTTAATTCTTCAGGTCACAGGAGAGTCTTGATATTTTGCTTTGTTTGTCTCTTCTGTTTTTTTCAGCATCACTGGCACAACAAATTAGGAAGTGTGCAGAGTGTTAATAATGACTGAGCGGAGAAAAAAGACATAGGCAGCGGTGAACAGGGTGAGACATCACACATTTGTGAACGTGAACGACGCAGATTTAGGAATAAAACAAGGATGAGGATGTGGACAGTGAAGCGATGAACAGAGGGAAACACAAGAGGCAAGGCTGAATCTGAACACGACCCCTGTCATCTGTTGACAGCGTGGAAATGGAGTGGGGTGCACGCCCTTGTCATCTCCACATGGCGATGACAAGTCAAAGCTATTACGGTTAGAGTCGGACAAATGAGGTCCGGCGCTCTCTAAACCCTAAAAAGACCCAGATGCAACAGGCAAAAGGAAGACGAGCCGTTGTGCCTCGTGTCCTCCTGCAGACAACCTTGATTCACTACTGCCATCTCATTAAGTGTGTGAATGCCTCTGTTCACTCCCAGAGATGATAGCAGGGTGTGAATGTGTCAAAGGGGACGCAAGAGCAGACACCCATTGTAGGAACATGCAATCGTGGTTCTACGCCGCAGGGGATAACCGGGAGTAGAGCACTCCATCCACTCAACCAACCAACCAACACCCCCACAGCACTTTGCAGCTCTTGGCCTTTTCCTTTTGTGCGTCTGACTGGTGATAATGGCAGGATGTCCGTCACGCAAGGTCTGACCCAAATTCGCTCGGTGAGGAGGAGAAAGGGGAGTAGGATGATGAGGGATAGCTCAGCCTTTCACCCACGGGAGCGACGCTCCCAAGTTCGAACGTTCACATCATTGATGAGGTTGAGCAGGGGGCCAAGGACACAGTCTAGCCAGCGTCTTCAATTAGAATAAAGTCCAATAAGCAGTAAACCAGCCACTAACTTACAGAGGCCAGTGAAATACAGTTAACTGCAGAAATATGACCTAACTATGGAGATGGAGGAGAACAGGGCACAGAAAATGAAGTAATAAGATACAAATTTACAAATGTGATACAATAATACACTTTATGGACAAAAGTACTTGGCTACACCTGTTAAGTATTGAATTCAGGTGTTTCCACCAGGCTTTGGGCTCGGCCCCTTGTCTCCAATGAAGGACAATCTTAACGCTTCAGCGTAGCAAGTTATACTGGACAATTCTATGCTTCCAACTTAGTGGCAACAGTTTGAGGAAGGCCCTTTTCTATTCCAACACGACTGTGCCCCAGTGCACAAAGCAAGGACTATGCAAAGACATGGTTTGGCTTCCAAGAATTTCGGAAGCTGTGATAGCTGAAAAAGCGGGTAATTGAATCCATCATTACAGTCTCTATTGGTAGAATGGTCTGTTTTATTTTGTCCATAGTGTACGTGTTGCAACTGTGTGTTAAGTGTGGTACTGGTGCTAGCTATCGGATGTTAGCAGAGCAATGTCTGTCATGGCTAACTACGTAGCAGGAGTTGCTAATGTTGCTAAAGTGATAGTAACGTGATTGGGTGCATTTTGTCTGGCAAAAAAACATCAGAAATGGGGAAAAGCAACTTTGTCTGTGAGCTCCAGGAGCGTTTGAAATAAACATATAAACATGTTTTATGCCACGCTAGCAAAGCCAAGCAACGGACCCATAATGTGGTCCGGTGACGCTTGACATGGCTCCATTCACATTGAATAACAAGCTTTTCACACGATGCCTTGACCACACACGTGTGAGTCAAGCCTAATGCTCATTATAGAAGAGAAAAGATTTATATTTTTTGTGAAGCATGTGACTGTAAGATTTGGGTAAATAAAGAAGAGGCCACATTGCTGTTACTACAAAGGTGTTATCCTGTGCTTACGGTGTCCATTGCAGCTGAAGGTCAAGTAAAACATGTGTCACTTAAATTTTATGGCACCATTATCCATGAGTATTTAAATGTCAAAACTTTATGAAAACGCCTCACTTTTTGTACATCAATGTTTTTAAAATAGTAAGTTAAATTCAAAGCCATTGCAAATTGAAAACAAATCTCAATCAAGGTGCTATTATATTTTGAACAGTAACAGTCCACCAATATCCCAATCTGCGTCCTGCTCCAATGTCCTGTTACAACAATGAGTAAAGAAACAAAGTAATTGGGATGTTGTTCCTGGGAATGAATAGCAATCCAACCAATTCCTGTGAAGATTATCTAGTTGAAGTGTCAAAATTGCATTGGCCTCCCTCCAGCCACACCGACAGCATCGCTTAAAATGGTTGAAGAAAACAGACAAGACATGTTGTTGGCAACGACCCTGATACAGTATATGTCATCATCACACGGCCATTTAACAGTTTAGTCATGGTGATGAGAACGAAGTGGGAGCAAGACAGGAAATGTGTTCTCTGCAAATATGACATGTTTTCAGAATGATTCTTATCTGATAAAATGAACACTAGTCAGTCCATTCAATTCAAAATTCAAATTCAGTGCTGCTGCATTCAGAAAAATGTCTGGTGTGGAGGACACCAGTAAACACACAGACGTGTTTGAATCCCAGTTATAAAGTGCAGCTGCACAGTTGCCAAATCACAAATTCTATTAAAACATTGTTGACACTTTCCACGAATGGTTAGAGCTCGATTATAATAATTCCAGGAGATACTAACAGGGACGTTTTCTTTTGTCTGTTAAGGTAAAATCATTTGTCACTTTTTGGTAAAAGGTTATAGAGTGCTGCCCTCTGATAGTCGGGGAGAATGGGAAGCGGAACATTTTATCGACTGCAATGGAATGATGAGTTTTGTTTGTTTAAAGTGACAAAAAAATAAATCCTATTTGTGGCCATCGTTATTTTGTAGACTTGGATGTCTCCGTTTTTTTATGGACTATTAAACGTGTGCCATTAACCCCACTCGAGCATCACCTTTAATGCTTTTTTAAATATTGTGGAATTCAATGCAACATCAATATTATGGTAATGACAAGCACAGTATTTGATTTGCTTTCGGGAGGAGATAGTCTAGCTTCACTACAGACACACAGTTAAGGAGAGGAAGGACATATTTTTGTGCCAGTTTAGTGCAACACACAAGGGCTGCGACAATTAGACGTTAAACAATAAATATTGATAATCGTTTTTTTTTTGGGGGGGGGGGATTCTTTGCTCGACAAATCAAAGGAATCATTAAAACCATTTGTGGACAAAACAAGACATTTGACGTTGGACCAAATAATGAACTAACCAAGACAGATGAATCAATTATGAAAATATGAGTTAGTTGCAGCCCTATGGCACATCACGCCACATTTAAGAGCCATAATTCAAGCAGAGAGTCTAATACTATACAGACCTACTGTTGAATTAGAGCACAGTGCTTTTGTTCGGGTTTGTAAAAAAGAGGATGGTATTACTTTTCAAATTGTCCTCTGAACTCGGTGATAATAGGTTTTTATGATGGAGGACATGAGCTAACAGTGATATCATTCCATGGAAGGTGTCTTTTTTTCTTTTTCCTTTGTCTCTTCTGCTCATTTTGAGCGCCTGCTGCCATCCTCGGCTCTCTGTCTCTCCCTGCCTCGGTGTCCTTCATATGTCCTTGCGTGACAGTGCAACTGCAGTGAGCTTCGCCGCTTCTGTGGGAGATATCTCTGGGGTCCCAGTGTGTGGGAGAGGACTTCTGCCTGGCTCCCCGTCTTTCTGTTGCTTATCTCAATCGTGCACACTCCTGCCATCCTTCTCACCGTCTCCCACATCCATCTCATTTTTTTTCCCTGCCCTGCTCCACTTTGTCGAACGCACAAAAGGGACATCGCTCTGTCTGTCACCCAGATGATGACTGACAGTTAACCGAGGCAATTGTTTCCTTAATTGTTCAAAAATAAACTAGTAAAACTGAGGCCTGCACAATATGTTTTACATCACTGTGATGATGTGTGAAAACACGTTTCCTCAGCTGTGCCAGTTTCATAATAAAAAAAAATAGATTGTTTCATTTAACAAGATCTTAGATAGTTGATAGAACTAGAATACTCAAGGCTGATAATCAGGATTAATGATTGTCATAGTCATAATCTAAAAAAGTCACAGCAGAAGTGTCACACCAATGCACAAACACACATCCACACTGTCTGAAATCACAGCTCATAGCTGCAGAGAATTCCGCTTGATTGAGAGTGCTATAATGGCAGAACTAATTATCAGCGTCTGATTGTCGTGCCGCAGAGGTGGAAATCATTACCATCATACTTCCTCCCCGTGCGCCCAGAATATAGTGGTTCAAATCTAGCACTCACAGAGATTCATATGTGGCTGCACTTTATGGTGAGCTCAAATTCACATCTTTATTCATCAATGCATAGAGCACAGACTATTAGGGACATAGTCTAGCGGGTGCACAACAAACTCCCATTTTGACATTTCACTAGCACTTTCTGTAACCAGAGGTTCCCAGATGTGCAATGGTGCCAATCCAAGTTGACATAGGGCAAAAGGTGGGACAGGTCACCAGTCCATCACAGGGCCACTCTCACTCTCACATCTACGGTTAATTTAGAGTGTCCAATTTGCCCAAAAATACCCAAATCTGCATGTGTTTGGACTGTGGGAGGAAACCAGAGAACCCGGAGAAAACCCGTACACACACGGGGAGAACATGGAAACTCCATGCAGAAAGTCCCTTGTTCTGACCAGGTCACAAACCTGGGCCCTAAATGGGAACATGGTTTACAAAAGTGACACCATTACCTCCCCAACTTTCCCAGAGACTTCCACTGAAACAGAGTCCTTACTTCCTGCTGAGGCTCACCCTGCAAACAGAAAGACTATGCATATGGTAGGGTCTGGGTCATCCGTGTCCACGGTGTGCTTCCTTACTCGATCTAACATACCAATCCAGGAATCTGTATTTCCTTGTATTCTTGGAGCCAAGTGTTGTACACCATGACCTCATCGCCACACCTTGAGCAATCGTCCAAGGTTACCAAGTTCTTTATTGTGTAGACCAAAAATAACTTGCCACAAACTGGACTGGAAAGGTGTCCGTGTGGATCACTGCAGACATTGGCAGATGATGACATTTATGTGACCTGGACCATAGCAGATGTCTTTGGACACTCAGGTGGAAGAATAACTCAGGGCTTAACGTAGAGAGGCACATTAAGTGACATGAGCTTGTAACTTTCTCTGACATTTGTCATATTGATCATTGTGATGGTAGAGGGTGACACAATAGTTTTCTCATTTCTTCTGCCACCTGTCAGTACTCAATCCAGCAGTTTTCTATTCACTTCAAGGTCTTTTGAACATTCTGAATGGGATTGAACAGGCTAATTAGCCTCCCTGCCTGTCTAATATAGGCCTTTGAGAGAAAGGGAGGCAGATGGTGACTTAAAAATGAAGGGGAGGAAAACGGGGAGTTGTACATCCCTTCCCCATCCCTTCTCCAATGATCAATCACAGCTCGGATTTTTACAGCCTCTCCTCAATTCTATTCAAGCGTCAAAAATATTCTCATGGACATGAAATTATCTCGCAGTTGCCAAAGCACGGAAGACAGACCACGTCACATTTACACACAATCATGCAGAAATGACAGAGACAGCAGGGGCCACGAAACTCAGGAGCAAAGAGAATGCGGAAGCAAAAAATGTGTCACACTCATTGCGTGAAATGTTCTCCCAGGCTCCACTTGGCAGACAAAGTAGGCCTAAATGATTTATGAGAGGCAACACAGCATGCCAGTTGTTTGTTTTAGATAAATGCTACACAAAGCAAAAACTAACAAACATGACAGTGGCAAAGAAAGACCAAAGTTTTTGGTGGAAAAGAAAGGAGAAAGAGCTAGTGAGCGCAGAATTCTCCTGAAGATCAAACAGGTGAAGGTTTCTGTTTATTTCAAGTGGTAACATTTCAAAACAAGCTGGTGGCACCCGATCGTGAGTGAAATGGATCCCTGCGGCTACACATGCTTGCTTACCTCCTGCAGCAGGACGTCCGGGTCCCAACACCCACACCGGCCCAACTGTCTGGCCATCAGACACAAACACCTGGTAGTCCTCACCGTACATCTCCCACCTGTACCAGCCAGCAGACTTCCCGCTATCCACGTGATCAACCTTCCTCAGCTGGAGCTAACTCAGTGATGCATCTCAGTGCTGTACTTTAATGCACTGCACTGTAACGCTATCCACGACACATTCTCCACCCACAATAACTTTACGCCTCAGCGGTCATGTTTATAAGAGACACTGATGTAGCAGAGGCCTTAACAGGACGGCTAACTGTTTACACAGTGAGCACACACAATGAGAGTGCATATACACACACACACACACACAAACACACCCCACTACTTCGTCTATACATTCAACATCTGCGCTCTTCATGAGCAGCGTGCCTATTCAAAGACAAGAAGGGAGACAAGCGCTGGAGGCTGCCGAAGCACTTCCCCTCTCCTTTCCTCTGCACTTTCTCTCTCCCTTGATCTCGCTCGTTCCATCACTCGCTTTCTTCATCTGAAAGATTTCTGTGAAAGGCTTGAGATGAAAAGGCCGCCCTCGGTGGGAGCGTGATTGCAGAGACAGCGCTAGCGGGGCCAAGGTGCTACCAGAATTGCTCAGTCAAGAGCCGCTCCACCCTGTAACGACGTGCGCGCCATTGTTCCGAAGTTTGTGCATGGGTGACATTAAAGTTTAGAGGTGGAGGGAGAGGTAAAAGACAGAGCAAGAACGAGGAATGAAGGCAATGTTATGGATGCCAAGGACGAGAAAGACGATGCCAAGAAGGACTCTCAGTTCAACTATCTTCTTCTTACACAGATTTATATTCAAGCATTACGTAGACTACACAGGAAATCGTAAAATATGAACTTTATATCTTATGGAGGTGACGTAATTTGCTATGAAACACAATGACAAAGAGAAACATTTTCTGCTTCTCTAAACCGTAAAAAAAAAAGAAAAAAGAAAAAAGATCCTTTTCCACCTTTATTGTTGAAGCAAATAAATAAAAAATCTGAAAACAAGTTAAATGTGAAACATAATCATTTAAATCCAAACGCAACGCTTCTCATGGCAATCATAACCAATTATCTGCTCATTTTTCTGCCCAGCAAGTAGCAGTGTTATGAGGGTGATATACTACGAGCGTAAAGTGCGATTGGCTGCCATATTGTGAGAAAATGATGAATTTAAAAACAAAGTTCATGAGGACGTGTACATCTCCACTTTTGCCAGTTACATAGCACGTGAGGCATCTGAGACAGACGTAGATAACCTGTGGTTGTAGCAAGAACCTTCACTGAAGTATCGGTATGTGGTTCTTGGCTGATGAGGAAGGAGAGGAGTGGACGTGCATTGTGAATGTAGGTGCATTTTAATCCCCCATTAAAATACTGTGCTGTTGACTTTAGACCAGGATCTTATTTGTCAATGGCGCAGCGGCTTTCTGCCGCCCTCAGTATAGCAAAGCGCCAACAAAACACTCAGCCACACCTCATTTTAAGACCAACACACCCACGGTCGCACTTTGCATTTGCTACCTACACAATGTGGGCACCGGGTGTGAAAAGGACTGAAACTGTTTTGGCTGGAAACTTGCGACGATACTTTGTGAGATGGAGTCCACAGACACACACGAGCTGACTCAGATGATAAAACTGCTTTTTTTCTTTAATGACAGAAAAAGGGCCCGGGGACTGGTGCACAGAGCAAGGCTAGTGGGTCACAAACATATGCTTATGTTAAGGCGAGTGCACGAGAGAAAGCAGGACAAACCAGACAATGGGCACGTAACTGCCGAGAGGAATAGACTTGCTGTCTGATAACAGCCAGTACAAATCTATATCCACCTCTGTGGTGAGTGGAAATGTTCTTGAGAAACCAAGCATCACTTTGGCTTTAGTGGGCTAAATGCCTCAGGAAAGCCGAGTATGAAATCGATGTAAATAGCTTGCCTTCGGTAAACACCGTAGACTGTGTTTGGTTTGGTACTTTAACACAGCGATGTCATTGATAGATCTGCAGCTGATATATCTGGATGTCACAGTCACAGTTGTGTCTTTATATAGGGGACTATCACAAATTAAAGGCTAATACTTTTTTGTCTCCTCAGCTCTGGATTTTTACAGGAATGAAAAGATTTACCAACGTCATGTCCTCCCCTCGCATCACAGAAGCACAGACAAGCCTCTTCAATAAGTCTTGGTTATTATAATAATAGCACATCCTTGTCTGGTTTTAATAGAGAAGGCTGCAGATCAATAATACAAGCTGATGATGCTGTAATGTAACCACAGACCTGCTCTTCTACAACACTGGGGTGAATACAAAAGCAGAAATCTGCCAGAGATTCTCCAATGAAAGTGATTAAAATCAATGTGACTGTAATGATTTGACCACCGAGCCAGATTTATAGTAAACACATCTCTGTCCTGACACATGAATTGTAGTGCACAGTGAATTACATTTCCAGCAGCCAGTGACAGGCAATAAGAGCACGAGAGGGGGGGGGAGAGAAAGAAGCACGGAAACATCCCAGCTCTGCACATATGCACAAAATGGCTACAGCAAAAAGCCTCCTGCTGTCAGATCTACAGAAAGACACTCAATTACCCTCTGTAATCCCAAAAATCATATGCAGAAAATACACAGACGCGACCTCCTGGACCTATTCATACATCTGAGTGAAAACAGAGGATTTTCAGAGCAATTCTGCCAAATGCCTCTCATCTCCTTTTAGTCACCACAAAATCGCCTTTTTAGCTTCAGTCCAATTAAAGTAATTATGTCTAAGAGAAGAACGGGTAAAGTGATGATCGTGATACTGACGAAGCAACCTGGCACAGCGGAGCCTGGAATTGTGAGCGGGGCAAATGGGAATTGATCTCCACACAGAGTAAAATACAAACTCAATACAAGCGGGGGGAAAAAAAGCAGATGCAGGTGTCAAAGCCCAGTATCTCTTAATTGCACTTATACTGATTTACAACAGATGCTCTGGGGAATGACACTGACAAGCTTCCACTTACGTGGTCTGCAGAGATGGATCGCACATTGGAATTCATTAACGTTGGTTGCCTCATTATGAGGGTGGAAAAGCTTGGAAAGTTGGTGAAAGTTATTGTGCGTTATAAGAGCGAAGCATAGCAGCAGGGGAAAAAAAATGTTGGCTGTAAATGCTACAAAACTGTTCTTGGCAGGAGAACATGTCGACTCTACATATACTGAGTATCTGCAACAACAAAAAAATCCATCCTTAGTAGAAGACTGTAAAAACATCATCCAATCATTTTTTGTCAGGATGCTTTAGCTTTTTTGACTTTTTATAAGGAGTCTGCTCATGTACTCGTCACACTCAAATCCTCTATGACCACTTGTACTATCCAGGTTCAGATAGTAGCCAATGCAAACGTGCCTGAGACATTGAATGACCAGCAGGGGGCAACACCACAAGTTGCAAAAATAAGAAAATAAGTCTGTTTATATTTCAATATTTGAGAAATTGACAACAAAAATTGACACAAATTTAACATCATTTAACATTTTCCTGAGGACTCAATCGCTACCTTACGGTCATCGTCAATACAGCATGACGTCAATTTTGTCAATTAATACTCTGGTCAATGTCAGGGGTTACGCAGGCAGCCAGATTTACTCTTCATCACACGTGAACAGCAATGATTCACAACAAACAACATATCATTCACAACCTGCAAGAAATGTGTTTTATAAGCTGAAAAAATGAAGCCCGAGGTACCGGCCCGACCCATTGAGAACTCTAATGTGAAATAAAGAAAGATAAGAAATCCTCCAAATGATTAAATGCTATAAAATGAGAATGAATAAGCATTAGTACTGCGTGTCTTTGTGTGTATGCACAGTGTGGTGCCTGCCTGCATATGCACATGCATATGCTTCACTCTGCAGCCACTCTATAGCCTCCATCTTGAGGCTCTGAGAATGTGCTGATCCTGACTTATATAGCTGTAAACAGCACTTTAAACATGCTCTTGGTTTAAACTCACTTCCACTCTTGAGAAGCAGTTTTACATCCGTGAGTCAAATGGGAAGTTTCCACATTTTCAAACTGTGTAATGTGTGTAATGTTTTCCAAGGCGCACTGGAATCAATGACGAGGATGTTTTCTTCACAATTTAAAAAAACACCCTGCTGAGACTCTGGTCTATCCTGCTGCTCTATAGAGAATAATCACACAGGTCCATCTGGTGCTGTGCGGATGGGACGGACAAGAGCGTGGATGGAGAAACGGAAGAAAGGGCAAATAGGCGAATGCTCCGAGTGTCTCTAAACTCCTGCGTCAAACACCCACCGACGCAGCAGAATGAAGAGAAATCAATACTGAGTCATACTATGCTCAGGCAGCATCCGGTATATATGACCATCAAGACAAAAGAAGAAAAGTGAGAGCAAAGGACCCATTTTAAAGGCCAATGCTGCTCCTTATTGTTATTAGACAGACAATTCTGTGGACTCACTCAGTTGCACAACGCCGATGTTCTTCCTGTGACCTTCTCCAGTAAGTTCTTGTTGCACCGCCTGCCCAAATAACTCATCTACTGCATCGCTCCGGCTGCAATGATTAATCTATTTTAATCTGGTCCTCATATTGCTTTCAATCGTGTGAGCATTGTGCGAGTGTCACACATTACCATAACAACACACACAAAGTTGGAAAGGTTAAATTAAGCCCCGAACGAGTAGAAAATGAAAAACTTGCAGCATGACTTGGTTGTATTTTTTCCATAATGGGGTGCGAGGTGCGGGGGTGGGGGTGGTGGGGGTTTGGTTGGTTGGTTTGGGCTGATGAGAGTGAGATGTGCGGGTGACCGGTGTTTCTCAGGACTGACTGACACCTAAAGGGCACAGCTTGGCTTCTGCGAGACATCTGCAGCATGTCTCATTAGTATTCAGCTATGAATCATTCAAACGCAGCCGGCTGTCATTATCACAAATAGCAGAAGAGGGGACAGACACACACATAGCACACACTTACACACACATACTCCCTATCCCTCTCACACTTGGGGGCACGGACCAAAAAATAGACCAGAAAATAAATGCAGAAAGAAAAACCGGCACCGTACGGAGGCAAAGTGTAAACGACCAGTGATCCCAGCTTCTTCGGAGTCTATTTAGCGTTGCTTTTGAGTATTAGTGATTAATATTATCCTCCTAAATTGAAAATCCACTTAAGCATTGAGTCAAACGATGATAACATCTGAAAAGGTGCCAAAAACCTTAAGGTGACGACTCCTTTTATGACCTAATATGTCAAAAGTCGGCTGTTTTACAGTCAGGACACTGGAGTGCCGTGAAGAAGCACGCTAGAAGACCCGTGAGAGCCTCTTTGCGCGTGCACATGGTGCAAACTCTCTCCTACACACCACATTTGCATGCTGTGCAATCCACTTTTTTGTGGTGAACATGCTACAACACACAAACACACACTAGAACAGATCTTCAAAACAAAGACACTCTGCAAAAGCGACGAGGACGCGACAACTCTGTGTCCTCGAAAATCTCATCACCATACTTGACATCGATTACCTATACGATTACATTATAACAAGCACTGTGCTGTGACAAACACTGGGACAGTCAATGATAACCCAGTGAGCTACAACGAATTTGTCAATTTGTGCTGGACTCAGCCAAGAGTCAGCATTTATTAAGTACCTCACGCCTAATGTGTCTGCTCCTTTATTCTCTTGGAAGCATTAGTCTACAATTCAAAGTTAGGCCAAAAGTGTTACAGTATAAAATGCACCGCGCATAATTATTACTTCTCCCAGCAAAACTTCAACTGCAGCCAGGAATGATCTCCAATTTAAATGTGGTTCAAATGTTCCCGAGTTGCACTCGACACATCGCACAAAAGTGGAGAGGGGACAAAAAGAAAGCAGCTGTGCGGTTTCAAAGACGATACCGCGGAGGACACAAAGCAAAGAGAAAAAAGTCCACAGTGGCCTGTGCAACCGTTTCCACATCTGAGAAACAGCTGGGAGAAAAATGTGTTTAATGAAACCAGTAAAATTCAAACTCACCCCCCCCAGAGCTCACGGTGCATTAATAATTCTGTGAAGGTATGAATATTTGAAGCTTTGTTTCAGAGTGTCAGTGACACGTCCGATTGTTTAAGAAATCCTCGAGATGACGCTGGTGAAATGATCGGACGCCCAAACACTGCCCGCGCAACCTGAAGCCATCACAACCCAAATGGCCAGGGAGGCGATTTTAAAAAGAATAAAAAGATAATAAAAATCCCATCTCTGACGGCATTGAAATGACACTGCTGCTTCAACAGATGAATGAACGAGAATAGGAAGCTGTATCGCCACTTTAGGAGATGCATAAAGACGCCAAAGACACACAAATAAACAAAAACAGAGCCGGAATAACCTCAAAGAGTTGCTGAGATACTAAAAACATAGATACAATGTCTACTAAAAGATGCAAGGAGACACAATGACTTGCAAATTGTCCTCAAAAGAGCCTTGAGACGAGGGACTTGGGGTGTGGCCACGGTGTGACATAATCCATCAATGCTTGCCAGGCAATATTTAACTCAATGCATAATAAAGGGTCTAAATGACAGGCGCTGACCTTTCTGTGTCCTCTTTTCCATCAGTGAAGCATGTTTTTTTTGGTAGTGGGAGGGAGCGGACTGGGCTGCACGAACCTCGCTGCGACTCTGGAGCCTCTCACTGAGGCTCCCCAAGCAACACTTAGCTAAGTCAAGCTTATGACTGACTACACCATCAACAGATAAATCGATTATGAATATAATGATTAGTTGCAGCCCTACTGGGGCTGAACAATTGATCGAATATGGCAATATGGCAAGAAGGCACAATATTTCTAGACCCTTCTGTTACCATCATTACTGTAACTCCTAAAATTCAAAGACTGGCGATCTGTCCAGGGTGTGACCCCGCCCCCTCGACCCTCATGGCTGGATACCAGAAAAGCAGATAAATAGAGCTTTGTGCTCATGGGAGCTCAGGACTTCCGCGGAACGATCGTCCAATCACAGACAAGATTCACCACCAGGGTGTCACACGTTTGTGGCGTCAGCTTCTCAGTACCGTAATTCCTAAACGATTGAATAACTGCCAAATATTGAAAGTGAAAGTTATCTTCAAGGGGGCAGAAAGAAGCACTCACTCATAAAATCAAAATACATCCAGACGGCGTGATTATCATGATGGTCATGAGAGGGCTAAAGCAAAAATGCGTGACCATTTTAGATGAAATTGTCCTGACCTATACACATCATCACATGCTAGACTGAAGAAAACATCTTTGTTTCTCACAGAGCTGCACGAATTTTACACACAATTTAGATATTTATATAAAATCGTTCAGCCGTACTGGATTCTGTCTTCAAGGTGCAGCTGATATTTTACCATGATGGCCTTTGGCACCCTGGTGTGTCCACAGGCAGAATGGAAAAGGAAAGAAAAGATGAAACACCAGCCAGCTCCCATTTTTTGTGCCAATAAAAAAAAAAAACACACATCTGCTAAACCAAATGGAGCAGGTGGAGTGAGCCAAACTACCGCACTCACCTCTGTGTCAAAAACCTGCTTTAGATCCGCCCGTACACAAAATAAAGGCAGTCAAATCCACAGCAGCACATGTAAAGAAGGATTACAAGGTCAGCACGCTGTGCTTATTTTCCAAACTCCTGCTGGAAAAGCAGTTGTTTGATGTATGGCGGCGCGGCACAACATGCATGCTGAATGAGTGTAACGCGTTGTTTATCAGTGTGAAGGCGCTCTCATGGCAAAGTGGAGTCATTAGGGTAGCGGACACATTTGTCACGCCAGAGGGTGCACCAATTTACAATGTCAGACACTGAGACGGGGATGTTTTCAGGCAAAAGAATTTCACCAAACCCATGAGCAAGAAGATGCTCTGTGTGTGGCTGTGAAGTACAGAAGGGGGAGATAATATGTGATCTGTTGCGTGTTGTGGTGTCGATGAACTGACCCCCCCCAACATATTTGAGGACATTATTGCATGCATTCTTTTTTTTTTGTGCAGCCTTAATCCATGGATCCTCACTTCTAATAATCACTGCTGGTCTGCTCCGTGGCTGCAACTCCACATTCTCCACAGCCGGCTGTGTGAGCCGCCTGTTTCCTAGTAACTGTGGGAGGGATGAAGGGCTTGGTGAACGCATGAGCTTCTCTAAACCTAAGGTGTCTGTTATTTCGTGTGCATGCATGCAGTGATTTCCAAATATATGGCTCCGGTGGGTCCCCAGAGGATGATCTAAATAACAAGTCCTCAGACACTGGCAGAAGGTCAAACATTTCAGTTTGCCAGGGAAATGCACTGAATGGCACAACATCAGGGACAGACCATGATATATTCATTTATTTATTTATTTATTTATTTATTTAAATGGGGCTGTAAAACTAATAGAAACTGTGTTTAGTGCCAAATAGCAAATGTCATCACACTTAGATGCCAAATCAAGGTGGTTAGACTTTGACGACAACAACAACGGTCCATGCATCCGTTATCTTCGGGAGAGCCTATTTCAGCTGGAGAAAGGTAAGGCACACTAGTCTGGACAGGTTCACCAACTAATTACAAGACGCTCATATTTAATTAACCAAACACCAATCTGCATGTCTTTGAACAGAGAGAGGAAGCTGCAGTACCTGCAGGAAAAACCCTCATAACCATCCTGCCCTAAACAACAATTATCAATAATCTGAACAAAAAAAAGACCTGAGTCCAAAATAAAAAGAGGGAACACATTGTTGTAACCTACAGGCCAAAACCCCGGCTCTGCCGCTGATTACGACCCCGATTCCCCAACTGCGCTCCCGACTGTTACTGAACAAGGTCAAACATCACACTGACATCCATTATATCCTCTCCTTGCTGCTAAAATGATGAACAATGAGTGACTCACTAGCACCGGCAACAACAACAACAACAACAACAACAACCGAGTGAGCGCCGCACAAAAGAAAACCTGGAGAACACGTCGAGTTAATTCAAGCACCGCCATTTTCCTCTCACTCTTTCCACCTATTGCTCAGTACAATCCAGAAAACGCACTCTGTGCACTGTGTGCTTCTCTCTGCTGCCCATGTTGATCCTATTGAACACTGGCGGGGTTATGTTTCATAAGCCGTGTGCTATATATATATATATATATATATATATACATATATATATATATATACAGATATATATCTATAGATATATCAGGGGAAAACAGATCTGACCTTTTCATACTCACTGCTCTAATAGCTTATGACAGCGATTTTTGGACTCTTGCGAGAATTTCATATGCAATGTTTGTAGTCACAGCGGTCTCCGTGAAGGAAAATCCATCGTTTTAAATTGTCTGCGTGTGCTTTTTCAGACCGTTGCAAGTCATTACCTGTACATTAGTGTGCCGTAACGTGGGAAGGGTATAGCTCCTTTTAGGGAAAATGAGGAGGGGAAACTTGTCCTCAAAGGAGAGAAAACAGTGACTTGTTTGCAGTTGAAGAAGAAGAAGAGCAAAAGAACAGAATCTGCTCTCAACTGTCCCCTATATCGGCTTTGTTCCTGATACCGAGGAATAAAACCAGAAAGTGCAGAGAGATGAAGGAATGAGAAAACTGTTTGAATAAGAAGAAAGCTTCTTTTTTTTCCATTTCCCTCCCACTTTCATTTAATGAGTAACTATCTCATTCTTTCAAGCATCTCAACTGCTTAAGTCCAGCACCGTTTGTGAAGTAACTCGGTTGCCAGAATTGAGTCTCAAGCCCAGCATTTAAAATATATCAAGTATTTGAAATGTTCCTTGCATGAAAGGCACTCCATCCCACTCTGGCAAAGCGTGCGAGTGACGCAGTTCAACTTGTTCCAGGCTCTTACAAGCGTTCACTCGCACCTGCGGCATTTAATGTTTCATGATAACAGCAAAAACATGTCCACGGAACAAAACACAACCTCTGTGGGGATTAGAGCGCTGCAACATGATCTGCATCTCCTATGTTTAGACTCCTGCTGTCCCGTGCAGGGAGGGAAGCGGGGATATTTTAATGTGACACCATGTGCCCCATTTCTGCTGAACGTTACAAACAAGAGGTGCAGGCACTGCTGCTATTTTGGGTACAACTAAAACACAAGGTGAAACTCGTACGGACTTTTTTGTTTCACAAGAACAGGATAATGCAGATATTGTAGATGCAGAGAATCCTAGTGCAAGTGTGGTCAGCACCCTTTTGTTTATGCAACCAGAAGAGACCATCACTGGGTGACAAGAAAGGCCTGAAAGGTCTCTGTGACACACTAATGCAGACCCTACATTATCTCCATTCACCTTTATTCCCTTTCTTAACCCATTAAGACCTAAGCTGCTCTTAAAGGTCACTGGAACAACTGGACTTTTCTTTTCACCTCTCGCTCTGGAGGCTTCTTCAGTGCTGAAAGTTTGTGGCAAAACATTCGGACACGACGACAACAACAACCTCCTTAAACCTGAGTGTTTTCTGGTTACATTTTCAAGGACTGTCAACATTCACTTTAACATTTATTCCTCCGAGAGAGAGATCTTCAAATCAGTTGCTCTTGGATGTTCTAAGAACAAGGTGTACAACCAGAGGTGATCAAGCCTTTTCAGTCCCTCCTGAAAACACACCTCTTCTCCTTGGCATTCAACTCAGGCTGAGCTAAACAACTTGCCTTCTCTATTTCTTACTATATTATATTATATACCTCGACATGTTGTCTTTGCTCTGTATTTGTTGCACCTGTGCAGCACTTTGTCCAACTAAGGTTGTTAAATGTGCTATATAATATAAAGTTGACATGATATCATGTAAAAGTTTGCTCAGATTGACTCTTAAAGTTAGAGGTCCACATCGACTGCATCCACTCTTCATGTGTTAAATGGGAAGCCTGATGTCACGTTCCTGTCTGGTGTAACTACGTGAAGCCACTTGCTGGTTATCTTAGCACAGAGAAGGAAAAAAGAAAACAATCTAACAGCAATTTTAACAAACATGATATTAGATGGCAATTAGTGAGCCTAAGAGATGCTCTCGGGAGACGGGGCTGGGATAACTACCTCTGTTTTTTAATGCTAAATGAACTGGTATTAAAAGTAAATGTTTGTTTACTGGATATTTTAACGCTAAACTAACTGTTAAGTCATATTTGCTGCTCAGACGTTTCAGTTGGAATCTCTTTCCCGTCAAGGAAGCAAATGAAGCACATGAAAGTCAATCTTAAAATGATCACGGGTTCATAAATAAATGTCTCAATCTGGTCTGGTAAACATAAGGTGGTAAGACAGACCAACAAACCCCATTGATCCTCATTGATCCTCATTGAGTGTTGTGTTTTATTTGCATTTTTAGATGCAGATGCAGATTTCAAAGTTAAAACAGGGCTTTAACCTCTTGACTCGAGCCCTTTCCTATTTTATTCCACCCTGTGTTGTATTGTACTGTATTATTTTCATATTTTGTTTTATTTCAAAGATAAAACAGGGGTTTTTACTTTTTGACTTTTCCTTTTCATTCCATTTTTTTCCTTTTCATTTGCTTTTTAAATATTTTATTTTCCTTTCATTGAAATGAAGCACTTTGAGCTGCAATCCTTGAATGAAAGGTGCTATACAGATAACATTAAGTAATATCATTATATTATTATATCAGTATAGCTTATCGTTATATCATTTTAAGGTCATATCTCCCACCCCCACCACACAGTTGCTTAAAAGGATTTCACTTGATGCTCAGTGGCCCCCAGACCATTTGAGTTTCAGATGCCTGCTCTAAATTCACAGGGAGGGGGGGAACGCTGCATCACTCCGAGTGCCAAACCCAAGCCCTGATAAATGGGAGGGTTGCGTCAGGGAGAGTGTCCAGCATTAAAAAAAAAACCTCTGCAAAATCAAATATGTGAGACGGGAAAGCCAAAACAAAAAATACTTGTTATGTACCACTATCTACTCATCAGCAGCGCACATCTATTAGTACCTAAACTGTTTTTAATATTTTCCTTCATGATCCAACTAGAAAAACAATGACCACAGATTTGATGAATTTGAATAACAAACCTCCATTTTCCCAAATGAATCTGCACTGTAAAGCTGACAGTAAACCAGCAAACACATGCTGTCTTGGAAGTCAACAGCCTCTTTGATTGTTGGTGGGGAACAAGTGCCAAACAGCCTCCAAACAGAAGTGAACCGTCATGCCAAGATGAGTTATTCTCATTATTGTCGTTACATTTCAAGACCACTTGCGAATATGGACCTTTTTTTTTTTACCCCAGCACAAAAGCAGCTCCGGGCCACTTGGTCTCTCCGTCAGCACAAAGAGCTATACTTTTGATTTAGAGTCCATTTTGTTGTGTCTCGCTACAGAACACTTTAACGCACAACAAGTTGTTTTTATGGCCCACGAGCCGGAGCTTTCAAGCAGCACATTAGGGCAGCAGGACTTTGCCAACATCACTGTGGACCAACAAGAGCTTTGTGAGAGGCGAAAATTATGAAGTAAATAGTTGCCTGAAGGACCCACACAGCACATTCATCAGGTTTCATGGTGTACGCGGCTGCTGTGGGTTCATTTTATTGTCTTTTTTTTTTGCGTTTTTTTGATTTCCAACTAACAATCTCATTTGATTTATGTACACAAAACATAGGGTAAGGCACTTGCAATGATCTTAAACTAGTATTCTCTGTATCCTTCACATCACTGAACTCTGTCACGACCATATGAATGTTAATAAAATATTTCATTTTTTATTAAAAAGTAAATATTACGAATCATACGAAACGATACGAAATCATACCATACAATGATACAATACGATACACCACAACACAACGCGTTAAAATACTATACGTTACGTTACGATGCGATATTCAATACATGGTCCACGATACCAATAATATCACGATGCAACAATTCTGTGATAATCAATATATTGCAAGACAATCATAAAGCGATACATTACGATATCTGTGTAACTGAAGACAAAGCGTCTGTGGAAAGTTAAGTTTAAGTTTCTCCATTTATTCACAACAAAGAGAACACCGTGAACTCCCTCTTCTGCAGCCAAGTAACTTCCACCCAAGTTTCCCTCATTCATTTGAGCAGCACCGCCGTGAGGAGACATGAAGTAGCGACGCCCGGCGAGTGAAACCGCTAGTGACTGTTTTACTTTAGAGCGCCTTCATTTATTAATTAAAATATCGATATCTGCCCTGGCATATCAATTATCATATTGCACATGAGGAGGAACGACGACGACATATCACCAAATCGATATTTTGACCCACCCCTACTTCCTGACAACAAAATCAAATGAATCCGATTTTTCTCTGCAAAGGTCACATTTGTATCAAAATTTACAAGACTAGTTTCTCCATCTCGCGACTGCATTGACGGTTCATATCAAGTCCCTGCCGCCATGCACGCAACACAAATGTAGCATGGCAGCGAGGACCTTTTTGATAAATGCATGTAATATTTATACTCTTGAATCTTTGATGACCTTGAGAGCTTACTGTATCACTGTGGCTGCTGCAAGAGACTCATCATATAGATTGCAAGCCTCTGGAGGGGAGAAAAAAAAAAGAAAAAAAAGCAGAGCCATTCACAAAGATTGTTCACTTGCAAACCTCTGCTGGAATCAAGGAAACCTTGCCAAGAACATGAAACCTGAGAAAATGCAGAGACTCCTGAAGGAGACGCAAAGACAGTCTCGGCTCCTTTTACAGAATCGTTATACAACATTGACGCACGCGTTGATCGATATCCAAATGCTGCTTGTATACAAATGTCCCTTTGTATGCTAATGCAGGAGCACATCATTTGCACACATGCATGTGGTTGTCCGTACAGTACAGTATGTGAGCCCGAGCCCTGGCACGTTTACAAACTGCCATGACAAGGACGCTGCATGAAACAAAACTAATATAAGACACAGCTTGCTGGGTTGGACACAGAAGTCTGGCATTCCCCCCATCACACAGTCATTATGTGCGAAGCCCCATGTACGCATGAAAGGTTGTGCCCCGGAATATGTGGAGTGACTGTAAGTCTGTATGTCGTGTTAATATTGTGTTTGGCTGATTAACTTTAACATCAGTACAACTCTGGCAACACCATTCCCAGCAGGGTCAATTACGTTGGAAATGCCCTCAGAACATGCAGCTCCTCCGCCACAAAACATTGCATCACCATCAGCCAATCGCGGCGCAGCATCGGTGGGGCTTTGTGTGGCACAGAGCGGGGGAATAAGCAGGTGCATTAAGTACAAAACAATGACTCCGTGAACACAGAGACACACACACACACACGCGCCTCACTGCGCTCCGCTGCCAATAACAGATGCTTAAAAGCTCCGAGCAACTGTTGATTTGGTAATAAACATTTGGAATAAAAAAAAAAAAAAATCATAATGCTTGTGAAATGATCCGTGGATGAATAAAATAAACAAAGGCACACATCTAATGTGGATCATTTGAAGTTTTCTTGCATTTTAGATAAATATCCAGCAGGCATAATGACGTGACACAGCACAGTCCACCTGTCCGTTGTTTTTCATTGTTGTCTCCTGAAATGAAAAGAGCTGGTAAACAGACCAGAGGAGCTCAGCTGCTCTGACAAACAAACAAAAAAAGGTATTCTACTATTAAAAAGCCTTGTGTTTATCTGAAGCTCTCACTGGTTTGGTCATCAGCACTTTGCAGGGGGTCTGAATCATAATATTAGCGGTGAAGGTCACATATACTCATCCTCCCACATCTAAACTCTTATAGTATGTACATGCAGTTTCACTGGGGTTGCACGGGGCTATTGCCTCGCAGCGAGATTACCCTTCACATCCCAGTTCAGCTCTTCTGTGCGGACATGTTTTTCTCTGGGTAGGGTTACGTACTGCCCGTCTTTCGCCCTACGTCAGCTGCGATTGTACTAGGCTCCGGGACCTGTTCCCTCAAATTTTAGAGACCGAATGTGCTGACACAGCTTTAAGACGGGAGGGCAACTTGTAAGAGCCACTTCACCCATGGCGTCCACTTTTATCGATTTGCGGCACGCTCTGCATCTGGACAAGCGTTTGTCCTTGAGATCTTGGGGCAAGTCGGTCTTTGTGATTCAGAGATGTTGGTATTTTTTATTTCCCAGGGATCGCGTTGTCATTTGCTCTCTCTTGCTCAACGTTACTCATTGGCTTGCATGGAGAGAGACAGTGGACAGTGTCCACAACACAGAGAGTAATTACGACTTGACTTGGTATGTTCTGCGTGTAGGAGGCGTGGTAACAAACAGGGGGGACATTTACCTAAATATCAACTTGACTTCTCTTGCACAAAGTTCAAGCAATTTCAATGACCCAGGGTGATTTTCAAAAGCTTTCAAGGGCCAAATTCACACACATTTAAGGATTTCAAGGACCTGTTAAAAAGGTAAAGGACTAAATCGGACTGATATTGTATTTGCAGGTACAACAGGTTGTGATATTGGTATTGAATCAGGGACAAAAATTGGTTTCTACTCATTCCGCCACACGACTGATCGATACCCGGCATCTCAAAAGTGATTTACTATCGCCTCGTAAAAATATCGCTGTAATATTTCCTGTACCTGGGTTGTGCCTCTGTGACCCAGATCCTCACACTTTCCGCCTCAGACCGACCGGATTTGGTTTCATACCGTGTTATTATTCACCACATCGCCACATGCGGCGTTGCCATGTCTAATATTTTTTCCCCATTTCACACGGCGTAGTGTCACTCCAACATGCAGCACAGCAGCATCTCCGTCACAGCGGGGACCTCCTCAACACGGTCCCGGCTTTGCCTCACAAGAGGGGATCAGCAGATATGACAGACATGTGAGTTGACGTAAACCTCAGCCGAGCATACGACACACAACATGGAGGCAAAGAAACTACCTGGATCAATCGCGTCTCCACACAACGTCATGAAAAGCATACACTCTTCAGCAGCCTAATTCTGGGCTTTAATGCTCAACACCGTGTAATCTATTCTTCGCGGTTTAGCCTCACACTGTGGACTCGTACAACTCTGTAATGGGCTTATATATATATATATATGCATCTATTTGCTGTGATCGCTTATACCAAAATGTTATGCCATACTTCTTTACTGGCCAGCTTAGCAAAGATAAGTCCTGAATAATTCCGGGTTAAGGCTCAGCTACAAATATCACTAAAAAGTCAAATCAGCTGCAACTAACAATGATGTTCATTATCGATTGATGTTGATTATTGTCCCGGTTAACCAATTAAATATGAAAATGTTGATAAATGTCTTGTTTTGTCAACAAACCAAAATGATTCTGTTATAATGATGTCTTTGTTATATGGAGCAAAGAAACCAGAAAATATTCACATTTAAGAAGCTGAAAAATCAGAAAACGTGTTTTAGTAATGAAAAAACCCTCAAAATAGTTGACAATTCATTCAGTAATCGACTAAGCATCGAGTCATTGTTTCAGCCCTTGTCAATATCAATAAATATTGCAATAAAATGTCTGATAATTAAAGATTAAATACTGATCTTCAGTAAAAAAACAAAAAAAAACAACGTTACTTGTGGTTTTACATTTCCTGAGGGACAAAAGACAACAAACCTTTCATAAATCTGGGCCAAAACATTTACGAGCAATTATGTGCTGTATGTCAAATTGTTTGCACATAACTGCATTAACATTATATCGATAAATATTGAACCGTTGTTACACTGATGAGGAAGAAAATTGTGTCACGATATTTCCCGTGCAGACTTCTGGAAATGTTTTGTTCAGGCAAATGATTAAATTAAGCTCTGCTTCTATAGGGAAGAAGCGTATTGATCGTTCTCATATGGTTCAATCCATAACAAACCATCTTAAACAGACAGCATTTTACACCGACAAAGCAAGAAAACTATCCAGTACACACTCAGACCTCTCACTGGTGTCAGGGCTTTATCTCACCTTTACATGAGCCTCACACTGATTCCCTACATGTTTTCAAATACCAACAAAAGCATCTGCCACATATTCAAACATCAACTTTCACAGATATAAAAAAATCCTAAAGGTCACCCACTAAAAACACAGTGGTGAAAAACCCTCCTCTCATCAGTTTTCCATAGTTTACAGAGCTGTTTACTATTCCGCTGCTCAGCCCTCACAATCATTACAAGTAAAGCCCTCGTTAAGACCATTTTTTTTCTTGTTCACCTCTGTGAGACGTCGGCATCTCTTACCTGTCCATCTATGAGCCAACCCTTTTTTTGTCCTCGGCTGTTTCAAACTTCCCTTCATTCTTGCGCCTGTCTTTCACGTCCTCTCACTCATGTCTCATGTCTCACTTCCTCCCCTTCTCCCCCACTATATCTAGCAGTCTGTCCCTGGGTGACACGAGAGCTGAAGGTGAGGAAGGAGGAGGAAGAGGGAAAAAAGGAGGGAGAACAAGGTGGATGAATTCCCTGAGCCGGTTTCTCTTGTATATCGTTTTTCTCCCCTTTATTCCTCTGCATCGTGAGACCAACCACTTTCCTTCTATTAACTGTCAAAGAAACATTTAAATCCCACAAGTGTTTGAACCTGCATGAAGAATATATTTCCCCAGCTTATTCCTTGTTACTTTAACCACCGTGCCCTCTTCTACTCCTTCCTTATGATCTGCATTTTTCAATTTTGCACTCTCTCTCCTTGAATCTCAGAATACTGCATGCAGAATTAAATACTGTCCTCTCAAACTCAAACATAAACCACACCTGCTTCTCACCAGGAAGCAGAAACCTTCAGTTCATTTGTATATGTATTGCATTTTCAGGCTGGAAAGAGGGTGACAGGGAGGACAGGAGGAAGATGAAAAGAAAGATAAAGGGATTGATAAAAGAGAGAGGGAAATGCCTGCAGGGAACACAGAGCATCTTAGGAAGGAATTGACCCATCCAATCATCCATTTACACAGTACCATCCCCCATTCACTCAAATCATTATTTTATACACAGCTGGCTCTTTCCTCACTGCTTCATCTCTATCTGATCATCTCACACACACGCAGCTATTCTTTTAAGGATTATCATTCTTACTTCCATTAATCTGGGTTAGCCTTACCCTTAACTTTCCATTTACCAGTTAATGCCTAACCCCTGACATGAACCTAACTACACTGTCAAATCTTAGCTCTGAACTTAACCACAGCCTTGGACAAAAGAGGTTCTGCCTCATTGGGACAAGGTTTTGGTCTCCATGAAGACGACTGGTCCTGGCAAGGTCAGTGTTTATGCCCAAAAAAAGGCCCTGAAGAGATAGCAAATGCGTGCGCGCACACACACACACACACACACACACACACACACACACACACGGGTTTACACTTCATTCATAGTGAGGACCCTCATAGAAGCCCCTTATCCTGACCTAAGTGCCTAACCCTTAACCCTGACCCTAAAACCAGGTCTTAACCACCCAAAAAAAGCCCTTAAAAGATGTGAGGACCAGCCAAAATGTCCTCACTTGGTATGGTTAATACACACACACACACACACACACAGAGCTTGGAGCTCTTCACTTCCCAGAGGTCACCCATGTGGTTGACAGGTGCAACTGCAACACACAATCAGCACTGTGCGCTCAATTACACACATGACAAAAATCCCACTCCATGGTCCCCCCCCCCTCTCTCTCTCTCTCTCCACCCTCTCACTCACTCACACACACACACACACAAGGCCACACCCACCAGCACCACCTGCTCCATTGATGGCACTCGCGCTCCACAACCCCAGCCCTCCAAAACATCTCCCAGCGTCTCTCACACCCAGCCTGCATCCCACTGAGCGATGCTGCCTCTCAGCATCACTCTCCTCCAAGTGATGCTGCTCCCCGCGAGCCCTCAGCCCCACCCCCCACATCCTCTGCTTTCCACAGAGTGTGACAGGAGGACAGGGGGGAAAAAACAAAACCCGCTACACAAGTATGCATGAAGATAAGGTTGACATGCCTTGAGATGGTGCATTGCCCATGCTGCGACACGGACCGCTGCAGCTGAAAGTGATCGCGTTTCCTGTTTCCCCCTCCTCTCTTTTTTTTTTCTTCCTCTCCTTGTCCTCCTCCTCCCTCCTCCTGTCCCCTTCGCTTCTTGCTGCTGTTCTTCACAAAGCGCTGTGTCTCTTCCTTCCTCGTGCCGGTCCGCGCGCTCCGATTCGCTCCTCTCCTTCTAACCGTCCTCCTTCTCTTTGTCTTGCTCCCACTCTGGCTTTTCTCTTCCCTGCGCTGGAACCTCCTTTCGCGAGATGGCTGGTCCAGCAGCGGCGCTCCTGACAGCACTGCGCGTGTGTGGCTGCGAGCACGTGTGCGTGTGTGTGTGTAAGAGAGAGAGAGAGAGTGTGGTGGTGGTGGTGGGGGGGGAGCTTGGTGTACGCTTCAGCTGTATCAGCTTTGGGAGACTGTGCATGCCGGTGCAGGGATGCTCAGCGCACAGCAAAGAGGGAAGCACACATTTTTGCCCATGATAAATTCACACTCCCTCACCCACGCGCTCCCACTGGCTCCCTCCATGCCTTATTTCCTCACCAGCACAAATCATTCTCTCTCTATCGCGCTCTCTCTCTTAAAGACACAGGAGGCATGCTGCATTGCCACAGGCCTTGGACCCAATTCATGATAGAGTAATAAAGGAGAGTCCAGGGTCACGGACCTTTGAGTGTGGGGGGGTCAGCACCAGAGAGAGCAGGAGGGGAGAAATGTTTTTGGTTGAAGTTGTCTGACAACAACAACAACGTTCCTTCAATTGGAAAGGTTTCTCAAATCCAACTCTAAACGTTGGAAACCCTAACATAGGATTTTAATGCTGTATTCTCACCGCACGCAATTTGTTGCATCACGCCGCAGGATCACAAGTTGCCGTATTTTAAACAAAGTAACGGGCATTTCTTTTTTTTACCATCAACCAAAGCATTGTTGCACTCTGCTGTGGACACACGTCTGCAGAGAAGCAACCGTCGCCTTGTGTGGCTTCACAACACCGCACGGAGGCGGACACAACGTGGAGAGTTTCGGTGAAATTTGTTAAGCGGAGTTTGGCCGCTGGCAAGTACGTGGCGTCATTTGGAGAATCTCAACGCTGAGTGGCCATCGCGTTGTCGTGTCACGACTTGTGCAATAGGCGAACGTCCGACACGAGTGTTTTACCATAAAACTCTAAGATGGCTGCCACTCACGTCAAGAGTAAATACACTGTCGTACACATACTGTTTAAAAAGTGGACACGATGAGCATTGTTATCAACTGTTATACGTATGTTTGCGTCAGTGTTTCCGTGGTCAACTCACAGCTACTGTCAGTCCCAATTCCGAATTCCGATGTGAATGGAATGCACCTTAAATGGGAGTCAGGGTACACAGTCCTCTGGGGGGATTAGTAAGTGAGATAGCGGAGAACATTTTATTTTTTACTTTTTCAACTGGAACACTGTGTGGAGCGACCTCCCAAATCCCGACATAGGATAAGCCCCCTCAACTCATAAATTCCTACTTCCGACTACAACTGGAATGCACCATTAGTCAGTTGTAAACATATTACTGTTCAGGTTGTGGATGTGTTGCTATGATGTTTGTGTGTGAAAAATACAACGGCTAGAGCGAGGTGTCTTGATGTAAAATCACTGATGTACTTTGGTGCAGGAAGTGAGTGGTTTAGATTATCTTAAATGAGGCTTTTTGTTAAGTGACAAGCGTCGTCCACAGGGACAAGCGTCGTCCATCGCTTTAAATCCTGGCAACTACCAAAAATCACCAGTAAAGAAGCGAGGCCAACATTATGTCATCTGCTCAACGATGCCGTCCAATCACACTTACAATAAACTCTATATTGAAATCAATCATGTATAATACTGAGCGTGATAAGTGGACAAACCAACGAGCCACAAGTGGCTGGAAACCGCAAACAGATGGGGCAAAAATGAAGGTTTAATAGAAGGGCCAGTGAAATGACAGAGATTTAGCTTGTTGCTGTCAAACAGAGTAAAGCTATCTCTTTGCTGCAGGAGCTAATGTGTGCTGATGAATTAAATAGAGGGGGGGGGGGTATGGGGGGAAGGGGGAAGGGGGGGACAGTAAAATGTCAAGAGATGAAGAGGAAAAAGGGGGATGAAGGGACCTCTTCATGATGAGAAGGATGAATAATGCATGGTCAGAATACTCACACTGTTCCTGTCCATCACGTCCATCTTTGAAGTCAGGGAGTGCGTGGGTCTGTCCACCTGTAAGAGACAAAAACAAGCTGACAAACCCCCACAAGAGCACAAAGTGATTCCTCCGTTTACTCCATTTCGAAGTTACTGTGAGGGGAATTTACAAGACACCTCGCGATAAGGTCAGAACGTGTGCCATGAATGAATCCGGGGTCATTAAATCATATTTGGGAACCTCTGCACAAAAACACAGTTACACGATCAAAACGAGCCTCAGGCCCTGCTGCAGCACACATCTCCTCATGGACACTCACACCCCCTGCATGTCTGCTCTGTACTGCAGCTGCTGCACATGTACAGTATGCATATATTCATATATGTACTGTATACTACTCCTATTTAATGTACGGCCTCTTTTAGCTTATTATTGTGCAGTTTGTTTATTTCATTTTATTTGCTCTTATCTCGATGGATCCTGACGAATCTGATTTATCATATTTGTTATTTGTTTTGTCACATTTGGCTGTGTCAAACTTGCGGCCCGAGGGCCACTTGTGGCCCGCCAATCAATTTCATGTGGCCCGCCACTTAATAACAACAGTTGTTTCTGTTTGTTTCTTGTCATATATAGATTCAATTTGCATCCTTAATATACATATACATATCGTTCCAGGTCAAAACAAACACTTTTTTAATGAAATTTTGTTTGAATATGAATATCTTCAAGCTTATATTGCCCACCCTGACAGAACATTGTTTTTTTTTTTACTTGACTGGCCCCCTCCTGACCAGAGAAGACGCTCATTGGCCCCAAGGTCATTTGAATTTGAAACCCCTGATGTAAATGGTCTGTATTTATGCACTGCTTTTCTAGTCTTGATGAGCACTCAACGCTGCTTTACATACTGCTACTACTACTTTACATACTGTGTGCACACCTCTTCATACCCGTTCACATGCTGCCGGCACAGGCGTCAGGAGCAATGTGTCTTGCCCAAGGACACATTGGCATGTAGACTACCGGAGCCCACAACCTTCCTGTTAGAAGACGACTAACTCTACCACTGATCCACCGTTGTTCTGTTTCTTATGCCGCTAAACCATCAAAGCAAACACCTTTAGTCCAGTATTATGTTAGTACCTACAAAACAGATTCTGAATCTCTATGTATGAGTTGTTCCAAATTATGTAGCCGTCACTATAGGACCCACATGATTAGCTCTGGGTTAAGCAACACGTCCACTAGAGGGCAGCTGTCTGACAACAACAACAACAACAACAACAATAACAACAAATGCACAGTCGATGGTGGCGATAACTTCATTTTGTCCTGTTTAGAAAGAGACAAATGTACAGTAGCCGAAGCCACTGTTGACATGTCTTCCTCTTAACCTGTGGCTGCACTATTCACTACACTGCCCCCTCAGGATTTCTGGTGGTACTGCCCTGCACAAATCTATGAAATAGCTCATTACCATATTTGATGTAGTATTGGTATACGAATGTTAATAACAGTTAAATGTGGTTTGGTAAAAGCCTATGTAATTGAGGATAGTAATGTTAGTGTAAATACACTCACTGGACAAAAAAAAGCAACTCCCAGTGTGTTGTTCTGCTGCTGCTGTAGCCCATTTATTTCAAGGTTTGTTGTGCTTTCATCATTGGTCTGAATACTACCTTGGTTTCTATCGTTTCAAATCATTGCCAGAGGTCATTTTCCTGTGACCTCTGGCATCAACAAGACATTCTGACTTTTGTTTTTATACCACCGCTGCATGGCTTTATTATACACTTGCACAAAGCAAGTAAACCTACAAGACTAATACATCTTCAGTCCAAGGATGCTGGAATTGTGTCAGTGAGATCATTTCAATGATTTGTGAGTTTACTGCACAACCTTTTTTCATACAGCGCTGACACTGATTGTTTGGGAAAACAGTGGTGGAAAAGCAGAGCGGAAATGCCTAATGGCATGTTGTTGCCTCAGGGTTTGTATATTTTCCTCGAGACGGAGGGTGAACACTGCAGAGGTGTAACTTGCTGAGTAAGGGGCTTTGTACAGTTCACGAGCACACTTTGTTTGCTAATAAAATTACAGCTGCTGTTTTAACGTTGGCGTTGAGACAGACGTTGCACGACGAGGCATCTGTGTTTAGGTATTTTACAAAATTCCATGGTCTTAAAACAAATTACTGGTCAACTCTTCAGGGCTAAAAGGAAGCCGGTCAGTCCGGTTTTTCCTCCTGCCTTCTCTCCACCTCGGCAGCACAAACTCGTCGACCCAGAAATCCTTTGGCACATTCAGTGGCACAACAGATCTGTCCTCGCTTCAGTGGAAACTAGCCAGCTGAGGTTGTTCTGTGGGGGCAGGAGGGGGCGTTGGGGGGGGCAGGAGGATTGTCAATGACAGTGTGACGCGAATGCAGGGCGCCAGGACGACCTGACCAGGCAGGAGCCGAGATGTTCCTACTGTACCTGTGAGGTAGCTGTCATCGCCCATCAATCATCTCTTAACCTTCCCCCCCTCCCTCCCTCCCTCCCCAGCCTGTATATAAGCACAGTTACATATGTCACCTTCAGAACACTTACACAATGATAGTGCTCAGAGGAGAGCAGAAGAGTCAGCAGCAGAATCCACTGAGTTACGAAGAGAGGGGACCTAAATGCACCGCAATGAGACTGTCCCTGTTATATGACCAACATTTGTCATCCAACCACTTTAAACCTAATGCAGCGATTCTGCAGCTGCTAATTCACTTATGACCTTATTTCTAGTGGAAAGAATTGAGAAGAATGTTTACTGGAGCAGATGAGCCACCGTTTCAGCACGCCAACTCCCAAAGAACAATAACAAATGTCTGCCAAAAAACGGATTAAACACAGAATGTGTCACCAGCTATTATGCACCATCTACTATGTGTGGGCCAAACGGCGACGGCTGTGTGACCATTCCCTTACGGGCACTATGTACCGAGATGGTAATGTAGCTGAGAGCTTTTGGGGATGATCTCAGATCCGTCAGCTCATATGACACTAATTTGTGGCACATCATTTTTTTTTTATTTTCCAGACAACACTTACATCTACACCCAGTGGGGTCACATACTCTGGGTTTTATTGACCAAAAGAAGCCAGGGCCGGACCACCAAAAACATCAGTCAGGCACGTGTGGAGTATCACAGCAGAGAGGGCAACATGACCACAGAACATGAGACATGGCACAAAAGTGCATGGATCCAACGGAACACGGCTGAACAAATGAAATAATGACAACAGAACATCATGAAATATGTTCAGAAGGAAACTACAGCTCATAAGATAAGGGATAGAAAAGTCATGTACCTCTTCCCTAGCAGAAAGGGCAACATGACAATCAGACATAGAACATGACAGAGCGTTATTAGCCAACAACTTGCAGTTTTGTCTAAATATGATGGATAAAAGCTGGTGATGTTAGCAGGTTTGTGTCATGACAATTCCTTTAAACCCTTTTATCTTCTTCAACTACATAAAATCCCCCAAAAAATGATTTATTTCAAAGTGGGTTACTTTTTATTTTATTAATTTTCTCCTAACAGATGTCAACAGTTTTGTTTTTGTAGCTCTTAAATTTCATAAATGCGCCAAACTATAGTCCTTACATATAGTTAGTTACATATAGTATATCGATATAGAAAACATTATACATGATGTTATCTTCATTTGATGGGTCCAGATTACATGCATTTGGATGGAGAAGGGCAAAGGTAAAGGTTGCAGATGCTTTAAACTGTCATTTAAAGTAAAGAGTTGACAGCAGACCATTTCAGTCTGCTTTTTAATTTAAAATGATTTAATGTACTTATTTATTCCTTTATAAGTATTTCATGGGGTTTTGTGTTGTTGTTGTTTGTTACTTTCAGCTTCTCCCTGTCTTGTAGTCGCCACAGCAGATGATCCGCACACGTGGTTTGGCAGAGATTTTTACGCCAGATTTCCTTCCTGACACAACCCACTGGGGTCAGTTTAGAGCTGAGGTGTCAAACTTATGATTTCATGCTTAATGTGTTTTTGATATTTATACATTTATCTTGCATGGTAATTACATTTTGTTTTGTTTTTATCGTGAACTATATACCATTTGACAACGAAAACAAAGACTTTTATTTTGAAATTGTGTGAAATATCACCACAAATGGCGTTTTTGCTATACCACAAAGAAAAGTAGTGATATAATTTTAAGGTTTGGCGCTCTCCTGTCCCCTGATAGTGGCCCGCATGGTCATTTCAGTTTCAGACCTCTGATTTAGAGTCACCAATTAACAATGAGCTCAGGTGTACCCAACACCCTTGACCTGGCAGGGACTTGTACCGTCAACCTTCAGGTCAGGGCAAGTACAGTCAGGTTCCCTTTACACTTATTTTTATTTCATTTATAATTATGCTTATTTATTATTATTATTATCATTATCATTATTGTTATTATTATTATCATCATTATTATTATTTATTTGGATTTCATTAGATCTGTTTTATGACAGTGTTTCCTTATCTCCTTGTGCGTGTGTGTATTTTATTGTGGCGGGGCACAAGTGCATGGAAAACACTTGTACATTTCTCGGGTGATGGATTTGTATGACGCGTGTTGTTTTTCACGTCGCTTCAACTGCATCTGTACTGAGAAATCAAAGAGTTCTTGGCCTCAGCACCGGTCTGCTGCCAGTCAGCTGGACAAATCCTGCGTTGCCATGGCGATGTGAAAGGCCAGTGATGATGTAAAAAAAAGAAAAGAAAAAGATAAATAAATAATAAAAGAAAAAAAAGGAGTAGTCAGCAGTGAAGTCTGTTTTCTTTGGTGTGAGTGGGTGGATGGTCAGGGTTTAAAAACACCACCCCGGCAGCGACAGGCTCACTGCTGAGCACCTTCTGTGACTTCTGCACGCCAAAAATCATTTTTACATGCACATGAAAAGGTGGTTGGTGGTGTAACTTAAACTGCATTGTACAGTACTATAATATTTTACACTACAACCCTTTTTATTTAAAATTCAAAATAACTAATATGACAAAACTGCATGGCGTAAATATAAGCTTCAGACGCTCCACTGTTCCCTTTAGCAATTAATTACCAATAACCTGGACACACTACATGAGGGACATATTTTTGTCTGGTCCCCACAACAATATAGCACTTTTGTAGGGTTAAGACTTGGTTAAAGGTTGGAATTAGGTTGAGATTTAGTTTAAATGTGGGTATTTAGGGTAAATTATTTGCCAAATAAATAATAACATTGCAAAATAAGGAAGATAATAAAAAACACAGGGAGAGATTTTCTGGATCACAGAGATCCCCAGAGAGCAGCTGCTAAAGGTCAAGAGGAGCACGCTGTGGATGGAGACTGTGACTCTACATATCTTATTTGAATTATTTCAGGCCATTCCGGTTTTGCTTAATATCAGGGGGAACCTCATAGACAGATAGAGTTTGGTTTTGTAGAAAACATGATGTCAAATGAACAAGTGAAAATGCCTTAGATCTGCGGCTCCGGGTTAACAAGAATAATCCCCTCCCGTTCGTTGACAACACTGAATGACTTCTTCATCGTGCCTCTTTGTAATCCCAGCGTGTTAAAAAACCTGTATCCGCCCATGTCTTGTTTCCTGCTCTCCTTTCTCCATGTCTGCTCAGTCGCTCTCTATAAATACATAAGGTCCTGTTTCCAAGGTAACAAGTCTATTGAGAATAGGCCACCTGAAAACTAGATAGGGTGGAAAAAGAGGAGAGGGTGGGGGGGGATACCCTTGCCTTCACTGTCACTGTGTGTCCTGCAGTGTCGCCGCTGAGACCATCAGTCTCATTATTACACTAAAGTTGTGCTTCAGGTCTGTCAGAGACGAGGCACTTCTTTTAAAAATGATTCCCATCATTGTCTGAATATGCGACATGTACCTGTGTGGATCGGTGATCAATCTCGTCTAAAACTTTCTGCCCAACGTGTTGCAATATCCCTTTATGCATCCCCAGAGAGCTGTGGAGTGACTTGACGTGCTGACGAGCAGATTTGAACTCAGTGCACGTTGCCGCAAAACATCCACTCAAGTACAAGGATAAGTAACTCATACTGTACTTGAGTAGTTGACATTTTAAAAAAAAATTATACGTTTTACACACACTGCATTTACGTAGCACCTTATGTAGGGGATTGTATCGTCTGCAGCATTTAAAGTGAGTATTTTGTATTTTACTGTCTTTGTAAATATCTATTACTACGGAAATACAACAACACAATTAAAGGGCCACGTCACCCCCCCCCCCCCAAAAAAATATAGTTTTTTGTTTTAGAGATAAATGTGTCATGTGATCAGACAGAGAGATATATGTCTCATTCCCAAAAACAACAGAAGAAGTTGGGATTGCAAAAGGTAAATGAAATTGACAAAACCTCAAAATCAATGTCCAAGTGACTTCCTTCAAAACAAATAAAAGCCCCACAATGCTCTTCACTGTGTTTCGGTAAATTATAACAAAAACGGGTCAAATTTGTAACAGAATGCGAATTAAACAAACACAGCAACGTGATTTTAAGTTTATTCTGTGTGTGTGTGTGTGTGTGTGTGTGTGTGTGTGTGTGTTTGTATTTTTTACCTCTATTTTTCGAGCATAAACACTGGCCTCGTTAGGAGCAGTTTAGTCCAAATGGTCCTGGTCCAAAGAGGCAGAACACGAACATTCTGAGGAACTGGTAAAAGTTTAGGGTTAAGATTTGAACTGACATTATGTTAAGGGTTAGGTTTAGACATGGTTAACTGTTTTTTGTTTGTTTTATTTATCTATTTATCTATTTAAGGAAACGGACGATGCATATTAATAAACATTAAAATGTAAATGTGCCCGGTTGTGGCCTGAAGCTAATTTTCCGCCTGTAGTCCCTTGGCAGGTTGATGTTACAAGGGATAAAAAATGAAAATACAATCAGGGAAACAAAAACACCGGGACATGAGTGTTTGCAAAAATACACAAGTTATAAAAAGGAGGAACGCTACATATACATACATATATGTGGTTAGGCTGTCAAACTGAATGAATGGAGTCAATGTCAATGCAGCGTCCTGATAAGAGGTCCAAAAAACATTAAAAGAAAAACTATCTTTGTGGGGACATTTGACCTTGTGGGGACATTTGACCTTGTGGGGACATTTTGTCCAGGTCCCACAATTTTAAAGGGCTTTTTCAGAGTGTGTGCTTAATCTCTAATATGTCACATACAATGAAGAATGGACAGAGTACAGGTCGTTGTCATTTGTTCTCAAGTGTCCGCTGCCCTCCAGTGGTCACAGTCAGAGCCTGCAACTCTAAAATATTTATTATTAATTAATTTTCTGACTTCCACAGGTGTCAGTTTTAATCATTTCTCTTGTGCAGAGATGGGTTTGCCTCCTGTAGCTGTTCGTACCAGTGTGAAGACACGTGTAATATCACACTAACAATTAATTATTGTAATGCAACTTGAG
Organism: Solea solea; assembly: GCF_958295425.1. NCBI lineage: Eukaryota > Metazoa > Chordata > Actinopteri > Pleuronectiformes > Soleidae > Solea > Solea solea. The sequence goes on along the minus strand of NC_081149.1, from coordinate 8,874,512 downwards.
ATTGTTTTTCATTATCAATTCATTCAAGAAAGGAAGTGATTAACCAAACAGTGAAAATAAAGCAGTCAGTGCGCAGTGTTGTCTGAAAACCAGCTCGACAACACAGCGATGGAATATTATCAAAACTGAAAATAGAGAATATAATAATTCAACTTTTCATATCGTGCTGCTTGACCAGTACCACACAAATCTGGTATATGAAAGGCATCTGGTATTAATCTATATGGTAACAATGGTAACATTAGTGCGGTCCAAGGTTATTATAGTTAAGGAAAACTAACGAAAACTAAAATTGAACAAAACATTTTCGTTAACTGACATAAAAATAAAAACTAGTTTAAAAAAAAAAAAAAAAAAAAACAATAACTCACTTAAACTGAATTGTGTGTTTACAAAACTAACTAAAATTGTAGCGGAAATGTGCTTAGTTATCGTCTTCGTAAATTAATTTCATACATAATCCTTTTGGGTTTAAATTAGGTGTATTTATTTTTATTCTCTGCCGGCAATTTTGAAAGGTTCATTCTGTTAAAATGTGTTGAATTTGTTTTTAGATTACAATGTGGGACATACAGTACAGCTATGCAAGTTAAACACAACATTTGTTATGTTGTTAGTAGATGTGTCTCATGAGGGTTATTTATTATTATTTATGTTTTCTTGATTTCTCTAATTTCTTGAAGACTGTTATATTTGATTCAGTGATGGTTGTTCATTTGTCCTAAATACATTTTTAAAACCTGGCAAATACTCCATATTACAAAATAAACTAAAACTTACACGAATACTAATCAAAACTAAACAAAAGTAAGCATTAACAAACAAATAAAAACTAGCAAACCCACTCTCACAACTAATTAGAACTGAATTTAAAAACAAAAAGTCAAAACTAAATGAAACCCATATCCGTAACTATTATAACCTTGGTGTATTTTTTTTACACACCTCTTTGTTTGTGAGGCTTAAATATTTATTACAGCAAACATGATTACTGATTCCACCTGACAATGGCAACCTTCAGGTGTATCGTCTGTGTTTTTACAAACTGCAATTAACATCAAGGAAACTAATTAAATCATTATGATTATTTCATCAGCAGTGCTTTTTTTTTAATAATTTCTTCTCCCTGGTTGCACACTGAGAGAGACTGACATTCTTTCTGGGAGTGAGCGCTGGCAAGAGAAATCTTCACACCGGATGTCAAGATGTGGTGTGCAAGAACTTAAACACGCTTTTGGATTTGCCATGCTGTCAGTGACAGAGCTCTGCAGAACATCATGATGTGGCGTTGTGAAAAATAACCTCAGGAGGACAGACGAGTGTACAGCTGACTGACGGGGAACACACTGAAGATGGTGACAGTGTCGTGTTTCATACATTTCACCGGGAAGGAAAATATGCTCCGGAGAGGCAGAGCACATTTGTGACACCTGTCACACCTTTGACGACGCCAGAGGCATTAAACATACGTGAAGTGGCTGATGAGGTTTTATATGCCTTTGACTGGCAATAAAAAAAAATCTATAATATCAAGACATAATGAGCAGTCTTGTATAAAGTATCTAAAAGGTATCTTACCAGAAAATTACTTCACTAGAAGTAAAAGTCTTAAAGTATATGACATTTACTGTACGTATCAAAAGTAATTTTCTGATATAAAATGTTCTTACGTTTCAGAAGTAAAAGTATTACAAAAAAAGGGGAGGTGTTCAGATCGAGACATGGTAGCTCAGTGGTAGGGCCAGTTGTCTTTCAACTGTAGGGCTGTGGGTTCAATTTCCAGCTCTGCCAGCCTATATATGTCCTTGAGCAAGACACTTAACCCTATGTCGCACCGTGCGAATTGCAAAACTGCCACATCAAGACAGAAAAGTGGTTTATAAATACAGACCATTTCCAACTGTTCTTCTGATTTTTATTTGGTAGTAACAAAGATATCTAGAGATACAGTACAGATCTGTCAATTTTGTACTCAAGTACAGTAACAAAGTATTTGAACACTGATAGTTACTGCTAGATGTTTTTGAAGTAATAGATTTTGTATTAAATAAATATTTATTCCGTGTCAACAGACACTTATTGTGAAATTCTGTGAAATATTGTCACAAATATAGATATCCTCCCACTTGACTGCCCCCCTCGAGACCCCTACTTTAAATGGTAGCTTTTAAGGTGTGTAAAACTGGCTGGAATTAAAGATTAAATTATAATTTTTTAATTGTAGTGTACAAGCACGATACGACTGTATGAATCGTTCTGGGATAATGAATCGTTTTTATTCTCCCAGAATGAGTTCATATTTATATCAGGAGACGAAGGTACCTGAAGTTGAAACACGTATTTCAGCCCAGCCTCGTATAATCGTATTATTACGTCTCGTGTAATTGCCACGAAATCAAAGTTTTTCCAATGAGGGAAGCCTGTGCGGACATATACAATAGAGATCTCTTTATTATAGTGCATTTATCAGCTGTTACAATAGTAGTTTAGAAAAAGCATTAAAAGGTACTTAAGAAATACATATGCACATACCATGTCATCTGTACATAAACCGTCTTTGAAAAATTAAAGCTTCACATGTGAACATGAGTAGGTGGACGCAGTTGTTAGGATACATTTCCTCATGTAGTATTGCATACATCTGTATTTCTTGCCATATGCCTGATTATGTAATGCATCTGGAGAAAACACCATAATGTAAAGATACAGAAAGCCAAAGGGATTAGTCATTGAGTTACCAAGTTTTTCCAAGAAAACATCACGTTATAGAAAAACAAAACAAAAAAAACAACAACAACACAGAAGGGGAAATAATCTTCCCTTTTAGAGGTCAGAGTGATATTATGACCTTAGGGTCATTTTTACTCATTACAGGGTGTGCACGGTTCCAAGTTTGTTTCCTTAATAACTGCAGGAGCATTTGGGGGGGATGGGTGGGTTGTGTGGTAATCAATTACTGGTAGAACTGATGTAACATTCTCAATTGTACATTTTAACTGTCAGCTGGTGTAGAGCCATAGGGAGGATTATTGCCTTTAAGACCCCTGCAAAGGCTTCACTCGAGCCCTTGTTGTGCAAGCGGATGAGACCTGTGCAAGCGGCATCAGAGGGACAAAATATAAAAAAAATAAAACTCGAGACAAAAACCCTGGATATATGCAAGGGAAAACATGCATTTACAGTGAGGTTAGCAAAAATATTTAAAACTCAAAATGTAATGTCTGTCACAGCACTAATGATTTGGTCAAGAGGATGTGTGCACCCTCTGGAAAATAGTGGGAGGATTTCACACTGTGCAGGCAAATCCAGAATCAAACTAATTGGTCCCAAGAGCATTTCAGGTCAGGCTTTTATCAATGTGAAAATAAAATAAAATAATAATAATAATAATAATAACAATAATAATAATAATAATTATTATAATAATAATAATAATACAGAACAGCCCCTTACCAAAAGAACTACGCACAAGAGAACACAAGATAATGAGTAAATAAGAATCCAGAGTGGGAGCAACGCCACAAAAAAGGCCTTATGTAGCTGGAATCCACAAAACACATCCACTATATAAGCTGTACCTACACTCAAAACACAAAGTAGAATGTTTATTTCTTCTAGTAACAGCCATGGTGGATCCTTCTAAACCTGTATGTACAGTCAGGTTTAGCAGGGTGGGATGGGCTGGATAGAAAAAGAAAAAAGTGGCTGCAGAATGACAACATTGTAACCCGACAGGATCTACAGGCTGAAGAATTTGGATATATACTGTATTCTGAAAGATCAGATGGAGTCACGTATTCCAGTGTCTGTTGCTAGAGTTAAAACTTAAATGTGCAAAAAAAATAAAAAAACAACTCTCAAAATAACATGACATGATCGTGTCAGCCATTTTACTTAAATATACATTGACAGTGTCTCTGTGGCGATTGAGAAACAGTTATACAGACCTTAATGCTGTGTGCAGTCGTTCTTTTTAACAAACGCCGTAGACCGATGACAGTGGACTTTGTGGAAACCTGTATCTTTCGATGTACCAACACTGAAGGCAGGAGATGTTTGAAAGAAAACTGTGGTCAAGGCACGGCAGGGCTGCTCCCACTCTGCTCACACATACAACACACTCTTTCAATCATCCAGAAGGAAAAACCCACACAGTACACAGATGCAAGGGAGCGAGTGCTGGCCCATGGTACCACTCTTCAGTGGGAAAAAAGAGGAAAAGAGGAATGAGGAGGATTTGGACCAGCGGTTTCCCTATACATTAGACATGAGACATGACAGGCAGGGAGGAGACAGAAGCATCATTTCAAATTTTTTAGCTCCTGCGAGAGCCAGTCCAGGCCCTCATAGAGACCATCTCCACTGGTGGCACATGTGGCCTGGATATACCAATTGCGATTGCGCAGACCGGGTAGACCAAGCTTTTCGGTGATCTCAGCTGCATTGCAGGCATTGGGCAGGTCCTGGAAGCAGAAAACTTAACTTTTAAACAAGACAAAAAAACAACTTTCCTCAATTACACCGGTTACTCCGTAATGTCTCTGTATAATGAAACGGCAATACTGAAAGTGGCATTTATATCATATCCGGTTTATGAATTAAATAAAGTTTGGGTTACAGCTGCAATAATTAGTCCAATGCGTCCCAATGTGTGGGCTGTAAAATCAAACTTTGTGATGTCCTCATTTTAAAGTTAACAAGTTTAACAAAAATATAGGTGCCCTCACTTCATATCATAATTACTTTGATTATTATTGCAATTATGATAATGCATTATTAATGAATGATTAATTGGCAACAGGGAAAGATACTTTGATTTCAATGTTATCCGTTTATAGAAATATTGTTTTACATACTCAGATGTCACTGATGTTGAGAAAGCTTCAAATTAGTTAATGATATTGATTATTATCCCGATATTTGTATCCTTAGTTTTTTTATACTAAGTAATCAAGGAAATAACAGATGTACGAAAAAATATTAATATTAATAACAATTGTAATAATACAGCCACTAACTACTAGAATTAATTATACTAATAAGGTCATCTTCTGGTAGCGAGTTTCCTATATGGGGTTTATCATTGATTACGGGACCGAGCCTTCCTCGCCTTCGCTGCTACTACCCTCTGGAATTCCTGTCCACAACACATCAGAACTCAGTTTCCTCTGTCTGAGGAGACAGACACTAGTCACTTGTGTGTGTCGCATGTAAAACGCAGTCACTGCAGATTCATACAGCCGTACAGTGATGACTCCACCCAAGTTGAGTAGGTACTTTTTTTGTAGTGGAAAAGCAACCTAAACCATGCTGTGTCTTGCCGAGAAGAGCCGGGACCATAGTTGAAAAGGTGGAGGTAACATGTTTTTTGGGAGATGTCACAATAGGGGTGTGGTTAAATCCTCAATTCCACCTTTGCTTTCAAAGGTCAAGATTGTGACATTGTTTCGATCAAGATTAGACTTACAGAGAGACTTACCCCCTTTTGTTATTTTGTTTAGTTGTTTTGAATGACCCGAAAAAGTTATAGAAGTTTGATTATTATGATCATCATTAAAATGAATTCACTGGTTGAATTAGTTAAGTGATATTTTTTTCTGCAAATGACAGCTACAAAATTGTACCTGTTTGTTGGCAAACACAAGAAGCACAGCATCCCTCAGCTCGTCCTCAGACAACATACGATTAAGCTCTTCCCTTGCCTCGTTAACTCGCTCCCTGTCATTGCTGTCCACAACGAAGATGAGGCCTGAGAAAGGGAAAAGGGTCTTTGTGAAAGAAAGAATAAGGGCTTTGTGTGTAATGGAGGATTTAACTACCAATTGGGCAACACCAAAGAAACCAGTGTGGTAATATCAGGAGGCTCCTTACCTTGTGTGTTTTGGAAGTAATGCCTCCAAAGTGGCCTGATCTTATCCTGGCCACCGACATCCCACACTGTGAAACTGATGGACTTGTATTCCACTGTCTCAACATTAAAACCTGCACATGCAAGGAAAAAACAGCTATTATACATGTCTGAGTTTACTGGAAGGTGGTACTTCCTCTTTAGTGCCACACTACTGAAGATGGAGAAGACTCACCAATGGTAGGAATAGTGGTAACAATTTCTCCCAGTTTGAGTTTGTACAGGATAGTGGTCTTTCCAGCAGCATCCAGTCCAACCATAAGTATCCTCATCTCTTTCTTGCCAAAGAATGATTTAAAAAGGCTTTGAAAATTTCCCATCTTGGCTGACCTATGAAAAGACAAAGAATATTGAACACTAAGCAAGGTCAGAGCTCTAAATATTTTATCTTACTGCAGACATTGCCAGATATCAAAGAGGTCGACCTTCAGGAGCTGATCGTGTTAGAAATGTTGCTTTAAAATTAAATAAATACTGTGTCCGATTACTGGAGTAATGCAGTAAACCAAATACAAATGTACATATGCATTTCAATGAAAAACTATCTCCTCTGCTTTCTCTCAAGTCCTATTAACCCCATAAAAATAAGCCCAAAAGGCTTGACCTTAAAACACAGTGACTGCCAACTCAAAACAAATGTAATGCTGGCATACAAATACATGCAATTATAACATCCTTAGGGTTGGGTACCGTAGACCAGGGTTGGTTATTTCCAACAACCTCATGATATTCATTCATCGTCTACCGCTTTATTCTCTAATTTCTCTCTTTGTAATAACAAACCTTTTAGTTTTTAAAGGTTGCGAAAAAACAGTGTCCAAATTCCCCACTTAGGAGGTGCAATTATAAATATATTTTTCTTGATGCCTTTTTGTGCTTTTAAGGGGGCAATTGAAGACTATAATCCATCCCAAATAAAAACATAAATCACGAGTGTGCCGTGCAGCTCCGATGAGCTCAGCTGATACACGGAGGTGTCAAATGAGTCTCTGTGATCCTTTCATAATTTAGTGGAGCTCATGTCTTAGACTTTGCTCACGGCAAAGACCAGGATACTCCTTGCCCAGTGGGTTGCACAGCAAATTAGTTTTGGGTCGAGTTGTTGTAGTTTGTAATAATTGCATTGGTACAAAAACAGAAATTGTTGGTTTGTTTTCTTTTTGACCCAAGGTACCAATTGATTTAAGTTTCTATGTATTTTCGATGTGGTGTGAAAAATAACCACTTACTTATGACAGAGACAAACGTTGCAAGAGGATGTAGAGTACTGAGGCTGGTTGGAACACAAGAACCCCTTCAGATCAACCAGATAATCAGTTACCTTCACTTAACAGTCAGGTTGAGCTACATAGCTGAGGAATCAAGAATGCACAGTCTTTGTCTGCTTTGTACGATATGTTTGAATGCATAAATACCTGTTTAGTTTCCCAAATAATTTTCTTTCATAACAAGGAGTAGTTTATTTATCATTTAGTGTATAACATGACCAAAAAACAAACAAACAGACACCCATCACAAAACTGTATCAATTAACGATGACAAACCAAACGACAGTGAAAAATAACATCAAAATCTCCCATTGCACAGTGATGCAAGTCTCTTATCAAGAAAAATACAAAATTATATAAAGTATGTTCTCACATTGACACTGATTTAATGACTAATCTGTCTTAGACAACAATTGTTCCCATCAACATTCTGTCTGTGTGACATTTTGTCAATCTGCAACCCTTAGTAATATCAGAAAATGTGTAATTAACAAAATTAACAAGCAACAGAGTCCAGCAGTAATTAAGTGATCAAGGTGCTGAAAATAACATTACGTTTCTCCCAAAATTGTACAGATGCTTGTACAATGTTGACAACTACAGATAATGTGCCCCAGCTTGTTTGGCTTGGCTGCATATTACAGGAGGCCAGTGAAATAAAGATAAGCACCAGAATGTAAAAAAAAAAGGGGGGGGGGGGGGCACATTCTTTAAACTCAGTGATTAAGGCAGTGCTGTATTCTGGGCAACATATCTACCGTTAAACAAAATTAAAATAATTACAGCTTACACCTCTTTTCTCTATAGTTATTATCCAACAATGTAAAGAAAAAAGTCCATATGTTCCAATGGACTGACACCAAGAGGTGGTGCTCAATGTTGATGTTACTGTCACAAGGTACCTGCTTGGGCTGCAGATAAAAATTGTGTCATTACCAATTCCTTCACAAATTGTTGATTCAGTTTTCACATTTAAGTGTTCATTTAAAGAAGCATCTGACAACACAAACTGGGAAGAGGAAACTGCAGTTATAAATAAATACATTTGACAAAATGTTTCAATGCATATTGATTTTCTGGTCAACTAAGCCAGTTGTTCATGAGCTCATTCACTGCCATCTCTTCATCCATTCATTCATATTCTATTTTAACTGGTTAAGATCTGTAAGCGTGTCACTTAAGGATACAGAGGAGACACAAGGTTCCATGTGATTACTCATCAACAAAATCAAACAGCAAAGATATGTTTAGCTAATATTCTGTAGTGGAAAAACATGAATAAGATCATAAAATCACTATCTCCCGAGTGAAAATAAGTCACTCGAACTGTATATATTGCATTTAAGTCAGTCACCTTAAATATCCATCCCGTCACGATTCTACCGATAACAGAAATTGGCTAGAATCAATGTCACTGCTTAATCGCCGATAATATAATAATCGGCATGAGTAAGGTAAGCATACAGGTTCTCAAACCAATACCGAGACCATGTTGCATAGATTCTCTTTTGAGTCAACAGGAATAACCGGTTTCTACGAACAGGACGCAAAGGTGTTGTTGACCATTCAAAAGCATGGGTGACAGAAATAGTTTATGAGATACAATTAATGTTAAAGTATTTAACATTACTAAGTACTTGTGAGGCACAATTAATGAGAAAGTGAAAAGAAGTGCGCTGCAGTAGAAGTTTTAGAATCCACAAAGCATGTTCTTATGTACATGGTAAAATAAAATGTGTCGGTTAAAGCGCCATCTTTAGTAGTGGCTACACTATAGGTTCAAATAGTTGACGCACTTTTGTTTATATTATACCAACAATTCAGTAAAGTAAACGATACTTCAACAGACATCACGTAGCGATTGCTTAGCATGCAGCTAGCATGCTAGCGAAACTGCGTTTAATGACTCACTACGGACATTGGATTATTAAAAGCACAGACATGACTCGGTATATACACATAATGGCTGATACATTATATGGTTATTAAGTCAACCAAAGGCCCAGGCGATTTACACTTTAAATGCTTTAAACTTCTACAGCCGTGCTAAGTTAAACTGCTAAGGAAACTGCTAAAGAACTTCAACCACCAACGACCTATAGCCTCCTGTACACATAAAATTGCGTTTTCGTGGCCTCTATTTTTTAAATACTACTACAATGTGTATATTTGCCATTCGGGTGTTAATTGAAGTAAGTAAATTTTGTAGTTTTACCTTGTGTAGCGATTTTCGACCCTTCTCCGCTGCTTGTGTCTGACAATAAAATGGCGTTTGACAGTGCCGTCGTCGTCGTTTTCGTCGTCGTCATCCGCCCCTTCGTTCTTCTTCGTGGTGCGTTTAATGGCAGTTAGAAAGACGAAATGCCGCATCACTGCCGATCAGAGAATGCGGAGTGCTGATGCAAGCCAAACTTGGGCGTTTTGTGCAGGTATGTAGCTGTTTCATGTAAGAGTAAGACTACAAATAATAAATTAGTGTATAATATGCACCAAATGCTGTCATGTTAATGTAACCAAAATAATGTTCTATGAAGGTTGTGACAAAGCAACATTAGGGAAACGTTCTGGGAACCAAAAGAGAACATTCTATAAAGGTTGTATGAAGGTTTTGACAAAGGGGATATAGGGGAACGTTGGGAAAACTTTACATGACAACCTAGGGGGTGAACCTTCAGGGAAGGTTCCCACAACCAAAAGGTAACGTTCCCCAACGTTCTAGGAACAAAAAATTGTTAGCTGGGTAAATTTTATGCCCTGTGTACAGAGCGCACCAACATGACAAGCATTCTTGGCAAATGCTTCTAAGCAAAAACTTGTTCTTCATTATTTATACAGGGTTTAGTTCTGACGATTTTACATTTTTGGATGAAAGAGTGGACTGCCTTGGCCTTACCATAAAAAGTAAGGACATTTGTTTTTGGTCGATTATTAATTTGTTCTAACAATGCTCCTTGGCAATACATCTCATACCGTTGGAAAGCCGGTTTATTTCCCATTTAAGTGGTGCCACATTTGTAAGGACAATGCATGTGTGGGTTGCGCCCATGAAGAACTTGCCAAATCTTCTCTGCTGATGCCAAACAGCTTATTCTGTTACTGACTCTAAACAGGAATAACAGGTTTCTAGAAACAGGATGCAGGGGGATTACATGTATTTCCCTCACTGGAAAAACAAGGTTTGTCATCATTGGAGGCAATCGTAATGCAGGGAGATACCGAGATGAGATTCTGCAACCAGTGGCAATCCCATATTGCCATAGTCTGGGACGGCACTCTATCCATGGCACTCACTGCCACAGAGCGGGGTTCATTAGAAACTACTTGTGCCAGAGTGACCAACACAACCACGTTGGCTGACTTGTGACAAATGCTGGTTGCATAATGGGATGCCATCCCACAACATAAGTGTGACCAAGCTGGTGACCAGCATGAGGAGGAGGAGAAGGAGGTGCCCGGCTGTTGTGGCTCTGTATGGTTCTTTCACATGCGACTGTGGCCCCTGTTTGTTAAGTCAATAAACTGTTAAATTGCCAATAATATGTCTTGTTTCTTCAGACTTCAATCATCCAATCCAATTAACGACACCAAACGGGAGTCAATAGCAGAATAAGCTGTTTGACATTGGAGGAGAAGATTTGGCAGGTTTTAGCATTTTCCTTAGTAATGTAGCACCACTTAAAGGGAAATAGCCAAGAAGCATTGTGATGTCATTGTTAAACTACCATTGTAGAGATTTATTTTTGTACAAATTCTAGCTGTTGTTCAAATCATAAATCTGTGAGGAGATCAGTTGTATTTGTAAATCATATTCCAGGTTAGTAACATTTGAGAGAAATGATTTTACTTGTCCTTGTTTGTCTCTTGGTCTGAGATAGATCACACGCCAGCGTCACTAATTAGTGTTACATAAAATATTTAGAAAAAAATAACAAGAGGGTCTATCAAAATTAATTAAATATAGTTTAGATATATGCATTTTAAGAAGATATATTTAAATCTATCACTTTTTTGGGACGGGCCACACGGTGGTGTAGTGGTTAGCACTCTTGCCTTGCAGTGAGAAGACCCGGGTTCGAGCCCCGGTTGGAACAAGGGCCTTTCTGCATGGAGTTTGCATGTTCTCCCTGCATGTGTGCGTGGGTTCCCTCCGGGTTCTCCGGGTTCTCCGGCTTCCTCCCACAGTCCAAAAACATGCAATGTGGGGATTAGGTAAATTGGACACTGGAGTGAGTGTGAGAGTGAATGGTTGTTTCTCTCTATCTGTGTGTGGCCCTGCGATGGACTGCTGCCCGATGTAGCTGAGATTGGTACATCACCCCCCGCGACCCTCTGGTGGAGGATAAAGCGGTAGATGATGACTGACTGACTTTTTTGGGACATTTTTGCTGATTTAAGGGGAAAACCAACAGCGAACAAGAACTGTGATTCAGGACTTCAACCTGTGGAGGGCAGCATTAATCCTCTCAGTGTACAGCCTGTCGCCGACTCACAAATAACAACTGTAACAATAACTGTAATAAAAACACTAAACTAAGTATTTTTAGTGTTCACGACAACAGCTAACAATCATATTTAGAATCATATTCCGTCTATAATCTATGGGCCTGTTATAACCGCAAAAAATCGAGTGGGGGGGCCACATGTACAAATTAACCGTACCATAACGACGATACCGTGCTATGAGTTGGTTTAAAATAAAATACAAATGACAAATTTTAAATAGATATAAGAATGAAGAAGAGCAGTTTCATCCAGGACGGTGATGGAAATGGCCATGTTTAAAAGCTGAGAACACTGTATAAAATACTGTGTAAATATTTGGTGATAGGATAAAGTAGTCAGTGTAAATTGAGTTGTGTGTAGTAGGAATATACTTCTGCCTACTCCTTTTCAAACATGTGACGAAATGTGTTGTCATTGTAAATGTTGAACATGTTTGAAAATAAACTATCTATCTATCCAAAACCCACGCACACACGGGGAGAGCATGCACACTCCACGCAGAAAGGCCCTTGTTCCGAGCAGGTCGTGAACCCGGGTCTTCTTGCGTCAAAGTGCTTCCGTAGTTTATTGTGAAACAAATACAACAGAAGTGCCATTGGTGTTTGTACAAGTGCAAACCATCTTGGAATCCCATGTCAGGATTACTGAGGGTTCTCCAACTTTTTCAGAGTAGGAAATTCCGACTTCCGACTACGACTGGAACACACCATTATTCACCAATAATGGTGACCTTATGAGCAAGGAAGACTGGCTTTTGTGGAGTTGTGGTCTCGTGATTGGATGACTTGAAAAACTTTGTAGTTGGTTTACCTGCAAATCCTTGACGAGGTCCAGGTAATTCAACCGTTTAACACACATTTTAACTTCAATGTCGACATCTAATCGTGAATCTGCAGATTGCAACGAACAAATCATGCTCCCTTTTCCAAGCACGTGCTGGACTACGGTGGCCTCTGCAAGCCATAAATGATGTAGTTCTTGTCGGTGGTAAGTTTTTGCTTCAATACACATGGCCCGTTTGGCTCTTGTAAAAGGCTTATTTGAAGCAATTATGCATGAATGTGAATGTGAATCATGGCAAAAAAAAATATGAAAAAAAAATCAACATATTACATATTCCATTATTTATTTTTAGTTCACTTGCTTTGCAAAGCCCACTCTCTTGTCCCTATATTGAATGTATGTATTGGTTCCACTAGATGGGGCTCCATCCTTGTTTGTGTGTGTTTTTTGCCCTATACTGGAGAACCAAAACATTTTGGAGGAACATGTGGTTTGTAGCTTGATTGGAAGAACAGACTGTATTGACCTTTAACAACATATAATTTAGCGTCCTTTGATTCCAGACCATGTGGGTCATTTACTTCAGGCTTGAAACTGCTTTGCTTTGATTTGTTTGCAGGACTCGTGGTTTTTTTTTCTTTTTTACTGCCTAATGGAAATGATTATAACGTAATAACTTTTGAGACAAAAATAGTGATGTTCCCTTTTAATTTGACTTCTTCTCCATGTTAATGGCTTTAACCTGCTGCTCCAGAACACTTCAGAGTCCTTTCTTTGACCTTGAACCTAGGAGTTTGACTCATGAAACCTCTGTGCTGCAAAATAACTGCATACAAATATGTGTGCAAAACATAAAATCATTTTTGACACAAGTGGTTGAAGTTCTATTGTAATGGCCAAAAGCATGGTGTTTTAATCTGTCAATAATGATCATTATTAAAATGTCAGACCGTTAAAGTCAGTTTTGCTCGTAAACATTTCGCAATTTTGAAGCAAAACATCCTTAGCAATTATGTGTTTATTATGTGTTATATAATCAACACATATATTATGTATTATTGTGCCGCCCCAAGCATAAATAAACTTCAACATCAAAGATATTCGGGTTTGATTCCTGTGCGTAAATGTTCACCCATAATTTGGGTAGTTTTCTATAATGGCAGCAGGTGAACGCAGTCGCCCTGCAGCTCCATCCACCTGGGTGGCGTTAACAGTGGGACGTAACATACGGCAATATCGAGAGAGTCCAATGAGGGTGCGGTAATAAACTGTGCCTCCCCCATGCGCGCGCCCCCACACAAAAGCGTGCTGCCTCCCCGCGGACCGCTGGGCCAGGCGCACCGGATTGAAAGTTCGTGTGCGCGTGGGAGCCACTTTTAAAGAGTTGCGCCGAGCAGACGGCACAGATTTCCTCCGTTGAAGAATCAGCGAGATGAAGAGCAGCGCCAACCCGGCACCATGCGCTCCAGGCTCCCACGGACCGCCTGCTTACTGCGTCTCATTGCGCTCTGCATCCTCCTCTCGCACTCTGCAGCTTACTTTGGGTCAGACATTGTTGTGTTTTCTTTATTACTATTATTGTTGTTGTTATTTCTACGCACCACATGTTCATGTTTGCCTTTGCTCGTCGGAACTCCCCGAAAAAAACATAATGTCAGCATTGCAATTTATGCACGCGTTTTTTGCGCACTAAACGCAAAAAACGCACTATAAGCAATATCCACAGTTTTGCAAATTCTTGTGCGAAATTGTTGCAATTAACCACAAACACCAATAATCTTAACCTGGGGCGTATTTTAACCAAATTAAGACAGATTAACTGTGAAAAGCTGATATTTTAACTTATTAGAAAACTTGAGCTACCAAATGTTTTTGAGAGTTGTTTTCATTTCAGGAATCCATGCGCAAAGAGCGTCAAACAACAAATTGGCTCCGACGCACAAAATAAAATCATAAAAACATGTGCAACTGAGAATATTTCATTAGTCACAGTGGAGACCTCACGTCTAACGTGTTCCCTTCTTTCCTCTCCAAGGCTGACAGGTCGGGAACCCCTGGTGCTATTACCTGCTCCGTTTTCCAATGAAGCCCCGACAGGAAAGGCTCACCTGAAGCAGTGCGAGCAGATGAGTCTGACCAGGCGGCAGAAGAGGCTTTGCCGCAGGGAGCCTGGTTTGGCAGAGACGTTGCGGGAGTCGGTGCGCCTCAGCCTCCTGGAGTGTCGCTATCAGTTCAGGAATGAGCGCTGGAACTGCAGCATGGATGGACGGGGAAGCCTCCTGAAGAGAGGTGAGTCGATGTGTCTGTCATTAGTGGACACGTGTGGATTATTGTGGATTACAGCCTGTTTTATGTCTTTTGTTGAGTGAGACAGGTGCACCTTTACATACAGCTCCATCACTCACCTACAGTAGTTTGCACACAATTTCTTCTGTCAGTTGACTAATATCTCAAAAAGACATTTAAAAAAAAATAACATTACTTTTATTTGTTGGTAGTAGTTATTGTTGCCTTATATGAAATAAAAATGTACCTTTGTCTCAAGGGGTTATAAAATCACTGCTGTGCACCTTATTTAAACCATTTTCCTATAATGCAACACCAAAGCATTTGTGAGACAGCTTACTCTTTTGAATTTTTATTCAATACTTGGGATGTAAGTCTTTGGAGTTGTGCCAACCCCTGAAAGGTTTTTCCATACGTTGTCTACTCTTTCTTGCATGGTCTGATGTAACTATTGATTTGCCAAACTATGAAGAAAGAAGAAAAAAAAAAAAATCAATGTGTCCATAGACTAAATTACCATATAGCTCAAACCTCCCACAGGGCGACTGTGCACAGAAAATGCTTTAGGGATCTTCCAGGATTTATGCATGTGATATCAGCATGTGGGTGAGCATGAACAGGTCAGCACGGAGGTAATGAGGGAGTAGAAAGCTGAGAAATGTGTTGCGGTGCAGCGCTCTCAAGCCCTGTGGTTATATTTATCTCGGGAAAGCGCCCATTCCCAGAGGAAAAGGGTGGTGTGATTACCCGCTTTCATCTGGGAAAATCCTTCCTAGTCAAAATAATAATTAATTGGATCAAAATATACACTGGTGACAGCTCTGAGTGAAGGAGAGAAAAAAAAAACCCAGCACAGCGAGAATCCAAAAGAGAAGGTCAGACAGAGGAAGGAATTATGAAAACCTGCGGTGTAACGCTGACATTGTTTTCAACCATGACGACACAGTGAGCACACTGTAAACTTGAATGTTTATTCAGTGGCACAAGAGACAACCTTTGAATGAATCCCTGCAGCTTTAACACACGTGTGTGAATCTTTTAATGGCTCCAGAAAAAGTTGACTAATTTCAGTATCTGCTGTTTCCATTTTTCCACAGCATTCAAAGAGACTGCCTTCTTACTGGCAGTGTCCTCCGCAGCACTGACGCACGCCCTGGCCAAAGCGTGCAGCTCGGGCCGCATGGAGCGGTGCACATGCGACGATTCCCCCGGCATCCAGCACCGGGAAGCGTGGCAGTGGGGGGTCTGCGGCGACAACCTGAAATACAGCACCAAGTTTCTGAAGAAGTTCCTCGGCCAGAAGAGGGTCAGCAAGGACATGAGGGCTCAGGTCGACATCCACAACATCAATGCGGGAATTCGGGTGAGTGGAGTGCCTTCTCCTTCTCCTCCACTCTCGATGTTATGATGATGTTACCACCCAGGACCATCAAAAGCAGCACCTATATACCTGAGCCACAATTAGCTCAATTAGCTGGGCTGCAATTTCACATGACAATTATACCCCTGACACACTCCTGCATCATCAGAGTGTACAGAATTGTAATCCTCACCTGCACAAGTTCTCTCAGAGCCAGCCAGACAAACAAACGCCCCCCCCCTTATGTGCTGCTGTCATTGGCCTTGGTCGATAATACAGACACAGGGAGACAAGACGGCTGTGGGATCTTTGGAGCCAGGTGTTCTCAGGCATGATAAAGCTTGCTGCGCGGGGCCCGCAGAAAATTAAAGGCCTCATGTCGGAGAGAACGATTATAACCGTGGCCTCTTTTTTAATATACGAGCAGGCATTTTTTCCCTCTTACTGGATCACTGTGCCTTTCATAAATCCACTTAATGTTCATAACCACCACTGCGAGGCAGCAGGAGGCCCCGGGGTCCCTGCTCCTACGACTCGCATCGACTGTAAAGCCTCTTCACAGTGAAATTAGTGGGTGAAGCCACGAAGGGCCCCGTACACACGAGAACCAGTTTTGTTTCGTATTTTATTCAGTTTGGGGTTTGTCCTTGTCTTCTTCTCTGTTTTTGTTGTATTTCTGTGGCGGCGTTACAAAGCCACAGACAGGCTACAGTGTGTATGAAGATATTTCTTTAAAACGAGGCGATGTTTAAGGAAAAATCTTAAGAACAAAAGAGATTATGCACAGAAAATTATTTTTCCGTATGATAGGGCCTTTCAACCATTGTCAAAGCAAAAAAGAAACAAAACCAACTCCAAATCCCTCAATGATAATGTTAAAGTGGTCACTATTTTGCTTCTCTTCACTCTGGTGCCTCTTTAAACGATAAAATGAAATCATTTTGAGTGCTTTCTCAAGGTTTAAACAGCTATGTGAAGCATTTTCACGTAAGTCTCGCGTTCCCACCGATGCCGATCGGAGCTAAAGCCGATAAATAACCTGCATGCACTTGTTGAGTTATTTGACCCAGGAGTGAATTCCCATTCAACACATTACCACGACTATTTAACCAGGTTATTTGACCAAGTTAGAGTGGAAACAAAAAAACGAGAAACACAAAAGGGGAAGGAGCGACTATCTTATCTCATCTTCACTGCGTTAAATGTTTTCCCCACTTTTCACCAACTTAGCTCTCAATGGTTGCTCTGAAGCCCCTGAGGCGTTCATACCTGTAAAGGGAGGAACTCAGCAGAACTTTTCAACCCAGAAAGTTCCCTCTGGCTCTCTCTCTCTCTCGGTGTGTGACCTGTCTCTGGCCTCCACTTAGACAGCAGCCTGACTGATCATCACGCTCCCATCACTGACCATCAAGCTCAGTGAACTATTAACCTACATCAGCGGCGGTCATCGTCACAAACCTTTTTTTTTTGGTTTTTGTTTTTTTTTTTTCTTGGCACTTTCTTGTGCAGAAATTCTTATCAGTGTTTTCCTTGAGCAGGCATGCTCTGAAAAACAGGGTGGAGAGTCTGTCACCTCTGCCTCAGGCTTTAGGAAAGACAGAAGCAGACAGAGCCAGTTTCAACACATTGAGGAAAAATTGCACGAGCTGTCCAAGTGAGAAATGTGAAGTAAATGAAATATAGCATCCTGAACAGCCCCCCTCTCAATCCATTATGTCAAAATTTTTGACTGAGGTGAGCTAAAGGCTCACCGAGGTGCAGACCTCCACTCCTCCTCACCTTCTTCCCAACCCTGCAGGAAACTCTGTCCAGATAGACCTCCCAGATAAGAGGCCAGGTAATGAATCACACTGGAGAAACTGACATCTCTCTTTTTGCTTCCCCCCTCCTCCTCCTCCTCCACCTCCTCCTCCTCCTCCTCTCATGTCAGGCGGTGAAGAGCGGGCTGAAAACAACCTGCAAGTGTCATGGCGTCTCCGGCTCCTGCGCCGTACGGACTTGCTGGAAGCAGCTGCCGCCTTTCCACGACACGGGGCGGCTGCTCAAGTACCGCCATGACACTGCAATGCGGGTGCTGAGCGTCACCAACGCAGCCACGGGGGAGACGGAGCTCACGGGGCCTCACCGTCACAGCCAGAGCCTCCGAACTACAGACCTAGTCTACCTGGAAGACTCCCCCAGCTTCTGCAGGCCCTCGCGCTACTCGGCGGGCACAGGCGGCCGCTCGTGTGCAAAGGACACCTCGTGTCAGAGTCTGTGCTGTGGGCGGGGCTACAACACGGCCATGCGTCTCACCAGCATGTCCTGCCACTGCCAGGTGCGCTGGTGCTGTCACGTGGAGTGTCAGACGTGCGTGAGGGAAGAGGAGGTGTACACCTGCAAGACCGCGTGAGCAAAGCACGAGATGGAGGGCGTGACGTGACGTATCAGCAGGACTGAAAGTGCAGCCTCCTCTCACACAACACACCGCTCACGCCTCAGCTCCAATTTGCATGATTTTGGGGTTTTTTTACGGAGCGGAATATCCACTTTTAAACGTTTCAAATATCTCCCGTTTCTCCCGCTAACCGCCACCGATTTGATATGCAGCCGCTTACAGTAGATGAGGAGATTTTCAAAGCCATTCTGCTTTGCTCACTGCTCACTGGATGCACTGAGATCCCTGAGACTGAGGGGGGAAACGAGCTCTTAAAAACACAGGTACTGGACCGGACTGGGTGCCACCAGCAGTGCAAGCTCCGACACTGACTTTTATTGTATTGTAATTACCCTCTTCTTTTATCCGACTATTTATTGTATCAGTCATTGTGTCCGTCGTGCTGCTGCTTTGTACTTTACCCTCCTTATAAATCACGATGTTGCCACCGAGGCTAACGCGGCCTCAGAGGAATGGACCTGTCTGTCCTGCTGTGGAGAACCAAAAAAGCACTTATGTTGCTCTCGCTACATATGGAAAACAAAAGTGTATAGTTAATCGTGGATGTTTTAAATGTATGTATAAATAGCCTACAACCACTGGAAGCTTTGAAGGGCGGGTCAATGCCATTAATTGACGTCGTGGCCACATGCATCACCCGGGTTATTGTGTTATAGAAACAAGCTGGGTTTCAGTTGCGCTTATGGAAATGTCTATGGAAATCTAATGTGTGCTCAAGAGAACAAAGGGAACTTCCTGGGGAGATCATGAGGGAAACATTTTGATTTGTAAACATAGCAGCACTGCTCTATTTCTGACCTGCTCTGTTTATAGAGTCGTGCACTTTCAAGTTTAAAAATGGCCTGATTGAAGCTTCAAATGTGGTCTAATTTAAGCCCCATCTTTGTTCCCTGGGCCTTTTGAACCGGGCCAATCACGCTCCTCATTTTCCCCCAAAATTGCTAATCAGCGAAACAGAATCCCATTCTTTACTACATCCACATCCACGTGGAACGCACGTACCAGACCCAGAAGGTTCATCTTTATTGGCCAGTTTATGTTTTGAGTTTGAGTGATTAGTCTGAACTGTATAAATATATACGATACGACTATAACTCATGTCAGGGCTCCAGGCGTGTGACAATGTGGAATCGTAATTTTCTACCTCACTCAATCTTTTGGCAAATACCATTAAGATTTATGAGCTATGCAGAGTTTCTCTCTCTCTCTCTTTCTCTGTAGATACATGTTCTTTCATTTGCATTTGTTTTTTCATATATATACATATATATGTATATGTGTATCAAATTTTTAAAAAAGGGTAAATTTGTTTCCTTCATCTTGTTGCAGTAAATTCTTATTTAAAACAAGTAAGATGAATAAATGGTCGCACATTCTGTCAGAGCTCCTGTGTTTGTTGTGTCTCACACACACATGCCCACACACACACTTCACACGCAATGGGGGGGGGGGGGGGTGTCGGGTGCCTGTACACCTGCCTGCACCACTTCCCGCCTCACACTGCCCTGCCCTCCTTTTCATCTGAAAGGCCTGTGGTCTCGCTGCGTCGGCCTCAACCGCCGCGTACAGGTGTTGTGCCTCTGGCCAGCGCGGCGGCCCACGATGACAATCATAATGACGATGATGACTCAGAGGAATGCTGTCTCACTTGAGCATCTGACCCCAGATTCATCACTAGAAAGTAAACATCAAACCCCCCCCCTCCCCTTTCTCCTCGTATGACGACGATGAGAGCAGTTTATCCGTGAATCATAACCCTCCGCTCATTTGCAAGGCATCAGTGAAGCTGCAGCACACACACAGAGGGCTATTGTACAAGGTATTTATGTTTATAGTGTGTGTGTGTGCTCTGGTGCTTTTGATGTTGCTCCCTAATTACTTTGATTACCCATTATTATTCCTTATTAGAACATCAGAGTGTAAAATCAAGAGTTTAATTAGTGCATTGAGAGTCTCTCATGGGTGTGCAGTGTGTGTCTTGGGGGCGATCCTCAGTTTCAGGGGTAAAGAGGGGATGAGTCAAGAGTCACTGGGTTCATTTGAAAATGGGAGAAACAATGTGAACGACACCAAATTTTCTGAAACAGACTAACTCCTAATTCAGCAGAATTAGTGTTTTTTTTGGTAATATTTGCAAAAGAAAGAAAATGAGTTACATTTACTTCTTCTAAATATGAATAGTAGTGTTGAAGAAAGTGCTGTTGCTTCTTCATGGTTTAAGAATCTATGGGGTTTCAAATGAGTATTATGTCCTCAGTTTTAGGAGGACAAATATCAGCGAACATCAATGACGTCATATTATTATTCTTATGATTATGAATGCCAAAATAAGATGAGTTTCACAAAATTGGGAGATTAGCAAGATCTACGATCAAGTAGAGATATTTTAAATGTACGTTTTTTTATGTGAAAGACGTATAATTGCAGATTAGATTTTTATCAGTAATCATTGATGTTTTTTAAAAATGTATGTTCACTGCACCATAATAAAGGAATTCACTTAACTTAACTTAGGGGAACATTGTACCACAGAAGAATCACAGAATCTCTTTCTCATGTTTACAGTGAAATAAAACATTTAAACATTTAAAGCCCACTGGATAAGACTGAAAAATACTGAGACAAAGCTGTAAACAGGGCCAGGGTTTTGGGGGGTTTTTTTGCTCACAATTGTTGACATTTTGGAGACATGTGATAGCAAAAATCAAAGCTTTTGCACATATCCTGTGTTCCAATGAGAAACCCCCCCCTCCTCAGTTTCAGCGATCCACACGTGCGTCAGCCGTCTGATAACCCGGGTCAAATAAGTTCAGTACAGTGAGACTACTGACTCACCATATTAACCCGGCATATTATAATAATGTGGATCAATATTTAACTTTATTCACCGTGACTGCTGCGATTCAAAAACACAGACAGGGGCAGTGTGTCGAAGGCAGCAGGGTGGATATTAAGATACTGAAGGACATAAAGGGGAAAAAGATGAGGATGGAGGGATGAGGAGGGATGAGTCTGTGGCTCCGGGAGTCCGATCCCCTGCTGCTGTTGCTTCTGCGGCTGCGGCTGCTGCTGCTGTTGTTTTATAATGAAACTCCTAAAGCCTTCATTTCCCTCACTGCCCTGAGTGGAAGGGGGTGCAGAGATGGGGGGGGGGGGGCTGCCGAGTCCACAGCCATACTCGCACGCACAGGCCCCGAGGGTGGCTGCTTTGAGCAGAGTGTGTGTGTGTGGGGGGGGGGGGGGGGGGGGGGGTTGGATGGGAGCAGGGGCGCAATATGCCAGATCCTGTGTCTGTGTATGTGTTTGAAACAGGCCTGACAAGAGACAGGTGAGGGCAGAAAAGGGTTTTGCATATGTGTGTGTGTGTGTGTGTGTGTGTGAGCACACCTGTGGTCACTTCAGTGGGAGTGTGTGCGAGTGTGTGTCTGTAGTGTTATTATTATTTTTTTCTCCCTGTGCGGGTGGGAGCCACAGGCGGCGGTCTGCACGCTGGAGTTTTTCCTCTGTCACCCTTGGACACTGAATGACATAGATAAAGCAGCGTGATGCTGGTGGTAACTCTATCTCCTGTGTCTGCATTGGTCTGGTTCAGGTAAAGGTGACTCTGACGGGCAGGGCTGTACCACTGAGTCATAGGGGTTTGGGGGGGTGAAAAATTTACCTATTTTTGACAATTTTTTCTGGTAATTTTAACCCTTTAACACCTAAGCCTTGTTTTAAAAATGCCAGAAAATGAACAAAATTCACGTATCTGTACTTATTTTTACTTCTCAAACTTAAGTACTTAAGAGTATTTTATATCAGAAAATGTCTTTTGATACTTGCCATATACTGTCCTTAAGACTTTTACTTAAGTAATATGATAAAAAGTGACATCAATGTCATTGATTATCATTTTCTGATAAGATAATACTCAAATATCCATTTTAGATCATTTATACTGCTAATGTTAAATGTTACCATTTCTACAGAAGCAGCTAAAAGCAGCAGCTGCCAAAGTTGTGTTCATCAGTGTTTTTCTGCAATAAAGTTATGTTTCATTTGAATTCACTAAATATTATGGCTCATATGTGTCCTGTTTTCAGGGGCTCTAATTTAATATAATTACACTAATAGCTCAGTAAACACAGAGTAAGCAAAGCCAAGAAAAACACTTTCATTTCTATTTGGCTTGATTTTATCTATTTTTAACTCATGGGTGATTGTCTCACAAATGTTTCATTTAGTTCTGGTTCAAGGAGGAAAAGAAAATCACACTTATTGATACGATTGAATCCTAACTTTTGTTGAATTAAAGTAGACTTTTTCAGATTTGAATTTAAATAATGACCAAATTTAAATCTAAAAGTCAATTCATAAAGGAACTTTCTTTGCATTTATTTGATTCACTATCAAGATTAACTAAGTTCATTTACATTGTTAATATTGACTTGTGAATTTCAAATAATACAACGTTAAACATAGTAAAAGGTGAATAATTGTGTAAAAATATATATAATTTGACAGCACTTCCCATATAAAACGTCTTTTAAACTTAAAGTGTCTCCACTCTGGTCAAAGGTCAAAAGGGCAGGTGCCTGAGCACCACCTGACAGATTCTGATGAAGTTGATGAAATCAGACACTGTGGCTTTTTTCCAGATATGTATTATATTTGTGTTGCTTAGTTAAAAGATAATATCATAGCAACATACATAACTTTCGGGTTTATACATCACTCATTTGTGTAAAGACGGCAGACGTTCACTGAAGCGTGGACGGCCTGGCGGACACTTTGCTCAAGGACACAAAGCGCAGCCTCGTCCTGTAATCAGAACCTGCAGCGCCTCGGGTCAAACACCTAACACGGCGCGAGAGACTTCCGCCTCTGAAGAGACGCTGCTTTGATAGCATCAGTACTGGCTCTAATCCCCACACAGTGACATCACACACACACACACACACAGAACATTAAATGATGAGGACGATGTGGAGCGATGGATTTGGTGCAGGAAAAGGCGTTTAGAAAAAGAGAGCGACTGAGTTGTGAATACGGCACAGGGTAGGAATCTGGAATGTGGAATGACTAATGCAGTTGCTCAACCCACAACAAGAACATGCACTGCCTAAAGCTATGACGAGCCTGAGTGCATACCTCTATGGGGGGCCGAGGCTCAGAGGCTCGGGTGGACGACGGGGACGTGGCTGAGGAGCCCCTCGCTGTGGTTGATGACACGGTGTATACATGTGTGATGGTCAATTGAGCAGGCAGCAGGGTTGAAATGATGGATTCGCACCTGAGGACACAGAAAAGAAGGGGATTACAGTAAAACAGGTAGCTGCTACGCAGAGTGACAACATATTTAGTCCATTCATTGTCTGCTGACATGGTTCTCAGACTGTGGTGCGTGTACCACCAGTGGTACGAGCTTCCTCTGGTGGTACTTGGAGCTGAGGATGAAATAAATAACACAAAATAAAGTCGCTGAGACAAGTTTGTTTATTTACGTAGCATGCAAATGGCCATGATGGACGCCAAATTCAAAATGGCTTACTTCCTGTTGAGTTGAGGTCATGGCCCCGATAAACTTTTTTGTTCGTCTCGGACTATAACGTGTCCCCACGACGCTTTGTGAAAATCAGTGCAACTTAATTGCTATAGAGCAGTGGCGGTTGCTGGTCTCTGAAACAGGCCCTTATTTATACATAAGCTACAACAAGGAAACCAGATAATTATGTAGAAGTGAAATGCTATAATAGTGTTTTTATTTACAGTGTATATGTACAAATTAAAATGGTCTATGGCTTCTGCAAAGCTGTCAATCAAAAACTGGCTCCGCCTTTCAGAAAGTTCCTCCAATCTTCATGCAGAAACCCAGCGACCACGCCCCGCCCACTGCTCTATTGGCTCCCAGTGAAGCCGAGCTTCCGCTGAAGTGACGTTTTTGAAAAACAAAAAAACCTATTCTGTGTCATGAAATAGAAAAGTCGAAGCTGAGTTTCAAGTGGATTTAATGCGGAGGCTGCTACGGGAATACGAAAATCACGTAAGACGATGCGTCACACATGATAAATGGCTGATTCTGAACAAACTAGTGACACATTCTAATTGTGTTCTAGCGCACGTTTAGTGTTTAAATGCAAATGTCCCCCTCACCATGACCAGTCCACTGCCCACCCGCCACCTCCTCCTCCTCCTCCTCCTCCTCCTCTGAATGGGAACCTCTTTGGGGAAGGTTGTTCCCATGCAGCTCCGCAGAAACACCTGCAGCACCAGCCGATAGCGGTGCATAACTGACTCCCCCTGCTAAATGTATGGTCCTCCTCTGCCTTTTCCCTCACACACACACACACACACACAGACTGACCTCCATTACAACCGAAGCAAAACTTTCCCAGGTCAACAACACGCGAGGGAGAAAAACACAGATAAAGGGCAGAGCTGTGTGTTCTTTCAAGCAGCAACATTTCTGAAAAATAAGTCTGGAATGTCACCGTCCGTGATTATTTGTGTTATGTCCAGCTTTACACCAGGACACGACACTGCTGCCTGTTTGAGCTTCATCACTTTAAGCGCTTGTACTTATTGAATCGGCACAGTCACTGTAGTTTTACACTAATAATCCTGAATGTTGTTCTGAGGATTTACAGAATAAAGCTGCATGAGAAGACATCCTTGGTGTTTGGCCAGGAACTAAACTTTCTCAGGATTTTTATTTATTATTATTTTCTGCATCAGAAGATGTCTTACCTCTGGACTGACACTTATCTACTTTATAAACTTTCTCAAAATTAAAATTAGAGAAATTCATGTGAATTTTGAGAAGAATATTGCTGTGTTCCTTGTTTTAACCATAGACTGTATAATATACAGTTTGTGGTTTGTGCTCTCAAACTCGCGGCCCACGGGCCACATGCAGACATGCAACCCCCCCCCCCCCCCCCCCCCCCCCCCCCCCGTTGATGTTCTGCAGCCCTACATTTCTATCATCATAATAACGCATTAGGGTTACATTTATCACGTTAATAAATTCAACATTTAAGCTTGTCCTGTGTTTTAATGGTAATTGTCTACATGCTATTTTGATTTAATGTTTCAATTCTTATTGTCTGTTTTTGTTATTTAGAGATTCATTTTGCATCATAAATGGTTGGGTTTTCTCTGTTGTGAACTATGTATTATGGTGTGCAAAGGGTTTTTATTGCAATACCATACTGGATTATTAAGATATTTTCATTTCTAATTAATAAAATGTAAATTTTTCCCAAACTGTCAGACTTTTTTCACTTGACCGACCAGTCTATTAGTGCACTGGCCCGGTGGCCTGAAGAAGACCTGAAACAAGCAATTGAGACGATTAACTGCCCATAAACATAATAATATTTACTGATGCTGTAAATCCAGTGAGAAGTATGTAATGACTTTCAGTCAATTGCTCTTTCACTATTTTAATATATTGTTACTTCCAGGTTGGCCTCAGGCAGCAAACCTGAAGACAGTCTATATTTTTTTAGGATATTTTGTAGGGATGTGCTGATGAAATACTCAATATCAGTGTCGGTTTGATACTGGATTGGATATCAGATAGATAAAAATGTCAAATGTGATACAATCACTGTAAAAATGTCAATACAAATTAAGAATTAGAAGAATATTTTCGGTAACACTTTAGATTAGGGAACACATATTCACTATTAACTAGGTGCTCACTAACAAGCACAAATAGCACACTGGCCTTTTATTAGTAATTATTAAGCATGTATTAACACCTTACTCTACATAATCTTGTTTTACCTCTATTACAACATGAATTAAGATTGTTCCTGATTAAGGTGTTAATACGTGCTTAATAATCACTAATAAAGGTATGGTATGCTACTCATATGCATGTTAGTAAGCACATAGTTAATGGTGAATATGCGTTCCCTTATCTAAAGTGTTACCATATTTTTTTACACATTTGGAGAACTGTGTCTTTGAAATGGTTTAAAACATGCGTCTCAAACTTAAATGACGGTCAGGAGGGGGCTGGTCAGTTACAACCACAGGGAAAAAAGCAACTGTTCAGTACATGGATTACAAAAAAACGTATTCATAACATACAGAAATAAATCATTATAACTTGATATCAAATTAAATAGGCCACAAGTTTGAGACATCTAGTTTAGAAGGTGTAAAATGACTATATCTAAAGTTGCATCATGCCAGCTTTAATATTCTGTTACCCTACTTTATTCTTTCCCTTTCATTAACAGATCATTAAATTCACTAATCCTTTGAGCTTCATGAACCACACACACACACACAGATGCTCAGTGACACGCTGACGTTAATCAGGAGACAAAGGTCAGAGAGGGTTTGTGCATGACTGTGGTAAGAAGCCGTCAGGCGGGGAAACCCAGCACTGAGCTCCGTGCCATGCGGCTGTTTGTGCTTCCACACTGGAGGAGCTGTCATCACACCACAGAGATGGACGGCATCTCTCATCCTCAGATGGGCGGGGGTCACAGGTGTGTGTGTGTGTGTGTGTGTGTGTATGTGCGCGTGTCTGACAGCTGCACAGACTCTGTGAGGTCAGAAGAAACAGCCCTTCAGCAGTGGTGGGGCAACAGGTTAGAGCTCATTAATGGTTACATGGAATCTTAATGGAAACAAATACTACTTTTCAGCTTTAAAGCTGCAGCGTGTAACTTTTAAGTATAAACAAAAGCCCGTTGCATTCAAACCATTGTCAGATACAGTTCACACAAGGTCGACTGAGCCGACTGCATGAGATCATTATCATGCTGCACACGAGAAGTGATTTGTTTGATATCAAGACAAACGGAGGCAACTGCAACACTGTGCTAGTAAAGCAAGATGACTGTATAAAGGGTTAATGCATATGTGCAGATATGGGAACATGAATACATGTAAATAATATAATATAAAATAATATAATATAATATATAGTATAGTATAGTATAGTATAGTAAAGTAAAGTATAGTTAAGTATAGCATAGCATCGCATAATATAGTAAAGTATAGTATAGTAAAGTATCACATCATAAAGTATAGTATAGTACTATACTATACTATTGTATAATATGATATAACACAACATAACATAGTATAAGATAATATAATATAACATAACATAGTATAAGATAATATAATATAACATAACATAGTATAAGATAATATAACATAACATAACATAGTATAAGATAATATAACATAACATAGTATAAGATAATATAATATAACATAACATAGTATAAGATAATATAACATAACATAGTATAAGATAATATAACATAACATAACATAGTATAAGATAATATAACATAACATAACATAGTATAAGATAATATAACATAACATAACAAAGTATAAGATAATATAACATAACATAGTATAAGATAATATAATATAACATAACATAGTATAAGATAATATAACATAACATAGTATAAGATAATATAATATAACGTAACATAGTATAAGATAATATAACATAACATAGTATAATATAATAGCAAACTTAGTAAACAAAAAAAAGGGGTGTTTTCTTACATGATCCTAACTATGAACTTTTCTATGAGTTTTTTTAACTTAAACACTTAAAATGTAATTTAAACTTATTTGTAAGAATCCACTTTCCCCTCTTTAAGATAACCATGCATTTAACCCTTTACAACTGCAAACAGGTTGGAGTTTGAATGACAACATAAAGAAGCACCCGCAAAACGAGTTTGATGAGATAAAAAAAATCTTCTCGTCCCCACCCACCTGTGCTGCCACTGCATATACACACAAACACTCCCTCAGTCGGGTCACATCAACAAAAAAAAAATTCTAACTGTGGGGTTACCTTGCATCTTTCTGTGATGATTTTGTGTCTCTTTAGCATTTTGCACTTGTTTTGCATCACTTTGTGATCTTTTTGTGGTTGTTTGGTGTCTTTCTGTGGGCACTTTGAGTCTTTCTGCGGTCATTTGATCGAAGGTTGCAGTCCCTTCACATAGAGGCTGACAAGCCAGCGTCCTACCCTGTGCACCTGAGGAAGATTCACCCTTCTGGTCCAGCTTTTTCCACCAAAACCCACCAAGACACGGGAAGCTTATGAGTTTCTGCTGCCATCCCTGACAGGCCCTCAATTGCTTTCATTCAGCGTCTCATCACGGCTTCAAAGACGAGTGGATCATCTCCCCTGGGGGGAGTGAGAACATCAGTGTGTCTCCAAAAAAATGACTGGCATCCAAAACTTTTCGACCCAAGGCGGTTTTTGCTCCTCATAATTGGCCTCTTCATTCTGTCTGTCTGTCTTGGGCAATCATCGCAGAGTTATGATGTATTATATTGCCAGGAAAACATCATTAAGTGTGTCGTGTAAAAGTGTTTCATAACATATCATTTTACCTTGATGAACAAAAACAGCTTTATTGAGGGGGAGGGGGGTAATCACAGAGTGTACGGTGTTCTCCGTGCAGAACAAGAACTCTGCAGCCATGTTGTCCACACAGAACCACACGACTCATCCAGCACTAAACTTTGTTTGGAGAACGTGAAGCAGCACACACACACACACACACACACACACGCACACACACACACACACACACACACATATATTTGTCTTCCTACAGTTGTGAGTACATTCCATAGCCCCTTACTCTACCCTTAACCATCTCTGTAAATGCCTAACCCCAATCCTAAACCATCAGGTTTGCTCAGATAAGGAAACTGCATTGACTTTCATTCAGTTTGCACAGATAATCAGTGGTTTGTAATTCTTCCAAAGAAGCCATGAGACTTCTTAGTTTCTTAACAGTTTTTTTTTTGTTTTGTTTTTTAAATACAGTTGTTGTGAATGGAATAAAATAGTGATTACCATTTTAAATATAATTATTTTATGACCATATCCCACACTTTACACAATAGTCCTGACTCCCGCATCTCCACTGTGGCCTGTGGTTTTAGTTTTAGTTTTAACTTAATTTAAATTGTGTTCATTTTTCAATCTTAAGACTTGTATTGAGTTATTTTTTTAAATGGTTTTAATGAAGCAAATGATTTTTTTATTTTAATTACAATGACAACAAGAAGAATCTGTAAATTTAGAGCGCTCACCTTAATCTAACTTAACCCTGAATGTCACAAATGATGATGTCTATCAAATCTAAATGTCCACACACATTTGAGGACATAATGTATTCCCAAACCCCTTACTTTAACCTTAACTTTCACAACTAAATGCCTTACACTTAACTTAAACCCAATACTAACCCGAATCCTAAAACCAAGTCTTAACCCCCAAAAAGCCATTTTAAGGGGTGACAGAATGTGAGGACCAGCCAGAATGTCCTCACTTTACCAGAATGTCCTCACTTCCTATATGGTTTTTAGATTTTTTGGTCCTCACATAGAACAAACAAACACACACACACATCTTTTAAAAAAGAAAGTTGTACTTTTATCTGAGTGCTTTAGTTCTATTTCTTGCCAACATATTATCAATTTTATGCAATACTTTAACCTTACGTTAAAGTACGTAACCTTCATGTAACTTACAATCCTGGATTTTTGTTGTTGGGTTTTATTTCTCAGCTTACTTTATTTTTCCTGCAATTTATTACATTGTGAATTGTGTCAGAAGCTGGTGAGGAACGTCTTTTCACTTCAACGTGTGTATTTTTCACTAAAACCATGTGAAATGACACTAAAGAATCTTGAATCTTGTATCTAATATCAAAGTTTAGTCAAGAAACAAACGTGACGTCTTCCTCGGCCGATCGGTCACGCAAACACGTTCCCCGACTGAGGTACGGCGGTGACATCACCGCGCGTGATCTCTCACGGTCAGTTGGAGTGGCGTGATCGGGGCTCCACACCTGGAGTCTGGATTCCAGTTTGCGCCTGTGGTGCTCAGGTGTGGAGGAAAACCAGTAAGCTCATCTCATCCTCTCCCGAGGGCTGAGAGATAAAGGACAGACGGCGAGAACCCTACGACCTTAGGAGTGTGAAAGAAAGAAAGAGAGAGAGCAAGGGGAAGCAAGCATGTGCTGCTCGGAGATAGAGCAACAGGTTAAAGCTGTGCACAACCAACCGCCGCCCCGGGGTTGTGTTATGACAACCGAAAATGGTGAACGGCAAGAGCAAGAAGTGGCATGAACACATCTCAAGGTTTCTGACATGTGTGTGGGGGGAGGTGGGGGTGAAAAGGACCTCTGTTGAGAAGTGTCTAGCCTGAAGATACAACCATCAACTCAAGTACCGTCAGGCAGTCATGGAAAACTGTCTGGACTGACTCCTTATCGCGGGGTGAGGTAAACAAATGCAGCCACAAACTGGACCACGTAACGGCTCACTGCACTCATTAGGTTAAAGGATGCGTAGACGATGCTTCGGCGTCGTTCGCTCCAGGCCTCATCGACTCGCCGCTCCCACATCGGTAAAGGGAGCCGTGCATTTGATGGAAGGTTGGTGAGAGGTGATTGGGATGTGGTTTTTGTGAAGGTGCCAGGCAGGCAGCGCCCCCGGGGACCATTTTCCTGCCCTTAAATCACCAAAGAAAGCATTGGGAAATTTCCCCGCCGCGTTATGGGAAATCCAATCACGGCCCTTTCACACAGGGCTCCGTGTCCGTGACGCGCAAACACGTCTCCTTCCTCAGACGTCTGCCGTCCGACTTCTAATCTCACCTCAGCGTGAAAAAGTTTGATATCATTAGCTTTTGGTGTCTCTGACCTCGGGGCAAGAAGGAAGTTTCTGGATGGACGGACAGGAATATTCTGACACCTAAAAAAAAAAAAAGGCGCTGGCCTAATTAGACTGAGTCAGGCTGAGCTGACAAAAGCTGCCCCCGGGACATGTTTCGTTGGAGTCTTTCCTGTCACATGTCTACATGTCAACAGATTACGCTATATGCTCTCGGAGGAGCTTGTTTCAGTAGGGGAAAGGATCTCTGCTATTACACTTGTCAGCTATTAGGTTTGAGAGAATATCAAATATAATGGAAAATGTATCCCCAGGCCAGGATTTAGATCTGTGAAACGCTGACTGTTCCGTTACGGACATGGACAGATTAACCTTCTGTTGGACACCAGGGCAAACATTTATTGATCTCTGCTGCTCTAAGTTTAAGTATTGACGATCTCAGACGGAAAGATTAAGGTGAAATAAGGTGATTTTAGATATTCAGATTTCCAAAAATGTACTTCTTCCAGCTTGATTTTTGTTTTATTGAGTTATTACAAAGGAGCAAACAATCTTATGATGAAATACTGTTTACAGCATCAGACTACTGTGAATATACTAAAAAGAAATAATAAATCAATCAAAAGCTTTGTTTTATGTATGTTTTTACTCAGGCTTTTTTCAAATGTATTTATTTGAATTAGGGCTGGAACTAATGATTATTTTCACATTAATCAAGTACTTGTTTGGTCCTTAAAATGTCAGAAAGTCTTGCAAAATGTTACAAAACCTGGAAATGGTGATGTTCTCAAATGTCACAAACCAAATTCATTCAGTTTCAGTTACATGGAGCAAAGAAACCAGAAAAT
The DNA here is from genome assembly GCF_958295425.1 of Solea solea. Taxonomy (NCBI): domain Eukaryota; kingdom Metazoa; phylum Chordata; class Actinopteri; order Pleuronectiformes; family Soleidae; genus Solea; species Solea solea. The sequence goes on along the minus strand of NC_081149.1, from coordinate 8,842,441 downwards.
ATTCACATATAAGAAGCTAAAAAATCAGAAAGCTTTTTTAAAAAAAACAAAAAAAAACCGGATTAATCACTTATAATAGTTGACAATTCATTTAATAACTGATTAATCGTGTAATTGTTGCAGCCCTAATTGACAAATTGAGAGAGTGCCAGAATATAATGCGTTATTGTACACTGTATTTTTTAATGCACATGGCAAATAAACTCATCACTCAATCACATGTCCTTGCCTTTTTTCTGTGAGTTCATTATTTGTCAAACAAGAAAAAAAATGTGTTAAAACAAGAAGGTAGTTAATTCAGTATAATCTGAAAGAATAAAGATCTTAAAAATTAGATGGACAAGACCGAGGCTTTATATTGTCAAATTCAATGTCATATAATGAAATTTTTTTTCTACATTTTTAAGTGTTTTAAAGCTGGTGCAATCATTTTGTCTCTGAGGATTATAAAGTAATATTTTTGATTTTTATTTGGGTCAGGGTTATTTGATTTGAGAGCTTGACACAGACATATACTGTCCATCAGTGGGGACATCTGTGGTTACTGGGAGTCAAACTTGGGGATGATGTCACTCCGAGGTTCCGATGTAAATGATTGCGACATTATATGCAAAAATAGCGGTCGAATAAACACCAGAGCATTGACCAGAGGGGACTGCAACGTACAAAGGCGCAGGACTAAATTTGGCCAAATGGTGGAGTCTATCAGAGGCACATGGAACAGGCTACCAGCCCATATCAGAAACTGTGACACCTATTCAAAGTTTAAAATTGCTCTGAAACAATGGTTGAAAACTAACCAGACATGCACTCACAGTTAGATTATTCACTTTTTTTTTCTTTTCCTTCTTTCTTTCTCTTGGGCCCCAAAGTTTTAATCTTAACCTACATGTAACTTGTCTATGGTCTGTGTCTATGGTTTACTTGTAATGTGTAATGTCTTGTGATTTATGTATTCTTTTGTATCATGTCCTGTTGAATGTCTACTGTACTAACCTGCCTTAGGACAACGGATGAAAATTAGCTATTGTGCTAACTCCGGCATATTTACGTTGTTGCTCTATGCTGACATGTTGATGAATATGCATTGTCCTAATTCAAATAAATAAATAAATAAAATATCAGGACCTGGCTCAGCTATACCACCATTTTGTACTAACATGTATTTTACAGTAGCCTACAATAGACAAACTCAACATCTTTTGAGATGTGATGCTACCTGAAGGCTACCTATGGTGCTTTTGCACTACACGGTTCTAGCATGGCTTGGCACGACTCTACTTGTTTTATGCTTTTCCATTAGTGATTGTACCTGTTATCTGGTACTTTTTTTACTGACATGTGACGATACTGACATGTGACGATACTGACATGTGACGTCGACAGACTGCTGGCCACTGATTGGTCAGAGAGTGTCGTCACTGGAAGAGTCATGAGCATGACATCCAACACAAGAATTAAACCAAACAATGCCAAACTGTAGATCAGTTAAAAAAATACTTAATATTTACCAAGGAAATTTCTAAAATCTCAATATTTAACAGAGGAGTCTGGTGTATTTAGTGACAGCACTCCTGAAACCCAGCGACTGTGAGCCGAATAACAACTCGTTCATCTGTATATCAGTTCAGTGACTGTGTGAGTCTGTGCTCCAGACATGTAGGAAGTAGTGAACTAATCTTCTAATTAACTGGTTCTAATGATTCAGTACTCTGAAAACAACTGCTTTGCTCATCATTAGTTTGTGTGTTTGTGTCACGTATAAAACATCACTGCAATTTTGTGCAGCCGTGGTATGAATTTCTTCTTTCTTACTAGTAGAAAATGTGCATTTCCAGAAAAAAAACCAGTTGGGAGTGTTGAGTATGTGGCTTTATTTGCTCTGCCTTAGTTTTGCACTTTCACAATTAATGTCAATATAAAATGAACAAAAGTGGGTTTTTACAACACTTACGGTGTGTAAAAGTAATTTAAAACTATATTTACCGCCAGATAAACCAGATACATCCCTACAAAAGCGGAAGTAGATGTTTTCTGTGACTACAAATTCAAGGCGAAGTGAGCGCTCTTCGTTTTTCATCAATCTCTCTTTGCCGTGACGTTGCGGAGCTTCCGCTTTCCTACTTCCGTACACAAAGCTTCAGCTGATGACGTGTACACTGGCTGCTGTACCGTTAGCTATCCTGCTAGCTGAACCACCTGTCAGAACAGAGGTGTTGTAAATAGAAAAAGAACGACATTAAGGAAACGGGGAGCGGGGCATTTTGTCACATCAGGGAAAATGGAGACGCTTTATCATCAGACAAATAAGTGAGTGCGTTTGTCAGGAGCTGGAAAACGTCTTAGAAGATTGTTGCAGCTAGCTAACTAGTGACAGCACACCGGCTAATGTTGTTATCAGTATGAGTGGTTGTTCGCCGAGTTTCTTAATTCTTCAAATATTCATTGAAAAGTCGAGTTATATGTTTGCCTTTACCTTCGCTAATGCGATGTTGTTTGCTGTGAATTGAAGGCACATCCAGGAGATTCAGTCCATGATGGGGAACCTGGAGAAGACAGACCGACAGTCGGTTCACTGTGAGTCCTCAGAGCTGCTGCTCACCTCTGATTCGCCTCCTTCAAAATAATGACAAAAAAGCACACTCGGGACCCACAACAGGGCTTAAATGGGCAACTGCGAGTAGCAACCCCCCACCACCCGCAAAGCTAAAACTGTTTTAACATCTGGATGTCCCATGACATACATCATGACTGAGTTCTTCTTTGTCAAAATGAAAGTATTAGACATTAAACAATACACTTTTATACAAATATTCTAATTAAACTGTAGATAACCACAATGTGAATTATTGATATGTGCATTTAAAATATTATCCAGTATGTAGAATCGAGTGTAATTCCAGTTCAAGATAAAGAAAAAAATTCAACAGGAAATATAACTAGTCAGAATTCCATTGCAATTTAGTTGCAAAATATCTACAATCTAAAGCTGGGGACACACTACACAACTCTCACTGATTTTGAAAAGACTTAATGGTTTCAGCAGATTTTTTTTTATTTAATGATGATTGAAAGACTGAGGATCACACTTTTTTCAGAGTCTTTGAACATGTTTGACTGCAGCTGAGGTTGGGTCGGGTCTGTCACCTTCACACACTGGCTGATTCGAGTCTTTCCCCCTCACACACTAACAGATTTCTGTGCCAACTAGCCATGCTGACTGTCCCCAACTAGTGCTGACTGGTGCAGACTCTGCTTAACTGTGAATCGTGGGTAAAATCAGGCAAAAATCTTGTAGTGTGTACCCAGCTGTGACTGACGTTGTGGAGATCTCTGTCATTAAAATCAAATGATTGATGTAGAAGTGATACAGAGTGAACATCTTACTTTAAAGAAGCTGGGTTTGTATTACAGATCTCTGTATTTCAGCTCTTCGCAGTCAAAATGAAGAATGACTGCTATAAATGCTTCCCTTCATTATCATATTCAAACTGCCTGTTTTGTCAACACAAAATGGACGAATGTGGCATTTCCTCTCTTAGGACACTATGAAACTAGCAAAGATTTACATTTTAAAAGCCATAATGTTGTAAAATTTGTGAATTTTTTATTAATCAACTAACCAACTTATCAGTTCAAGTTAATGTACTATTCTTATCTGTTGTGGTGTTATTGTAGTGTACTGTATTGTCTCGATTTCAGCCTCTTCTAGCTTTTTTTGTTTTTGTTTTTGTTCGTTCAATTGAAGGAAATCATGTTAGGGGAAAAACAAACATGTAAATTAATGGGCTGCTCATGATGATCACGTGCAGCTTCTTATTACGAGTGTTGATGGCACCACTTCCACTGCACTCTCCTTAATTTCTGCTCAGTGCTCAGTCTTTGTTATGGCTGCCTGTTGCTCTCTCTAACTCTGACATAATGACTGTAGGGGGGGCTGCTGTGTCTCCCTGCTTGATTGTGTCCCGCGGCTGGTGCCTGCTCGAGCAGCTTGAGACCAGGCTGGTGCCAGGACAGGAAGCAGTGGGGTGGATGCAGTGACAGAAGCAGGGAGGGCTTCTTCTAGATAATGGTGGGAGCCAGGCAGCAGACAACACTGCCCCTCTTTCTCCTTTCCCAAATTATGACATCATGTTGAGTTTTAACGTCAGTGGGGATGAAGCACGCTAACTTCAAACGTTTATTAAAGAAAGAAAGGGGATTTCATCGATAAAAGCCACTAAAAGAGATAATTCTCCAAGAGTCACAAGGGAAGCCTAAAAAAAATGTGATTTAGCATTAAAATGAATAGTCTGTTAAAGGTCCAGTAAGTGACATCTAATGGTGAGACTGCAGATTGTAACACATGGAGTGCAGGAACTGCAGTGGCCTTCAGATAAGAGACAGGATGTCATTCTGCGAAACACATGCTCTGCTTGATTAGTTTGTTCGGTCTTCTCTAGAAACATAGCGGTGCAAGTAGGGAAATATCTGATACAGTATTTATATCAATATCTGGACTATAATAATTCCCTATGAAAGTTATTAAAAACAAAACTTTTCCTTATATATTATGGTTGAATACTTAGGTTTAAGACAGTCTGATCTTCTTCTTGCACCTTTTTGCTCTCATATTTATCCCGTGCAGGTGTTTCATCAAATTGTAAGAAAAATCCATCTTTCTGGGAGTAAAACAACTGTACAGTAGCGGTGGGTGATATGAGCTTAAAATATGTAACGGTAATCCATCATGTTAATAAAATAATGACAATATTTTACGGAATTCACAGGGAAAAGTGTTTGTTTTGATATGGAATGATATAAAGTTTCCTATCTCTCAGAAGTCAGGAACTTAAGGTTTTAGAATGTTAATAATCAGTTGCAGCCCTAACTGGATATAATTTATTGTCATTTTCTTCCTCTTCCTCCCCCCCCCAATACTCCAGTGTTGGAGAATGAGCTGCAGGCTAGAATCGACCAGATCTTCAACCACTTAGAGCGCCTCGAGATCCTGGCCAGCAAGGAGCCACCAAACCGCCGTCAGAACGCCAAATTGTGAGTTGGGACTGAGTCGATTGATGGTGGTGACCCTAAAGCCCCAGAGCTGGCAGGACGAGTCATATCTCATAAAATGCACAGGGAGGGCGTAGGAGATGAGACAGACAGGCTGGTCCTGCCCTGTGGCGACGCGGCTCTATGAAAACATTTCCTCAGAAACCCCGTCATCACCAGCATTCCTGCTGCATTGGGCAAAGATTCATCTCTGAGCTGGGTAAACAGGCCTTAGGGGACACAGTCCACCCCATCCCACAGCGCTCCTCTGATCTGTGCACAGCTCTAGTGGAGCCTGAGCGAAGCTCAGCAGAGAGAGAGAGAGAGAGAGAGGGGGAGAGAGGGGGAGGCTGTGAGGAACACTTGACACCAGCTGTGTGAGGTTCGAGGGGAAAATAAATGTTCTCACCAACCTGAGCAATGATAGGATGAGTGATGTCATCCAGCAGGTAGCTGAGTGAGTGTCATGGGATTCTACCAGGTTCACCAGTTTTTATACCACACAGATGGAGGATTTGTAGCATTTTACATTACATTACATTAACTACAAGGTAATAAGTGTGGTAAAAACTTTGAAAATAAGATGAAATATTATGGTAATTCCTTCTTGTTTGAACCAAAAGTCCCACTTTGGTAATTACAGTGGTAGTAGTGTGGTATTTAGACTGTAATATTAAGGTTATAGCTTGTAATGATAGGCACTATAGGTTTCTATCAGTGTAATACTTTCACATGTAAATGTTTATGAATCAGAATTTAAATAAGGTCCATACCCTGTTTAATAAGTTATTACTTTTTGATTACTTTAATTACAAAATAATTTCCATACTAGTACCATTATATTTACTGTACTGTAATATATTTGACACTGAAAAGGACTTCAGTTATGTAATTTAAAATACATAAAATTTAGCACAAAAAGATGTTTAGAAATTATTATAGAGGTCATTTAACAGTTTCACTGTATCCTTTTCCTTCCCCTTAGACGAGTGGACCAGCTAAAATACGACGTTCAGCACCTGCGCACCGCTCTGCAAAACTTCCAGCACCGACGCTACGCTCACGAGGCCCAGGACAGAGAGAGGGAGGAGCTAATGAGCCGCACCTTCACGACCAACGTTGGTCACACACATCACGTGCAAACACACTGGGGAAAAGTACACGGAACTGTAGCTGATGTTATGAAATGCTTAACCGGGCTGTTTGTTCTTTGTTTAACAGGACGCAGACACCTCCATCCCCATCGACGAGACGCTGCAGTTCAACTCCAATTTACACAACGCTCACAGAGGCATGGACGACCTCCTGGGCAGCGGCAGCAGCATCCTCAACGGCCTCAGGGAACAGAGGTCCACACTCAAGGTTCACTCACACTCAAGACTATCAAAAGTTTCTGTGTAGCATAAGACTGAGCACCCTTTGGCAGGCCTAAAATGGCACAATCAAAATATCCAAATATAGTATTGTTTATGTTATTCTCTTTTTGTGAGATAGAAATGTGAAGCAGAAGCGTAATAGTGCAACTGGTCATTTAGTGGAAGGCAGAAAATGAGCAGAGAATTCAGGTTCTGCTCACTTAAAACTCATGAAATGGAGGCACTTTACAAAAAGGTTTTGTTGTTATTTAAACATGTTGAAGCTAAAACAAGATCCCAGCAGAAGCTTGCATTTAATACAATACAATACACAGTAGGTGTTTACTTTTCCAGGCCTAAGGAGCCATTCACACGAGCAAAAGTTTGGATTTGCTCAAGTTTATTTTTCAAAAATAGTGCAGTAACACTCTTTGCCTTAAAGCACTGTTAAAGGTCCAGTGAGTAAGATTGTGTGAGAAATACTGACACCTCATGGTAAGACTGCAGAATGCAGCAAACAAAAGACTCTGCTCACTCCTCCCTTTCCTGAACATGTCATGGGTGGCCTTCACACAACCACAAAGGATGTGTCGATCATTTCAGTGATAAGTCAAAGTCCGTCCAAAGTGAAACACGCCGCAAATCCCGTAAAATCATGTGCTGTGTACACATGAAGTGCATATTATAGACTAAACCATTTTTATTTTAATGAAATGACTCACTTATACAAACATATTCATGGGTTGTTTATTCAATTTATGCCAAAATAACGTCCTCAGTGTTGCACAACACAAAAATGTGATTTATTTTGTTGTTTTTCCCTATTTACAAATGCTAGACTGCGCACTTCCTCCTGAAATGACACACATGACACTGTCGTCATATGGAATCCTTCAAAATAAAAGAATTTAAAGAAAAATATCGCCACTTCTGGCATGAGACATGTAACCTCAAGATGGCAGCCATATCTTAAGTACATACAAAAGGCTATTGTTTTTTTTTTGTATTTCAAACCATTATGCACTTATTCAAAAGACCTTAAAGAAAGTCAAATAAGGGGGGGATGTGGAATAAAAGTGCTTTTTGACACTTTTAGAAACTCCTGTGGTGACCCACACTGTTGTCACTGTTGTAAGGCTGCAACGATTAACGGATTATTTTGATAATCCCTTAATCAGTTTAGAGTGTTTCTCTAATTTTCCAGCTCCTTCGATGTCTGGTTTCTTTGCTCCATAGAACAAAGAAATGATTCAAACTGAATAATTTGTGGACAAATGAAGACATTTGAGAACATCATTATTTTAGGATCATTTTATGGACCATACAACTCATCAACTTATATGAAAAAGAATTAGTTTCAGCTCTATTTACATGACAATGATGCAGTCACAAGGGAAAGTGCTTGTACTTGAAAATAAAAGAATAATGAAAAGAAAACTTTAGGCCCAGCCAAAAGTATAAAAAGACGAAAGCTTCCTCCTCTGACCCAGTGTCTTTGTGCCCAAATTGATCACAATAGTCTCATTGTTGGCGTGCATGAGCTCCACTGGAGGGTGAGTCCTTGTTTCCAGGGAGGAGATGGTCTTCCTGGGTTTTTTTTGCTTCAGGCCTCCTCTTATCAGGGCGTGTCTGCCGATCAGCACTCACAGCGCCGCCGTCGAGCCATGAGAACCCTCTGACTGTGAGCGGCGCGTCAGTGAGGGGCGTCGGCCCCACTCACTGCGTCCTTCGTAATCAGATCAATTGGCGGAGATAATCGCATCTAACGCGTGACTGTTTTGTGTTTTGACTCCGCAACACAGGGAACTCACAAGAAGATGCTGGACGTGGCCAACATGTTAGGGCTGTCCAACACGGTGATGAGACTGATCGAGAGGCGAGCCACCCAGGATAAGCTCATCATGATCGGAGGCATGCTGCTGACCTGCGTCTTCATATTCCTGGTCATCAGATACTTGGGCTGACCGCCGTCGACGCATCTAACGATCGGTCGCGGACATTTCTGCAGCACATCATCCCTCAAGATATGAAAGAGCTAAAAAGCATTTTAAGATCAGGTTAATGTAACTTTTGGTATAAATTACTCTGCTCTAATCGCAGTATTTTGTATTCCACTTGGAGCTTCAAGAGGAACCTGGACTTTGTGCTGCTTCCCTCACGTAACTGCCACACAACTGTAGTCCAATTTCTTTTTGTTTAGTTTAGTTTGAAAACCACTCTGAAACCGTCAATGTCTCCTGTGACTGGACCCAGAAACACTTTTAAACCACATATTTAAACTCGCCTTTCTTCTGCATTTAGAGAAGCTTTATTTTTTATTCTGTTCCTTAATCTGTTACTAACACTGTCCTCGTCGTGAAGCATGACTTAACACAAGAAATGCAAACACAGTACTCATAAACAAATAGGTTTTGTGTGTCTATGTTTACTCAGATTATTTTCATGTTGGATTATGCCGCCGATGACATTCTGATTAAATCGATGACTTATTTCCATAAATTGTCAGATAATGGAGTGAGAAGCCAATCGGTTGTTTCATAAACACGGTTTTCTCCATAAACCATAGAGGAGCATAAAAAGCAGGAAAGGTTCACTTTTAAGAAGCAGAAATAATATAATGTGTGTAAAAAAGAAAAATACTAAAATGGAGATTACAGTAAATCCTACGTTCATGAAAGTTCGAATCAGTCGATCAGTTTTTGTTTTTTTAAAATGTTTGGTTCACAAAGATGTTCCTTAACATGATCATGAAGTTCATAGAACGCAGTGGGATTTACAGTATTTTGGTGCGTGTGCGTCTAATAAACTGAGCACCGGAAATAAATACCATGTGTTGTAAAAACCATTTGAAGCGGAAGCAATTTTGTAATTGTTGTACATGTTGTTCTTGGATTTACATCTGTCTAGTCTCACTATGTGAGTGATTTAATTCTCGTAATAAAACAAAACATGTGTCACTTCCTTTGCTTGTTTATAAAATGTCCTAACATAAACATGACCGGTTCTTGTTTTGTGTTGTTTTCCCAATGTGAGCAGCTTCACTGGTAAAGACAAGTGACTGCCTTCACAAGACAATTCAAGGAAACACCAAGAGCACCATCTAGTGTTTGATATTTGACACTGAACCCTGCTGCATTAACCTCCGCTCAGCCTCAGGTGAAGCTTATACTTCAATAACTCCATGATAACACTTCAACGTAATGTAAATCAGTTGCTTTTGGTGAAAAACTAGATTTCAGAACCTTCTCTAGACTTTGTACATCTGGCCCATGACATGAGAAAGTGACCAAGGCACAATTAACAAGGCATTTTCATAGAAGATGGATGAATGGATGGTTTTTACCTTCAAGCCCACTTTGCTTGTGTCCAAGACAAACCAGGCCCCCCAACCCGGACGCCTGTCCACACACACACACACACACCAAAAGAATAAAGTGAATAATTACAAATGTTCATATGCAAAAAATAAACAGTTTGTAGGTTTCTGTTCCTCTTCTTCTCACAGTGAATATGAATAAAAACCTGTCCGGTGTTTCCATCAAATCATAACCAAGGTAACAGAGATGTTCGATATAAATAGCTTAATAGATTTAAAGATGGGTCATTTAAGTGATATTGAGTTCTGATAATCCAAGAGTGTGAGATTGTGATTTTCTAAATTTAATGTGATCTCTGGCGCCACCCTGAGGAGGACTTGGACCTCAGGTTGGAAACCATGGTTATAGAGAACACTCCTTGGCAATAATTCAAGAAACACATATTGTGGTTTAGCTTTCAGATTTAGTAAATATTGACGCTTATGTAACACAACATCACTTTCACCTCAGGGCCCATACAGACAAGGACAGGTTTTAGGAGAATCTGCTAAAGTTCCTTATCTTTTTTTTTTTTTATTTGTCCATATTGGAACGGGTGTTTTGGATGCCCTGACACAAAAAACAGGTCACAGCCACACTTCTCTAACCAAACCCTTAACCCTGCTAACTTTATGCTCGTGTTCCATGTGCTCTCAATTTTTAGTGTATTTCTGTGGCAGCATGACAGCGCCACACACAGGTCTGGTATATATACACTACAGCATTTGCAGTCGTTTTGGGGGGTTTGTGTGTTTGAAGAAATTTTTTTTTTTAAACAATGCCGTGTTTACGGAAACGTTTTTAAGAACAAAATAAAAGTTTTTTATTTTGTGAGAGATTGTGAGAGAGAGATTCACACATCTATTTCAGACCTCCACGTGAATTCCATTAAACAAAAAAAAATAGGGACAAATGAACTCAAGATTTTATTTGCTGAAACAGAGTTAGATCTTTAAAAAATACAGAGTCGCTTCTGTGCACTAATCCTTCTCCATCTCAGCCAGGGTCGGCTTAGAAATAGTCCTCAGTAAAATACATGGGCGTCTTTTTCTTTTCTTTTTTTTTTCATAGATCTTCCCCTCCATCAAACTTCTTTTTCTGTTTCCCCCCCAACAACAGTGTCAACCTTCTACAACGTTAATAGGTTAATCTACAGCAGTTTTATTTACAAAATTACACAAAAGAAAAACAAACAAAAACACAAACAACCCTTCTCCTGAAGAGCATTTTGGAAAATAATTTAAAAACAGAAGAAAAAAAGTACAGTTATTGCAGTATACTACAATCTTATTGTTACATGGTGCAAAAGCACCATCTTGATGTACAGATTTCAGTGCAATTCATTCAGGTGTACCCTCACCACAGAGAGCGGGAGCTTTGCCTCTGAGCATCGGGGGGATTTTAACACCCCCTACATCACATTTCACCTTGGCTTTAGGAGCCGGGGGGTTCGTAAGTGACGATGTCATGTTGATTGGGACGTGGCTGTAATTACATATGATTATCACTGGGTGGGATTCTTCACATTACACACTGATATATGTACAAGACACTGCAGTAAAAATTAGCTTAGGAAGAGAGGGATCCAACAGAAAGCGAGTAGTCATGTGAGAACACAAAGGAACATCAGTAAATATGAAATAGTACGTGTGATGTTAACGTTAGTTGAAGCTGTTTGACTCTAGTAACAACACCTCCTCCTTCTCATCCTCTAACAGGATTCGGCTTTTAAGCATCAGCCGTCATACGTCTCTTTGGCTACCGAAGTAAGCAAAAACTGATGATATTTTAATGCGGAACACCAACAAAAACAAAGCTCCAGTGGTTTCTCTGATTTGTCAACAAAAAAACTGGGTTCTTGTTAATATCCCCCGCCCCTTAGAGGGAATATAAACCAGTGTCTTTAAACTGACGTCCTGCTTTCAAATTGCAGGAAAAACCATGAAGGAAAAAAAAGTCTTTGTGTCGCTTATAAAGCCAACACAGGCAGCACCACTTTGTGGCTACAACTTCACTGCACTGTGTAGGCCATTAGGAAAAAATGGTGGTTTGATGAGCTTCCTGTCAACGCCGACTGTGTTTCGTTTCTAAGACTTTATCTAAAAAGACCAAACCGAAAAGTTTGGGTTAAAGTCTTTTCACCGAAATCTGCGATTTAAACTTGCATTTCTCCTCAATAGTCATGACCCATGATTAGGTGGGTGCTGGAGGTCCTGCCCTGAAAAGATTGGGTGTAGGAGTGGGTGGAGCTGGAGCGCCGCAGCTGCGGCGGCCTGCGAGGGCCGGGGTGTGAACAGCGTGGGGTAGAGGGCGGCATGTGGGAGGTGGTGAAGAGCTAAAGGTGTGTGGTGAAGTGCGGAGGCTGGGATAATATGTATAGGCTGGCCAGAGAGGAAGGCTGTCGGGTGGGCAGGAATCAGTCCGGTGTGACCCAGTGAGTGTCCCAGAGAGGGACCAAGGCTGTGGCCTAGAGGAGACAGGGAGATGGGGGTCAGGTGGTGCTGGGGAATATGGTGAACCTGGGCCAACTGAGCGTGTGCGTGGTGTGGATGATGGGTGTGTGCTGGGTGTATGCCCATGGCAGCAGCATGGTGCTGCAGGATGGCATGTTGCACTGTGGTGATTGACGTGCCGGAGGCCATGGACACAGTTGGCTGTTGGATGTGGATCTGCTGCAGAGCTTGTGGAGGCGGAGCCGGGGTCATGTTGGCGGCCGCTGCGGCTGCGGCCGCTGCAGCGGCAGCAGCGGAGGGAAACGTCTTGACTTGCTTGGCTAAAAGCTGCTGCTGGATGTGCTGCTGTGCGGCCTGCTGCAGCTTGCTGTATTTCTCCATCTCCTCAGGTGTGAATGTAATGGGCTGACTCTCCAGCGGAGCCAGTCCATCCTCCTCTGCCTCCATGCCATCCTCCTCCAGGTTGGGCGGAGGATAAGCGGGGTAGGCATGCATTTGGGGCTGCTGCTGTTGCTGCATTTCTGGCATGAGGGACTCCATCATTGGGTTCTGCGGGGGTTCCTGTCCTGGCTCTCCTTGGTACTGAGGCATCATCATGGCGGGGTCCTGTTCAAACAGTGGACGGGGTTCTTGCTGCACTTGGGCTTCTGTAGTAGGGTGCTGCGTCTCTTCTTGTACAACTGTGGTCTGAGGGGCTTCCTCAACCTTTTGGACAGGTGGAGCTGGGGGTGGTGGTGGAGGAGGGAACTCTCTAATAGGTTCTACCAAGATGACCTCTCTGTCAGCTTCAGAATCTTTCCCTGCACCTGATTTGTCACCTTCATCTGGCCTGGTTAAGGGAATCAACGGTTTCTTCCCAGCCTGCAGCTTACCAAAAAGTGGAAGCATGGCTTTACTTCCCAGGGTCGGTGGTAGTTTGGGACCAAAGAAACCCTGTGGTGGGTCTTTGATCTTAGTACCAGACTTTGTTCCAGTGGCAGAATCATCAGAACTCTTTTTAGACTGAACCTTCTCGAGAAGTTGGCGTGCAGTAAGGCTGTTTTTATGTTCCCCTGCATCTCCCCTGGTCCCACTTGGCCTCAGACCCTGCGAGCTGGATGAATGGCTGTTGCGGTTAAGGCCTCGAGACGTCGATGATCGTGGAGACTGGGAGCGGTAGATCCGTGAGCGGATGAAATCTCTGCGTTTAGCGTCACTGTCGCCTCGACCTCTGGCGCCTCGTCTCTGAGGCGAGCCTTTGGCTGAACTGGAGGAGCGGCTGGCCGAGCTGCGGCTTCGGCTGTAGCTACGCCTCCAGGATCTTGCGCTGGTGCTGCGGCTCCAGCTGCTGGAGCTTCTCGAGCTGCTCCGGTGGTGCCGCCTGTGTCTTTTTCTGCGGCTGTAGCTGCGTGAACGTGAGCGGGAGTCGTCTGAGGATGAAGAAGAGTATTGGTGTCGCCTCGATCGTCTTCGTCCCCGGCTTCCCCGCCGCTCATATTCGGAGTCTGATGAACGTTTGGAGCGCCGCCGCCTGCGACCCTCTGTGCTGTAGTCACTGTAGCTGTCAGAGTAGCTGCGGCTACGGTGGCTGTAGGCACTGCTGCCCGCTGAGGAGCGTTCAGAGCTGCTGGAGTAAGAGTGACTACGGGAGGTTTGGCCACGATGGCGCCGACGACTGCTGCCCCGTCTGTCCCCTCGTCTTGATGAACGACTGCAGGACCGCCGTGATTCCTCACTATGGTGGCGGCGTTGATCCCGGGGACTTGACCTGTGATGGCGTGAGCGTTGAGTGTTGGAGCCTCCTTCTTCCTCACTCTCACTGCTGGGAGGTCTGCCAGGACCAGGACTCTTCTGGGCTGAGGTGGAGCAGGAGGCACTTTGAGATGCACTGGACTCTGTCTTTTGTCGCTTGGTGCCACTGTGCTCATCTGTGTTGGTCTTCTCACTACTTTTTTTGATTCCTCCTTCCTCTGCTCCGGATTTACAAGGCACTTCTTTATTAGCACGTTTCCTCTTTCCCGGTTCTGTACCTGTATTTCCGGCCGCTCCTCCGCCTCCTGTCGTCACTTGGACAGAGGATGAAATGGCTTTGTCGTCAGACTTTGGTTTTGCTTTGTCATCACCTGTTGCCTCTTCCTGATCAGGAGCTTTGTTTTTACTCTTCTTCCGTTTGTGTTTTTTCTTCTTTTTGGGCTTTTCTTGCGATACCTCTGTCTCTCCTTCTGCATCTTCTGTTGCTCCCTTTTCTTTGTCTTTACGTTTTGAGTGCTTGGCAGACTTCTTGTGCTTCTTCTTTTTCTTCTTTTTCTTTGCACTACTGCTGCCACTTGCAGGCTTTGGCTCATCACCTCCCAATTGCCCAGTTTCTCCCTTTATCATCTGCTTATCTTTGTCCGTGCTGGCCCTGGGTTTCGTAGTTGCGTCTACTTCGGCTGTTGAAATCGGTACTTCTTGTCCCTTGCCATCAGATTCCTCGGGCTTGGGGGACTTTGTGGTTTTCCCGCCACGCACTCCTTTGTTGCGGGACAGCTTGAAGTCAAAGTAGAGAGGATTGCAGCTGTAAGACAAAGAAGGCTGAGCTTTTGTGAATTCAAGGAGCTCGGAGGGCCACTGCAAGGTAGTGCTCTCATCTTTGCTAAGAACTGGGAAGAAGGGACCAGTGGGGATTTTCGGGCCCAAGTTAGAATCCACAGTTTCCTGTGTGGTCTCTGCTTTTTGTGCCGGTGGAGAGGGTTCTGTGGAAGCTGGATCTGCTGCACATGAGGAGACCTCTTCTGTCACTTTAGGTGATGGAGGAGTTGGCTCAGACTTGGGGGTTGAAGAGGCATTGTCTTGTTCTTGTTCTTGTTCTTGTTCAGTATTACAATCAGTGACAGTGGCTTCTGGCTCTTCAGGGTTATCTTCAACCTTTTTCTCCTCCATACCTTCCTCTTCCTCATCTTCCTCCTCTTTGCTCGGACACTGGTCAGAGGCCTTCATGAACAGCAAAAACTGGAAGTGAGGTTTTACACGGCAGTGAGCTGGAGGTATATAGTGATAATACTGAGGCTCCTGTCCAGCATATCCTTCCTCCTTTTTCATCATCATCTTAAGTTTGTTGAGGGTGGAGGCCAGAGAGCCTCCATCATCAGGCTGCTGCACCTCTTCTGTCCCTGCCACAATGACAACCTCCCCTCCTTCACCTCCTTCTGATGCTCCCTTGGGACTCTCTGTTCCACAGACAGATGCCTCCTCTTGACTTCCAGCCTTTTCCCCCTCCTGGCTCTCCTCTTCTTCCATAGCCTCCTCACCGTGATCAGCAAACACTGCAGCTGCTGTCTCTAGCTTTACTGGGGCTTTCTTGGCAAATGAGAAGGACACGCTGACTTTGGATGCACCACTCGGGGTTGGAGACAAGGAGCTGTTCTTTCCCAAAGAGAAGCTGATGGCAGAAGTAGGTTTCGGGGAGGCTTGCCCAGCTTTGTCCGGGATTGGTGCTTCCAGGGTACTCTCTGCCACCATCGGCAAGACAGGGTTCTCAGGTGTCATGATGTCACCATCTTCTCCCTTCTCTCCATCAACAGCAACTGTGGTAGTTTTGAACATGGGGCCACTCCCTGGAGTACTGAAACACAGAAGCATGATACCAGTGTGATATGGGTTGTGGATAATAAAATGCTTGATGTGTTTGACCGTCTTCATTAAAGTTAAATTTAAGCTCTTTTACATTTGACCTTTTATGAAAACGAATAAACAAATAATCACACATCTGGTTTAATACATGGTCTTAGTGAAATGAATCCTGCAGGTAAGCCAGCAGAGGGCACTCCAGAAGTAAAATCTTACCAGTCCTGATGTTTCCTCTGCTCTGCCAGCTCGTGCAGTCTGCGCAGCATCTTTTCATGCTTCTTTCCGCCTTTCCTGGAACGCGACGACACATTACGAGCAAACTCTCTCTGCTTCAGCTCTTTGAGCCTCTGTAATAAACAAGACACGACACAGAGAAACAAACATCAGGATCTCATCATTTTTCAAGTTTCACAGGCATACAGATGTCCAATAAAAAAGGAACAGAAATGAAAGTGAACAGTACCTGTTTGTGAGCATGGTCATAGGAGTTAATGTGGTTGTCAAATTCCTGGTGCTTGGTGTACTGTTTGTCACATAGCTCACAGTAGAAATTGGCTCTCAGGTCTTCCAGAGCCTTTGCAATGGCTTTCTCCTTTTCCACCTGGTCCTGTAAAAAGTGGAAGAAAAAGTGTGTCAACTTCCACTTCAGGAGAGTGTGAACAAATACAAATTTGCATCACATTAACATGACTGCGGGGCCTCACCTTGTATTTTTGCCGCAGTTCCTCTGTATCCTCCTTCTCCACTTCGAGCACCCTTCTCTTCTCTGTGGCATCCTCTGCATAGTCAAGCTAAAATGGAAAGAAAAGAAACGGCAAGCAAATCACTTCTGAATCCACAGCACCTGGCCCATTTCGATGTTTTTAACAACAGTGAATAGAATATTATTCTGTGGTGTCAGCGTTTCCCAAATGGTTTGCATCTAAGCCACACGGGCTATGGTAATCTCAGTTTGTCTTCCCGGTGCTTGTCTACATGTGTCAGAGGCACACAGTTTATTGATGCTTAGTTTATTGCAGGAACACTTTGTCACAGACACACAAATCCTCCTTATGATCAATGATACTGAACCAAAAATGTGACAAAATGCTAAACGTTTGGCATCTTGAGAGGCATTTTCAAGTACTGGACATGAACCAGCTGTATTTTCACCTTACCTACAGTATTATCTGTAACAAAGCCTTTTCATTTCAAATTGGGTATTGAGGTCAACGCTAACCTGGCGTTTAACGCCAGGGTGAGTAACTTCCACTAAGCAGGGATAGCAGCAACCTCTGCAGGCTTAAGTTGTAATTACAAGAGGTCAGTGCATAAAATGATGCTGGGATCCTTACTCTGGGCTGTCTAAGGTCTAGCAGCTAACACATTGTGTACAGGAAATAATCCTATCAATCGCTCAACACATCATCATCATCTCCGTATAAAACGGCAATAATCCTGACCAGTATCCACCCCTCATGTATGCATCTGGCAACTCTGATGGAGTTAAAACATTTGAACCCACAGCAAAGATGTGCTAAAACGTAAACTGACTGAGAAAAAAAATCACAGTGCACACTGTATATCTTGTTATGGGTTAATTGCAAGTTCTCACTGACATCTGGTTGTAATGTATGTAATCTTAATTGTGACACAAATGTTTGGAGGTTAGGTTGAACTGATTTTGAACGAGGTTGGTCCAATGCCAAAACAAATTGCCTATCAAGTCAAGCGATAAAATAAATGGCTCCTTACCTCCATTTCCATCCGGCCCATTCCCATGACATCATATTTGAGGATAATGGGCACAGGGTCGGTGCGTCCTGGGGGAGAAGAGACAGAGAAAAGACTAGGTGAGTTTCTGAGACCGGGACGGAGGGTCAGCTCGAAGACAGCCTGCTTTTAGAGCATAGGGTGCTGGGGTTAGAGAATTTTGCCTTGAAGTGCAAAGAGACCAGAAAGCTACAGTGAACCAAACACCAGCCATTCTCACAGCTTACTGCAGCCAACAATTACAGACCAATTTATCCTTCTCCTCTTTCATTTGAGCTGGCTGCTGATTTGCATTATGATTTTTGTTTGAATTTGCTGTACTGACAGTGCTGTTTGTGGAATTAGGTGAAGTCAAGGGCATCCGGGTTGTTTAGTTACAAGTCTCTGTCTTACTAGAAAAACAAACACGTCAGCTTTACGCCAACCTATTTCAATACCGCTTCAGTGTAGTTATGCTGCTCTCTACCCCTCCTCCACCTGTTCATTGCTGCAGTCCTGTTAAACCAGATTGCCAAGTTTATCAAGGACGCTAAAGCTCAAGGGACTGTGGGTGATGTTGCAATGTGTGTGTACGCATGTCTAAAGGGAGCAGCTGCCTGTGAAGCTGAGCTCACCGAGTGCCACTGCGACATCCTCCATGAGGGAAACAAAGCCTCCCACTATTATCTAAAGCCTACTGTATGACATCTTCTAAACTGTCTTCAGACTGGCTGACCCTTGCAAATTGTCCCCTGCCCCTTTCGATGTCCTGATGTCCAAATATGTTCCCTTGTCCCAGGCCCAAAACTCAAAACTGGAGCTTAAAGATCAGTTTGTTTTGTTCACTTAAGCTATGTTATGTAAGCTGTGAAAAGAGCTAGATCAGAAGAAAATTAACTGTAGAAAAATAAACAAACCAAAGACAACCAAAAAAAAAGAACAGAATGAAACATTAAAGGTATAAAATATATACAAATCAAAACTACTTTGGAGATTGACACAGAACTGCTTAATCCACTCATAATCAGCCAAACAAAGCAGAGATAAAGACAAAGAGTAAAATAAAAAAAATAAAAAAGGACACAAGCACTGAACTACAGCAGAGTGACGTCACAGGCCAGGTATCGCCATGGTGACAGTGCAAGGGATGGGGGATACTTACCTGGTAAAACATGGGTATGGGGAGGAGGAGAAGGAATGGGAGGACAGACAAGACAGATAGACATGGGAATTTCAAAACAAAAGGCATAAAAAGAATTTGGACTAATCTGCTGCTCCTGTTGCCAGCCAGATACAATAATCCATCTTACTGATAGTTATTATCAATTCAGTTTGGTTTCAGTTTTTTTTCCTACCACATATTCAATTCAAGTTTTTTTTTTCCATGAATCAATTTTAAATATATACCATTGGGCGTATGGAATTTCTATAATTACTCGGCTACAGTCAAACTGTAATAGTTGATGTGTAGTAAGGCAAGTTTAAATTTCTAACCAATTTGACTTAAAAAAAAATTCTCAATTAGAAAGAAAAACAAGGCAGCTAATGCAAAAACAGCACACAAACATGCATTATTATTGTTATTATCATTATTATCATCATTATTATTATTATTATTATTAGCTAAATTATTACTTTACTTCCTGGTATTCTTACCTTCCTGCACAGAGAAGGGCAAGAATATAATTTGGGCTTAATTTCTGCCTCATTCCTTGTATATAAATTTAGTTGTCGTAGCCCAATGACATATTAATTGTGAAATCATAGATGCATCGGCAGTGTAACATATAGTGGCCTGCCTGGACTCTCAGTCCCACTGCAGTGTCTGTTTTCTGCGTGAATGTCCGTAACAGTTAAACCTAGCTCTGATTGCACAATTGTGGAGGTTTTACTCCATAAAGGATGTGAGAGGAGAAACTGGAGATCATAAGACATGTGTGTTCATGCCTTTTGCCCAACAGCAGAGGAGAAGTGAAACTAAAAACAGAGTTTGGTCGGTTAGTCAGCCACTGCAGTGGTCTGTCTGTCTGTCAGGAGTCAAGAGTCAGGCCCCGAATTAAAGATTAATGAACAATTACAGTCATCCCAAACTATCACCAACAGTGACAATACTTCCACATAACCCATTCCAGTGGAACACAAAGGGACCAGACAAAAACAATGTGCGTCTAAATCACAGGGTGTGAATCACAAGGTTTTTTAAAAAAAAACTGAAAACAAACAAAATGACAATGTTCTAAGAGTAATACATACGCATGATAATATACAAGCAGCAGAATGAGGACTAATACAGAAAGAATTGACAGCCTATGTAGCATTGGTGCTCTGATGAGAGGAAAATGGAAAACAAAATGGGAGAAATCAAAACAAAATTTGAAAAGAAAACAATTCAATTGGGGGATAAAATAACATTTACCACTAAGTTTACCATCAGCACAACATGGGCAGGATCAAATCGCTGTAAAAAAGAAACACCAATTGGTTAAGCAGGAAGATTGAGGCACATAGAGAAGGGTGGGTGGGGTTTGGGAGTGTGGTTGTATGTGTGTGGGGAGGTTTGGGGGAGGGGGGGTTAAAAGGGGGTTCATTACCAGAGGGGTTTCAGGGTATCACGCCCACACCCCCCTCATCCCTTCACTCAGGGCTAAGTGCTTACAGGGATTTCCTCTCACCACTCTCAACCACTGGTCGCAGTCCCCAGGCCTCTAAACTGGCATCATCTTACTCTCCCATCCCATAGTCCTATATTGTTTTTTTTGTTTGTTAAACAAACCAACTAGCAGTTTCTTAGTTAAGCAAGTAGCTGTGTTGAGGTGGAAAATGATTAAAAAAAACTATCACTCAATCAGTTTGAGGAAGAAAGAGAGTGTATCAAACAGTGGTACAGGAAAACATGTGTGCCCTTTTAAATAGCTCTAGTCTGAGATGATGAAATGCCACTGGGGACAGCTACCATTTTCCCCCCTTTGAGCTTTTTTGCCTTGCAAACGCTTGTCAGCCCAGTTAGCAATTCTCCCTGTGATTCCTTTATTTCCTCACTAGCCTAAAGCCACCAAGCTTGTTTTGGGATGTGCTTAACCCCGGAACAAGTGGACACATGACACACATAAAATGTACCTGACGGAAAGAGCCAGAAAGGCTTTAAGCAGTGCTTAGAGTGGGTTCTGCTTTGCTATGAAAGAGCATTTTGTTTTCATTTTACTAAAGTAAACTTATTAATGTGAACTGTGCATCTGCTTGTAATGTGAAACTAGTAGTTCAGTGTGTTTACCTCCAACACTGCTTAAAACCCCAGGTGAGTGTGACAGTTTGGGGCAGGCAGGGTTGCACCTCTGGGACAAACATGCTGTGCAGGATGGGCAAAGAAACGGGGGGGGAAGATGGGAGCATGTAACCGTGGGGACAGAGACATTCGGGGTATAGAAAGGTGGTGAGGCTTTCCCTGTAAGTTGACTCTAATGCCCGGTCAGTAATGGACACACACGTCTCAGTCCCACATAATGACCACACACATTCACACAAGTTTAACAGGTTTGGAGGTAGAAACAGGCAAACGAGCAGAGGGGAGAAAACTTGTCTACTCTGCAAGCCATTCACAGTCTGAGCCGTGGTTACAGCCAATCAGATACCCGACAGCAGCCACGGAAACTCAAAGAGGAAAAAAAAAATCTAAAATACGTGGAGATGATGATTCTAAGGGATTCGATGGAATCACGGCTTCCTAAATCTGCTTTGATTTTAATGGATTTGTTTTGTTTTTTGTTCAAATCAAACACTTTACTCTTGTGCAGATTGAAATAAAGGTTTAGTGATTATGTAGCAAAGAGGAAGAAGCTGACAGAGGCCATTAGCCTACAGTAAACTGTAAAAGGGGTGTTATATTGAGGTCAACTGCAGAGTGGGAGAAAGAAAACACACCCACACACACACATACTGACATACAGAGGGGATCCAACAAACCTTACCTAAAAAGGGGCAAAAAGGACAAAAGAAGAATAAGAACAAAGTCAATACAGTGAAAACTTAAAAAGGGGACACAATGCTTTCACTTTAAAATTCAAAAAACCTTCTCTTCTGGCAAGTAGGACAGGAAAGGAGAGTAAGATTATAATCATCATCCAGCAGACTTGGATTTGATGCAAGAGTGCAACTGTGCTGTGAGCCTACTCCTGAGAGCATTAGGTAATTTAAGCAGAGATAGTGGGCACCAACACTGGGCCATTAATTCCTACACAACAACTGGACAGTTTGCCGCAGTCTCATCTGCCCACAAAGCAGAATGCTTATATAACCACATGTCAGTGGAGCCAGCGGCAAAAACGAGCACAGTCAGCTCCTGCAACACGTTCTCTTGGCCACACAGAGCACACACATCCTTATCACATCAAACAGAGTGATATTCAGCCGTTCAAGGCCAGATGGGGAAAACAACGACAGACTATCTAATGTGAAGCTAAGAAGTTTGTGCAGCGTTGTTCGCATACGTGCACTTGTCACACTGCCCAGATTGAAGCAGCTCCCTTAGCCTACTCTGGTCCCTGGCCACGGTCAAGCTGAGAATACCTATGAGATGACACGAGGAAGCAAGACCATATATGTGCATGAACGAGAGACGCTAGGGCAGCAAAGACACAGCTTAACAGCCAGTCATCAGATCTGAGGTCTCTGGAAGCTAACCAATACATAAATCAACATTTTACCGTCTAAATATGGAGAGCAGATATGAATCAAGATACAGTACATGTGGTTTACAGGAATACCCCTTTTAAGACCTTTTCCATACTGTAGCAAACAAATCTCACACCACTTACAAGCAAACACAGGAACATGTCCTCACAGACCACTCTAACATGTCCTCCCTGTGGTACTCCTATTGTCTTAGAACAACATTTAACATGATTCATTGGTTAAGATGTCACCATCTGCAGGGCAGTGTTTCAAGCATACAAAGAAACTCTCTTTTCTTTCTGTTGAATTTTCAAATTCTCATTCCCAAGAACATGAACACACAGTTCTAAAGCAGTCTAAGCACATATTGCAGCATTTTTAATTCTCCTTGTGTATTTAATAACTTGCTTAGTTTCCTCATTCTGCACAGGCTCTTGCAGATATGGGGCTATGACTTGTTCAGAGTTTGGGTGTGTGCAGGAAACTCGTTTTTGCAGAATGAGTGGTGTTTCTCATTAAACTGCTCATATTGAGTACAGATGTTACCGCTGGGTTTACAAGGAGAGTACTAACTGAGCGACCAAGAGAGACAAATAGGTCAGAAACAAGTGCACAAGAGAAACATAAACGTAACTGGTACATCTGCAGTTAGAATGGGATGGTCCAAGAGGACAGAAAAGGACATGCTGCAGGAGGTAGACAAGACTAAATGCCAAAAAAAATATGTGGAAAAACAAGCTTTTAGAATGCAATGATTCATTAGATTGTCAGTGATGATGTCACTCATCTGCAATGCCATACATCATCCTCTCTGGAGAGTGCAGGCAAGGGTGAGGCTATGGAGCGAGAGTGAAAGTAAGACGGACAGAGAGAATGGGGATATTGATGAAAGAAAAGCAAGTGAAGAGACAGGAAGAGAGGCTCAGTGGAAACATGCCAGGCCTCTGCACCACTGCCTCTGAGCCAATGAGCCTTTGAGCACAGCAGAGTAGAGCTAATGAGGAACTTGGCGTTAGCCAAGATGAATCCAAACATTCAGCTGTGTCGAGCCTTCTCCCTCTTACAGCAAGTCAATAACCTGGTCATCCAAAGAGAGCTACCTCCACAAAATATATGGTTTTAAAGGAGCTTTCTGGACAGTATAGAATTTATTTAATGCAGAGCTCTGTACTAATGTTTTGCATTGGTTGCACTGGTGCATATGATAAACTGGAAATGTTAGATGCACCAGTGTGGCAAGATTTCTGGCCACATTCTAGAGCCCTGTAATGTGCTTTCAGTTGTGCATCACTCACCATGCTGAGAATGGACACAGACTATGGTATCATCAATGATTAGAGTCAGCAGGATTCCAGATCAAGTTAGTTGTTGAAGGTACCAATGAAACAATTAAATAGTTTGACCACTTAAGGTGGAGTAACAGATAAATGTTATCAAACGTTTAATTGATGCCAAGTCACTGCACAAGTTCTAATATGAAAAGTTAGTATCTATTTTACCTTTGATGGACTAATATAAGGAAGCATAATGGCCATTTTATAAAGTCTATTGTACCATGAATGTAACCCTGAGTTTTATTGTAAGGCAACACCCACAATGCTGAACTTAAGATGTTCAAAAAGAGGCAGGTATTATAAATCTTATAAGACCTGAGGACACAATCTGAACAGTCTTTCACAACTAGACCCTGCTTTTAGAGTTGGCCCAGTTTTATTCCACTGGGACAAGACAGCAAATGCAAATATGTCATATGTGCCTGATAATTCAAGTGTGTTATGTCCCTGCAAAAATGCAGCCGTGTCTGTGTTTCCAGAAGCAACAATGTGCTCCTCATTATGTGCAACGCTGCCCAAAGAGAAAATACCAATGTTTCAAAAGAGAAACAAATATTTAGCTTACACTCGAGATTAAAACCAAAAAACCTACGCTGATTAGAGCCAACATTTGTGTCCAACCAGGGATTTAGAGAAAGAACTGAAGAAGGAAAGCAATTAGTGTCCTCTAAAATGCAAACAAACTAGCACACCAAACTCCAAAACCACCATTTCTCAAAGATAATTGGCAAAACAACTGGATATAAACAAAACTTTAGCAAATTACACTGTGCTTAGGAGGGGAAAACACCCACTTTATTCAGAATAGCTGAATCCCAACCCCCGGGGTCCCTCCTCTCATGCTTATTCCTCTACATTGCCTGCAGAGCTCCAGAACAGCAGCAGGAACAACTGGAATGATGTTTGTTTGTTTAAATAATAATCAATTTTGCCCAGTAACAGATACAAAGGGAAAGGTCAGAGAAAAGGATGTGAAGAAAAAAGAAAAACTGCTATTAAAAAACAAACCCTGGAACAATGAGGGGAGAGAAAATGTCATAAGGTAGTGGCACAGTACCACCAGCATACATTGAACATAAGTGTACTGAAGAATGAGTTCTTACCCTGCATGGTTTTGCCAAGGCCTTGTCCGAGCTTCCAGCCATGTTTCTGAAGTAGCCGGTGCCCGATGTTATCCTAGCAGAGAGAAGAGAGGAGAAAAAAACCAAAAATATTCCAATAATAAGAGGAGCTTTCCCCGTGGGCACGGGTCAAAATAACAAACAAAACAAAATAAAAACACTCAGATCACACTATCATCATCAGCACAACCACCACCACCATCACCATCATCATTATCATCATCCACATCACCTACAGCATATAACATCAGTGTCTTACAGTACAAGGAGTGGTAGTTGGGGTTGGGTTGGGGAGATAGAGGGAGGGGACGCTGAGCGGAAGAATAGGTTTTCCACTATAATGAATACATGAGGCTAAGTGTAGCCTGTAAGCTACAAGACACCTTTGTGTAATGGGAGTGCAGTTTTAAAGGCAAAGGAATTGGGCATGAGCATTTTGGGGGGGGGGGGGGGTTTAGGATGGTAAAGATAACAAGTCACATCCATTAACTGAGAAGTTAAGAGGTGGAGGAGGAAGGAAGGAAGGAAGGAAGGACAGGGTAATATATGTATCACACGCATACATATATATACGAACCACTACAGAGCAAGATCTTAGTACACAAAGAACGGGACACAAAACAGGTATGGAAATCTTGCATTAACAAAAACGAAGACCAGAAACTCCAAGCTTGCTGTGATTCCGTAACCATGACAAGGGGAGCACCATGACAAGTATGCAGCTGTCACAAAGAAATACAGCGAGAGGAAGAGGCCGAAGTGGAGCTAGTGGGCCTTGGATTACCATTACAAGGCCCAGGGTGGATAGAATAAGCACATGTGAGGGGGGGGGGGGGTATGTGGGTGTGCAGGTGAAGAGAGGGAGACATTGTGTGCATGTAGCCCCATTAGATATACTAGAAATAACCATTGTATATGTTCTTGGACACCTCCAACATCTCTGCTCGGTTTTCAACGGTCTGTTCCCAACCACATTCATGCTTTTTTTTTTTATCTTAAACCAAGAATTCATGCTGTTAACATGCATAACCCTCCAAAACATACTAAAGACATAATGACCTTTACAGACTGCAATATAGTTACATCACATAACTTTTTGCACAGTTGCTTTAACATTCAAGCCTGCAGACTGTAACAAACGGAGGACTATGTGGACTTCACATGCCAGAAAGGCTGTTGTTGTGCTGTGATGCTGAAGCTTATGTGGGAAATGCACACTCTGGCTGGTTTGGGCATTTGGGCTTGTGCCTTTGCCTGAAGGACATCATTTCAAGCAGGCTGTACACTGAGAGGTGTAATGCTGCCTTCCAGTTTGATCTAAAAGTTATTTAACTTATATCTGCCAATATACCCTTCCACATGTTGCACACTAGTCCTTTCAGAAAGAAGAGCGAATGGTGCGATTTTCACATTATTAAATGTTTTTGTGTTGCTCCACATGAAATCTGTGTCTATTCACATCTTTGCACTGCCTTTGTGTGTAATCTCATTGCTCAAAAAAAACCTCACTTCATACTTAGTGTTAACACACCATAATGACAATAATATGGGCAAAACCAGGCAAATGTTAATGAATCATAGAGGCTAAAGAGGAGTGCAAGGAACATACACAAGAGGAATTCCTAGTACACCGTGGGGCCCAATGGGCATGTCTGAGACTGGTATCACTAGTGTGGGTCAACAACAGAAAAATAAAAACACGAGTGAAATGCAAGACCGTCCCACCACTACACACTACATTACATCGTCAAGCACAAATTAACGGGAGACAATGAGATTTCTTAATAAGCAGTGATTTTGTTTTTTTTCTGTTGTGATTATAACTATTCCAAGCTTGTCTAACATTCACCAGAGTGCTGCATTCTACGAAAAACATACAAACCAAACATAAAAGGATATTTAAAATCACAAATAGATTGACATCAACTTTCACAAACAGAAAGTGAGGGGGTTGGAACAAAACTGGAAAAAAAAACGGCATGCAGCTTTTTGTTAAAGAGCATTTAACAAAAAGGATCGTCGGTGTTAGTAGCGCACTGTGAATGGTACACATACAGAGAGGCGGGGCGGACTGAGGGCTGGAGGGTGGGTTAACAGAACTCCAACTGTGTTAGTCTCAGGTGGATCAGGCACAGAGAGGAAGGTGATGGCTCAACAGGGCTCAATTAGTTCTCTTTGACAAAAAAAAAACGAGGTGGTCAGGACACAGGGGCAGAACAGAGCAGGCTGAGCCATGGTGAAGGTGAGTTTGAAGGGTGGTGGAGGTGAGCTGGGCTTGTATGGGTTAGTGCATGTGAAAGGGAGTGGCAGTCACACACACAGCACACGCTGCATCTCCACCCAACAAGGTCTCAATTGGGACAAAATTGAGTCTCATTTGGATTTAAACCCCTGTTATTTCAGAGCGAACTGTTGCCTTCCTTTGCCCTACTTAACATTTTGAAAGTATGTTGGTTGTAAGAACCATGAAGTGGTGCTTCACCATGATGAATCAATTGAACATATTCAAAAACATTGAGGTGATGTTTTCCTCCAATACCATAGAGGTAGAGTTAACTGTCACACTTCCTGTTTCTGTTGAGGTTTGTCCCCCCCCCCCCCCCCATTTCATGATGTTTGAGCTCTTCAACTGTCACATCCCTTCCGCTGTGGAATGAGATAAGAGAGGAATCTGAGCTAGGCCTTGCATTGTGGGGAGAGGACTGCCTTTATCAGTCCATAACTCGAACACAGACATCTGCATTATCATTCTACCAGTGTGTACGACTTGTCCCTGCCCGTCAGTATCTGGATATATCATAGGATCCTAATCGTAGAATTAGAGACTGTGTGTCTAGAAACGTTTGTTTCCTTCTGCCTGGTCGACAAAATGTCCCCTGACTTAACTGTGAAAGAGAACACTGCAGAATTTGCTGCAGTGAATGCCTCCCCTCCCACTGACATTGGGCATTGCTTCTGTCCCATACTGCAATATTAAGGTGCACAGAAACATTCATATTAACTTGGAGGTTTGGAGCAAGGAGGGAAATAAAAATGCATCATTAAAAATACTTGGCTAGAGGTCTGAAGAGTTTTACGATGAAAGCTATACTTCCAAATTGCTCACATTTTATGCTATTGCTGAAATTGGATGCAGGCTGGATGAGGCACCAATCACAATTGCTAATACTAATAAAGAAACAGTCCAAAAAGAGCTCAGGAAAAATGGGCGGAGATGAAGCGCAGACTGCATGTTGAACAACAGATGAGTGCACCAAAAGAACTGACAGACAGACGGATGAAAGCAACGACGGCGAGTCCAACAGCAGTGCAAGTGGAGTGAAGGCATTTCCATACGAACCTGGCTTTAAAATACTGGGCTGTCAAAAAAACAGTCACACGTGACACAACGTAAGAAACCGGCCAAACGCTTTCAACTGCAATTCTGCTAGCTTCTCTAGATCTTAAAAAATGCAAATCTCTCTCTGCTTTTAAACAAACATAATACTGTATACAAACAGAAAAGGAGGCATGTCAATAAATCCACCAGTGGAGTGTTAATACAAGAGAAAGAAAAAAAAAATAGGAAATGTTATGTTATCCGAACAAAAGATCTACGAGAGGGTTGTTTTGTAAAAGTGTGCATTGTGCCATCATTGGCGCAGTGCATGGCAAAACATATAGATAGAGGAAGGGATATGCAGTGGACCCCACCAAGAGACCTCAGAGTATTTAGAAATCATATTTATTTTTGTGTTTGTGTGTAAATACAATATATTTCTTTGGTTCAGATTGTTAAAGAGGAAGGGGTTTAAATTACAAAACCTAACCTGACTATGAATATCTACATACATCTAATATTGTCTACACTTTAAGAGATGTAGGATTTTTTTTTCAATAACAAATAAAGACAGACTCCTTAGGGATCGGTCTTGTAAGAAGTGGGCTGCTGTAGTTACTCATCATCCTTTCACATGTCCCTGAGGAATGTCTTCTGGCATGAGCTGGTGGTGAAGCAGCTCTGTCTGCTGCTCCTCCTAAACTCATGCAGCTCCCTGGTTTCTGCTTTCTCAGCTACAGCAAAGCGTGGTGACATAGAAAACGTGTCAGACTTGAAGTGGAGGGATTAACAAATTACAAGTGATGGGGAAAATGAGACAGAGATATGCGAGTCAGTTTTAATAAAAACTTAAAAATGCATACTTACCTCACAAATCTGAAGAACAATTCACCAAGCAAAAGCTTAGCGAGGATAAGTAAAGGGGTCTCCCATTTCTGTTTGCACACAACGCTAGTTCTTCCACTACCTTTACATGGGGTCAGACTGATGTACAGATGAAGGCTTTAAGATGTTCTTTGGTGCGTTTATCATTTTTGTTTGAACGGCCTAAATAATGACCTTGAACCCTTGTAGGGCGCTTAATCAAAGAATTGGGGTTTCACTAAAAAAGTACAAAAAGGTAAAGTAGTGCTGGGTGGTATGACCAAAAATTGACATCACTGTATTTTAAAAATTGCAACGGTTTCACACTATATAACAGTATTTTTGTACGCATGAGCAAGTATATCACCTCTACATTCTTGCTTGAAATTGCTAATTTCTGCAATTACTGCCACAGATACTTCTCCAGCTAAGCCATAAGCATGGGTGGAACTGCAATGAAAAGGGTCCCCCTCAAACATTTTTCATATTCATACATTCAAAATCCACATCATAAAAAGTATAAAATACTGAATACAGGTTTTCAGTATGAACTAGTATACCACCCAGCACTAGCATGTTGTTGAGTATGACCTTTCCCATGTGTTCAATCTTTAACCATTGGATGAAGGGACAAACAACTGTGTCAATGAAGGCGTTTACAGCTAAAATGGACCTTTTTGCTGCTGTACTTCATGTGACCAGGTTCTGCTCAGCCTCCATTACAAAACAACATGTTATGAAGATATTTCACTCCCTGTGGCCACATGTTTATTTGATTTATGTTGCGTGTGAGTGCTTTCTGTGGCTCTGAGGCTGCCCGCTGCATATCACTCTGAGAGAAGGTCAGGTAAGGGGAAGGAACAGGAGAAGGGTGGGTTGGAGGGGGCAGGAGACATGGGAGGAATGACTTTGAAAGGGGGGAAAACTGTAGTATCGATTAGGACAGTGTTGAGAGGAAATAGCACTGAATGCTACCAAGTTAACACATGCAATGCAAAAACAATGTTAGAGAGAAAGAGCAAAAAAGACCAAAGAGGAAAGAGAGAAAAGAAGAAAAAGATCCCAATAAAGTACCACAGACCTCTAGCTGCCTATAAATCACACACAATAAGTGGCAAGGGAGGGGCTCTGAGATGCTGGGCCAAAGCATTTACCAACAGTTCCAAGATGGAAGACATGTGGACAACTGCCACAAATCCCACCACATTAGAGGTCACACTACAGAGGCAGAGCAGTCCTGCGTTTCTATTTACATTATTATATACAAAACACTGTGTGTTTGTCTTCAGGTACTCACA
Organism: Solea solea; assembly: GCF_958295425.1. Taxonomy (NCBI): domain Eukaryota; kingdom Metazoa; phylum Chordata; class Actinopteri; order Pleuronectiformes; family Soleidae; genus Solea; species Solea solea. Next base: position 8,812,323 of record NC_081149.1, on the reverse strand, counting down.
GCTCAGCTGGCATACATTAACTTTTATGCTTTTATGGTTATTCTAAAAAAAAAAAAAAAATACTGCAATAAAGCTTTTAACTTAGATGTGTTTTAAAAAAAAAATCATATAAAGAGGAACTTTGACTTTGTTAGTGAGAAAAATACACTTGATGCAACACATGTTGTCAGATGAACTAAAGGAGTTTTCTGGATTGGCATAATTAATTATTGGTAAATGTCTTTGGCTGCAAGTGGATAAAAAAAAAATCTACCAAATCCTTTTTTTGGACAAACTTTCCAAAAAGAAATGTAAAACTAAGTCACAGTGATGGCCCCTCTGATGTGGCTGTTTTTCCATTGATGTGCGAGGAACTGTGTGATGCTACGGCGCGGCCCTCAGCGCCCCTCCATGAATAATAGCGCAGGAGTAAATGAGCCACTCCAGCCAGGTGAGCAGGCCACTTCTCTCCATTTCCCTTCTCCCTCTCCACCACCTACGCACAGTGGAATATTTGTGTGCAAGCGAGATAGTTATCATTACTGAAACTAGACCAGGATATAAAATGTTTTAGTTCTTGGTTTACCAGATTGTAGCTCTGAAAAACATGCATTCATGTTCTTGTTGGTCTTCCGGGGGGACATTTGAATGAAAATCTTAAAAGAATCATATTAATTATGATACTGGGAAGTTAATCATGTATATAATGTGTCAAATATCTTATTTCTGTAGAAGAAACATGCCTTTTGCATATATTGATCTTTACCTGAACAGATTAAGAGACCCATTTGTCTGATTTTAACTGCAGGCCATTATTTGGATTTATACCTGGCTGTGATTAAAGAACATCCATAATGTTGTGGAGAGGTGACCTGACACTGTGGAGGTAAGAGGAGTTTGGGCCTGCTCACCACACTGCCTCAGAGACTGAAGATGGAGGGGGTGGAGAGACTGGGGAAGGACAGAAAGAAAAGAGCTGCCTGCGCTATTATTGATGTGCCTCATCAGCGAAAAATGCAGTCCCAGTTGCACAAGCACCATGCCAGCACAGAATGACAGAGGGTACTGTACACCGAATAACTGTGTAGTAGGGAGGGAGCAAGAGAGAGAGAGAAATAGATTTTAAGAGATAGAGAGAGAAAAGTTGTAGAGTGAGAGAGAGAGAGCGAGAGAGAAAAAGAGACAGAAAGTCAGAGAAGCGTTACATGGACCCTAAAGATAGGAGTAAGAAAGCAGAGCGTGCAAATACAAACCGGGTCATTGCTGCTTAGCTAATAGGGGCCAATTCGCTGCGGGAGAGAAATGTCGAACACCCCAAGTTGTGTACAATAAGATAACTGTCCTATAGACACAAACACTATACACTAACACATGAATTCTAAAACTACATAGACACACAATCTCTCGCTCTCTCTCAAACACAAATGTAGCCATTCATACCATCTAATGTGTGCTCTCTTGTTTGCTAAATGATGTGGAATAAGCACTGCATGATGTTTATATTTGGGCCACCGCAAACCAATTCCAATCCAGTGTTGTAAACTCCATTTAAACTTTTTTTACGTCAATTTCAAACTTGTTTCTTGTCTCAAGATGTGTAAAATAATTCATATTTATATAGGTTGTGTGGGTCGATCACCACTGGATCACAGCATAGAAGGATACCAAAAATGCACAGCTCTGTATGCCAAAGCAGGTGTATGGTGTAATATAATTTGGTCATGTCCAAATACGGATTTTTCTGTGTTTAAAATTCATAGACTGCTTAAGTGCTTCGATAACAGCTTGTTGACAACAGTGCTTTATCCACTTTGTGCTTTTAGTCATCTCAGTGCTAAGATGACTAACAATGACTAATGGGAGACTGATACAAACTGATACAATTTTTTTTTTTTTTTATCAGTAAGCTCTACATAAAAACACAAAGATCTAGCATATGCATAATCATTTTAACTGTCACACAAGAAATGGAGTAGGCAGAGGACATGGGAAGTGGGTGGGACTTTAAGGGTATTAATAGACATGAGACAAGTGATTCTACAGGTTACGTGGCAGATGCGTTCAGGAAAACACTGGATGCATCTACATGGACAGAATGAATGGAGTAAAAAGGTGTATGTGTGTTTATTTATTTTTTTAAATAAATTTCTTCCTGGACCAATCATAACCACTCTCACAGCTGGTCCAATGATTTGGGATGATGGATGCAGCCTTACCGATTCGATGGGCTTGTCCAAGGACGCCTGCTCCAGCTCCAGCTGGCCCTCTTCATACTGGTCAAAGTGATTCCCACCCTGCGGGACACATCACACATATGAGCTTATATTAGAATCATAATAGGCTTGAACAGCGTGACAAGCTGTTGACAAATAATCAAGATCTTTAAGATGATCTTTGAAGCAAAAATGGTCAAATATTACCAAAGACTTGAAAAACATCTTTGGGTATCCTAACAAATAAAATAATTAATTTGTGCCTTGAAAATGTAAAAAAGTACCAGTTTGAAGGATGAGGAACGTAAACTTTTGTTTTCAGTAATAACCGATACGGAGGAAGAATTCAGCATTTATTATTTTACTATCACCTCAGTGTTTAAAAACAATGGCACACTGAAATGTGTCAGTTACACAAACTAAATAGCAGGACTGGGGAAGCTTGTGGTAATTATATTAGACAATCCATAAGGTATGTGAATCAAGAGACAAACAAGTCAGTGTCTCAGCTGTTGCTGGAATCAGTGACCTTTGCAAGCTGTCAATATGTCACGGGTTGAATACTGAATACACTTATGTACGTTTGTCACAATGGGAGTAAAGTAATCTGTGTGTTTGATGATTATTCCACATCTTTGCCATAAGGATCACATGTGTGTTCTGGATTATACTTGTAAAAAGCCCAACAGAAATAAAATTAATATATGGGTTCACTGCCTAATTTGAAAATGCACACAATGCAGATATAAAGTACATGATGACTTTCAATGTCATAAACTCTATCTGTACATTTTTAAGTTATGCTTAAATCAAAGCCAAAATTTAACATCAACTTAATTTCTTTGCTTCTCTTTATTTCCTGGGTACATTTTGAAGAGGAGAACGTACTCAGGCTGTTAGTTTCCTGAAACTGAAGCACATATTTACTTATAGAAAACTGAGAATTTGTGTTTCAATCTATGCCCAGGGTGGGACAGACACGAGAGTGAGTAATGGGTTTGCTACGTAAACCAAAAAGGAGTGTTTGTAGAGCTGTTTCTGCTCCGAGACAGATGGCTTCCTCACTTCTGCAGTAAAGGAGAGATAAAGGTCATGGGTGTGTGCCTGTTTTTTTTCTGGACCTTCACACAAGCATAAAAATGTCATGTTCCAAAGCAGTCCATGCCACTGTGTTATTGTTTAACTAGCTGCTAGTAACCCCTGACAATGAGAGATTCCCTTTTGCCTATTTAAGGTTGTATTACTGAAATAACCTGCAACTATTTCAAAACATTATATTCATTTTGAAGGCAAAACAACCAATCGATTAATTGGTAAAATAATTGACAGACAATTAAATTATCAAAAAATAAATCAAATAAAAATAGCCCTCGTCTACTTACAGTTTATATAGATAACAGAGAAGACCAATGATACCATGGGGCTGGGTCATGAGGACTTACCCATACATATTCTCTAGGGAGACTGGCTTTGTAGAGATAAGCAAACACTCAAATCATCTCAAAATAATGAGGCGATTTGATGCCAGGCTGGCAGTCATTAATTCAGATGAAACAAGACCCTGCATCAGCATGACTGAAGCCAGGGATTAGGTGGATTTATTTACGAACAAATCAATGGCTTCCTCCCTCTCCTCCTATGTGTCCTCCTCCTCGCTTTCTGCCCAGACCACTTGATGTGGCATCAGCACAATGCCCAAGACAATTACTTCTTATTTTCATTGCTATTGGCTTCCTCAACCCCCTGATTCTGGTACACAGACATCACACCACTGCTGCACTGAAATGCACTCATTTCTCTGAGCTTCGATGGGCAGTAAAACAGTAAATTCCCATTAGTGCTACAACAGTGATATGGATGCTCCATTCCACCCTACATCGGGAAACGAGATAGCTACTGCTGGCCAATTCTGCGGTTGCTCGTGAATTCCATTGTATGTTTCTGCAGCTTAAGATGAGCCACATGCTAATGCTGCAACAACAATGCAAATCAACAAAGCTGTTGGACTGGTTGTGCAGTGGATATTAGGTAGACCATCTGTGGGTGTTTCCTGAGCTATGTTACTTGGCAGCAAGCTCTATCCATGAAGTCAGGGAGAAACTTTCTGAATACTGAGCATATGAATGCCTTCACAACAGAGATCTCACAAACAGAGCTCCACTGTGCTGAGCTGGAGCAGCGCTCAACAGACTCATTCAGACCACACTGCAATCACCTCAATAAAAAAGAGCCGAATACTGAGTTCCCACTGGACACCAACACAGTGGGTGTAGAGGGAAGAAAACAATAACACAAACTTCTCCTTATGCACATGTTTAAACTTGCCATGGGTTTCACAGCATGTCTGATAAGCTCACTATTTCACCACAACATTTCCATGGGTAGATCAAGTAGATACAAGACTAAATGTTAAGCAAACAGCAACTGCAATGTAATAAAAAGAGTGAGTAATGTTCTTCATTTTAGCACAACTTTAATACATCAGTGTTTTATTATACCAAAAATAACCCATGTTATATGAACCAAAAATGTTTAATGCCAGCCAGTTTCACTCTCCTGAGTTCAGAAACCATTCCCATATTTTTAAGTGAGTCTTACTTACAGAATAAAATGTTATCTTCGAAATATAGGGCATAGGGCTGCAACTAATGATTATTTTAATTATGAATTGTTGTTTTGTCCACAAACCAAAACAGTTTTATAATTTCGTTGAGCAAAGACACCAGACTTATGAAACTCAAAAATCAGAAAACTTGTATTAATTCTCTAAAAACAAAAACAAAACAAAAAACACTCAAAATAATTAATCAATTATCAAAACAGTTGACTTAAGGAGCTTAACGAGACTTAAGGAGACAGGCGCCTCCCTTTAGGTTTGCATTTAAATTTCTCATCTAAACCCTTTGTCTGACCCAGCCTGAACATCACTGTTGACACAGCAACATTCCACTTAGTTCACAAGTCACACCAAGACAAATGGCACTTTTGATCTGTAATTGGATAACGGATACAAGTAATCATTGTACTCGCAATTACACTATATATAGAAAAATGTACACATATGACACACGTATGCTGCAATAAAATTGTTCACACCATCATTACCAGAGAGTATTCTTCTCTTGTACAGCCAGATGTGTTTTTCCACTAATGTCAAAAAGTCTATATTCGCACAGGGTTGCATTCCTGTTTGATGGGTTAATATGTTTTTATGCATTTAAGAGGTTGTGCAATGACACCCTGAGAGATTTAGAGGAAGGACATAAATTATCCATGAAGAAAGACAGATTTTTTTATGGTGAGGAAAAAAAAACCCAGCCAAGTAAGAAAATATACATGTCAAATTGGTTTTGCAGTCTAGCTGGTAATGTTGTGTTTGACTGTTACGGGGTGTGGTCCGAGATTACAGATAGACATGTGAAAGAACTCAAAGCCCATAAATGGTTGTAAAATTCAGCGACTCAACTCATGTTTGGAATAAACAGAAATGTCAAACTCACCAAGGAGGCGAGATTTGTATATTTCATCAATAACCCAAACACATGGAGCAAAACAGGGACATTGTTAGCATCCTACTTTGTCCAGTCTACACTGTTTTAGAGTCAATGGTATAGTTAAAACGCGTTTCAAGCTTAACATTCGAGTCAGATGATCACATCTTCTCCTTAAAATGCTAGTAAGACATTCCTGGAGTCCAAGCTGACTTCATCTGATGTTTTAAGAGGCCACAAGTCATAACAAAAGGTTTTTGTTATTTTTTTAATAATCAAAACAAGCTCTCTGTTTTTTTTGCTCCTTATAACAAAAAATCAGTAAAACTGAATAATTTTGGTTTGTGCACAGAACAAGACATTTGAGAAAATCATCATTTGCAGGTTTGGAAAATGCGGATCAAACATTTTCAAGATTTTCTGACCAAACAAGTACTTGATTCATCGAGAAAATAATCAACGGATTATTAGATGATGAAAATAATTGTTAGTTATAGCCCTGATATGTTTTAAAATCATATGACAAAGACAAACTCACCAATATCCCTTTACAACATGAATGCTTTTGTGTGCAACAAATAACTATTATACAATGTAGTTTTGGATTATCTGTTGATCACCTAATTGATTAATCCTTGCAGGTCTAGATTAGAGCTGCTAGAATTATGTCAATGTTCATTTAGAAAATGGCTATTGTTTATAAAATGCTTTAGAGGAGAAAAGCATAGAACATTATCAGGGAAATGCCATCAAATGGAGGTACAAGCAAAGCAAAGCATGGAGGAAAAAGCAGCAAATGAGTGACCAAGGAATTTTGTTAGTGCTAAAACAATTACTCAATTAATTGAGTAATTGGTTTGAGTGTTTTTTTAAAGAATTATAACAAGTTATCCGTTTTTTCCATCTTAGTTTCTTCACTCCATAAACAAAGAAATCATTCAAACTGAATCCCTTTTGGTTTGTGAACAGAACAAGACATTTTGCAGGTTTGAGAAACACTGATCAGCATTTTTCAACATTTTATGGAACAAACAATTACTCAATAAATCGAGAATATAATCGACGGATTAATCGATTACGAAAATGAAATTATTAGTTGCAACCCTGAATTTCTTAATATATGTTATCTTAAGTGTCAAATGTGTGTTTTAATCCACTCAGTCAGTAGTAAACCCATACGTTATGTGTAATGCAATCGATTGATTTACCCAGTGAAGCAGACCGGGTTAGTTTACTCGTGCTAACTAGCTGTTGAAGTATCGCTGTCAACATGATACAGCCGTTTCAGGCTAACGCTCAACCAATGTGCATTCGCATTTGCTACCTGCGCGCTAGCTAGCTAGCTAGCTATAGATCGTTAGCATATGTCGATAAATAACCAGTCTACCCAAGGTCACTAACATGCAAATTAAACGTTGGTGTGTATTTAACAGTCAGCCGTTTAAAAGTGTCACATTAACGAATGCTAAAGTTCACATTCAACGAGTGGAGTCAAGTATAGAACGCGGCCAAACACTGAGACGTGAGGGAAGTTAAATCCAGTAGAGCCGCAGCGAACTGGCGTTAGCTGTGCTAGCTTGCGGTGCTAGCGAGGGGGACATGTAGAGCGAAATACACTGTGGTGTCCGGGCTGTTCGTCCCGTTTGAGTCCGCATGCATGTCAAGAAGCGTCGAAACGCGCTATAAGGCATGCAGGGGTGCCTTCAATTGCCACACATTACCTTGAAATCACGATCTTCGTTGAACCTAGAAAATCTGTCGGCCATTTTCTAAACACAACTGCAGCATCGGCTCGTCTGCTCGCTCCGTCTGAGTCCTGGAGCTGAGCTGAGCTGTGGTGATGATGATGCGCACTCCGCTAAACGAGTCACTCACTCTTACCATAAACTGACATGTTGTTTACAATTTTCACAAACATAGTGTTATTTTGTTTAACTATGTCAGTATTGTACAGACAAACAATACAAATAATTCACTCCGTTTGAAATGTAATTTTGAAAAGTGTTCAAATTATATCATGGTTCTCAAACTGTGGTACATGTACCACCAGTGGTACACAAGTTTCTTCGGGTGGTACTTGGAGGAAACAAGAAATACTGTTCTACTGTATATACCAGTTTATGTGATCAGCGTTGAGCTGAGGATACCAGTGTCTGAAGTATGAGGAAGAGGAATGATATTGAGAGAAACAAATGATCTTATTGGGAATAAATCTGCCTCCTGTAAAAAGTCGAAATCTGATATTGCTCGTCCTATTTACACCACTGTATTTTAACGTTGGTGATAACCCAGCTAACAATTTTTGATTCCCAAAACATTATGGGAACATTACATTTTGGATGTGGGAACGTTTCCTGAAGGTTCCCCCTAGGTTGTCCTGTGGTTGATATGGAAAGTTTCTTAACATTTCCTTAATATTAGTTTTTGGTTGCACATTTGGTTCCCAGAGTTACTTTGTCACAACCGTCATACAACCTTTACAGAATGTTCTCTCAAGGTTCCCAGAACATTCTGGGAAAGTTACCTTTAAGTTGTGGGAACGTTCCCTGAAAGTTCCCCCCCTAGGTTGTCCTGAGGTTGACATGGAAATTTTCCTAACATTCGCCTAACGTTAGTTTTTGATTGCACATTCGGTTCCCAGAATGTTTCCATCACGTTACTTTGTCACATATCAACATGGCAGCATTCATTATATATTACTATTATTTTAAACTGTGCACATTAGGAGACATACTTGCTATTTTAGGTAAAAGAATAGGCACACTGGATAGAATTAAAAGTTTTATTTTCAATTAACCAAAATATATACAACAATTATACAAAATTAAAATATAATCGAATCAAAGTAGAAAACAAACTCTAAAAATGGTGTTAATGGTGTTACCTCAAGAGCTCAACATTTTCTCAGCTACAGTGTGTAAAATCTACAAATATTTATTATTGCAAATTGCAGCTGAATATGATTTACCTTACACGTGTGTCGGAGAAGCTACTGTATGTGCTGTTATGTTAAAACAGTTCCTGATATAAATATAAAAGGCTCATTCTGGGATATTAAGAAACAACATGCCAAATGAAAGCAATTTCACCCTAATTTTATACACTGGGCCTTAAAGTTGATGTTCACTTCAGTATTTACTGTTGTAGATTTATATTAAGCCAATTGTGGCCACAGGTGATTTGATAAATTGCAGATTTGTATGTAATGTACCAAAATGTAATTTCAACAAACTGTTTATGTCTGAATTAAATAGTAATTTTTTAATCCTCTCAGTGTTTCTTAATTGGGGTGTTGTAAGACTGTGTTTTATGAAGTTGGTTTGTCAGGTTTCCTGGCAGTCGTGTGACAAACTGACAGAAACACCAGGTTGAGTTTTTTTTTAAAATTTTTTAATTTGAAATATTATTTCTTGGCTTTAATATTAGTTAAACAAAAGTTATCTCATTTGTTCCCAAATATCCAAGTAAATGTTACTATGAAATCTCATTTTACTTGTTCTGTTTACACAAAATAAGTCCATGTTTTGCCTTGTGAATTTCTTGGCTTTCGTTCACACAAGTGTCACAATACCAAGATATTTAAGGATTTTTGCTTGATAATGAAAAAAAGGGGAAACTGACAGATCATCGGTTTCCTCTTTAGCACATGGTGCGAACACAGAATGTCCTGCAGCTCTGCAGGACATCTCTGCCTGAAGCTGAAATCGCTCAAGTAAATTACAGTTTGTCAATATTAGTATAAGACTCAGAGAGTTATTTTGGCCCAGCTCTATTTGATTTGTGGTCATCGACTAACTAATCAAAAACACTGGTTGTTGTTGTCAGTCATCTAATTTTATTGTCTTTCTTCAGTTTCTGTTCAAATTTGGTGGAGATTGACAGTGACATTTCTTACAAACATATTTTGCCTTCATCAGAAATGTATTAGTGTATGCACAAGATATGAACATCAGTGCTAGACGAGAGGAGTTGGAGTTTGCTGATATTTTTAGCTGTTTGTTGTGTTTAAAACAGAGATTCTCAAAGTACCAAAACATTGAGCTCTTGAAGTAACACCATTGTCACCAACGTTAAAATACAGTGGTGTAAGTAAATAGCAAAGTCAGCTACAGACTTTTCCCAGGGGGGAGACTTATTCCCTTTATTCCCTAAGATAATTTGCTCTCTCATCATCCTCCTTTTCCTCACATATTCTTCTAACACTGGTATAGTGAAATTAGGTGGAGTGAGTGATAAGGTGACTCAAATTATTATTAATTCATTTATTATATATTTGGGGGGGATTTGTTTCATTTTCTACACACTCCAGTCAAACTTCCTCAGCTCCACTCTGATCACATACCCTGGTATATGCAAGTACCTCCAGAGGAAGCTGGAATGCGTACCACAGTTTGAGAACCATGGCTATAAAAGACAACAATACTCAAGTTATTAAGCCATCTCATATTTAATTTTCTTTAGTTTTCATACCAAATAGACTATCATGAGTGAAGAGAAGGTAATGATGTCTGCAGTAAGTGCCTTTAGTCCATAGTTTCTGGCTCCATCTTGTGGCACCTTTTTGTCAATACATGCAACCAGAAAGGTTCTAACGAGAGAGCAACAACTAGACAACTCGGATGAAAAGAGTCACTCAATTAGTATAGTGGTACAACTTCTACAAGAAGAGCACATCCCTCACCATATGACCTTTCTTGCATATTTCCCCTTTTTTAATTTGGACATTTTCTTCCTGGGCATCTTTGAATTTGAAGTCATTTTGCTATCCCAAGTTTGTCCTCCTGTGTGCAGAACATACGTCCCAGCTGCTCTGGTCTGAGTAGCTTTAAACTGCCGACCACAACTTGTATGTTCCAGTTGTAGTCGGAAGTCGGAATTTATGAGTTGAACTAAGATTTACTTACAAACTCCGACATAGGATTTGCTCACATAGTATTATTACATTTCTGTTACATTAAATACAATTTTCCAACTTCTCAACTGGAAGACAGTCAACTCGGAGGCGACGTCACACTCAGTTCCGACTTCCAATGTAAATGGAACGCACCATCTTCTCTAGACCCATGGTCAAATCCCACTGGAAAGGATTAATTATCAATATATCAACTGGCTTATTGATTACTCAACTAAAGGGTAATTACTGCAGTTAGATATTAATTGGGTTTTTGCGGGCCCCTTGCTGCTCTGTGGCCCCTCAGGAGTTTAATCTCACCATGTCATTTGCCAAACTACCACTTTCTCTAGGAACTGTCAAAATAAAACAAGCACAGTCAGGAAGTACTGTGGTTTTCACTTCAAATTAAAAGCATGTCCAACTCACATAACTATACCACATATTACTTACACAGTGAGCAAGCATTAAACAATATGTCCACTGTTTCTACAATGTATAAGTAACATGAGATTTAATCATTTTGGTGTTAAATTAAGGGAACATAGTTTTTTTTATTTTGAAATTTTTGCGGTCGCCATTATGTTAGCTTGACAAATCCGATGCTCGCCATCGGCCGACGCCTTCTAACAAGAACTGGAAGCATCGGTAAGCGAGAGAGAAAAATATCTATTATTACTCTTTATGTGTTTAATCAGATAAACATCTGACGGACATAACATGTAACATGTTTTATTTCGAGGTAACGACTGGTTAATTCAAATGTTCGTGTTGTGAACGAGTGGCTGAGAAACATGTCGTGATAAGTTTTACGTGGAATGGCGGTGAATGTGGCGAGAAGGAAGTTCAGTGTTTTAGTTCTGTAAAATCTATAAACACACACAGAGACACTGTGTGATACACGCTTTTTTATATGGTTGGTACATGAATGTGTAATGAGAATCACCACAAAGTGTAGCTTTGTTAAGGTGTTGTTACTGAAAGTTGAAGCGGTTTAGGTCATCTAACTTCTTCTTCTTTTTTTTTTAACTGCACGTACGCCTATTGAAGCCAGATGTCTCTGATTAAAAACACAGATCTACTTTTATGTCGGCTTGTCATTTGCTGTTGCTTATTAAATGCTTATGCAGTTTTCAAGGACCCCCCCCCCCCCCCCCCCTTTTTTTTAAATCAAATTTCTTTATCTTAAAACTAAAGGAACAGGCTCATTATAACCAGAAAATAAACACATAAGAAGCATGTCAGTGGATGTCAGATGTACATTCAGAACCCGGATGTACATGAGACATAATACATAAGAAAACTGTAAAGAAGTGATTTATTTTAAATTTTATTTATTTATTTGAGCAAATTGACTGGCTGTGCTCGCTATGGATGATAGATTTGGGGAAAGTATCATATTGTAATTTTACTGTCAGATATTGCAATTGCAATTTGCAATATAATTTTCTTAGTTCAAAGTTCAAAATACTAACTACTCTGTTTTCTGACGTAAATGTACAACATGTGTTTTATATTTAAGGCTGAAACAATGACTCGATTATTAATCGATCGTCAACTATTTTCACAATCGATTTATCGGTTTTTAAAGAATTAAAACTAGTTTTCAGATATTTCAGCTTCTTAAATGTGAATATTTTCTGTTTCTTTGTTCCAGATCACAATCATTAAAACTGTCTACTTTTAGGTTTGTGGACAAAACAAGACATTTGAGAATATCATCATTTCCAACTTTGAGAAACACTGAAAAACATTTTTCAACATTTTATGGACCAAACAGTTACAAAATATTAAAAAACTAAATGTCTTTGAAAAAATGTTGTTAAACAATAATAATAGACAGATTATTCGATTTTAAAAACGATCACTAGTTGCAGCCTTAATAACATTGTTATTGTTTGCAAATGAGTGAACTAAACTAGATTATATAAAAAGGACCTAGCTGTACAATTTTTACTGTTGAAATGGGCAAATCATACACTTAACTTGCAATAACATGCAAATGTGGTGGTTCAAATTGCAATTTCAATTTAAAAAAACCTAAAAACAATAAGTTGTTCAACCCTAAACTGCACCTCGTAAGTCCACATAAGAGCAGTTATAATGTTTTCCACTCCAGTATGTTGAACTGTTTAATGTGATGCCATTGTCAGCTCTTATTCGGCCCTTTAAGCCATCATAAACTCATACCAGATTTAGCTGCTCACATGAGTCAACCCCAAAGTTTTGTTACTGCTTTGCATCTCACATGTACAGCATAACTCACCTCTTGTTGGTCCAGAATCAAAACCCAGGGTCTGGATTTACACTGACCTGGGTCCTTGATTGAAAAAGAAAAAAAATTGTCACTAAAATGTAGGAATGTGTTAGCACCGATTGTGTAATTTTGGGTAAATACGATCCATATGTTTGAACTAACTGTTGGAAATACAGATGCTGATTTTTATTTGTTTGTTTTTGTTGTTCCTTCATTCGTCCTTCGTTCCTCAGTGATACAAAGAAATCTTCATCTCAGTGTTTCAGAGTCGCACTCTGTAGCACTTTGAATAATTACAAATGCAATCATACAAATACCACCTTTGTTCACAAAATATCAGTTCCTTAGCTATTTTAATCTATTATTTGTGTATTATAGTCCAGTTAAACATCCACATCTGTATCACTGATCTGATGACAATCAACTAGGTGAATATCAGCAGATACTGATGTGCTGCAGACAAATGCTGCATTCATTTTACAATGTTTAAAGTAGGATTGAAACTTATTTTTAATTATTTTGCCAACACATTATTTTCTGAACAGTCCATCTTAATTTTAATTTAGTGTTAGACAGGAAGGAAAGATGAACAATTATACCATTCTTGGTCTTGTTGTCAATACTTCCATTGACAGTGTCAATATCAGTGGAAGTAATAATATTTCAACCCCCTCAGATTAATATACAGTCATTCACTTATCTTTGGAGGGAACAGATGACTATTGTCTGTCTGCTGCCAAACATGCATGTGTTTTATCGTGTTGTTGACCGCAATGCAACCTGTTTTTCATTTCCTCTATAATTCGGAGGAAAAGGGGAAGGTAAGAGAAACAGAGGGGTGTGACAAAAGAGTCGAAATAACAAAACTTTAACATGCAAAAAAATTGTGCCGGTTTCTTAGCCGCACTGTGGACATGTGTCTCGCAGGGCAGTTTCCTGAGAATCTGCGTGCATTATTCTTGAGGAATTCTGGCCTGTGTCTCATCTGTGGCCAACTTCAGGTTGAGTCCCTTTTCACTTTCCTTACTAAAAGCTTTGGAATTTCATTAATCTGCGTGGGTGTACAGCAGAACTTGGCTCAGAGTGGCCACCAACTCTAAGTGGTGATAAACTCAGGGTTTCTCTGCAAAGCAAAGTCATAACTGATTATAAACCTGAAGTCTGATTGTATTTAAGGCTCAAGGTTCTTGTACGAATGCTCCAAATCACTTTGCAAACATACATTTGGATGTAAACCAATGCAACAGCCCGGCAACAACTTTAATCTCTTGTCTCTGTGAAAAGTTACACTGTTCAGATTTTGTCGACGTGGTCAGAGAAGTGTTGATGCAGCTTGATTGCAGAGTTGAAGTTACTATCTTGTAGGTGTGTTTTATTGTACTGACAGAAAAATGAAAGACTTATTTTTAAAGATTTCTTTTTACATATTGTATTTAGACCAAACGTAAATTGAATCAACTTATTACATTTTTTTAAGGTTAATAAAATACCCATCTCAATATTTCAGGGTCCAAGGCTACAACCAACAGTACGTTTACATGCAATCGGACAACTTGTCCAAGTACGAGTATAAATGCGGAGGAGAACATCAATTTTTTTGTCATGTATATCTCACTCCGCCTGAATCTCTCTATAAACTAGTACGTATTGAATCAGTTTCCTGTTGAATTTTACGTTACAGAAAAACAAAGGGATCGTAATGTGGTTCTTTGGGTCTCTTTTCCGGCAGCAGTACTGCAATTTATACATCGTCTCCTTCTACTTCCGGGGTCACAATTTTGATGCATGAGCAGAATGCCATGTCTGTCTCCAGCCCGTCTTAGCACATACATGCTGGAGTAATCGGACTATGATTCACATAATCACTCATTAGTCCGACTAAAATGGAGCTAGCTAACGTGTTTACATGACAATGAGAAAACTGACTAAGGCTGACTAAAAATGTTCAATTTAAACTGAATTAATGAAAAACCCAACATATTTGGTTTATGGTCTCTTTTGGAATGCCAAACTACATCTTATCTTGTCTAATTTTATTTCACCGTATCTTAATTGAGGAGCTAATTGGTAGAATAATCACTGTAATTGTTATGCATAGGTATATACTACTATCTAGCTATTTGCTATATTGTGTTCAGACAATGATGGCTGCTGCTGATGATACACACTCCCCATGCATTCTGTTGATTCAAAATCAATCACTGCTGCTGGAAATTTGAACATTTGACAGTTGTTCCTTCCTAGAAACCAGTGTGTGGCTTATAAAGTGGCACAAACAATTTCTAACTGACAATGACAGTGTCTGCAGTTTGATAAAGGAAGCAGCGAGCAACTTGTTATTTAGTGGCGTGGAGAAGCAGAGCCTTTCATGAGGTGTTCTAAACTTCCTGTGTTCTATAGCGATTCTCACACAGTTGCAGAGTTTTTGCTGCTGAAAGGAAAAGCAAGTGAGATTATTTGAGATGAATTCAGAGGACGCCTGACTTCACCCGCTTGTCAGTCGACATTTATTGCACTTGCTTTAAAGTCGCTCTGTGGCAAATTTCCCACTCGAGGAACGTTCTTATCACAAAACACTGCATTATAGTGGTATTTTAATGACATGAAAAAGAGTGTGGGGGTTATCATGAAGTAGCCTTTTGCTCACTCACATGACAGATGACATGAAAGGTCACAAAAGTCTTTACATTTGTTATAGTCTTGTAGGTGTATGTGTGCATGCAAAAGATCAACAACATGCATGCAGTGGAAAAGTCCTGCGGAGTTTTTGACTTCATGTTATTTGCCAGTCTGTCTCTTATTGGACATTTAACGATGGTCATCCAAAAACCTATTAAAGTTTTGAAATTATTGACGTTTATAAAATGTCAGATAATTAAAGATCTAGTTTTGCCTCTGGGTGAAAGTTGAAGAAGCTGGTTAATTGATATTATAATCTTCTCCATGGATAAAACCCCACTAGCATTTATCTCAAAGTGTGTACATTGTAGTGACATATATTTAACAAAATAGTTACTGTTATTGAATATTGCCGTGTCCTACTTCTTTGTGTTTAAATCTTAATGGTAGTAGGTCACAGACAGCTGACATTTTGGTGTTGTCACTGATCATAAACATCAAAAGCATAACAGAGGGTGTTATCCTTTAACCTAGTCGGAGGGAAGAGCGAGTGAGCCTGCCCCGCCGGAGTGCACGCAGGGAGGGGGGAAATATGGGGAAGTGGAGATGCATTTCCCATAAGTCAGCCAGCTCCTCCCCCTGTTGGCTACGAGCCAGCATTAGACAGAGAAGAGTAGTAGGGACAGAGCCAAACTGTTAGTGAGAATCAGACCATGAAGGACGAAGGCAGACAAACAGAGCACCTAGTTTTACACATGTAGATGACACGTTATTCACAGCAAGGGAGGGGATCGCAGATCAAACTGGCATCCGGTGGTATGTCTACACACACACACACACACACACACACACCCCTCGCCCTCACAGACACTCACACAACACACACACACATACCCACAGGGCTGTTCTTGTGCTTGTGTTTATTGCAGAGGCTTTTTCTATATTTCCTTTCCACGTAAATTCATCAGAGTGCGGTTTCAAGCAGGAAGTGACAGTTGAATTGCTTCACTCAGGATAATCTTGCATTGCATGAAGTCGCCTCACAAGGTAATGACATTACAGCTTTAGCTGAAATTTGACAGTTGGTGTCAGATTTTCTCCTCTCTCTATACAATTGTGTCGGCGTTGTTAAACGCAAACACTGCCTGGGCAATGTTTTTGGTAGAGAGGCAAGACGTCAGGAGATTTCTGGTGTTTATCCTTGTATGACCTCTGTTCAATAAAGTAGTACGGCGCAGATAGTGTTAAAAGTTAAGCGACAGGGAAACACTGTGATCGAGTGTGAAGGACGCACTGATGCAACCCGCTGCAACTGGAGTCTTAGGTCTTTCGTTCAATGCACATAACTAGTGCTGAGAGGAGATAAAGTCGATTTGACGGTGATTTTACTGCCACACATGCTTTGCTGATTATGAAGTATGAGCCACAGGCAGGTAATAAGGCAGATCCTTATCAGAGAATCGGTCCAGCTGTGCCCAAGCTGTGCCATTCTTAACGTCCTATCACTGAAACAGAGTGCAACATGGTTGTAAACTGTCATAACAAGGCTGGGGTTGAATTTCCTGTCTCATCTGCTGACTGCAAACTCTCAGCTCATGTTGATAATCAAGTGACCATCACGCTCCCCCAACTGACAAGGCACGACTCAATGTGTTCAACTTCAAACAGGCAGATGTATATTATGCTCTGAAGCCACAGTACAAAACATGTCATTGTTGCACTGAAGTGTGTGTGTGTGTGTGTTTGTGTGTTTACTGCTGAAACAGACCAAGCCCTGTGGTTTCAGTCACATGCATTTTAAAATAAATACAGCCCGGTTATAAACTAAATAAAACAAAATGGATGAAAACAAGCAAACAACATTAATTACATCCTTCTGCTAAACTGAAAATAACCAACATTTAGTTAAAACCATTACAATAAAACTAGCTGTAGCTCTATATAACAAACATGTCACAAGTGCTGTAGCGATCAGTTGATGAATTGATGAGAAACTATAATGTTGACAATCAAGTTTTGCTGAAAGGCAAAACTACCAAACATGCTGTTTGTTTGTTGATCAGTGTTTGCAAAACCAGGAAATGATGATGTTCTTGAATGTCTTGTTTTGTCCACAGACCAAAAGTATTCAGTTTGAATGATTTCTTTGTTATATCGAGCAAAGAAACCAGAAATTATTCACATTTAAGAAGCTTTCTTTTAATTATTGAAAAAAACACATTAATCAATTATCAAAATAGTTGGCGACTCATTTAGTAATCAATCGTCTATCGTCAATAAATGTGTTGTGAACAACATTTTATTAACAAAAAAGATTAATCAAGAAAGTAGTTGGCTGCTTAATTTGTTACAGCCCTTCAACAAAGGGTTTCTATTCTATCTTGAAACAACCAGTATGTCCTCAGTCAACTTTTGGGGAAAGTAACTTATTAGTTGTGTTTGATTCTCTCTTTTCGCAGATCCAACAGATGAAATGGCGATGAGGCACAGGATCTTCAACTCGACAGCACCGTTCTCTGGCTCGCCCCAGGCTGAGCTGAAGAGGCCGTACCCGTCATGCACGGCCACTGACCAGGAGACGGAGGAGGAGGAGGAGGAGGAAGACGAGGGGAAGGGCATCAAAATGGGCTATGCACATTATAGCCCTTTACTCAATAAACTCCTGACACAGGGAACTGCAGAGCAAATTGGGGAAATGCCACTGAAGACCTCAACCTTCATTGCCCAGGCTGAATGTACATATATTTAAATATTTCTTTGATAAAATAAACACAATGAATAACTACATCCACACACGGTTTAACATTAACGCTGCTCTCTTCAGGTGAAACCCAGGACTCCCAGGAATTTAGTCCATCTTGTTTTGAACGCTCCTTTGTTCCCTCGCCTAACTGCTTCACCAGCAGGTATGACGTTAGCGCCACAACTGTGCCTGCACTCTTTTATTCACCTTATTGTTTAATGCCATGTCTGGAATGAAGTTCATGTTTCTCAACATTTGTTTTTCTCTGCACCAGTCTTCCCTCAGAGCACAACAATGTGGCGTGCCCAACGACAGCCTCCGTCCAGGAGCCGGGCGCCGCATCAGCGCAGTTCAAACCCAGGAAAAAGAACAGGAAAAGACAGAAACGCAAAGGGAAGAAAAAGCCAGAGAAGAAGGAGAAGCAGCCACACAGACATCGAATGCCCTCTGGAGTCCCTGAACAGGAGAGTGGAAGTTCTCTGGTCCAGATCCTGGTAAGAAATTTGGTTTCTACATCTCTTTGAGTTGTGAAACGGGTATTGAAACTGCTAAGAAGAAGAAGTTATAGTGTGTGTACTATGTGCTAGGATTATAAAGAAGTGAGAGTACTTGAGAGTAGTGTTTCTACAATCTTCAAGAATAAATTGAGACTTTCTGTGTTGACATTCCCAGCTTTCTATAGCCTCATCTACCCTGTTTTTTGTTTGCTTCCTACAGGAGGAGTCATCATCACTGGAAGGTGACAGCAACCTCAGTGCCTCTTGCTCCAGCAGTGTTGAAAACTCAGAGGAGCAGGACAGAGGGCCTCCTCTCTACAGCCGACAGGTTTACAACACAGGCTCCAGCTGCTCTCCTCTGAACTGGAGGGACCAGGTGTGTGGCCCCCTCTCTGGTCTCGGTTCCTTCGGGCAGGACAGCGACTCTGACTCCCTCAGCAGTTTGGGGGACTGCTCACTGGCCCTCGCTGGCCTCAGGGGCAGTGTGAGTCAGGGGGACCCATGCTACGCGTGGCCCTTTTTCAAAACGGTGGAGAGGGATGCGAGAGAAGATGAGTACGAGCTTTCAGCAGCTGATTCTGTCAGCAACGAGGGGCTAATCTTTTACAACGAAGTATGTTCAGTGTCACTAGATTTTATGTTCTGTCCTCTACCTGTGTTAAATGCTGTTAAAAAATATATATTTTTTTATCCTGACAGAAAATCCAGCCTGTGGACTCAGAGTACAGAGAAGGGAGGGAGTTTGTGCTTTCACATTTTATCAAGGAAGGATCATGTGGTGAAGTGCTCAGTGCTCAAGACGTCAAAACAGGCTTCAGATTTGCTGTTAAAAAGGTGACACAAACTCTATCTTCCCTTTTGTGTCCCCCCCCCCAGTTTTATTGGTCATAAGTGATTATGGTTTGATTTCTCACAGATCGACTGGAAGAGGTTCAACAGTGAGGAGGTGGGTGCGTGGAGTGCCCTCAGATCTCCTCATGTGGTGGAGCTCTTCGGAGTGGTCAGAGAGGGGCCAAATGTTTTCCTCTTCATGGACCATAAATCTGGTAAACGTTTCTCCCCTTTTACACAAACACTCCCTGATAACAGCCAGTGCTGCTGCTGCTGCTGCTGCTGCTGCTGCTCAGGCGGAGCATTGAGATGGTCGAATAGGTGTGTTGTGAGGATAACAAAGTGCACAGAAATACTGATACGATTCATGTCGAGATATGAAAGTGGGCGGCTCTGTGGGTAGAAATGACTGTTGAGCTTCCAAATTACACCAAACGTCTTTAAAGATGAGATGCCTGCTCGATAAACACGACTTAGCTCACTTTTGTTTCCTTTGTCATCAGCCTTGCCTTCTGCTTCAGACATCTCCTCATCGCTTCACAATAAAAGACAGAGAGGATGAATCATATGCTGTGTTGGTAACACGACAGTCGGTGTCCTGCTCTGACCTGATCTGTTTGTTCTAGGTTCTGTGGGTCAGCTGATCGTGGAGCGAGGCCGGCTGCCAGAGGATTTAAGTCTCCACTATCACTCGCAAGTCTTAACAGCGCTGGAGTACTTGGTGAAGAAAAAAGTCGTGCACTTAGATATTAAAGGTATGCTATAATAAAGGGATATTTCTTTTTTCCTACAAACAAAAAATGAATAGTTATGCTGCAATGAAAACCTCCTTTCTCGTCTGTATTTGTTATATATCTTTGTAGCAATACTTATGCTCTAATAATCCAGTTAGGTTTGTTTTCAAACACAACATCTATGTCTTATGTCCATCCTAGGAGTTTCTAAAATCTACATTGGAACAACATATAAAATAGAGCTGTTTATATATGGAAAACAAAAGACAAAAAGACTTAAAAGCAACACTATGTAACTTTTGCTGGATGAACACAGCACGATGAAGTCAGATTTTTGTCTCTTTAGATTACTATAAATAAACAAAACACAATTATAGACAAGTTATACTCCCAGTCCCACTGTTTGGCAACAATAACAAAATTTAAACAACAAACCACTGTTGCCCTTTTTCTTTTTATTTAACTCCCAATTAATGATTATAAAGAGAAGCAGGACTCCATCACAATAAATTGAAAGAAATGATACAACTGTACATAAAAACAACATTTGTAAAGGATTTCTAAATCTAGTTTTCACACATTAATATTGTCTCACTATTTGGCAAGCAACAAACCACTGTTGTCCCTATTTAATCGTATGTGTTATAACTCCCTAATTATAAAACATTTATAAATCCTCTATAAGTGTAATCTTAGTGTTAAACGGCATCTAACCCAAAGCTTGATTTCAACACGGCTCAGAGTGAACAAACAACGCAAACCAAAATGTTTTACTTGTGTTTCCTAGTGAAAGATGAAAACAGAGTCATTAAGTGTAATTAGTTGTCATTAAAAGGTTTTGGTTCTTTGTGCAGCTGTTGCGTGGAACACAAGTGTCACACAGTGTAGATTTGATCTCCAGCACCTGTGTTATGAAACCAGACTACCACAGAGAGAGAAAACGACGAGCTGGGAATTTCCCACAGTGTGACTCACCGCTGCCTTTGAGAGACGGCGCATGCGCTGATTCAGGAGAGCAGGAGAAGAGAAAAGGGAGACTGAAACTAGGGGTTGCGTGGGTGTGACGAGGAGCAGGAAGTAGTTAGAGAGAGAGGATGACAGGAGAAACTGGACAGAGACGAGGCAGGGGATGAAAATGAAATAACCCAAAAAAAAAAGAAGGAAAGAGAAAAACAGAAGTGGAACTGCATAAAAGGAAGACAAACGTTTAAGACTAAAAGGACAGTTTTGCTTCTGCAGTTCAGGCGCCACCTGGTGTCTGTAATGTGTAGGAAAACCGAGGCAGTAAAGCCAAATCTCTGTATCTGTTGCCTGTTTATTAGTCTCCACATTCATTCCACATTAGTTTTCTGCAGCAGCTGTCCTGCAGTGACTTCATATTTCCCTCCTTTTAGCCCCTTTGTTTCTGTGCCGTCTCAGTTTGTGCGTTTCTAATAATGTCGTCCATGCTGTAAAATACTCGGCTCAAGTTATGGAAAAAGTGCCCCTGCACGGATTTGAGATTAGTCGATTTAATTCACTGTATTCAGACGTGTATTTATAAAGCTTGTGCAAGAGCAGCAGAGGTTAAGCACTGTGCTTAATGCAGATGAATGCACTGTATCTGCTTCTTTTTCCCCCCCACAGCTGACAACGTGTTGCTGTCGGAGGACGGTAGACACACCTTCCTGTGCGACTTTGGACACGCAGAGCGACTGGACAATCAGAGACAGAGCCTCAGCGTGTCCAACGGTAAATATGCAACCGTGTAACGCGATCGCTTCTGTTGAGACGACGAGTAATTTATCCCACGTCTGAATCCCGTGTTTTCCCAATGTAATTCAATGCAGATCTAAAGGGCACGGAGACCCACATGTCCCCTGAGATCGTGAAAGGGGAACCCCGCGGAGCCAAAGCAGATGTGTGGAGCAGCTGCTGCATGTTACTGCACATGCTCAACGGGTGTCAACCTTGGACAAGATACTACACCTGTAGACTTTACCTGAAGGTACATTTATCACATTACGCTCCGTGTGCTTTTCACAGTATCCATGTCAAACCACCTTCTTGTAACGGTTACAGATCGCTAACGAGCCCCCGCCTCTGAGAGAGACCCCCCCTGACTGTAGCCCGAGCACAGCGGAAGCCCTGAAGGCAGGACTGCAGAAGGACCCAACCAAGAGAGCGTCAGCGTCAGCCCTCAGAAAAATAACTGACAGAGCTCTGAGAGAAGGTGAATGATTGTGCACACAGTGTGTTTTTGTAGTTTTCTCATCAATGCAAGAAGGAAAAAAACAAAGTTAAAGGAATACGTCAGGTGTTTGAATTAGGTATTGAAGCATTATCACCATTGACAACTGTCTCCATGAACCACCACGGGAACTGGACTCATGCTTTCATTGATAAGATGGCGGTCAGTTTTAGCCACTTAACAAAAGGATCTAATAAAATCTACACCTACATAAGTCTACAATATTTTTTTAAGAGGTTTATAATCGAATGTTGAATCTAACAGCGACACCAAGTGGCAAACGTGTTCTTAAAATATGGCAGACACGTAGGTGAGCCTTTTGTTAAGTGGGTAAAACCTGTTTTTTCATTGTGCGCCTGTTGGCTGCCATGTTATCAGCGGTTTACCAGAATTGTTGTGCTCTTCAGCGATTGATTATGTGTCATTACCTAACATACATAACATGGCAATAACACACAGATGGAGCAGTTCATTGTGACTTCATTGATTTCTATGCTTTCCAAATAAAAATACACCTTTTTAGAAGTCCAACTCCCCTCTCAGAAATAGTGTTATATTGGCATCTTAATACAAACTGTATTCTCTTGTCATTAACTGATGGTCAATTCCAGCTTCATTATAGATTAATAACAACTAAAGTAAAATATAACTTGTTTACTTAGGTTTTCCTTTCGGGAACTACGGGCAGTAACAGATATGATGAACACTCATCAGGAAAATCAAGTCAAGCCTGTAAAAGTGATCCTTGAAATAATAATTGTCAGCGGTTTATAAAGAATTAATGTGATATGTGTGATTACAGTTGGAGGCCTCACCAGTCCGGTAAAGGGACCGTACACGGAGCCGCTGTACGTCACCAGCAACCCCTCCGACTCCCTGCAACTCATCAATAGCAGCGTCGACTGTGATGACGACAAGGAGGAACATCAAAAGAACACAATCACAGCGGGGAGGAAGACAAAGGAGCTAGATTATGCAGAAGAAGAGGACGAGTCAAAGCCAAACTCGCTGTTCTGTCCACAGACACTGATCTACGAGCCAAACCACAAGCGGAGCAACAAAATAACCACCGTGTCGGAACTCGAGCTGCGTAAACTGGAGCGAGGTGAGGGTTGGTTTTCGATCTTCTGCCTCGGTGTGGCGTAAGTTTGAACCGTGCTCATTATGCTTTTTTCGGTTTATTCGCAGATTTCTACCTGAGCAGTCTGTCCCAGCCTCAGTCTGCGGAGATGCAGGTGCAGCTCTTGTCTTGTCTCAGCAGTGAAGCGTATTCAAACTGGGAGCCGTGGGACAAAAAGGTAACCTAACATACACTGCCACGGCTTAGAAAAAAAGAAATACACCATGCAAACAGACTGGATGTTTGGTTTGGGTTCCTTTTTTAAAAAAAAATAAAATGTTATCTCAGGACTCTGGCCGCTGGTCCCTGAGCCCAGGAGACGACTTCAGCTCTGGCGTCTTCTCTTACAACAGCCAGCCAGATGTGCAGGTCTTCAGTATGGATTTGCTGGGTCACACACAGCTACCACCACCCTGCTGTTTTGAAGGTAAGATCGTCATTAAATTCTCTCTTCTTTTGTGAAATATAATATCATTCTCCTTACATGATGTCCCTGTCTGCTTTGTGCTTGGATCAGGGGTGGATGTCTGCATCAGAGACTTCAGCAGAAGAAGCATCCGGATCAGAGAGACACGCCGAGTGAAAGTGGGCCACATCGCCACTGGAATTAGCGATCAGGTGAGGGGCTCACAGTGCCGTGTTCTCATGTGTCAAGTGGCATTTGACTGTTTGAATGCTTATGCATGTTTCTCTGTTTAGATCTCAGAGAGAGTGTTCACTCTGGAGACGGAAGAGGGACAGCAGATTGCTCATGACGAGGAGGTGCAGGAATCTGGTCTGGAACTCTGCTGTGTTCCTGCGCCTGACTTCAGCCCCGTCTGGAGGTGGCGGATCAGAGACGGAGTGCTGGAGACAAGATAGAGCCTACATCTCTCTCTACCCTTCCATTGGCAGCAGCTGTTACTTTCACTGTTGATAATATCACCTTGTGCTGAATTTTTACATGTGCCTTTTGTTTGTCTTGTGTTGTGAGGACCAATGCGTTTGTGCGAGGTGAAAAAGACCTGAACTGCAGGTTTAGTAGAAATGACCTCATATGATAATGACCATGTTGTTATGTAGCCTTTGTTTGTTTTTTTACTTACAGTATCTACGACTGAAATTGCTGAGCATTCTGTGGTGTCTTTGTTGCATATAATGCAAGTCAATAAACTCTACAGACCTATATGTAGTGTGATACATTATTTCTTCCCTCAATTACGTCTAGGCTTTAAATTTGTAACTTTTAAGACTGTGCAAAGTCCTTGCTGTCCAAAACAGACATTTCCCGTACTACGAATAAAGGTAATGCAAGTATTTAAGTTGTGTGAAAAATGCTAAACATCCATTCGCAATTGATACTAACAACCCGACAGGTTGAGTTTAGTGGTTTGTATTTCACGCTCATGTTTTTGACATGACACACAAGGGAAACTACGACATTAAACGTAAGTGTCGTCTCTGGCCACATTGACCTTCTCTGCCACCACCATTATCAGGCCAAAGTTTTTACAAGTACAGAACTCGATGTGGTGGATGTCATGCAGGTAATTTGCATATATGTAACACTGTTTAGTGTGAATCCTGTCTGTTATACACACTGATATGAAAGGTCAGAATAACAAAACACACACTTACAAACCTTCCTACAAAGAGCTTGACTTTTCTAAATCTAAATACATACACATGTATTCATGCTGTTCTAGGCATCGTGATCAAGTAATCACTTCATAGCTTCATCCATGTGAACAGTTAAAAGATTTATTTTCCATATTTTTTTTAAACATACAAGGTCACTGCAAAAGGATTTTCAGGGAGGCTTCAAACTTGTTTCAGCATTACAAATGTGATAGAAAACAGTGAAAATTTGGAGAATATCAAAATGACTCCATTGGAAAAATAAAATAAAAAACACCAAGGCACAAGAAAAATGTATAAAAAGCCTTTCGCTGTGTGTAGAAGATTGCAGTTTGAACAATTCAGGTAAAAATACAGTACTGTAAAAAGTGAGGTAAACATTTGTGAGCAATCCAGTGCTATTCTGTGTCTGCAGTGCAACCTCGTCCACAAACGACGGAAGCATCGGCCCATGGCGTGTGGCTCCATTCGACATCTAGATATTCTCGGCAGAATCTTTCACTGGGAGCCACACGGTGATTGCAACACTGGTGAAAATACCCAAAGACAGCATATCATTGAATGTGATGCACGGCAGGAATTTAGACTGACTCACATGACGGCCCGCTGTGGCTCTGAAATAAGGCTGATTTGTGCATTAGCTGGGACACGTTACTCAGCAGT
Source organism: Solea solea (assembly GCF_958295425.1). NCBI lineage: Eukaryota > Metazoa > Chordata > Actinopteri > Pleuronectiformes > Soleidae > Solea > Solea solea. The sequence continues at coordinate 8,786,438 of NC_081149.1, read as the reverse complement.
GTCATGTCTTTATTTGTATCGTATTCTCGCTAAATCTGACAAACTTTTTGAGAAAATATCTCCGCTTTTTTTTTTTTTTTAACTTGATAGGATGTGACTACCCACTATTGTGTTCATTGCCAGCAGATCATAACAGATGCACACCAGTAAACACTCACAAATACATATGAAGATGAAATTCATTAACACACAGGTACCATGATGCCATGGATGGAGAGAGCTGGAAGATCTGAGAAGCAAGTTGGGTGAACAGAAAAAAACTAAACAATGAAATGAATGCAAAGAAGGAAATCTTAAAGAATAAGTAGTAGGTGGGAAACAGTGTCCCTTTAATCTGTATCAAATAAAAAATAAATTACCTAAAACATATTCCCTGTTGAAGTATGACAAACTTTCCACCCACCACATTTTGTGCATGTAATCATGCAAAGCTCTATGGTCACCTCCTCAGTGGTGTAGGAACCACAGGAGCGAGTGCTCGTTCAGTCAAGCTTCCGATCCTTTCAAATGAATAGGACACAGAAGAGGCTCGATTCAAGTCCTTCCAGTTCAACCCTGCCTTAACGTCTTTCTGTTGTTCTTCCTATGTCCATCATGTTTTTGTTCCTGTCCCCATAGCCCTCGGTTGTGGTCCTTCCTCATCTTTCTCCTCCCTCCTCTTCTCATAGCCGTCACATTTTTCGAATGACGAGCACAGTGGTAAGAACACCAGCCAAGAAAACACCCACCGTCTGCCACGTAGGAGTGCCAAAGTAGGAACGAATACCCTCCTAAAAATCATAAGACGTGAATATGCCTTACAGGAAATCAGCAATGACTAATTTGTTTGCAAATACATTAGTCATCTCCTTACCCAGCCACCTTGCTCCCGGATCCAGTTGATCACATTTTCACGGAGATAGTCCAAAGTCCAGTTGACGATGGTTTTGATAACATCAGGAACTTGAGTCACAAGAGCCTGAGAAGGACATAAAGGGAAGATGCTTTGTTACACCACAGTAATCCCATGACACAGATATGGCTCAGTTTCTTTGGTTTTGACAGCTACGTTGCTTACTTTGATGACGAGTCGACAGGCAAAGTAAAAGAGTGCCACGACCCTGCCCCAGTTGAATTTCCCATCTGAAAAGATCTCTATGGCAACACTCATAAATATGTCTTTTGTGGGTCTGAGTGAAGAGTCATTTATCATCCTGGAAAAAGCAACGAGGATGAGGTTAGCAGGTTAATTACAAAACTATTATTTACAAAACCTTGATATAGGGTAGTTTACCGCTGGAGATCGACATTTCCATCCAGCTCGTCGCCGATCTGCTGCAGACACTGAGCAAGCTTCTTCTGGTTGGGGTCACACAGTTCTCCTCCACCCAGCTGAGTCCTGGTCAGGACAGCATTGCAATCTCCATGCCTCTGAACCCGCTCATAGATGAAACTACAAAGAGGGGGCACAGAGAAAAACAATGATATGTATGATATGACTACCTGCCCAAAACAATAAAAGTAGGAAATGTGAAGAGTAGACACTCACTCCTTCAACAGAACAGCTCCTAGTTCCAGAATCTGATCTTTGGTGCTTCCTGGAAAACAAAAATCAGTCTTAAATCATCCAATCAAAAGTAACTGAATTGATAACCAAATAATCTGTGCTTGTTCACAAGCACATGATGATTACTACAACAAGGAAATGGTAATAAATAATAAACATGTATTTTCACAACCATGATATTACAATATAGAAAAATATTCATATTAGGATCATAACTAGGTAAACACTGGATCATTTAAGATATATATTGTGAATGCTATTGGATAATTTCACATGGCTAGCTTCAGTTCAATATTTGCCTTGTTATGGATGCAAGGATAGAAACTTTGAATGATATGTTTTTTCCCAATGGGAAGGTGTTACTGTTTTTAGTTTATATTGGATAAACAACATGGGAGATTATTAAATTAAATTACAGTCTTTGCGATTTGTAAATTGCAATTTAATTTTGGGAACAACTGACTAATTTTAAGTCATATTTCAGAGTTCATCTAGATAAACCACACCTTCACAATTATAAATTAGAGATGCACAACATTATTATCGATATAGGCAGATATTGGCTTTAAAAATATATTGTCGGATATTGGCAAAAAGACGCCAACATCTGCCAATATGGATAATAATAGCAGTGGGCTGAAAAAGCTGCTACCTCTTTGACTTCTATGCTAGCACCTACTACAACCAGTATTATTTTTTTATGCCTATTTATTGCGCACAATAAAGATAATTTTCATCCACATCTGCTGCATCATGAGTATGAAAAATATGTTGTTACTTTCACTACAGAACAGAACATATGACCTCTTCAGTTGGGCAGAAGGAAAGACGTGTGTGATATATATATACAAACACACACACACACACAACTGAAACTGAAACGTTAAGAACTAAATGAGGTAATATGACATGTTCTACCACTGTACACCCAAGGTAGAAAGAAATTATGTTGGTGATCGAGATACAGATTTCAAAACAGTTTCAAACATTTGTTGAAAAGATAAGGTCACCTAATGGTTAGTAGCACCGTTTAAAAATAGCCAATGTAAAACGTGCCTCATCTTCACCTAAATCACTGCATAGTCTGTTCGAAATTCTAAAGAAGTGACTTTTATTCCATCTACCGTGTGAAAACCGTCAGAGATCTTTTGCGGTTTACAAAGGCGGCGGCGCGTACACGGAGTCCACACAAGTTAATTAACCGACATTAAATCCAGTATTAGCTCCGTCGTATATTATACATAACGAGTCAGAGAGAGCCTTGCGGTGTTTGACATTATCATATTAAAAGGGTTTAACCCGCTAATATAAACACACGTTTATGTTTCGTTTCTATGTTTGCTAACTCACCGTCGTAGCTAGTCGTGCTAAGCGTTAGCCTGATGTTTATGCGCTAACACCTGAGCTAATCTCAGTTCGGTTTAATGTTACAGCCCCAGAACAACCGTCATTTGTCTAAGAGTAACATTATATATGTGAACCATATCGTTGGCGCCACTGTCACATTCCATTTAATGTAATAATGCCTGGTGATGCTAACTCGTACCTTCACCGCCTCCTCCCGAGCGAGATGCCATCTTGTCGTCTGTTTAGATCAGGATCGCCTCTGTTTCCGTACGGACTTCTTCTTCTTTTACTTCTTCATATTATTTGCAGCCAGCTTTTAAAAACAATTAGCGCCACCCAGCGAGTGTACAATCATGTTATTTATATTGGAAATAAAAATAATAATATTAATATTTGTTTTTGAAAAACTGTCAAGACACCCCTATAAAACAAGGTTCAGCCCACTTGTCTAAGATTGATTCTTAGACATGAGTTTTGTTTTTGCTTTTTCAAATGAATACAAATTAAAGAATTTCAGTGTATCCATATCAAACAGTGCCGTTTCTAGCTTTGTGGGGGCCCTATGCAAGATGTTGTTTGGGGGCCCCTAGTTTGCCAAACTACAACGAAGAGACTACTAATGGTGCTTTTCCACAATACCAGGGGTCTGCAACCTGCAGCTCTTTAGCTCCTCCTCAGCTCTTCCAGGTGAGCTGAGCCGATATTAAAATGTGACGTCAACAGACTGTTGGCCACTGCTTGGTCAGAAAGTGTCGTCACTGGAAGAGTCATGAGTGCAACGTCCACCGCGGGAATCAAACTGAAAAATGCTGTACTGTAAATCAGTTGAAAAGACTTAAAAATCCTGAAAACATGCGTTAATCTCCAACATTTAGCAAGGACATTTGTAAAAATCTTAATATTTAACAGAAGAGTCTGGTGTATTTCAGTTCAGTGACTGTGTGAGACGGAATAATACATTTAATAATAATTAGATTTAATTTCACTATACCAGTGTGTGAAGTGTATGTGAGGAAGAGATGAGAGAGTAAATCAACTTCATCCATGCATCTTCTACCACTTTATCCACCACCAGAGGGTCGCGGGGGGTGTTAACATTTAAACAATTTCCCCCCGGGGATTAATAAAGTATTCTGATTCTGATTGTGCCAATCTCAGCTGACATAGGGCGATAGGTGGGGACAGTTCCCTGGACAGTTCGCCAGTCCATCGCAGGGCCACACACATAGACTCACTCTCACACCTATGGTCAATTTAGAGTGTCCAATTTACCTAATCCCCTTATTGCATGTTTTGGACTGTGGGAGGAAGCCAGAGAACCCAGAGAAAACCCACGCACATACGGGGAGAACATGCAAACTCCATGCAGAAAGGCCCTTGTTCCAACCGGGGCTCAAACCCGGGTCTTTTTGCTGCAAAGGCAAGAGTGCTAACCACTAAACCAACCGTGTGGCCCAATAAATTAACTTATTGGGAATAAATAAGTTTGAGAACCACTGCTGTGGTGAAAGAGAGAGGTATGGCATTGTCATAACTTACAATTTCAGTGTCTTTGGAGGTTAGAAGGGCAACAAACATACATACACATATATGTAAATTAATATTTAGAGGAGTATGTAATTTTCACAAAGCATATGTGAGGGCGACAAGACTATTTGTCATTATATTCCACTATCAAAATATTCTTAGTAGTATTAGTTATTTTAATCGAGAGACATTTTGGTGACAGATTGTAACTATGCATGAATAAATAATGAGCAGATAAAATCTTGAGTTATGGTAATTATGATATATGATTTAGTGTATATTTGCTCAACCAAGTGCAGAAACTAATTGAGTGTATACCCTGGTAAAACAGTAAACTTTTCCTTTCCACAAAAACTAAACAGTAGGAGTAAATACTCAAGGAAACAAACAAAAAACAGAAACTGATTTGCTTTTTTTTTTTTTTTTTTTGTAAACACAAAACCCTCTGAGGTCTTTCCCCGCTGACAACACAGACCCAAACTGAAACAGATTCAGGAACCTTCTTATATCAGGCTGGTTAATCAGCCTCAGCAGTGTTTCTCTCACTGGTTAACTCAGCTAATTATCCCCAGCTGTGGTCAACTAATCACAGGTGCAACTTACAATTATCCAAATAAAAGAAAATGACTTTGAATGTTTTTAATGTTATTTCTAATTCCATAACACTGCTGTATATACATTCTATCTATCTTGGATCAGTGTTACAAAAACTGCACTTGTTGTCAATGTCTAAAATATAAGCATTAAGCAACATTTTGATATGACATTCTGTAATGTTCTTGGTACTACAGATTTTGTATAGCAATAGTCTTGTACACAAGTTGTCTCAGTAGGGGTTGCCTCTAGCATTTCTCCCTGTAAAGTGTTATATGTTTTGTCACTGAATTTAGAAATAAAATAATAGTAACACTCATCATCAAAAGTTGACCATTTTGAAAAGCACAGGTGTGTTTAATGTGACAGGAAACAGCCTGCACTCTGAAACTGAGAAAGCTAAATTATTCAATTTTAAGCCACTGTTGCTTACTAACTAGTTAACTAACTAAATAAATAAATACTGACTATTTTGTGTTGTGCCTCGCCTTTACGTAAACGTCACTTCCGGTGCGTGTTCGTCTTCCGTCCGTCGCGCGCATGCATAGGCCTCTTTACGACTCGGCAGGCAAAGATGGCGGACGCACAAGTACGTTTGGAAAAACGGCGTGGCGAATTTAAATCGAAAAATACACATTATACTAAACATATGGATGCGCTTTTGTTGAGTATGTGCTATTATACGGTGCTTACACACGATTCCGAACAGTTTCTGAACAAACTTAACCCGTAACAGCTGACATTTGTTGTTGCCGATCGCATATCCTCGTGTGGCGTTGTACTAGCCGGGATGCTAACCTGTTAGCTTAGCCCGGTACTACGAGTTCCACTTTAATAACGCATCTTTTTTTCGGTTAATATTGGTTTTGCCAACGAGTTGTCATCAAAATACTAGTCACGAACCGCAGATATATTGGTTGTGCTAACTTTATATTTCAAAAGAGGTACTAGCATGTGACGTTAAGATGGAAATATTGAAATGAGTCGCCCTGGTGTTCAAGTGTGGAGCCCACACTTAATGTGTTCTTCATATGGTAAGGGTAATGTAAAATAATGCTCCTGTTTTTATTTCTCTGACAGACCGAGAGGGCTTATCAGAAGCAGCCCACCATCTTCCAGAACAAGAAGCGTGTTCTGGCCACAGATGGTGGAAAGGAGGCCAAGGAGAAGCTACCCCGCTACCACAAAAGTGTCGGGCTGGGCTTCAAAACCCCAAGAGAGGTAACTTTTAGGCCTGACACTTCTAGCAAATCTTTGATGATAAAGTAAAGTTATTTAGTTGCAAGTGATGTTTTCTCACGATGGTCTTCCAAGCCTACAGGGTTCTGACGACAATGCCTTTTGGCAAAACTGATGCAGTCCATTATAAATGTTTTTCATTTTACGGATTTTTTTACTTGACACTAATACATCTGTCTGTGGTTTTTCTAGGCTATTGACGGCACTTACATTGACAAGAAATGCCCCTTCACTGGAAATGTGTCCATTCGTGGCCGTATCCTCTCTGGTCAGTTCAATAATTGATCTCATCCGAGAACCACTCACCTGTTGGCACAGGCTTGGATTGCACCAGTAGTTTTTTGTATGGAATCTACTGCTCTTAAAATGCAGTGTTCAAGTTGATTTAATGAATCAAGAAAATATTGGCGGGATTATGTAAATACTTATCTAGTAGATGTTTCATTATTGGAGCAGTTAATTCAGCCCGTGAACGAATTACATAGATTCAAAAGCACCCATGTGCCACTATTGATGTCCACTAAACGGTGTGCAATTCCTCAATACATCTTGAGGCAATCCAAGCCACAACCAGCACATAACATTAACTAAATATCAAATATTGTTGGTCACTGTCCTACAAATGATGTTTTCTCACGATGGTCTTCCAAGCCCATTGGGTTCTGACGACAATGCCTAATGGCAACACTGATGTAGTTAAGTGACAGTGAAATATTTAAATGAAAGGTGCATTGTCATGTGTGCCATTCAGTTCCCTATTGTGTTTTTTGTAAGTTATCCATTATGACCATTGAAAGCTGTTTCTAAACATTTTTTGTTGATCTTCCAAAGGCGTGGTGACCAAAATGAAGATGCAGAGGACCATCGTTATCAGACGTGACTATCTGCATTACATCCGCAAGTACAACCGTTTTGAGAAGAGGCACAAGAACCTCTCTGTTCACCTGTCACCTTGTTTCAGGTACATCTCCCGCATGTGTAGTTTTATTTTAAACATACCAAATGGGAATGAGTGAATGTTGTCAAATTAATTTAAGTCCTGTCTCAATTTTGTGTTTTGCTGTATAAATCAGTTGATGCTAAAACTTGGTAAAGTAATAACGCACTGCAAATGATGTTTTTCTCACGATGGTCTTCCAAGCTCTTGAAGCACTGACGACACTGCCTTTTGGCAATCACTGATGCAGTTTAGTTTTTACAGATAAATCTTACATTGACACACTGTAGAGAAACACCTCACCTCTAACCACCTGTTAACATGTCTGTATCGTGTTCTTTTTTCTGCAGAGATGTTTCAGTTGGAGACATTGTGACCGTCGGAGAGTGCAGGCCCCTCAGCAAGACCGTGAGATTCAATGTCCTTAAAGTGACAAAGGCGGCTGGAGCCAAGAAGCAGTTCCAGAAATTTTAGACTATGAACAGGAAGGCGGCTGTTTGCTGACTTGTCTCATTGTCAAATAAAGAAAACCTTGTTTAAATTGCCCTTTTATTGTTGGTATTTAAGAGTCTTAATTGTTTTACTAAATAATACAGGCGTGTGACCTTATTCACTTTTTTTTATAATCAATGTGCTAGTACAGTTGTAAAGCTTGTTGATGAAGGACCTCTGTTTCGCTCTTAGCACTTACTGGATAAAGACCATGTTGGTGCATTTGATGTAATTAAACATGGACACAGCATTGACCAGGCCCTTGATACCTTATTCATTATAAGCACATTTTTAGATACGAAAGTATTAATATTGTGTTGTACCTGGAGCTTGAACCCAACCTCTGAAACGGCTTTATAGTTTCAACAGGTGAACTACAGTATATTTAAATATCACAATTACATTTTTTAATTTCTATAAGATATCAGTGCTGGATCAGTGTTTACCAAACCTCAGCATGATAGTTTTTTTTTGTCCACCTACTCATTTAGTTTAAATAATTTCTGTTATATGGTGCAAATAAACCAGAAATTCTTATTGAACATGTAGAGAATTCAATGTGTTTTAATAATAAGACACTGGTTAATTGATCTTCAAATTATTTGTCTATTTAGAAATGGCTTAGTCAGCTTAGCTCAGGTTTTGTGCTTGTTAATCGTTTTCATGCACTTGTGGATCTATTTATTGTCATTCTATAATTCCTCACTCCCTGTGTTAAGAAACTTAGCAAGTAAGGCTGCACTGTGGTGAAAGTTGCTCAAACAGGAATTTTGTAACTCTTGAAATTTAGACATTTGCTCTAGCGCCACCATTCAGGACCGTAGAATTATGATTATGATTAAGTATGGCACGTGATTTAATATCGTTGTTATCCTCAACATTTATTTTTTTGCAAACTGCAGTATTGCAGCGCAGTAGGTTGGATGTGTTGTAACGTAATACAAACAATGGTTCACAACTTTAATTATACAATAATTAACTGAAGTCAGCCGCTCAGTCAGCTGACGTACAGTATCCTAAACACAACTAGCGAAGTAAAGGAAGTATCATGTGACAAGATATGGTTAAGAATGAACACAAACTCAAGGTTATTGGGAGTATTGAGCTGAAAATTAATAATGAAATTACATCAAGGCATTAAGAACTGCTGAATCAACTCAGTGTGAACAACAGATATGACCACACAACTAACTGTGTGTTAAAATAGAAAAACTAAGTGCACATACTGAAGAAGACACTAAGGGACAGTATTCAGGACATTTTAATTGATTATATTGGTAGGGGCTGAATAATTATTATTTCCAATAATTCATTCAAAAGTTTGTTTTAGAAATCCAACTGCATGCACACGGCAGCGCCACCCAGTGGTTTTCAACATGTAATTTGCACAAAGCATATGTGACCAGCAGAGGGCGACAAAGGACTATATTTTTGTTATTGATAAGCAGCCACATACTTGAACTTGTCATGGGTGAATACATCAATAAGCCACTTGTGAAATACATTGAGTTTAATTTGGATGTAACAAAACTTTATATAGTTTTATGACTTCATTGGTTCACGGACAGTGAGGCCCACGTGATACAGAAGCCCATTCACAATAGAAATGAATTACAAACTAAAAAATAAGGTTCTTTTCAGGTTTATAATCAAATTATTTAATGTTTTCTTCACAGTCATGTCAGTTTATTTCAATCTCATCCTGAGTGAAATAAAGACTCACAAGCAGGATTTAAAGAAAGAAGTGAATGAAACCACACTCCCTGTTTGAGATGTTTAAGTGACTTTAAGTGAAATTGTTGGGGTCCAAGAAAACAAAGGGCTTTGTTTTTAACCTTATTCCTTTGTAAAGTCACAGCCACACTGATGCTCAGCAGCGTCTGAGGTCCAGATAAAGACGTTCAGTGTTTTTCTGGACCAGCGGAGTCATTTGCATTTGTCCTTATTTCTGCTTCAGATCATGGCAGCGTTTTTTGTTTTTTTTTGTATGGGACTCATGTGAAGCCCCTCCTCCGTCCTCCACTCCGCCCCGGCCTTCTGTTCCCTCAGCGCCACATCATTATCAACATAATGATGCCGTACATGTTTATTTTCAAACGCTCCAGTGAACGTGGAGCATATGGTGACGACGTAAAGAGGAGAAAGTGGTGAATGTGAGATTCTGACAATTAGCAGAGAGTACGAGCAACCATCAGTCTGAAACTTTGCTTTGGAGAAAACAGCTTTTCCCCTCAAATGGCTGTTATCGCGTTTGTGTTTTTCTTGTCCCAGCTCTGACCCAGGCTACAATATTTACCTAAACGGCAGCTTCAAACCACAAAGTGTCCTCGTCTTGTACTGGGATTTTCCCAGGTCCTCTTCTCCACAGGCGCAGACACTACGGGAGGGTGGGAGGGCCCCGGGATGTTCTCTGAATAACATGGCCCTCTCATGGAGCAGACACCCCAGGGAGCATGACGGCCCAGCAGGCCGCCGAGCCCACATTAGTCCATACATGCTCCCACAGAGTGTTTGTTTGAGGGCAGAGGTCAGATCCCTCAAAAAGTCCAAGCAACCATAATAAACCGGGGTTAGGATGACGCTGTTGCTCGGTGGTGAAACTGAACATGACACAGAGTCTTACAAATATGTTTGGAGCCAAATATTGTTTTATTGTTTGGTAAACACAGTTGATCTTAACTGTCGTGACACAATGGCATTGTTATGCACTCTTTGGCAATGCCCTCCCCAGCTCCATTTATGTGTGTGACATGTGCGGTTACAAATGTTTGATTTTTCTTCTTGGGTTTGATCATAAATAGACGCCGAGCGGTCAAAACACGTCATCGTACATCATATCTGGCGGATTTGAAAATAAACAATGACAAAAAACATTCTGCGAGGGTAAAAAAAAAAAAAAAACAACGTCTCAGTGATGGAGAAGCCATCTTGTGCTTCTGCTAAACAACTCTGATTCTACCATTTGGAGCCGTCACCAAAAGGTGAGGGCGAGCTGTACAGAGGAAGCTTTACTGCTAACATCCATCAGAGACTGGTGACCTGTGAAGAGTCTCGGGTCAGTTCAAGTTGGCAGCTTTCTGTGACAAAAAAACATATTTAGAGACTAAATCCAGACAGAGGGATGATTATTCATCTTCTTTGTCCAATTACAGCCATTAAACACTGATTTGTTCAGTGTTTTTATATCTTAGTGAGGACACGTCATCGATATAACGCATTACCTAGCACCTTACCAGAACCTTAACCATCTCAACTAGATGCCTAACCCTTAACCTAAACCTGAAACCCAAGTCTTAACCCTGAAAAAGCCCTTTTAAAGATGTGAGGACCTCACTTGGTACTGGCCTGACCCTAACCTAAACCAAATTCTAATCCTCAAACCAGGTCTTAACTCAGTAAAAGCCCTTTAAAGATGTGAGGACCAGTCAAAATGTCCTCTCTGCCTGTGGTTTATAGGTTTTTAGGTCCTCACAAAGCCACACACACACACATTCACTTCAGTTTGCCAGCATGTTTACCCAGTGTCACAGAGCGTCGTGGCAGTCGTGCTTACTTGTGTGTCTTATGGCAGGGATGTTAGCTCAGAGAGTCGACCCAATGAGGGGAATTGTCCGCTGTCAAAACACAGGCCTTCTGGTGGCCCAGCGGGAGGTTTGCTGCCGGCCTGTGTGGAGGTTGTCAGCAGCAACCAGCAGCGACTGCTCCGCGACAGGAACACGGCAGCAGTGGCTCAGACTGTGGATGATGAACTGAACAGATGGGGGATTATTTTATGTGATGGAACCTTGGCTGTCACAGACGAAGCCCTTCATCCTCTGGGCTGTTTTCTGTCAACGAGCAGAACGACAAAACCTCATCTGAGGCTGAGCGTGAAAACAGAACTGTGTTTGCACCTATTTTCCCCTTTATGTATTAAGAGCTGCACGCTGTGGTGCAGTGGTTACACTGGTGCCTCACGGTAAAAGTTTAAAAGTTTAAATCCCGGTCGTGTTTTTTTTTTTAAATCTTCTCCTTGTGCAGATTGTGCTGAGGTTACTTGTTGCTTGTGAGTAAATGTGAATGGTTGTTTGTCTGTGTTTTGGCCTCGTTCAAGGCTGATGATGTGTCCAGGATGTAGCCTGCCTTTCACTCCGTCTCAGCTGGGATTGGATCCAGCTCCCTGTGCAACGCTTTGGAGGTGTCAAACTCGTGGCCCCTTGATCCAATATCATGTGGCCCACCACTTAATAACAAGTTATAAACTTTATTTATAGAGTACATATTAAGGAGTCACAACCCAAACTCAGGCAAAAACTAAAATAGAAAATCTGCAGAAAAGAAAAGACAAATTTAAAAAGTGGGTCTTCAGCCTGCGTTTGAAAATGTCGTCATTGTCTGATTTTTTTTTTACTTAATAGATTCAAAGCACGTCATAAATACATTTATATTGTGAAATATCTATTGTTCGTTATACAAAAAAACACATTTATTTTGGAAATTATGTTAAATATCATAATAGACTGACCAAATTAGGCACCCAGTGGCCCCCAGGTCCAATGATTAGGATTAGTATAGAATGAATATTTGCATAGGATAGACTCAAGAAAAGAAAAAGAAACTCACAGAAAATATAGTCATTTCCCGACAGATGTAATTTTTTAAAACGTAAGGTATTCCAAAGTTTTATTTTGATATTTTCCATTACCGCATATTGTCATATTTGATAAATATTGACTTATATGTTGATTAAAGCTTGTATTACTGCATACATTTAATGTAGTGCGTCAGTTTGTAACGTCAAATGATAAAGTACTCATGAGTCACTGACTGCAGCTGCTGACTGATTATGTATTTAAAAGAGAATTAATCTCTCATTGAATCATTTCTAATCCCCTCTGTGACTGATCCTAGCGGTCATTTAAGTATGACTGCATTACATTACAAATAATCAGCTCAGCTCAGTCACTCCAGCTGCTGATTGAGTATAATTCTCTTTATAGGTAATTTAATGGCAACAAAATGGCTTTTTTAAAACTATTTTTATGTCATTTCCATGCATTTTCCTCCGGCTCATTTTTGTTTTACTGCAGCATAAACACATCAGTGTTCATCATCTCACCCCACAGGAGCACTGTGGCCTCCATTAAGGGTCAGCACGGGGTCACCGTCCACATCTGGACAAGTCATCATGGGCTCTAGATGTGCACAAAGACACACACTGTTCATGAACCAAACACGGACGTTTGTGTGAAAACATCCTGTCGTTAAAAATACGCATCATATCAAGCATGGACCATGGATACAGACGACCACAGTTTGTACTTCAGTATATTAAGGCTGTTCTTTTGAGGCTGGATGAGTTCACTGTCAGGGTGAAAGTGTATACGGTCTGGAGGATGATGAGCATGTCGAGATCTATAACTGTCAGGTTAAAGGTTCTGGTCACAGTGATCAGTGTCTGATGTGTGCAGCAGCACCGTTAACAGATTGTTTTAACTGATTTAACAGATGTGGATCTTCTTCAGTCTCATCAACGCTGCAGAGAATGAAAACAGCGACTCTTATGTGAGTGAAACCGACCCGATGGTTGAGGTTTCAGCGCTGCTGGTTGACTCCTGAAGAGCCTCATATCAAAGCCTATCGATTACAAAAGCGTGATTGACTGACCCTCACCTGGCCTTGTCTGGTAACTCAAGATCCCTGCAACCACATCCTATATTTGCACGACAGCTCCTAATTCAATATTCTCATGTTCGGGCCGTGTTCGCGCCTGCCTGTGTGACAGAGTGCATGTCTGGCATGTGTGAGCGTGGCGGGCATCTCCGATTTTACAGCAGCAGGGTTCGTCAGATCAAAGTGTGGCGGGCCGGTGGCAGCCAGGGTCACAGGACGGTGGGGCTGTTGCGTGCCGGAGTGCTCCTGGGTCACGTGTGAACCATCCAGCACGGCTGTCATCGGAGCTTCCCCCGGGGTGTGCTCGCGCTGAGTGATGGCCTCACACTTGGGGACCCCCTGCAAAAACCTGCAAGGATCTGGACTGCGTTTGTAGCATGTTCCGTAACAGCCGCTCTACATTCATTCTACATTTAGAGAACACTGTGTTCTAACTCGTGGGTTCTCAAACTGTTTATACCAAGTACCACCTGAGGAAATATCGACCAAAATACAGTGGTGTCAATAAGGTCGAGCAAAGTCAGCTACGGACTTTTCACAGGAGGCAGATTTATTCCCAATAAGATTTTCTGCTCTCATCATCCTCCTCTTCCTCACATACTTCACACACTGGTATAGTGACATTAGATTAACATGAAGCGGGAGATACGGTGACTCTAACTATTATTATTTTGTTATGTGTTTCATTTTCCTACACACTCTGATCACACACCCTGCTATAGATATATAGAGTAGAACAGTAGTTCTGATTTTCCTTCAGATACCACCAGAGGAAGGTTGTGTACCACTGGTGGTTCTCATACCACAGTTTGACAACTGTGGTTCCAACATATTAAAGCTGCAGTGAATAACTTTTTAGCTGATTTTTATTCAGTTTTTCTTTGGTGAACAGAAAGGATGTCACTGGTACGATCAGACCTGACAGAGGGAGCGTTTGTGTGTACACAGCAGCAGAGCAGGGGTGGGCGGGGCCAAGAGGTGTTTATCCCATCAAACTGTTAAACAACAGGGTTTTTCTGCAACTTTCCATGTGTCATAATATGCTGGAAGTCCCATTTTAAAGCCTTTCAGAATTTAGCTGTTGCTGTGTAGGTTGAGGTTTTGCAAATGCAAATTTAGAGGGCGTCACTTACAACCAGGCTCCTATTGGACGATACCACCTGTAAATCACACTGGTGTCCACTCACTGGTATAAGTAATTATCATCAGAGCTTGTCATTGGTTTCAGTCCCATCTGAATGTGCCACGTCTGTAATCATTACCTGACAGTGTCAGTAAAGATTACGACGACTTTTACCTTGGATGAAAGCATCTAGAAAAATGACCCCAGGTGATACTTATCCTGTGCTAATAGACAAGCAGTAAATATGTGTGTAAATATTGCGTTATATCCTGTTAACAAGTAGTTTTTCCGTGGATTTACACGCATGGAGGTGCTTGAAGAAGCATCTGTTGGGTGTTTTCCGCCAATGATGAACACCATTTTAAACCAAAAGAAGGTCGGAAGCACTTGTCAGAGGCACAGGACTTCTGATTGCTTTAGGTAAATAAATCTCTTCCCAAACGGTCTCAGACTGAAATCAATGTTCTCCCAAAACTGAAATTAAACACATTGTTTCCTCCCTGCTCCATTTCAGTTTGTGTTGGTAAATATCAGATTCCATCTACACATGTACAACTAATCCAGTCTGAATAGTGCTAAAGGTTGTTTACAGCCGTCTTGCTTTACTCACGCAATGCTCCATGTGTCATAAAGTCATAGAACAAATCACTTCCTGTGTGCAGCATGGGAACATCACAAGGTGACATTAGTTCCAAACACTGCTATACGGAGAGTTTTTTGGAGCTGTCAGGCTTAATCGCCATCGTTTCTATTGAAAGGTTCCGCATTAATATTAATGACGGTAAACAACAACAACAACAACAACAGAGAATGTTTCACTCCTTTGTCTGCATCTCACTCTTTATATTTTTCGCATTCTTTAAAGCTCGCGTTTGGGACTATGTAACAAAAGAGCTGCAAAGTGTAACACTTCCTCGCCATAAAAGGTAACCAGAGAAACTCAAAGCGACGCCCCACAGCAACAGTTTGTGCAGTTCCTCTCCAGCAGGAGGAATTCACCCCGGCAGATGGTGGAGGCCGGGGCCCCCGAGGCCCCAGGCAATGCTACACCCTGGGACCCGGATATCTAATCGTGCCGTGTTGAGCCTCTCACCTGCTGCTCCACTGTTCACAATGTTATCTCATCTCTCTGACCTATTGTGGCTCCCATCGCTGGTAATGACAGTAGAGAGACCCACAGAGCGCCAGAGCAGAGGCTGGTTCTCCCTGGAGAGAGGTGGGATCCTGGGAAAACCTCAGCGTAATCGATCTCTCCATCTCCACTCCTCTGGTTGGATCTCGTTTCCCATCGCGACCTGCAAACAGCGACTGCACTGTTTTTGTTTGTGGCATAGATTGTCGGGATTTGTGCTTATATTGCTATTATTATTTTTTTTTTTTCTGAATTTAAGCAGACATAGGATATTTGCATAGGTGGAAAGTAATGAATTACTTGGAAGTGCTGTACTTCACTATGTTTTAAATCACATCCGTTACCAAGTAAAAAAAACCCTCTGAATTAAAAAAAAAAAAAAAAAAATTAAATTCACACACGGAAACTTTGGCAGTGAATGATGAGGACAAATGAATGATGATGAGGACAGGTGAATTATGATGAGGACAGGAGAACGATGACATGTAAGGACAACTGAATGGTGACTACAGGTGAATGACGGTGAGGACAGGTGAATGATGAGGACAGAATGATGGTGAGGACAGGTGAATGATGAGGACAGGTGAATGATGGTGAGGACAGGTGAATGATGGTGAGGACAGGTGAATGAGCATTAATTAAGGTCCCTGAGTGAGTAAGAAAGCATTTGTGACCTTTGACCCATGGTGACCGATACATTATGTGTTTACACATTTTATTTTGTCAGCACTTTCATTTGTGAAGGTTTGTTTTTAATTAAAAACAATTAACGTGAGATTTGTGTCCTTTTTGCATGACACAAGAAAGAAGCCCAACCTTGTTAAAAAAGTAACTCTTAAGTCACTTTTACTCTAAGTACATTTTAAACACTTTAACTTGAGTACATTTGCAGGCTGGTATTTTTACTTGTACTGAAGTAAAATGTTATCAAAACAGTGGTACATTTACTTGAGTAGAATATTTCGGTACTCTTTCCACCTCTGGATATTTAATTAAAGCAGGACTATCCTGTTAGAAACTAGGATAAAAAGTGATGTCATGTCAAATCTGGAACACATATTTATCCATTAACAATGACATTTAATTAGTTGACTTATGCTCCATTGTCTTGCCTTTCTACATCACACTGTGAGAACGCTGTCCTTCTTCCACTGCGAGTTCATAAACGGCAAGACCATAAATTTGTTGCCTTGCGTAAACACAGTTGGTTGCATTTTGGAATTCTCACAACCTCCTTAACCAAACCACAGTGTTGAGAAGAATACTGTTGTTGTTGTTGGTATTGTTTGTTTCTTTTCTTTTCTTTTCTTTTCTTTCTCCTCCGCTGAGAAAACACCATCCAGTTCCTGAGTGACCTCGGTTCCCACCACCGTCTCAGTCAGATATTGTCACAGTGGCCCACTTCTCACTGGGACTCGCTGCGTCGTTAATTACACACTTTCTCCGCTTTATCTAACTTTGAGTCAAACTGAAGATCAGCTTTCACTTTGTTTGCAGCTCAATGAAACCTTGTGTGGAAGTCAGACAGAAATGAATAGTGTGTTTGTGTAGTGTATTTATGACAACATGAATTTTCACATTTTCTCTCATGGGGAGCTGGAGTCAAACATTCACTCTCACACAGAGTCAGTTTAGAGTCTTCATGACTGAATACCTGCAGATACACAAATTCTACACTGAAAGGCCCTTGATCGACCTGGGATCTGAACTGGGGACCTTCTTGTTGTAAGGCAACAATACTAGCCACTGTAACACCGTGTGGACCCTATGGCGACATGATGATATAGTGAAATAAATATAATATCACATTTAAAGTGGATATGTTTGGTCCTCTCAAGGCAAACATTAGGGGGCGACGGGTAGCTCAGTGGTCGGGCGAGTCGTCTTTCAACTTGTTGTGGGTTCGATTCCCGGCTCCACTAGTCTACATGCCAATGTGTCCTTTGTCCTTTTTTCTTTTTTATGTATGATCAGCTCCCTTACCACCCACTTTTGACATTTTCTCTCGTTCCCTGAAGGACCAAAGAAGATTTGAAACATCTGTTCACAGAAGTGACATAACTTATGACTCGTGGTAAAGGTTAAATCATGTTTAACAGTATGAGAAAGAATCAAGACCAAGGCCGCTCTGTCCATACTTGTTGGGTTTTATGTGGAGGGAAAAAAAAACCGTATATAGATCACATTTCACATGTGTCGCTTCAGTCCTCGGGGCAACGCAGTTTCAGGATGATATATATATACATATATATATATTTTTAAGCCCTGTCGTGCTTGTGAGGCGATGAAATGAAAAGGGAAGGAAGTGAGGGCGAAGTTTCACAATGATGTGTTTCATTACCAGTTTCCAAATGAGCAGAAAGTGCACCGCGGTATCTTCTTGCTTCACTCAACCGCGGCTGAAGAGGTGAACAGAAGAGATCAAATGGAAGAGCACACCCAATTACCGTGTGAGCGACTTCAACACTGTGTCGCCTTTGTCGCGACACAATCGATACGGAGCCCAGAGACAGGAAAGTCCTTTAAGTCCTCGGACAATGCGAGGACAAGCAGCGGCGTACATGCTTTTCACGGGAGGGTTTTCTATAGACGTGGCCTCACTAAAGGTCACTTTACAGTCAGCGTTTCCAAAGAGGATGTGAGACTGTGCCGAGTGAACACTTTCTCTCATTTAACACAGTTTAACATCACTTTTCGACAGATGAACTTCACATGATTCACAGTTCAGGAAATCTGGAAAAAAAGGATTCTTGCCCACTTGTTTTCCAAGAACAACACGCCCTGAAAGTGTCATTTTAAAATAATCTATGTAATCATAGCATTAGAAGGAATTCTCAGTTTGGAGAAAGGCTCAAATGTAGGCCGGACTGAATTAAGAATACAGGGATTTTCCTAATGTCATGTGAATGCTAGAACTTTCCCACTGACAGAAAAAGGGAAACTGACATTTAGGGACAAACGTGTTGTTACGAAGTTATGACAAAGCAAAGGTTTCTTCTTCTTCATGAAGTGGTCGTTTTTAAGCCAGAGAGTTAACAATTAGCACGTTTATGAGAGAGAAATATACTGTGCTTCTGTGTTTTCTGGCAGAAAATCACTTTAAGTCAAACTAATTTGTAATGTTCAAGGTTTTTTCCACACGTTTCTCCCTTTTTTCATCCCAAAAGGCTCAAAGATAAGTTTGATTAAAATGAGAAAACTGAGATTTGAGACATTATCGACATTTCTGCTTCATGACAAACTTTTGTGTAAGAAAATTCACTGATTCATTATCAAAGAAAAGTTTCCTCTTGAAGACGATATTTTTGAGACTATTGAGAGATAATTAACATTTCTATTCCCACTTACACTTCCCAGCTCTGCAGAAAACACTTTCAATCAAATAAATGTTACTTGCTGTTGTTTAGACAGATCTTTATTACTTGGTATGTATATGTATACAGATACTTACATATACGTAGATACATACATATTTATAGTCCGTACATACTAGAGTATTCAATATCGTTTAATCTATATTTCCCTTTTCCCCCCTTTATATATCTTTATATTCTTGTATGTTTACAGTCTCAACCTTGAACCTTGAATGTTCACTGTTAAAATGATTGTTGAAATCATGAAGATTATGAGGATTTCCTTTTATTTGAAAAAGACTCAAATATAGGCTCGGTTAAATAAGAAAACAGCTCGTCTTAAATCAAGTGAATCCTCAAACTTTAAACCGCCAGCTGAAAACAGACATGGTAGCTATAAAGTAGGATTTTCTGCTTTAAAATAAATCTTTACAACATAGGTTTTGTCTTGACAGCATAACAGTTGAACATTTATTGGCTCATTTAGAGACATATTGATAATTTAATCAGGACTGACTTTAATGGTTTAACATTTTTATTAAAAACAAGTTCAGATCATGACCTCCATGTCCTCGGTGGAAGTTATGGCCGTGGCTGTCAGGCCACGGCCCCCCCCGCCCCCCGCGCCCCCACCGTGCCCCTGTGCCCCCCTGCTGCCATGAAACAGAGCAGGGTTTCACTGCAGGAGACACTGAAGTGACTGAGCTGATAAGCTGATTGTGTGTCTTGCAGTGTGGATAGAACAAGATGGAGATAACGGCAAATCCCAAACATCCCCCCCCCAAAAAAGAAGAAACAACAAATCTTCCATTTTTCCTCAACTAAAACAAACAGCAAATCTTTCTTATCTGAAGACAGATTACATCTGTAAGACCACCACTATACACAAAGAGTGGAAACTGTGATATTGTGTAATGTTATTGTTGCATGTGCCTGTAATGTATCGTGGTACTTTGTAAAGAGAAAGTGGGTGTACGGACTTAATATGTCCTCCAATAATGCCACAAATGGAACAAAAAACAACTGTTTTCTCTTAACTGCATTGTAAAGTACGTAAAGATGATTTATGTGTCCAGCGTGACAGCAGTTGCTTTCACACGTGCTCTGAAGTCTGAGGTTCATGTTCCCGAAATTGTCCGGAGCTCTGCATGAATGTGAGAAGCCAAATGTCAATAAAAGTCGCTGTAGATATTTTTCCCAAAACTCTACACAAGTCTCGTCATGTACATTCAAGTGAATGTGAATCTTTTTTAGTCTTATAAGAACCAGTAGTTCAACCAGTATGTACTGTAAATACAGTATATATATATATATATATATATATATATATATATATATATATATATATATCCTTAGACATCTGTTATATAAAGGACAGGGCAATAAATCACAGACACAGACGCGGTAATATGAGACTATTCTGTGATAACGTATATTATCCGGACTTGTCAGATAATATGTGATATATAAAGATATTTGATATTGTCAAGCCCTTTACCGATTTACACTTAAATTTACTATTTTTGTATGTGTGTCACTTTTTTTTAAACACAGTTTAGGATTTACTGTTTATCTATTGCATTAACTGATAAAACGCAATAAATATAAATATATCGGGGGGAAAAAAAAAACCCCATTAGATATAGAATTACTTAATATAGAGCATTGGACCAAACTAAAAAGTACTTTGTTTTACTAGTGTACATCATTAAAGACTAAATTATGAAAACCTTTGGTAAAGAAACAATACCAGAAGATGTTTGTGATGTTTACATTTTTTATTTAAATAGTTACTCCATATTTTCTTTTAAAAAACACCATAAACAGGACTTATGTGACACATTTGGCCAACCTCTATATTTAGATTATCTTAAACATGTCTAACAATGATTCAAATTTCAAGCTCACAGTCACACATTTTATTTGGTGTTCTGTTCTTATGTTGTTCCTCCAGGACACAAATGTGTCAGTGAACAGAACTACATTTACATTTAAGCATTTATCAGACGCTTTTATCCAAAGCGACTTACAAAAGAGGAATAAGCGACATAGAAGACGTCTTGGAAAAAACTCCACGAGACAGGAACAGTGGACTGACAGAGGGTGAGAGTGCCGAGGTGGATCCAAGTGCAGAAGGAGGGGGTTAAGGTAAGTGCTATAGGACAGAAGATGCTCTTGGAAGAGTTGGGTCCTCAAGAGCTTCTTGAAGATAGACAGGCACGCCCTTGTTCTGGTAGCTCTCGGTAGGTCATTCCACCAGCGTGGAACGACACATGAAAAGAGTCTGGAATGTCTTGAGCGGGGTATTGGGACCACCGGACGACAATTCTTTGATGAACAGAGTAGTCGAGGGGTAACATAAGCCTTTAGGAAAGGTGGGAGCAGACCCATGGAACACTTTGTAGGCTAACATCAGTCAAATCACTGATCACTTACACTAGTTTTGTTTAGTGAAACATTTTAAACACTTTGAATAGATGTTCTTCTTCTACCTCTTCCAGCTTCTCCCTTTAGGAGGCGCCACTGCGGATCATCTGCCTGATGGATATTGTTCTTTTGTTAACAAAAAAATAAAAACTAGACACTTTATAACAAACACTAGACTCTCAACAATGAAATGACCCAAAATAGTAAAATTAAGAAGTACTGGCCCACTTCAAGGACTGCACGGGGGGGAATCTGTGTTTATTTGGATTGGGTAGTGGTCATTGTGTGTTTAGTTTTCCCCTCTCGTTAGGTCGAGTTAGTGTCATGTTTTGTAAAGCAGTATTTTTGAGAAGAATTCAGTTTAATTAACCTCTTTTATTTTCCCCATATTTCTACTTCAGTTGCACATAAATACTATTTCTTTTCCAACATCATCCTATGTTCCTTTGTCAACATCTGATGAGTTCAACAAAGCTGGACTTGCCACAGCTTGGACTTGTACAATAGACAATCTGGCACAGTGCAAAGTGGTCCAGTATATTAAAAGGGAGCTAATAAGGGAAAGGGAAACAGCTTGCATGGGGGCATCAGGTGATTGAAAAGGCGGGAAAGGCTGGGATTAACACTGGGCAGGTGGTGGTAGCAACAGGGTGTATGAAATCATCGGACTTGGCAAAGCAACCAGAGAATGAATGACACACTGAATGAGCTGTGACAACAACTGGTTCACTCTGTTACACTTTAGTGCTCAGACTAATCCTACATGGCACGCTGCGTAATAATGCTTTAACATGCACGCTGGATATTCAGCCGCAACAACAGTCTCCGAGTGTCAGCGTATCGCCGCACTAATTACAAAAAATTGCCTCAGCGCAGCTATGTGACACTGCTGAAGTAACAAAGGGAGGGTTACACACATCCAACCTTTCTCAGTGGCTCATCCAAGAGCAACATCCTGCTCTGCACCAGTAACAACAGAATCCACATTTGTTTGCTTTTCACTTATCATGTGGAAAAAAGTGACTCATTTAATGACAAAAAAAAAAAAAAAAAGGAAAAATCAAAGCTGCTCTGCATCCTCACGAAGTGGCCCCAACATAAACAGTGATCTGTTGAGCAGCAGAGTAAACTTCCTCCTCTTGCACTGGTGCACACACTTCCTGAGGGGATTGAGCGATGCATCAGGCTGAACCCCGATCTCCACGAGGGCTGGAGACGTTTCACCCGACAGGCAAACGGGTCAAGCGAGCAAATTCAAGCCACATGCTTATCATGCTCCCCCCCCCCACCACTCTCTCCTGTTCTCGAGTTGTTATTCGTAAAAAACAGTGTGTGTGTGTGTGTGTGTTTAACCATGCAAGCCTTCATTCATGATCCTACTTTATGTACAGAACCTTTAGAGAGCAGAATGTTCTCTTATTCAGGGATGTTTCAAAAGGAGAATGGGGGCCCAAGGCAGGAGGCACCTGGGGGGGGCGGGCCTTACATCGAACTAAATCAAACACAGGCTATGATGTCACTGCAATCTCATGTACAAAGATCACGATCACAGAATTCATGAATTGTTGCTGTTGACATTATTCTTCTAGAGATAGAGACACACTACACAACTTTCAAAGTCTTCACCGATTTTGAAAAGACTTCACACTTAGCGACTGTTTTTATTTTGTGACTTCAGTGTCTAGAATCCTGAGTTCGAACCCAACCTGTCCACACGAGGCAGCAGTAGACAGCGGCTCCTGCGTCCCCCTGTGACCTTGAGGCCACATCCAAACGGAAAATCTTTTTCCCTTTGCCGTTTTCAAAAGGTTCTACGTAAAGAAGGCATCGTTTCAGGAAATATCTCCGTCCACATGGAACTCCCCAAAATGACACTAAAGCGCTGCAGTACATATGCCAGGACTGTAAGTTGCTCTGTAAAGTTACACCAAAATTACAGATATAATAACAGAAACGGAGACAGAATGAACCGAGCCAGAGGAAAGAAAGGGAAATAATGTCTGTTTGTATACATTTAGGGACATACGGTGGTTTAGTGGTTAGCACTCTCGCCTTGCAGCGAGAAGACCTGGGTTCGACCCCCGGTTGGAACAAGGGCATTTCTGCATGGAGTTTGCATGTTCTCCCCGTGTGTGCGTGGGTTCTCTCCAGGTTCTCCGGCTTCCTCCCACAGTCCAAAAACATGCAATGTGGGGATTAGGTAAATTGGACACCCTAAAATTGACCATAGGTCTGAGTGTGAGAACTGACTGGCGAACTGTCCAGGGTGTACCCCGCCTATCGCCCGATGTAGCTTTGATTGGCACAGCACCCCCCGCAACCCTCTGGTGGAGGATAAAGCGGTAGATGATGACTGACTGTATACATTTATGTGCCGTTTCAGGTCCCTAAAACGCTGTCTATGTGTGGACAGATTGCCTCTCCGACAAAAACAGTGCTTATTCACCTAAATCCGTTTCTGTGTGGACGGCCCCTAAATTGCTGATTTTCTCTATGGAGTAAAAGTTTACTAAAGTTTACCACATCTTAAGAATATTATGTTCACGTCTTTATCGCATTGTTAGACAAACTTTATCTCACTGTTACAGCAGACAGACTATTCCAACAGGGGACTGAAGTTTGGTAACCTCTCACTCTCCCACACCAAAGTCCATTTTTAACAACACAGCTGACATGAGTTGTTGATCTTCTGCTGCCTTTATCAACAAAGATACATAGACTAACTGAAGCCAGTTGAACACATCACACTCTCGTGCAAACTGTTGCGAGAGAGTTAGAACAACTTTTAAGTTTTGAAGTTGTTGCACTAATGGCAGTGAGCATATGTGTAATCAGTGATTGGGGCCATGGTGTTTAAACTCGAATTCAAGCATCATTCTGACCTAATTTCACTTCAAGCTAGCCGCAGCTCACTTCCCCACTATGTTCCGGGACGATTTCCCTTACTTACTGCATGTGTGACTTTGTAGGATTAACGATGTTGTCTGAGAAACGCGCCTGTGACTTTATTTTTTGTGTAGAAAGTGGATTAAGTCGAGCTGTTTTCTCTCTAATTCACCTCATTTCAGCAGCTTATTTTTGATTTCCTGCCCCATGACTGCAGATTCATATCACGGGTGGCACCAACCCAACTGCAACAAACTCTAGACTGTGAGGGTCCCCGAGCTCGGCACCAAGAGCTACAGCGCTAAAGCCCGAGCCGCGGCGCGGTATAATTGGAGGAAAAATTGGGGGGAACAGTAGATATGGGTGTGTGAGTGAGTTCTCGTTGCCTGGGGAGAGTTCCCACCCAGGGAGACTGGAGAGGAAGCTGTGCAGATGGAGGTCAGAGTTGGGTGGCTCACATCCTACTCACCATTTGTCCTGTTATTTCAATCCCTGCCAATACACAGATAGAATATTGATTTGGGTTAATGTTTGAGGAATCTTCTAAAAAGGAAGCTCTCTGCTGCTCAACTCAACATGAATATAAGAGCAGGAAATGACGCGGAATAAGCTTTAAAAACTGACAGTTATCATGTTTTTAATAGCAGAATTCATGTCAGTAGCCTAACAGTAGAGAGACAGACAGCAGTTTTCAAATGAAAAAAGGCGCAAACATGTAATGTTACATCATTTCTGTTCACAAAAGCACAGAGGCAGAATAATAACAAAAATCACCATCATAATACCAATAGTTAGACATTTATTTGTGTTACAATCAGACATTTGACATTGTACTGTCAAGAAAGAA
Source organism: Solea solea (assembly GCF_958295425.1). Classification (NCBI taxonomy): domain Eukaryota; kingdom Metazoa; phylum Chordata; class Actinopteri; order Pleuronectiformes; family Soleidae; genus Solea; species Solea solea. The sequence goes on along the minus strand of NC_081149.1, from coordinate 8,761,336 downwards.
ATCCTCAAAGTCTTTGAAGACCCTACAACTGATGTTTGTTGTTTCCGTAAAGGCTATGATGTCCCTCTGTGACTTATTTGTAGGTGTTTTTATTATTTTATTCTCAGGCCGCTGCTGAATTTGTCTATCAGCGGTTAAAACTGGCGTTTTTCATGGTCTAACCAGGGTAAGACTATCTTCAGCAGTGGCTCCTTGACACACAGGACTGTGTCGTTTTATGGTATTTCGATGATATTATAGGACAAATTCCAGTACGGTATTTACGGCATGCGTTCTACAAAGGCAAACTCACAATCAGGGCTCTTCCTGGAGTCATGGTTATGCTTGTGTTGTCACGCTGAAGGAGCGGCTCGAGCGAACTCTGGCAGCGACGGGACGAATCAGCAGCAGCAGCAGCAGCAGGGATGACCTGGGAAATCAGGATCGCTTCCGTCAATACTACAGAGACAAAGAGATGTCAAGAGGACGATGACCCCTTCCTGTTAATCAGACGGAGATTCTTGGAGAGGAAGGGACTCCTCCCCTGAACCTCTGCTCGGGCAGCGGTGACGTATCGGTGTTTGTGTTGGCTCGTGACGGTACGAAGGTGCCTTTATTCTTGGTGTCAGAAAACAGGATGGAAAAGACAAAGTGGAGCGATTCATCAGTCAAACGTGTGCAACATCCTCGATTGATACTTTCACTGAGACTGAAATATCTTTTACAACAACAGGATGATTGACCTGGCTGTCGTTCGTGGTCCTCAGAGGATGGATCTTAGTTTAAGACAGTTTTAAGGGGAAAATTATGATTTTAAGACTGGTGTCTTCATACCAGCAGAATTAGAGGCAATCGGTGTTAGCTGTGCTTTTGAGCTGATTAGCAAAATCTCCACAAGATAGCAATGTTACCTAGCTAGATTTTAGCTTAAGTTGTTTTGAGCTAGCTTTGAATCTGACCGTTTCAGAAGAGAAATGGTTTAGTAGGTGTTTGGGACGGTACATATTGCTATTCTGAATGTAATGTATATAAAGACTGTATATAAAAATAGACATGGAAAGCCTGAAGATTTGTGATTTGACCGTTTTTGAATCACCCATTAAAATGTAACATATTGTGTCTTGAAAAAAGATTTGAAACTTGAAACTTGTAGAATTACATTCTAGGCCCATTCAACCAAGTTGTTTTTACAACCAGCGGAGTCGCCCCCTGGTGGCTAACTGCTACTTTTGTCCCACTTCCTGGGCTTTGCTTTTTAAACTTGAAGATTATATGCACATCATTCGAAGTGAGGACCCTCAATGACATACTGCATCGCCTTAACTATCACAACTAAATACCTTATCTTAACCCCTAAAACCAGGTCTTAACCCTTAGAAGCCCTTTAAAGATGTGAGGACCAGACAAAATGTCCACACTTTCCCAAAATGTCCTCCTTACGGTTCATGTAGCTTTGTGAGGACCAAAAATAGACCATCTTTGGTCCTCACAAAGCTACAACTACAAGATCACACAAACTTTGAATCAACATGTCCATTGTCTCTTGAATCCTTTGATAAATAGCCCACGTTCATACGATATGAAACACTTTTTGTCCACTTGAGCTTCTCCTTCAGTTTCTGTGACAATGGCTCCATAGAATAACTTCCGAGCGGGTTTTTTTTTTTTTTTTAAATGCCCGTTGCTGACTGAAGATGCATATCTAAGTTTGACCTTTGCATTTCTCATGTTGGGCCGAAGTTCAAGATTTGTCCACTGCTCTGAGCCACTTCCTTTCATCCGCCCGCGGTCGTCTTGACCGTGGGCTGTGACCCCGGTAAAGTTATACAAATGTCATGTCACAGGACTGACAACTCGTGTATAAGAGGCGAGCGTTTGGCCTGCGAGCATTGTCAGAGGACCCTTTTGTTGATGGACAGAGACCCCTGCCAAAAAGAACAATAGTGTTTTTACGGACAAGGTCAGGCAGAAAAACAAAAAAACACACCAAAACTATGCATAATGCTTTCGCATGCGAATAAGAGAGTTTTATCATTCTTGTTGTTTTCCTCAAGCTATTTTTTACTTTTAAGCTGCCTCATACTAAGTAAATAATTTAGAGGAGCCGATGTGTTGAAGTGTCATGTCATTTATTCTTCATGGCATAGATTCAACATGGTGTTTGTACGATAGCATCACACAGATGCTGCCGATTTGTTGGCTGCTCATCCCAAATGTTCTCTATTGGTGTCATTGAGTGCCGTTTGAGTACAAGTACAGTCATTTTCTACAGTCGTTATCCTGCTGGAAGTAGCCGTCTGAAGATGGGTACCAAATTTTGCTGCTGCTCTCTGGATAGTTTCTCTTCTTTGGTCCATTCTCTGTAAACACTAGTGATGGTTGTGCATAAAAATCCCAGTAGATCACTAACAAATATGTCACATTCAAAGCCACATTTCTACCTTGTTCTGGCTCAGTTTGAAATTCAGCAGGTCGTCTTGCCCATGTCCACATGCTTTAATTCTTAAGTCGCTGCCGTGTGATTGGCTGATGTCCACACTGTGTACTGTATTTCCATCCAGCAAGAATTCACATTTATTGGATAAAACCATGAATGCTGTCTCACTCCCCTCATGGCATTTTTTACTGGCATAAGGATGTGACAAACTCATCAGAGGTTCTTCCAATTAACTGGGGTCAGTGTTTTATTGCCTGTTTAGTGCACAGACGTCTGAGATAAGATGGCGAACCCAGGAATTTTTGGGGTTTGATCAAAGACTCGGGCAGAGAGACACATTCCTCTGCAGCCGTCACCTCAAAGGAAATGAGTCACAGTCCAGATACAGTATAAACAGCCAGGGCAACACGCTGTGCTTTTTATCTTTGTCTTTATTTTATGCTGCACCCTGTGGCTTTGAGGCTCCACAGCCAAACCATCCCCAGAACATTAAAGTCTCTTATTATAGTCATTGTGTACCGGTCAAGATTTAGGATTCTGTTTGTCTTGTCTGAGTGAAAAACACTACAAGAAAGGAATGAATTTTACATTTGATATTTTACTTTATTCACTGGATTTTTTTATTGCAGTTAACTGAATACATCATCCACAAGTGGCCACTTTTGTTTTATATATAACGTTTGGACACAACAATTGAAAGTCCAGAAGAATCAGATGATTTACTAATAATTATATGGTTGCTGTAAAATCTAAAATTAGGAACAAATGAATACACAATTTGGTAGTTTAGTCTGGTGATTCTCATCATTGGGCCTGAGTCTTTTCAATGGGTCACAAGATAAATCTGAGGGAGTGAGAGAAAATGAATAGGAAAGAGGAACAAGAACAGTTAAATGTTCTGAGTTTTTCCACTTTTTCTTTAATCTTGTTTTTATTGATTCAATCACGCCCTCATGTCTGATGTCTTAGTGAATGCTAATAACTGAGAGCAGGCATGTAAAACAAACAAGCATTTTTAAGGTAAAATATTAAACTGTTGACTCTAAAACAACTGTAGAGCAGTAAAAAAGTAAACTGCATAGGTATAGCAGATTAAGTCCATTGATTTTTAGTTGCTAAAATTATTGACATTTTGTGTATCTTGTCTCATCAAAAGTAAATCTGATCCTGGCTCAGATTTTGTTCTTCCTTTTGCGATCAGAGGCTGAATAAAGCCTGGTTTTGTAAGCGGTCGCAGAGCACTGAACTCCTGTTTCATGTCCCAGAGAACAGACGGCTCAGTGATGCAGCAAGCTGCCATGGAAACCAGAGTTTGTCTGTTGTGTTGGTTGTGTCAGAGATCCGCCCTTTTGCCCTGACCCCTTCCTTCTGTGGCGGCACACTTTCCCCGGGGACTTCTCATACAACATCTGCCCTGTTCTTCTCTCCACCCCCCTGACACACCCTTCTCTCCCTCTGACCCACCCACTCCAAAAGCCAGAGAGCTTCTGGACTGGCTCCTCTCAATAAAGACCATCCACACACACCTGCTGAGAGGGTCAGAGGTCAGCGTCCAAGTGACCTCCAGCTATAGAAATGCTTACACTTTTTTGAGAAAGACACAGAGAAAGAAAAGTAATTCCTCTCACACTGCTCCAGGTTTTTAAATGGAAAGAATCATACATTGTTTATTTGAAAATAGAGAAAGTTTTGAGTATTAAGCTTTTTTCTTTTTGTATTTTAATCAAATCAGTAGTAGAAATTGATTTCGTCACACAAATGTAAACAAAAAAAACCCAAATAATTATACACAGCAGTGACAAAGTTACTATTACCAGTATCAGTATTTCAGATATTTGTACATCCTTACAGATAACCCTTAACAGTACGACGCAGACGACACATTAAAAATTGTTAATACACTATTTTAACATGGATTACATTGTAAATAACTGCCAGATACTGAAAGTTTATGGTTAAAATAAGCATAAAAATGTCTAGACGGACATTTTGAGGCTTGGGTGAAGGTTAAAGACATGGTGATAAGATAAGATAAGTTAAGTTAAGTTAAGCTTTTATTGATACCCCATAGGACAAAATCAAAAAACAGCAGCACAAAAATGTAACAGACTATTCTATATAATAATATAAAATGTACGAACATTATAAAAGCTTTTAGTTTGAAAATCATTCTCTCATCCTTAAATTTAGGTTTGCACTCTTCCATTGTGCTACTCCAACTATAATCTGTACAATTAATCTGTGAAATCATATCTTCTTTCCTCTCTTTTGAAGAACTTTTGTCTGGAAGTGACTGTGATTATTGTTTTTGAAATAAAACAAATCATCAAAATATGGATTGTTATTGTGAGAATAACCAGTCTCATTAAGGATGTGTTTGTTGTTCGGCAGCAAACTTCTCTCAGGTTTGAGCTGCTGCATCATGTGACAGCTGGACGCGGGGACGTGAAACGTGTTCCCTGTGACGTGTCCTCGACCTCGCCGTGCTGCCTGCTGCCTCACACGGCCCTAAAGGAATCACCCAGACCCTCATCAATCTGCTTCCACATTCCACAATAGCTGACAAAGGGACTGCACTCTCTGAGCGGCAGATGGCTTCGCCTCAGGGCCGTCCAAGCCAAGCGCCCCCATTGTTTAGGCTCTGGGGTTTGATGAAGGGACCTTTGCTCCTCCTCCTCCTCCTCCTCCAGTGTCACAAGAGGATACTAAGGGTGAAAAAGTTGAATTCAGCCTCACTGGCTCTAAATATCTAACGTTTCTGTCTGTTAAATAATCTGCAGAGCTTGGTGTCTAATCTGTAAAAAGCTTTTAATTCCATATAGAACATTATGGGGAAAAAACAAAAAGGGGAGATATTTGTGCCTTAGAAAAGAAAAAAAAAAAAAAAAAATGCGGTGTGATCTCTGAGCTGTGGATTAGCCTGATTCCCACAGGAATACAGGACGTAAGCTTGGCCCCGGGAGCCAGACTGCAACAGCGTCTCACAGCCTGCTGTCAGAGCAGAGGCCAGGTTTGATGTTTTAGTTCGCAAACAAGAAAGTCAGCAACAAAATAAAGCATTTCTTTAAAGAACAGACATTTTAATTCAATACTAGAGCCAGAATTACCGCTATAGACAGTATTTATTGTTTAAAAGTTATCATTGTAGAGAAGTGAACTGAATGTTTCACTAACAAGCTACTCCTTCCAAGTTATTCAGTAGAAAATAACTAATTATTTCTCCCCAAAGTTAAAATTATAGCACATATTTGGGGCAGTAGCCTTGCTTATTATTCATGCGGTCAGTGCTGCTGATAATAATGTGCTATTACATGTATTTTACATCTGTTCTAGGATTTATTATTGTATTATTTTCTAGAGCTCAAGCGAGGTTTAATTGTCTTACAGTCTTTTTGAAGGTGTACATTTTTTTTGTAGGAGTAATCAAGTCAACTGCACTGATACTACAGTAAAAGTATTTCACTTGGTAATGTTTTTGTTATTGTTCTTCTAAAAGTCTGATTTTCTTGTAATTCCTTTGCAATAAACGAGATGATTTCACCATACTTTAAAAAGAAGTTGATTTGATGATCAAGTCTGGTACCAAATGTTGACAGGTTTGTGGGTATTGATTATTGTTATTGTATCAGTTCTCCGATTAAGAACAAGTATAAATAGTATTGATCCAATCAGCTCACTCCTACTTCATTTAAAGGTCACACTGATGCAAACCTTCAGTTCAGTGTTCAGTTGCAGTTTTACACACACATAAAAGTTACATGGTGTGTGTCTCTGTGTGATCTGTAGGTGCTGTTTGGTTAAAAAAGTCTCATAACTGTTTTACGGCCTCTGCTCTCGTCCTCTCCTGAAAATGGAGGGAAGTCTGTGAAGTGTCCTTTATGATGTTGGGATTCCTTGAGTGAGCTCACCACAAGCTCTGAGTCCTTTTCACCAATTAACGTTAAGCTGCCTGTCCATTAGGGAGCATGCGGCCTCGGCTCTCTTGGCTTTTTTTTTGTTGTGAGGGAGCTGGCTGTGTTTAACACATCTGTTGTCTCCCGTGTCTGAGCAAACCCACAGACAGGTCTGTTCACAGTGATTCTTTTATTCGGCTCTGAAAGGACTCATAGAGGCTCCTGATAGATGGCCTTCATTCCAATGGACGTGGAAGGCTTCATAATGGGAAGAATGGGGAGCCACCACTCCAGCACACCCCCTGCTCCAGCCAGGCCCCTACACATCCTCTTAAATGGCTCCTCTTAAACAGTCTGATGCTGAGCCTAATCACGTTGGAATTAGAAAACCATGTCCAAACCAAAGATTTAATTAATGCCCTCAACTATTTTACAAGGCATTTTTTAATGAGCAAACACTCAATTCAGTTTTATTTGTATCGTGCCAAATCACAACATGACCAAACACTAGGCATCAGTGGAGAGAAAAAAAACTCCCAGTACGTTTAATCAAACTAAGGCCTTAGTCTGACTAAGACAGGCAATCGGACAACTTGCCGAGTCTGAGTGAACATGTGGAGGAGAATAATCGATGTATTGGCCGTGTACGTCTGATTACGCCTCCGTAGGTGGCGCTGTATCTCTCTATAAGCTAGCGCGTATTGAATCAGTTTCCTGTTGACCTTCACGTCACAGAAAAACAAACAGTGACAGGCGAGATGGATCGTGCTGTGGCTCTGTATGTTTTGTACCTGTTTACATGTTAATGTGATACAAATTAGATTGAGCACGGCTCTTGTGGTTGCTGTGTTGTCTGAAGAAAGACGCCGCCTCAGTTTATACGTCGTTTCCTTCTACTTCCAAGACAAAGACCGGGGAGTCCGACTCCAGTCCGACTAAGCGTATGCATGCAGGGGTAATCGGACTATGAATTGCATTATCCAGGTACTGCATGTTAGTCCGACTAAGACTAGCTCGATTTTAGTCGGACCAACGTGTTTACATAACATTAAGAAAACAAAATTATTGTCCTACTAAAAATCGGAATTTTAACATACATGTGAACACTGAGTGACAGCACCAATCTCAAAGATGTGCAGCCATCTGCCTCGACCGGTTGGGGTGAAAGGAAAAATAGGGGGCAAGGTAACGTCATTAAAAAGGTCCAGTGTGTTACATTTATGAAGGTTTATTGGCAGAAATTTAATTTACTACCCATGAATATATAAGTGTATAACCGCCTTGAAGTAAAAATAGTTTAGTTTTCATAAAAACTGAACTTTTCGGAGTTGATTTTCAAGACCGCTTCATTAATCACATCAAGCAGAATGTGATTTAGTAGAAGGAGTTGGTGCTCAGTCATATTCGTGAATAAATAGAAAGAGAGAAGAAACAGCTGTGTACAGCCAACACTGAAGAAGAGTGAATGGATCGCTTGGTTCAGTAGATTAAACTTGACCACTTCACCATTTCAGGATGGAACTTGAGATGTCCGATGATTTTTAATGTCACATTACACAATTGGTTCAATGTGAACTACTACTATGCATAAATACCATTTAGAATACGACTTTTATACATTCTTTCCAACATTGTGATGCCATGTTTCTACGGCAGCCCAAATGGACAAACCAGAAGCTAGAACACAATGAAGAACAACTTTTTAGGTGTGTAAAGGCTGCCATAGTTGGAGCAAAGTGAGTGGAGGAGTCCTCCATTTGTTGCAGTCTGGACTATAAATAATGCTATGACTCAAAAATAATTTTAAAATGTGCAAAAAAAAGAACACATACTCTGCCAAAGAAAATTGTGAAATCATAGAAATAATACACGTCACTGCTCCACTCTGGACTTCATGACTAACGCAGCGGTTTTGGCTACATGTTCAAAACACCCTTCGGCCTGGACAGTGTAACAGAGGATTAAGTTCCATCCATGGGAGTGGAGTGTGAGGGGGTCACTCAGAGGATGTTTACTGCACCGTTTCAGCATCAGCCATCAGGACAGCACAGGGATGGGAAGACAATAGACAAAACAATGTCCTATTTAAAGACAGTCACTCCTATTTATAAACCGGTGGGATGAGGACTCAGGATATGCCGATTTTTTTAGGTGAAGTTATGATTTATGCATCAGGTCTTTTTGGTGTGTCAGACTTTTGCTTAGTTACGACCAGTCGACTGCTGTTATCAGAGTAAGTCCACAGATCAGGAGGTCTCCTCCATATGTCATCCTAAGCTTTTATTTTGACATGTCTAAGAGGCCCAGCAGAGCATTTTACATCAGTTAGAAAACAGATAACCTGTCAGAGCAGCTACAGAGGGAAATGCCCCTCAGCTCGGACGGCTGATATTATCTCAACTTGTTTGATATGTGTAGGCTGTAGTGGCGGACGCTCTTTGTGCTGCAGCAGTAAAACATGCATTGTCTTTATCTTGAGGGCGATGCTGACACGCCGCGGGGCTCGATAATCTCCCCCGGTGGTGTGCACTCCTCAGTGTATCCTGTGTGATATTCCTGGAATCCCCTCTTCATTGTCTCCCGGGCCCTTTTGAGATCCCTCCCCCCCCCCGTTTACATCAAAATAGACACTTGTGGCCGGACACAATGGCGCGCATTGTTTTCTGCGTGAAAGGAGAGCATGTGCTTTGCTAATGCCGCACTTGCAGCGAGCCAACCTCCGGGACAACCTCCGCATTCAGGCTTTGATTAAGGAGCACAGTTATGCATGGATGACTTCCTCCAAGGTGCCTGGAGGTTGTGGGAAAGGGCCAGGGAGTGGGCGTGGCTTGGCCGAGGCCTCGTCTGCAGAGTCCAGCAGAGCCGGGAGCAGGGTTTCTCCACACTTTAATGATCATATGATGTAGAGAACACATGCATTAGATCTTCCAGGCAGAATCTTCTACTTTATAAGTTGTCACAACCAAAACCTCCCCCCTTCCCTACTCCCAATAAACTTCCCATAACACATTATTAACACATTTTAAACATCAAATACAAACAATCCCCCAAAATGTCTGCTAACAGTCTGGCTGTGTGAGAGGTTCACAGCAGCTGCAGCTCTGATGACCACGCCTCTTATACTAGAACTTCCTGTGCCGGACCAATCAGCTCGCAGGATCCACCTCCACACTCACACACACCTGTGAGTCAATCAAGCACACACACCTGCAACTCATCTCACACTCACATGCAAGGAAAAAGAAGGTTAAAGTCAATATTTCCTTTATAAATATCATGGTTTTTTTTTATCATCTGCAACGTGCAACATAAAAATTATAAATGGAGATTTAGTTAAATCTTAAATAAGTTTGAGCCAACATATTTTTATGCAGAAACAAACTAAGACTCACTTTTCTTCTACCACATGTCTGTCTTTTGCAATAATTCCCCTAATAATAATAATAGTCTTTGAGCTGAGCTGGACATTTAAAGACATTAATAATCCCTCTGCTTTTCACAATATTTTATGTATGATTTTATCGCTAAAATAAATACAATAACATGATTATGACAATCAAATCCCTTCTCTGAAAAAGTCCCAAGAGTGTCTTTTCTCAGTGTATACATACACTAGAGTTTCATATTTCTGTAAGTTTCATACTGGCTTCAAAAACCAGCTGTGAAGACAAACACGTCTTAAAATGAGATTTAATCTGAGCGCAGATAAACGTTGCCTCTCTCACACACACAACACAACATCTTTCTGCTGCGATTGAACAATTCCTGAAGGCATATTTTAAAGATTTGTGTCAAAATAACTCTCATTAAAGCATGAAAAAAACAAGCTGCCTAAGAAAAGCTTTCAGGCTGCAGTCTTTAAAGCTAATACTGATCCAGTCTGTGGTCAGTAACAGGCGGCACAAGCGTAATCTGTGCCTGACCTGGTCCTGAAACAGGGACAGGGAACTGACCCGGGGTCAGGACTGTTTGTGCCCACCCTGATCTCTGCACATCTGTGTGCGGCGCGAGGGCTCGGCCACAGACGGCCACTTATTTAACAGTGTGATTAGCGTGGCGCCTGTATGGGAGCCTGTTAGGATGAAGGGTCGCCCGCGTTCTGAAGGAGATTAATAGACGAGAGCCGACGGGGTGGAGCGAGCACCTGCCATGCGTCTATTCAAAGACTGGCAGAGCACGAGATCTGTGATGATAACTGTGTTCAAAGTGCAGTCTTTCCAGAGGTGGAAGAGACCTTTAATCACATGATAAAGTCTGCACTCGTGCTTATGAGGTATGTCCCACTTAGATGTGTCTGAGAGTAAACGCAGTCTGGCATAATGTGAGCCGCACACACTCTTCACTTCACCGATATCTGTAACACAATCTCTTCTAACCCAATTACACTGCGCACAACATTTAGATCCAAAAACCTCTCCTGCTCCTATCACGGACGCCTCCCGTGGGAAATCAAAAGGCTTGTGAGCCGCTAAATGCTGCTAATGCTACAGTTTCCCACGGATACTACAAGAGCTAAAAGTGGCTGATACTCAGAGAGAGGTCAGCGGAGAATCCTGTTTCTGGCACCCGTCTGAAGAAATACTTTAAAAATGTAATATTTGATTGACTTGTTTTGAAAAGCCAGTGCAGAGCAGGTTTCACAGATGCACACGCTGAAATTTGAACGCCAGCAGGATAAAAGAAACCCTATTATTTTCACGGGCTCCCCGACAGTAGAACAAGGACTCGGCTAATCCATTTAATATGAGAGGATCAGCACAGTTAGACTCGCCACACGGGATAAACCACGGCTCTGCGGGGTGGAAGCTGCTTGGCTGGAGCCGGGCCAAGTCCGGTGCCAGGAATTAAGTCTAGGAACAAACAGAGGCGGATTCCCTCAGCTGACCAGGTTGGACGGTCTGAAAAGAAGGTGTGTGCGTGTTTGGTGGCGTGTGTAATGATGCAGGATTTCCTGACAGGTGGTACCTTCAATATGAGCCATGTGGCAAACCCCTGATTGGCCTCATTTATTAATTCTTAGTCCGTCTGCCACAACAACGTTCCCCTGATTTTTGATAGCAATTATGATAACGATATGATCATGATAACAAACAAAACATTCAGAAGTTCCAGCTTTGGAGCCCAGTTTATACGAAGTTTATTCCATCATCTGGAAAGACATATCATAAACAGGAAGCTGATTCTGTTCTCTGCAGATGTTTGACTATAGTTTCTGAAAAGTGCTGCTTATGAAACACAACAATAGTGAAAATAAGAATGTGAGATTCTGTTACGAAACCATGAACTTACAGGCTGGACACACGAAAATGAGTTCAGGAGAATACACTATTGTTGGAAAACGGGTCCAATTATACAACGATACACTACACTGGTAAAAGATAAAGTCACAATCTCACCTTCTTTGTCATCCGGTGTTTGGAGATTGTTTGGTCTATTCGCTTTATTTATGATAACATTCATTTTCTATTATTTGTCAACCTGTTTTTCTTCCTTCTGTCTCTGTTTCTGTGATGGTATTGAAATGTATTCTTATTTGAATAAAGCTTTGTTTTCTTTAAGCCCATGCTCATCGTCTTCTTCTCCGTTTTTGGTGTATTCATGTAGCAGTGTTACAGCACCACTACAGGCCTGGCATATGTACTGCAGTGTTTAGAGTTGTTTTTGTGTGTGTGGATGAAGACACTTCTGGAAACGGAAAACTGTTTTTAAGAATTAAAGAATGAAAAAGAAAAGAGTTTCTGTTCCTGTGTGGATATGGACTTAAACTGTCATAAAATGTTAACAGACACACATAACAGACTAATGTACAACCAAACCAAAAACTAACATTCAGAGAACGTTCCCTCAGGGTTAGGTAGGAGCCTAACGTACCCTTAACTGCAATGTTCTCCTTCGTGCTTATAAAATCGTTTAGGTCACTTCTGTAAATGTTTGATGGTGCAGAAAAGTATCCTTTGTGTGGAAAATGCTGCAAAACACTGTGGAAGTAGTGTTTCAACACATTCACTTATGTTGCAAATGAGGAATTTCTTTTTACAACAACATTACTGCCATAGATTAACAGACTCCTCTGTGTTTTTGTGTGGAAAATGCTGCAAAACACTGTGGAAGTAGTGTTTCAACACATTCACTTATGTTGCAAATGAGGAATTTCTTTTTACAACAACATTACTGCTATAGATTAACAGACTCCTCTGTGTTTTGTTGAAATAAAGGTTGGAAGGGGGCATCCGGACTTGAACCAGAGACCTCTTGATCTGCAGTCAAATGCTCTACCACTGAGCTACACCCCCATTTAGGTATGAACAAAATGTTGTTACTTTGCGAAACATGAAAGAAACAAATATGGGTACTTTGTGAAAAGTTAGGAGTAACTTTTAATTTTTTACAAAAACACTATTTAACTTAAAGTGTCAATTCTAAGATAATAAGTCTTTAACAGTGGTGTATACACGACGTTCCAGTTTGGTTGTATTTTGGTTCGATTTTTTTACAACTAAAAAAAAACATTCTGAGAACGTTGTCCAGAGATTTGTTTGTATTTCAACCAACTTCATTCTTCTTTTTTTTTTTACATTTTTTACATTTATTTTACAAAATATTTGCATTAAAATGTCAGTTGTTAAATTCAACTGCTTCATCACTTTCAAAATTCTCTGTTTTCCTTCACTCAGACTAAAATGCCACCGCAATGTTTTCAGATGAAAATAGAGTTAGCAACATTTTCAAACAGATTAGAATTAATGTAGACAAAGTCGCCACAGGGACTGCATTTGGCTAACTTAGCTAACTGGCCTCTGTTTATAGCCTGTCATGCTAAGCTATTGTGGGAGTTAGCTTAGGTAGTTAGCTTATTTAGTTTTGTTTGTTAGTGTAACTTGACAATAAGTTGAAAATCAACTTAAGAGGTCATTAAGATGGTCATTAAGAGGGTTCTATTTATTCTCCTTTGACAAATACACTCGGTCGACATTCCAGACGTTTCACCGTCACATCTGCTGCTATTTAGCGGGCGATTGTATTATTGTTTGTGCAGCGTCCGGGCGTCTTTTAGCAACCATCCAGCTAATTACGCCGCCTCTGTTGCGCAGAACTGCAGCATTTCAACCTTCCACTTGTTGTTTTTACGACTCCGGAGGATTTGACTTCATGTTTTCGTAATGCGTCGTGGCCAAAGCTCCGTCATGGCGTATTGTTTACCGAGGGTGAACTCAGCAGGGAGCGTGGTGATGTGCAGCAACACGAGAGGCCAGACACATTAAGGAGCCATGACAATGAAAAGCAGATGTGACTGTGGCAGATGTTGCCACTAAATGACTTTACTCCCATGTGAAAACGGTGACAGAGGACACAGTAGAATAGCTGCGAACTGTCGAAGACTCACTGGTAATTGTTTGAGCAAAACAATACTCAATATTTTATATTCAACTAGCATCAAATACAGTGGAGAACATTGTGATGAAGAATCGTACAAGTATTTGTTTGTGATATTTCATTTCTGATCGTACTCTTTTCAATAATTAAAACAAGATAGAAAGATTTCTAACTTTTCAGCTCCTCCTAAAATGTTTCTTTGCTCCATATAACAAAGAAATCATTAATACTGAATAATTTTGGTTTGTGGACTAAACAAGACATTCGAGAGCATCATTTCCAGGTTTAAGGAACACCAATCAACATTTTCAGGACCAAACAAGTATTAATGATCGACTGATGAATCAATTATGTTAGTTGCGATGCTAAAATGAAGACTAGTTTACCATTGACCTAGTTTGTCTTGTTATATTTATTTCTGTCTGACTGAGTTTACCTCTCCCTGTTCAGTCGTTCTTGCTTATCAAATCCTTTAGGTCTGTAAATGTTTGACTGGTGCAGCAAAGTATCTGTAAAAGTAAAAGTATCTGTGTGAAAATGCTCCAAAACACATTTAAAAGTCTGGTATTCAAAGTTTAATTTCAGTATATAGTCAAAGCTACACTTTACACATATATGTGTAAAATAGTGACTACACTGTGGGGGAAATACAGGTTTGATATGATTCAACCTGATTCCTGCAAACAAAATAAACATGAATGATCACCACTAAAGTACTTTTAGAACAAATGGACTAATGGTTAGTAACAAAAACCAAGACAATCACATGAAGTATGTGAGTATATGTTACATTCACTTAAAGCAGTGTGTGATCAACAGATTCACAGTAATCATATTCACTTAAGTTGTAATGGGAGGATTTTTTTTTTTTACAACAATGTTTCTGTTTCAGATTAATGGATTCATCTGTGTTTCCCTTTTCATGAAGTAAAGAATGGAAGGGGGCATCCGGACTTGAACCAGAGACCTCTTGATCTGCAGTCAAATGCTCTACCACTGAGCTATACCCCCATATGTCAGCTTACATAATATTAGTCATTTGGAAAACATCAGAGAAACAATTCTGGGTACTTTGTGATAAGTTAGGACTCACTTTCCACTTTTCACAAAAAGACTATTTAAGGTTAAACTTAAAGTGTCAATTCTGGGATAATACGTCTTTCACTTGGACTTTCTGAATGAAAAATATGCAAACATGTCAATGGAAGGAGATAGATAGATTTTTGCCTTGTTGTTTTTAAGTATAATCTCTATTTATTCTGTCTCGCCAAAATGTGTGGACCACAGATAGAGCAACAAAAACATAAAAGTTACATAATAAGTGTGACGCCCACACTATACGCTCCCCCCGAAGTGTAACCTCAGCACTTTTCCCACCACAGCCTCTCGCCGCGGCTCGACTCGGCCCCGTCGTCCCACGAGAGTCTGACACATCACAGAGAGCTCTGTCATTTTCACAGTATCAGATCCCACAGCCCTATTCTTCCTCCCTAATACACTCACAGATCATATCTCATACACAGCAGCAGCAGCAGTTCACAGTGACACTGCTCAGGAGAAGAGACAACAAATAGAGAAGCCGTGCCAACTCCCCTCATCCTTTGTCACTTTTTCTCCTCCTTCTTCTTCTATTTGGAGACACAGTCTGTGAAGCGCAGACAGGGACTCGAGTCGTCACAGTTTAATATGTCAGTCATTTGATGTTTCCCACAACAGAGCGAGAGCTGGCAACAAAGAGAAAGTGCTGGGAAGCATTAGACTGACAGAGTGGAAGTAGGCCAGGGACGAGGGGCTGAAGAGCAGGACCGGACAGTTATGCAAATAACGTGCGTTTGCCTGGTTATGGGGAGAAGAGTGAAAGGGGAAACAATAACGATGGAGACGGGGGGGTTAAAATAGGACAAATCAACCACAAGCACATGCCACGAGTTTCCTGTTTTCCTTGGATCTGCTGAGTCGTGTGTTTTTAATTTTGCTGATTGAGCCAGGAAATTGAGAATTAATTCATCTTTCCATTAAAACTAATAATCAAATGTCAGTTAATTGTTGACTGCTTTCAGTTTTTTAAGCAGAAGGGAATATTTTTTTGAGACATCAGGATCCAGCTTATTGCCCGATATGCAATTTGCCGTGATAGCTTTTCTCTCTGAATTTCCCCTCTGGGAGATCAATAAAGCTACGTCTTATCTTATCTTGACTCCGATTGTTATCGTGGGAACGTAAGATCTGAGGGAACAAGTTATAATTTCTTCTTCGTCTGCTCTACATTTGCCAGAAATCCACCATTTCTGACGCAACACTACAACAAACGGAGCCTTTACCGTGTTTTTAGCATTCCTTACTTTTTAAAACTTGGGAAAGTGCTCCATATCCTTTACACAATCAATCGGATTATCTAAACCAGAGGGGTCAAACTGGTGTGCCCCTCCCCCCCAACGACATGAAAATCTTGAATATCAGTTTAAACAATATCATGATGGAATATTGTGCCCATATATTGACACACTTTTTTCCTGTGTGTCAGCCCCCTCACACAGAACCCCCTGAAACCAGTCAAAACAGAGAAGACAACATTGCACACATTACAGATATAATAACAGAACAGAGCCAGAGAAAAGAAAGAGAAATAATATCTGTTTGTTAACGTTTTCATGTGCCCATTCTGCGACTTTCCAGACCCCCGGCGACGTTTTTTTTCTCTTAAAAACAAGCGACTAACAACTAAACCTAAACCTAAATACTTTACAAGAAGGAAATGCACAATTTTGCCAAAACGAGTGAGATCCATCAGGGGGTTCCGCGTGGAAGGAGATTTCCCTGAAACAATGTCGTCTTTACAGGGGAATTTTCGAAAAATGTCAAAGAAAAAGATGTCACTACAAGATTTTCTTCCTCAGATAACTGAGGCATCAAAATGCACACACAGGTAATGCAGGAGTAAAAAAATAAAACACTACACAACAAATTTTAGCTATACTTCTTTAAAAATCCTGAGTATATTGGCTAAATAAATAGTGTGGAGGTCACTTTACTTACAGTATCTCCAATTTAAATACCAAGTAGACATGTTATGTTCTTGTATTACTGATCTTTAGACAGAATCAGATTTTAATCCGATTTAAACTGACTGGCTGGTAATCTGAACGGAAAACGGAAAAACAACTCACATTATGCGCCCCGCCTCTGCGATGGCTCACACATTTACACAAGACAAAACACAAGTATTTCAATAAGAAAGAGAACTGATGAGACGACACAATGGACAATTAAATGTCCCTCACTGTCTTGTCTTTGTCTGCTGGATTTGCCATTTGATGTCCCAGCAAGTGACCTGTTTGAGAAAATAATGGCTTTTTTTTAACCTCAAGGGATCTTTTCACACACACACAATCACCACCTTCCTCCCACTTTACTTTAATGTACATCACGATGTGGAGATAAGTCAGAGTTGTCTACGGCTTTTTGGACGTTTGTCTCGCGAGTTAATCAAACTCTTAGTAGAAACATAAACCTGGAGAGGCCTCAAGAGGATATCTAGTTTCCCGTAACAATATCTAGATTTGTACAGTTTTGAGAGGTTGAAGCTGTTGTTGTAGAAGAAGAAAAATGGATTTAAAAGGAGAAATGATGTTTGTTGTGTCCACACTTGTCAGCTAGTCGGATCAAGTTAGAGTCAATTCAAAGGAAAAAGCTGTTCCCACGGTGGTGAACATACATTTTAAGCTCAATTTTCAACACATGAGAATCATTTAATTTATCTTAATAAAATGTAATTTTAGATTTTAGATGATGCTTCAAAATCAATTCTTGTCAAACATGGAGGAAAAAAGACAAAACATTTTGTACTTTTTACTCCACTTTTTATTTGAAATCCTTCTTTTATTGTCTGATAAGCGGATAAAATATGCACTGAAACGTAAAAATAAAACAATCACTACCACTGTATGTAACTAACTATATGCACACGGTATTTTATTTTAAGGGCCTTTTATTTTGACAGGTTTTATTGTTTGTACTGTGACATTTTAAATGCATTTTATTCCACAAATTAGTGAGCAGCTCTTTGTGTTATCCTTATCTGTTTCATGCATTACGGAGATGTTTCGTTCTGTATCTCAAGTCCAAATCTGACCACACACACACCCCATTTCTCCAGTTTATTGTGTTTACCTGAAAGAAGTCGGTCACTCAGACCTCTGTACTCTCAGGAGATCAATAAAAAAACAGGTCGGGTTTTATTTGTTTTTTGTATTTTTTCGAGCTGCAGCTGGAGAATTCTCAGCCTCCGTCCTTGGAGAGTCTCCTCTCCATTCTGGCTCTCGCTTCTGGTGTGACCTCAAATTCCCAATAGAGTTAATGTGTCCATGATGAGGGCGCTAAATAAACAGAAGTGAAGACTGATGTGCTCCCATCCTCCTGTTTCTCTCTGAGTCAGTGTGGTGTTTATGCACATTTAGAAATATTCATGCTGATGAACAGGAATATAAATATATAGAAGTAAAATAAACTGTGCAAGAACTCTGAGCCCGTGATCATGATGTGAGGGCTTCAAAGCGCTGATAAAATTAGAAACATCGACAGTGGAATATTAAACAAAGTCAATGGAAACACGTGAGCTGAAAAGAATGATGTGGCTTCGACTTAATGTCTTCCATGCTGTGTTGTGGTTTTGTTTTTTTTTTCTCCCTTTGACATACACAATGTGGAGTATCAAGTTATAGTTGAGTGTGCACATGTGTTTTTGTTATGTGCATCATGGAACAAAGAGAGAGAGAGAGATATTTAGGGCTGTAATGACAGATTTTCCCAGAGATATTTCCATAGATCAAAACATCAAGACTCTTCACCTGCACGTCTTCACTATAAATAGTTCACCTTCTAATTTTAAACATCCAGCTGAGGCTTCTCTGGCAGCTCGGATCACCCAGCGTGGGGGGGGGGGAATCAAACACACTGTGGTGTTTACTTGTGGGTTTTGTGGGCACGATGGAGAGGAAGTGGGCTTGTCTGAAGAAACTGGATTTAATCTCTGGTATTCGGTGGGTAATGTTGGACAGGACGATAAATTCAAAGGGGGGCATGAAAGGAAACACAACTGCGACCTCCAAGGGAGGTTAGAGCGTGTACAAGTGGAAAACTCCACTCATTCGCTTCTAAACTGACATTGATGCCTTGCAGGTTTGGCGGTGACAGGCAGCTCTGAGGGGGCTGTCCACGAGAAAAACCAGTCGAGGTGAATCCACACGAATGCAGTGCTTGGAAATTTAAATGTTGCCCCGCTCTAACACACCAGATTTAAATGAATGGGTCGTTACCAGGCATTTGAATCAGGTGTGTTGGAGCAGGACAGTTCCAGGGATTGAGAAACTTCGTCTTTTTTGCTTTATGATAAATTGGATTTGTCTTTCCTTAGTCGCCCTGGCTTTCTTAATTCTGTCTCTGTTTCTCAGTGTAACCTACACTTATTCGAATAAGAAAAAGTGTCTGTACACAGAACGTGTGCCTTATGCGGATGCTCAACGTCGCTGTTGACGTGGCTACAGTGCCACGTACAGGCCTGGCATGTGTACTACAGCGTTTAGAGTTATTTTGCAAGGTTTTTTTGTGGATGAAGACATTTTCTGAAACAATACGACATGTTTCCTCCTATTTCCATGTGGATAGGACCTGAATGTAATCTAATTATCCCACTTTAAGATACTGTAAGTTCTTGTCTTTAACACAATTTAAATGGCGATTATGAAATCCTACCTAACATCCAAGTTTATCTTTAGCAGCTTCTTGGCGTTGTCAGCTGTATGAAGCTGTCTCGCTTTACTCGCGCGAGAGAGAACAGAGAGAAACACATGTGAGTGGCTATCACCATTGAAAATGGTTTAACATTTGTTTATATTTGAAAGTAATGCGCTCCTGTTTTACACCAAGCGTATCACAGAGGACATATTCACGCAAGCGCACTTCGCATTACCGTAATAACGCAACAGTTTGTGCTATCGGAAAAAATTAAAAAGTTGTACGCCAAAGCCAACATGTGGTTATTATGATCATTTCACTTGCACTGTTGCAGGAAGCCAGTGAATCAGTGTCTTTGTTGCCAAAAAGGGAAAAAGGCCTGTACGTAGTTTACATTTTTTGGCCTGTTTTTGGACATTGAGTCAAAAACTCAATGTCCAAATATGTTTTACACTGTTCAAATTTGACATGCACAATCTGGTGTTCATGTACAACTACAGTGTAGTAAATAACTGCCAGGTATTGAAAGTTATTGTGGAAAAATGGGCAAAAGCACTCACTCACAGGCCCTTTAATGGTTCAAATGAGCAAAAAAATAAGTCCAGATGGACATTTTGAAGCTTAGGTGTTAAAAGGGTTAATATGAATATGATTACAATTTGAAAACACAATACATTTTCTTAAGATAGAGACATTTTGTTGATGAGTTGATTGCACGTTCATTCAAGTCAACATTTTCAGTTGAATTAATAAAGCCTGACCACATTAAACTCTACATATGTTCCCCTGCTTATAAGCAGATTATAGCAATAAATGGTTTACATCATTACATCGAGCTCGTCAGAACGAGGCAACGGTTAATCAGAGAAGAATGAAGGCCACAGAGACACCCCTCCTCTGCCTGGTTTCCTACACTCGCTTTTATAACGCCTTTCTGTGCACACTATAAAAAGGGTGAACAAAAGACCCAGTCACAAGCAACAAAGCTGAGACGTAACTTGTCCCAGATTCAAAATGAATACAACACCTGCAGTGGAAAAGAAATGTATTCTCCTTCAAATGCTTTGAAAAAGGCACGTTTGCTGCAGCGTGTATGAAGTCAGTTGAGTTAACTCAACACTTATTGCATTCATGAGCCTTTTCTGCACGACTTAAAGAACTCAATGGTTGTTCATAATTCCAGGATAAGAAGGAAAAAGCAAAGATAAAGCGTCTCAAGTGTCTCAGTTGCAAACAAAAGAAAACCAGACCTTGGTTTGATATTGAACTGCCTCAGTGTGGCAAAATCTGGAAGTTGGGTGTTTCCAAGGCTCCAGCAGCTGCATGTTGGTCTAAATGGGGCTGATGTCACTTGGTCAGAGTCCCAGTGCCAGACGGCACTCCGTTGTGAGAGAGCCAGAATTTGAATAACAAGTGTTCAGGAATGACCAACTGTTTAGAGTCCTCACAAGGTCAGAGAAGAACAATAGGGCATGTTTATCTGGTGAACACCAAGCTCACACTTGGCCAAATTCAAATAACTTCAAATAACTTCACAAAAAAGGAGAAAAGATTTGCATTTTTTAACCAAATAAGATTTTTAAGTTTGTTGTTGTTGATGTTGTTTTTTTTCCACCTTTATTTAAACATGCAACCTGAGTGAGACACATGAGAGCAACCTGATCAGGATGACAACAATACAACAGTTATTGTTGTAGTGAATGGGGCATTGTTTGAATGGTGCATCAGTTTTCCTCCAGGTGCACTTTAAAACACACCTTCCCTCGTGCAACACCTGCAGCTTTGTTTTCTTTAGGTAAATATTTCACTCGTATTATCTGTACTCTGAACTCTGCAGGACACACACACACACACACACACACACTTTGTCCCTGTTTTGACCATCCCAAAACATCTTAAATGTGCCAATCTTAAGCCCTTCCCTAAGCCTAGGATAAGAACCACAGATGCAAACATCCTTGGGACACAGTTGGACACGCCACCTCTAACTGACTCATTTTTTATTCTGGAATTTGTCCCAAAAGTTAGACCTTACCCCTATCACTGCCCCAAGACTAACCCAAACCTCAGTCTAACCCAACATGAACTGGTGACCCTTAAATCTGCTTTAATGCAGGACACAGACTTTATACGTAAGTGAAACAAAACAAAACCTTATAGATGGACCCTAATCTGAAGATAATCCAAACAAAAACCATTGAGACAGATGCAGATTTTTGTCTAAAACTGGTACAAAAATGTTCTTCACAACCATAGCTGGTTAATGCCTAATCCTAAACTGAACCAAACCACTTTTAAAATGTTAGCATTAGTATTGCCTTATTTGGACGACTGGTCCTGACAAGATCACATTAAAGGTTTGATTTTAGTCAGACTAAGAAAATAACTTGGTTTTCTTAATGTGAACGTTAGTTACAAGACAGACAGACAAACGACTTTATTGATCCCTTTGGGAGGTTCCCTCGGGGAAATTAACAGCTCCAACATCAACACAAGCTAGCTACAGTCGGACTAACATACCTGGATAATGCTAGTCTGATTACTCCTGCATGTATACGCTTAGTCGGACTTGAGTCGGACTTCTGTGCATACACCAAAATGTCCTCCACAGTCTTTGACATGGAAGTAGAAGGAGACGACGTTTAAAATGCAGTACTGTTGTCCAAAATATGGTGACTGCGTCTTTCTTCGGACAACACAACAGCCATGTGCCATCTAATTTGTATCACAATGTTCAGCAGGTATGAAACATACAGAACCACAGCACGATCCATGTCGCCACTCGCTGTTTGGTTAGGTAGATTCAGACATACATCCAATTAATTGATTTTCTCCCTGTATACTTTGACATGGCAAGATGTCCGATTGCCTGTCTTAGTCGGACTACGGCCATAGCTCGGTTAAACTGTTGTACTCTTTATTAATGGGTTTATGTCAGCAAGGGTCCTAAAGGGGCAACAAATACAGGTAGACAAACACTAACCTTAACCTAAACCATCACAAACATCCTACATTCCTAACCCTAACCTAAAACTAACCAAGTCTTAAGGACAGAATTTCCTCACAAATTTCATGGTCCTCACAGAGGTACCCATACAAGAACACACAAACACAGCTGTAACCACGCCCCATTCCTGCGTCACTGACTGGCGTGCTGCATTCAAGAACCTCCCATAAGGCGTGGCCTTGCATGCAAGCTTATAAATTCCCCTCCGTGCCAAGAATCTTATTCGCTTCTCAGTTATGAACCAGGACGGACTTTAACTCTTCCTTCTGAGTTTTATTTAATTAAATAGAAGACATCCACATGGACTTTGCTTTGGAAATAGTCTTTAGTCTTTTTTAACTTTAGGTTTTAATCATGTTGAAGAATAATGGAAAGAAGTCAGCGGTGTTTGTGGCTGCATCAGCCGGTCTCTCACTGCTGCTGCTGCTCATGATGATGATGATGATGGTCGCCGTGCAGCATCACCAGGTCCAGGTGGAGGGGGACACTGGAGGAGGCGGAGGAGAGGACACCGGGACCCGCGCTGTGCTCCAGGATGCCGCGCAGGGTCCGGGAGTGAAGAAAGGATTCTCCGCGTACTTCACCAAACTGACCCGCGGGCGCAGAGACGCGGAGAAACCCGCGGGCTCCGCCGCGTCCTCGCTGCCGCCGCCTCCCGCTGAGGACATCAGCGCCGATGACATCTTCATCGCCGTGAAGACCACCAAGAAGTTCCACCGCTCCAGACTGAGTCTGCTGCTGGACACGTGGATCTCCAGGACCATGCAACAGGTAAAGGGGCAATGCAAAACTCCATTGTTGGTTGTCATTCACGATGCTTTAATAACTTAAGAAAAAAAAGATTAGGATATGATCAATTTGTCACTGCTGCTGAGGCTGAGGACAATGACCCAGTGCACCCATGGAGCTGCTGAATGTGTGAAGGCTGCATACAGTGCTGTATTGTCCCACAGTGACACCCCAAAAAAGAGCCACTCTCACCCTGCTGAATTTCCTCTGCTCTGTCACTTTTTATTCTCCTCTGAGTGATGTCCCTGAGAACCTGGGGAGCAGTTTCAGGACTCTCTTTCACAGACCCCCCTTTGCGTCCCACTCTCTATTATCCCTGCTCTCCTTTTTTTTTTGGGTGTCCCTGTGAATGTGCAATGGATGCTTCACAGGCACCCGAGTCCGGCGCTGTCCCCCTTCCAGGACTAACAAAGCGTCCTTCTGAAGGAAGGGGGAGAGAAAAGCTTTCCCCAGCCCCTTGTCTCTCCCCTCTCTCTCCATGGGAACGTGGGAGCCGAGTCTGGGTCAAGCTCACTGGAGGAGGGATGGGAAAACTGGGGGCTTCGTTTAGGGGATGCTTTGGGACAAAAGGGGGGTGCATCTATAGGGTCAGGGTTGTGCTGGGAACCAAGCTTTCGCAGTGTTGGAAGAAAGTGGCAAAAAATATTCTCCTATTGTAATCACCTGCTTCAGTGGGATCTGATTGTGATAACTGGTTGTAATCACTGCCGTGGATGTTGTTACTTCACCCATCCTGACAAAGTTAACAGCAGGGCTTATAGAGAGAGAGGCAGGCAGCTGGTGAATGACTGTGCCTGCAAAAAAAAAAAAAAGAAGGGACAGATCGAGGCAGCACAATGCTGGAGGGAGTTCCTGGAGGAAGGGTGCCAGGTGGTGGGGGAGACACAGAACAAAGGATGGGGCTTTAATGCCAGCCATATGATGCTGCGAGTTCCCACCGTGTACATATGTCCATCCTCTGTGCTCAGGTTCTGATTCTCACGCTCAGCTGACGGAACATCTGTCCCAGTTGCAAGGACACAAGAGACATATTTTTTTATATATAATTTTTTAATCCAAAAGCGAGTATTTTTTCATTCATGCGCTCAAAGTGAGGTTTCTTCACTTTCACACAGTTGCTATCTGCAGCTGTTTACTTGAGGAACAGGGAGGGCAGATTATCTCTGTGATAGCACTGCTGACACAAAAGTGCCTGTGGCCTTCTTAATGTTTGAGCCCATTCAGAGCATGAATCACATTTTTTTTAATTCCTTCCACTAAGAATCGAAGTAAATTCCAACTCAGAAATGTCTTTTTGAGACAGAAAGTCTCTGTTTTTTACATTACAGTAACCTTTCCACTTAGCCGGGTCCATAGAGCATCATACAGGGTTTAAATGTAAAGTACAACGAACAGTAGATCGGGAAGTTAATCAAAACCGTCTTTATTTCCTTGGATTGATGTGTACAAGTGGCACCATCTGCCTTTTTGCAAGCGTCTGGACAGCTGGCATCCACATCTTCATGGTGGAGTGTGTGTGTGTGTGTGCCACTGCCATGCATTCTTCTCTTAAGAGTATGATAATGAGCCAGCACTCCAACAATGGACGCTTTTAGCATTTAGAGAGAGAGAAAAAACTACACATGGTGCAAAAACTCGAGTGAAGTAAATGGTCAGGAAGATGCTGAGGACGTGAGAAGAGAAAGTGCTGAAAGGGCTTTAAAACGTCTGGGACAGAAGTTGGGACGGAGTCAGGGCGGGGGGGGGGGGGGTGATGCCCTTCCGTCCGCTGGAGTAGGAGACAGCCAGCCAGGCACCGCGCTCAGATCTGTGCCAGGCCTTCCTGTGGTCAAGAGTGCAATCCCCCTCCCCCCTCTGCTCTCCTCACCCTCTCGCCTCTTATCTCAGCTCCACACAGCCAGTTATTTATTTTTTCTGATTGTCGTATGAATCAGTATTCCGTGAAAGTAACTGTTTCAGTTAAGAAACAAAGAGAGAATGAAAAACTCTCCCCCCACAGGGGATTTTTTTCTTCTTCTTCTTGAGTTAACTCCTGCAGCTGTATGCAAATGCAGCCAAACATATTTAGAATTTACCCAGTGGAGACTTTACCCAGCATGAAAACTCACAGCATTGTTCTATTCAAGAGGCTCTGGCCGTGTATGTGGCCCAGAGGGGTGAGAGGGAGGAGGCAGGATAAGGGGTGAAGAGTGGGGGGGTGAATGGCCACACACGGTTTTCGATTTACTAATCAGCAGCGAGATTCCACCCCACTCCTCCTCCTCCTCCTCCTCCTTTCTGTCAGTGGCCTGGCAGCCAGGGCAGCTGCCTCAGTGATTAGTCTCTCTATTCAATGGGCTTTAAAGCAAACAGTGCCAGCCTCTGATCCCGTTACCACTGAAACCTCCACCCTTCCTTAAACAAATACAGGATCAGGGCCTTTGCACTGGGCAGCATCTGTGCACAGTTTTTTCCATGAACTGTTTTTGTGCAAGGAAAAAAACGCATGTGTAGAAAGACGTGCCGTCGCTTTCATTGTGTCGCCCGGGCGCCCCCGAGGGCAGACGCAGGGACGCCCCGTCACCGCCGAGCACCACGACCTGACGTGCAGAGACACGTGGCGCTGATAAGGCGGCGTCATGTTCGGCAGGTGCTGCCTCACCTCAGGTGAAGAGTAAACAAGGCCACTGGCGGTTACAAAGAAAAAGTAGGCGGCCTTTTCATCATCCCCATTCACCGGCGTGCACCTGCACAGTGTCAGGAGTCTAATCTTCATCTAGGTCTTTAAAAGTGAGCTCCTGGAACTCTTTGTTGTCACCTGCTTTTATGACGGACTGACTGACTGCTACATTTAACAAGCAACAAGGGTTTAGATTCTTTTTTAAAACGGCTCAACGTGTGGGTCAAACAGCAGCCGAGTCAAGTGGAGTCATGTTTACTTGTGTCGCGCATTGACACGACTGGATTGGAGCCAAGGAAAAGCAAAAATATTTAGACAAGCCAAATCAGACAAAACAAGACAGCAAATAGGATAAGAGAAAAGTGTTTGCAGCCGTCGTCTCACTTTACTACTGCAATGTTTCTGTTGCTTCTTTCTGTCTTGATGTTAAAATAACAGGGAAAAGTATGAATATTCAATTATTAAGAGTCAATCAGTTAATCTGACTCTTCAAAACTACAGTAAAAAGACACAAAACCATAAAAAAGTTCCTTCATTCCTTCACAAAAGATCTGAACACTTGAGATTTGTATGGAGTTGATTAAAGGACAAACATTTCAAAAGTTACATACTGCAGTTTTAAAACAGCAGCATTCTGTCAGAGATTGAAAAGACGAGACTTTAAATTTGATTTTAAAACAAAGAAATGATGTGAGATTGTTCCAGAGAGAGGAAACAGATTGATTATTCAACCAGGTAAAAAGTCAGAGATTGAAATTTCTTTTCCAAGGGTGACCTGGCCAAAAGGTCAGCAGCACACAATCATAGTAAACATTGGATTAGATACAGGAGACAGGTGGCAGGGACCTGGGAGCTTAAGTTAAACCAATAAGTTCTTTAAAGACAAACTTTAAAGTAGGAATTTCTGTCCACTGTAACTTTTCTGTTTTAGCTGCGATCAACACGTTTGAAGTGAGGCAGCAGGTCCAGTGGAGCGGGGCTCGGTCGGGGGATGGGATACATGAATGGGGTGTGTGTGGGGGCGGACAGTCTGCCTCGTCCTTTGTTCTATGTCTGGGATGCTTCGGGGAGGCTGCATAGTTGCCATGGTGAGAGTGAAGCGCGGCACAAAGGCTCTTTATTGGAGCACGGGGGTTGTTTAACTCGCCGCTGCATAAAGGACATGTTGATTGATGCTGATCTCGCCCGGCGACCCTGGACACCCTGTCAAATTGTGATCGTGTGGCCGAGTCACGTGAGGCAAAGAGCGTGAGTTGACTTATCTGTGATGTCCCCTCTGTGTGTTTGCAGACGTACATCTTCACCGACGGAGAAGACGAGGAGCTGAAGAAGAAAATGGGTATGTGTCATTTTTTATCTTGGGAACAGAGATGCACATTGTTTCTGTCCATTCTGGATTTGTTAGGAAAATCATTTTCTCAAAGGTCATAAACATTTGGACGTGAGCCTTTTTGCCTGTGGTCCTCAAATGCATAGAGCCTCCATTGATGATATTTGTGTCCCTTGTTGCTACAGGGAGTCATGCCATCAACACCAACTGCTCTGCGGCTCATAGTCGACAAGCTCTGTCTTGTAAGATGGCAGTGGAATATGACAAGTTCATCGAGTCGGGCAAAAAGTGAGTATGACTCCATGCTGCGCGTATGATTTGTCGCGTTTGTCTGGAAGGATGTCGGTGGTCTGACGCTATCTGTTTCCCCCTGGTGGTCTCAGGTGGTTCTGTCACGTGGACGATGACAACTACGTGAACGCCCGGACTCTGGTGAAGCTTCTGTCCCAGTATCCTCACACGCAGGACATGTACATCGGCAAACCCAGCCTGGACCGGCCCATCGAGGCCACAGAGAGGCTGGGGGACAATAAGATGGTATGTTCTTTATGTATAAAAAAAATTAATAATCATATTTTAAGGTCATGCCTCCAGGTTTGTTTGTCAGATGATTCTCTGTATTTAACACAACGTCGTTCTGTTTCCTCTCAAAGAAACCCGTCAACTTCTGGTTTGCCACCGGAGGAGCCGGTTTCTGCGTGAGTCGGGGTCTGGCACTGAAGATGAGCCCGTGGGCCAGGTAAGACTCAGATTATATTACGTATTCAAATGCCACATTTTGTCCACAATAAATTATCTGCACATAAATTATCTGCACAAATGAGCAAAGAAACCAGAAGATATTGAATTATAAGAAGCTAAATAAATATTAATATTTATCGATTGCAGTAGCTCTAATTGTGCTACTGTCTCAACAAGTATACACCATATGTTGGTAAATTTGCTTATTTTTCAGAATAAAGCTGTCATAGCCACATGTTTAAAGGTCCTATTTGTAAGAATTATTCCGTTAAAATTCCCCTCCCTTTCACAAGTGCACGTACGGTGGCCTTCGCATACCAAAAAGAGTGTAATTCTTCTTCATTTGTTAATGAACCCTCCTAAATGTCACACACTGGACCTCGAACATCACCATGAGATGTTTGAGAAGAGCCACGTGTGTCGTGCTTGCGTCTGTGTGACACCGGCACTGACCTTTTCTCTGCGTCCGTTTCCACAGCGGCGGCCACTTCATGAACACGGCGGAGAAGATCCGTCTGCCCGACGACTGCACCGTGGGCTACATCATCGAGTCCGTCCTCGGCGTCCCGCTGACCCGCAGCAACCTGTTCCACTCTCACCTGGAGAACCTGCAGCAGGTGTCCAAGTCTGAGATCCACAAACAGGTGAGAAACATCCCGTCGTTATCCCTTAATGACACATCACTGGATACTTGTTTGTTTGTTTCTATGTCACTCATGTCTTTTCATGTCTTCCTCCAGATCACCCTCAGTTATGGGATGTTTGAAAACAAGAGCAATATCATCAATTTGAAAGGGGCTTTTTCTGTGGAGGAGGATCCATCCAGGTGAGCGGGATATAATCACACTTTCCTCACAGTCCCACTAGAAAAAAACAACAGGAACACAAAACTGGATTGTATACACAACAGACTCCTTGTCTGTTTATATATTCTGAAGTCATGTTAAATCACACAACTCTAACTCCCTTTTTTTTGTCTTTGTTTGCCGCAGGTTCAAGTCTGTGCACTGTCTCCTGTACCCAGACACCCCGTGGTGTCCGCCTCAGGTTGCCTTCTAGGGCGACTGCTCCTTTCTCATCCTCGTCCCCGTCCGCGTCTCGGTATCTGAGAGGCGCGAAGGGACCAGTGTTTTTTCGAGTAAGACCGCGCGGTCCACTGTTGCTGCAGCGGCGCGCGGTCTTCGATAGTTTAACTGGGCTGCTGTGCGGCCCGCATCGGGACTATTTCTTCTTCCTGCTCTGAAGGAACCCCCTCCACCCCCAGCTCTGTGGTGCTCGGGGTGGAAGGACTCCAGGCTCTCGGACAGGAAGAAGCTTTCAGCGTCGAGCTTTTGCAGGCAATCATTTGAGCTTTGTGATGTATATGTTGCTTGTAAATGTATCTGCAATTCTCATAGAATGTGTCGTCAAATATTCAAGCCTTTTTTTTTGCCAGCTCTACATTAACATTTTCTCTTCTTTTCTTTTTTAAAATCTTATTCCATCCATTATTGTTAACTTTAATCTTTTAAACCAGATGACTCCGGACAAACACTCAAGTATGAAGATGTTTATTTTTTTTAGTTATCAGTGTTATATGATTTTTTTCTCCCACACATATTTGAGCTGGCAGGAGGTCGACGTCCAAAAGCTTCATTTGGTGACTTAATCTGAGGTTTATCAGGACGAAAAAAAAAGCACTTTTTAAAAATGTTTTTCTCCCTATTTGGGGTGAAATTATTTACATCCGTGACATTCCTCAGATTTGTCTCCTAGCTGACAAAAAAAGAAATATTAATAACCCCTCAAAATCTATTCACTCTGTTGTATTTAATAACACTCCTTGCATTTGTTACAATCAGGGAAGAATAATGAGTGGATGAGATTTTGACTCGGGGTTACAATCAGCTTTTGAATTGCTCTGAAATTTTATTATTATTATTGTTGTTATTGTTATTATTAATATTGCACAGCTGGATTTTTCAAATGCGAGCTGAGGTTTTTTGCTCCTGAGAAAGAACTTCTCACCCTCTCACGCTTCGGCAGAATCTCTAAGCTCGACAACACACAGAGGAAACCCAAAACAGCAATGAGAAAAAGCTGCGTCTGAATAATAAGCACATGCGTAATCCGAGCCACAGTCTTGTTATACTTCTGCACAAAAGACTGATGAGCCTCTCTGTTGTTGTTGTTATTTTCTTATTATTGCCGTGAATGTTCTTTATTTACACATAATATTGGCTGGTTACTGTCGAGGCCTGTGAGGTGAAAACTCTACCAGGAGCAACATCAGTGTGTTTTGTTTATTTTACATGGAGGCTTTTTTTTTTTTTTTTTTTCTGCTTCCTCTGTGTCGTCTTTTCACCCATATTGGGTGTCGCTGTACATCTTGATGACAGTATTGTGTACTGTGGCTTTGTGTTTCGATGAGTAGTGACTGTACATGTTTAGAATGTAATTTCCTCCGCTTTTGTGTGGTCTATGCGACGCTTTCGATGACCTGGACATGATTGTTGTACTGCTTTTTGAACTGTGTCGACTGAACAGCCACAGTGTTTATTCTCCAGTATCTGGAGGGTTCGCACAGTTCGTTCCCAATACTGGCTTCTCAGGGATTATGAGCTTTGGTCGTGGTATCTGCAGCCTTTGGGACCCACAGTGGGACCTAAAACTTTAAATAAAAGTGCATAACCACTGAGAAACTTTACCCACCTGTTTGTCCATTTCATTTGTTTTTTCCTTCAAGATTGCAAAACACTTATCTATTGCTTTTGTTACTTTCTACTGTTATAGATTGCAAATCCATACAAAAACGTACAGACTTTAACCTGTACATGCGGCATACGCTGATGATGATGATGCTGTATAATGTAACACAGCTTTACATTATAGAGTTATTGAATTTTCAATTCATATAACCTCATTGCCTATTCCAATAAAGTTATACAGTTTAATTATCCACTTCAAACATAAAATCTATAGGTTATAACACAATACTATATTATATAATATTACTTCCAGGGTTGAGTATTTTAACTTTTTACAGTTGTCTATTAAATGCATGGTATCTAATAGTTTAGTAATGTTTGACGTTTGGAAAATGTGCTTATTTAAAGGTTAATATCCTTGCTGTTGTGTCTGTGCAATACAAAGCTGAAGCAACAGCAGCACAGCCACTGTAATTTCAGCATAAAGACAAAAAGAAATGTAACTAGTTCTTTCTAAATTAACAGAATCTACCAGAATAATTATTATGGTATCATATTGTCTGATAATCTGTAGATGGTGCAATAGAACTGGGCTCTCACAAGCATTATTAACTTCAAAAGCCCTTTATAATCATATAATATATACTGTGTACTCACTTTATTAGGTACACCTAATGTCCATTAATTCATTAATGCATGAATAGTTAATGCATTAATGAGAATCTTAAAGGTGCCACTGCTACTTATGGTGTTCTTTGTACCTAATAAAGTGACCAGATTGTATATTGTTTAATACTCTATAATACAAGTTTAACATAATCCAATTGCAGGGTTATATTGTGCTATGTAACCGATTATTTCGGGGCAAATTTTTTATTCCTTTACCAACTTATAATAAAATG
Organism: Solea solea; assembly: GCF_958295425.1. NCBI lineage: Eukaryota > Metazoa > Chordata > Actinopteri > Pleuronectiformes > Soleidae > Solea > Solea solea. Next base: position 8,729,805 of record NC_081149.1, on the reverse strand, counting down.
TAGCATATAAATATGTCATTAAAGGTATAGTATGTACATTTATTGAAGTTGCAGATCTATCACCGCACCCTTCCCTTTAAAGTGTGTTGGAGACAGTCTGCAGTTATGAAAACAATATGACCTAATATTTACACACTGGATCTTTAAATCATAATCATAACCAAGCCTTTATGACATTGAGAGAACATTAAAATGCTGCCTTTGTAATTATGAATCAATCCAATGGTATAAAACATTAATTAAGTAAGAAATACTGGATGTCTCCAGGCCCCATGAGCACATGCTGGCTGAATCCATGCAGATCCATCGTCAGCCTCACATGGGAGACAAATTACTCCGAGTGACATCCTCACCACAGACCATAATCACAGCTTTGTCTTCCAGTAAAGTATAGTGGGAAAAAACTGCAGGCTTTTATGAGTGTGTGAGCGGGTGCTTTTCTTCTCTCTGTTGACTCATAGAAATGTTTCCACTAAACGAGTGCGGGAGTTTCACATCATCCCTCGTTGTAAAATAAACAAGTCAAAGCCGTTTGATTGGCAGCTTCGGTGGTTTTGTGTCAGTGGCGATCGGGGTTTTTCTCTCTCGAAGAGACGGATCCTTCCTCTGGCACTGACTGCACCCATGGGAAAAAGAGGGCAGGGGGCTTAAGTATAAAACTTTGTGCATTAAGCCGTGAACGCGCAAACAGTAATCGGCTCAGCGGGAGTTTGATCTCTACCTACGAAGAAAGGAATAACAACAAATCATACGAGTGTTGCTCTAATCTGACTCTGATCCTTTAACGCTCAGACTCTAAAAAACTGCAACTAAAGTTAAGTGAAGACACAAGTAACTGTACGCTATCGCCTTTAATTCAGTGACAAGTCTGAGAGCCAAAGCGTCTCCTCCAGCTCAGTTTTTCAGCCTCAAACATACCACTGTGTGACATCTGTGAGCACATGAATGGATGAATGGCATTTCTTACATGAGAGCGGTTTCCCACTGTTTATGTTCCCTTAAACATTTGCTGCCGTTCTGATGTTTGCTCCTAGACGCGGCAACAACAAATGCAGCGGGTCTGAAGTCGGTGTTCGCAGCCCCGAGAAAGGCCCGGAGACACACAGAGGGACAGCTTGGACAGAGGACAGAAAAGCAGTTTGGACAGAGGACAGATGGAATGGGGGGGGGGGGCTATTGGGACAGAAGACAAAGTGTTTTTTGATGAATTACACAAGGCAGGAAGCAGTTTAGACAGAGGATGGTGGGAAGGAAACAGTTTGGAACGAGGACAGAGAAGCAGTTTGGACAGAGGACAAAGCTGTTTGGACCAATGACAGAGATATAGTTTGGACAGAGGCAGCGTTGAGTTGACAAAAAAATAAAAAATAAACTGCGGGAAGAATTTTAGACAGAAGATGATGCGGTTTGGACTGAGGATCAAGAACTGTGGACAGGGGATGGATCACTTTGGACAAATGACAGAAGACAGAGGATGAAGCAGTTTGTGTAGAGCACAAAGCAGTTTGGACACGGCACAAAACCAGTTTGGACACAGGACAAAACCAGTTTGGACACAGGATAAAGCAGTTTGGCCAGAGGACAAAGCAATTTGGACAAAGGACAAAACAATTCAGACACAGGAAAAAGGCAGTTTGAATATAAGACATACAACTTTGGACACAGGAAAACGCAATTTGGACAGGGGATGAAGCAGTTTGGAGAGAAGACAAAGTACTTTGGATAGAGGACGAAGTAATTTTGGCAAAAGACGAAAAAAGTTTGGACACAGGGAGAAGCAGTTTGGCTGGAGGATGAAGCAGTTTGGACAGAAGACAAAGCAGTTTGGACAGAAGACAAAGCAATTTGGACATAAGACAAAGCAGTTTGGACAGAAGATGTTTGTCCTCCGTGTGGATAGAGGACAAACACATTTTGGACACATGTTACGACCAGTCCTGAGGAAAGGAGACGTCCTCTTCCCAACTCCCATGAAACCACCAATTACACATAAAACAGTACAGTGTTAAAGGTTTAATAAGAACAAGCACAGTAAGTGAGTGAGTGAGTCAAGGGACGTCCACCACAGTTGTGATGACCAGGCCTCTTATACTAGAACCTCCTGTGCAGGACCAATCAGCTCCCAGCATCCAGACACTCACACACACCTGCCATTCAATCAAGCACACCTGCAACTCATGACAGACAGACAGACAGACAGACAGACACCCTGAGGTCGTAACAACACAGGAACAAGCCGTTTGGACAGAAGATGAAGTAGTTTGGACAGAGGACAGGATGCAGTTGGACAGAGGATGAAGACAGAGGCTTCTTCTATCCAAGATAGAAGAAGCAGTTTGGAGAGGGGACAAATACGTTTGGACACAGGGAAAACAATTTGGACAGAAGTCAAAACAGTTAGGAAACAGGAAAAAGGCCGTTTGGAAAGAAGATGAAGTAGTTTAGACAGAAGGCAAACAAGGCTGGACACACGAAAAAGCAGTTTGGACAGAGGACAAAAGAGTTTGGAAAGAGGACTGCGGGCAGGACACAGTTGGACAGAGGATGAAGCAGTTTAGACAGAAGACAAAACTGTTTGGACAGAGAAAAAGCAGTTTGGACACAATTGAAGTAGTTTGGACAGAACCCAAAACAGTTTGGACACAGGTAAAAGCTATTTGGACAGAAGAAGCAGTTTGGAGAGAGGACAAAACAGTTAGGAAACGGGAAAAAAATCCGTTGAGGTAGTTTGGACAGAAGGCAAACGAGTCTGGACACATGAAAAAGCAGTTTGGGCAGAAGACGAAGTAGTTTGGAAAGAGGACAGAGGGCAGGATGCAGTTGGACAGAGGATGAAGTAGTTTAGACAGATGACAAGGAAATTTGGACACAAAAATGAAGCAGTTTGGACAGAAGACAAAATAGTTTGGAACAAAGACGTGCTGACAGTCCCCCCCCCCCTTTCTAATCTGTGTGCTATGCTAACCCAGCAGCAACATTTCGGCATCACGACAAGATAAGACATGTCCTAAAATAAGACGTTAGTGTCTCGGGGTTTGAACTCCTCTTGAGTGATTTGAGTGTCAGCGCAGATTTGCATACGCAGTTTTGGCAACAGGTGAACGATTTCAGATGGAAAAACAAACATCCAACTGCAGCCTGTCAGCGCACTGTGGAGAAACATGACTGCAGGCTGGAGCTGACGACGACGACGATGATGACGATGATGATTATCAACCACCGATTAAACACCCAGCGTCCAAAATGTCCACATGTTCTGTTGACACAACACGAAACGCCTGCAGGACTCAAGTCTGATCCAGCGTCTCTGACATTTCAGACGCCGCAGGGGAGAAACCAAACACACAAACACGGGCGACTTTGTGCGACTCTACGTCAGTGAGTTAAGATTGCAGACGATAACATTTAGAATTTGAAATTTGTCCAATAAATCATGTCGTTGGTGCATTTTCATTTGTGTAAAGACCAAACTGTGTAAAGACGCTGATACACATAAACAGAGTCTGTGTTACTTTTATCTCTTCCCCTAATTTGACCTCTCTGGGTTTTATGATTTATGTCTGCATTCATGAGACTAAACTATCACTGTTTTTCGGGGCGGGACGACATGCTGTTATCCGTTTACGCTCTGCTGATTCCAACACAAACACCTGGGTGTGTTTTCTCACACCTGCCATCAAGAGAACTAAGACCAACGTGTGAAATTTCACAACACTTAAAACCACTCAGAACATGGAAAACCTCAGAGTGTGTGAGGGGAGGATTTTTTTTTTTTCAGAGAGCAGGGGGACATTCCTCAGAGGACAGGGGGATTTAACACAGACGCTGTCCACTCACTCATTGTCTTTGTGACTTCCCTTTGCTATATCTGTCACTCTCTAATTAACCGCATGGCATTGTGTGCAGGATTAAGACACGTCCCACTGGCCCACAGACACAGAGAGAAATCTCACAGCAACTGGCACAGGCTTTAATCCTGCTCAGTGTGGCGCGCTAAAGGCAGAGCAAGTGGGAGTTACCATAATCCAGGTATCACATATCGCCACTTCAGAGGGACTTGAACATCACAGCGAGCAGCACTTGAGTGGACGAGTGGAGGAACTTGGAGGAGGACCAGCTTTTCTGCTGCCAAACAACAAGGAGCCATTTTTGTGTCCCTCTCTGTGCAGGAAGAAACACAGTGATGTCCACATTAGACACATTCAAGATATAATACATTCTACCAAAATGCAGAACAGCAACGTTTCATTTTTCCTTTCGAGATTTTAATTGAATGTCTTGGTTTAATCCATACATTCACATCTAATTTTCTTCAGTGACATACACTGTATGGACAGAAGTATTGGGGACAGGGGACTGTAATCTTAAATTCAAATACATATACAGTACTTAGGTAATATGGAGTTGGTCCAACTTTTGCAGCTTTAACAGCTTCCACATTTTCATTTTCTATTTTTTTTTCATTTTAAATCACATTTAAAGACCCACCTCTTGTCCTCGGCCTTCATTTCAGGATAAAAATAGTCAATGTGGTTTTTACCATTTTACTATTCTATTTTGTCACTGTTTTACTTTACGTTTTATACCTTTTAAGTTGCTGTGTCTTTAAATCTGTAAAGCACTTTGGTCAACCTTGGTTGTTTTTTTTGTAAACATGCTCTAGAAATAAAGTTGACTTGAATTCTTAGAAGACTTTCCTCAAGATTTGGAAGTGTTTTCTAGACCCACCTGTTCTAACACACCCGATTCAAATAGTCAGCTAATCAGCGAGCACTGCAGAAGCCTGATAACGATCCATTTATTCCAATCAGGTGTGTTGGAGCAGGGAAACATGTAAAACATGGAAGGCAGTGGGTTCCCAGGACCAGGATTGAGAAACCCTGCTGCAGAGCATTTATTAAATCAGGCCGCTGATGTTGGAGGAGAAAGTCTGTGTTACTGAGATGTTTGATTATCAGGTGAGATGACCAACGATTGAACCTCTGGAGTCAGTGATGAGTTAAGTTGAAAGATTTTATTGTAGACATCTTAGATCCGAGGAGAACTGACACCTGAACAGTAAGGCATCATTGCAGATTCCGGCATCTACATACATTTAGTTAGCCTTGAGATTGAGTATCCGGTCCGGATGCCTGACGCCTTGGTATCTAGGGAGGGAACCTTGAAAGGCGTCTAGTTTGTGTCCTATCGTACGCTATGGCTGTTTATATTGAACACCAGGTCTGGTTATGAGAATATGTTAAATATAGTTAAACTTGAAGATTAGAATTTTCACTCCCAGTCTGGCTCACAATCTCAAAAGTTCACCCCAAAGATGCTCGGTGGGGTTGAGGTAAGATCAGTCAGTCAATCAGTTCTCCCACACTACACTAGTCAAACCATGCCTTTACAGTCCTAACTTTGTGCACTGGGACACAGTCATATTTCAATAATAGTTGGAAGCAAAGCATATTGTCCAAAACGTCTTGGTGTGCTGAAAGCGTTAAGATTGTCCTGCATTGGAGATAAGGGACCAAGAGACCAAAGCCAGATTAAAACACCTGAATTCAATAATTAACAGGTGTGGCCAAATATTTGTTATTAACTCTTTACCTTTAACCCCAATTTATTACCTAGTACTGTAAAGTAAACAAGTATGTTAACAAAATCCCATGTTGAGGGTTGATATCATCTGCACTGGATGGCTCAGTTGGTAGAGCTGGCACCTCATGGAGCAAAGGGCCTGTGGCAGCAACTCAGGTTCAATTTTACCCATGGTCCTTTGCTGCTTCTCTCTCTACCCCCTTTCATGTGTCTGTCCGGTCTAGTGTAAAGGCAAAAAAAGCCCCATACATTTCTTCAAAAAAGACTCAGAAGTGGCAGTGAATCGTCCAAAACAGACCTGAGATACGTTTAAAAGAGCAGGGAAAAGTGCTTACAGAGAGTCATGGAGCATCTCGGTGAGTAGAAGGTGAGGAGAAAGGATAACCAGACAGCTCCGTAAATCCTTCACAGGCTACGTGCTCCGGGTGCATGTGCTCAAAGGAGGAGGCGAGGTGTGAATAACGCGGGCACTGAGTTCCAGGACACGGCTGCCTCTCTCTGCGCCTGCGGGCCACAAAAGAGACAAACCAGACTCCAAGTTTCCCTGACTCCCTTTAACTCATGAGCAACAAAAAAAAGGCAGGATTCGTAGATTTGTAGCATAGAACACTCAGAAGACTCACAAACTATGAATTTATCATTAACCATCTCATGACCCTTTAAATCTACCGGTTGGAGTTGTTCAGCACTGCACTTGAACCAGAAAGACAGGAGAACAGTCTCAAAGTTCCAAAAATGGCCATCATTACCCTGTGGTGTGGTGTGGATTTGTTGTGGCAAAAACACACCACTCATTTATGTTCTGCTGTCAGTTCCTGTGGGAGTTTGTGGTTTAGGGCTGACAGAACAGGTGCATTATTATTATTATTTTTTTTAAATGCAAGTCTTTGCCTTGTGCAGCTTGAACTCCCTCGTGTGTGTCCTGGCTGCCGCGCAGCTGCCTGGCACTGAGCTGTGGTCTGACCACCTGGCTGAACGCCCAGCCAGACTCAGGAAGTGTCCTTGGGGAGTTAGGGGGGAGGGTGGCGAGAGGGGTCACTCCATCCCCGTCTCCTCCTCCCTCAGCCCTGCTCTCTCCTCCCTCACCATTCAGCTCCTTACCTCAAAGCATTAGTAATGCATTCCTCCAGTGCAGCAACAAGCAGGGGTAATTCAATTTCCTCGACAGTGAGGCCGTGTGAAATTTCATTTGCATCTCTGGGGCCCGTGTGTAAGACGGGTTGTAAAAACTTCAACCTCCGTCATGCTTTGTTTGTTTACTGCTTTGTTTAGGTCACACACACACACACACACACACCCCAATAAACAGCAGGGAGCTGAGAAGATGATAAAGTCTCTATATTTGTTTGCAAAGACAGAAAATTCTCCTGAATATTTCATATTACAGTGAATTCTCAGGACAGTATTTTCTCGACAAACCTGAAGAGATTTACTGATTTGCCATGATGTGGTGGTTTTATCTTTTAATCTTTTATATTAATCCTTAAAATTTGTATTCACATTTGCTTGTTTGATGGTCTGAATTTTGTGATTGTTCCCAGAGTATCCTCTTTTTCGGTAAAAGCACTTCATACAGTGGTGTTCTTAAAGGTGATATTAATAAGTTATTATAACTCATGTTCAGGGATTTTATATAATAGATGAATGTCATATACTTATATCCCTAAAGTACAATTAATATATAGTTTAAAAAGCAGTAATTAATGAGTGGCCTGTGTGTAAGGCAGGGTGCATGTAAGCCTCTGTCATGCTTTATTTGTTTAGGTCACCCCTCTTTAACGCCCCCCAATAAACAGCAGGGAGCCGAGGACATTATAAAGTCTTGGTTTACAACCTTAAAGACAGAATATCCACCCTTAATATTACACAGAATAATGAACCTGAAGAGATGCAGCTTGCAGATTCTGTGGAATCTTTTAAGTCACGAGTTCTACGACCCGTTTTTTACAGTGACGTCATCTTTATCTCGTGTCTTATTGCTTTTTATATTTATCATTACCCTTTTACTTTATCCTTTCCCTTTGCTTTTTCAAAATCTTTGACTTTGTTTTGTCCCATTTCTGTGTGTGTATATACTATTTTTATTATTCTCCGCTTTGTCTGTCAAAAAGCACTTTGTGCACTTGTGTTTAAAAACGCATAAATACAATTATTATTACTATAAAACCGGTGTATTTTAATGTTAATGTGCTTAAAATGACATGGCAAAACAATTAAAGGTCAAATAAGAAAAAAAAAAACCTCAGTAAAGCATGATCTAAATATGCAAAGACAGAAATGATAAAAACAGATGACTCTTCTGTCTGTGTGGTTTCTTTTTTTTTTCATACCCAGCCACCAGTTTTCCACATGAGGAGCCACTCTGTGTGTGTGTGTGTGTGTGTGTGTGTGTTTGGGGCGACGGCAGCTGGCCAGCGGTATGAAGGAAGTTGACAAAACCAGACTGGTGGCCCCGGCGCTGACACTGACCTCTCGTCTGCTGTCAGACCCCGGAGAGGTCACTCACACACACAAAGTGCCTTTCTGCTCCGCTCAGAATGATCTGCATGCTGGCCTGCAGTCTGCAATCAGGGAGAAATAGCAACACATGAATGCCGTCACTTACAAACATGTTACAGTCAGTAATACATGCCAAACACCAGATGTTCTTCTACAATTGATGCAGAGAAAGGTTCAATTGTACTTTTTTTTTTTAACTTTAACTTTTTAACAAACCTTAAAAAATAAAGTGCTAACGTGTCTAAAATCATGGAGCAACATTTTCATTAGACTTCATGTTACCCGAGGTAACTTCATACCCTGTGCATATTATACAATATTTACTGGATATATCAGTAATGTAAGTCACGGTAAGGCCTAAAATATAATGAAAACGTTCAACATCTCCATCATTATACAGGTTTTGTCAGTATATCTGAGCTGCGTCGAATAAGTATTTCAAATTATATAATTATCTTATATTCTTACATGGCCTTGAGAAGTAGACGATGGTTGGCTGAGTTGTAAAACTACAATGGAACAAATTGAACATCGAGTAATTGACTTAAATGACAGCTAGAGGAGTATCTGAACCTTTTTTTACTCATTTTAATACTATACAAAACATCTTTGTCCAATACCTGAAGAGAATTATGAATTAAAATGAGTATCTACATTAAAATAAACAAAAAAAGTTCACAACTTAAACTATAACTTGAAGCCCTGCACAAAAGAGGTGGTGTTACCAGTTCAGCTGAAATAAATGGTGGAGACGACAGTGAAGCTTTGCTGCCACCTAGTGTCTGCTCCTGTAGAAGACATAGGGACACGGCAGTGTCTACAGAATTATACAGTTAAGGTGTTTAATTTTAAAACACAGCATTCAACCTCAATTTAACCACAGGTTTTTTTTACATGTACATATTTTTAGAAACTGCAAAAAAACAATGTATAAAATAAAAATAACAATAATAAAAAAAAAGTGATTACATCTACAGTGATTAAAAAAACACAACGAAAGAAAAACTTGGAATCTATTGACCGTATTCACATTAATGAAGCAACATTATGTCCGCTACAGATTCTTAAACAGAAAAACATCTAAGAGCAAATCAAATAAGGAATTTTTAAAATGAGTCTTTTGAGGAATTGTTCACAATCTGTACAAGAGTTTTGCGCAACCAACAAAATCAACTATGGAAAACATGAATCTGAAAGAACGCATCAGCGTAATTAAGTCTTACAGAGCAGAAACGCCTAAAATAAAGACATTTAAAAAGATATTCAGAGTAAAAGATTTGTGCTGCTTTTTCTTTTTTTTCTTCTCTTGTTGGCACAGACTCAAAAATAAAATAAAAAAAACACCACAGTAAAACATCGTCCTGTATTGGTCACAGAGCAGTTAAAGAGTCATCATGCTTCAACAGGAACAAGTTCCAGTTCATACACAGAGCAGAGCTTTTCACCATTCCTTCACTGCATCCACTCACATTCTCCTACCGCTGATGTTAGAAACGCTGAAACACATTTGGGGGAGACGCAGGACGGCAGATGATCGAGGCTCCTCTTCCGAGGAAACTGCAATGTGCAATATTTTCCCCCATCGATGTGCGTTAAAACCTCCGCTGGAGAAAAATGTGAGTGGATTTTCCAACTCTGAACTTCTACATTTGGTAGAATAGAGCGTTGCCAGGCTGTGTGTATGTATACGTATGTGTGCGTGTGTATGTATGTACAGTACACAATTCCCAGTTTCGTTAAAGAAAATTAAGCTTTACAACTTAAAAGAGGACCACAAGCAGTCTGGTGAAGAAAGGGCACTGCAAATGATCGAACGCAATATTGTTGAGGACATCACACACTTTTCTATATTCCAGTGCTTCACCATCGTCGTTAAAAAAAACAAAAAAAACAAAGCTTCCAGTGGTATAAAAACTTCTTCCCAGCTGCATTTCCGTTACGCAGCTCGTCTTTGTCCTCATAGAATCCTCTGAGTGTCAACGAAGTTCACAGCTTCACAAGTTTACAGTCACTGCTGTGGAAAAGTGGCTCATTTGTGTTTTTTCTTTTGTTTTCGGCCCCCAAAGAAATGCCACAGGAAATAACAGTGTCCAAAAACCTGTACCACGTGCAACGCTGCAGGAAAACTGGTCCCAGGCGTCAGATTTAAGACGAAATGCAACACACTCAAAACATATCTATGTGCACGTGCGATATACTGTACAGTATGTCAATATTCACAGGAGAATAATGCAACGCAAATATCGTGTTCCACAAGCAGAAGGAAAACATGAGCAACACGGACGTTACCTTATGAAACTGACCTACGCGTTCAACGTGAGAAGTTTCCCCCCCCGTCGTTCACGTGTCCCCGCACACACATAGTAAAGACAAGGGCTGCGTTACAGTACTCGAAACAAAACAACCAGCAGTAATCAGCGTTATCAAGTGTCTATGAGCACTTCCAGAGTCCTCGGCACTGCAGTGCTTTCTTTAGACGCGACGCTGTACAAAAAGTCACGGAGCGTTTGGGAAATAAAAGAGAAATTAAATAGAAGAGTGTAAGAAAGGTCAGTCAGTCAGAGTTCAGAGAAGGAGGAGAATTAAGACCATGGATGAGAGAGAAAATACTTTTTTCAGGCGTATTAGATTTTGCTTTCCTATTTTTTCCTTCACGCTGTCGGAGAATTATTTTCCCTAATGCAGATTGAGAATTTCTTTGGTTACACCTGAGCACTGTTTATAATTTAAAGAGATAGGTTTTTGTCACAAGACATAATAAAACATTTGATCAAGTCGCGAGGATGTGGAGCTCAGAGCTCACAGAGATGTCATTGTACCATACAGAGATTTGTGAGGAGCGATTTCTCCATGTAAAAAGAAAACAAAATTGCCAACCTGCACAAACATTCAATTCTCAAACTGCACAAAGGAAAAAATATGTATTAAAAACTCATCAGTGGCTCTAACACTCCTTCATAGATTTCTGTCCTCTTCTTCACCTTTACTTCAACCAAAAGCTTATTTGCTTTTCTGATCTGAAGTGAGTTAATAGTTGAGGGAAGCAGGAGGTGGAGGAGAAAACTATGTGTGGGTAAAAACAAACAAACAAACAAACCCCAAAAAGACTGACTGACAGGATGAGTGAGTGACTGTGACTGTAGAGACGTCACTGCTGTAGGCAGGATGAGTTCAGTGTTGGAGTTCCTCCACTACTACTGCTGCTGCTGCTGCTGCTGCTGCTGCTGCTGCTGCTGGAGGAGGGTTGTTGGGTTCTGGTCGGCTGTTGGCCAGGTACTTCGCCCGCATGCTGGAGGTGTACTGTGTGAAAGAAACACAAAATGACACATGGAGGAAAATGTGAATCACAATTTCTCTCTAGTTTAAAATGTGAAGGAGACCACAACACAAGTTCTGTGTAGGATTTGAACTGAAACTCAAAGATAAAGGTTTCTAAAAACGCAAAAGGCAAATAGATTTTAAAAAAAAAGGCTCAAAACGTTGCAGAGTAAGAAGAAAAATCCTTTGGGTGACGAAACATACAGATAAACAGACTGGACATGCATTTAAAAAGCAGTACCAAACACGAATCGCTCCACAGATCAGACAAAATCCTACACAGATCACCTTTCAAACTAAAAAACTCCACAACGCAGGAATCTAAAGGGAGCATAAATGATTCACAAAGAACATCACAGCAGCAGCTAAAGAGGACAAGGATAGCAGAGTACAAGAAGAAGAGTTGAATAAATGAACACATTTTCCAGATGAATTTTTTTTTTTTTTTATCTATTTTTTGGCTGCTGTTAACCTTCGTGTTCTTTCATATACATTTAGGATGCAACCATGCATTTGTGGAAAAACAGGCGACATAAACACAAAGGCTGCATTTCAAACTCATGGGGAAATCAGTATGTCGATGTCTCCTCTGTAAAACAACATCCTTTTTGGACCGAGAATAATCCTAAATGGTAAGAAAATGGTTCAAACTGAACTACATACTGAAGCCTTCCCCCCAGACATCATGTACAGAAATATAAATCATTTCTAATTATAATGCTTTGGCAAATGTAAGCAGGAAGTAAAACAAGGCCATGGATTCAATCAGTCAGCTTCATCATGATAAAACCTGAGCCTTATTGTTTAGACTGTACTTGTGCCAAATCGGGAAAGAAATCACTGTTAAGACATCTCGATGTCCTTGTCCTCTTCATGTCTTTGTTTCTTTTAGTGGTTATTCCACCAAAAACAGGAGCATGACATGGCAACTAAAACCTTGTGAGAGGTCACACAACAGAAGTGGTACTGTGCCATTTGCACAGCCATTAACTGAAGCCTAAAGACACGGCAGTCTTCACATCAGTGAAACTGCTTTAACTGCTTCATAATTTGATGGTGACACATCACTGACTCATAGATCACAGTGGGCCTGGAGACAAAATTACAGCATCACGTGTTCCCCCTCATTACGTCTGTGGTGCAATAGGGAAACATGCAGCCTGGGGGCCACGGAAAACAAAACATCAGGTGAGACACCAGGTGGTACAGGATTCAGGACAGGGGAGGGGAGGGGAGGGGAGGGGAGGGAGTGAGGGTTAGAGGGGTCCAGCAGTTCCTGTGAGATCTGAGCAAAGGGAGGAGAAGAGCTGGGAGTTTTGGGAGGTGGTACAGAGGAGGGACAGGCCAACAGGTGGAGGAGACGGGCATGTTCTGTACCTGTTAGCATAGCAGGTGAAGTTACCAAAACGATCTTGAACTCTCCGAGGGCTTTAACTGCCAGCACTGATCGCTGTTACTGTCCCCGGCAGTCAAATACAACTGTATGGATTCGCCCAAACAAAAGGGAAAAAAAACAACGACAAGAAGAGAGTATAGAAAAGTGACACAAAGCAGCGTCGAGGTCCAAGTAGACACACACAGACACCAGGGAGGACAGGAGGTCTGGTAGAGATTCAGGCCAGAGTTGGGGCAGTAGGGAATAACCGAGTATGGCTCGTAATACACACTGGAATTCTAATGTTATTTATTATTTCGCCTTCTGCAAACTGGACAAAGTTCATGGAGACAAAAAACCAGCAATCACAGGAAGCCTGCAACTCTCCTGTGCTGAGAGCATCTCGCCTGTAAATGTATGTATGGATTTTCCATTTATAGTAAGTTAACTTTACCTGTAGAGGGTTTGATGAAAATATGAGCACAAGTGATGGACAATGTGCAGGATTGTTTTTTGTTTACATATAAACAAAAGTGCCGTATCAAATATCCATGTAGGGAAATACATTTCCGTCAGCTGAGTGTGTGGATCACTCAGAAAATGTATGAGAAATTAGCTCTATGTTTACTCGAGCTGCACGATATGGTAAACTGCATGACTGATTATTATTATTATTATTATAATCTGATTATCTCAGTTGTAATTTCCATCTTAGAACATGTCAAAATCATAGATTTGACTTTTGTTTGGGGTCAACAAACAAAACACATTTTTACAACTGTACAGCAAGTTTATTTGGGCTGTTATATTCACATCTTTATCAAATAATCAGTGTTTTTAGGGTTTCATTAATTAATTGAGCACCTTTTAAAGTTAGTGAGTGTTTCAAAGGTTGTGTATCGGTGTATCTATGAAGATTTTCCAAAAGACAAACTGTACAGATGTGACTTCACAGAGAACTATGATCCCTGAGAGAAACTGGAGAACTGAACATGTCTTTCGATAGGCAGAGATTCAATTTTAAGTTTCAGATTCAGTATCGGCTGAACATTGCTGATATGCCATACATTGTACACTGCAGGATAAAGTAAAGTGGGCTTAGCTTTCAAACTTGATTTAACAATAATATGCTGTTAGTAGTGGTTTTGTTCTAGTGCTGAAATAGGATAATCTGCTGTAGGAAAAGACTCTGCGACTAGAGGACCAGTTTCCCATTTATCTATTTGCAAACTGCAAAAACAATCCAAGTCCCTACAAGGCTTGTATTGTGGCATTTTTAAGTAGTAACTACTGTACCAGCACAGGACGAACTTTGAATGATGCAAGAGTGTGGAAACTGGACCAGACATAGTTCTCCAGGGAGCTTCACAGTCCCCAGAAAACTGTTCTCAATCAAGTATTCAAGTATTCGATTTTATTATAAAAACAGAGTAATGCAAAAGTTGCATAACATGTTTTTTTTCCCGAATATATCTAATCCTTCATTCTATGTATGTGGTGGAAAAGTAAAGAGAGATTTGCCAAGTTTCTACTTTTGTTTTATAGTTCCTCGAATGTTTAGTTTATTAAAAAATAGGTCCGACAGACAGACAGCCGCTGCCTAACGACCCAGAGGTGCTGCTACAGCTCTCAAGTTCATACAGGGAACATGACACTTACCGAGGGGGGAGGAGACTCTCGTCCGATCAGGGGCGTGTTCTCGCAGCGAGAATTCTGGAAGCTGGCATTCTGAGCCCTGTTGAATTAAACGCATAGTGAGATGAAACACAACAAACACATGTACAGTGTTAAAACCCTGCATATTGCTTTCTGGGTGTTATACTGAATGCTTGAAAAGTTTCCAAATCAGCGTTCATGATTCCAGATTTACAGAGTCAGAAACTGGGGGACTGCGCTCAATCATTTTTCCTCGCAGACTTCAGTTATATGGTGGAAGGTTTTGGCTTTCACGTGGATCACAGCAGGACAGCAACAGCTGGATCTGCTGCCCACTTTGTGACTTTGTACAAGAGAATTGAGCCTCTCTCTGGGGAAATATGAGCCAACTTCTGAGTACACTGCGCATCTAATATCAGCCTATGTTGAGAAAATAATTCATCTGCCATGTCTACCTTTCATCTGCTGCTTTTATTTCAAATTCACAGAAGCTCAAACCAGTGGTGACTTACATGTATTCTGTAACAGGAGCATTGCTGACAGTGTGGGCGGCAGCGGGGATGGAGGTCTCGCTGCCATAGCTGCTGCCGCAGCTGTACAGGCTGGGCATGTGGACCCGGTAAAGATTATCATTGTTTTGCCTTCCTCCATGGCTCAGAGACTCGTCCTCACTCTCCTCCTCATTCCTGCAAAAAACACAAACAATGCTTTACCACCGCCACCAGAGGGAACCCCTGTCCTAATTCACTGACAAAAGGAGCATGGAAATACTCCACAAGGTCTGTCAGGGTTTGATTCAATTTCATGACTGCCTGAGTGACAGAAAACAAGATGATTTCTCTGTTGTTAAAAGCAAAGAAAATGTTTTTTGACTGACTAACCTTAATGGGGCTGAACAAAGACCAACAGCACTGTACTAAGTCTTAGGTCAACACCAGCTTTGTTGTTTTTATGTCAGTCAAATTCTGTGATGATTGGCGTTTGGATTGGAATGATGTGACTGAAAGTCGGTCTTAGTTAAAATCTTAGAGTTAAAGTCATTCAGCGTGTGCATGTAATACTCAAGTGTGTCTTGAAAAAACCTGGAGTAATGGACCTTTTTCTCAGCAGATACTTCTAAGCAGGACAAACACAGGTTTTATCAATAACATTAATTTAGTGTTCCACCGCAGTTTTAAGAAAGCCAGGTCTATAAAAAAACACTTAAACACATAGAAGCTGTTTTTGTTCTGAAAAATGTGTTATTTTAAAACTGTAATCATGTTATCTGTATTTTCAGGAAGTGTTCCAATCAAGGGATTGAGAAATAATTGGCTTTATGGTTATATCATTGCTAAAACAACAAATCTAATTGTGGCCTAAGACTTATACACAGTGCCGTTCTTTAGCATTAGCAGAATAACTGACTTACCGTCAGATAGATCACACAGGATTCTCTTCAAACACTGACAGACAAAACAATGACACTGGCATCATGGAGCTTGTCTCCCCCTAGTGTTGAAGGAACACACGGAGCATTTCCTGCATGTCTAACATATGAGGTCATCGCTCGAGGCATGACATTAAGTACAGATTACAGCACATTTACAAATCAGCACATTCAGAATTATTGATTGATAGTGCTGATAAAAATAGATACACATTTTAAGTGTTGAATAAAAACAATATAAATCTATAAATAAATGAATTAATAAAACCCTTCATTTCAAGATGCAGCTCCAGATGTTATAAAGAGAATGAGCCTGAACGCATCATTACAAGCAAACAAGCTCAGCGGGAACCACCTCGAAGAACAGAGTGACAGCGTGAAAGCCTTTGCTTTTTAACAGGAAGCTCCAGCTGAGATCAAACTGATCAAACCCCCCCACTCATCTCCCCAATTGCAAAGGGATCAGTTAATTATGTGCTGCAGCTGAGCTGACATCTGTGCTTTCCTCAAAGCCATTCTGAAAACCTTATCTGCTGCTTATAAGAGAAAGAAATCATTCTGATTTCACCCTTCAGAAGGTGGTTAAGATAGATTAGACCAACACAGCACAATTGGAGGGGGGGGGGGGGGGGGGGGGGTAAACGGAAGTCATTTATTTGAACAAGCAGCTGGAGCCTCCTGGACTCTTTCCAGTGGTAAACACAGCCTTGTCTTTAACGGCAAACAAACAAGGCTTATACAAAATATTCTTGTTTCCTCATCTGTGTAGGGGTTTGTTTTAATCTGAAATTCTTTGTCCGTGTCAAACTCACACTGCGTAAAAAAAACAAAAGGGTTAAAAGAAATGCTCTGAAACCATATTTAATTGATAAGCTTATCCTACTCAATTATTTCTCACTGTATACACAGTCCTGCACAGAACGTGAACCTTAAAAGCTTTTTCCGCAGGTTCCTGCGTGGCTGTGGGTTGACAGAGGTTTAGTGCAGGACAGCAGTGGACGCCTTACCTCTTGCCCCGCCAGGTGTGAGGCACACTGCAAACAATCGAGCTGAACATGAGAGCCGTGACGAAGGAGAAGAACACGAGGTAGATGAGGCCTTCGAGTCCGTCATAACACAGCCCCGTCACGCCCTGCACGAAGTCCTGCAACAAGAGGAGGGATATATATTATAGTGGCATGTACAGAAAATCAGTGCTTGCATAGAAATATCTGAACATTTAAAGCTGCTGTGATGTTTTTCTTGATATCATAAACAGAAATGATGCTATGCCGTGTCTTCCATCTGAATACGGGCTCTGTCAGACACTGAGGGAGCGTTTGTGTGTTGTATGAAACAGGGCGGGAGAAATACCCATTTATTCCATCAAACTGCAGTATGACTAGGTTTTTTGAGCAGTAAAATTCCCTTCTGAAACTTTTCACGTGCAGTTCTTTTTGTCTACTGTCATACTCAAACACCAACTGTGTGCATTGTGGGAATGTCGCAGGGCAACATTCAAAACTAAACACTGCTCAACTGAGAAACCCAGAAAGTAATGTGGAGCTGATGGGCTTAATCCACATTACATGAACACATCTGACAATAGTTTGAGCGTAACAGACATTTGTTTATATTAAAAGGTACGCCCTGCAGTTTTAAGTAAGAAAGAGCAAAAAAAAGTGGGAAAAGGCAAGAGTTGCCATTTTTATATTTCAGCATGAGGATTGTTGGATCTTTGAAAATCACCCTGCTGTGATTTAAAGTAGGTCAAACCAATGAGCTCACAGTTGGAAGACAGAGCATTTCTACCTGGGTTTGAAAAGAGACACTATGCTATCACCACCATGACTGAGAAACTCAATTTTTTATGCCCTGCACAGGAGAAACACATTCTATATTCTACTGAAGTTACTCTAATTTTCAAGAAATAACACGCTTTGGTGGGATGAAAGAGCAGAGGAGGGAGCGACAAGAAAGAGATCCACACAAGAGTGCTGGTACAAGAGCTTGCACATGTGCACTTAAAAGTTGGAGAGCCCCGAGGGACAACCCTCCAAAGCAAAGCAACAGCCAAGAATTTATCATTCAGCTAGCTTCATAACTGATACACTGCCAGTATTGGTTGGAACAGGAACTCGCATACAGGAAGGCAAATGTTATTTACAGTGACAGGTGTATTCAGCTGCACAGGCATTAAAAAAACAGCCCTATAGAAGTACACTGTACACTACAAAAGTGTCATAACAACTCCCTAGGGCACTTTCTCCAGCAGACATAGAGACATTTTCTCCTCCATGCTCACCATGTGCAGACTGCGACAGTCCACCAGTGCAGTGAGCTGATGCAGGTTGATCTCTGTGGTGTTCAGGATCCCCTGAATCTCCTCCAAACTTCCCTGAAAACAAATGACGAAAACAAAAACTGCTGACCAAGAGTTGAAACAAACTTTTTGTACATTTAGACAACAGTGCAAAACAAAATGGATTTGTGACAAAATCAATCATAAACTGCACAAAGGAAGCAGGTGGACAATGCACTTATTTTCCATTCTACACCTATTTTTCATTAATATACAACAGGACCGGGCAGCTCCAGCTGAAAAAACAGATTTCCATGTCTGATACATTTTAACACGCTGTCGCTCCTCTTCCTCCTGTTCACATCACACTTCCAGGAGAAAATAGGCTGATTATCTGATAGGGGAGTTTCTACGAGCTCAGCACATTTTGTGCCTCTGTCTGGTCCCAAAGTCAGCTCTCATTTGTGCTTCTGTCATCACAGTTTAAGAACCAGCATTGGACATCACCTCAGTGTTGCACTGGCAGGCCCAGTGAAAGCCTAATGTAGCTAAATTGACATAATGCATGTCCCTCGTGGGCTGTCAGCAGATCTTTATGTGGACAGGTGTGCTTCAATTTTCTGCTCGTCAGTCCTTTGGTCCCATTGACTATTCTGTTGTCACCAAATGTACAATAGTAAAGGGCAATTTGCAGTATCTGGAGAATAACTAGCACCTTCGCCAAAGTATCAAGGAACATATGGACAAACCGTGCTGCCATCAATATTAATGTATATGTAATGATGGTGAAGTAGCCAGCGGCAGGTGATTACATTTGTAATGAATTTGTTTACTCTCCACTCATGATTGTGTTTAAGCGCTCTAAGGTTTGGGCTCACTTTGCTTTAAAAGTGTAGCAGGTTTGAGGATTTTGATGCTGCAGCATCCATCAATCGACAAATGCTGCTGATGTCATCTCTTTTCTCCAATTTTACATTCTTAACAAAAGGCAATAAACTAACTGTTGAATATCTTATCACATCTATTTGAGTAACGTCTTCATTTTCGGCACCATATTATACAAAGTTAGGTTTAGTTTAAGGACAATCACACGACTGAGGCTTTTTGCTACAAGTGAAGGCAAACTAAAAATATGATAAGCAGTACCGGTATCAGTATCAGAATTTATGAAATCCTAATTATACCCATGCTTAGTAAAAGAAAACATGTAATGTGCCATTGCCAGTACATAGTGTATTAATTAGGGGACTGGAAACATACCTTAGTTTGTTTATACTCTCTGGTGGCAGAACGCAGCAGTTCGGACACATCATCTTGCATCTCCACCAACGCCTTGTGACTGCCCGAAAGTTTCTGAAATGAGGAATGAGAAGTGTAGCAGCAAATCTCAACTGTCGTTTCAGGTTTATTTATAACAAAGAACATTGTGCTGCTTTGTGGTCAACGTGAGAACCTGTGAAAGCAAGCTGGCAGATCACAGATATGAGCTCAAAGCCTTACAGTATGTACACATATAGCTTTCTTTTCTGTACTAACAATAGACACCTGGAATTTAGCAGCGCTCAACGACAATTGACTCTATGATTTATTCATGTGGCTTGAAAGAAAAAAATGCAGGCATTCCATTAAAGTAAACTATAGATTCACAGTTAAAGTGTCATTCTACTTTACTACGTACATGAACATCTAGCACACAGACTGAGAAGCAGGCGTGTGCTATCTGCAGAGACACACAGGAAACGCTGCCCTGCAGAATGGGAAGTATTGTGCAATTGCATGAGAAAAAGGCTGTTATCGAGGCAATGGGAGTGGCTCAATGTGCCCACTTGAATTCCTACATATAGAACTTGATGCAGCGTGCAGTTAAAATGCGTAGAATATTGTGCTCTCTGAGATGTTAGAATTCAACACATGAAAGTGATGTGTAGAATGTGACTCAAATAGTCAAACATTTTGAAAACTCACACAATTAGAAAAGGTTTTGATAAAATGGGCAACCAACCTGTTGGAAGGGGTTGGTTTTTTCCAAACTGCAACTAAGGTAGTGCTGCAGGATTTCTGTAAGTTCAAGGTGGAACAGAACAGAAAAGATTAGAACATGTACAGGCAACAGTAACCAACAATTAAATTCATTATCTCAAACTCATCATCATCTGCACAATTGTGTGTCAAATGCTGTGTGCCTGACATATGGAAAAAAAATCCACCAACAGATTAGCATAAAATTCTTACATTAGTGTCACAAACAACTGGGGATTGTAGAATGATTCATTAAAAAATTTAAATAACCAAGCTATTATAGTTTTAGCTCTGTTCACACTACCACATCCACCCAAAAATTGTCTTGTTTGTGAAATCTATATTATTGGTGTTTTTGAATTTGAACTATTGTCTAAAATTCAGATGCTTGACTACCCAGGAACGCCAGTCAAGGCTTTATGGAGCAATATCAGAACAAGCACACCAGTGAGACTTGTCGTGAGTTAGTAGTCATGAGTTAAGCTCTCAGTGCTTCTGTGCACCTGAGAAAGCTGATTATATTCAGTCTATATTAGCTCTGTTTTTAGTCTCCACCTAAACACCAAAACAAACTAACTATAAAGCTCTGTAAAGCTATGGGGAACTGCAGATTCAAGTGATAATCCTCTGCGGTTTGAGTTTACAGTTTAGTGATTCTGGTATCACACTGTACTGTGCTTGTCACTACCCCGAGTAACTGCTTCATCTCCCTCTGCTTTGCTCTCAGAAAGTGTCCAAGAGAAAATGTCTTTTCATTTTCTACCTCTGCCTCGTCACGTTTGCTGTTCTCGTGGCAAAGCCTGCCTACAGCTGTAACTGTGCACATGCTGAGCTAATCCTGAGCTCCGAGGAGAAATGTTCCAAGACCACTAAGACAACTTCAAAAGACGCTGGTACAGTACATATGAATTAAACATATTTTTCAGCTACAACAAAACATGCAGTCAGTGAGCGGTTTACATGGAACCCCTCTGATGGCACTCGCACACAGCAATTACAAGAAGCATCTGTAGACGTATTGTTAAATTACAACATGACCAAACGTGTGCTTTGTTCATACTACACTATAAACCAAAGCAAGGTTTTGGGACTTTCACATGCTTTTACTGCCCACTTCAATAATTTCTTCCACACTACAGCAGTGGGTTAAGGGTCGATGAGAAATCCTTCGTGACTAAAAGGCTACAGCGATATCCACAAATACAAACTGCGCGAACACCTACTCAGACCTAACAAGTGACGTCCACGCACACACGCATCCACACAACTGCTGTGTCAGGAGCTTCTTTCCCACACAGCTGAGCATGAGAGGAGGATTTCCGGTGCAGAGAAGTACTTTTAAGTGAGCTTCTGTCAATCCACTTCTCATACACACGCCCACACCACACACACACACACTCATGTCAGGAAGAACAGATTTCCTGGTGTCTGATGCCTAATCAAAAGGCCCGAGTTAGTTTTGTGTCACTCCTAATACTTGTTTTTTTGCCACTGCCCATATGGCAAAACAAATTGATTCATGATAAAACCTCTGCAAGTATGCAGCAAACAAGATAGAGGCATTATTCTGCTTGGTGATCAGATTCATCATCAGTGATCCAATTCTTCTAATACACTTGCTTCATTGTTGGACAGAGATCTTGCAGCTAATTATACCAACTGGTTAAAAAAAAGTCTTGGCAGGGTTACAGAGTCCAAACTAAATTTGTTCCAATTCCTGGAGCTTCACCACAAAACGCAAAAAGCATTTTGTCATCATAGATTTCTTTTCAGCACGAGGAGCAGTTGACACTGCAGAAGAAAATGCTCAACAGAGCGACTGGCCTCTGAAAAAAAAAAAACGTATGTACATCTTTTTTTGATTTAAAAAGTTCTCGTCTCAGAAAAAGAGAAGCAGCTCATGTTTCACAAAAGAGAGCAGCAGAAATACAAAAGCCAAGCTTTCACTCTCTGTTCGGATTAAGATCATGTGTCTTACAGTACTACACAGAGAGGAGAAAGGAGAAGAATGAAAAACTAAATAGTGAAACAATTGCACACTTTGTTCTTTTAAGAAATTTGGTGCAACTTCACACAGGCAAGAGCTAAAAAAAAAAAGGTAAAAATATGTAATAAGTAATGAGAGGGCTGACAGATTTTAATCAACTGGTACAAATCTGTATTACAGTCTTAATCCATTCATTCTACATAGTTAACATGCATAAAAGAGAGGGGGAAAAATAGAACTGAAAATCCCCATCCTGCATGAATCCACCTCAGGGCAAAAATACAGCTTCATATGCTGCTGAATGATACAGTGCAGAGAATAAGTTGGTACTCACAGATATCCATACGGTACAATATATATACAGCTAATGCCCTGTGTATTCAGCAGTCACCATATTTCAACATAGGAGAGGAGTGGCAGGACAAATTATTTAGGCATTTATTATTTATTTTTTTATTCCACAGCAGCAACTTATTTGGATTTTCCATGAACTGAAGGACGGATGCAGGAAATGTAATGTCTCTGATCCTCTTCTGTGCTTCTCTTATCTCGCTTTCACACTCCACTTCACACACAAACCCGAGGCACAACATTTTTTTCCTCACTCGTTGCGCACACACGTTCTCATCCCATCATGGGACAGATTGGGCAATTACTAAAATGAGACGCCACAGAGAGGCTCCTGCACAGGTTAAAAAGGCAGCCCATTGCCCTCTCACCCCTGCCACAGTAAATTTACGGGCTTTTATTAAATGGGCCATTGGATGAGACTAGACTTGCACAATACACAGGCCTTCTGACTGAATAAATACAAACCCATCCCTTTAACAACATGCACGCGAAAGGCACTTTCTATTTTATTCGTACCTTGATTGATGACTCCATACTGGTCTGCCACTTTTGTGATGTAAGTATCAGGGGAAACACAGAAGTCACTCGAGGTCTAGGAAAACAAAGACAGGGGGAAGAAGCCAGTTAAAAGAGACATTTTTAACAACAATGAAGTGAAACGGCATCACAGATGCGGCTTTTAATTTACTGCCGTCTCCCATGTAACTTGAGTAATAGATCAGTTTTACAGTGTGACAGGCTGAGTGTGTCTCCGCCACAGAGCAATCATACAAATTAAGTTAAGCTCATTTAAATGTGAAAGTCTGATTCATCTACGGAGGCAGAAAATCATCCGCATGAATGTTTAATTTGCATTAATCAAGATTCAGATTTGTCAACATCATTTCATCCTCATGGAGAATGAGCCTGAAAATGTCTGTCTGAATTAAGTGATAAACAAACATTATGCAATCCTGGATTTGTGCTGTCACTGACTGGATTTAAGTCGTTTTGTGTGTGGCAGCCAAATTAATTGATTCAGCCCCCTGTGGCTACAGAGCTAATTCCAGTCGTTTTGCTAGTGATCAAATTTTTTAAATCACTGGCATTAGACATGAGGATTTCACTGAGTGACCAGAAACATAAACACTCCCCACAATACATTGTGTGAAACCAAAGTGTTTCATGTTTTTAATGATCACTCGTCGCAACAGAGCTAATTTTTTTATAAATCTTACACTAATTATGGGAGACAAAATCCCCACTCTGTAATCAGTGGCTGTGTTATCCAATCACACGCAGCAAACTGTGGCAGCTCTACCTGGAAAACAACATCAGGCTCTGATGGAGACACTTACCAGGGAGACGGACAATTCCAGCCCTAGGGAGACCCAGCTGACGACCAGAGCCACTACACCGAACAAGCACACCCTGGGGACACGGAGAGGAGGTGTGAAGATTAAGCGTCTTTAGTGTGCAGTGTTTGTCACACAAATATCAACAATTAAATCCACTGAAGGAGATTTGTTTAAGCCAATTCAGGTGATTTCAGCATGTGTTAAGCCTAGTGGTGTTTTCCAATTAGACCAGATTTTTGTAACAAGCTTCATCACGACATTAATCTCCAATTACTGTGTTCAAAATTGTCTAGCAATTAATATGAACTGATAATTAAACTGACAGAAAATTATAGGCAACAATTCTGACAACTGTTTAATTATTTTAAGACACAGTAAAGTAAAAAGGAAATTGTTGTTCCAATGTGAATCTCTGTGTCTTCATGTATTATCTTTAGGCTTTGGCTAAAATGAGACATTGAGAAACTGGACATTTTCCACTGATAGTGTACTGACCAACGAACTAACCATCCGTAAAGTTATCCATAAACTCCTTACATTTTTAAATTGATGCTTGAAACCCATTGAGAAAAGTGCGGTTATAAAAAGAAGCTTTTATCATATTTGACAAAGATGCTTTTGAGATGGGTAAATGTTTAAGTTTAAGTGGATTTATATTTATACGTTTGTTTTGCTTAGTGTAAAACAAACGTAAAAAAAAAACAACTTGTGGAATTTAACAGTTGTTACAATCAATTATCATCAAAAGTGCCTGAAAATGTCAGGACATGATGCTGGTGTTTAATAAATCGTGACTGGGCTGATATTTTATAGAGCACGAATTCATCCCGACTACGTTATAATGATGAGGTGGCTCTGATGAGTGTGTGGGTTGTACTTGTACAGCAATTGCATATTCACTTAGTGACAAGAACTAAAATAATTTCCCAGGGCAGAGGCATTTCTCCCCTAAGTACTCTTGCGGCCATGATCTTGTGATGAGACTCACCCTATAAGTGTTCCCTTGGAGTTGCGAATGAGGCCAAACAGCACCAGAAGGCAGATGAGGACATCGAACAGTAGCAGGCTTATGTAGCCCAGCCACCTGTGAGGACAAATGCCATCAACGACACATGTACGAGAGCAGCACAACAAACAATCTCACAACAGAGCTCTATATTAAAAACACGCACAATGATTTCCTTTTACTGTATTAATGACACATGATGTTTTTTTGCTGTGTAAAACTGTACAGAACTAAATTAAGGATAAGACTTTGTTGGTCCCAATCGACACATGAATCTGGACAAAAGAAAATTCAGTTATTTTATTTCAGCCAGCTTTAAATCAATGGCCATCTGTGACACTATTAAACAAACAGTGATCTACTTGATTATTTATAGATTTAAGGGAAGTCAAAAAGGCTTGCCACAGCACTGTCTTCCACATTTTCTACAACTCTCGGTGCAGATTTTAGATGCCAAGTAAGTCAGCTGCACTTCTCTGACATTATAATTCAGAGACATCTCCCAACCAGGGACTAACTTTCCACCTTTCAACAATATGTGGACTCAGAGATGAGCAATAGCTGAGTGTTTGTGGGGATGTAAATTATTAATGTGTATCTGCCTAGACATAAAATCTATTGTGTGTAATGTTCATATGATTCTTTATACTGTTGCAGCTGCTGCAGCTGCTTCAGCTTGCCTGAGATTACTTTGCGAATTAAAGTGTAACGATGTTGGAGCCTTTGCAAAGTCGGGGATGGTCATCCTTCCGAGCTGTATTGTTGTTTTGTTCTGCATGGGACTCTTTTGCTTGACTGATGACTACAGACTTACCTGTACCAGTCATACAGCTCAATCTGGACAGCCAGCTCCTCCAGGGAGATGTTGCTGTTGTCCCAGAAGGGAATCTTGACCATCTGTCTGACCAGCTCGTCCAGTTGGTCTTGCAGCTTTTGGATGATAGACAGGTAGTCCGCATGCTGTGCATACTGTCCCTCAAGCTGTTGTAGATTGCCGTCTACCGTCTGGTTCAATGAGGATGTACTCTCGTATACCTAAAATCGTCACAGTGACAAAACACGTCATTCTTGACCTTGAAATGGAGGATTCACCACGCAGCTTTAATGGGAGAGGAAACCAGGACAGCTCATGGCGGCAGTGATATTAATTATTTAACATGTTGGTTTACGCTCTCAGTCTTACCAGCTTCTGCACTCCTATGATTGTGTGGTTAGCGTGGCGTAGGGAATATGTCAGCCGACTCACTCCATCACAAGTCTCACCGTTCCCATAGAAACCAACAGCAATGCCAGCACTGAGGGGGAGACAAAAAAGAAGGGAGGGGAGACAGGGTGGTGAGAAGGAGGGATTAGCTAAAAAGGACACAGACAGGAGACAGAGATGAGAGCGAGCGAGCGAGGGGGACAGCGAGGCAGTGGGAGAGGCGTGTGAACTCCACATTAACCCTGTCGGCTCAGACCGTGGTCAACGGGCTCCTTTGAGCTGCAGCAGAAAGACTCCATAGAGAACCATGGAAACACAGAGGAATGGACCAGCTATGCCCCAAACCCCTCACTACGGCTGACAAAGGCTGTACTGAGGCAGGAAACGGGCTCTCATTTGCACAGACAGGCCCAGGTTGCAGCAAAACAGTTCTGGCAACTGAACAAGCAACACTTTCTACAGGTACATCAACAGGAAAAATAATTGCACAATAATATAAAATGTCAGTTTAAACGACAGTTTAATTGCCTGCATTAATGCCAAAAGTGTACTATGTAGTGTGTAGCGGATAGGATAAGTGATTCACAGAAATGTCCTGTGTGTCAAAAAAGGAACTCAGTTTTCTGTTCTATGAGTAGCAATGTCAATACAGAGGGTTTGGTTGCGACACATCTTCAGGTGTTGCTGCTGCTGTGTGGGCCTTTTTTGCAAATATCCATCCAACGCTAGAGCAGATATTGTCAAGTGGGGTGATAAGTGAATCGCTACAAGCAAAGTTTAACAGCACTCAGCTAGCTGTCAGGTGGTTGTCCTGTGAGGCGCAGGAAATATTAAATTGGTCACTTTGCTTTAATGTGGTTCTGCGGAAAGTATGCTGTAGAAAACAACTATGTGTAAAATGAGATGATGATCAGAGATGTCTGATCCATCCTACTTTGCTCTCACTAAAACACATTTGTGCGTGGGTGTACATGCACACGCATGCACAGATACAGTGATTGTGATGCAGTTCTTGTACTCATCAGGTCCCCGAGCTCTTTGTGCTTCCCTGAATCTCCTATGATGGCTCTCCAGTGGCCCATCAACAGGAGCAGGGAAACAGGAAACAAATGGAGTGTTCAGGGAAAGAGAGCATGGCCAGCTGGTACAGTTCTCACACTACCGTTTTGGAAGAATTAAAATAACAAAACATAAGATCACAGCCAACGCAACACTCCTATTGTTCCTTGGTTTTACAATTTCAGATGTACAGTGCATCCTTAATTACTGCACAAATTCAACAGGAGGTTTTATGAGACTGTGAGATATTTTTAAACACGTTTGGCCTTAGATGCTACACTTGTTGGTCATAAATGTGTTTGTTAAGACGTCATTTCACTGTGATGTGATTTCATATGATCACTTTGTCTTGTGAAACTTGGGTTATTTTCCAACCAAATAAGGAGACAGAAAATATAGCATTCAGTAAGGTTTATTTATGCCCTGGGGAAATAGATAAGCAGACTCTTTAAGGCTGTTTCCTGCCTCTCAATGAAGCTTAACGCTTTTGCACAGCCTTCAGCTATGACTAGAATTGTTGACTAGCATCCTGCTGCTTCCTGTTTCTTTGTCTGTGGGTGTGTGGATACATAGCAAGCACCAACAAGAGCGAATGCCACTTGCAGAAAATGCAGACAGTATGCCTCTTAATGACTATTTACTGAGATTTGATTGCATGCCTTCTTGCCTTCTTTGCTACAGTGAGCTCATTTAGGATAAAGAACCCTTTGTGTGAACCAAAAAACACTGTTCTTGGGCATCCAGAACCATCCACTGACAGTTTGACTCACCTGCAGACAAGTGTTGCTATGATGACACACCAGGCCGTGCAGCAGCAGTCCGCGTTGGGCTGCTCCACATTTTTGCTTCGCCGGCAGCACAGGCAAATGGAGTAGAAGAGCAAAAACAGCAGATCCAGGGCCAGACAGGCGAGCGCCACACCTCCAAATAACAGGATGGACTGATGGACAACAGAAGGGGATTATGGAAATTTCATTGTCAAAACCACTTTCATGTCAATATCAGTGAGCTTAATGGACTTCAGTTTTCCACAGACACAGTATGCACAGTATGATTTAAGACCTGAGTGCCTCAGCAGCTTTATTTTGTCTGCTTTGCAATGAGAGACTTTGATTTTTGTGTTTTTACTATCAGGGGAAGTTAGTTTTCACCCTCTGTCCAAAGTAAAACTCAAGGTAAGTAGTTGTGTGCAGGCTCGAACACACTTAGAAGAAAACATCTATAAATGTAGACATTACCTTTCCCTATGATATGAAAACAAAAGAAAGAGTGGATTTAGATCTTGAAGTAGAGAACAGTCTGTTTATTTAAGCAAAAATAAATACACATACAATGGTAGACTTTCTGTACCAGAGACAATTGGAAAAAAAAGCCACAATGAAAGGGTTCTTTCAGATGAGAGATAATTACAAAATGCTGAGTGACAGAATTGGAGAGACAAATACTACCCAGAACAACTCTAACAGAAGAGCCATGGTCATATCCACCATCTCACTGTCACCATTACTCAGTGCTGGCAAACTTTTAAACCTAGCTGTAGAGAAATATACAGTGACAGTTAAACCTCTCTGCCGTCAGTAGCTCTTCCTATTTAGGTCACACGGTTGTTCACTGTACAGGATTCATGGCCGGTGCAGATTTACATCCTGACACTTTTGTTTTTTGGAAAATCCAGTGTTGTTCTATGTGTTCTGTTTTTTTCTCCAACACAGCATTACAGTAACAGACACACCCTGATGCAGTGGTTGGTTGATGTTCATGTGAGTCAGTGAATTCAAAAAATGTCAGTGTGCAAAAGTATTGTGAGACCATACCATAGACTGTACATAAAATGTGGACATAGTCCTCTAGTGTGCTGGCTGAGGACAAGACAGAAGTAAGAATACAGTGTAAAAAGACATGGCTAAATTCCATTTGAATGGAGTGCTGGGCAAATTGCAAATCTTGTGGATTTAAAATGGGAGTTCATTTCTTATTGGTGATGTCATTAACAGTTGCCACTTGGACCAAACCCATGTATCCCAGACAGAGATACAAACCAGAAGCACAGATGCAAGTGAATGACTCAGCTCCTAAATGTTTCTCAGCTTAGTTCAGCTAAAGTGTCCATTCTTCTATATTATCTGTGCCTCATGGTGACGTGGTGAAATAGCGAGCAGCACCACTCGCAGCCCAGCCATCTGGGCATGTCAAGACTTCCCCTGAAGCCTGAATGAGAGCAGTCAGGTCACTGACAATAATTAACAGCTTGTCATCACAGTAGGCTAATAATTACAGTTTAACGGGCCAGCCCAATGATTACCTCTTTTATGTTGCTCTTGTTGAACTAGATGTGCGAGGAAAGTGAGATAATGTGCTTTAATAGCGGAATAAGCTGAACGTTTCAAAACAAATGTTGTTTTATAGTTGAATCCAGCAAATTCAGTTCCCCCGAATACCCTCATTTAACAGCAATGTTGTTTATTTTGAACCTTTCCCTGTTCATGCCAGGTGTCAAGCATGCACACATCCAACTATTGTCCAGTTCTTGAACCTTTCCTGTATTTTGCCAAGAAAATGCTCCAAATCACACCCCAGAGAGCCACATAGTAACAATAAAGGGCTACAACAATGTTATGGTAAATGGATTCTTGGGCCACTTTAATGATGTTTCTTTAAAACTCTTATTTTATCTGAAACAGAGTGCTCTAAATCATAGATGAAATGTTGATGCCTTCAAAAGAAAAACAAAGAGTACAACACTGGATCAAATGTGTGACATAAACAGAGTTAGTTATACAGTATAACCTTTAGTTAAACAAGGGTGTTCCATCTTAAATCACTTGAACTGCTTTCATTTTCATGTGTACATGAAGATACAATCTTTGAAAGACACAAATCAGCTGATGATTAACATGTCTGGGATGTTTCCCCACTTCTCAGGGACAGCGTTTCACTTCTGGATTTTCTGACTCACACTTCCATGTTAAAAGGGGAGGTGTTCTATCTCATGACTAAAAATGTGCCCATTTCTGGCAGTTTTCCAACTGTTAAATTTGACCCACATCCTATTGTAAGTCATTAGCGTCCTACATACTTATTAACCCTGGCTCTTAGAGCTTTTAGAAAACCACAAAAACAGAGATTTGGTAATCTTCTAAATCAATAAATAAAGACAATTTAGAACAAACAGTTTAGCTATTCATAGGAATAATAAAAAACACAAAACTGCCCATCTTATCAGACAAGGGACTGAGTTAACTGAACAGTTGAATCAACTGTTTTCAGATTATTGACATATTAACCATTTTTCTGAATATAAAGCTTTCACACATGTTTTTGATTCAATTTATCGGATTTCCCACATTGAACAGTTTTATGAACAATGTCTGTACTGAGATGCATAATATCCACACCAGCTGAATGAAATGAAACAAACGGTATCAAGATAAAATAAGTGTTACAAACTTCTCACTACAAAATTACCCTTGCAAGACTAAAACCAAGTTTGGTTGATCTAAATTTTGTTAGTCTCTTACAAATATACCATATGAACAAACGTTATGCTGATCGCTCCTCCCCCGGTCTAAGCTGCAGCCACCATACAACCGGTTTACCGCTATAATCTGAAAATAATGTTTAAGGTTACTGAGGTCAATTTAGGTAGCTTGGATTACACTTTGCAATGCCAGCTGACCGGTGTCAGGAATAGGTCAAGAGTTGGATATGACAGCTACAACAGATGGTGACATAGATATAAAGGTGAAGGCAGAGAACAGGTGGAGACAGGTTACAGGTCACTCCTCCCTGAGGAGACTGATTCAAAAATGCCATCAGCATCATAACCTCCTCCTAAAGGTGGACAATCAAGTCAAACTTCACAATCACTAACACTTTTTGATAGAGAGTGAGGTGGGCCTTACCTGTTGATACGTCCAGTCCTCTGGTCGGAAATCGCTGCTAATTTGCTCAAACTTGAGGTTGAAATGTGGGAGTTTGTGTATCAGGTTCACCCACCATGGTGGAGAGTAGCTAACCACTGCTGCCATGGTGAGTGCGTATCAGTGAGATCCGCTGAACAAGTGAGGATGCTTGAAAGTGGAAGCAGTCATAAAGTCTGTCTGTATCCAGGAAGAGATCAGAAAAACAAACGCATTATTAATGATGCTATCTTGTCTAACACATACACTACTCATCAGCCAAAACATTAAGGCTAATTATCTTCCTTAACTTAGCAGTAACTCATCAGTTTCTCATATCGAACATGGGATGGTAGCAAATTTTCCAATCATGATAATTCTGACCATAATAATTACAATTGATGATATTATTGCAATGACAATAAAAAACCCTTTAAATGTCAACAGACAGAGCCTTCTGTCAACAATTTATCTTCATTTAATTCCATAAGTAACAATTACATCAGCTATGATTAGTACGATGGTTGAAATTCACCATTTATTTGTTGTGGGGACATTTGATGGTAACACATAATATCATAAATTGTTCCATCACTATCACACAGACGCATTAAGGCAATTTGAAATAATCTCATTCATATTAGTTCAGCAACTTCAGGATACAAACACGCAATGATATAGTCTTGAGCTATCACTGTTATTAAATGTATGTTTTGTCTCATTGTCTACTTAAAATATTTCCAAGTAGAAAATGGGGAAAAATAATTTAAGGAGGTTTAATTACTTGCTTATAAATTAAATGGAAAATTAAATACTCAATAATTAATATATAAATACATACACTGACCAGCCACAACATTAACACTAATATAGAATGAATGTAAACTAAATACACAATTACAACGGATCATGAAGTTTAACAGCATGTAACTATTGTAAATTAAATACAAAATAAATAAACTGACAAATAAATAAATAAAATACACTGACCAGCCACAACATTAACACGAATAAGTATCTAAATGGCAACCAAATACACACTGAATACTGAATGGCTAACACGACCATAACGAGCAGTTAGCTGACTTAAATCTTAGCTAGTTAGCTAGTTAACTAGTCAACTTAACGATGCGCCGAGAGTTGTGTCACTGTCTGAATTCCACTTGCAATGTTAGATTTAACCACTTAAGTGCTGCAGTCCATTTAAAACACCCGTGCAATTTCAACCCGCTGTTAAAACTCGCTATGGTTAAACGTACCTGTGGTGTTAGCTAGCGTTAACCCGGCTAACGTTAGCCGGTGTAGCTGCTGGTTAGTTCAGTCCGCTGAGCCTCGTAAAAAAAAAAGTCTCTTTTGTTCCTCTTGACATTTTGCTCCGCGGGTCGTAAACATCACATCCTGTTTGCTTGTTTGTCTGTGTCGGTACTAGTTCCTCAGACCACGTCCAGTAATCTTTTACTCCAACACTTTAAGCTCCTCCGAGTTAAATCTCCATCCAGTTACTACTGAAGCCCAGAGAGAGAGACACTGAAGCCAACAGCGACTGCTGCTCACGACGTTAACCCAACTGGCGTGACGCCCGGCCCGGCCCGCACAAGGCTCACTGCGCCGGCACAAAAACATTACAACAGCGACATCTAGAGGCGCCCCAGTTATCTACAACTGATGGGGAAGTATTATGGGACAACCGCTTGTAAACGGAATTATTAGTGACTTAAACGTAAACGACGGCAAACATACATAACATTTCTTAATCATGTGTTATGTGCACACAAATAAGTTAATCAAGCTAAAATGGGAGATGTTTGAGAATGAGCTCTCAAGGGCTCCCAAGGACCACATGTGGCCCCCAGGCGACATCCTGTGGCCCCACACTTTAGAAAACTGGCCCTGTGAATAATATATTATTATATTATTATTCAACATTTAATAATATATAAGCTCGTCTAGTGCACTTGTCTACATGTTTATTATCGATTTAATCAGGCTACATATATATGTATATATATATATATATTTATTTATAAATATTTATATATACACACACTTAAGTAATGATTTGTTACATTACAACACTGCACTCTGCACAATACGTTTTTCCCTTAAGATTATTATTGGATAATATTTTTATAGTCTACTTGGTTAAAAATGGTTTCTGATTCGGTTTTGCCCAGGAGAGAAGAGGGAAAAAGAACACCTTTTCCTCACAGCATTCCATTTCAAGGAGAGACTAAAAACGTCTGAGGAGCACGTGAAGGCAGCAGCATTGTTAGAATGAGGAACAGAAATTAAAAAAAACAAAAAAACAAATCAAGTTGTTCAAGTGGAACCAGGAAACAAAGACAAAAGATCACATTTCTCCCATGATTTGTTCATTTGTCCTGTCAGATCACCTGAAGCTGCATAAACACCAGCTTCACACCTCCTCCTCCTCCTCCTTCTTCATCCATCCACACTGTGTGTGTGTGTGTGTGTGAGAGCTGCTGTTACACTGTTACCATCATTAAAGAGCACGTCAGTGTCAGTCTTTATTGCCGCACACTTGGACTTTCACCAGCGCTCGCTACAACTTTAAGAAATAAGTGACTTGTTTTTTCTCTCTCTTTTCTGCAGGAAATCACATGGAGGTGCTCTCGCGCTCACATGACACAGTGGGAGACCATGGCAGCAGAGATCCATGAAGGTACAGTGCGCAAACTTGTCACTCGCTTCCTCTTACGCAAATGTGCGGTTTCCACTTTAACGGTGTTTTGTGTCACTGCAGTGTCGGGAGATTTGGGTATTTTTTGGGGGGTTATTTGTGTGGAAGTGCGGATATTTCTTTCGCTCTAGTCGATTTGTGGACTAACGAATGGGAACTTCTGGGTACATTAAGATCGGAATGAAGTGAGTGCGACCAGGAGTGGTAAACTGCTATTTTACTCTTCTCTTAATGTGTGTTTAAAGAATTTAAAGAAAAACAGTGGGTTTTACTCTATACGTGTTGCACTGGGTTAATGGGTCTTGATGTTTTCTTTCCTGCCACGTGAAAACTGTCAGCTGGTCACTTCACTTCTCAGGCAGCACATTTCCACACAGTTTTAGTGAATGACCTCAGATTTATTGTCTTCATAACATTTGCAACACAATTACGGTAAGACTCTGATCTTTTTGTATTATTCAATTTACTGAATGATTTTATCTTTGTTTTGGAACATTTTGTGGCACTGGTTCGAAATCCGTGTAATCTGTGCTGGGATGGCAGTAAATCATATGATAGGAAACAAGATTATTGATACAATAAAAGATTAGGCAACTGCCATCAAGTCAGCTGTGGGCACCAGGGATACATGAGCACAATGCAGGGTTGTATGAGAGGGACTTGTCCCCCCACATTCTTAAAAAATATAACGTTTAATACCTGAACAAATTTTATAACCTAAAAATAAAAGTTAAGTAACATTATTTTAATTTGGCAGAAACTAAAGATTAGGGATGCCCGATAGTGGATTTGTTTTGCCGATATTTGACAGGGCTGCTGCGATTATTCCATTAATCGATTGCTAGATTAAATGTCAAATATTTTGATGATTGATTAACCCATATCAACTTGTTAGACATGAATATTTTCTAGTTTCTTTGCTAAATATCCATAAGAAAACATTAAAAATGCATAATAATTTTAGTTTGTGTACATAACGAGAACATTTTACAGACCAAACAATTACTCGATTAATCAAAGTAATTTCAAAATTGACATATTGTACCTTTAATGACAGTGCTGTATTTATTACGTGTTGGTAAAGGAATTCAAATTCAACCAATATGTGTCCTAAAACAGTCGGACCATGTACGTAGCACAGTGTAAACCTGCAAATGGTTGATTTTATACTTCTCTTACACTCACTGGTCACTTTATTAGGTACACAGAGCACCTAGTAAAGTAGCAGTAGTGGAAGGGAAAAGTGAGGTGAGTGATGGTCAGCTGCAACGTCCAACTTTATCCATAAATTGGTAGTACACTGTAGTTTGAATGGTTTTCTTTGTTCTTGTTCTTTTGGAGGTTGTTTCCCACAATCGTCACCGTGTCAATTCCTCTGGCATCTCACTAGTGACTGTCAAGAGTTGGACCATAGACCTTGTGACAAGATGGTGTTTACAGCCTCAACCACAGCCACAAACAGTATCTATGATCACATATCAAAATAGCAGAGAAAAAAAATATGTATACTGGTGGCCTAGAAGTTGCACAATAGCACTATTTCATGTCTGATACTGATACTGATATTGATATTACAGACTTTTATCAGTGTGATACAGGCTCAAATGAGCTCTTGATATAGTTGCATGGACATTTCCAGCTGTTTAAAAACAACATGAGTTACAAATATTCTTTTTATCTTAAAACATGAAACACACAGTGGACATGATTACTGCAGCGTGGTAAACATGTGCAGCCCTCGGTCACGTTCTGGTCACACGTCTCTCTTCAAGCATTAACATGATGGTTAGGGTTTATGGATCGTAAAGGATTTGTCCTTTTTTCTTTTGCTGATACAGTGATTTTGATCACGTCCAATAAAAGTGATTAATTATCGTATGCCCTCTTTCCTAAAGTCATCATTTTAGTTTTATTCATTTTCACATATAACAGGAAAGCAGAATGATGAAAAAGTGATTAATTGGTGAAGCAATTCATCCATGTTAACAAATCAATGAAACAGTAATATGTAATAATAGTTTATTAAATTAAAAACAACAACATATGTACAAAATACAAAAAAGGCAGCTAAACATGTACAAATTATATACGTGCTCAAGCATTAATGTAGCCATTAGGCATGGGCATTAATATATATATATATATATATATATATTCACTCTATTAATCAGGCTTGGGCATTAATATATATATATATATATATATATTGGCAATCAAATTTTAAAAGCTTCGGTTTCTGTCACGAGTTTGAGCCACAGAGCAAACTCTGGTGTGTGTTTTTTGGATTCTCCCAGTTGTGAAGAATAAACCAAACAGCAACAATAAATGTCAAAACAGGTCCAACAGGTTCTGTCTTGAAAATGAGACCCTGTGTCTCAATGGGATAACCTGTACAAATAAAGGTTGAATAAATAAATAAATAAAGAAATAAATGAATAAACAATAAGTGATCTCCACTTTAGAAAGGATTTGCCATCTCACAGAGAAAATACTTTTGGGGAAATGTTTGTGCCCTCCCTCCCTCCCTCTCTAACTTATGATGATTTTGGTAACACATGTGTTTTTCATTGTGGCTGTGATACCACATGATGTGGATGCTGTTCCTCTTCCAGGAGCCGTTCCGTCTTATTACAGAGAAATCCACGAGGCCGTCCACTGTAGGACGGACGAGAGAGTGCAGGTGGAAGTCTTCCAGCGGCTGCTCCAGAGGACCGATCTCTCCAAAGCTGTTTTAGCCCAGGTGAGGTGTTCACGTTCAATAAAATCATCCACACTGAATTTAGATCATGCAAGGGAATCCTGACACTGTCCTGTTTTAGAGCCACACAGTGATTCCATTTTTATTCATGAATGAGTCTGATACAATTACTGATCACGGGTGAATGAGATAGCTGCACTCTCAATAACTAGATAAACAAAACACTGGCATCGCTGCGGTTTCTTCTGACAAGACAGGTTTCTAAGGTGCACACAGGTGTAGGAAGGTGGAAGGTGTGACAAAGGTGTTTTTGCTTGAATGCTGAGATATACTGTAGGTTAATGTTATGAGGATAAAGTGCCTGTCGATTACCTCAGAGACAGTTATTCCCTGGAATTTCCCGTTTCCTGTCCTTGCAGCGAATCCTTGCGTTTGTGTCTAGTGAGCACTTTTTTGTGTCAAGGAATGCAAACCACAGTTCAATTCAGATCGCAGCCTTGTGTTGACCTTCAGGTCACATTGTCTTTGTCTTTCTCAGATTGCCGAGCATGTTGACTCCACAGACGGATTCCTCAGCAAGTTGTCCTTCTATAAAGCGCTCGCTTTGATCGCTCTCGCGCAGCAAGGAAAGCAGCCCAGTACTAAACTCCTGGAGAACTGCATACAAGGTTAGTGTAAAGTTGAGTAAACAAACTATAAGTGAGCGTGTGGTTGAAACCTCTAGGAGAGAGGTCGGCAATTGGTGGCTTGTGGGCCAAAACTGGCCCGCCAGCATCAATATCTGATGCGGCAGATGATTTAAAAAATCTAATCTTAAATTATTTGCTTATCTTCACAAAAAAATCGAGTTCAGAGCTTTTATTCTAAAAAAAAATAGGAACTGATTCAAATAGATTCTGTTTAGTTTGAAAATTAAAAACACTACTGTTGTCGTATTAACACCCAGGTTTGGTTGAGTAAATGTCCGTAAAATAACTACCTGCATATGTCATTTATAAAATTAAAATGATGCACAGCATATATGAACAGTAAGAGTGCGTATCTCTCACACGTTTGTCTTCGTAACAAGCTGCTGATTAAAGACAGCGTCCACATTATTGTTAGCTTAAGGCAGCAAACGCGGGATTTTGTTTCTGACTGAAGACGTTTTAAGGCACTTTGCCTGATGAAGATACAATGTTTTACAATACAATATTCAATTGCCGTCAGCCACATTTACTCGTGACCCCTGCTCTAGGACAGGGGTCTCAAACTCAAATTACATATTAATTGGGGGCCACAGATCATCTAATCTGGCCAGTAGGGGACCAGTCAAGAAAGAAAAAAGCAACTATTCAAATGATATAATGATATGCCAATGAAATGACTATGATGATTGATATTTATTAAAATTTCAAAATAAAAGTATCTCTGTTGGTATGGTTGGTATAGTTCACAATAATAATGTATTTATGATACTAAACTACTCAAAAAAACACACACAAATAACTTCATGTTACGAGATGGGCCACACCACCCACATGAATAAACTACACAATAGAATAACCAGGGAATATAAAAAGCAGCAATATAATATAAGATAGTGATTAATATTGAACAGTCAAAGTTTTTAGACCACATAGTTTCAGTGTCACCAAAGAATTTATTAAAGGCGAGTTTTGATTCCACAAAACCACTCCACAGTATTTGATAGAATACTGACCTTGAGATGTCTTATATAATGAATGTTCTTGGCTTTTTCAAGTTGAAAAAATTATGGAAATGTACATCAGTGCCAAGAGAATGTTTAAAAAGCATTTGGTTAAACTGAACTCTCGTATTTCCCTCGATTTTTTTTTTTTACAAAGAAACAGATTTGATCCAACGAAGCAAGAACAGTTTGTAATGATGACTTTGGAAAAGTCTTTGCCCGTATGTTTTGTTGTCAACTTAATCTCACAGTTTACCCTCAGAGTCCTGAGGGTTTTGTGCATAAAACCAACCTTTACTCTTTAAGAGACTCTGTCATCAATCACAACACCTAAAAAAACACATTACTCGTCATATGGTAAGAGTCACAAATAAAACAGAGTCAAATTTAGATTGAATTTCAATGTAGTTTTCAACCCCATAGTTTTAGCCTCTTTCACAATTGAATAGAAGCTTGCAATTTTGGTTAAATCCAACCTCATTTGTTTTGTTTTAATTTTGCCAGGGAAGCCTTTGTTGTGTTTAAATCTCACATTCATTCACTTCACCAAGAGTGGGAAGATGATGGGGGAGGTTTTCATGGTTTTCATGGAGTCAGCCATTATGCTGGCTTCACTTACATCCATTCCCAACCTTCTGTGATTATTCAAAGCTCTCCGTCTGTTATTTCAGGTGTGGCGAGGATGGCAGCGTACTGCATGCCATTTCCTCGTCTGCGCTCCAACAAGTTTTCTGCATTTGTCACAGCACATTACTTTCACCTCACGAGCCTCTTGGAACGTACATGTGCGGGGATAATTAACACAATACTGCGCTGTGCTCGAGACAAATATAAGTCAGGCACGTAGTAATCTGTTGAAGTGGGAAGTGGCTTTCACAGCAGCATTCCTCCCAGTTGGGAAATAGGTTTCACCCTCTATGTATTGATTTAATCATGGAAAGTAAATGTTGGCTCTGGTTGCACCGTTGGACAGAATTACCGAAACCTCAGCTCGGGGAGCCGAAGGACCTGAGCGCACTGAGGATGCAGCCGACCCAGGAGGACGCGCTGATGATGTCCCACACGCTGGACAAGCTGCTGGCCTTAGACACAGTCCAGGTGGAGCTCATACCTGAGAAGAAGGGCCTGTTCCTCAAACACGTGGAGTACCAGGTCACCAGCCAGGTATGGCATGCTATAATGTTCGAACATTTTAAACTTTTCCATGACTGTGTTCCCACTAGTGTTAATTAGTTTTGGATGCCATTATGGACAGATTTTGCTGGCAGAACTTGGTGAAAAGCTGGGCTACATGGTTGGTGTAGTGCCTCTGCAGTCAGAAGACCTGGGTTCTCTGGTTTCCTCCCACAGTCCAACCTGACTGTGTGAGTGGATTGTTGTTTGTCTTTTGGATTGTTTGACACTATGTGGCCCTGTGTCCTGTACAGGGACTTCCCCGCCTTTTGCACCAGTGACCCCTGTGACCCTCATGTGGAGGATAAAGCAGTGGTGTGGTGGGGAGGTGGTGGTCATGAGCTTTGGGTAATGATCGTAAGAACAAGATCGTGAATACAGGCGGCCGGAATAAGTTTCCTCCACATGGCTCAGCCTTAGAGATAGGGTGAGGAGTAGAACTGCTGCTCCTCTTACGTCCAGAGGAGCCAATTATCTGGACATTTGGTTAGGATGTCTCCTGGACACCTCCTTCTGTGAGGAGACATTGGGGCCGAGCCAGGACATGCTGGAGGTATTATATCTCTCAGCTGGTCTAGGAACGCCTTGGGATTCCCCTGGAAAAGCTGGCAGAAGTGGCTGGGGAGAGAGTGGCCTGGGCTTCCTTGCTAAGGCTGCTGGGCCCGTGACCTGGACCCGAAGACGACAAAGAACCCATTAAGGGCAGATACTGGAAACATTGCAAGATGGGCTTTTTTTGGACATTTGTGTGGTTTCTCCAGAAAGAAATATCAATTCAATTCAAATCACTTAATGTGTCGCCAAGGGGCAATTTAAAAGTACAACAGACACCATTCACTGGTAAAAAAACACATGAATAATTCATAAAGTGCCTGTTTTTAAATTTGTAAGTTTGTGGAGCAGCATCAGAGCTTATACTCGGTCACAGCGTTGAGGAGCTGGACAATACTGAGGGTGAAGGTTGTTTTCCTGCTGTTTTCAGGCATATGTATGATCCAAATCTTGGCCGATGATGTAGATTTCAGTGTTGGTGGAGGCATGTGCTGTCAAAGAGGCATTGCGTCAATAGACAGCCTTACAAAGAAGTTATGGAGGTTATGAAGTAGGTTTTTGCCTGCTTTCCCTTTTTTTTCTAATAATTTTCTTTTCATTCTTTTGTTTGCAGCGTTACAAAATATCCGTTTACCGGCGATACAGCGATTTCGACGTGTTCCATGAGGTTCTGCTGCAGAGATTTTCCTACAGAGTGGTGCCAGCGCTGCCACCAAAGAGGATGTTAAAGGGAGGTACGTCGCATTGTCACTGAAATGTTTGTTTACTCCGTCATTGACTTTAGTCATTTGTTTGATTCATATAAGTGTCAGTTATACATCATATCTGGGGGGTTCTGTTAGCTGAGTGTGTTTGTGTTGATAAGGAATAAATGTTTGTCATTGCCAGTTTGAATACAAACGGCTGCTGCTGCTGGTTCTATGTTTCAACCAGACATTGTCATTCTTCAGAGTTATTGCCTGAAGGAAAAAAACAAAACAAAACAAAAAATGAGGAAAGCAGCAGTGCATTAAATGAGCCTGTTTCACTTCATGAATCTAAATATCCCGTCTGACTATTTGTTCTCTTTTGCCTCAAATTTTACTGATTGATATGTTCAGCTTTCCTTTTTGTATACAATGATCACCATGGTTCCAGTAACACAGATGGATTTTTTTCACTTTTCAAGGAGGAGTGATTTCACGAATGTGCTCCTATAACATTAACTCATAATGGACATCTTAAAGGTGCAGTGTGCAACATTTAGGGGGATTTTATCACTGGAAATTGAATATAATACTCCAGTATTTTTGTATGTAAATAACATACAGACATCTGGCGATTAAAATTAATACATTTTTCCTGTAAGAAAATTATGTTTCTATAGACAAAGTTATGGCTTCATGTTTTGAAATGGAAACTCACTACGCAAATAAAGACAAATCTGGAATATGTAGGCTACCGTAGTTCCCGATGGGCAAGGAAAGAGAGCGACTATTTTCATAATCGATTAATCTGTTGATTATTTTCCTCGATTAACCCTCTTATGACCGTCATGATAATGAGGCCGTCTGGAATTATTTAAGATTTTATAGCTGTAGAGAATTTTCAATGAGAGAGTGCTTCTGTCCCTTGTGAATCTTGTCTGTGATTGGACGGTCGCTCCGTGGAAGTCCTGAGGGGCTACCGTAACGACAAGTATTGATGTGTCCTTACGCTGCATGCCTTTCACTACCATAACAATGTTTGTGTCCTCCGGTGTTTGTGTGTGTGTCCACAGTGCTGACATCCGTCTCCGAGCGGGAGTTCATCGAGGGCCGGAGACGCGCACTCGGCAGATTCCTTAACCTGGTGGCGCGGCATCCTGTCTTCTCCGAGGACGAGCTGGTGAAAACCTTCCTCACCTTCAGTGGCTCCGTATGTACTCTACTCGTCTCTCCTGCTGTGGCGTCAGCCGCCGTCATGGCGACCGGCACTTTTCACAGCCACTCTTTTTGTCCCAAACAGGATGTTCAGACTAAGCTGCGCGACGCGTACAAGAAAACCGGCGATGAGTTCATGACCAACAGAGTTGCAACTCAGGCAAAGGTTTGTCTCATCATCAACATCATTTCCCTCAAAAGAACAAACCTGGCATTGACTGTGTTGTATGTTTCCCCTGCTGTAGGACTTTCTCCCCCCTGACATTCAGGCTCAGTTCTCAACAAGCAGAGAGATGATCAGAAATATCCACAACAGTTTCCACAAGCTGCGGGACAGAGCGGAGAAAATGGCAGAGCGCTCGAAGGAGAACGCGACGG
The DNA here is from genome assembly GCF_958295425.1 of Solea solea. Classification (NCBI taxonomy): domain Eukaryota; kingdom Metazoa; phylum Chordata; class Actinopteri; order Pleuronectiformes; family Soleidae; genus Solea; species Solea solea. Next base: position 8,687,709 of record NC_081149.1, on the reverse strand, counting down.
ATCTCCTCATGTTTGGCAAAGAGCTCAGGTATGTCGTGACATCGATGATGTGTAGCACAAGTCCAAATTCTATCCCGAGGACACAAATGTTATTATATGATGTTGTTGCATTTAAAACACTCTCTCTAAAAGGAAAAGTGCATAACTCACATGTGAATTAAATCTCCACGACTTTATCTTCAGTGACTTCAGTGCAGAGTCAACCTTGTGTAAGACAAACAAACAAAAACACTCTAGAAGAAAAAACAAGCCCTTTCACGTCAGAGGCTTATTTTTCACTCCGTTGGTTTCATGCTGATTTAATTTATTCTTTGCAATTGCTGCTGGGGTTTTTTTTATATTCTATCTACACCAGTGATTCTCAAAGACTGGGTCTTTTTTGGTCCCTAAACAAGTTTGCAGAATTTCCCCAATCCTTTTAGTTTAGTTATGTGTGTACAGTATGTTTGAAATAACATGAATAATATGAGGTTTTAATTAAAATATTGGAAAGGATTCATTTACCAATTCAAAATGATATTAGTTGCTACAGCTCTTTTCATGTTTTCCATCTTGAAGGAGTCGGGACCCTATACGAGTGTGGGGAAACAAAAATATGTACTACGTTAAGTTTTAACTTTGATTACACGTGAGGTTTAAATAAAATAATCTAAATCCATGGATATCTCACTGTAAAACATTAATGAAACACAAATTAATGGATTCAAATTGATTGAAGTCCTCCATATTGAACCACTGCACTCACAAAATGAATCCATGAATCCTTAGTTCCAGATTTAAGACAGTACAGTATGACAGTATGTCCGTGTGCTGGTGCTGTTTTCTGCAGCACTCTGGGCTCAGACACTTCCACTCTTCCCTCCTTGGCCTCTTCACTGAACTCCTGGGGGAAGCTGCGTCAGTCGCTGAAGAGTCTGTCGGTGGAGTTTGCCGTGTTGTCAGAAAAAGCCGCTCAGCAGGTAAACATCCCTCTCTCGCATCATCATCATCATCACCTGCTCCACCGTGCTGTGCTTGTCCAAACATGGCACTACTGGGTAATAAATGTTGTTTTGCCCATTTCCTCAGGGCAGCCGGGAAGAGGATGATGTTGTGGAAAAACTGAATCTTTTCCTGGATCTGTTGCAGTCGTACAGAGTGAGTACATTTCCCCTTCGGGTTTCTGCCTCGCTCATTTGATCTCAGTTTGTTTCTTGGGCTGCAAATAACAACAATAATTATAGTCATTTGGCCTATAATGTCAAAAAGTGGTTCAAATGATAATGATGGTTTTTCCCAAACTTCAAATGACAATGTCTTGTTTTGTCCACGAACTAAAGATGCAGTTTTACTCGCAGCCACCACCCTGCCAGCAGGTGGCGCTATGCCCTTGACTCAGTTTTCATGGCCGGGACTCTTATTTCACATGTGAAGTTTTGAGCAGATCAGTCAATGTACAGAAAAGTTACTGGCCACTTCCTGTTTTGTGGCGAATGGTCAAAATTCGGATGGTTGATGCTGTAACCACGTTCTTTTGAATCTGTGAGACCTTTTAGTAACTTTTCATCTTCGATGTGTCCTGTATAATATATTTTTTCATGTTGGTGAGATTAACCTCCTCAGGCTTAATTTAACACAGGTTAATTTACGAAACGTGCAATTCGCCAAGATGGACGCCAAATGTCCTAGCAGGATTGATTTTTGGGGGGGTGTTACTGAGCCATTTTGTAACACTTGTACCTATTACCTATACCTATAACATCCAATTTTATAAAATTTGCATGCCAATTTTCTTTTGGTAACTTTTCATCTTTGATGTGTTCAGTACAAGTTGACATGTTTTTTTTTTTATGTTGATAAGATTATCGTGCTCAAAGTTAATTTATGAAACGTGCAATTCGAGAGAATGGACGCCAAATTACAAAATGGTTGACTTCCTGTTGAGTTAAGGCCATGGTCCCAATATCCTTTTTAGTTTGTCTTGGGCTGTTACATGTTTCCACCAAGTTTCGTGAAATTTGGTGCAACTTAGTTTCGCCTCTGTCCTAGACGGTTTGACTTTTTGAGCCGCTTCGCAGTTTAGTTCGTCAAAAATGTGATCTTTTTGGTAGAAGAAACGAATTCCAGGAATTCCAATATGCTCTCGCAGCACTGTGTGAGTATTTTCGGAGTTTCCAGACCAGTGAATGTTTCTGTAGAAACAGCAAAAAGAGGAAGTGTGTATTTTCTTATATAATCCACATCCACTTAGTGTCTAAAATTCAGCACATTATGTAACAGTTTCAATAAGTCTAGCAGACTTGGATGTTTCATATTTAGTGGTGGGTGGAATAAACTGGTGGGCAGATGAAGAGGAATTTGTCAGATCTCCTCAGTGAAAATAATCGCAGTTATGTCACTGTGACCACTTTTTCTCTAGGATCTGTGTGAGCGCCACGAGAAGGGCGTGCTCCACGAGCACCAGAGAGCTCTGCACAAGTACGGCGTAATGAAGAGGCAGATGATGAGCGCCACGGTTCAGCCAAAAGAGCAGGCGACAGTGGAGCAGCTGGAGTCACGGATTGTTCAGGTGATCAGTCTCTTTCAGGTCCCCCCCCCCCCCCCCCCCCACACACACACACAGACACTCTAAGGCCCTCATGCTGCGGCTGCACTGATTGCATTAATTTTTCTAGTGTGTTCTCTTACTGATACACACACTTTGTTCAACACTGTGTCATCGCATAACTTGTATCTCTCCAATTGCCTTTTAACACATCACGCATATTACAGTGCATGCATACAAATGACACTGAGGTGAAAAAGAAAAGAGAGACCGAAATAAGCACACATTTGCTGTTTTTCTAGTTTTGAGGTGTGATATTAACAATAAATAAGGTTTTCTCATTTTTAAAATATAAAATATCAGCGCTAACATGCATGTTTCCAACCAATCAATGAATATCTGACAAGGTTAAACCTTTACTTAGAGTAGTTTCATTGAAATAATGATAAAATGGAAGTTCAGATTAACCCTGGCTTTGACTTGTTTTCTTGGAAATTTATGGGTTTAAGCTATAACATAGACTCTTTTAATATATATTAAATCAAAGCCATTGCATCTAATAATACATAACATAAAAAACTTTGCAGTCATTTTTAAAATCTTGGGATATATCTGAGCCCAGAATCAACCGCTACCTGGGTTTAGACAGTTTGGAGTTCCCGATGTTACCAGATTTTAGATAAATTATACAGTTGAAAGCTTATAGGGTGTCATGTATTGTATATAATGTCTAATAAACTATTAAAATGCCTTTATTGTAAGAAAAAGAAACAATTAAGTTAATGTTTTACAGTCTGTGCATAGTGAAGACTGAGATATATAGGATTTTTGGTTGGTATCGGATTTAAAATGTTTCTCTCCGATATCTAATATAGTGATTTTGACCAGTATCCGACCGATACTGAGTATCATATCGGCTATCCCTAGCACTTAGATGCATTTCTATGCTGAGCCTTCAAAATTTCACCAAAACAATTGTATAATGTGAACGTTTGAAGCAATTACTGACATTTTACCATAAAAACAGAATTTTAAAGGGCAATGGGTTTGCCATTCAGTAGGATTTGTCATCTGAGACCATGAATGTCCCCTTTAAAATGTATTAATTATCTTTTTTTAAAAGCTCTTACTATTTGTATTTTTTTTCCCTCCTTTTGCACAAAAAAATAGCAAGAGAACGCCATTCAGACCATGGAGCTGCGTAACTACTTCTCCCTGTTCTGCCTTCACCAAGAGACACAGCTTATCTTCACCTACCTTCCAATCACATCCCACATTCTGGGGGCTTTTGTTAACTCTCAGGTGCAAGGACACAGAGAGGTGAGTGTGCACGTCTGCAGATAATCGCAAAACCCTCAGACGCTCGTCTGTATTTGTGCAGCGCGAGGGTTTAAAATGGCCTTTAAAAAACCCCCCAAAAAACTGACAAAGGAACTCGATCTGATATTTTCCTCATTTCAATAGTAACGTAAACCTGGGAATATTCAGATGTAGTGTCGTAGGAGTCACAGTCGGGGTTTGTAAGGTGAAGACCAGGGTCGGACAGATGCAATTTACAAAAAAACAGCCGTATGGCGATGTATAGGTGAATGATGGTTGCCACAGAGTATGTTTGTTATAAATCACCTACGATTACGACTCTTAACAAAGCCAAAGCATCTGAAGTATTGAATTTTAAGTGTATTATTTTTGTGTGAGGAGGTTGTTCAGGATTTGATTATCATCTCCGTCATGGATGATGATGTTTTTTTTGGCTGCGTTCGTTTCTCCGTCTCTTCTTAAAATGCATAAAGAACAGATTTTTTTAATTACATTTCCTGGGAATGTAGGTTACGACCCAAGGAAGAAATAATCCGATTTTTGTGGTGATGCAAATATGGATTCAGGATTTTTTAAACCGAGCGGCTGTTGAGGGTTTTGTTTTGTGATTAATACTAAACTTTATAATAAAAAGGATAATATTCTTCCCGTTTATTCCAGATGGGCGAGGTTTGGAATGAACTCCAGCCAAAGCTTGGATGTCTCTTTGGTGGAAAGAACGGACTGAAAACCTCCTAAAAAACCCACCTAAGAGCTGGAAAACTCTGCTGCTGCTGCTGCTGATTCCAAACTGGAGAATAACCTTCTGCTCTGTGAGCTTAAGCAAACAATTATAAACGCACAGCTGTGTAGTATTTCATGACACAATATACATTCCATTCAGTGAGATTCTAACGCTGCGGTTTCATCATCGTAACAATATCGAAACATGAACTGGAACTTTGTCGCTCAGGAGTCTTTTTTTTTATCAAGATGTGTCACTTTTTTTTATCCAAATCGACAACTAAAAAATCCTCGGGTTCTAACATTTTACACACTGAGATAGTTTAACAGAGAGGGACAGAAAGGTTTTACTTTAATGAAGATGGGATTATTTTTAATCTCGTCACAAAGTTTCTGGTTTCAGTTACTGAATAACTTCAGGCCGACGTGTTTTTGATACCGACGTTGGATTATAAGGATGAGAAAGCAGCATTCTTTATATTATAAGGACACACATGCTTTTTCCTACTGTTTACTTGTTAACATCATAACGCTCTTTGCTTTGTTTGCAGGACCCCCTTTTATTTTGTATGATAAGATGTTTTTTTTTTAGATCAGACTGTAGAACCTGGCAAAGGGCAGATATTTGACTGTTATTGAATCAGTGTGTCAGTAATAACACTATAAAATAACACATTCACTACCAAAGATGAATGGTGTGAATTCACTTAAACACACACAAGTGGACGGAATCACCCCACACAGTTTTAAACACCGTACATCAATCCATACACGAGTCTTCACCGATGCCGATATCACGTTAAATGTGTGATATTGTGCACATTATGACACAACCTGAAATTATTTGATTGTTTTTTTTAATCTATTTGGCATTAAAACAATAATGCACACACATTTATTTGAACATTAAATGTAAACAAGAAGGGACAAAATTCAATTTATGTGTAACTTACACAGAACATGAAACCCGGTCAAATTTAAAACTGTAGATATTGTAAATATTTTATCACAGAAGAATAAAGATCCTTGCTCAATGATGTTAAATCCTATATATAATTAAAAAATAAAATGGCAGAATTGAAAAAAGACATTTGATTTGTTGTACCGTGGCTACTTAAAGACACAGACTGTATGGACAATGTACAGTTACATGGTTCTTAAACGTGCAAGATCTATTTCCTCCCACAGCTGGAACAAGAACATTCAGGATTAAATGTCAGAAAGGTTGGCTTGGTCCCACGTCGTCGGCACCACCCAGGTAATCTCAGAGCTCCTCCACCTCTTTCAGCGTGTGGCTGAGAATCGTGTCGTGACCCTGGAACTTGAAATAACCCACAAATTTCTTCCTCTGGAGCATCAAGGGGAACCACAGGATGTCATCGGGCCACATTTGGCTGAAGGGGATTTTGTCACATTCAAACCACTGAGGCCTCATTTCTGGGAAATGAGGAGAGGCAAAATTAATCTTTGAAAGGTCACCAGTCTGAGCTTTCTCTTTAAAACTTCTTAACTAAAGATTTATAACATTATAACTTAAACATTTTATAACGGACACACTTCTCTACAAGGAAAAAGTGTGCTTTTGAATGGAAAGTTCCGCTCAAGGAAGTGTGTTGTCCTACAACAGTCACATGTTCACATGTTAATTGATGAAATCCTGTTTTCTTTTTTAAAGCTCAACAATAATGCGAGAGACGGGAGGAAAGACAATATACTACTGTCATTCTGTGCAATGGACTCCTGTAGCAGACAATCCATGTCTTTTAAAGTTATAGTCGTTAAAGTACAAATGAGTAAATAAATCCTCTTTGTTTCCCTGCTGAGCTACAGTGAAGGGAGAGGAAAATCATTTAAAATCACCAAAAATCAGACTTTAAAGTCTCACTTAAATTAAACGTACTCCCAGCAATGTCGTCTTTTGTCTCAGGAAAGGAATAAAGAGCTATTTAGAACACAGTTTAACCAATGTGACACACTGACAGCAGCTGTAAACTCAAAACTGTTTTCTTCACTCAGTTCAACTTTGGCATCAACAACTTCAAATAAAACAACTTATTTTCCTGGGCTTTTCTTGCACTTGCAATTTTATCTCTTTGTCCAGGGGACGGGATAACAAATGATTCAGAGCTTAATCACGACCTACAAACCTTTGACTTCATTTCCTCCTCTTATCTGTTCACCGTCTGCCTTCCTGACTTGTCTTTCCCTCCAGACTCTTCACTGCGGATTTTTCTGAGCTGTGGTTCGGTCCACAAACGTCCACCCAGTTCAACTCCAAACACTGATTACTGCACGGTTGCTGCCCATAATTCAGTGAGCGTGTTTACATAACATAAAAGTAAAACAAATATTATTCAGTTAAGTTTGACTTAAAGTGGACTTTTAAAAGTTTAAGCTCCAAAATTGCTGCCCCCAGGCTTTGACCCGGAAAGAAGGGTTGACGATGCACAAAGACACAAAATGGCGACCAACTCGCTGCCAGTGTAAGCTGTTATTGTCTGTGATGTAATGGGTCAACCACCTGAAACACTTCTTACTAGGGCTGGGTCATTTTCTTTTTTCTCCTCAAATCAAAATTGAATGAAGAGCGATTATTTTCTTGATTAATCTAGTATTTCTTTGGTCCATAAAATGTCAAAAATGTTGATTGGTGTTTCCCAAACCTCGAAATAATGACGTTGTCAAATGTTTTGTCCACAAACCAAATTTCTTTTTCAGTTTTAATGATTTCTTTGTCAAACTGGAAAATATTCACATTGAAGAAGCTGAAATCCTGCGAGAGCTTGTTTAATTAATAAAAAAAAAACTCTAAAAAGAATCATCAATTATTAAAATAGATGACAATTTAGAACCCACGAGTCATATTTCCTAAATGCATTTCCAATGCATATTTATCTAAATCGAAAGGGACAGGCGCATAACATGCAAAGTTAACTGCTTCATTTAACTGCCCCTGCTAATAACAGAAATCAGGACAAGTAGAAAATAAAGTATAAAAAAAAACAAGCTTTATCGATTCAGTGTTCACTGAGCGAGTGATGTATGAAAAAACAAAATAAAACAGGACGAGGGCCTTCAAATTAAAAATGTTTTTTCAAAAGACTGGAAAATACAACTTCTAATACTTGCTGAGGTAAACTTTCAGTTCATCAAGCATGTAGAAATATGATAAAAAATGGTCATAAAAAGAGAATCACAATTCTCCCCTCTGCTACTTCATTCAATAAATGGATTTCCCTGCTTAACTGTAAAGTGTCGTAAAGCTACAACCATAGCTTGACAGAACTGTGCATGGAAACATGTTTAATGTGCTGCAGACAAAAAAAAAACATACCATCCGACTCTGTTGGTTCTCCATTGTAGGCGTCCGCTCTGAAAACGTGGACGTCGAGTAGCTGCGTTTCTCCGACAAACTCGAACTTGATGTTTCCGATCTTCTCGAGAGCATCGACCGTGAGGCCGCTCTCTTCAAGCAATTCTCTTAAAAATGAAAAGATCAAAGAAATTAAACTAAGGTCACGCTACAAACTTTTGCTCGTCGGTTTTATTTCTATGGTTTCCTCACAAAGACAGAAATATCCCAGCACCACAAGCTCGAGCTCAGTTGATCTTTTAGTTTCCCCTCTTTAAAGTCATTTTTAAAATAAATAAAGAGATGAATGTCTTGATTTTTGCACACAAGTTAAAAATCACATTTACGATTTTGACAGACCTATTTAAATCCATGTGAAGCTGTAGAGCAGCGCCAGTGGAGCAAATGGATTCTGTCACAGTCTTTTAATTCATTATACTTTCTTTTAATTATTTTGCTAAATTAACAACGCAGCAGTCACGACAGAAGGAATTTGCAATGAAACACAGATCAGGATTATCCTGAACACTCCAGATTATCCAAGGTTCATTTACTGCAAAGGGTAACTCAAATTATCTTGAGGTATTTCTGATTTATGTAGCCTTCTTTATTGTTCCTCACAAAGCAGCTCTGTTTTTTTTCTTTTCCACATTTGAGAGAAACAAGCTCAGGAATGAGCCTCTTTGCCTTCAGCACTTCCTTCCTTCGGCTTCAAAACAAATTTCCTGCGCATGATTGACCACACATTGCTCAGACTCAACATTCATTCATTTTATCTAACACACAACACAAAGTCCCAAAACAGTGCTTCAATTAAAACACATGCACTGTATTCAGTTCGCTCCTTAGTCGAAGTGTTTTGCTTCAAAAAACAGGTAACGGGTATTAATGTTGTTACAGATGAGTGTACTTGTTGATGTGGAGACGACGAGAAGCCACAGAGAACCAGTGAACAATAACATTTGGATTTAAATCACCTGAAATGATGGTTCAGAAATCAAGCCCGGGTTTTACACTGGATGAGCTGATAAAACAGACAATGGTATCGATGTTGTGTATAATAGTTGTATAAATCTGTTTGAGTTGTAATCTGTGACTGTTGTGCTGCCTTCTTGGCTCTTGGAAATTAGATTTTTGAATCTCAATAAGGCTTTTAAAGGGTGATATGGTGTACCTACCTTTCAAATGTTTTCCTTACTGTAAGTTATTTTAATTACTCATCAATTCACAGGGTTTGGTTTTTTGTCAACTGACTTTTTCAAATGCAAAAGTGCAATAAATATTGACTTTGATTCAATGCCATAGGACAGCTCCACAGCTTTCTAGTCGTGTTTAAATACTTGTAACAGTGGTTCTCAAACTTTTTTAATCAACTACCACCTGAGAAAATACTGCGTTCTCTAAGTAACACCATTATCACCAACGTTGAAATACATTGTTGTAAACAGGCCAAGCAAAGTCAGCTATACTATTTCTGATTTTCCTCCAAGTACCACCAGAGGAAGCTTGTGTGCCACTGATGGTAAGTGTACCACAGTTTGGGAACCATGGACTTTTTAGTAGAACACAAACAGGTGAATAAAAACTTTATTTTTCCACTTTAAATCTGGATTTACCTCCTAGCAGCACATTCAATTGTTTCTCCAGCTTCGACTTTGCCACCAAAACCGTTCCACCTGCTAGCCCCGAACCCCCTCTTCTTCATGCCCAGCAGCACTTTGCCCGGCTGGACCACCAGCACCAGCGTCAGCAGCTTGGGACTCAACATCTCACCTGCGTGAGAAAGGACGTTAGCAGAAGGAAACACCAAACACAACGTAAAAATACTCCCCAAACTAAACATAAGCCACTGCCCTAATCATTTAACTGAGCTAACCCCGCGTTAACATCGCTAACTTACCGACTTCTACCCAGTAAGTAAACTCTCGCGTGGAGCTGAGTAACGCTAGCGCGCTGATATGTAAGAACACGGATTTGACTCATCAGCGCCAGACCGTCGGAACGAGTCCCATCATTACTTTTACAGATCAGATTTTAATGTCACCCTGAAATGTGTTCGACTAGTTCGACTGGTAAACTACCGACCCGTAAATGCAGTCACACCACCACTGATATTTATTCAACTTAGACAGTGAATATGAACAACAACAACAACAACAATAATATTTCTATGGCGTTTAATGGCATTGAAAGCAATTACAGACCGGAAGTATTAAATGTGGAGGATAGAAGTGGATAAAACAAAATATGAAGCAGAGGTTGACACATATTCAGGCCATATTTTTTTAAATTAATTTATTATTCTTTTTTATTGCAATAATTATTCATTTACGTGCCATAATTCTCTAAATAGCACCAGGTAGGAACTATATAGTCAGTGTGTTGCGTTACAGTGACTTATCCAAAGTACTCGACCAGACCAATGGTAAGACGTATTTCAGCGCACGCGCAATGGATCATGAAGTCCTTGCACATGACCCCACTGTGCCGTGTAAACAATGTGGTGCGTGTCGCTGCAGAGGAGACGTTTCCACTCGTGTCTGTGTTTAATGAAGAATGTCGGTGGTAAAACCGCGGCGGAGCAGCGCTGGCTCACGCGGCAGCGCAAGGACCCGTACGTCAAAGCTTGACACGCGCTTAACTTCCGGTGCCGAAGCGCCTTCAAGCTGCTGGAGATTGACGACAAGTTCAGGCTGTTACAGCCCGGACACAGCGTGGTGGACTGCGGGGCTGCGCCCGGAGCCTGGAGCCAGGTGGCTGTGCACAGGGTCAACTCAACCGGGACAGGTGAGAGGGAAGGCGGCGAGGAGAACATCAGTCATGGCTGTCAGAGTAGAGGAGAGTAAACTTTTGATGTGGACAAATACTTTTGTCCATATAGTGTGTATATATAGTGCATAGAATGGTCATACCCACACTACCATCATGCATTTGAAATAGACATGGTTATATAAGGCAGATATATTATTCCTTTGGTCGATTATTCTGGTTGATTGTTATCCTGTTAGTAGCACACTGCATGGGCAGACACAAATGGATTATGGACAGAACAAAGTAGTCAATTTTATATTGATATTAACCCAATTAGGGCTGCGGATAATAAATATTTTCATAATCAATGAATATGTAGATTATTTTCTTGATTAATCAAGAAACTGTTTAGTCCATAAAATGTTGAAAACTGTTGATCAGTGTTTCTCAAACCTGGAAATGATGACGTTCTCAAATGTTTCGTTTTGTCTCAATGATGTTTTTGTTATACAGAGCAAAGTTACCAGAAAATATTCACATTTAAGAGGCTGAAAAATCTTAAAACTTGTTGTAATTCTTTAATAATCGTCAACTCAAAAATAGTTGGCGATTATTGTTTAAGCTCTCATTAAAATCAAGGCCACTAAAAAGAGATATAAGTTGGTGACTGCGTCCTGTTTCACATGTTGCACATTAAGGTATAAAATGTGAATTAATCAATCTTTAACAGACACTTTTCAGTGTTCTTCTGATATCAGAGAAATTAACATGTTAAAATATATATACAAAAATCATATTTTTAATCTATTTATCTTTTCTTCAAAGATCCAGAGCTACCACGTGGAACCGTTGTTGGCATTGATCTGCTGAACATCCCTGCTCTGGATGGTGCCCACTTCCTGTCCAGCCACGACGTCACGGCGCCCCCAACACACGCCAAGCTGCTGGAGCTGCTTCCTAAGGGCCAGGCTCACATCATCCTGAGCGACATGGCGCCAAACGCCAGTGGTTTCCGAGAGATGGACCACGAGAGACTCACCACGATGTGTTTGTCTCTGATAGACTTGGCTGAGAAGATCTTACAGCCGGGAGGCTCTCTACTGTGCAAATACTGGGACGGGTTCTTCGTCCAGAAACTCCAGGACAATCTCTCAAGTGTATTTGGCAGCGTTCGGACTTTAAAGCCACACGCCAGTAGAAAGGATTCAGCGGAGAGATACTTCCTGGCTAGAATGTACAAGAAGCCAGTGAAGAGAAAGTAGCTGTCCTTTCCTTTTCTGCTGTTTTTACAAAGATGGGTACATTTTTAGTTTTTTTTCCAGCGTCCACTGTGTTGTTGATGAGACTGAACATGAGGAAGAGGCTCACTTCATAGTTTTGATCAAAAGGTGGCAGTGTTGAGGCATAAGTGAGACTCACAGCTGAATCCAATGCTGCTGCTGATGCTGCTGATTCCTCCTTTTTTAATCTCAGTAAACTAAAATGCACTAGCATCAGTGAATTAATAATATGTAGATCTATACAAGAACCATCAGTTTGATATTCCTCAAGAGCCCAATGCTGTTTTTCTCTCCCTCTCTCTCTCTCCCTGAAGTTTTTGTTTGCCCCACAGTGTTTGTTCTACACTCTGAGTTTTGTATTTGCGTTGCTGCTGAAAAGTAATTTAGCAGAGCAGCTTATGCTGATAATTTGCACTGCCAGCCATGTAGAAAAGTGTAATCGTTCTCTGCGAGACTTTATGAAGGGAAAAAACGAATACATAAGAGTCACATACAGAGTGATTAATGGGAGGAGGAGTGATACTGCAGCTTGGCACGCTGCTGCAGGTGTTGTTCGGCTCTGACAGGGGAGATAGGGCTATGTTTTCAAGCTTTAAGATGTGTCTCTGTTCAAAGATTGTTTTTTAAATCTATGTCCTCAACCAAAAATATTTATTTATTTTTGTTTGTTTTTCTGATACAACTGATAATAAAATGAATAGACATCAGAGCTGTGTTATTGGAGACTTGATTCAGAAATGCCTCTAGTGATTTAGAAGAGTAGGCCTCAAGTGTCATTCTTGACAAGAATGTCCAGTTACCTGGGCCGTAGCACAAAAATATGAGGCCTTTGTTCAGGTTTGGGGCCCCTTACCATTTTGCTACATCTCTGAAATAAGTCTTTTCTTTCTGTCTCACTTTTTTATTTAGTAGGAGTTATGTTGTGTAATTGCTAGTGGACTAAACCACCTGTGTCTTATATCCTTATTTTCAGCACAAAGTTAGTGAAATGAAAATGGTCTATTATCTGACTTCCGCACAATTATCACTACTCACGTTTAACTCTAACTCAACAACACATAAAGATACAAATGAGGACTAAGGGTTAGAGTTCCATTTTCACTATTGTTATTTGCTTCCGCTTTTCCTGTTGAATGCATGTCGCTTAAAAAGCAGCTCCACAATCTCAATCACTTACAGTATGAAAGTAAACGACTGAATCACAGCTCTATCAGCACTAGGATTCCTTTGGCAAAAAAACCCCCAAACAAACCCAACGAGCACCACAATCAATTCTGAATTTACATTTACGCCAGCAAAGGAAACACGGCGGCTCACATGAATAAATTATTAAGGCTGCTATTTGCCCCCCCCCCCCGTGTCTCAGGAGTGATGAGTAATACAGTATGAACTGAAGCATCCAGTGTGAACTGGAAATTAACTGCGGAGACGGGGGACTGACCTCTAAAGGTGATTGTTTGGAAATGAATGGGAGCAGCCATGCCTGTTGATGAAGCTGATAGCCAAAGATGTGAACAGATGACCAATTTTACTTCTCATTACTTGTTTATTATTCGCCCCCTTTTCTATTTGGATTTAAATTATATTAAAATTATGCTGGGAATTATGTTAATTCCGTCGGAGCAGAGCACTCGGGGCTCGTGATGAATGATGATTCATTCACAGGTTAATTTGTTCTTCTCTGACCAGCTGCAGGTTCACATGTAAATATTTTCGTAAATTAAGAGAGAGAAAACAGTCTGTAGAGAGGACCAGGTTTGAAATTCAAATGATGCTCAGTCCTGTGTAATCACTTATAAGCATTTGAATTTTGAAAATAAACTTGGCACATGAACCTCTTTGAGGTGCTTTTTAAAACATGTTTTATGCATTTACGAAGCATTTATAACAGTCTGACAATGTTTTGGGGACCAGCAACAATATCATGTAGTAATAACTCAAAATACATATATTTTTATTATCTGAATATTTGTATTTATTAAATGGCAATTCTTTTATTTGTTATTTTAGAGTTTAACCATAAACATTATTATAAATAAATGTAAATGAGATGAACACTATTAGCTGATAATTAATCAGATAACTAATCAACCATTATTTTGATAACTGACTAATTGGTAAAAGTGAGTTTAATTATATAAAAAAAAACGCTCTGATTACAGCTTCTCATCTCAAGTGTGAATGTGTTCTGGTTTCTGTGCTCCTCTACAAAACTAAGTCGGCGATTATGAAAATACCACGTTCTGACAGAATGGACTCAGAAATGCAGAGTCGGACGCTTGGGGGGGGGAAAGAGTTCTCAAAACCGTTTATTCAGACCAAAGGTCACAACGAGAAAATCAAACACTCCAGGCAGAGGTACAAAACCGCTCTACAAAAAAGTCAGAAACCAGGAATTTATGCAGACACTCTAACACGGGAAGAAAACATGCTGGAACACTGACAACCTGACACAGAAGGCCGGAGGAGCACAGCTATAAATACATGAGGAGGACGACGAGACAGGTGTAATCAATTAGGGCGGAGACATAATAACGACAAGGGCGGGGAACTTGACAGGAAGCGGGGATAGACACAGACATTTCAAAATAAAACAGGAAAAAAACTACACAGACCCTATCATGCAGACATTTTCAAAGTAAGTGGATGGTGTTCATGACTTAATTCAATTGTTGACGTCTTACATTTCCCTCTTCCTGTGGACTCTGGTGTAACTTCCTGTGTACAGAAAACAAACAAACACGAAAAAGCCACCGAAAGGTTTGAAATCTGACTTGATTACGCCCCGTGCATGTCATAAAAGTGGCAGAAAAGTGCAAACACCAAATGAAAAACTGTGCAGGAGAAACAAAGTCTCTCTCATATTACCCACGGTGGACTTCTCAAACTGACAGGAAATTAAAAGACGCTGCAATATCATTTCTAACCATTGTGCCGAGCCCAGGTTGCCAAAAGGAATTGCGCGTCTGACAACATTCATCATGATCCTGAACGTAAGCAGATCGAGCCAAACGGACATCCACTGGCACCATAGTAACACACCTCATAGTAATGAGGGCTATAATGAGGGTAATTTCATATTGTCTTCACAGATTACCGAAGCTGAAATCTCACATTTGTGTGGCTTTTTTTAACGTGAGCCACTTTCGCGTAATGATGTTGATGTTTTGACAAGTCATTTGTCATCAGGACGTGGGACATTTGCCTGGAAACAACAGGGAGTTCTCGAGAAAATGTATGAGGTTTAAAAGCAAGCATGCGGTGACACTGCTCCAACGTGACATGACAGCCACGGAGGTCAAGTCCGTCTCATTATATGATGTGTTCAAGTCTGACAAAGTAGCTTCCAGGTGCTTATTTTCTTCTGAACAACAGGATCCATCTGACTGAATAAACAAACAACTCCCTCTTGATCTTTGCTTTTTGGAGGTTGCGTCAATCCTGCAGAAAAATGTCAGCAACATTATTGCAGAAAGGGTGAAGTATGGTTGTGGGAGGAGGGTTAAAGAGACAAGGGAGAAACAAAACACAGACTACAGAGAACAAACAAAGTGCTTTGCATCCCCATATCGACTGACATTTACTGGGGAGAATGGAAAATGAGTGCAGATGGAAACTCAGAGCTCATAACTCCATGTTTGCGTTCTTATTGCTAATGTGGATTTCCTCTGGGTGAGATACATTCATCAGATTTTCACTCCAGTGAAGCAAAATCTTCTGCCACACTTTGGACAAAGGGTTTGCGCTCGTAAAGCAGAAAATAAAAGTTTTGCACTCATTGCGTCCTCTCACATCTTTACTCATGTCCTCTTTGAACTGCACCCAAACTGTTTTTACTTCTAATGCAGGCCTGAGGTCATAAAACCCAATTGGCACTTTTCCATTATATAGTTCTGGCACTACTTGACTCGACTTGACTGTTTATTTTTGTGCTTTTCCATTAGGGATGACACCTGATATCTGGTACCTGGTGCTTTTTTGGTAGCTGCTCTGTCGAGGTTCCAAGCGAGTTGAGCCGATACTAAACTGTGACATCAACAGACAGGTGGTACTTGGCATACAACGTGTGAAAACCACTGGTCTAGACCTCACAGTACTGTAACAAACATGACCAATTACATCATCCAGGCCTCATGGGCCACCTCAATGCGTACACCCTCGTAAATGCAAATATCTAATCGGCCAATCACCAACTAAATGCATTTAGACATGGAGACGTGCTAAAGACGACCTGCTGAAGGAGGTTGATTTAAGTGACTTTGAACATGGTTGCATGTGTCAGAATAGCTGGTCTAAATATTTCACATGACAGAGAATGCTCCAGAAAAGAGGAAAATATCAAGCGAGCAGCACTTCTCTGGGGGAAAATGCCTTATTGATGCCAGAGGCCAGAGGAGAATGGACAGACTGGTTCAAAAATGATAGAAAGGAAACAGTTGCAGCTCACAACACTAAATCAAAGAACCACTTGTTACAACCAAGACCATCTCTGAAGGCACAACACATCCAACTTTGAAGCAGATCATGCTGCAGCAGCAGAAGACAACCACACCAGGTGCTAGTTTATCAGGTGTCCTATGAGTGTTGAATGACCATATGGTGCATTTGTCTGTCACCAATTGGCCTACCTGCCTGCCTGTGCAGACCTTGTCTATTCTTCACAACGAGCTGGAAGAGACATCCTTGGGTAAAACAGAGAAGTTAGGGAGTGAATTACAGAAAAATGACAGAGACATTGTCGCCAAAATGTCTTGTTCCACTTCAGTCAGCAACTTCCTGTGTTTTGTGAGCAGTTATCTATTGTTATTTTCGCCATTATTTTGATGGAGTGGTGACAGGAAGTGTTGGAATAAGTCCAGACCAATTCCAGACATAGGCATTTTTATAACATTACATTACAAATGTTCTGAATCCCAGGAGCTTCTCGCATCACTTGTGATATTTGGCCATACACACATAAAGTTGACTTGACAGTGTTGGAACACTATGTTTACTGCTTTGTTGCCTGCTAAAAGGTAACACAGAGATAAGGATTCTACATTTTAATTGGATTTTTATTTTCGTTTCCGTTTGATTAACTTGTCGCCGGACAGGTGTGGGGCGTTCTCCGGGGGAATCGCCGGACCAATCTGCTTGCCGTTGGAAGGGAAAATGAGGGGATGCAACTGGGAATGAAGGCTGGGCAGATGACAGATGTTACGAGGGCTAATTGCGTGACATCTCACTTCACGCAACTGTTTACATACACGTGCACAATTAATCTCACGTAGCATTTTCGGTTGTATTTAATGACAAGGAACGTTTTCCACATAATTAACACGTGCTTTGCCAGTTATTTGCATCTTATGGAAGAAGTGCGATGGGCTGTAATTATATAAATGAAAGGCTTTGAAGAAAATTTCCCCCCACTTAGCGTCTCAGGTAATGACAGCAGCCCTTCCTAGATTACTTTGAAAAGTCAGGGAGGAAGCTGGGGAGTCTTTTGGATTGTGCTGGCTCTTTAATCTTGCTTAAGTTGCTGTAGGCAAGACTTGACATGGTTTTACGGCGGGCGCCCCCTGGGTTCATGTTGGCACTGTAGAGAGAGGGCTGGTTGTACGACCAGAGGCACAGTGTTAGGCTTTTTTTTTTTTTCGCAAAAAAACAATGGGAGACAGATAAGATGAGCATTCTGCGGGCTCACACGGAGCATCCGGTGGTTACGGTTGACTTGTCTTGTTCCTGGAAGGTGCAAAACTTCACCTATTGGGGGAGTCGTCATTCTACCAGCAGGAGAGGAAGATAACACTTTTGGCAAGGAAGCATCTAACATTCTCTGAGAGAGGAGATCAGCATGAGGCTGATGAATGCAGAGGGAAAAACACGTCCTGATTGTTATGCAAGAG
Source organism: Solea solea (assembly GCF_958295425.1). NCBI lineage: Eukaryota > Metazoa > Chordata > Actinopteri > Pleuronectiformes > Soleidae > Solea > Solea solea. The sequence goes on along the minus strand of NC_081149.1, from coordinate 8,669,874 downwards.
GACTGAATTATGCTCGTTACCGGTTTTGAGCTTTTGTCGATTCACGCTGTGATTTTAAATATTCATATAATTTGCAGAGACGGTGTGTTAACTTGAAGGACTTCTCAATTTCAAAATTGTGTGGATTAGCAGTGTAAGTGTTGGCACACACAACGCGCGGTCGACAAAACATCTCACTCACACTCTGATTTCAACGCTTCAACCCGTGTTTATCTCTCGGCAGGATTTGTGGAAATCAATGCAGTGTTTGTCTCCGGGGAAAATAGTCAACTGGGATTTAAGGAAGTGTTCTGTGTGTGTACAGTTGTTGCTCTGGGATGTTTCTTGTTTCGCTTCGCTGCCACAGGATCCTGTAGAAAGGCTTTGAAGTGAACTATATAAGAACCTGTTTACGAGGCCCTCATCAGAATAAAGTAATCTACAGCCAAACTATGAGGGAACGGGGCCCCCCGCCTGAGTTCATACCTATATTTGAAATAAAATAAATTCACAATATTCACACACGTCAGTGTGAAAGGAAGGGAAACGAGAAAAGAAAAGGAGATGGATGTGTGTGGAGAACGGGGCCGCGTGGGGTTGTTGGACAGGCAGCGGCGAGAGGTGAGAGGCGGCCTGATGAGACAACGCACAGCACCTGAGTCCCATTACCTCTCTATATCTGTCCCCAGCCTTGTGCGCAGTCTCAACCTATTCCCCGCTGCCTCACCATATGGTGGCTTCATCTCCTGCTACACATCCATTTATTTTATGAAAATAGTCGTCAGCTGCTGTAGTCTCCCTTATCATTTCTTTTTCAGGTGCACTGGAACTGCCATTTTTCTTCGGCAAATTTCCCCATTGTGGCAGCATGTCAGCCGGGATGAGCAGGCGCTTTGTTCCCGCTTTGAATTACAAGTTTCACTCTGAATTTGTGAATTTTTTTGGAAGAAAACCAAGCCCTCACCTTTAAATGAAAACTGTGCAGGTTCAAACAATGCGATTGGGCGTATCAGCTCCACATGAATCTCTCTGTATTAATCAGTGTTTACGTCAAGGCGGAGAGAAAGACAACAGCATCATTACGCAAGTAAAGTGAGACGGCTGCAAACTGCAAGGAGCAAGGAGACCCAGGTTCTCGACCCGGTGTAACAGATTAAGATTAACCCCTGCCCAGAATAAACCTGGGTATAGTTTGGCCCAGGCCAGAGTATACTGGGGGAATAAACTGTAACTGAATAAACTAGGTATACCTCTCTTGGCCAGAGAATACCCCTCTTGTGTAAAAAGATTTTGATTGTATTTACACTGTATATTGTACATTTATATTGTAGTGAGGACATTTTGAGGAAGTTTCAGGATGTTTTAATTTTTTATCACATTATGAACAGTCAAGTTGATTGAAAATGATGTTACAATTGCATTATGTGGTTTTGAGTCTGTGCTATTATTCTAATGTGTAAACACTACTGAGAACTGTGGCAGTATTATTTGATCTTTGTGGAGTCTTTTTTATTTAATTTTTTTTATTTTAAGTAATAAAAGTCTATGTGTTCAGGGTTGTGGTCTTATTTCAAGATTGAAGTCCATCATCTTTCTCACTTAACTTACTTGACACAACAGAAACCCCAATAACATGTTGAGCAATTCAGTAATTATTGTGTAAATACAATCAAATTCTCTTTACACAAGAGGGGTATAGTCTGGCCGAGGCTGTAATATACCCGGGGTATAATCTAGCATAGGCCGCTTTAACATCGGCTTTATTCTGGACTGGGTTACACCGGTTGGAACAAGGGCCTTAGTCTGGAGTCTAGCGCTGGAGTCTTCATGTTCTCCAGTTTCCTCTCACATTCAGAAACATGCAGATTTGGGGATTAGGCAAATTGGACACTCTAAATTGACCGTAAATGTGAGAGTGATTGGTTGGGCGATCTGTCCAGGGTTATATGTGTCAGCTGGGATTGGCACCAATGCCCCACCCCCCCGAACCTTCTCATGTGAAGGATATAGCGGTAGAAGATGAGTGAAAAAAGCGTAAAAGCATAAGCACATCCCTACTGTGGTGCACAAACAAAACATGGGCGAAACCACAACAACAACAACAAATAGGTTACACACTGCAGCTTAAAATACCTTTCCTCCCTTTTTTTTTTGTTAGAAAATGGATCTTCCAACACTGCTTGCAGCTGTTTTCTATACAACAGTGTGCATCCTTGGGTTGTAGTAATATTTTACATTAAACTCATTTGTAAACTCCAAGAGGTTTAAATTCATATTCAATTAATTCCCTGTATAATGTCTTATCTCTGCTGTTATTATTTTGTTTCTCTGTGTTTCTCAGGTTGTATGTATGTGTGTGTTTACGATTATTATTATTTTGCATCCCTGATTTCCTTCAAGCCTGCTGTTGCCATAGTAGTTCAGTTTGGGGGAAGAAAAAAAAGAAAGAAGCAAGGAAACAACTGCAGAGGTGTTGCAGTGCACCTTTTCCCATGGACATCATTGGGCTGAGTGTGAGTGTTGCTGAGATGGTTTGCCAAAGGGAGGAGAAGGGAAAGCCAGACATGAGGTGCTTAATGTCTGGGCAGCTCACTATCAGAGCATGTGTAGGACATAATTAAATTAAGGTCATTTTTTAAAATTGCGACCGAGTCAACGTAATGAAGTGTTAATTTATAGACTTGTGGGCTAATTAAATCTGCATCACTTCTCCTGCTCCTTTCACCTGTGCCGGTATGCGATGACGCCTGGAGTCGAAAACTGCTGCATTTAAAGCCTGTGTCATATTTGACTGTGCGCACACACACACACACACACACTTTGTGTCGACAGTCTCCGCCACACACAGTTTTAATGAACACCGAGATGGTGTGACTCACATACTTATGTAATTACAGTGAGGTTGCCATAGCCAACCAGCAAAGATCTCAACCAGAAAATACCGGGTGAATAATTGAGCTGTAAATGGCACTGATCGGCCTATTTTCTGTCCGGGACCAATTATGACTGTGAATCTGTGCGAAACCTGATGAGTTAGTTCAACTTTAACAGCTGTTGGGGTTTCCAAACTTTTTCATACCAAGTAGCACGTGGGAAAATATTGAGCTTTCAAAGTAACACCATTATCACCAACGTTAAGGTGTAAATAGGTCGAACAAAGTCAGCTACGGACTTTTCATAGGACACAGATTTATTCCCAATAAGATCATTTGCTGTCTCATCATCCTCCTCTTCCTCACATATACCTCACACACTGGTATAGTGAAATTAGATGAAGATGGAGCGAGAGATATTATTATTATTTAAAATTCCTCAGCTCCACTCTTACAGTAGAACAGTATTTGTGATTTTCCACTGGAAGAAGCTCACATACCACTGGTGGTACACGTACCACAGTTTGAGAACCATGGATTTAAAGGAAAGACAGCCTTTTATTTTCGCATAAAATGTTGATTAGAGTGCTTAAGTTGATTAAACAGTCAAACTTAACTATTAAGTATTTTTACTCACGTTATAACTTACTTTACAGGTGTTACTAGAGTGTAAGAGTAACTTAAATACATGATAATAATTACACATACTTACTCATATCAATGTTACCACTTGCAGTTGTAATAAATTAATATATAAATTAAAGCATTACATTCTGGTTCAAACTCTTGTTACACAGTTTATTTGTGTTCACAGCTCTTCTGTTTTATAGAAACAACAGTATCAAGCTATTGCTCAACCTAAGTGTGTGATTGATGGGCATTTCCTTATTGGTGAATGAATTACATCAACAAGGAGTGAATGTATAGGTTGTGTTATCAGCAGTGATGGAGCAGTGATAATCCTTTCAAAAACACTTGATTTCTTCATCTTCTACACGAACCCTAACCCTCGCACTGAACACATTCACGTAACAGCGCTTAAAAGTGGTCACAGGTAACACGTGCTGTGTAATAGATGTCTTAATAGTCAATATTGTCATGTAATTTTGATACTTTTTATTGGTATTTTACTTAACGGTAAAATACCAATCTATCTTGACAACAAGTCAAGGTGACGTTATTGACGCATCCATCAAAAGACTGGTTTCTACTCAATGGCCAGACTGTTTCCTTTCCTTTTCCTCCTTTTAACTTCCGAGTACAAGCTGAAGCAGTAGTTACAGAAGTAGTTGTCGATCGAGAAGCGGTTCTTCCACTGCTTCTCAAACTCAAATGACATGAGCATCAAATTTGGACAGTAAGGGGCCTGGTCAAGTGGAAAAAATGTTCAACTTGAAAAAATCCACTGCTTGGTAAGGGGGTGGGAGAAATGAGTTAAAAAGGATATCATGAAATCCCATCAGGATATCGCTACTATGGATAATAACGATATTTGTGACAATAATTCACAGAATTATAGAATATATATATATATGATTAATATATGATATTAAGATGCATGTGGCTCATGGGCCTCAAGTTGGAGACTCAACTCTTTAGTGTTGTTCTTCAGTTTTTCAGGCACTTGTTCACATGCAATGTCTTGAGAATGTGTGAAGAATGCCTGGAAGATGCCAGAGATGCTTTTTAACCAAGATGCTTATACAGGGTTGCACTTCAGTTGCACCCGTCGTTACTAAGCACCCGAAACCTGAAAGCTGCTGGGATGACTCAAGTTGCTGCAGCCTCAATGAACGAATGCACTCAACTGTGAAAAAGAATCAAAACAAAGACAAAGAAATTATCAGCACTGCATTCTCTCCCCATACACTCTGTGTGTGTGTGTGGAACGCAAACAAAAAAAAAACCTTCCCATTTCCTCGGCAAATCCTGTCCTTCATGAAGTGACTGAGGAGATTTATCTGGATGATGGAAGGTCTAAAGCTTATTTCAAGGTGGACAAAGACCAGTTTGACCTACTTCTTTGTTCCGGGTATCAAAAAATGCACTGAAAGCCCTCAATGCATCAAAAAAGGTTGAGATCCCCCCCCCCCACTGTTGTTTGTATGTGCGCATGTGCGCAAAAGACACTGAATGTGAACAGCCCATAAATGAGTAAATATGGATGATATTCCAGCTCCAATTCCACAATTATGGAACAAAATGATCAATATTCTGTCTTTCAATGTAGTTTCATCGGTTTCATTTTGAGACAGGGGCCTCAAACTGAAAATGACCAGGGGGCAAGTGAACTTCTAGTCTGGTCAGGAGGGGAAAAAGTGAAAAAAGTACAAAAATTAACTGTTTAGTAATTAGAAATTAAAATGATATCTTGATAATCCATCATGATGTTGCAATTAAACATATTTTTTTTGATATTGCACACCATTTCAAAGTAAAAGTGTTCGTTTTTATATATAGTTCACAACAAAAATAAACTATATATTTCCCAAGTTTTGGGAAATTTGGTGGAACTCAATTTTAACTCTGTTTTCACCTTAGGGGGCGCTATAAAGCACGGGTCCGGACACTATGCTAATATCACATTTTTTTGCTAGAAGTTTCAAGAGTTTTCATGCACGTTAAGCCCCTCAAATAATAATCATAATAATAAAAATAATAATCATCTAAAGGATAACAAAAGTTCCTCGTGCCAGGAGCCGTTTTCGACTACCGCTATTCGTGCTTAATTAAATCAAAATAGCATGTAGACAATTGTAATTAAAACACTAGAAAAGCTTATATGCTAATGTTGTGATTATATTTTGCATTTCTGAGTCGCTGTATTCTTGTTTTATTCAAACATTTTCAATGATTGTGTAATGAGCAGTTTTTTTTCTTCTCTTATAAAAGCCTGCTCAGCTCTGAGTGACTATTTGATTACCCCGCGCGCCAAATCTGCCGCAACCTCTGTTATTACTCTTGTGTAACCCCATGTATTTACGTGCGCTGACGGAGAATTAGACTGGATTTTTTTCCTCCACAAAGTCTTAAAACTAAGGCTGATGGAACCTAACAGTGAAAAATGACCTCCGCCGAGGCTGCCAGGATGAAATGATGATAATATTAATTTCGCAGGTCAGTCCGTCCTTGTCTTTTGTTGCATTCACAGACGATGTGAGACTCTCACGTACACACGACCTGGAGACTCGTCTTCTTTCCATTCACCTCCACACCACCTCGCGTATTTCCATTAGAAAGAAATGACAAATCAAGTGAAATTATCCAAACCTATATTTTCTGAAGGCTCTTCACAGGGAAGGAGTTTTAGGATTTTGTATGCTGCGGGCAATAACAGCTCTCGTTTCATTTCTGTACATTTTAAGTGTGTTTTATGTACAGGTTGTAATAGTTTTGGTCTCTTCTGGTTTATTTTTGTGTTTACAATTTTTGCCAAAGGACTTTCTCAATAACAGAAAAAAACAGTCTTGGTTGAAATAAAGTTGTGCCGCCGTCGTAGTTTAACACCACAGGCACAGGAAGAGTTCTGTTTTCAGCCGGCACTCCATCCTAATCAGAGCAATCATTTCAAACATGATGTGTGGCTGCTCATTATTCTTTCCACTTAAACAATAAGCAGGAATTGCAGGAGCAGGAATTGTCCAAGACAAGTATTCCTCGTAGTTCCTGGTGGAAAATGATCAGGTTTGGACTCACTTGAGGCACGATCAAGAAGTTCTCCCTGTATGACAATACTTCCTGTTCTTTATTTAAATGTTCTATGCGGCAGTCGCGGGGTCCCGAGGTCCCGAGGTCCCGAGGTCTCAGTCTGCTCCCAAGGCTCAGTGTACATCCTGCTTATTATGAAAGGCCTGATTTATTATTCATACAAAAGCTTCCTCTGTGACACTGTGGCCATTGTATGTGATGCATCCGAGTACATGCATTATATTCATAATTAATCCGTATTGTGTGGTTAGGATGTCATGCATATACAATGAATATTAGTACTTTGAAGCGAGTGATGTCACCTGGACAAACCCCCCCCCCCCCCCCCAGTTATCAATGTCACCTGCTGTGAACATCCTTTTTAATCAAAAGTTCGAATTAAATTAAAAAAAAGTTTGAGAACTTGGCAACAGGTCAAGGTTTTCATTTATCCAGTGAAATATCTCACATTCGCTTCATCCTGTTGATTTGTGCCATACCTTGCCATATCATATTTCCCCATAATTTCAGTGAAAATAATCAGTACTGATGGATTTTCATGACATGTAAGTGATCCTGTCCACATGAGACACCATTATCACATCAAAACCATTTTTTTTATTTGGCTGCACTTACCAGGAGCCCTGTCATCAGAGAGGATCCTGGTTAACGGAGGGAGGCGATCGTCCCCTGGTGGTCGACTACAGTACAGGCCATAAACCAAACGTAACAGGTAAAAGGCCTGATGCCATTTCTCATTTTAACTCCAGAAAAATGGAACTAAGGAACTAAGTTATAAGGGTTAGTGGTTGAAATCTGACTCCCACAGAATGTGTCAACCCTTCAAGAACGAGACACATCACCGCTAACAGTAACATTAGTTTGTTTGGATTCTGATATTCTTGAAAATGGTGTTCACCAGAAAAAAAAAAGCTCTCACACTTCCGTCCTCTCCTCTACTTCAACAAGAATTATGACTCCTTAAGGCAAGGGGTACACGGACCAAGCTACATTGCCAACTCCCTTGTCAGCAGTTCAAAGAACACTGTGCTCGTCCGCTGCTGGTTTATTGGAGGTTCCCCACAACAGTCAAAAGAAAATTGGGGATGCCGCCTTTGTTACTTTGGAACACACTACCCTTATGGCGTGTTTCCACCGCCTCGCCTCTCCACGGCACAGTTAAGTTGCGTTTCCACTAACATAGTACCTGTAACCAGGTCCTGTTTTTAGTACCTGCTCTGGTGAGGGTCCAAGTGAGCTGAGGCGATACTATATTTCAAAGTTACAACAGGGTTTTTTGACTTTTTGACTTTAGATTTTTTCCATTTCATTCCACCAGGTGTTAACTGTTGTATTTGCATCTATTTTCATTTAAAGTTTTCTTTTACTTTATTGTTAAGCACTTTGAACTGCAATCCTTGTATGCAAGGTGCTATACAAATAAAGTTTCTTCTTCTTCTTCTTCTTATTATTATTATTGTTATTTTTATTACATGATTAATTCTGTCAGTTTCACACTTAGTATTAATATTTCTGATCTTTTATGTTTTGATTTGTTATTGGATGCTGTAAATACTTAATGTACTTAACTTAACATAAAATGTCCTGATTTACAGCTGAGAATGAATGTGATTGGTCAAGATGGCAGCAGTATTTGCGATAATTTGGGTCATTGTCCAAAAAATGTTGTTGTTATTAGTAGTATTATTAATAATACATACTACATTAGTCAGCAATGGAATAAAATAATGGAACATTTAAATTTAGACTTCCAATACACAGTCATGGCCATTTTTCAACCATAATTGTGATTTATCTGTACTGAGATTGTGTATTTTAATGTAAACACACAATGACTCAGGGGAAATATGATGCTGCGAGAGGCCCTCTGTTTGTTTGTCTGACTGGATAAATGTTCAATGACTATTGTCAGTTTGCTCCAGCTGAGTTGATGACACACTGCTGGACTTCGGAACATCGATGTGTTTCACGACAGCTCCAAATGTCTGATCCGATTCCACTGCTGCTGCTGGTGCTGCGTCATGGATGGACACAGTTGGAGAGAAGTCATTTTTATTTCTGAGCCACAACCTATTATGCTGCTCTTCATCGGCTTCCATCTATCACTGTAACTGACAATCACTGTCAGTGCGGGAGCTTAACAATCCCTGGATGATTTGTGACGCCGTTGTTTCAGCTCCATGTGGAAAGAGAAGCTGTCCACTTTGACGCAGAAGCACCGGATCATTAATGAAGTCACGGCACGAACACATCTCCCCTCTGAATGGGCCTGGATTTTTCTTTTTCAGTGAAAAGCACTTGTCAAAGTAATTGTCCCGCTCTGTCCCTCCGCTGCTGCGATAACACGCCGTTCCTGAGCTGACGACACTGACCAAAAACTTTAGATCTGAAAGGTTCAGTGTGCAAAAAGAATTAGGTGAAGTGTAAAATAATGATCATATTTCGACTCTTCGGGCCTGTGACCCGGTCTGAACAAGGGTCTTTGTGCATGGAGTTGTGTGTGCGTGGGTTTTCTCCGGGGTCTCCAGTTTCCTCCCACAGTCCAATAACATGCAGATTTGGGGATTAGGCAAATTGGAAACTCTGAATTGACTGTAGGTGGTTGTTTGTCTCTATGTTGACCCTGTGATGGACTGGGATTCAGCTGGTTTTGGAAGATGAAGATGTTGTTTTTCCATTACCCCAGAATGAGCCTTTAATATTTATATCTGGTGCACAATGGACAAACCCTTTGAGAGATATTCCGCTGCAACATTCAACTTCTCCAATAAATGTTGATAACAGAAATATATGGGTACTTAAATGCAACGGAGGCTTTTCATCATTTCCACATTTGCAAGAGGTTGGTGCAGTTTTAAAGGTTGTGTGACTGTAAGGAAAAAAACATGATGACTGTCATCGTTTTTACATCTTGTATTTCAGAATTTGCTCCATAATCTGGAATCGGCATGTGAATCCAATAAATGATTATGTTGCCGGTGCTAAAAATACAACTGGAGATCACGTGGCTGTTTAGCAAACAGAGGGGGCATCGATTGAAGTCGGGACTGCAACAAGCCCATGAGAGTAGATCCGAATGAAGTGAGTTAATCAAAGGAACAAGTTGCAGGCAGGTCGTCCATAATATTGACGTTCCATAAACAAGAGGCATATATTTTATCTTTCGACAAGCTTCCTAGTTACTGAACAATTTCAAATCAGAACAGTATAGTTTTTTATTCTGCGTCAGTTGTTTTAAAAACTTCAGCCGTCTGAGGCCCAACAACGCCTTAAATCACACGCACAAAAGGATAGGGTCGGATAAAATCATGAGCAAGTTCTCCATTTACACAGACAGTTTACAGCCTTGGATTTCCCACAATAATCCACATAAATGGAAACATTTGCAAAAATGTAACTGCTTGCAGTACCTGCATGATCCACCAGGGAGGCAAGGCCCGCACTTTTGAGAATCGCTATTTGTTTTTATAGCGGTTAAAATGTAAAAAGGGATAATGAGTATTGTTGTTTCATGTGCCTCATTATGAGACTGCGCCTCTCGGGTGCGCTGGTCGCAAATTGACAGCTCGGAGCCCGTCTGTCGTTTCTCACATGGCATTAAAATGCGTCTTCACATGAGCGTCTCGAGTGACCACTTGCTATTGGCTCTGACCTCTCTGAGGCTGAACAGATCAATGCACACCACAGGCGGGCCTTTAAATTAGATTTTATTCATGTGCAATAGTGACAAATGTAAATAATACAATCAATAATGCAAAAGGTTGGACACAAGTAAATCAATATATGGGAAATATTGAGATGTGTGAAAAATATTCTTGTCCCACATCACCTTTGAATGTACAGCAACTGGATTAATATCAAGTTTTGAGTTATTTCTGTATGTCTTTTAATTAATAAATTAATTTTGCATCATTTCCTTTCAAAACAAACACTTTTATTTTGAAATTCTGTGAAATGGCATCATACATTTTATTTTCACATCTTTTTCTCAAAAACTTAGAGGCCGGCCCCCTACTGACCAAAGTTGACCCTTAGTGGCCCCCAGGTCATTTGAGGTTGAGACCCCTGATGTACAGTATACCGAGGGACCAAATCTGAGACCTTACATACACAGTGTTTCTTCATTTTGTGTTTTTCAGTAATTTATTTGTTGTATTACTGTTATATTTAAATGGAGACAATTTAGGAGGGAAATAATCCCACAAATTCTGAAATAAAGGCACAGCAGTCCTGGTTTTTCCAGGTATCACAGAGTTGTGTATTTCAATTCTCTTCAGCAAGAGGTTTGTGGACACTTTCACCCTGTTTAAGGAATGGTTTCTTTTCTTTTCATCTGATGTGAGCAATTGTGGCTGGAATGAGGAAGCCAGAGTCCTATGAGACCCACAGCCTCAATTTATGTTACATTGTTGAAAAGTGGGCAAAACCCCGGCTCAATCCCTCATTCAAGACGTGAAGAAACTGTTTCCAAGCAGCGGCTGTGCTTTCTTGGAAAGCTGCGAGCACTGGCTCGCTGTGTGTGTTGATGAAACACTGCAGCCTGGACCACTGATAGTAAACATAACAAAAAAGATTTGCTTGATTAATTCGAAGCTTTATTACTGGAGAAAGAAAGTATATGGAGCTTGCAGTCATGGTGATAACACCAAATGCTCCTCTGCTGTGTGCAGAAATGGGACATTTCAGTCTGGAATGCCACACTTTCATCACATTTACTTCAGGAAGCCACAGTTGATAGCGGCAGTAAAATACAAATGAGAAACAAAAAGTAAAGGAGTGAAAACGTTCTGCAGGAAATGTCAGCCGGCAGGTCGGCCTTTTAATCCACACGTCTGTGGCTCGTGTGTAGGTGTTGAAGCTAATTAATGTTACATAAAAATGGAATTTTACATAAATGACTTCAGAGAAAGAAGAGAAGAGACACTGAGTTAAGTTGCTACGACATTAAAGACGTGACTGCTCATGTGTGGCCCCTCGCTGGGTCATTTCCTGGCTCGCTTCCTCCGACAACAGTTTTCTTTGTTGCTTTTTCACCGGCTTTGTTATGATGAATGTCTAAATTAACGCTATCGCTGCCTTGATCTTAAAGCTGGTACCTGGCTAGAATGTGTGTGTAGTGCTGTGAAGCAATTTGTGTTTCTTGCGAGAGCTCCTGATTCTGAGGACTCCGGATCAGTGGCCCTGATCTTGCAAGGCTAGTTTTCCACTAACAGACAGTAGGGGGAGTGAAGACAACCCAAAATCTCTCAAATTTTGAGGACATGAGACTTGCTTGACTTGCGTTTAGTAAAAGACTTTACCATTTACATTTGCTTAAATATTGAGGAGTTACCATCACAATTTGTTTATGAAACACGGGAAACGTTGGGTGCCTTCTTTTGAGGCCGTGTGTACAAAACTGGCAACCCGAGTGACACCAACACCACTACGTGAATCCCATGCAAATCCCACAAAAGAAGGTACAACAGGAAGTCAGTTGGTCGCTATCATAGGCACCGATCCTGTGGGTGCTCCCACTGAAAAAGCTGAGCACCCACCGGGGGATAGCCTTGAATTAATAAGTGTGTATGGTGAATAAAAACGTGTAAGTCCCATCGTTGTGTGGGCATGATTTGCGCATCAGTGCTTGTATAGCCGGTTCAGTGTCACAGCACCATGGACAGCGCTGTTTGTGTGTGTGTGTGTGTGTGTGTGTGTGTGTGTTCAGGTGCAGCACGATCGACATTCAGAGACCGTGTCACTCAGTTTAACCTTGTAAATAACTTTTGGCCCAAATTAAATTTTCCCTGTATTGACGTAAACGACGTGAAGTGAGGAGAGAGAGAGACGGACGGCGGCTCCTTCCCGACCCAGGACCTTCTCTCTCCCTCTGACCCGCCGGAATAGAACAGCACCATCAAAATAGGCTATATAGCATGAATTAGAAAACAAAGAAATTCTTTGTAAAATCAGATGTTCAGAAGCAGTGAGCACGCCACCCCTATACAGTCAGAATTATATGATCTTTATATGATGGTATTTATATAATACCTATGGTCGCTATCTAAAGCTAACGCTAATTAACGTCTTGGTGGGTCAACAGCTAGTGATGAAAAGTGCTCAAAACGTGCTGTTTTTCTTTAGCTTAATATTTAACATGCATTTCCATGGTTTAATGTAGACCCAATGTCACTATTATTTATATTTTAGGGCCCTTATAGGTTTAATTTTCATTTTACAATTCATTTGTATGGGACAGTGAAGCAGTAATACAGTGTTTTTGTTACTGATAAAACTCTAGCAGCTCAAGCAGTCTTTTTTGGCATATTTAAATGTGGATAATCTGGGAAATCATCTTCATCTTCTATATTCCTACGACTTGACTTATAACTTCAAGATCAAGATCAAGATTCTTCAATGTTCCTCACCAGCTTCTGACAGTGCACAAGTCACAGTGTAATAAATAGAAGGAAACTTGCTTGATTTAGGGACGCGACTTGATTTGCCTGATTCTTGCAAGAATGACTTTGAATTTGCTTGAGACTTGAAATATTTGAGACTTGCATATGTGTGACTTTCTCCCATCGTTGCTCATCTCCCTGCATCAAGCAGTTTAATGTCCACAGATCTGTGTCTTCATTAAAAATATGTTGCGTTAATAAATACTGATGGCAGTTTGCAGTATATTTTGTTCTAACTTCCATCACCACCTGTCTTTTAAACAAGTTGGATGTTGAATACTTTTTTACTTAAGACCATAAATGATTAGAACTAAGGAAACAATTTGTCCTTACAGTCCTGCAACATTCTTTCATTAAAGAAAACAACCCACACAGGAATATCTGGTGCTTGGTGGACATGTCAGCAGATGTTTTTGGATTTGTATCATGCCACCACCGACCCCTCATCACTCTGGTGAGATTCTCGCCTCGAGTAGTTGAGAGCTCTGTCACAATGATACTTCAGAAAACACAAACATAATCACTGGAAGAAATAACATTTTTTTTCCTGAGGGTGAGAGGGTTACATCACGCCACAGCGTAGGCTGCAGTGTACCTATAGTAAAAAAAAGGCTTTTACATACATGTCCACTGAGCTGCACACACACACACACACACACACATGTCTCCATGTGTCACAGGTGCCAGCATGAGTCTCACCTCTGACGAATGAAATGACAAACACTACACACGCACTGTATATAAAAATGGAAGTAGTCTTCCAGTTTGAAAAGTGAAACCAAGGAATGAGAGTGGAAGCAGCAGTTAGACACCAAGTATTCGTTTGGAGTGGAAGTCAATGGGAAAAATGAGTCTATTTTCTCACGCTATTTGTTTAGTCAAAGGTTTACTTCACTAGATTTAAGTCGTCTTTAATAGAACATAATGTCAACTTTGTGAATCATTTAGAGAAGAAGAGTTGATAAAGCATGGCACATAGGAGTGGACACTAGTGTGGCTGACAGCTGGTGTCGTCCAGGTTGCAGGTGACATCTGTGAAGTTGAAGTTTCCAAAGCTGGAGGTCTGTACCTCAGCAGTACATTGGATAGAGGCCATTGTGCTTGAGTAATGTTCAAATTATGAAGAAGTCTATGACAAAATGCACATATTTGATGAAGAATTTGACAGAAAACCAAGAAAAGTTAATTCTGGTTCAGCTTTATTGTTTTTTTGTTGGCAACAAAAACCTGCACAGACGTTTATGACAATCCTTTCAGTGGATGTCTGGTGACTCGCTGATATGCTGTCAACCAAAAGTGAAACAGCTACATAAAGGTTACAGCTGTACACTGATCTCATTTTTGAAATATCAAAACGCAACATAAAGTGACAGTGCGCAGACTACACAGTCCCATGGTATTAATATCAAACATGACATCTGCCCGTTCACCAACCTCGACTTCTACACTTTCCATTTCCACTATGAAACAAACAAAACAGTCCAATGTTTCATCTGTCGAGGCGGCTTATTGCAACCTGTCATTATATTTTATTGTTAAATGACATCTTGCAATCTTGAACGGCAGCATTGGCCTTTTGGGGTTAAAAAAACACAACACAGAAACTGTGCTTGTACTTCTAAGTGACACAGCCTTGTAGTGGTCTTGACATTATAGTTAAAAACTACATTTAAACTTTCTGTTTCATTCATCGATGAATGTTTAATATAAATGTTGCATTTGTTATGGTAATGTTAACATAAATATCCTTTATCCTTAAAGCTGTGGTAGGCAGCATTGCTTGTAAATATATTGTTGAGTCTCAACCCCGACATTTTTATCGACTAAAGTTTTGGAATGGAGAGTCTCTGTCCTGAGCACAACCCACCAGATTAGTATGCACAGATGCATAACAAGAGGATTATTTGTAATTCATGCTCTTGAATAATGGTGTCTTATAAGACACAAAAATAAAAATCAATCAAGTCAAATCATCATATGTCACAAATGACCAAGATAAATCCCATATTTAGGTTTCTTTGCAGCTTACGGAGGAATTCGCTATGATGGAATTGAAACTCAGTGAAGAGGAGGTGCAGAAGAAGATTTTTCTCAGATGTTCCTCTTGATTCACGACATGCTGAATGGCTGTTATGTAATCGCTGATAAATTATGCCACAATCTGTTGCCTACCGCAGCTTTAAAAAGCATTTTTATGCAGATGATGATGATCTATCTATCTATCTATCTATCTATCTATCTATCTATCTATCTATCTATCTATCGCACTGGTTGATCTGCAACATTTGTTTCCTCCATAGTAACAACAACAACAATAATACTTTTATTTAGTATAGCATATATTTTACAGGAATCAAATTCACAAAGGACTTCACAAGAATAAAACGAGGAAATTACAAAGAAGGCAATAAAACCGTAAATAAACTTGAAATTAATTAAGGCGAACAGACACAGGCGTGATAAACAGACTACAGCAGGTGTAGGTGATAGCAAGCATGTTGAAGAGAGATCATGTTCTCGATTGTGTAACACAATGGAGACTGTGCCATAATGTCGGAGCCACTAAATGATTATTGTAATACGATGATGTAATAAATGTAAAAATCTGTGTATTGTCGTGACTCTGCCGAGAATTGTTTCATACTTTATTTACTCAGCGAGGCACAGTCAAGACAAGCAAGTTCTCATTGTTGAAAAGTGTTCATTAATCTTCCTCACAATCTCGGCACATCCTGGTATGACAGTCAAATTGACCACAGGGAGGAACCACTGGAAAATAGCTGCAGCTGCTCAGTGGGAGAACGGGTACAAATGACTGGTTATCTGTTGGAAACGGCAAAGTGAAAAGAAAATAAGTACCACGACAATTGCTTCTTGCTCCGTCGGATGCCAGCGTGCTTTCGAGACGGAAAAAATGGCAGCATAGATTCATTGATTATCCTGGGTCAAAGTCTGTGCTTTCATGAAACAGGGAGCACAATCTCGAAGTCAGTGGCGCATCGGTGTTTACTGTTAACCAGAGTCTGTGTTTTCATTCAAATATGCGAGTCATGGAGCTGGAAGTTGACCACAATGGCCCGCCTAAGTAGTTACCTCCACACACAAATACAGCGCTGTAACACACACACAGCAAAAAATGCAACTAACTGTCGGTATTCGTCTGAGTAGTTCTGGACACTGATAAAAGTGGAAGAATAAAGATCCATCCGATTATTTGGTTCCATCTGTGTGGATCGGCAGGCGCGAGGGTGGAGTCAGTTGCGTGGCAAAGTCACATTGCGATTTTGGCATTCCTGATGTTCTGTGTGTATTTGTTTTTAAATACTCTGTCAGCGATGATTTATGTTGGCACTTTTGATAGATGTCTTTTTCATTGAGATCCAGCACCAGAAAATCAGGCAGCGTTATCCATGACAAAAATGAAATTGGCTGATTCTCCATCATCACAGTGGATGAGCAACCTATCATTGAGATGCAGGTCTCCAAAAAATGGCAAAAACAAAACAAATCTACTCTGGTTGACCAATTTTGTGTGCTAACTTAATTGCTTTTCTGAACGCTGCAAGGAGGCTGACGTCTGAACATTAATGGTCATATTTTATTCAACACAGTCGTTAATATTTGGGTGCAATCATTTTATATATGGAACTATCACACTTTTCACAGTGTCAGAAATGGTTTTGACAGATTTCCCGGGCACATGAATGTGACACATACATGATCTGCTCTTTGAATGCTGGGACATTATTACTGTAATTCAGTGCGTGGTGACTTGTCACTGCTGTTCCATTTACATTTTGTCATACAGCACACGGGAATCAACAGTTGAGTTGAGCCAAGGGAGAAAAAAAAAGTATTGAAGTATTGAAAAATGAACAGATAAAAATTTAATAAAAGACGATATAGAAAAAGACATTAACAGAATCATGAGATAAATGTTTAAATAGATTTAAAATTGTGTTTTAGAGATTGAGGGCAGCAACAGCGACGAGAAGAAAGGGACAATGTTTAATTTTCATGGTCTTCACCAGCCAGGAAAATGTTGATTTTTTGGTGGAGATTTTGGTTATGTACATTCTGTTTAGTAAGTATTGAGACGCCTGACCGTACTGTAAAGGTGTATTCAAATACATATACAGAACTTTATTATGGAGTTGGTCCCTCTTTTGCAGCTATAACAACTTCCACACTTCTTGGAAGACTTTCCTCAAGATTTTGAAGTGTTTCTATGGGAATTTGTGTCTTTTCATTCTGTAGAGCAGTGGTCACCAACGTGGTGCCCACGGGCACCTGGTAGCCCGCGAGCAGCCAACGAGGTGCCCGCGGCCTCATTTCACTTCACCTCACTTGTATGTATCCATATGATCACTGAGTAAAATGTCCTTGATATTGTTTATAAAAACTGTGATAATCATGAGGAGTAAGCACTGGAATTAATGTGTATGCAATTGAATGCATAATATTTATCATTTAAATGGTAAACTGCATAAAATGTTAATATGGTAGCCCTCCATATTATTCTCTAACCTTCAGGTAGCTCTCGGTCTCAAAAAGGTTGGTGACCCCTGCTGTAGAGCATTGATGTCGGACGAGAAGGCCTGGCTCGCAATCTCGGTTCCAGTTCATCCCAAAGGTGCTTGATGGAGTTGAGGTCAGGACTCTGTGCGGGTGAGTCAAGTTCTTCCACACCAAACTCATCAAACCATGTCTTTATAGTCCTTGCACTGGGGCACAATTATGTTGGATTAAAAAAGGGTCTTCCTCAAACTGTTGCCACAAATTTGGAAGCATAGCCTCATAGATTGTCCTTCAGTGGAGATAAGGGGGCCTAGAGTCCAAAGCCTGAACAGGTGTGGCCAAATACTTCTAAGATAGTGTATAAAAACTCTAAAGGTTCTAACATACAGTAACAGACAATAGTTCAAGACGAGGCTGAGACCAAACCTCTGTTTGTATTTAGTCTGATACTGATACTACAACCAGGAACTGGTTACCATTGTTGGGGAGTTTCTGCGAGTAAGGTTTTGGAGAACAGTGAATTTGAGTGAAAGAAGTTTCATATTGTCTTCTACAAACCTGTATAAAAGCAAGACACGTCACGTGACCCTTCTGAGGAAGACCACTGGAAGTGGTAGAAACATGTCAGTGAACAAAACTAACAGCTTAATGTTATTTGAATATACTTGGACAAGGAGAACAGAAGCAACGTCAAAACAGGCATGGACACAGCCTGATGCTACCTCCAATTCTGAAGATCAGTCCTGAAGATGACGCATGTAATCATCAGTCCAATGACCTTTAACTTTATTTTATTACAATCAAGAAGACACAAACCCTTTCTCTCTATGGAAGAATCTGCTCCTGGCTCCATCTTTATCTATGTTTTGAGTTGCACCAGCCTACTGCCAAGTAATGAACACAATAGATTTCTCTTGGAGCCAACCTTGAAACTCTGCACGATAACAACAACTGGACATTCAATTATAGCAATGGCTCAATGTTTATAATAAATAATATCTACTAACACTAAAGACTGACTGAGGGTTATTAATATCCCCCCACAGTCATCACTCTTATTTCAGCTACAATGACCACAAGCTGTTAAAACACTATGCACATCTGCAGACTCGTAAATAAGTTCAGGAACGTGGCCGAAGTGGTTTGCAGCAGTGTACGATGGGCTTGCACATAATTAGTCTCAGCCTGTATCCATCAATTCTGCTGCTTCAGTCTTTTTTAAAAGGCTCTATTTTCCAAAGTAACTGACCGGCGGTCACTCTTCAAAGTTTAGACCCTCCCTTTCCTGTTGTATAGCCTCAGACATCACACAGCGACTGTAACTCAGGTCAGTTCATGTTCTTTTCACTGCAACTAAATTGCAGCAAAGTTGTTGGATAGTTGTTGTGACTTAGGACACAAAACAGTCAGAAAACAAGCCAAGGGAAGAGCATTTGACCCTATTCCCAAAAGGGAGCTGGTGGTGGTGGATTAGGAGGAGTGATGAGAACAGATTCTGCTTCTCCTACAGAAGCTAACACTTACTGGCTGTAGTCGGATCATGGAAAGTTTATCAGAAAGTTGACGGATGTCTGCATATATCTGGAATAGCATCTACACTGGGTGTTTCTACACTGGTGAAAAGCACACCCGGGCAGATTATAAGGGTCAGTTATGTTCAGTCTTGTCAAGTTCTGCGATATATTGCTTAATCTCTGTGGATTTAAAGTGCACGGTGGACTACGGCGACTTGAAACTGACTCTGGCACCAGTCATTTCTCTTGCAGAATCCTTCCCTGCCAACATTTGTGGTGTAAACAAACTGAGTCACGTCGTGTCTGGAGCTCTATATATACAGTATATACACACACACACATCTTCACTTTTACACTTACGTCTGCGGAGTGACCTTTACTGACTGTAATGCAGTGGCGTGTGGTGGAATTAAACCCGTGCATACATGTGTTGACTATATTTGACATTTTGTCCACATTTCCTTAGAATCTCAATGTTCAATTTAAAGGTCATTTAAAAAAAAAAATAAAAAAACCCAATGTATCAAAACAGCTTTATTTAAAAGAAGTTCAATGAATTGGTGACTCCTTCTCCTTTTCTAAGCATAACCTTTACTGTTTTTCCTCAGTCTCAAACTCATGGTAATTTATTCCATCAATGTTAAGTGAATATTTTTCTTCTTACCTTTTGGTGCAGAAAACACATATTTTACTGGGATTGATCACAACAACATTTCTTGCATGGAGATTTCTTCTGCTATTAAACTGAACCCCCAAACTGAATGTTGTGCTTTACAAACATCCATCTAAAATCAGCTGCACCTCTGAATTTGGAAGTGTTTACTTAGGAGTTCCAGGTTCCCTCACGTAACAACTTTAGCCCTTTCCCTATGATGCAATGAGGTTTGATAAAAACTCATCTGCAGGGCAACACTTTCATTAATCGATCTTATATTAGGTTTATGAGTGGAGCAGGTTTAAAATAGATTTGACTAACTGTCACGTACACTCATTAGCGTGAAAAGTATTCGGCATTTTAAAGTTGTGTTGTTTCTTTTTTAAATTCCTGTTATTGCAAGGATGCCCTTGTTCCTTTGGTTGGTAGTCACATAATGACTTTCATGTTTCACAGGAAATCCAATAGTGTTAGAGATTTATTTTAACAATAACAAAATGCCTGGCCTTATTTGTGCCTCTGTTGTGAAACATTTTGTTGCTTGGTAATTTGTGCTATAACTAAAGAGACCCTTTATGAAATGAAACCCTAATTCTGTCAACATGTAGTCCTCAATATATAATTAGAGGTTAAGAGTGTAGTGGACAGATATTCTCGGGAAAAAAGGTAAGTTACGAGCTGGAAACAAATCCTGTGGCCACTGCAGAGAGCTTAATGTTTCCATTAGGAATAACACCAAAATAAACAGCCCAGCCGTTCCATTCTTTGGCACCCTTCCTTTGGGTTACCAGAGTAAAATGGTACGGTACTGAGATTGTGAGGAAGATTCATTGTACAGTACGACATTTGAGAGCCTCGACTTCCATGGGATATTTACACTGATCGCGAGAAAGTGACACTTTTCTGTCGCACCCAAACGACCGTAGTCTACCATCGCGCAAAGCTCGATGTCTTGTTGAGACAAACGGCCACAAACCGAGGAGGAAAAAAGAGCTACTGGAAATTCCTCCTTTGTTGTCGCTTTCAATGACGATCAGTCTTACTCAAGCCTTACCCAGGGTTTTACTCTTCCAAACCGTACCGTGATGGAAACACAGCATGTTATTTTCTCCACAGGACACCCCCAACAGTTAAGATATGCCCTAACATACTTCATTCACAAAATCCAGATCATTAACTGCACCTATCCCAGATTTTGCCTGATCTGCTACAAAATTAAATGGGTCATGCTCCACCCCTCCAATAAATTGAACTGAAGTTGGTTCAGGTTTTGAGTTGAAAAAGGAAGAAACAAAATGCCACTGAAAACAGAGCCTTGTTAGAAATTGGAGAGACATGAGACATAATTATAGAATTACTTCCTGTGCACTTTCTAGTTTTCTTGCCAGCAACTCCTCTTCTTCTTCTGTCGGCTTCTCCCTTTAGGGGTCGCCACAGCGGATCATCTGCCTCCATCTTGTCCTCTCCCTTGTGTCGTCCTCTGTCACACCAACTGTCCTTCACAACATCCATGAACCTTAATCTGTGGCCTCCCTCTTTTCCTCCTGCCCGGCAGCTCCATCATCCGACATCCTTTGTCCAATACTTTAACTATCCATCCTCTGCACGTGACCAAACTGCCTCTCGTACTTTACTTTATTTCCTTCAACCTTAGCTGTCACTCATTTATAATCTTGGTCCCTCCTATGGAAGCTCTCAACATCTTCAGCTCTGCTGCCTCCAGCTCCACCTCCTGTCTTTTAGGCAGTGCCACCGTCTCCAAGCCATATATCATAGCAGGCCTTTGGGTGACTGAACTTAGGAGACTTCTTGATTTTTTTTGGCATTTTAAAAAAACCTGGAGTGAAGAGACAAGCACTGATTGATCCAAGATCAATACATATATTATTCAGCACCGCTGCACACGAGAGAACTGACTGGTTTTCATAATTGCGGCCCAATTAATTAATGAGCAAAGTAAAACAGTGTGTCCTGCAGCAGTTCCCTCTACTTTGTGCTTAAAATTCACGTCCATATAGTGGAACGACACATGTCTTGGGAAGATAAATATCCCCTCATAATATTATTAGTGTTTTTGCCGAATCCTTCTTGTGGCTTGAAACAATCTAGACGCACCGCACAGCAACCATTTTCACACTTTGAAAAAAGAAATAAAAATAATAGAAATTTATCGTGACTTATTAGCAAGTTTTCTTTCTTATTCATAAAAGCTCCACTGTTGGGGGTCGGGGTGGGCATGCATGTTGAATTCTGAAATATGGTTAATAAGATCTGGATCTGAGAGGGATGTGAAAAAACCTACTCCCTCATTATTTAAGCACTGACCTGAGGTGACTGGGAGATACTGCCATATTAGCTGTATTAACATCCATCTTCAGTGATCCCACAGTGAGCAGAGACAGCCCTAAGTACGACTCCTCATACCTGATATTAAAATGTGTCCTGCGCGTCATTCCTCGAGCCACAGATATGGCGTCTCTGCCATATCCCAAATGCGGATGTGGTGGATGAGGTCATGACTGAATTCTGATTGCTGTCAGTGTGTTTGAGAAGTTGCTATAACATGAAATAAGATGACAACCATTAGAAAAACTAAAAGTTTGGCAATCAGTGTAAGTATTGTGGCCCTGGCTACAAATAAATCAAGGTCACAAGGTGCCGATCAGGATGTCTTCTGTGGAGGTGGTCTCTGAGGATGGATTAGGTCCATGCAGATACGTCAGCTTCAAACCATCTCTGAAAGTGATTTTTGTGATCGGATGTAAGAATGCATTCAAGACAGTGTGGGAGCATTTAGAATGGATGTTAATACCAGGTCTCTACCCGGTCATGAAGAGTGGCAGCTTATGTTCAAGCACAAAGCCCTCGAGCAGTTGTCATAACTATGATATGAGCAAAGATGAGGAAACCCAAACTGATGTTTACTGAAACCTACACAATAATACGTTTGGCATAACCTGCTACTTGTGTCGCATTAGAAAATAGAGCCGTAACTTGGGAAAAAAACCCCAATTTTCTCTGGCCCATAATTGTTGATTTAACCTCAGATAGCCTGTGCATTGGTGCGTTATTGCACAGCTGCCTTGATTCATGTGTAAATAGCCATACCTGCAGTAGAAAATGTATTTTG
Organism: Solea solea; assembly: GCF_958295425.1. Classification (NCBI taxonomy): domain Eukaryota; kingdom Metazoa; phylum Chordata; class Actinopteri; order Pleuronectiformes; family Soleidae; genus Solea; species Solea solea. The sequence goes on along the minus strand of NC_081149.1, from coordinate 8,647,057 downwards.
CAGTGATTTCAGCACCCGCAGTTCTTGGAGTCTTTTGAAAGTTTTGTGACAGACTGAAAATGATGGATGCTCGCTGTTTCCTGACTGATCAAGTGCGATACACACAGTGCATGAACACATAAAATAAAATCCCACGACATAAGCGGCTGCCTGAAGTTTGTTCTGGCTTTTCTATTCAAGATTGTTGTCAAGGTAGTCTCCTTAAAGCTGAATGGTAGTAAGGCTCGGTTAACTATGTCAGGGCTGATAAAACGTGCCAGAATCTCCAAGAATTCAAATGTTATTTTCATGTTTTGTTTGGTCTACTTTCAGAAAATGTTTTTCATTTAAGATCTTTGCGGTTGGCCTCTCACCGTTTCTGAATCTTTTTCTTCTCCTTCTGCACTGATTAAATTTGGACATTTTGATTAAATTTAAGACAGTTTAATGGAACACTTTTCTTGTCGCACTTAATGTAATGTGTTGTCAACCTGTCTCTCCGCTGTGTTTGTGGGACGGAGCGGAGACGAAATAGTAGGCTGACCCCTCAAGGCAATGACAGAGGGAAGACACACAAAACACAGCAATACCACGGTTGTACAAATTATGTTGTTTTTGTTTTTCAATGAGAGTGCAGATTTCAAACAGTGAAACAAGGTCACAGGACAATATTATAGATTTTTTGTTGTTGTCTTGATGTAGTCTATATGTGTAGCATGTCGTTCTTGAGAGGATAATCATTTTCACAGTGTGCTACACTGCAGGAAAAAAAAACAATCTCTCTGTAGACCTCACGAACGACACGATATGCAACTCAAGTTGTTCTGTAGGAGCATTAAAAGCAGCTCTGAGACAAAAATCAATAGAGATTAAGGAAACATCCATCCATCCATCCATTTTTTACCGCAATATCCTCCACATGAGGGTCGCGGGGAGTTGCTGTGCCGATGAAGGAAACATGTTAAATCAAAAATACTGGCTTCACTGACAGCAACGGTACAGCGAGTTTATTCATAATGTAGAGATTAATGTTTTTGTTTTTTCCTCGTAGATTTGTCTTATGGTTCCTGTGTCACGTGTCGCGGCTGCGCTGCGTCTAGTTTCACACATGTGAAAGAGAGCCTGCACAGCTGCTGGAATATGAAAAATGTGTTATTCATGTCTATTTCTGAACCTGCACACGTCGTGTGGGGAAAAATAGGCCAGACACCTGAGCTCCACACCAGCGGTCGCAGTGTGAACACTCCTATTTGTTAACATGGGCGCCGAAAGGTTATCCACACATCCAATCACATCTACTTAAACTACCTGTGAAGGACAACACATGTTTAATCTGGATTCAGTATCTGGTCAAAACCCTAAAACAAAGCTCCTTTAAAAACATGATACAGATCTCTGTTAATATTCCATGCAGTGATGTAGATGGAATGATGTTGCATCTTATGTTGATGTGAGTTTATAGTGTTGCCTTTCTTTTTAAACTGTTAGTAAAATGTCATCAACATGCAACATCATTGTTCCCCTCTGGATCAATGACAAACACAGGTGGAGGTGGATGAAAAAGGCACCACCTGTTGTGTGACATTTAGCGTTTAATATTAATTTGACATTGTTTTGAGAGGATTATTATTATTATTATTTTTTCTTTTCTCACTACAAAGTTGAGTCGAGTTAAGCATCACATTCTCCAACTGGATAAACATCTTGTGGGCATTCGACTGCGGTGCTATGCAGTGATCTCAGCAGGTCTTGATGGGATTTGTGTGTTTTAAACTATTCAGTTTGAGCATTGTTACTTCTGAAAAACTGGTAAAACTTCTGGTTGCCTCGGCTTTCAAAGTGTCTGAGTTTGTTTTTTTCAATCCCTCTGAGATTTGGAACATAATCTGAGCAGTAACTCATGTCCTTACTTTTGACAATATCTTTATTTTTGGGGGCTTTCTTTCTACACCTTTAAGTGGAGAGAGACAGGCAATGTGAGGAAAGTAAGTACAGGCAAATAACATGCAACACATATTGTGGCTGGATGGACTCACTGCTCTCAGGGCATTGATGCTAAGTAAGGAAACCACCGTGATGTCACCATCTGGTTTATTAACCTCCAGTTTGAGGCCTTGAGTTTTGCAGTTTGAACAGCACCATCTTGGTTTTTCGAAAACAGGAGAGGCCATATTTGGATGAGAGGGTGGAGCTAGAGAGGAAGCAATGGATGGTCTAACTGAAGAGTGCAAGAACATCTGGAGGTGATACCTGGTGAGAAACCGGTTCATATAGCAGAGAATGTAACACATGTCGTGTCTGTTATGTTGAAAACACATTTTTATGGATTTAGGGCAGGGGTGTCAAATGTACGACCCGCGGGCAAGGACCGGCCCAGGCTCGCAGGATCAGTAGAATCTAATCATAATGTGAAATATTAAATTTTTTTAATGTTACAGATACCTGTAAAAACTTGAAATAGCATTTATTTTTCTCACGAAATTTCAGGCTATTAATAATGTGTTCTGTGAAAAGATACTTAATTTAATGTAAAAATAAAAGGAAACATTTTTGAGCGCTTGTTGTGATTAGGTTATTATGTTATTATTTGACTGGTCCTGCCCAGGATGTGGCCTAACCCTAACCCTAAAATGAGTTTGACACCTGATTTAAGGAGTGTTTAAAATATTTTGTCTAATGTATGTACTCTACTCATCACAATACATGACATGAGCCTCACCATTTAGACAGTTTAATGCAGAAATGTAACATATCTTTTAATGGGGCCATAATTCACTGACTGAGATCATGAACTCTTCTTACTGTTCATCAAAAATCAAGTGAGAAACAGGACCATTGTATCATAGACTGACGTACAGCTTTCAGGCACTTCCACATTGCCTTCACATCATGAACACAGAGACTATGTCCATAATTTATACAATAATCTCTGATTAATGCTCTTGTGGTGTATGTGCTTTAACCACTTAAAACAGTGAGGGTGACAAAAGCCCTTAATTGGCACTGAAAACAAATCATGGACATTCAACAGGATCTCTCCCCTTAGAATCTGTTTCAAAAACACAAAAGTGATCGGATGAGAAAAGACTTGCCTTTTAAAGAGACCTGGATTGTAAATGACTTGAATGGCTAATTGCTTCATTTAGAGGCACAATGTGGCTGAGAAGCGAGGAGCAATTGGACAGAAGGCATGCAGGTGCAACGTGTGACGTCTCCCCCCCCCCTAAGAAATAGATCAAACGTCTGTATCGTGATTTTGACATCAACACTCCAGCTGCTAGTACAGCTACACCTGCAGTTACTCATCCTGAACGCCCGTGCTATTCCCGTTTAAATGAAGCAGAAACAAAGCACATGTGTCATCTTGTTAGTGAAATTCCACATGATCCGAGAGTCTGACGTTGGAAATCTCTGTCTTGTGTTTGTCGAAGAACGGTGTGCACATCAAAGAAAATTCTCTCAGCCTACTTGACATGTTTGCGCAGAATGACACGGATGCTTCATAAACAGAGAATTTTGAACAAACTGCTGTTTTCTGTTCATACAATGTGGTGTGTTAACACAAAACAACAACATCTTACATCATCACGGTACAGATATACTTAAATATGTTGTCTTAAATGTGTTTTATACTGTTCAACTTTCAAATTTAAATAAAAAGTTTTGTTTTTCTTCATTTTAAATTGCTAACACACTATTTTAACATGCAGTTAATTGTAAATAACTGCCAGATATTGAAAGTTATTCGGGAAAAATGGGCAAAAGCACTTAGTGACGGGACATTTTCTGGCCCTTTTATGGTTAAAATAAGCAAAAAAGTCCAGGCGAACATTTTGAGGTTACATTCCAGTAAGTCTTAGTCGGACTAACATACTTGGATAATGCTTCATAGTCTGATTACTCCTGCATGTATACACTTAGTCAGACTCAAGTTGGATTGGTGTTCTACCTGAAAGTAGAAGAAGACGGCGTATAAAATGCAGTACTGTTGGCGGCGGCGTCAACAACCATAAGAGCCGTCACATTACACTGTAATGTGATGTAAAAGGTCAACAGGAAACTGATTGAATACGCGCAAGCTTATAGAGAGAAGCGGCGCCACCTACAGAGGCGGAGTCAGACGTACACGGCGAATTAAAATCGATTTTCTCCTCCTCATTTATACTCTGCAAGTTGTCCGATTGCCTGTCTTAGTCAGACTATGGCCTTAGCTCGATTAAAACATATCGATTGTGTGCGGTAGATAGATTTTTTAAGATGTTGGCGGTATGAAGGAAGAAACACGGCATTTTTCTTTTCCCTAACCAGGTGCTCTTGTGCCTAAACCTACACATTCATAACCAGGAAATGGTTATTATCACCCTCATTTCACTAATTGCAGCCAAAGACAACACAAACCATTAAGACACTATCAGGTTGATGCAGACGTTTGCATCACGTATCTGTGGGTTTGCAGAAAAGCGCGGCGGCGACCGGGCTGAATATTAACATCCACTTTGAGCAGCGTTACAGCGACAAACACACAAAGCAGAGCCTCGTTATTTTTTCCTCTTCCCTCGAAACATAATTGCAAGTGTTTTATTTTGTAGCCTCTAATGTTTCCAGCTCACAGGTATCAGTGAGCTGTTAAATCATTGGAGGTAAGAGATAGAGTCATACTGTGTGGCCCCTGGAGCTTCAATTACCTGTAGCCATTCATTTTCTAAATGGAAAGTATTGATTGAATTGGCGTTAATACAAGGAGGTGAGAATGTCCTCGAGGAACTTGCTCACGGGCAATTAGTCTGGAGATATGTGCATGAATGTAGATGCCGCTTGGATTTCGAGACGTTTTGGTTCAAACTTAACATAAAGAGAAAGTCATAAAACTTTTAAATTTGACCCAAACATCAACATGAACTTGTTTCCACTTTTTTTTTTTAAAGCAGGTATAGATGGTATAACATTTGCATAATCTTCTTGTTATTTCTAGATTCTTAGACATGAAACGGAGAAGCAATTTGTCAGACTGCAAAAATGCACTCCATCTCCCTTTAGTGTTAGGTGTGATGAAGAGTAATTCCTCCTGTAGAAAAAGGAAAACACCAAGATTACAGACACAAAGGGGAAAGCCTCAGTACTTCAGACACATCATCAACTTAAGAAAACTTGAGACAGATACAGGGGATAGAAACTTTTCAAAGCTACATTTTCTACTTAAGTAGTTTGGTCTCTTTTTCCTCATGCTTACAAAACTCCCATCATTAAAGACGCTTTAAGCTTGATGATTAAGTGGTGCTTAGCTGGGTTTAAAAAAAGAGAGAAAACTTAACAAGGTTGCAATCTGAAGCTGTAAAATTAGCAAAGGGAGGAAACGCTGCAAGTAGAACAAACGCAATTAGAGATCCACAGTTTCAATGAAGGATGGAAATGTTTTCCTAAAGCTTCAAAGTAAGAGGATTTTTGTCTTTGTCAAACAGATTATTTTCGGGTCAGTTGGTGTGAATATTTCGGTGAAATGTATTTTAGAGGCTAGTGAATTTCTGCCTACATGTCAGATGTTTCAGAAACATCGGCATCTGCTGATGTCCTGTATTTAAATTGGAAATGTGTTTATTTAAACAACAACAATTTATATATATATATATATATATATATATATATATATATATATAATATACACACCTGAAAATGTGTAGCAATAGGAAATAACCCAAGCTACGCTCACAAGCTGCATAATTCTGCTCGTATATCTTCATTAAAGTAACATTTTCATTTAGCCCGTAAAGCTCCCCAGGTGTTCCTGGTCAAATTTGTACTGTACAGTAGTTTGTCAGAGCTTTATTGTTTGAAAAAGACTGCGTACTGAAGTGATATTGAGAATTTAAAATAATAATACTAATAATAATAATAATACTAATTTGATCAAATGACAGGGAAAAGGACGTGGCAGCGGAAAAGAGGGGACTTGCCACACTGAACTTTAACATAACATCTGCAGCTCTCTTTGGTTTTCATGGAGTTACGTGTACTGTAGTGAGTGTTGGCCCATCATTTACTGTCACAACTGATGCCAGGAACACGGCGAAAAAAGGAGAAAAACAAGTAAATAGTTCAGTGATTTATCTGATGACAGAAGAATAACAAAAAGGCAGACGGGTTGGCGAGGAAGGCGAAGGCTTAAAACTGGAAGGATGAGTCCAGAGAAGCAAAGAAATCCGAAAAAAAAAACAAAACACCAAACAGATTACAACAAGGAGTACTGGATAAGAAGCACTGAAAATTGAAATTCTGTTGCCGGTGTGCAGTCAGTGTCCACATCAGCTGGACACAGCTCAACACTTATCAGTATTGTATGCCAACGTTAGATGACGGCCTCATCTGTCTGCAGATCAAATCACTGGCATATTTTTTATTTTTTTTAATCTGTAAATTCAATCCTCGGCTCATTACCTTCGTACTTAAAGTCTTACATTATTTCCAAAAGTGGTGGAAATAATGATCGCTGCTCACAGGACTTATTCTTATTAAATGTCCCAAAGGTCTGTAAAGAACTGGGGGGAAAAAGGCGTTCAGCTCTTGCTGCTCCATCAGCTTGGAACAACTTAAAAAAAAGAATGGAGAATATTTCAAATTAACTTTGAATAACTTGGAGTCACTTTAATGTGGCTGGAGATGTTTCAGCCGAATCACTTTGTTCGTGTTTTTATCCCTGCACGGATACATTTGATGCTTTATTTTTGATATCGTTGTGGGTTCTTATCTCACTTTTGGATGACTATTATGATATTGTGACTATGATATACGCCTTATGCCAGCTCTGAAATCCAATCTCAGTGAGGAACACGAATGTGCTGACACAGCTGAAGATGTGATGGGCAACGTACTTCGCTGGGCTTTTTATTGATTTTGCAGCACGTTCTGCATCTGGACAAGTGATTGTCCTTGGGATCTTGGTCAAAGTCAGTCTTTGTCATTTTCTTTGGTGAGACACAGATCTTGGAGTTTGCATTTCCCCAGCATTTGCTCTCTGTTGCTTAATGCTCACTGTTCTGAGAGAGACAGCGGACAGTGTCCAGGACAACGCTAGGTATTAAGACTCAGCGTTTGTTCTGCGTGGGCCTCGTCTACGTACATCAAGCAATGCAGGGCATGATGACACAGTAGGTGGCGTTGGAACAGACAAGGAAAAAAATTTACCTAAATATCAACTTCTTTCTTGCACAAAATTCAAGCTCTTTCAATGAATCATGTCTATTTAGGTCAGGGGTGTCAAACTCATTAGAGTTCAAGGACCACATTGAGCGCAATTTGAACTCAAAGTGGGCCGGACCAATAAAATGATTGCATAATAACAACCTATAAACAAATGTTTCCCTTTGTTTTACATTTAATGTATATGTAAAGTATCGACACAAAACTTTAAGTCACAGGTATGTGGAGCTGAAATATATAGTGTTTGACTTTTTCAGAAATTCATGACCATATGTTGGGTCATATGTTTCACACCCCTGATATAGGGCAATTAAAATGTTTCAACTTTCTGGAAAATGTACAAATTCACAAACTTGCAAGGACCTGTGGGAACCCTGTATTAGGTTAGACAATACTTATACACCAAAGTTCCTCTTGGGAGTCACGCTCTTGCACAAGCGCTTGCACACCAGAGCAAAAACGATATAAAATAGTGTGCTTTCAATGCGCACAATCATAACATAATAATAATAATAATGATAATAATAATAATAATAATAATAATAATGATGATAATAATAATAATAATAATAATGATAATAAAAAAGGAACTGTGATATTTGTCTAACTGGATTCTGGACAAAGTCAGTGATGTGCAAAATGATTCTCCCCCCTGAATAACATGAAAACACATCCCTGTAGACAACCTTCAAAAAGAAACGCGTAACCTGCGGCCATGTTTGTTCCCTCTGCCGCTCCACGGGCGTATGAAACAAACAACATCTGATGCAGTCGACAGTTGGGTCTGTTTGCTGTTGTATCTTAAAGCTTGTGTTTGAGGGACATTGACAATATCAACTTTGAATGACAAAATCAAGAGAACATAATCAGTTTAAACTGAGTGGAGGGAAATTTGAGGCGACCGAAACTGGTAACAAGCAGTTTTTTTTGTGTCACAAATCACAAGTCTATCATTAACATATTATCACACTGGTGAAATACTCTGAATAGATTATTCATATTGCCTGATAACTGTGTGGGATGTCTGCGTAGGAGTGGGGGATAGAAGCATGGAGCCACTGAATTACCTCTGCGATCAACCAACAGCTGATGTCTTCATCACACTTACGACAGGCTTTTATCTGAACAAGCGCACATTTAGGCGGCACCTACAGAATTTACAACAGCACTATAGTTTAATGGGAGGAATGTTACGGAGCTCCTCTTTTGTCCTCGGGGTAAAATGAGTGGTTTGGAAATCATTCTTCTCTCTCTCTTGATAGCCCCTCATCTCTCTGACAAAACTGAAGCAAGTGTGTGTGTAAAGTAATGCAGCAAGAACCTTCCTCTGTATGCCCCCCCCCCCCCCCCCGACAGTATATTGGCCTGTAAGTAACACCTCCCTTGCTTTTTAATTGAATCAATGAATCATTTGATTTCATTTCCAGTCAGAAGACACAGATGTGTGAACCCTTAAACACTTTCACTTCATCTAATATTAGAACATATTTAGATCATTTAACTGAAGTAGCTTATTTAGCTTATTTATTTTATTTCCTCCATGACCGGAGCACAGACTCCATCTGACACAGTCACTGGACTGAAATACAGCGGCAGGGTTTGTGATGCCGGTCGCGATCAGCAGTGCTGTCACTAAATACACTAGACTCCTCTGTTAAATATTGAGATTTTAGACATTTCCCTAGTAATTGTTGCAGATTAACCCAAATTTTTAGGATTGTTAAATGTTTTTAACTGATCTACAGTTTGGGATTGTTCGGCTTGATTCTTGTGTCGGACGTCACTTTCTGTGACAGCAGTCCGTGCCGAGGCACGTTGAATCAAGCTGGTGGAAACCCGCCATTAGTCCAATACAGAAACTATCTGTGTTTCTTCAACAAGCCTTATCCAGGACTGGCCTCCAGGCTTCTATTGTAAACATGCTGTAGAACTGTCCTATAGGTAAAATGCATGTGAACCAAAAATCAACCATCTCATGAGGAAGTTCCTGTTTGCTTCTCAATCCAGTGGAATGCACATCTTTAACAGTTGAATATTGGCGGTGTTCATGTGTTCATCTAAGTCAGATACTTCATAGATGAAGCCTGCTTTCAGTGTGAGAGAAAAACAAACAAACCCAGAGACTCACTTAACCTGGAGAGATGTATCAGTATCATAATTGCACAGATATTCATACAGACACTGTTGACTTTTTTTCCCCAGTCTGGACTAAAGTAAAGAAAGTGAAGATCGACCACTTAATTGGTCCTGAGCTGATTTTAAACGCATAAAAAATTGACCAGCGCTCCTTGGGCCTTTTTATTTAACATGCCATGAATATGGATTACTGACTCGACCAGTGTTATGGTCACATATTTTCCCATTCTGTCTGTGTTTGGCACTCTGCACCTTTATTTAATTATGTTTTACTCGGAGTTTACCTTATGTATGTTTAAACGTCTTAGCCATATCGTGGCTTTTTAATAAGCGTTATATAATGATAAGATCAGTCATAAAAACATTACTTTTTTCATTATAAAACACTCGCAGTATGACTTATTGGTATTTGTTAAGCAGTTGGCGAGGCGAGGAGCTCATTTGAGACGTAATCATGTCTCAAATTAGTAAAACAAAAAGGTCTTCGATTGATGTTTACCAACGGTCAAATGGAGAAACACTCCCTCAGGATGAAAATTGACAGGTCAGGGAAGCTAGTGACACCTGGAAGTCCATGTAGGTGCATTAAGCCGTATAACTCTGGAATGCTAATGCTTAACAGTGCCTGGAAATTCTAATTGTGCTCCTGTTAATCAACAAGACTGACAACAGGCCGGGTGAGCTCCAGAGGACGGGGAGGAAATCTATTAACATACAATATGTTGCTGCGCTTGTTAAAATAATGGAAAAGCTTTGGGCTGGGGGGGGTTAGGGAGGTGCATTGTTCTCCTCGCTGCTGCCATAGTTAATTGCAAAACTGAACCCTTTACAGCCGGGTGGAAGTTTGTGCCGTGTGACAAGCCTCGTGAAGACTTGAACTCCACACTCGCTGTGAATTGTGTCTCTGGGTAATCCTAATTGAACATGTATTGGCCATGCAGCTTACACTGTTTTGGCACTTATTAATCAGACACTGAAGGAGAATTCTAATGTGGATTCTACAATTGAAATGAGAGATAAACAAGAGCCCAGATCTCTTTGGCTTCAGGATGCCAGCTATGCTTGACTTGTCACTGTAACTCCTCTAATTGGGCCCTGGTTGAAGACAGGATTGGGCTTTAGGGACTGTCTAGCTTTATTTTTCAGATCTATTCTTGTAAAGCAGTTGTGCTTTAGAATGTGAATGTCTTTGCTCTCAAATAAAAAGGACTATTAACCGGGGTCTCCGCAAATTTGTTCTGTATGAGATGACGGGGGGTGTCTTGAAGTGTTAATGTTTAATTCAGGAAAAAAAGCCATTAGACGGCATTAAAAACCTCTTGAATATACAGTATATATATATAATTATGCACCCACAGTGCTGCATCATCACCAATCTCCCAAAAACGATAAAATTCTAATTCACAAGGATTCAATTTGGTTTGTCATTACGGGTTCAGTTAGTGATATTTTAGTGAAAAATATAAATTTTGCTTTTGAGAAAGATGCTCACTGAGAACTAAAACACAAATTGGTGATCCAGAACCAGATGTCTGCCTTTAGGCTTAATGGTAGGGCTGCAATGATAGTTAAGTGATTTTATTTTTATATGATCAATTAATTGGTTTGGGTGTTTTGGTAATCATTAAAACAAGCTCTCTGATTTTTCTGCTTCTTAAATGTGAATATTTTCTGGTTTCTTTGCTCCATAAAAGAAAGAAACCATTAAAACTGAATTATTTTGGGGGGTTTCAGACAAAACAAGACATTTGAGATCATCATTTGGGGGTTGTTGTTTTCAGGTAACACATGGGAAGAGAAATATATTAAAATGTTAATCTTGTGACTTCATGATGGGATGTTACTCCAATGGAGAATGATTTAAAAAGGAGCTGTATGCAAGAAATTTATTTTATTGAGGAAAGGTTAAATTGAAATACTGGCTTCACTGACAACAATGATACAGCCAATTTTCTGTCACTCACCTGCATCCAGCTGACTTCTTCTCAATTATATATATCAACAAGTCTGAGTCTTTGACCACATTTGAAGGAACACAAATGATTGTATTGTAGTATATAATGTGGCATTTAAAAAGAGGTCATAATCAAACGATCCTTGCAGGAAAGCCTAATAAGGAATCGACCATATAATTGGTCCAAAGGATTTATTTCCATGTTATCGTGGAAATAGCCCGAGGGAGATATCTGAAAACAGGAAGCAAAATGTAATTAATTTATGCTTGATAAAAGTTAAAGATATGGAGTCATTAAAGCCTGCGCCGGGGTATCAGTAGCAGAGCAGACCATGCCTGATGTGGTTGTTTGTGACTGAATGTTCACAGGCACTCGTCCCGGGGGAGAACTGAGCAGAGCGGAGCAGAGCAGAGCAGAGAGGCTTCGCGATGGTGCCTCATCCTCTCAGCAGACAGCAGAGAGTGGCAGCCCCGAGGGAGGGCCACTCATCCCTGTCTGCTCCCCGGCTAAAGCACAGACATGTTCTGTAGGATATGTCCTTCCACTGGGTAGCCAAACTTCTGTGCTTGCCTGAAACTACATGACCTATTTTATGTCTCGTCTTTGGCCAGTTTGGACATGGTACCATCTGGTTCATGCTCCGACAGAATACTCTCACACAGGTTAAGATATATAAAAAAAATAAAATAATAGGAAGACAATGACAGTGTCCTCCTCTCCTCTGCAAAGACAGAAACTGTCTTTAGTTAGTGGGTGTTCAAACCAGAAATAGCACTGTTAAATAAATAAATGGTGTGGGTGTTTCGCTACAGGTAGATAAGAGTATAAGAAGATGGGGGAGTGAAGAGTGAAGAGTGAAAAGAAAAGCCAGGTAAGAGTAATTCATCCATTTATCCTCAATTTAGTTTGAAGGCTTGTCAGACTTCAAATACTGCCAAGAAAATAAATAAATAAAAGGTTTCTAAAAGTAGGAGATGAATTTTCAAAACTCCCGAAAGTCACCCAGAGATCAGGCGGTTCACACTGCAGCTACATTAGCTGGTTTTAATTAAAAACAAACACATACTGTAGACCCGGCGTTTTTTTCTGACAGAGTGTGATATCCTCACATTTGAAAATAAAGTATATATTTGTCTGTGCGTGGGACAAACTTTGAGCAGTTGACATTATTATTTTTTTATTATCAGACACTCACTTATCAGGAGATATGCATTAATAAAGGGCAATAAGTTACCTGGCAGACTCATCGGTCTTCAGGGACGGATGAGTCTGCTAGGTAGGTTACAACCTGGTTGCGAGTTGGCGTCTACCATCTGCCTCCCCCGTGGCTTTGGATTTTGGGCCACTGCCCTGGACAGTTGAGGCTGAACATCTCTGCTATGCCTTGCATTTCACTAATGTTACTCTGGTTGATTGAACTGCTCCACTGTCAGGTAAAAATAGTACATGAGACCTGATGTGACTGTTTTAAGTGCTGCAAAAGTAGGCCAACGGCCTGAGGAGGCTAAGTGTTGCACTGACATGGACCCAAAAGCCTCCAGGAGGCTCAGCGTTTAATTCAAGTGTCCCACACAGCCACTACATTTATACCTTCTCATGGCACTCATTACTAACGACACTGTGCATCCTTTAAAAGCTGTAGTGTGTAACCTTTAAAAAGAAAACAAGGTTTGTAACATTTGTTTTTGTGTCGCCTGCCGTTACTATCGTTGACGCATTTTAAGTCACAACTAACGCCACTTAAATGAGACAGCAGCTAAAAGGTTTTTACCTGCAGCTGCTTGTTTTTGAGTCGTACCACTTTGAAACTATCCGACCTCTATCCACTGTTCCCACGGAGTGCCGGGGTTCGGTATGTATTTTTTTGCATTTTCATTAGGAATAGTACCAAAATAACAGGCCCAACCATTCCATTTTTTGGCACCCTTTCCTTGGGATACCAGAGTAATGGTAATGGAGCTAGACCGATGACAGTCAGCTGAAAGGGCGACAGAAAAGCGTCATTCCCTCACGACTGGTTGTCTATTGAGACAAACGGCCACAAACAACAGAAAAACAAGACAGAAAAACAACTAGACAAGCTGCTCCGCTGTGTGTTGTGTTGCGGTTGATGTCGTTGTTGGTACACCGGTACACTATCAGGCTACGTATCGCGGCCTTCGAACACACTGCTACAATCCTCCTTCCAAGATACTGTTCTCAGTCAAGCCTCACGTAAGCCTGACTCTGGGCTTTGCTGTTCCGTACTGCACCAAAGAGAACCATGATGGAAACACGTCATTAGTATCTTTGATTCATTCAGCTACAACTTTTTGTAACCAGTGGAGTTGCCCCGTGGTGGCAACTCACTATATTGTTACTTCATGCATAGCTTTAATCAACAGAATGGAGAACAATGTCAATTTTTAATATAACGTCTAAGTCTGTACCACATCTAGTTGCTGTTCGGTTGCCTAGCGACTGTGTTAACCAGTTAGGAAAATCCCCTATAGACCAGACTGTCTCATTGTGGTTCAGCCTATTAAGTCTACGCATCCAGCGACGGGCACCTGCCTTCATAAGCTATGCAGAGTTTGTCCTATAAAATGAAGATATGGCTCATGTAAGCTGATACAGGCTGATGGGTAATATACCTAAAACACCATTCAGCTTGAAAAGGATACAGAAAATCTATTCAAATGCTGTCTTTCCAGCCAAAGAGGCCGCTGACTTTTGTCCAGACACAAAGTTGAACATTTTCTGATTAGTTAAATGCACACAGTGAGTGGCAGGTTCATAGCCCATGCTGTGCATTGTTGTAGCCGAGTGCAGTATCAGCACTTTTAGCCTTTCAAAAAACGTGCTTCTTAATGTCAGTAAAAAGAAAAAAAAAAATAATCTGAGCGTGCCAAAATCTTGCCAAAACCAATTAGGATACAGTAAATCTGCATCAAGAATTCCCACATTAAAATCAAAGCACTCTTCTGAGACACATGCCAGGGCTGCAGAGTTAATTAATCCCTGCAATCAGAGTTCTGATGAAATAAGAGCTGAATGTTTCTCCTCCCAAGACAGCCATGAACAAAGCTGTTCTGCTCTTATTAGTTCTGCAAACTGCTTATCAGTCAGCTCCATATCTGAAGCCTGACATGCCATTTTCAATCAAGTGTTGCTCAGGGGAATTCAACTAAAAATGTAGTCGCCATTGAATGGAAGCCTCGCGGGAACGCGCCGATCGAGGCGGAACATGCTTTGTCTTTTATGAATAGGTGATCATGTGTTATCAAAGCAAGCATGACTTATGTGGAAAGGTTTGCTTTGATTTTTCATTAATTCTTACAATGAAGTTTTTGTTGTGTGTTGTTAGGAGCTGTGACGACCCTTCTGTGTGGAGTTTGCGTGATCTCCCCTAGTGTACGTAGGTTCTCTCTGGGTACGACACTAAATTGATCATAGGAGTGATCATTGCCCTGTGATGGACTGGTGCCCCTGTGTCCAGGGTGTTCCCCCCCAACTTTTGCCTTACATCAGCTGGGAATGGCTCCATGACCCTCATGTGGAGGATCAGGCAGTAGACCACGAGTGAGTGAGTTTCATTAGTTATCCCACATTACTATATTAACAACGTATATACAGAGACTATAAGAATGTGCAATATATAGCGTTTTATAAGCACAACCAGTAGGCAATTTCTTTTTTCCATTTTCACCAACTATATAAACACAACTAAGCAACATTTTTTTTTTAAAGGCGACATAGAATGCTTGTATCACACATATATGTTAGTTATGGAGGTCTACTTACATATATTAACTTGTTTTCATGATTAAAAACCTCCTAATCGCTGCAAACGAGCCGATCAAAATATCTCCTCACTGACGCTCTCGTCAGCCGCGCTGTTTCAGACCAAACAGTTGCTGTGAATTGGCCAGCCAACGAGAGCTTTCCTACTGTCCTGTGATTGGCCAGGTACCTGGAATTGACGTAATAGATAGGCCAGCTCTCAGATACACAGCTCCCCCTCTGGCACGGTGGATGCTCTGCGTCTCAGCAGCTACAACGAGACTAGTTCTTCTTCTTCTTCTGCGGTTGAATGTACGCAACCGGATGTGCCCGGACTAGTGCCCGCACCGGGAGGCGCTACGGTGGTGAGGATTTCTGATGACGACATCAAATTAAGGAA
This sequence comes from Solea solea, assembly GCF_958295425.1. Classification (NCBI taxonomy): domain Eukaryota; kingdom Metazoa; phylum Chordata; class Actinopteri; order Pleuronectiformes; family Soleidae; genus Solea; species Solea solea. The sequence continues at coordinate 8,631,631 of NC_081149.1, read as the reverse complement.
GTGTCGATCCGCTTCGCAGAGCCCAGGAAAACAATACAACACTATTTTCTCAGCAGTGGCTGAACTGTTTGTTCTGAAACTTTAGGGTTTCATAAACGAGGTAATGACGCAGATACACACACAAACGCAGCGTTAACTGGAGCTTCCGGTCTATGTCACCTTTAAATCATAAATCAGTCTCATTTCAAAGTTCACTTGGCTTGTTTTTAGGAAAAGAGAAGAAGTCTATTTTCTGTACAAGTATCATCACTCCTTTTTTAAAATATGTGATAAAGAATAACACAAAAAGACTGAAGATGTGACCTATAAACATCCCCCCAGGATGTTCATATAAGGAGTTGTGTATTATTCCCACAGCAATTTACCAAGGGTGCGCCTGTGGTACAGATCCGTGCCACGAGAGCGCTAAGGGTCATTTAGGAATCTCCGTTGACTCCACCGTTTGCTAACTGCTAACTAACTAATTTGTGTAAACTGATGGAAAAACTGGCCCAATGGTCACCAGGAACCCTTTAGTTCTTAGTAGCGTTATTAAGTTACAGATACTCTGTGGTGGAAACGAAAATGTGTCAACCAACCCCCAACACCATAATCCTGATATAATCTATAATGAACTCAAGTATCACCTAAATGTTTTTGGACTGTAAGAGTTCTCGAGAGAAATAAACTTGCAACACAACATTAGATTTCGATAAGTTTTGCTTCAGTTTCCACTGCAGATGCAGAAAACATAAAGCATTATATAAGAAAATCAGCAGCAACAACAGTTTCCAATTGTTAAACTAACTGTATTCAAATCCGTGTTCAAAACATTTATGGGCAATGTTTATGTGGTCACGGTAACTGCAGGCAGTTTATCAGTGGCTTGTAAAGCTAATTGATCACATTTTGCTCCCCGGTGTTTAGTGTCACGGAAGCAAACACTCGCCGCTTTACTGCTCCACTGTGGACCGGGTTTGCACATGCAGATTACAGGGCGGCGGTGTCATTAATTTGGACATAACTTGGAGGTCACAGAGCAGTTAACTTTAAAAATATTTGAGAGCCTAATATCTTTGCCACAAACACTGGAGTGATGGATGTTCCATTTTCTTCCAACCACCGTCTTGTTGTTTCAGTTCAAGCATTGAAGCTAATCTGCTTCAAACATAAAGAAACACTTTCACTTGAAAACACCTTTTTTTTTTAACTCCAAATCACAAATGCTTTGACAGACGTGGGCATGGAAATGTTGAAAAGCAATTACCAACATTCATCAGCGCTGAAATCTGGCAATTAACACTTTGATATGAATCTTCAAAGCATGATGAGCAGACTAACTGTGCGTCATGGAGGCCGTACCCTTTGTGTCAGCTGCAGGTGCATCTGATTAAAATAAGCTACTTAAGCGAAGGGAAACAGTTATGCAAATCGCTGCTTTTTCTGATGGAGCTATATTTAGATAAGCACAATTCATAAAAAGGGGACACATACATGTTGATGCCCATAGTGCTGATTCGAGGTGGTTTACAGACACGGATGATTCGGCTTGATGTTGATTCAGAATCTGACTCAACCTAGATCTGTGACACAAGATACGGTAACTCCTGTTGTGTCAGTAGCCTGCTGTTGCTTGGGTTTACTCCAGCGCTCAAAGCTTGACACCTGTATCCATGGCGACACAGGCATGGATTCAGTTGCAGAAGCAATACATTTTGGAACGGTCTCCGTTTGCTTTTGTGCTTCCTCACTTCTTGTTTGGCTCAAAGTTGAGCACTCCAAAATGCACGACGAGTCAAAAGTATTTATTTTTTTTAAGGTATAAAGAAGAATCAGGCAAAGATACTTAAGGTAAAGGGAAGATAAAGGTCAAAACCAACACTGGGAGAACACCACTAAATACACTGGAATGCCACACTGATGCCGGATGATCTGGCCGAGAACAAAGACATAGAGGTGAGTATATATGCACACTCTGGGGCGGGGAAGACAACGAGACACAGGTGATGCACATTAGGGCGGAGCAGGTAATCACACAGGTGCAGGCAGAGAAGAAAGAGACCGGAGACTCGTAAAGTGACCTGAAACAGCGTCAAAATGAAACAGGGTTGAAAAGATCAAATTGAAAACATGCAATAAAATCAAAACTGGACCTCAGAGCCATGACTGGATATGACAATGAGGTCAGTGTGTATTTAAATATCACACGTGTCCACAGGAGACACATGCAGGACACATGTTATTGCCCTGGCGTCTGCAGTCTTCCTCATAAGCTGCAATAAAGCACACGTCTCTCTCTCTCTGTGCCAGGAAGCACAGGCAGCTGGTAAAGTCCAGGGCTGAGACTCCTTTTCATTTCACTCGCTATACTGCTGGCAGGGCTCGAGTGTGGCGGAACAATATTAAGAGATTGCTATACTTCATGAGTCAGAGAGCTCCCCCCCCCCCCCCCCCCCCCCCCCCCAATCTAACAAAGGAAATGACTCCTTTACATGGTAAACCCGTGGTTTACTGATGCAATCAGTAATGTGGCGATGAAACAGTCAGAACAGCGGTGTTTACAGTGGTGGTTTAGTTCATATTATTAATGTTTCTATACTCCTGTGTCCCAGTTGTGCTCCTTCCGGCCATGGAACAGCTCAAAATCTCTCTCTATCTCTATCAGTGTGTGTGTCAGTGTGTGTGCGTGGTACACAAAGGCACCTTGACAGAATTAGTATCCTTTTCAGGCTCTCCTCTTTGAAATTTGTTGCCGATGCAATGAACAAATACAAGAGCAAATTGCTGCCAGTGGTGTAAAAGAAGAAAAGGCCCATGCTGTTTTATTAATGAACTATCTTCTCCAACAGCAATACAAATCTTGGGTTATAAATTACATGCCTCAGTAGATTATAATGGAAGCTCCTGATGACCATGTTAAGTGTTGTGCTCCCATAAGGCCACGCTTTTCACATGTCAGCAAGCTCTTATTCTGAGCATAATTAGGATAAAGGTGGATGGAGATATCAATATTGGCGATGAATGCTGAGAGGCAACAATAAAACTCGGTGAGTAACATGACACGAGGCTAATTGCTTTTACCACCGTATCATATTTCACTGTATGAAAGCAGATTCTTCTCGCTGGATTGTAATCTCATTATGCGACCAATATGACGATGAAAAAAAAAGAAAAAGAAAAGAGAAAAGAGCGATGGCTTAGAACGACGTTCCAGATCAACATCTCCCGCTGTGCGATTTGACAACATTTCAATAAAAACTATTGTTTGTGGTTGGCATTTATTGCTTTGTTGTAGCTGTCAGGGTTTTTTTTCCCCAAACATCTTTCATTGTTCATGACACGAAGCACCGGAGGCTGAAGTCAGGTATGTGTATGTACAGTTCGACAAGGAAATCTCGGAGTCTCTGAGCTGCATGTGTGTAGCAGGCGCTTTGAAAAACTCAACAACACAACACAAAAAAGAATTGGGATAAAACAACTAAGAGGAAAGTTTGCCCCCACGATAGAGGGTAATTGGCCAGATTTCGGTCCCGATCTGGCCCTTCCGACAATCGTGGGTGCCTTCTGATTTTAGGCTGATTTGAGCAGATTATCTAGCCAAATTATCCTGTAGTGTGAGGGATTAACAGACTTGATTTTAACGTCATCGGATACATCAGAGTCTTCCCGATTCCCGAAGTATTAAACGTGGGATATGTACAACGGAGCAGCAATTGTGGGGGTGTGAGCAGAACCCCACCATAACCAATGAGAGCTAAGTGACAGGGAAACGGGTGTTGTGTACTTTTGTTTAGAACCATAACCTGTACAAGACAAGTTGATTCCGCCCTCACGACACCGACAGTCGGACTTTGATTAACCCTAAACACCAAGCGTATCGCAGTTAGTGCACTTTGCATTACTGCAATTATGCAACAACACTATCTGAAAAATTCCAGCGGTTTGTGAAAGCTGAGAAGTTGCACATCAAAACCAACACGTGGTTATTACGGTAATTTCCCTCGCGCTGTTGCTAGGAAAACTGTTCAACTTTCAAATTGAACACGCAAAATCTGGTGTTCATGTGCAACTACAGGGTTATTCTCATTTCATATTGTTAATACATTATTTTAACATGCAGTAAATTTTAGTAACTGCAAAACCACTTAGTCACACAACATTTTCTGGCCCTTTTAAAGGTAAAAATAAGCCAAAAAAAGTCCAGACGGACATTTTGAGGGTTTAGGTGTTAAAGGGTTAAACGCCAAGTGTGTGGTCCTTCTCAGGATGAAAACACTGAAAATCGGTTACAAAGTTCATTGTGTCTGTGGTCTCCCACGTTTTTAAAGTCAAGTCAGATTTGAAAATCCTTCAGTGTGGGACAGGCGTGTTGTGTTCCTGCAGTGACACAACAAACTACAATTTACACTTATCTGAAGTGTTTGTCACAAGCTGGCTCTTAGCCCATGACAACAACGAGGGACACGGGTAAGGCATGGGCCAATTCAATGTTTTTATTGTAAATAATAGTATAACCAAATAAACAATAATCAATAATGGGGTATGAGCATGTTAATAGTGGAAATGTGTGCAGTGTGTGCGGATCAGTGTATGATAACCTGTGTATGTGCAAATATGTCTGAATGCAGAACTTAAACAAAGAACAAACAAAAGTCCAGTACCTGGAAGAGAGCGAGAGGTTAGTTTGTGACAGACCAATTTAAACACACCTGTGCCCAATCATAATGATCCTCCCTTGCCTGGCAGAGGAGCCTCCCCTGACAGGCAAGGGAGGGGACATGACAGTGTAAAAGTTTGTCCTTTGCACAGTTGTACATCCATTTGTTTTACCATGGATTTACCCACTGAAGCAGCTCCTCAATCATCTTTGGCAGGATGTCATCACTCAAGAGCCCCCAGACAGTCGTCCATGTTAGTACAGCATGTCAACTAAATAGTCTACAACCCGTAAGAGCTCACTTATTATCGCTGTATAGATTTGACATGGTGAGATAACAGCGGCAAAATGTTGTTTGTCTTGTATTTGCAGCCGGAACCTAACGAACAACAGATTAAGGACCAGAGGGTCAGTAAAATTCTGAGCTATGTTATTGCTCACAGTGAATTCCAAAGTTTTGCTGTTTTAAATCACACTTTGTCATCCTGTTCAATGTATCTGCAACCTTGATTTAAACCAATTTGTGCAGGTTTTGGGTAGAAAATGCGAGCATGATAAAATGATTTAAAGTTTTTCAGAAGCATTTAAGAAACTTTAACGTTTGTTTTCACTCATTATAGCGTCTTTCTTCAATTATCTCCATTTATACACATTTATGAGATTTCTTTCCTCTACGCTGTTTATTCTATTTTGCCATTTTCTTGCCATTGGTGGTTTGAAGCCAAACTTCTCTCTAATTTGTTTATAATCATGATGTAATAATCAGGAAATCATGATTCTATTCATTTTCTGATTGTTCTACACTCATTTTCTTTATTGTTGTCAGTTTACTCCACCCATCTGTTAAGTTATTGTTGGCTCAAATGAAGCTTGACATATGATTTCATAAAGTGTTAGATCCAGGCCTGCGGGAGAAACCTGGGTGCAACATGAAGATAAAGAAATTCCCTCTTCCCAACTCCCAAGAAACCGCAATGATACCATTTTCAAAGGTGTATGTTTGGTGGCAACCTCAAGCACACACACACACACACACAAACAAACACATGTTTGTGCAGCATTCGTAGTGAGCCTGAGATTTCTTAATCCTGGTCCTGGGGGACTCACTGCAGCGCGGCATGTTAGAGGTTTTCTTGCTTCAACACACCTGATTCAAATAAATGGGCCGTTATCAAGCTTCTGCAGTGCTGAACATTTGAATCAGGTGTGTTGGAAACATCTAAAACATGCAGGACCAGGATTGAGAAACCCTGCCCTAGGCCCTTACCCTAACCTGAACCATCATAAATAAATGCCTAACTCTAACCCTCAAAAAGTCCTTTTATGGTTTAACGGATTGAAAGACCAGCCAAAATGTCCTCACTTTCCCAAAATGTCCTCACTCACTAGGTTTATAAGAGTTTTTGTCCTCACAAAAGTACCCGAACAAGAACCTAACCCACATGGACCCTAACACACACGCACACTCCTAGAGACTACACCATAGTTACTACTTCCCCTAAAAATGTAGTACTTAGTGCTATGGGGACTTGGTTTTTGTCCCCATAAGGAAGACAAAGTCCCCATAATGTGACTGTGTAAACTGATCTAAGTCCCCACAACATAAGGAATACCAGGTATACAGACACACTTTTTTATTTGCATTTCTGTGAGGCATGCATCATATAACATTTCATTTGTTACCACAGTAACTCTAAACCCTGGAGTTGGTTCCATTTCCCATTTACAAGTTAGTGTTTAATCTTTTTAGTGCATTGTCCCTTTAACCCCGGACAGGGCATGGATGTGATATTTGGTGGGGGAACGTGGAAAAGCGTTTCATATAGGCATTCGCAGTGAAGGACAAATAGAATCTTACTTAAAACTGATATCAATACAAACATCAGAGGTAAGAAAATTAGCTATCGACTATTCTTTAACTTTGTCTATTAAAAATGTATTGATTTTCTATTTCAGGATTCATGAAGTGGGGTAAAAAATGTTGTAGTCAAGTAGCATTTTCAAGCATTTACCCAGCGTGTAGTTAACATCTCTGCTGTCCCCATTCCCACACATTTGTTTCTGATTGTGGCTCAGAACTTGAATAATCAACTGTGTCGAACATTTTAGGGCCGCCGCAGCTGTGGGCTCAGATGGACTAAGTAATACATTTGTGGATGCAGAACAATTCATTTTGCATGAATTGTACTCAAACTGTTGATGTAACAGCTAAAGTAGGCGTAATGGACATCATTAGTGAGGTTTTTGGGTGAGTGCGCTTTTACAAGACAATAAAGGGGTTTGATAGCGGCGATGACTCGCTGAAATGAAATGTTTAAAATGAAAATCAAGCACATGAAAATTGTAAAAGTGGAGGCTTTAGTCAAGCACTGACCAAACATGTACTGTCTGCTGCGCAATGGTAATTATAAAAATGATCAATTGACTTTGCTATTTGTTTTTTCCTTTGCAATCTCCGAGCCTAGAGAACACTGTCCTCAAGGGAAATAAATTTGTTTTTCATCAAATGACTTGTGATCTTTTAAGTCTGTTTAAATAAAACTGAATGAAAGTCACAGGTTAAGATGTTGCACCGACTCAAAGAGCCTTGTGAAACAGGATTTCTGGCGTGGACACAATAACCGGTGGTGATGATTGGGGGGGGTGGGGTGACCTTTTCGCAAAATGCTTATCCGGGTCTGGCACTCAGGGCAACCTCATGTTGACATTGGATTATTCCGACATTCCTAATTAGTGTGCTTGAGCGCTGGATCAGGCAACCTCCATCAAGGAACATCCATGCAATTATACTTATCACAAATCTAAATCTAAGCAGGCAAAAGGGTTGTTTGTAAAGGGAAGGGTTCTTAAGAAAAAATGGTATTGATCGTCTTGGTGAAAATCTTGCCAGCAGGCGAGCGACTGAAACATTTATTTTCTTTACAAAACCTGAACTACAGTTCCTCCTCTTTGATTTGCACCATCATGCAGCACAGAATTTTCTTCCTTCTCCATTGTTTTTAAATCGCCCTCTTCATCATTGAATTCGCCCTGCATAATAGGACCCAGCAGAAAAACAGATCGTCACACTTTTGGACGGCCTTTGTTGCATCATAAAATCGATTAGCGGATTGCACACGTGACCAAATCGATCGCAGGTTTGTTTATCAACCAAGCATTCGGCATCAATTCATAAAGCGTTAGAGCAGGATTTACTTCAGTAAACGCTGTGTTTTTGCCACAAGTGCAGACTCTTATCATTGAGTACTTTTCAGAGAGCTGGAGTCTGACAGAATTATCCCCATAGACAAGAAACCCAAGGAGAGTTACTGAACTCGTATCATGAACAGAGCAGCACACATTGTTCCTGACCTTGTGGGGGCCAAACCTTTTTGAAGGATAGACCAACTCTCCAGTATTCCATTAACCCTAATGATTTCCTTTAATTGTTCTCAAAAGGTTGAGCGGGGAATGTTTTTTAATCATTGGCACATCGTTCTCTTCCCCTCTCCCCCCTCCTCCTCGTCCACAGTGAGGCTTGAGATGATCAAGCTGAAAATGCTTCTCGTTAAAACATAGGTGGACACAAAATCCTGTTGAAGAATGATGGCAAATGGGTAAAATTGCCTTTTGCCAGGTCACTTGAGATATTAATATAATTAAAAATTGAAATGGCCACAGTTAAGGCGAACTACACAGTGCTCTGGTAATGACTTCCCTAAAGCATATTTTGAAATGTGAATGTAGTGATTCTGCAAATCAATGGGTGCACTTTAGGTCCCTTGTTTGCTCTATAGGCTCTTGTCAGTATAACGCCACTTATAGTTGGCTTGCTGCTTCTTACAATAGGAGTATGGGAGAGCTCCAGCTGACCGCGTCATACTTGTATTTATGTTGAGATTAAATAAGAGTAATGTAGGGAAGATGGTTCATATGAGTACCTGGCGTGTCATGTTCAGGTCTCCTCTCATCCTTAGATTGGCAGGACCTTAACAGACAATCTCCTTTTGTTGCCAACAAAATCTGATGATGGTGCAAACACTGAACAGATGAGGGCGATGGATGTTCATCACCTGCCGATTGGCCAAAGGTCAAGGCCAAGGCCGTGTATCCCGAGCTTTAACTGTACAGCACTTTGGTCAGCTTATGCTGTGTGTAAATGTGCTTTATAAATTAAATTTACTTACTAACTTACTTACTTTAAAGACGTAGCAAAGTACAAACCTGATTTGTGACCATCAATAGTGTCTGAATGGTGAATATTAAATTATGAAACTTTATGCTCTAACTATATTTCATTTTCCCAACTGTTTCCAAATTTATGTGCAGTAAAATGAAGGCGATGGGCAATTTATTTAAACTTTTTTTTTTAGAAATATACATGCATTAAAATAAGCAATAAACTCCTTATTTTACTTGAACATTTTGGTCCCTAAAGCACTCAAAGATTTATTATCCAGATCTTGGCTTTGCTCTTTTTTTTTGAGCAAAATGTTTTAGTTGGGAATACACTGGATTACATAGTGTGCATTTTTATATGATATTTTATCATATAAATGAATAAATACATTATTTTTTTGATTTTTAAAGATCATTTTTGAATGTTTCTTTTTTATTGGTTAAACCTCTGATGGATGTCCTGCCTCATCCTTGCAGAAGCTCTATCGCATGCGATCTGATCTGAGCTGCAACAACACTGAGCCTGTGTACCTCTGATCAATGTTTGTCAGATTGACTGAGTTAACAGTAGCCTGGAGTGTGCACCTGCGACCTGGCTGTAGAGATTATTCTCCGTCACTGTTCACTAAACCAGAACTGTTTACACCGCCAGGACTTGTTTTGCGTGTGACGCTGTTGTTCTTGCACATTCAGGTGGGAAAGTCACTTATTACTGATTCTAACAATGAACTGAAACGTGTGAAAGCCTGTGAAAGTTTTCTTTTAAAGACAATGTAAGGACTTGAATACTCTCCATATGTTTTTTTTTTTTTTTTTTTTACTTTTTCGATTCAGGTCTTTACTGAGGTCATTACTTGCTTCAGACTAAAAACTCTGTCAGGCCTCGAAGGTTTTAAGTCTCTGCTAAAAACCTATTTATTTACTTTGGCTTGTAATACCAGTTCAGCTTTTATTGATGATTATTTTTTTGAATAGGACAAAGACAATTAGAAACCTGATGAAAACACAAGAGAAAGACAGTATACAGTAGTCCAGGGGTCAGATGTCATGACCTCTGCTGTCAATCACACCATAGTTACAACCTAAAACATGCCTTACTGTATTGACTATTACTGAATTTGAACAAAACATTCGCTAACAGCAAAAGCAGTTAATGTAAATGAAATGAAATAAAATGTACATCAATTAGCATTGTGTCGCCTCAAAGTCTGTTTTAAAAAAAAGTTGTGTCAGCACTCGTGTGCCTGCAGAGGGAGCTGTGCCAGGTTAAGTGATGTCATTGTAGTCGGTGTCAGGTGAAGGCTGAAAAATCCATGCTTGATAATGGGGAGTGGAGTTAGAAGGAAGTAAATAAAGCCCTTTATCTCTATCTCCTCAAATCATTTTTGTTTTAAACTGTCACACAGCTTTAGGCCACATTCACTGTGACAAATGGAGTAAAAAACAAAAAAAACCTAAAAGTTAATCTCTGCTGCTCCCATCATGTATTCACCGTGACCTCTCTGTTAGGTTTGTTACTTTGTTCACAGTCTAGTCCAGTGTGTGTTTGTCCAGCTTACTTTGGTCTTGTTATTTCACTTGAGGACCATGCGCTCGCTTTAATTTGTAGAACTCCAGCAAACTATGAAACACATCTTGGTGTTTTCTCTTTCCACCTCACAGAGCTCTCTCTCTCTCTCTCTCTCTCTCTCTCTCTCCCTCCCCCTCTCTCTCTGTGTGTTGTTCCCACTGCAGTAAACATCTCTCAGCTGTATCCTCAAGTCCCCGCTCTTGTAATGTGCAACCAGGGAGCAACTTCAAATTGCAAAGCGCACTTGTTTCTCCGGTTTTAATGTGATTTTCCAACATTCCCTACTAAGGATAACCACGGCCAATAAATGCAGTGTCAGCAAGAGTAATAGTGCTAATAGACGCTTATAAATTTATAAAAAGATGTTTGCCTTTGATTTATTCAAATAATTGTCTTGGGCCCAACCATTCAACTTTAAATCATATTTTGTAGAAATAAGAGGTCGTGGACACAGATATGTCCTGCTCCCCAGAGGAGGTCTCCCGTTATGATTGATGAATATTGGTTTTGTTGGAGGAAGACATTTTTCAGTCCATTCTATCAAAACCTATATATTCTATGAACATAAACCTGTACAAGCAGCAGCGCCTGTACTCGGGCATTCACACTATTGCTTTGCAGTTGTCATCGACTGTTTCCAGAAAGTTATTTTGGATATATATAGATATATTTGTGACCGTTGTCCGTGATGTGTTTACAACTTTAGATATAAAATAAAACATTACACATCTAAATCATCAGGTGGCCGTGTGTCTGTCTGAATATTTTTTTCTCGCAGCACGTCTGCAGTGTGACTAGATGAATTCACTCCCCAGCTCCACTGACACTAAAATAGACACAGTTCACCGCTGACTCCCACTGGCAGCCCACAGCCAAGAGGAGAGGAACTGGGGTTGTAACCATAAGGTCAACACTTGTGTGTAATAATGGAAGGTCAAGTGCAGAGGTCAAATTCACTGTCAATAATTGGTGTGTGTGCAAAAATAACTTCAATTGTCCTCTTCGGCAGTTGTCAGGTCTTAAGTAGTAGCCATTGTCCTTGGTTAGTGGGTTCAAAAACCTGCGTATTCCTGCAAATTCAGATGTAAAATCATCGACTTTATATAAAACCGGTCGTCTAGTGAGAAAATTGAAACCCAGGAAATGGGGTATAAAGGAGTCATGGGTTTCAATCGCTAGCTTCAGTTTTTCTTCAATAGAATATAAAGTATGTCCCCATTTAGGGGAAAAAAGACAATAAAGTATGACAAATAAGTGGACATTAATAGGATTGACAAATGGTGTCATCCAATAAGTGTCTAGTTGCAGGTTAAGGGGACATGCAACAGGCTGCAAAATATGACATGGCGTCGGTCGAGGCTTCAAGGCTTAAGGCTTTAAAATAGAAATTATTTTTAAAACCGCAAGACTACGTCTATTTTTATGTAAAAGCACTAAGGGAACCGTTCTATAAAGGTTGTATGAAGGTTTTACATAAGTAACATTATGGGAAACGTTCTGGGAACCAAAAGAGAACCTTCTATAACGGTTGTATTTAGGTTTTATACAAGTAACGTTATGTGAAACGTTCTTGGAACCATAAGAGAACGTTCTATAAAGGTTGTATGAAGGTTTTATACAAGTAACGTTATGTGAAACGTTCTTGGAACCAAAAGAGAACGTTCTATAAAGGTTGTATGAAGGTTTTATATAAGTAACATTATGGGAAACGTTCTGGGAACCAAAAGAGAATGTTCTATAACGGTTGTATGAAGGTTTTATACAAGTAACGTTATGTGAAACGTTCTGGGAACCAAAAGAGAACGTTCATTAACGGTTGTATGAAGGTTTTATATAAGTAACGTTATGGGAAACGTTCTGGGAACCAAAAGAGAACGTTCTATAAAGGTTGTATGAAGGTTGTGACAAAGTAACGTTCTGGGAACCAAATGTGCAAACAAAAACATTAAATGTTAGGAAAACCTTCCATATCAACCACAGGAGAACCTAGATGGCAACCTTCAGGGAACTTTCTGGGAACCAAAAGAGAACGTTCCCAGAGCGTTCTGGGACTGCAAAACTGTCATAAACTGATTACTTCTGCCACTGATTGCATCATGCTAGTCACACAGTGCACAGTGGTTTTGATAGATGATTAGTTAAGTGGTCTGTGTCAGTGCTGTCATGAGCCATAGTTAAGCATATGATGCTGGCACATGCTGTGTAGTAACGATGTCCAGAGGCTTTATTCCCAAAGATTCGAGCGCCACACAGCCATAGCCGCCTCCGGCTGTGCTTTGCTTTCGGATCCAACTCATGTGAAATTGATGTCTGGCGGACACTGATCCATGCTGAAATGGGACAACACCCGAAACAAATGTCAGAATCGTTCTCGTCCGCGCCTCCCTCCGAGCGCCACCATTTTGCTTGTCGGGTAGCAATGGGAGGTCAGCCATTCAAATTAAAGGGCCAGAGAAAGAGTAAAGGGCCCAGTTGTGAGCAGCATCACATGCTTTGTGAATCACCGGTATGCCGAGCATACAGATGAAATTGGTTGGCGTCCTCCCTTCAGGGGCATTTTCCATGAATGTGCAGACATATCATTCATCCCAGAGGAGCCTCTCAGCTCTGGCATGAGTAACAATGCAGCTTAACAACAACATGACATATTATTTCCCTCATCTAGGAGATCACGTCTGTCCTCACGCGTCCTCTTGTTTCATATACTCTCTCTAAAAGCACAAGGAAAGTGCAGGACTGTCAAAGGCAGCCATATCTGTAATAACCGGTGCTTTTCGTGGCGCTTTTTCAAGAACAGAAGCTTTGAATTGGGCCGAGCCGTCATTACCGGCATGACCTCAGTCATTTTTAGGACATCCATTCTTTTCCCCTTCTTACTTTGGCTCTTTGATGTGAAATACCCAAACAAAAGAATAAAGAATCTGCCTGCTCAACTCTGCCACTTATGTGAAATGAGCGCTGGACCCTGGAAAGTTCGCAATTTAGAGAAATAGTCAGCACTCTTGGGTAGTGTTTTAACACCTTTATAATGAATAAATCAATGTTCTGCGGCATAAACACGGACACGTTTTTACTTTGTATCTTTCCTCTGCGCGATGCACGACGTTCATCACGTTACACATTAGTGTGTTAGCCTCTTGTTTATCCTGCCTGATTTAGCGTTTTCCAAATTTGAGTCCTAAAATTTTATGTACAAATAAGTAACACAATCGTCTGAATATAAATACAAACAAAGCATTAAGTCCTTATTACGACAGCTATAATGTTCCATTTTTATCGACTCCAGAAAACAATCAAATTCAATTTTATTTTCATAGCACCAAATCACATCATACATTATCTCAGGGCACTTTACATAACAAGGCCTTAAAATACTGCAATACTGAAGGCAGCACTTTGTTATCATTAATTCTTTTATGGGGTTATTTTACTTACGCAAAGCACTTTGGGAGTGTAGCGTGAAAAGGTGCGCCATTAAAGGTCCAGTGTGTAACATTTATGAAGGCGTAGTGACAGAAATTGAATATACTGCTCATTATGTTTAAGTGGATAATCACTGCAAAGGGTTTTTTTTTGCAGCCTTAAAAATAAGCCTTTTATGTGGCTTAAGCTGCGTAAAGGGACTTTGAAGTGAAATCTTACAAAGCTGACAAATGGGAACGGCGTCAACCACATAGACCCCTGGCAGACGGAGTGAAAGGCTTGTGAAGAAGTGTTTACATGCATTCTGATATGCATAGGCCACCGTAGTACCATGGGGGCGGGGTGAGTTCTGCAGTCTCACCATTAACTGTGGCTAATTCTCAATGATTCCTACACACTGGACCATTAAATAAACATTGACAGTAAACGGGTTAAAGCTAAGCAACAGAAACATGTCTCCGTGTTTAATCATCGCGGATCAACAGCAGCAACATAAACTCCGTCCTCTCATCCTGCGCCAATTAGAGTTGGACCTTTCACCTGGTCACCATTCCAACATCACAATTAGTCGCTCTAGCAGTCTCACTTAATCGCCGCTTGTCTGCTAAACAAGCTGAACATTATTGAAATGGCGTTGAGTTGTCTCTCTGCTGTTTTCACCTATGTGCAACCGTTCACACTCGGCGACCCGGTGAGGTCACCCTCGTCTCCGCGTCTGAACTCAATCTTCACCGTGTGACGCCTATTGTCTGACCCTGTGGTCTCAGTTTCACTGGTGCCTGGTATCACTTCATTTGATACTCAGTCTGGTGGTTGTGCCCAGTGGATCAACACATGATTTACGCTATCAATTCTTGAAAGGCGGACATTTCGTCTTTAAATCCCCCAAGGGGTCAGAGGTTATTACCGGCAGGTCAAAGGTCAGCATAGGTAGAGATACAATATCTTTCTTCATAACACTTCAGCTGCCCAGATGTACTTAGTTGAGCATGGGCTGAAGCGCCACTGGACTTCTGTTCCGGTCTCTGTGTGAGTCCAACTCCACTGCACTGGATGGTTCACAGACCGAGACACGTTAAGTACTACTCTTGAATTTAATAATCTTCTATGTTCTATGACAGTTAATGTAATGCTGTAATGCTGCAATAACACAGTCACTATTTAACTGAAGCTAAATTTAAAGATTTTGCAAACACAATATGTAAAAAAAACCTTTAATCTTCCATTTATAATCTTCAAAAAATAGTAAATTCTTTAAGCTAACAGAGCATTCAGTCTCCTCTTCAATCCCCAAATGCACCGGTTTGGATTACTTCATGTTTTCTTTCATGATTGTTGTAACAGGACTGGACCCAGATGCAGTACGGTGGTAAGAAACAGTCTTTATTCACACACCATAAAACAATACAGGGTAAGAACGAAGATCCTTAACTATGCGTGAGAAAACGCAGGCACCAGATCAACGTGCGACTGGACACACATGCAGATAAATCCACTGAAAGTTCAGACAGAGTCACTGAAGCACACGCATGCAGAGGAGACCTCAAAAACAAGCAAAAACAAACTCACAACCAGACAAAGGAAGAGGGCGTGGTTATATACACTGAGGAATCAGGGAGACGACGAACAAGACACAGGTGAAACGGGTTGGGTAATCACAGAGTGGAAAAGTACAGTGCACACGGGCAAGGGACGAAAAAGACTTCAAAATAAGTGGGGAATTTCACAATAAAATGACATGGGCAACAGAACATCTTCTGTTTACCAGTTTTGACTATTCGACCGAGTTTGGATTGAACGTACACATGCAAACAATGTCACTTCCTGTACAGACTGTAAAGCTCTTTGAGGCAAATTGTGTTTGTGATGTTTATGTTGGGCTATATAAATAAAGTTGACTTAACTTCTAATCACATTATGTGTGTTCGTCTGACTTTCACTTGGACTAAATGTCGGGTTCAGTCGGGTTCCACCTGAGAAAATACTGAGCTCTTGAAGTAACACCATTGTCACCAACTTTAAATTCAGCAAAATCAGCTATGGAGGCAGATTTATTCCCAATAAGATAATTTGCTCTCTCATCATCCTCCTCTTCCTCACATATACTTCACACACTGGTAGTGTGAAGTTAGATTAAGATGGAGTGAGTGATGTTATTTGTTTCATTTTCATTTCAGCTACAATAACATACCCTGATGTACGCGATAGAACAGTATTTCCCACTGGTGGTACATGTACCACAGTTTGAGAAACCATGGAGTAAGACTAACACTGTAATTAAACTTTTTCTAACATCATCTAGTGTTAAACCCTTCAACTGAGTGACTCATTCTGTTTTTACTTAAAAGAAAACAGTAAAAGAAGATGTAACCTCGCAGTCCTATTGACTAACAATTTGTTTGTCTCACTCACTCTTTGCATACATGAATTATTTATTATATGTAAATGAAATGAATGACATTGATATTAAGGGCAGGCTTTGGGAAGCCAGGACCCCTGCTATATTTTCAGAGAGGGAGAGACAATGCTCCGTCTCCACAGTGAGCGCCTGCTGCGTGGAAGCATTATCACCTGCTATCTCGGACCGCACCATTGCCCGAGAGCAATGGTGCGGTCCGCTGGAAAGCAAGCGAGTTCATGTGATGGCCACCGCATTCACGGGCAGCAGATGATAATCTCGCCGAGTCGATGATGAAAAGGATAATGAACTCGCTTATGGCCGCCGTGAGAGGAGCAATGCATGAGGAGAGACACACTGAGCCTCTTTAATTATTAATCCTTTTCCATGTGGGCAACGTTAACCTGCTGCTCGGGCCGTTCACAGACAGAGAGACACCACGGGAGGTGCTCGGGCTCTAATGTGCCCGGTAAAGTGGCATCGCTCAGGCCACAGACAAAACCCATCTTCATCATCGTTATGACAGGACTCATGTAAATTCTAGCTGGGAACATTATTGCCGCACACACTTGTAAAGCACCATCTGCCCCTTTTGTCCCCGACACTATGAATAAATAAGAAAGTCATTTGGTATTTCCTGTCTCCTTCGCTGTGGTCTCTTTGTTGCATTTTGTTTTTTGAAGCTTTTGACACATCATCTTAGCAAGTGTTTACATTTACATAATACTCACTAGTATTTAAATCACCGAGATTTAGTGAGATCCCCAGTGTTTGTTTATCTCAGTACAAAGAACTTTGTTCAACCTCCCCTGTGCTGAGGCAAGGAGCAGCAACAACAGAAAAAAACAAAAACAGGCTCCCATGAATAAAAACTATTCTGTGGAGACAAACACCCTGATCAGAATATTGTACAAGCTCCATATGATCCGTGTCTGACCGACTCGCACTGTCTCAGTGCCTCAACCGTTCCCACGAGCTGCGGTTTCCTCTGAAGCAGCGACGCAAGCTCAAGTGCCACAAGTTCACAGATCTCAGACACTGCCTGGAGGTGATGGAGGAGAGTTGGTGACATATTGTATTTCAATCCATGCCATGGCTGACACCGCGTCACTTGGCTGTGGCACGGTCGCAAAAAAAACAAAAACCATATGTGCCTGCTGTCGTGGTCTGTATTTACAACTATAGCACGATTTTACCATTCACAGATATACAAATATTACAACAGTTTGGGGTTGAGAGTCTTGGACACATCGACATGTTATCACTGATCCACAGCCACCGCTGTGCATGTTTAATCTGAGGCTATGCAAACCAGAATGTGATGTAAATATTTTAATACTTTAAATCCAAATAAAGGTTTGGAATTACTTCCTGATTCATATTTACATATTTGATGCAAATATGCAGTTCATTTTGCTATTTAGATTTGCCTTATTTAAGCACTGGCACATTTTGGTTTCAGCACAGAGAGAGGAAAAACAAAGTTCAGCAACTCCATAATTAAACTTTCTGTTAAAGGACTAGTCTATCAGAACAACAGGCCAACCTTGACTATAACCCGAAGAACAAAAATAAAGCAGCAAAACAGTAGCAGTGAACTAACAGTGATCAGTGACTATTCAAATCCTTAATTTTTTACAAAATAGAACCCCAATGATAGAATAAAAAGAGTCTTTAATTAAAATTTAAATGGCAAAAAGTAAAACACAAACAGAAAATGTCAGGACTAGAAATGAAATGTAACAAGGTACACACACGAACATAAAACTACATAAAACAGGTAACAAAAAACAAAACAAAACATAAAGACAGACAAAGAACTAAAAACCGTTGAGAAAACAGAAAGAACAAAAGCACAACAAGAAAGTCCAAACCGAACAAATGCCAAAAACAAAAAGGTGCCTGGAGTTACTCAGAAAGAATAAAGAAAAAAACAGTCCAAACAAAAAGCGTCTGGAGAAACCTAGGGGTCGTGACCAAAAAAACGCTTTGTGGCAAAACAGTGGAAAGTGTTACAGGAAGAACACAGGTAATGAGCAAACAGAGCAAAGTCCATGTTGTGCGCTAATAAGCTGCACGATAAAAACAAAATAATGAACACCTAAACCGTCATGATGAAATGTTAACTTTTTATTTTCAAGAAGAAATAGCTTCCCAGCCTCAAATAACATTTGTTAAAGGTGACATCGAATGCTTGTATCACACATATATGTTAGTTATGGAGGTCTACTTACATATATTAACTTGTTTTTATGGTTAAAAACCTCCTAGTCGCTGCAAACGAGCCGATCAAAATATCTCCTCACTCCGCACTGTTTCAGACCAAAATCACACCCCCAGAACGTGGACTGTGTTGTGATTGGCCAGCCAACGAGAGATTTCCCAGTGTCCTGTGATTGGCCAGGTACCTGGAAGTGACGTAATAGATAGGCCAGCTCTCAGATACACAGCTCCCCCTCTGGCACGGTGGATGCTCTGCATCTCAGCAGCTACAACGAGAGTAGTTCTTCTTCTTCTGCGGTTGAATGTACGCAACCGGATGTGCCGGGACTAGTGCCCACACCAGGAGGCGCTACGGTGGTGAGAGGAGTGGTGAGGATTTCTGATGACGACATCAAATTAAGGAAGTGTCGATCCGCTTCTCAGAGCCCGGGAAAACAATAAAACCCTATTTTCTCAGCGGTGGCTGAACTGTTGTTCTGAAACTTTAGGGTTTCATAAACAAGGTCATGACGCAGATACACACACAAACGCAGCGTTAATTGGAGCTTCCGGTCTATGTCGCCTTTAAATAAAATCCATTTGCTGTCAGTGTTAACAGGTTAATTGTGATCAATTAAGGGCCGACCTTAATGTGTTCATTTTTTTTAAAGGCTTTAATCATGTGTAGCACATGTCGCAATTGCTCGCTCAGCGACAGCCAGGGGAGGGGGAAGTCTGTCAGTGACGCACTTTTAAAAACATCTGTTGTGTGACAAATGCAACTAAAAAGACTGGAATACAATGTGATTTTTTGAGGGGAAAAGACAGTGGATACATCACTTCGTCATGAGGTTAAATAAATAAATCCTCTCCGTGTCACAAAAATCACTCTGCCCTGTATCCATTTAGACTTTTGGCATAATGTTATCGCCGCTGCCTGGTTCATTCACTTATTCATCTGCCCAACAATAATACACAGCCTGTATGAAACAGTGGAAGCAGTTAAACTGAAGTCAAGTCAAGTTCATGAAGTAACTTTTTTTTAACATTAATTTCATCTAAAATCAAGATGAACATGCTTTAAATTGTTCATAAAATTGTAAAACATGATAAAAGTGCAATTCGTCATGATCAACCACTGAACCTTTGAGATTAGTTGAAAAAAAAAAAAATGTTCCAGAGCCCTAATAAAAATGTATTTAAATCTGTTTACTGGCCAGAACATGGAGTTTCTGCTGGTTGCCCGGCAACTGCTGTGTGAAGAACTCACCCTTTCAAAAAAAACATTCATTACTATTTTTTGCATTTTGGCGTAACCATTAAAAAATATGGACACAGTGAGATCAAATGTGTCACTCAAGTCATTTAAAAAAATATATTTTCACCAACTATACCAGTGCAAAAAGTCCTCAAAATGTTTAAAATCAGACTGAATTGGTGAAATTTGGAAATACGTCACAGTTCCAAGTTCACTTGGCTAGTTTTTATGAACAAAAAGAAAGGTAAAAGGGTCTAATTTTGTGACTTCTGCAAAATTACTGCTACTTTATATCACTACTAAAAATGGGATGTGAAATTAATCATAACTTTGAAGCAACAACACATAAAAGATGGAAAATGATGTGACTTATAAACACACATCCCAGGATGTCCATAAAACGAGTTGTGTATCGTGTACCATGAGTGCGCCTGCGGAACAGATCCGTGCCGCGTGAGGACTAAGGGTTAAAGCTAACCAGCTACCGGCTACAGCCATATATTTACATAGAACGGGATAACGCTGAACTCATGATCCCTGCTTCAATAGTGAGGAAGAGTGCGGTGAGAAGATGGAGTCGGTGTGACTGTGTGATGTCAGGATGAAGCTGCTGCCACAGCAGCTGACCCTGCAGTGTTGCAGGGAGGCCTGGCCCCCGAGGTTAATTAGCCTGGACGTGGTAGTGGTCCATCATGCCTGGTGCTGGAGTTTCGCCTCTCTCTCTGTCTCCCAGACAGGAGTCTGGCAGGATATTGACATAAATATACATCAGGATGTCCTTTGTTGTAAATGGTGTGAAAGTAAAATACAATACAATTCCTAAAGTGTGGAACAAGTGAGAGGGGAAAACATGAAAACCCAAGTGACATCTCAATTATCCACACTCAATCAGCGGGGGTTGTGATTGGTTCTGTAAATGGAGCTGGAGCGATGTGTTGTGGTGGATCGATGGCCCAGCAGTCCGCTTCTCAGACAAGTCCACCGCCATCATCATCATCACCTTAACCCCCCACTGCTGCCTGCCTTCTGCTTCTTAACGCGCTGATTGCTTAAAAATAATGCAGATTGTGCAGAGTATAAAGCTTTGATCTTATGACTGAGTGTCAAAATTACACACATGTCTAACTTTGTTGATCAATATCAAAGGCTTCTGCACAGTTTGCATGTAATGCAGTTTCAGTGATGGTAATTTCTTGCTGAATCGATATAAACACGCAACAATTTCAGTTGTTTCTGAGCGAAGCATGTTTGAAATTCATGTTCAAAAAACATATGCAGCTAATAAGCTCAATAGTAAAGTGACAGCAAGATCGCTGTATAGCTCCCGTCCATTAAAACGTCTAATTGCCCATTTTTAAATTTGTTATAACTGCTTTATTGACCACTTCAACAACATGATCACCAGTTATTTGTTGAACATAATCATTCGCCTGATTCATATCTGTGTCTATGTGATGAATGTTAAGCTCTTTTCTTGGTCTCTCACCATCTGAACTCTCCACCTGTACTCAGTTTGTTTTTTTGTTGCTGATCAGGTCGTTCAAATAGCTGCGTTGACAGCGGTCAGAGTGAAACACAAAATTGACAAAGTGGGGACAGGAAAAGCAAAAAGTCCAACTCAACATTATGGTAAATGGTCTGTATTTATATAGCACCTATCTAGTCTTGATGACCACTCAAAGCTGCTTTACACTACATTACTCTCTGTATTGCTGATGAGCGATGGAGGTGAGGGCGATAAAGATGTGTAGCTTCAGCACAAGTTGCATTATTATTTTTACACTATGATAGCAGGTTTAAAGCCATAACGTCCGCCGTGTATTCCAATGCAGTGTCCTTGTGTGTGTAACTTTGATATTAATAAATGTTTGTTACATTTCAAACCGTTGTCAGGTGAGTTTACACAATGCTGATTAAGACTATCAGTTACACCGCACAACTCTCTCTTAGCCGGTTCCCAAACCTAATTTTCATTTACTTCCGCCTGAGTTACACAGAGTTACGTCCACCCACTTTGTTTTGTCTTAAACTGGTGTGAACACGAGCTTGTGTCGCCAGAAAGCACCAAGGTTCTGACACTCCTGAACGGCACCAGAGCCAGAACCAGAACAGTCAGTGTCACCTGGTGCACTCATGCGCACAGGAAATGCCACAGTATTACCATCCATTACCAGCTAGCGGACTTTATCGCTAACGCAGTAGCAGTAATAGGGGACTTTAATGGCTGACTTAATAGAATTTATGCATGGAGTTTTACATTTCTGCTAAAATACTGCCATCCATAGATACCTGCAAGCCAGAATAAGCTAATTCAACTCACCAGGTCCTAGGAATGACTCAACCAATTATCTTGGAAAATGTCCACTATGTGATGTGATAAAAATGAAATATGAATTAACAGTGAGACAGTTTGTTTGTCCACGAAAAAGCTAAAAAAACAACAACTTTGAGAGGTATTTCGACACTTGCTGTACTGCTGGTGTATACACAGAAACACTGCCTCAAATGGGTCTGATAGTCTTGTTTGACAGAGCCAATTTTTTGACACAGCACAGAGTTAAGGCAGAATAATAACGTAATAATAACAACAATAACACCCAAAAGTTGTGCACTGCGGCTTTAAGAATGAGTGTTGACATGTTTACAGGGTCGTTACGTTGTTTGATTTCATACTTGTAAACCTAATAGACTGTCATCAGATTATTAATAATTAACTTTTAAATTGCTTCAGTGCCATGAGTGATTATCTCCCTTAGTAAATACACACTTTGTTTACAGTATCTCACATCTTATACTTCACATGGGAGACACTGGGAGACGATCCAAAGAGCCTCTCGCCGTTCTTTGTGTGTTTTTTATATCCTTGTGTTGTTGTAGACAAAAAAAGTGACAGCAACTATGGTATAACAGCTATAAAATGTATAAATATGCCCAAAAGGGCATCCTTGATGGAGGCTATGAGTATGATAAAATAGGCAAGAGGCAGCACTACACGTATTAGTGATGGGAGGTTGGTAAAAGTGCCTTTATCTATCATGTCTGTGAATTGAGAGCTCTCACCCCCATTTCTATCACTATGCCAGTCCTCTTAGAAACCTCACCATCACTCTGATGTCCTCTTCTGTACATCACAGAGAAGACAAGGGTGCTTTCAAGGTGTAATTTGCTGCCTTTTTTTTCTTTACATATATATCTTGGACTCCTTGTCTACAGGGACTCCAGGTCCTCTGCTTCTGTCGTCCAAATTGTCCTCCTGCTCATGACCAGCTCTAATAATAAGGGCCGCCGCAGTTTTTTCTAATCTGAGTCTGAGAACAAAATAATTCACGTCTCCCGACATTGGTTATCATTTTCTTGCTCTTCCTTGCCACTCAGCCATGTCCGTGCACGCATGCCCATCACTCACGCTGCAGCTATAAGATAGGCCGTGTGGAAAAATGGCCTCATTATATTCTACAGCAGAAAACATCCACAGCCAATTTTGAAAACTTTGTTCTTGCTTTTCTAATCAGAGGAAACTTCTACTCGAGTAATAAAAGGGAAATTAACTCGAAACAAAAGTGTCTCTGCCCCGTGGAGTTGTCATACATACTGTACCTGTTTGAAAAGTTTTCAAATTAAGCTTTTTGATGTGAAGTTCAAGACGGTGTTTCCGCCTTTCTGTCGGTGATAATCAAATGCAGCAGGTGGTGAGGAAATGTGCATCTCAGCAATCATCCCCATTGACATGTGTTAATAGCTCATCAGACTAAATTGTACTAATAACTGCTTTCAGGAATCATGATTGCTCATCCTTCAAAGACTCAATGTCTAATATGGGTTGTGTTTAATTCCCGAGCTTTACTTCTCAGAGCCTAGGCTGATATCTCATGGATAATTGAAATCGAATCGTGTACAGTGAAAAATGGCATTGGCTCTATGTTTTGGTGAATGGTTACGCACTCATTAGCTCCCTTTCCTGCTCTGCAGCGTCTCCATGCGCTCGAGCTTTAGCAGATGCAGACTATCAGCCCCCAATGGCTCGAGCTATCTTCTGTATTTTCAATGAATTTAGAGGCTGATGCTCTTAAATCGGATTTTGGCCTCAAGCTGCCAATAGTGGTGTTGGCTGCAAGGTTATGTGTATGAACTTTGCATACCCGTGCAATTCAGCGTCATACCTTTTAGCTTTCCTTCCAGCCATGATATAGATGGTTGGGCCCACATGAATTTGAATTTTAAGTCGATCAGAAAGCGTGCAGTCTTGAGAAGGGCTGGCTTGTGGGTGACGAGAACACAGAGAGCTTCAGAGCAAAATATAGCATTCGAGTCAGGGATGAGAGTGTCGATGAATTAAATTCCTCTGCCAGGCATGTTTTTAGATAATTTCTGTCTCATGTTTAGCCCGGGTTATACTTTTTTAATTTCCTCAGAGAGCTCCTTTGCAGTTCCACTTGCGTGTACCTGAGCAGGGTTTCATTTATTCTCCATTAAAAATCAGCTCCTCAATGGGTTGCCCATGTTTTGGTAATGGGGGACTCCCTCACCAGTCTACCAGTACCCATGGTTACCGTCTTTATCCTTGCCTCTTGTCTCTTCTTCAACCAAAACAAGAGCATGTGACCGAATGGACTGTAAAGTGAGTAAGCACGTATACGTCTTGCATTATGTCTGCATACTTAAGAGTGTATGCACACATGTCTGTGGACATGCACACTCAAACTATGACTCAGGCCTTGTGCTCAGCTATGTCTATCAGCTAGTTGTTAATCATTGCCTTGTTTCCGCTAAGCGACGCGGTGCGATTGAGCTCGCCACGGTCCACTCTGATGTGACTTGCGTTGGGTTGCATTCGTAGATAAATGACTTAAATAGCATAATGTCATATCAGCGTGACACAGTGTCGCTCACAAATGAATTCCACAAAGAAGGAGAAGCGCACAGTAAACAAAGAGCAACAATAGAGGAGGACATCCAGGATTTACTGGTGTTTCTTCCTGGCACGTGGCTGGCATGGAGCTTGATTGATTTTCAACAAAAAAAAAGGCAGCCTGGGCTATAATCTAGAGCTCAGTAAGTTTTAGGGATTTATTATTGCTGTAACCTTCCATAAAGCGCCATAAACCATGGGAATGCAACATGAGCAACCTTTTCGCATTTTCCGATTTTAAAGGGATACTAAATCCCTCTTTTGCAGTTCACTCTGCCCAATGCCTGATTTTGAAAAATGCCAAGAAGTGGGCTGAGACTTGAGTAAGGGAGAGAGTGGGGAGTGCTGAATCATGATTTTGTTTCAGCATAACTGATTTGTGACAATTTATGGACAAAATTAATTGGACAAAATATGGTATTCTGCAAATTGGGCAGCCCATAGACAAGTGGAAAGACAACTTGGCCCTTGTGAGTGAAGGGCTACTGCTACAGTCTCTGCCAAGTACCCAATCCCCATTGCTCTTTGTTAACTGGACACTCTAAATTTATCCCAGCCACAGGAGGCCACAGGCCAGATAAGTGGGAGGGTTGTATCAGGGCATTCGACGTAAACATCTCTGCCAAATCAAATATGCGGATCATCCACTGAGAGAGGGAGCAGCCGAGACTATTCTGGAGATGAATATTTTCTGTAGATTTTTATGAACAATAAACCTTTCACATATTTAAAGGAGGACGACCTTCATATTACCATGTAAATAAAGCTCATAATTATGCCCTGTAGTTCTTTGAAAAGTTTGATATTACTTTTGGAGCTTTCAAAATGGGGGTTCATCAGGGTATTCAATTATTATCTCTCCTAATTTCTTTCTTGCCCTGTAAATAAAACAAGAGATTGGAAAAAGAGTTTGAAGTGGGAACTGCAATCATTCTGGAATGCTCCTCCTCACCCAACTTGAGGTTACCATTCAGTTTGAAGAACTCATCCCACATGAACAGACACATGGATTGACATTTATACCCCTTTTCCACAACATAAACATAAACTGTATTTGCAGAATGCAGAATACATTGTGAATAAATAATCTCTGATGACATATCATGGTAATTTATGACTTACTACAACATATTTCATAGATTTACTCAATCCCCAAACACCACACTGTAAATTCTTCACACACCATCACAGATTTAGTTTATTTCTTGCATGTACAATTTCCACGACACACTAGTTTGTCTCACACGGGCCCCTTTCATCTGTAACAGAAGCAGACTGTTCCAACTCCTCGGCTCATCTGCTATCATTAAGACCGAGTGGTGCTTTCCCTTTCTATCGTAATTGACATGTGGGTGAGCAATGATTTACAGTGGAGAGTTTCACAGAGAGGCCAGCTGAAGAGAATATCAAGAACGAATCGATATCGATAGCAAACAGGCCAAATTAGCAGAGCAGACAGTGGAGGATGGGTGTTCCTGTTTAACAGTCTGCAGGCTGCGAGAGTGAGTGTGTTGCATTGGGAGATTTAATAACACAGAATCAATGAGCGCTGCCCACAAAACTTTCCGATTGCAGTTAGTAATTGGGGGATGACCAATGCAAAAACTGTTTTGGCAGAGTTGTCCATTTACCGGAGCAGAAAACATCCCTGTGTGCTTTGTTTCTATGCTGAGTAGTACTTAGCCAGGCTTCTGCCACTGTCTCTACACTAGTCTAGGTAACACCCATGGATTTGGGAGCGGTGGAAAAATTCACTGTGTCGTCTCCCGTGTAAAATGTTGAGCGAAATATCCCGCAGCATCTTGTTAGTGCTTTACATGATGTAGAGGTTACACAGTGTGGGAGCTTTGTCCTCTGTTATCCTGTCAGGCAGCATTACTCACCAAACACAGCTGCATGATTTATCTCAAAATCTATTATCAAAATGAGTAGGCTGAAACCAGGGCTCATAATTCAGTTGACACTTCATGGTGTTTGTTATGCGTTAGCCGAGAATGGGGAACACATCCAGATGCTGAAATATGATCTCTGACAGTGTTATCAAGAGAACCGCAGGCCTACAAAGTTAAAATAAAACTGGCTGTCCTCACTTTTGGAAGGTTCCAGCTGAGCGTGGTCGAGACGTTATAAATGCGCCACTCTTCATGTTTAACAAAGCTCTGAAGAGCAGCCAGCGTCATACAGTACTTACTGACGGACAGCCACTTGTAGATGTAAATGAGGAAGGATGATTTTTAGAGCACCATCTTCATTCTATGCGTGTCAGCTCACAATGCAGCTCAGCAAAAATGCTGAACATAAATTATTAGCTTGTGGTCTCTTATCGTCACGGCCTCCATCGTCGTGTAATCTGATATCTAGAGTTGTGCAGCTCGGCTATTACGGCCTGGTACTTAATCACAGTTACACTGCTCGACTCACTCACTCCAACGCTGATCCGACTGCACAACAACTTGCTAGACATTCTCAAACGGTGGCCATGTGCAGCATGTTAATGATGTTTTGGCTGTTTTGGCTTAGTGTGAGCAAGTGTCAACCAACCATGATTAGTGCCATCTTGGTTTTTTTGAAAGCCTATATTTGAATGTGTGGGTGGAGCTGGGGAAGAAGACGTCCTGCAGAACACCGTGCCCAGTACTCACTGTCAATCACCGCTATAGCTATGCTCTAAAGCGTATCTGGTTTATCGTCTGTTTGACTTGAAATGGGACTATAATTCACAAATGGGAGATCACGCTGTATTGATGAAGACCTGAAGCTAGTGGTTGAGATCATAAACCCTCCAGGAAAATGTTTATTGATGCTATAAATTAAGTGAGAAGTAGGCTCATTTCCTCATGGACTTAAGGTGCATGCAAACCAACAATTTCCAACAAACAGTGGAGTCGTGCATTTGCTTCACTTAGAAAAAAAAAAAAAAAACTTATTAAAAATCTACTGCTTCAGGGCCGGGTCATACTTATCATATATTATTCCCCTGGAGAGCTACTTTGCAATTTCTGCATGTGGCTAAGTTGATAACTACACATGTTCCTGTGTCAGTCTAGTGTTTAATGTATTTGTACTTAGTCTCATATTTCATTCCTAGTAATGACAATGTATCACCAGGTACAGGTTTTTGTATTTTTTTGAGTGCTGACTTGTACACGTGTGTGTGTGTGACTCAAATAATAAGAGCAAGCCATCAATTGGACTGAAAACTGTGGTGGTATGAGTGGAGTTCTGTGCAGATTTGTCTGTGTAAAGTGTGGGTGGACCAACGTGGAAATGCACGGATGCTAGCAGATCTATGTGCACATGCAAATGCAATGTGCATTTTTAAAATAGGTGCCCCCTAGTGGTCTAGTGGCATAAATAACAGCAACGTGGTTACCTTGGGTGTGTCGATGTTATTCTCATTGTCTCTCACTTACTACCCAGCCAGGTCTTTTTTTCCCCTAACCTCACTCCCTCTGTGTGCCCCCTAACCCTAACCTCACTAACACTTGTGCCTAACTGAGTTGAAAAATACCACTGTCGTTACTCATTTACCGCTGGCAGTGGTACATTAGGAAATGCTCCTATGGGTCGTATTTGATGGTGAACTCAAACGACCCTTGGAGGACAGATTTGGCTGTGTTGTATTTAATGCAGTCAGTAGTTGTTTACAGTTTGATGTTCAAGTAATGAGCAAAATCCCAAATTGCACAAGGCATATTAGACCCATGGTATTGACTACACAGGAACCCATGCATTTTATGAACTCTGACACCTGACATTTCGTCAGCGTGGCGAGATCTAATCTGGTCTGAGTGGAGGTGTTTCGGGAAAGCCGCCGTGACGGCCGCCGCGGCCCAGTCAGCTGCAGCAGGAAGCCTGATGAAGTAAATGGGCTTCAGGCTTAAGTCGTTCGGCTGAACTGTTGTTGAGAGAGGTGAGAGGGGTCACAAGTGAGTGTAACTGAGTTCAAATCTCAGGCTTTGAATAGAGTTTCAGCATGAATTAATGCTACTGTGCTGGAGGGAATACTGTATAATATAAATGGTTTTCATGAGGGCTGAAAAGGTCATTGCACAAAAGAAAAAAAAGAAAGAACTGGGCCAAAACTGTGTGATGTTGAAACAACCTAGAGTGGTAATTTCCTGAGAGACGTTGTACTTAAATGCAGTGTGAATGTTCAGATAGTAAACATAATTGTATTGGCAGATTTGAAATGACTCCTGTGTAGCTCAGAAGCCTCAAAGGTCCCTGGAAATGAAAAATGTCTTTTCTGCAGCCTTACCCCGTGGCCCTGGGAGTGTTGTTCTGCTGTCTATCAGTATATGCCAAAAACATGTCAAAACAAGGATGTTTGTGGGTTTTAAACCCGATTTCTCCCCCCCCATGACTCATTCTGGCAGTTAAATGTGAGTATACATGACAGAACACATTTTATTCTTAAATTCTGAAGAAAAAGAAGCTCATTTTTGCATTGTAGCACAGTTGAGTAGGCAAGTGATGCCTTATCCCTCCCACTGTGGAAATCTTATTAATATTCCACTGTTATCTTTGAAGATAAAGCCACAGCTAAAGATATGTTTTGTGTAGACGTACATCAAACCAGAGAGAAAAATCGACAGAATCTAAACAGAAGGCATTGTGTGGGATCTTTAAAAGCCACATCTTGATATATATATATATATATATATATATATATATATATATATATATATATATATATATATATATATATGAAAAATGATAATATTTTGGACTAAATAAATGATAAGAAAAAGTCAAGAACTATGCTGAACTTGCACATTTCTTTGGGAATGTCTGGAAATTAACTTTTTCTCATTCAAGCTTCAGTGTACAGAGTAAATATTTGATGATGCACTCCTTGGAGCAGCTGTCTTAAAGAAAGGTCCCCAACATGCTTAATCTTTGACCGTGTTTCAAGCATCATGTATGTGGATTTCAACAGTCAGACAGCTGAACTGACTATCAGGCTATAACATCCACTAATCTAATTCACAACTGTTTTAATTCAAGGAAAAACCCTTGCTAATTGTGTGGCGACCCTGTCCCACAGAAATTCTATTTATATACAACTTAACAAAATATTTCAGTGGACATTTTAATTAATTATCAAGCTTTTGAGGAGGTGGTTCAGTAGATTGGTCCTGTCTTTGGTTAAAGTTTAAAATGGGCACTTCGTTTTAGGTTATGCATAGATAATGGTTTGGTTTAAATATAAATAAAGTGACCTAAATTGACCGTAGTGTGAGTGTAACTGTTCGTCTCTGTATGTTGGCCATGTGATGGACTGGAGACCTGTCCAGGGTGTACCTTGCCTTTTGCCCTATGTCAGCTGGGATTGGCTCCAAAGCAGTAGAAAATGGATCAGTGGATAAATAAAACTTTGCATCAGAACTTTTTCTGTATTGAACCAGGCCACAAACCTTCCCTAACCATGTTTTTATTTATTTCTGATGATGTTTTGGGTCATACAAATGGTAAATCAACTGCTATTGTACAGCTGTCAAGACCAATTAGGGGTTCAGTGTCTTGCCTTTGGAGCAAGAGAAGCCAGAAATCGAACCACTGTCCTGCTTATTGGATCACTCTCTAACTAACCAGTAACCCCACATGATGCATTTAATGTTGAAACGTGATCTGGTTTCCTGGTAGTTTTGTGTGTAGTCTCTGCTATCAAGGTCTCTACAATCAACACTTGCTTATACTTATACACTGACTCGGTCCAGCTACTCTTTGTAGCCATCTGGGTTAAGTCGGTGTGTCCTTCCTGTGAATTCTGGAATGGTGTTAATTGTTTTAGCAAATTAATTAGCTCCACTACGGTATCTTTCAATCAATTAGCATTGGCAAACCTTGGCTTGAAAAGAGCATGATGGCTGCACTGCCTGATGCAGAGCACTGCTCTGAATGGAGGCTCAACAGGCATGGTTTTATATGTCCTTTATTTAACCAGGTACGAAAAGTCTCATTGAGATTAATATCTCCTTTTCAAGGGAGACTTAGCATCAGCACACTCAAAAGTTGCATCATAAGAACAGACAATACAGAAAACAACCACCACAACACAAGCAAACAGGCCAAATTAAATCTCAGTTTGAGCAGCGACATCAACTTTTCTTTGTCATTTAAAATTGATTGGCGGCTGGTGGCTGCTACTGGTTAGTATAGCCCACCAACCTTCCCATTATGAGTCAATGGCTATATCCGCTCATCTAAGGGCCACTTTTGCTGTGAATGTCTGTATAAGTGTAGGTGATTTTTTTCTCCTGATGATTAATCACCAGAACAAAAGTGCCATGAAATGTGAGAGGAATTCAAACAGTACTTGACTGTTTAACTAAGCTTCAAGTTGGTATTCCACACACTTTTCATAAAACCTTTCATCAAACTGA
Organism: Solea solea; assembly: GCF_958295425.1. Taxonomy (NCBI): domain Eukaryota; kingdom Metazoa; phylum Chordata; class Actinopteri; order Pleuronectiformes; family Soleidae; genus Solea; species Solea solea. The sequence goes on along the minus strand of NC_081149.1, from coordinate 8,600,688 downwards.
CTTCACTGTGGCTGTTATGAGGTAAAAGAAACACTTTTGTACTCTCCACTCCAGGAAAACAAATAAAAACAAACTCTTGTGAAGATGAGTCTACAGCAGGTTGAGTTTAGAGATGCAGCTACGAGATGCATTCATGGAACCCTATAAATGCCATCACTGCTGCTTCTGCTGCTGTCACTATGGGGTAATATATGCACTACAGGCAGTCATTATAACAGAGAACATGCTCTAATATTGTCATGAATATTGTTATTGGAAATTGTCTTGAAAATATTTCAGATTTTTATTTCCTTGGTGCTTCAAGTTTCAAACTATCATTGCAGGCCTTTGAAAATGCCCTTTATGACAGTGTCTCTCAGTATGGCACTCTGGCACAATGTCAGTCTCTCTCTCTCTCTCTCTCTCTCTCTCTCTCTCTGTGCTCGGCCTGCTCTCATATTGAATCCCCATCTTGGGCGAACCACATCGCTAGATTGATTTTCAAAGCCAAAGCCTCTGATGTGTGTGCTTTTAATATTTCCCTGTCACTTCCAACTTACTCACTCACCAAACTAAACGTGCTGTCATAACCCACCGTCATAGTACACGTTAGGGCCACAGATGGAGAGAATCATATATTTAGGAGCAGAGCAAATATGGTTCTGTTAAGATTTCCTTGATACGTTCGTGCAGCTAGTCTGATACTTTTTCCTCAATACATTAATAAGAAAATCACATCACTATGGTATACTATTATTCTGTTATTATATATATGAGGAGATGGGGCTGCCTGCGGCTCCAATAAATGTTAACTTAAATGGTGAAATATATCCAGTTTACTGTAAACATGGAAAATTGAGATAATGGAAGGGATTGCATTTAATTTCTTTTAGGGGGATGGTCTAAGTAAAAAATATTAATAATGCAGGGGATGATACAGGTTTGTACAATCTCTTATGCACACAATGAATTACCAGTGTGTTCATTTGTGTCAGTTCATTTTTGTGCCACATTTCAATTAAGAAATCCACTTGTTTGAGCAGTTTTCTGTATAGAGAGTGAGCTGATTCCTGTGTATATACTTTAGACCAATTAGCAGCTCCACTGGAGCAGACAGTCATGATAATACTTTGCTCAAGGAAACTTTGACAGTATTCACGAAGGAATTGGTTGACGTGACTGTTTTTTTTCTCAGGCAGCATGAGGATTTAAATTTGTAATCTCCCTTAGCGACTCTGTAGCTCCCTGGTCATTTCTTATTTAACGTCAAACGTTTAACTTTTGGCAATGATCAAATCACTGAGCACACACAATTAAAAACTGTAACATACATCTAATGTTTTTTGTCTAAAAAAATCAACAAATACTTTTGTTTCCACAAAGAAGACAACCACTCTACTTTGTTAAAAACACTTTTTGCAAATTTGTAGTGAGAAAAATAATAGAAAGAAAAAAAATCTGTTTTATGCACAATGGAAAATTGTATCAATCGATAATGTACTATTGCTTTATTACTATTGAAAAAAATATATATTGTCATGATACTTTTAAAGCAGGACAAATCTCTTTGGATACATACAGTCATATTCACCCATTCATAAAAGAAAATATGTGATTTATTTTTTCTGAGCAAACAAATATAAGGCAACCTTGTAATTTTCTCTCCCCAATCACTTTTCATTCCTTATAAACTCAAGCTGCTCAGGCTTTACAACAGAAAGGTTAGAACTGACTCATTGAGACAAGGTCATAATTTTACCACACACGATTAGGCTATTTATTTTGAAGAGGGTAGAAGAAAGACCCGTGTTTCTGTCTCAAAGCTGGGCCCATTCACAGCCCACCCACCACTGCGCTTGTATATATATCTAACGACTCAATATCCAGGCGTTTTATTGCAGTGGGTGTGAGATTGTGGTACCAAAGCACAGGGGAGGTGTAATGAAGTGACCGCATAGCAAAAAGTGAGAAACAAATCAGAGGGCCTGTGAAAAGACAGGAGCGAGGGATGTCTTCAGCCTCAACGCAGACAGATAACAACTGAGAGAAAAAATGCAGTTTCCTTAAGCCGTAAACATCCGTCTTGTAACTATGTTTGTCCTCGACTTAAATTTACCAAAAGCTGCAAATCCTCAAATATACTCACAGTCCGAGTGAAGTTCTCCATTAGACACATTTTCTTGTGCGACAGTGGGCGGACGTGCATGCTGTTGTGGGCTTGTTTCTAATGACCTTCCATTAAAAAGTCATAAGTACTTTGACCATTTCGAGATCTCAAGCTGTACATGAACGACCCCCCCCGTAGATCAGAGCCAGAGTGAAGCAGGGCATTTTTATTCAATTTCAAGCATTTTCTTCTGATTTGCTTCGCTGTCAGATTTTTAAAAGTGTGTATATGTAACATTTTTTGCACTAAAATGTCTAAAAACAATGAGTTATTGTAGTTTTGTTCAATAGTGAACTTAGCCAAAATGATTCTGAAACTCCATAGAAATCCCTCTTTCTATTCAAGTTAAGTTATTCTTTTATTTTAGTCACTTTTTAATGACGCCTCCATTGTAAGCTATAACTTCTTGCGCAAAACCAATTCAATGGAATTGATAGATTTTTATTGGCAAAAGACAGAAAATAATATATAGGAATAATTAATTGCAACAAGGTTTTGTCGTCAATTTCTTGGATTGTTTATCCGGGGTCCCCTTACTCCACTGAAACACATCTGCTTCAGGCCTAAGGCCTAGTCCACATGTAGGTGAGCATTTTTGAAATTAGAAAACCAACCGGCACAAAGTTACAAAAAACATTTTTGTCCACATAAAAACGTGCTGTTAAATGCTCACCAAGTCACATGTGGTGAACTGTAACTGGTGGTGAACTGTAACTGGTATGATTGTTGTCCGATCTGAAGAAAGAGATTGTTCTGGTATATAAACAACAATGGCGCACAACAGGAAAGAAGAATAATTAGCTTGGACTGATAATTAAGTTGAGCTACTCCTCAACATCCTGTTGGAATACAAATTTAAGAAAACTCAGGAAAACGTTGGCTCGGAGTCAACCAGGCTGTCGGAGCATTTTTTGTTCCATGTCATGTGGCACGAGTGTGAAGAATCAGCAAAGGCAATGTTGTGGCCATTAAGAACCAATGAATGCAGATCACTGAGTCATCTTTTCCAAAGGTCTCTCTTTTTGCCCGCCTGTACTAAAATGCAGGCCTGGAGTTTTCAGACAAAACAAAAAAAAAAAACAGCGCCAGCAGCATTTTTTAAACTTCTCCATTTTCAGGCATCTAAAATGCTGGGGTTGTGTAGACGACAGGTGTAACCAGAGCAGAACTTATGTATTTTTAAACGAAAACAGAGTACTGTGAATGTAGCATAACTGTGTTCAACCTTAACTGGGAAAGGCAGTTGGACGCCTGCCTGGAGCCTGGCTCCACTCGAGGTTTATGCTCCTGAAATGGAAGTATATTCTTGCCCGCGCCACCAAGTGCTTGTTTGTGACTGGAATTGGTGAGGTCTCTGTAAATGCAGTATAACATGCCGGGGTGCAAACTGCTCAATATGAAATGTTCCCTGAGATAACTGATGGTTTGGCACCAAACAAATACATTTGACATGATTTCAATTGAAATGATTAGTGCTTGCGTCTCCCACATTTTAATCTCGTCTTTCCCTCTGCCGTACAGAATGTTTGCATTTGACTGAGATCAAATCTACAGAAATGTATGATTTCCGCAGTGAAGCTGTAAAATGACTAAAGTTTGTTGAAGGAGATGTTATCAAACTGACAGTGGCGGTTCGTTGCTCGGCATTCATCTTTTCGCTGCAGAAGCTGTCAGGCTTTGCCAGCGATAGTGACACGATGATACCCCTTGGTTTCTGGACCGATGACACCGTGTTTGTTGGTGCCCACTGAGGCTTGAAATTTGCACCTGCCAACCCTGCACTTCACTCAGAAATATGGTTAAAATTTAATTATAGTGAGCACAGTTTTATCAGATGACCAGCTAACTTGGCACAGGATGACTTTAAAGATGGGAAGGTGAAAGGTGAAATGACCAAAATAAACATGTATGTGAATGAGACATGTTTTTGTGCATCAGTACACCCTTAAACTTAAAGAAAAACACAGTGCAAAGATTTCTCTTCCTTTGTTGTGATTGTTCTGTGTAGATGTATTGTGTTGTCATTTATTTTCTTTTTATATCATGTGCTTTGTTCATTGCAAATTGAGCTGCAATGGCAACATTTGTCGAACAATAACAGTATTTATTCCTGATGTAATAAAGGTGGGATTAAAGGACCACTGTGTAAGAATGACTGCCATCTAATGGTGAGACTGCAAATAGCTCACTCCTCCCTTTCCAAGGGATCCACAGTGACCTTTATGTCAGAAACCAGCCAGTGTTTAATACACTCTATAAAGTACTTATAAAAGGCTAAGGAAAAACTCCATAATGCTTTGCTTATTCAATTTCTGCCAATAAACCCTCCTAAATGTTTAAAAATTGACCTTTAAATGTTAAGCTCTGGGAATTCATCGTCCAATTGGGCATTTTAACGTGTTTCATTCAAAGAACTGCTACAATACATGTGGCTTTACACTGATTCAAAACAGAGAAACTCATTGATAAAGTGGTCAAGGTTTTTGGGACGACTTACTTTTTCATGTAATCCACTAAAAGTTTCGGCTCAAGAACTTTTAAATATCCTGTGACACAACAGTCGGCTGTAATATGTCGTGTTTCTCTTCAAGTCGATACAAAGTCGATGGAACCTCATAAAACAATGGTTTTGTTGCATTAAACAAACATTTAAGCTTCTGTACCTGCAGTAATGTGATATTAATTGATTTACTCAAACAGTAGTGTAAACAAACAAGCCTCATGGAGAATATGGTGCGTGTGTGTGTGTGTGTGTGTGTGCAGAGACGATGGACACTGTGACTTGAGCCGATTCAGCCGTTCACGTCTCATTATAGGAAACATAATTATTTATTATCATACGTGTTCTGCAGGACATCTGCTTGATGCCTCGGCGGCGTCTGCTTACATCTCTTTAGACGAGAGCTTTAATATGAAACAGTGATAAGACTGCTCCATCTAAGCTACGCGCTGTTATCTTAAATCAATCAACACCCCTTGAGTCACTCCCAGTTGCGTATTCATTGCAGCGACGGTGAGAATGTGTAATGAAATTTGAAGGATCTAAAATGAGTGTGACCCTATAAGGATAATACCACAGTTATTGAGATTTTTTTTCTTCTTCATTTCAGAGGATAGAAATGGCTTTCCATTTACCACAGACGTTTCAGATCTATTCAGTGCTGTGCCAGAGGCTTTAATCTCAGATGTATTTACCTAATATCTCCTAGTTCCTACATGGTACGCTCTGAAATACTTTCTTTTTTTTCAAAGGCTTGTTCTCTTGGAAAAGTCAAATTACACTTTTTTTGTAAAGACTATTGCCTGAATCCAAAACATAAAACTATAAAAGGGAATTTGTTTTCCATGGTTCTGCTTTGAAGACACTGGACATTAATCATTTAATCGATAGTTGCACACCATATTAGCTGAAGTCCAGCATCTCAGTCTTTATGCATGTTTATTAGGGGGAGCTGTGTATCTGAGAGCTGGCCTATCTATACGTCACTTCCAGGTACCTGGCCAATCACAGGACAGTAGGAAAGCTCTCGTTGGCTGGCCAATCACAACACAGTCCACGTTCTGGGGGTGTGGTTTTGGTCTGAAACAGCGCGGGTGACAAGAGCGTCAGTGAGGAGATATTTTGATCGGCTCGTTTGCAGTGATTAGGAGGATTTTAACCATGAAAACAAGTTAATATATGTAAGTAGACCTCCATAACTAACATATATGTGTGATACAAGCATTCTATGTCGCCTTTAAGGGCTGATTGGTTGGAACAGAAACAGGACTTACTCCTCAAAAGTGGCAGCAAACTGTCAAAAACTCAGCAAAATCAACACAGAGAAATTGCCACAACTCTTTTTGGATTGCCCGAGACACCAGGAATATGGTGGCAAGCAAAGCAAGCACTTTAGCCTGGGCTCCAGACCATAAACTGAATATAAAAATGGACGTAGTCTTCCAGTTGCAAAATGAACTGCCTCGAGCTTCGTGATTTAACTGCTGCCGTATCAGTTTTTCAAACAGAAAAAGACCCTTAAACTAGTGACTGAGACCATTAACTCAGCAGGGAAATACTGATACAATAATACTGATTTTATAAATCAATGAGAACTTGGGTGATTTTCCATACACTTCCATTCAAATGAAGTTATTTTTGCAACCAGTGGAGTCGCCGCCTGTTGACTAACTGCCACCTCTGTCCTACTTCTCCTACTTCCTGGGCTTCACCAATCTTCTAGCTAATTATTTCCAGTAATTACTAGTAATTATGTAGGATTTTTGAGGAGGGAGTGTGTTGAATAAAGTTTCTGCACAGTGTCTGGAGGTTCTGTCTGCGACGGCGTTGGTTTCCTCTCGGTCGAAATGCCTGTAAGTCACAGTTGAAGGTTCTTATCCATCTTCTTGCTCACAGATGCAAACCCAGAGTATTTGTCTTGGTTAGATCTGTCACAGACTGTCACAATGTGTGAAGAGATTTCCATCCTTTTGTCTACTTTGTATCGGTAGAGGGTATAGATTTATCTCAGTGTTGGGGACAACAGGTTAGCAAGGATATCATTAAATATTGTTTCACCTTTTGATACTGTTTTTTTTTTCAATCTTTGCATTGTTTTTTGATGTTTTGATACATTTTGAAAGAAATTATATTCTACCACTTTGAAACTTACTTTTACATCAAAATTTAATTACTTACACTCTACACTATATGGACAAAATTGGATGCCTGACTATTACGCCTGCAGGGACTGTAATAATGTATTCAAATACATGGTGAGTACATGGAGTTGGTCCCCCTTTTCTACACTTCTTGGAAGACTTTCCTCAACATTTTGAAGGGTTTTTATGGGAATTTGTGTCCATTCATTCTGTAGAGCATTTATGAGGTCAGACAGTGATGCTGGGCGAGAAGTCCTGGCTCACAATTTCTGCTCCCATTCATCCCACAGTTGCTCGGTGGGGTTGAGGTCAGGGCTCTGTGTGGGTCAAGTTCCTCCACACCAGACATGTCAAACCGTGTCTTTGCTTTGTGCACTGGGACGCAGTCAAGTTGGAATAGAACAGGGCCTTCCTCAAACTGTTACCAAAGTCGCTGAAGGTACGCTGAAGTGTTAAGATTGTCTTTCATTGGAGAAAAGGGGCCTAGAGCCCAAAACTTGATTGAAACACTTGAATTCAATATTTAACAGGTGTGGCCAAATACTTTTGCCCATATTGTGATATCACTTTAATTCATCAAAATCAATTCGAGCCTGACCAATATGGTGCTGATCATTGGGGCTCGTTGCTGTGGCTTCACTACCCCATCAAGTCTTTGCCTCCGAAATGATGTCACCATTTCAAAATGGCAGCATTGATATTTTGACGACTGGAAATGTCTCAACCAAATATTCATGTTCCCTCATATCTGGAGAATGATCCTTGCACACCAGAGCATTTTTTACTGCGGCTCCACAGTGCATCATTTGTAGCTGTGACACCTTTTGCCTTCATCAGAAAAATTGCAGCTATACTGTGGATCAGATATTGCGCTCGGACATATTGCAATTTCAATAATTGCCTTCTCCGACTAATTGTTCAGTGCTGCTGAAAGTCGGCCCCGCGCAATGTAAACAGATCAGATTGAACAAGACAGATTAGCCACCGGAAAATATTTAAGTGCCCCCAGTCAAAGCAGGGTCATTGAAAAATGTATGAATCCGAGACTGATGTTGTTTTCAGACTGCTGCTGAAGGAATAAGACAAAGTTAAATATGGACATGGAAATCTGTGCTGAGCACCAACCATGAGAGCAGAGGGTGGAGGCCTTATTTCTTATTTCACCTCCGTAGAAAACCCTGGCATGGCAAAATTACATACATGACCATAATCATATTTTATTTTAAATGAAAAAAAGCCCCATATTTATTAACTTGTCTCCAGGCAGTGATTGTAATGGATGAAACACAGGACTGGACTGTCACACAAACAGGTTTATGGTTAGTTTCAGGCAACAAATACACAAATCCTCATGTAATAATGTATGTATATATGTGGAAAAACACGTACATTTGTTCTGTGAATGTTTTACTGACTGACATATATAATGTTGGTTTTGCAATTTGTTATTACATATATTAACATTTCCTGTTCACTATCATAGTCTTACACATAAAATCTTCTGATCTAAAATGTCAGAAATGATTTAAAAAAAATAAAATATAAAGGGTAAATGCAGATCCACCACAGAATATCCACAGTACTTGTCTGTAATGAAACGCTGGTGTACTGTCAGTGAATATATCTCACTTCAGCTGGATGCCCACCCACTCACTCAGCAGGCAGTTTGGTATGAAAAAAACAAAAACATGGAGGAAAATAAAAAATATCCATATCCAGTATAGAGCCTGATGCTGCTCAGGTAGAGAGACTGTTCTGTTGGAGACCGGAGCCTCTGATCACTGTGTGTGGACACTGGGCACGACAGAGAACAAGTGAATCTAATTGTCTTAATCATATCCAGCACGATCCAGGCACACATAACACTGAACTGTGTCAGTGTGCAGACACTTTATATGTCTGTTCTAAAGATGAGACAAAACATGGGAAACAAAGTTACATTTGCACATTCTGTACTGAAAATCTATTTGAACGTGACATAATGAAATAGCTCCCAATTCATTTTAATTGTCAAAATACTCACGGCTCCAGGGTGTACCCCACCTATCGCCCTGTGTCAGCTGAGATTGGCACAGCCCCCCCACGAGCCTCATGTTAGGGATGAAGCAGTAGAAGATGGATGGATGGAAAATAACTCACTGGGTGCAGCAAACAGTTCAAAACCTGGTTGAGACCAAATGTTGCAGTGTCATCGTAGTGTGTTCTTAGGGTTGGGTAAAAAACGTGTCGTCTGTGATGCTCTTGGTGTTAAAGGATCAAGTTTACAGAAACATACTATAGTAAGTTATGATGCTAGCTTGTTGGACATGATGTGAGCCCATAATGGTCAAAAAAAATCAATGAAGTAATTACTTTCAAATACATATTTGGGAATGCTTGAGGAAGATTTCACTCAGTGTTGTTGCAACATTGAATGATTAATGGATCAGTTGCACTCAAACGTCCCACCACGATGTGACACTGCGACTGATTTATAGTCCCGAGACGACTGTATTGACGCTGCGCCTGTTAGCGATGGTGCGGAATGAAAATGACTCGTGTATTAACTCCTCACCACGAAGCAAGCTACAAACGGTTTCAGTATTAATTTCGGACACAGCGTGCACGGTGTTAAGTCAGCTGAGTGCAAGTCAACCCTCATATAATTTTATAGCCATTTTAAGTCGGTGCTTCTCCTGCTGTGACATGTCAAAAAAGTTTTAATGGAAAAGTGTAGTGAAGCAAAGATACAAGAAAGTCGAAGTTGTCACTGGGTGACAGGAGAGTGATCGTTGGTGGTACAGGACAGGTCACCGGAGAGGGCGACAGTCAATCCCAGACACACGCCACCACTCACACTCACACATGATGTTTAGTCCAATGTAACGTATAGCCACCATGTCATTATATAATATAGTGTAATATGATATAATATAATATAATATAATATAATATAGTGTTCAACAAACGTATTAAAGCCACAGCTGCCCTAAATTGAATGTAACAGCATTGGTAATAGGTATATGTAGACGCTCTTTAACTGAAATGAGTTACTGTTTTACAAAAAAAACTGAACAAATAGTAAAACACATGAGTATTTCATTAATAAGATGTCAAATTACAGTTATTATTTTATTATATAGTTAGGTATTACATTCCCTAAAACGTTTAATTGGTTGAATGTTATGCTTGATTCATTTCTGACTTCTCAGAGAAGAAGCCCAGTGAGCCCATGTGGGTATAAAAAGGTGCATTCAGTTTAATAACAATAACATATGGGTTTTCGAAAGATTTCTAAAATATTTATGTTTTCTTGCTTTATGACAAGTGGTCTAATATTTTTTTTAGAAGGACCAGTGTGTAACATGTAAGGGAGTTTATTGACATGCATTTAATACCCTACCCATAAGTAATAAGGTTAATAAAAGTTAAAATGTTTTTGTAGCCTCAGAATAAACATGTTTTTTTTTTCTTTTCTAACGTGCATTTTAGAAGCTTACAATGTGAATAAAGAAGAATGGCTTCACCCACAAAAACCCGATGGAGAAACCAACATAGAAGAGAGTGCTGTAAAATAGTGTACTAACAGTGCAATAACATACATCGTAGTTCTCGTCACCAGTAGATGTCACTAAATGTGACACCCTGGAATTTTATGCGTAAGCCGTTCAAAAGGCTGTCAAATCATTTTCTATCATTCTATCAACAGTTTGTCTTACTGCCTTGTTTTATTGAACTTCCTATGACTTGTGTTTTGCACCACAAACACATTGTAAACAAATAAATACAACCACGGCAGCCCTGACACAGTGTCACAGTTAACACTTGTATTATCCTTCACTTGAGCGCTTCTTTCAAAGTCAGCAGCGACTGACAGATTCTAGACGGCTGCTTGGATATAGAGTGCATCACAACACCGTGCTTAAGAAATGTGCAGACCACTGCAGACTCTCAATACGGCGGTGAAAATGATCGTGTTCACTCAGGTCTTCTTTTAGCAATGGAGGTGATCAGAGACAATAAGACCTGCCTCTATCACAGAGTCTTTTGACCTGGGAGTGAATGTGGATTGTTTATTTTGCTCCTGCAGATAAAAGCCAGAATTTAGTGGGTGTTAGAAACACTCACCTTGAAATACCACTGCAAGCAGCATCACCCTGTTTTACTTTGGATGTATTTTGGGAACTTTCAGAAACTCGCTAAATTTTCCCATCATGGTTAACCTCATACTCATGCTTTATTTACACAAACGTTCCTGTCTGGGGGACATTTTCTTTTTCTTTTCTCTTTTGGAAATAGGGGGAAAGCTCTCTAAGCAAAGCAACCTAAGCACATGGCTCTAAAGCAGTGGAACACTGTCCTGCCACCCCGCCCCAACACACCTGATTCAAATGATCAGCTCGTTATCAAGCTCTGCAGAAGCCTGATAACGAGCCATTCATTTGAATCAGGTGTGTTGGAGCAGGGCAACATCTAAAACATGAAGGGCAGTGTTGGGAAACTAAAGTGTCAGAATGAGGGCAAATGTGGGGCATATTCAAAAAATGAAAGACACCGTGTCAGATGAGTGCATCAAAAGTGGTGAAGTTCCCCTTTGAAGTTCATTAATGTTTTTTTTTTAGCATTGAACAAACCAGTCAAAGTAGCTACGTCTTGTTTGGATTGATGTTATAATGGCAGATTTCTCAGGTAAGGAGCTAAGTTTTGAATACATGATTTTCTATGATGTACGTGTGGCTTGAAATTACATTGAAATGGAATATCCTTGATCCCTGTTACTGTACTCATTGCATGGTAGCACCACTCTTACCTAAATGTTCCTCTGTCATACAGTAAATAAGATATCAATACTTGTTTTGAACTTCGGAAAATATAATACATGAATCCAAAATGATTTATTATTATTAATGAGATACCTATTGTGTGAGAGGGGGAGGTCGTGGCTCTTTCTACTTTTGATCCAAACACCAGTTTCAAGCCCATCAAGCAAACCTTTGGACAGTTTTGTGACTAAACATCAGACAGACAGACAGACAGACATTTCCTGCATTTATAGATAGATAAAGCTTTGTTTCAGAATTTCAAAATGCAGCCAAAGAACTTACAAATATTTTAATTGTCTCACACCATCGATGCATCCATACGCCCTCGTTCTACTCAGACTCGCTGGGATCTCAGAATGCACCGGGGGAAAGGCGAGATACATAACTGACTTTACTTACAGTCTATGGCAGGGCTCATACACACAGACAGATAAGCACATCTCACTGATGTTCACACCTACAGGGACTTTAGGGTTCTTTCTCCTGACCTGCATGCCTTTGTAGTGCAGGAAGAGACCAAAGTGTGCAGAGGAAATAACTGAGAACATACAAACATCCAGGTTCACACCAAGACACATTATGACTCTGTGATATCTAAGTACAAAATGGATCTTTTATCTCTTTCACATTTTTCATTTTACCTGGTCCGATTTCACATCAGTATCATTAAATCATTTTTATGTTGGACTAGAAAACTTGAGCCCCTTTTCTCTTCTGTACAACATCTTCTTCTCTGCACAAAATGAATGAAAGAACAAAAAAGGAAAAAAGGTGAGAATCTCATTCCAGGCTTTTTACAAGAAGCAGCGTTTTTCTTCACAGACACCTACGGGAGCTATTTCCGTGAAATTCAGAAATTCACCTCTGAATGCCATGGATGTAAAATAAACAAAGATTCATTTAAGGCACAATGTGTACTAACACACCATTCCCTGGTCTGATGCGTCTCATTACCTATTCAGCAAGGCCGGCGTTGTTCTGCAGAATGCAGATGAGGCTCAGTCCAAATTATCACTTGTTTCTTTCTTCACTCTTTATCCTTCAAAACTAGTTAATGTTGTGATGACAGAGCGTCGTCTTTAGTCTTCATATGCCCATGTAAAAAATGTAAAATAAATGCTGTGATTTTTCTCGGAATATTCTTATATTCCAGGCAAGAATATTTGGCCATAATATGGATTTTTACTTATTTATTTGTTTATGTTTTGTCCAAGTGATCCAAGAGAATTGAACACTGAAAGCAGTTTTTTAAGTGTAGTCCTGGCGAGAGGAACCCGAAGCCAGTTGTTTTGAAAGAGGAATTCTTCAACCATGATGCAATAGGCAGTATAATGTTACATTTCCTGATAAAAGCTTTCACGATGGGGAACGGATGGTAATTATTATTTAAACCTATATTGACAAAAGCACAAGCAATAGCCAGAGATGGTTCAGAACCAACCTGATCTCACGGACACACATATTGATGATGGAAGCGCCATCACATGATGCTGTGTTAAGAAGCTGTGCTACACATTTCACATATTTCTGAGAGAGGGTAGATAAACTTAATTTTCCTGTTGGTTTATGTTTGTCAAACAGTTTGAAATGCTGCACAACAAATAGATCAAAGTTTAAAGGCAACATAGACCGGAAGCTCCAATTAACGCTGCTTTTGTGTGTGTATCTGCGTCATTACCTCGTTTATGAAACCCTAAAGTTTCCGAACAAAAAGTTCAGCCACTGCTGAGAAAATAGGGTTTTATTGTTTTCCTGGGCACTGCAAAACGGAAAGGCACTTCTGTTTGTTGATGATGTCATCATTAATCCTCACCACTCCTCTCTCCACCATAGCTCCTCCTGGTGCGGGCACTAGTCCGGGCACATCCGGTTGCGTACATTCAACCGCAGAAGAAGAAGAACTTCTCTCTTTGTAGCTGCTGAGATGCAGAGCATCCACCGTGCCAGAGGGGGAGCTGTGTATCTGAGAGCTGGCCTACCAATTACGTCACTTCCAGGTACCTGGCCAATCACAGGACAGTGGGAAAACATTCGTTGGCTGGCCAATCACAACACAGTCTGCGTTCTGGGGGTGAAAACAAGTTAATATATGTAAGTAGACCTCCATAACTAACATATATGTGCGATACAAGCATTTGATGTCACCTTTAAAGAGGCAGATGAATTATCTCAGAAAGACGATCGGTTATTTATAATGCAGAACGTGACTTTAGGAAGCTTTATATCGCCGATATGCAGTTATTGTTGTTTATTTAGCATCAATTGTATTGCTCTGGATAAACTTTGTAACTAAATGAATAATATTTCTGCTGTTTAAAGGGACAGGGTTTTAAATGAATTATCATTTTCTATAACTAAATGTGAGCGTCAGAGTGTCAGTTGTTGTCTGTTTAGCTTGTTGCACATTGGAAAAACCTGTCCAAGGAATTTCTGGGCCGCTTTGCTCTCGCAGTGCATGCTGGGAAAGGCTTGAAAGGCACGTGTGTCAATGTGCTAATTACAAAAAAAACCAGCTGCATCATACATCTGATATCAGGTAGTGAGTCCCCTTCATTTTGACTGTGCAGATGTTCCCATTCATGTTCTTCAGCTTCTTCACTTCCTGATTAATCTTTGGATTCAAACGTTACAAAGGAAACCGAGATAAACAGGAATAGTTTGTGCTTGTGCACAGAATACGTAGCAGCCTGCAGAGTGAGAGTGCCGGCTAATAAAAGTCACAGCACTTCCTGTGTGATTAAAGTTAGGATTGTTTTTCAGTGAGGAGATAAAATAATACGCCATAATATGAAGCATTCAAAATATTGCAAAAGTGCTTTGAGTGAACGCAGGCTGATGGGAAACAGCATTTCTATGCAACCTAAGCCATTTAAAGCCATGAAGCCTCTGCCTAATTGCATTATTTTGTGAACCACAGTCATTTCCCATGCTCAAGGCCCTTAAGTTCAGTGTCAGTAATAAAAAAAAATAAAATAGGAGAATATTTTGTACCCAAGTACCAAAAGTTTGGCTTTTTCAAAATTCACAGAAACAGTGATCAACACTGTATCCATGTGAAATAGCTATTGGATACATTTCCTGTCATTTGACTGATACTTTATTAATGTCATCTAGAAAAGTCTCACCATATTGACAACGTCATGCACCGGGCAAACTGTACATTCTTAAGAGAGCATAGTGGATGGTTGTACGACAGTATGTGGCCCTGTGAAGGACTGGTGACCTGTTCAGGATGTACCCTGAGGATAAAGCGGTAGAAGAATGGGTGGATGGATGAAAGACCAAGCTCCCTAAAGGCTTATGTTACCCCTCTACTACTCCGTTCATCAAAGGATTGTCGTCTGGCGGTGCCAACCTTCCGCACAAGACCACCCACTCTTTTTATGTGTCGTCCCACGCTGGTGGAATGACCTGCCAAGTGCTACCAGAACAAGGGCGTCCCTGTCTATCTTCAAGTAGCTCTTGAAGACCCAGCTCTTCCAAGAGCATTTTCTGTCCTAGCACTTACCTTTCCCCCCCTCCTTCTGCACTTGGATTTACTTCTGCACTCTCACCCTCTGTCAGTCCACTGTTTGTATCGAGTGGATTTCTTTCCAAGACTTCTTCTATGTGTCTTATTCCTCTTTTGTTAGTCGCTTTGGATAAAAGCGTCTGCTAAATTCTTAAATGTAAATGTAATGAATGAGGAGAGAGCTGCAACCTTACCTTTAAACTGTAACTAGGACATAATACATTTGGAATCAAACTGTTGTAATAAAAAGGTAACAACACACAAAGATCAGCCAATATCTCAAAATAAAGTTTGAAACACCTTACTTCCACAGACACAAGATGATCATGATAATGATAATTTGTGGCTCAACCTAGAGACTAATCAGGACACCTGACTCCTGATTAGTCGAGCTTAATTATACCACAGCAATTGATTAGAGCCTCGATCCATGTCATCTTATTCTTGTTAGAAGTCTGTCCGGACACAAATGATTTGAGACTGTTGTGAACCTCAACTCCACACTGACGCCAGTGCAACCATGCAATTTAGTAGATGAATTTCCACATTCGGTAATATTATCAATAAAATGATCTACTTTTGGCACTTATACAGTTCTAGCACAACTTGGCTCCACTTTACTGCTACAGTGCAGTGACATTGTTACATACGCGACACAAACACAAACGAGTGACAGGCAAAGCAGTTGTTTTCATTGTAACTGAATCATTACAATCAGTTCATTAAAAAGATTAGTTCAGTACTTCAGGCATGACTGAAGCACAGACTTCAATCGGGCTGAACGGGTTGTGAATCGGCTCACAGTCGCTGGCTATCGGCAGTGCTGTCGCTAAATACGCCAGACCCCTCTTAAATATTAAGATTTTAGACATTTCCTTTGCTAAATGTTGGAGATTAATGCACATTTTCAGGATTGTTTAAGTCTTTTTAACTGATCTACAGTTCGGTTTGATTCTTGTATCGGACCTCGTGCTCACGGCTCTTCCAGTGACGACTCTCCTTCAGTCTGTTGGCGTCACATTTTTCTATCGGCTCAGCTCAATTGGAAGCCAGAGCAGGTGCTAAAAAAAGCACCATACTACTCACGCGATATTGGTGCTTTTACTTTAGCAGACAGTTATAACACAATCATACAGTATGTAACTGAATGACTGATGTGCTTCATTTTGTCCTCCAAGAAGGAACATTATGAATGAATCCAAGATTTCATTTTTTTTGTTGCCTGTGATCTTTGTGCACCTTCATGTTGATGGGCTGAGGCCCTTCAGCCTTGTTAGAGCGGATTTATGCTGATGGATGATTCTGATGAGCCGTTAAGACCGAGAACCTGCTCATTAATACGCAGCGGCTGAGCCCAAGAGCGCCGCCGAGCGCCGAGCAGAACGAGTGAATGATCCTTCAAAATGAGTGCGGCGCGCAGGCAGGTCACGGGGACCAGTCAACACGACTGGCAGGGAAGAGACGCCGAAGAACTACTGAGCTCACTGCATGTTGGAGCAGGAGACACCCAATGGCTCATTACGATATGAAAGTGAGAGCAAATCAAAGAGTCTTCACACACTAGAAAATATAAGACGTGTGCCCACACAGGTCATATGACTTTTGTTCCTGGAACTTTTGCTACTGGCGATAATGAGCCTGCCTGTCTCTTCTTCACATCTTTGGTCCTCTTCCTTTTCCTTTTTTTCCCCCAGCCAAACAAAGACTTCTCTGATCCTTGCAAAGTATTAACGAGAAGAGGCTGAGCATGAAAAAAAAGAGGGAAGGAAAATATAATCAATGGTTCCATTCTTGTGGAAGATAAAAGGCTTTTAGGCTTTAATTATCCTCCCCTAGCGTTATGAATTTGCTTACCACTCACTTCAGAGGTGAGGACTCTCTTGAACGCATTTATAATAGGCGGGATCACTTCATCTCTGTTTTTTAATCATGTTTAAAGTAGATCATATGTTTGTGTTTACATCAAAAACGAGGACTCTGTTTGAACACAGACTTACTGTAGAGTATATCTCATAGGGAACAAGTGTATTAGTCATGTACTGAATTAATGTAATGGCAAGACAAAGAAGCCATTGAGAAACGATGGACAAAAAAAAATCAGTAATCATGAAAATAAAACCCTTTTTTTTCTTTTCAACTTATTAACAACAGAAAAATAGACACCAACAAAACTCTGGAACTTCAAATACTGACAAATAATTTAATGTTTATTATAGTATATAATAAGGATATATGAATATATGCCTGATGCTTTTGCTGTTTCGATTAAATATAGTATGTGCTGTGAAAAAGACAATGTTCTCCATCCAGTTAAAAGCAAATTACTTTTTAAAATATATAAACCACATGTTTTTTTTTTTTTAAATTATATGTCAGGTTAAAATAAAGTCTGCTTCCTTTGACTGCTGGACCCCTTCAAAATCCTTTAATAAATGAATTAATCATTTATAAAACATATGTAGATGAAGATGACCACCCTGGTTCAGCTTGGCTGCTTCTGACTGCCTCTACTCCGCCTGTTAACACATGTCAAGAGTCTGAAATGGTGCAAGAGAATCCTGCACAGTGAAAACTTAAGAGCGATAAAGTGTATGAATCTGTGGCAAAGGCACAAAAAGATCATCGTGGTTGATAAAAAAAAAAAGAAAAGAAGTATGACCTTGTTGTTACTTGCGTCTGCGGAAAAAAGGAATCGCTCGATGTAACGTGTAATCATCGTGAAATTTAATGTTGTTAAATGTCAAGTGGACATTTGAGAGTGTTTTGTAGTTGTTAAAAGTGCTTTTGTTTCTCTTCCTGTATAAACGTTGAAGTATCTCAATGAGTCATCTTGAACTCGGGGGTTGTGTGCATACATTTCTCAGATTAAATGTGGATGAAGGGTGTTTTATATATATATATATATATATATATACATATATAAAACAGTTATTGACTTATTACTTGTCAGTATAGCTGTAGCGGTCAGATGAGAGGTGTATGTCGGGATGTGTTGGGGGACAAAAAAACAAACAAACACAAAACTTTGTCTGCATATAAGTCTGATTTAGTCATTTCTCTGTCGCCCTATGCTGATGTAACATTGCAGGTGAGGAAGGTGTGGGTGGAGGCCAATAATCCTCTGCAGCTCCAGCTGTAATTACACCCCACCCACATAAACTCTTTTCGTCACAGTGGAAAATACTGTCTTCCACATCACTGCAGCCGGAGACTCTATGACAGTCATTTTACAGTGACTTCAAATTGTTTTAGGATTGTTTTTGTTCAATTTAAAGACCCACGGCGGTGTGTTTTTTTCAGTTTGCCTAGTTAGACCTGTTCAGGATGTTGGTGGAGAGATTCCTTATTTGCAATGGATAGTGAAATTGGATTACCACTTGTTATTCCAGCGCAGCTCGTGCCTAACGTCAGTTTGAGCTGAGATATAACTAATGAGAAAGTATGGGTGCATTGGTGTTATAAATCCGTAATTCTTCTGAAGTTGGTCCATGTTAGGGCTCATGAGTTCACCTGACATGACTCACATTTCTGAGAGTGTTTTCACTTGGAATGTTGTGGTATTGATTTTTTTTCCCCCTTCTTACTGCACTTATTATTTAAGCCACCAATGCCCCGGCGGTCACTTTCATACATCACTCACACAGTCTCATGCGTGATTCATGAAATCCTGGTGTATGCCTGATCAGGCTTTGATTAATGTGGGGGGCTGAAAATGATGGTATAATCTGAATACGTATGTATTCATGGCTTAAAGACCTCCCCTCCTTTGAGTTTATGACACTGAGATGCAGAACGCAGCCAGGAAGAGAGGCGTCAGACAAAATAGGCACCATAACATTGGAATTTCAAAAGAACAATGTGATTCATTTTTGGCACCCGGGAACGTGGGATCAAAAGGAGCCAGAAAGCAACAGTGTGGAGAGAAATCAACACTGTGGTCAACAATGTGCTGACAAGAGAACACCACGCGTGCCAACGCTTTCCAGTCCAGTTGATGGCACACTCTTGTTTTGGTCCAAAGGAACAATAGCTATGTTTGCATGGACACAAGGGATCGGGAATAAAAGCCTGTTCGGAATAAGATTATGTCATGTATGTCCTGTAAACATGCCAATCCCAAAACTGGTATAAGGAGTGTTCACATTAACAGTCGATGTGACATATTTCCATTTTTTTTTTAATGCTGTATTTCCATTAAAAAAAAAAATGAATTGTGGAGGTCACAGACAAAAGAGGAGAAGAATGAGACGGGTAGTGGACAGCGAGGGGACGAGCAGACATGTGCAGCGCCTGTTTTCTACTGGGATTAAACAACACTGCACATACATGTCAAAATAGTTCTGACTGAAAGCTTGATGCATGTGTACGCACACCGATAATTACATTATAAACATATACAGCAGCTACTGAAGATATAAATGATAAACAGGAAAACGTGCTTGAGGATATATTAGTAAGTACTGTCGTGTTCGTATTTTGAGATATGAGAGGAAACTTCTGTATAGTTAACAGGTTTATTTATTATTGAAGCAACAAGTACAAAACACAGCTGCGGGCTCCGCTAAGTGAAACGACCCTCGCGGCGGTGCATCTCAGAAGACCACGTGATACAGAGAACTAAGATCTATTATAGTCTATGTGTTGAAGTGTGACTGGTTCAATAGACGGTTTAGACTCAGCACACGCTGGGTTCCTCTTGGCACGATGTCAGCGAATCGGCATGAGCCGCACCCAGGTTGATCCCTCCTGTCCAGCAGCCGCCCTGTAGGAACGCTTTATGAACCGTTATTTTGTATGGTGTTGTTGTGAGTGGGCTAACTATTTGCGTGGTGTTGTGTAGGCATGAGTTATCGTTTCAGAAAAGACACCCACATCTTTCCAGGGCGCTATCTGTCTCAGCGACTCCCCATTTGAGTGTTCATCCAAGGTTGTGTGCATGCATACACACAAGGCAGCTTTTAGCTTTTCTAGGTTAGTTTCGAGCATAAAGCAAATGTCAGTGTGGTGTATAAAAGACATGTTAGAAATGCAGGTGGGTTCCTGGCGAGTATGAATGAAACCGTGGGCCTGTACACGCATGCGTGAATGTAAAGCAGCTCTCCTGCGGACCAGGCCCTGAGGATCACGCTCACATTGTGTGAAGCGACGTCCTGCTGCGTCGTTATGTTTTGTCACTACAAGAGCAATGATGTCGCCGCAATGAGATTTCTCTCTGTCACACTAAGTTTGTGCTTTTGTCCCGATTGGGAATTCACCACAGACATGTTCTCAGTGCAGTGGTTGTATCACTTCATCTCAAAACACTGCAATCACAGGTTTTTTCTTTTTTTCTTCCTCATTCATTCATTCATTCTTTCTTTCTGAGATGATTGTTCCTGATTGCGGCGACACTTGTTATTTCCTGAATGAGGCTCTGCTGCATACTACAGTCCTCTAATCTGTCCAGCAATCATAAAGTCTCAGGATGCTGTCACTGATTGGCCTGATACAGACATGATTTCAGGAGGCATGGGGCGGGGGAGAGAAAAAAGGAATTATTCACTGGCTGTCAAGGAATGGCACTTACAACCACCATTAATACAACTTGAACAATTCAGTTCCTAAACATTAAGAAAATAAAAACATACTCTACCAATGAAAGTCATTGTAACTGGAAATGCAGAAAAATTGATTGAAGTGTTTGTTCTTGAATTTTTTCAGTGAGGACCAGGATTAGGAAATACTGATTTAAATGACACCATGTAACCCTTAGATCTATCTATCAATCTAAGGAAACACCTGAACGTAAAAGTACTCAAAATATATAAAATTGGATTTAATTTATGAAATTTGGAAATACTTCACAGTTCAAATTTCACTTGGCTCGTTTTTATGAATAAAAAGAAAAGAAAAGCGGTCTAACTTTGTGACTTCTGCACACTTTTTGCTACTTTATATCACTACTGAAAATGCGATATAAAATGAATCATAACTCTGACTCAAAAGCACATAAGCAGACCCCAGAATTTGTTGCTCTATGTCAGTGCTAAGTTTTTGTATAAGTCATTAGGGACCATGTCTGCCAAAGAGTGGAGTTAGAATATAATATTTCCTCCTCAAATATACTGGAGCATTCTCTTATAAAGTACCAGATCCCCCTAACTGTATGTTTTAAAGTCCTTTAAAGCGAATGCACCTTCTTTCTTTCTGTCACTGCTGCAAAACATGAATTTAATATATAATATAATTTGAGGACACATTTTACCTTGAGACCTGGCCGGTCGCTGTCCACCCTGGACAAGCTATTAGCTTATTTCACCCTGCAAAGCAGTCTCATACAAGCGGAGTATGTTAATTATGCCAGTGATTGGAGCTTTGATCTCTGTTCAGATCTCATTAAAGCGTCCTTTGTGAATGCTCTGTTCTTCTTAGTTGATCACCCATATCCAATTAGACATTCAATTTGACAAGAGCAGAGGAACTTCTGCTTTTTTCCGTCCTCTCCTCCAAACATTTTAACCTCGCCGTCTTAGTCACACTTGGCTGACAGATGATTAACGCAACACTCGGACGAAGGGTCTTATAAGGAGGAGGGTGTTTGTGCTAAAAGTAACATTTGTGCCTATGTGTTCCATCTCGATCCTTTGTCTTTTCACAGTGTCACTTTTTCCGAGGGAAGAAAACCAGAAGCAACAAATAACAAGTGCGTTTTGGGATTAGTTTGACCTTCTTTTCTCATTATTATCCAGCTGTTATTGTGTGTCCCCTAAAGCATGTGTTTGTTCAGGATCAACATCAACCCTTTGGGTGGGTAAAGCCCCAGTCGTGTGATCACTGTGCTGTTTTCTCAACCATGACGTTGCGGAATCTGTAATCACTCACCGGGGTTTTACATTCATTATTCCGTCCATAATAAAGTCTCAGTGGTTTGCAAAATGCACCGCAGTGAATTCTGAGCATTAATTAAGCATCACCACTTATTATTCAGCAGTGACGATTCCGGGTTTTACAGGTAAAAGCCAGAAATTCCCATATACTCTGCTTACCTGTGATATTACAAGTCTTCTCTTGTCTTAAATCTACAACAGATTTTTTTCTCTCCATCTTCCTTGATGGACCATATGCATTTTCAGAACCAGTTTTGCCACAGTAGCTCCTGACTGAATAACATTACATGGCTTGTTATGAAGGTTCATGGTTGCATCAGAGTCTTTCTGTGTATTTATGTCGTGCTTTTCAAGTCTTTATTCAATTCAATTCAAATCAGTTGTATTCGTAAAGTGCCAAATCATAACATACTTTATGTCAAAGCAGTGTACATAGACAACATCATGGAGAGCAGAGAAAAAAACAGAAGAAGAAATCTCTCACAGAAGCACTCAAGGATGTGCGGCCATCTGCCTCGACCGGTTGGGGTGAAAGGAAAAATGGGGGACAGAGGAGAGGTGGGGGACAGATAGGGGGGAAAGAAAGGACAAAAGGGACATGAGGTAGAGACAGAAGAAAGAAACCAGGAGCAATTGTATCAAGTTATAAGTTAAGACAGGACAGTTCAGTGATGACATATTTATAGAACTACAATGTCATTTATATAAGCTGCAGCCACAATTGTTGACAAAACTTATACTAGCTATAATAATAACAATAATAATGATAATAGCCTCAACACTGGATCTGGATCCTGCAACCTACAAGATGAGGACACAGAGAGAGAGAGAGAGAGAGAGAGAGAGAGAGAGAGGAAAGGAAGGAGAGGTACAAACTAGGGAGAGAAAGAACAAGGTTAATGACATATAATAATAATAATAATAATAATAATAATAATAATAATAATAATAATGATAATAACAATAATAATGATAATAGCCTCAACACTGGATCTGGATCCTGCAACCTACAAGATGAGGACACAGAGAGAGAGAGAGAGAGAGAGAGAGAGAGGAAAGGAAGGAGAGGCACAAACTAGGGAGAGAAAGAACAAGGTTAATGACATATAATAATGATAATAATAATAATAATGATAATAATAATAATAATAATAATAATAATAATAATAATGACATATTCATACCCTGAGTGTGAGAGAGTGAGTGTGAGTGCACCACAGGAATTCCCCCAGCAGTCTGGGTCTATAGCAGCCTAACTAAGAGATGGTCCAGGTTTTCCTGAGCCAGCTCTAACTATATGCTTTTTATGACCGCCCAAAGGACTCTATACTAGAGTTCTGTCATTTATCCACTCACACATTCATACAACACATCTGTCCAACATTTACATACCCATTAAGACACTGCCGGCAATTTGGAGTTAACTGTCTTGCACAGGGACAAATAGGCATGTAGACTGGAGTCAGGGATCAAACCCCTTCCCTTGAAAAATGCCCTACTACCACTAATGCACAACCACCTATAATGCCCATATATGTATACACATACTACATGTATATATACATATAGATATACATATAAACAATTTCTTAGCTTAATGCTTCTATTCTGGACAAAGACTAGTCAGTATTTCACCCTATAATGATTTTTGCACCTATTAAAAGAGGTGAGAATACTGTTTATTGATTTACTGAGAATCTTTTTTTTCAGGACACTGTAGAACTGATAGAACTGCACTTACAAAACAAACTGCACTGAACAATAAAAGGCACAATATAAAACGTGATGAATATAGTCTGTGTTTTTTTTATTAGGTTCAAGATATGAGTCGTTTTGATTAAAGAAACAACTTGCAGAGACTGGAGATATTAAAATCCATTACAGCAAAAACGCATTAGAGCTCTCTGTCTAAACTATTTTGCCAAATTAAAAGTTTATTTTTTAATTGTAAAGCAGAGAATAACAATTAATTCTTTGTGAGGAATTGTGGGTTGAATCTGTGAGTAATTTGTGCCTTTTAGTGCTAAACCTCTGTTGTTCAGTGATGTGAGTAACAAAAGCAAATTAAAGTCAATGCCTTCACCAGTCAAGCCCTTGAATCCCCCCCCGGGCAGGATAAACAAGCAAATTGCAATAGAAGGGCAGGAAAAACAGCCGAGTAAACAAGCCAGTGATGACAGAGTGAAGTTAAGCAGTGTACATCCATATGATTATTGCTTTTTTGTTAAGACTTTTTAATCAAGTAAAGAAAAGTCCCCAGGTTGTGTACATGGCAGGAGATAAGCAGGAGGCATGTTAGCCTCAGCTGTCGAACTGTTGTTGTTTATTGGGGAATTTGCCCTTTGTTTGTTAAGGGACAAAACATGTCGGAAGAGAAAAGCAAGACGGACAGAGATTCAAGAGCCTTGGCCTGCACCTTTGATTTTGGATTCAGGCCAGTCTGCTTGTTTACTTGCCTCCACTAATAAGCAGTCCTTGCAGACACTTACTTCTCATACTCTGCCTCCAAAAAGTAGAAATGAGGGTGAATGCATAGAATGCTTAAGTGAGGATTCTGAGTCTGTAAATTGGCCTGAACTTTTGCTTTGTGAGAGGAAGGATAGCTCCTGCACCGTGCAGCTATACACTGCGGTGTGGTTTATTGAAGCTATTTCAGTTGGAGAAAAATGTATTTCTGCTCCTTTGTTTGTGCTGACACTGAAAGACATCACTGCTCTTTGAGTTTGAGGGGTCCCCACCCAGACCTACATTTCTTTTCTTTGTTACTGCTTTGTATATCAACAAAAACACACACTGTGTGACTACATCATCACCAAGGAGTCAGTTTATGAGTGTGAATGAGTTCACTGACTAATATATGCTGCATGGTGTATAAAACAGTGTTTCTCAATCCACTGCCCTGCATGTTTTTGAAGTTTCCTTGCTGCAACACACCTGATTCAAATAAATGGGTCGTTACCAGGCTTGTGCAGTGCTTGCTGATGAGCTGAGCATTTGAATCAAGTGTGCTGGAGCAGGGAAACAACTAAAACATGCAGGGCAGTGGGTCCTCAAGACCAGGGCTGAGAAACCCTGGTATAAGATAAAGGGAAAAAGGCTACAGAGGCATGCAGGCATCAGCAGGTGCTGTTTCTGGCATCTTGATTAGTCAGCCTTAAGTAATTGGGAGCATTGGACAGGTGTCCCCTGTCAGTTTAAAGGCACCTCAGCTACTCACCTGCAATATAATCACACACACTCGAGACACAGCATCCAGGACACAGACTCTGGGGTTTTCAGTCTGCATCCCAGACTCTGTAAAATGTCTTAAAATGTCGATCATTTTGATGCAAACATACAAGAAAAAAACATTAGTCATCACATTATGAAACACCTGTTGATGTAAAGTGGAAAGGCAGGTCTTGGTCAGTCTTGCGCAACTTTATTTAAGTGAAGATTTCAATTGGACATGGTGGTCTCAAAAGTGCCCCTTTAGGAGAAACCCATGGTGTCACTGGATGTTTAAGATATTGCAAGGATATGAGATCCTTTACATTCACTGAATTCACTGGCTTGAACTGTGAAGTTTTGGTTTGTAGTTTGTTTTGCCAACCACTCAAAAACACATTGTAGCAGTTCAACACACACATGTCAGCAGAGCATTGGAAATGCTAAACTTTACCAAACCTAAAAAGCCCCAGTAACGCTCTCAAAAAAGGCACAACCTGAGGTGAAGGAAAAACAAGGCTTTGCAATCAAGATTTGTTTAAATAGACTTTGAAACAGGGACTAGGGTCTCTGGGGACCCTAGGCAAAGAGGGACAATTGGGGCCCTATTTTAAATATACATGAATGTATATTGACCTCATAGATATGCCGTATAGCACAGACTCTTGACTCTGACAACAAACTAGTAGGGCCCGTTAGGTGGTACCCCAATGTTGCCGTAGTTTACAAACAAACTGGAGTCACTGCTGTGGGGCTGTATCAGTCGTCTGTTGGGGCCCCCCTGTCATATTGGGACCCTAGTTTGCCCACCCCGTTGCTGAGTAGAAGCTGTGACATACAGACCATGACAGACATGCTGGTGTGAATAATAATAATTTTCTTCTAGACAGGGTGGCAACACGGGTAACTTCAGCCAGGTTTAGCTAAGGCTCCCTCTTTCCCCTTGTTGTGGATATTTAACGCATATAACCTTTATATAGTCTTGTTATTATCACCCTGTCATCTCCTCTCATCATGTAATAACGCTCTGCTGTTCTAAAGCAGGCATATGTTTCATGTTCAGACACTGACTGTTACCGACACCGAAAATTAACCAAACCCATTCTATGTGTTAATGCCTGGTATGAGAGCAGTTTTAAAAACTGATATTTTCTTCATTTCCTTACACGTTTCATCTTAAATTGTCTTTACAATGCTGCATTTATTTGCTGCCAGTATTAAGTGCAGTGGTGTCTTCTTAAATGTTATAATCAATGGATCTGTCTGCATCAGTGTGGTCCCACTCAGTCGTTTCTTTCGTGAGAGACTCTGTGTCCACTAGATATGTTTCTAATGGGGCATCTGTTCTTCAACAGCTACAATTACAGTAGAGATTTTTTCATTTTGTCCCCCCCCCCCCCCGTTATACAAGCATCCCCAAAAACACTTTTCCATGTCATTTAGACAACTTAAAAGCTAGCTTTGTGACTGTTTGTTTTCTTTTAAACTGTCACCAGTTTGTTTTAAATGGCTCTAGTTTTTCAAATAGCACATTGGTCATTAACCAGACTCCAGACACCAGCCATCATTATTTTTGGGTACAAGCCCCAGAATAATGTACCCAAAATAAAAAAGGGTTACTACTCCTCATCCCTTTTGATTACAGCCATAACCTTGAATCCCCTCTGAAAGTTAGCTCCTTAAATTTTACAACCATAAAGACAGCACGAGTAGTAGAGACACTGAATCAAAGTAACAGACACATAAATAAAGTAAGAATAAGGATAAAGAGAAGACTTGGCTGTTTCTCTCTTGTCTGCAAAGGGGAATAAAAGGCCGGCAGTCATATTCTTTTTTTTCTTTGTGGAAATTATTTTGCGGTGGAATGTGGATCCTAGAATGTTTAGTACAAATAAAAGGAGACTTGCAACTGTCAAAATAATATAGAATTTCAGGGGGTTGTCAGGGTTGTAGACCTTGGTGGTTGCAGACCAAAACACACTGATAGTAGTGCTGTCAAGGCCAGTGTATTTCACTGGTATAATGTTGAATTTCAAAAGGTTAAAACTGGATTTTTATTGTGTGTGTGTGTGTGAGTGAGTGAGAGAGAGAGGTTCTATCATGGTCATGAAATAATTATTTCTTCTGCACTGCAGCAGCTGTGTATCATGAGAACTGGCCATCACTGGTATTCAGAGAATGTTTACATAGAAACACACAGTGTCTGATCGCTGTGCTCATCCATATCACTCATATCACATTTTTGCTTTCCTGACCATTATGTCACTAACTGCAGGCATAGCAAACTACTTTTGGTTAAAGCTTAAGTTAAGACAAAACCAGTTGCAAAATGCATTTTATTATATCCTGGGAATGGAATCTTAAAAGACAGACACAAATCCCTTAAATATGTATGTCATTAGATGATTCAAGTCATGGTACATTGTTTCCAACAGTTTCGATGGGCCATGGACATGACAGAGCAGGATCCTGCAGGAGAAGCTGGGAAGTCATAATAAAGATGCTGAGTGTGATCTGTATGTGCACCCTTAACTTTATTTCACAGTACTTTGTCTGAAAGCAGATAACATAGTATTAAGAAATAAAATCAAATGAAATGAAGACATTTTTGTGCTCTTGTTTGTTTTGATGCACTTGAACAGCAAACTGTTGATCTTTCTAAAGGTTTTTCTCAACACTTTAAACTTGTATTAGACACAGAGGAAGTGCTACAATATGCAGTATAAAAAACATGTTGCTAAATAGCTAAATTAACTAGAAACCTGACTGCCCCCAGGAGATCGTGAAATGCTTTCTTTTTTATATATATATATATGTATATAAAAAAATAACAAGAAATGGAGACTCAGGATCAACATAAAACAAAAGGAAATTTACAAGTTGTACACAAATCCCAAAATCTTAAGGCGGTTGAAATATTAAGTCAGACAACCAAGTTAACACTTTACAAGGTGCTTACATAACACATTCCCATCAGGCTCATGAATGCTTCATATCACATTAATGAATAATCACACGATGACTCACTTACATGAAATGGATGCAGTGTTAAAACCCAGTGAAAAAAAAAAAAAAAAAGAAGTATGCCACTTGAAAAAGTCCCTTTTTTGGGGCATGTCTTCTAGCTCAGTGCACCATAGTGTTTCTGAAACATCCTGTCCTGCTTTAATGGGTTTTTCTTTCTGTCAAAGGATTTAATGTTAACTCTGTGACATTGATACTCACTTGTAGGTGAAGTGATCAACTCAAAAGCAGCAAACAAGTGCTAACCTGGTGTTGGAGGTGGTGTATGTAAGAAAAGTAGTATTAAATCCTAAAATGACCATGATAACAAGGAAACGTCTTTTTACTATTACAACTATTAGTTTCGCTGATGGTTTATTCACAACTTAATATGTCATTTACAGCCTGCAAATTGTGTTTGTGTAACTTATTATTTTGGCTTCTCCCTTTTGGGGTTGCCACAGCGGATCATCTTGCCCTATCCCTTGTGTCCTCAAATTGTCTGTGTATTATGTCGAAAAAAGGGGGTATAAGTGGAGCTCCTTGTAGACCTATCCTTTTGGGTCATGCAGAATTGGTTCCTTAAACTTTCCAACAACCTTGAGTGTCTGTGGAGGAAGGGAAGTGGGGCCAGTGGTGTATCCGTTTATTTTTCATTTGGATTGCAGTACCCACTTTAAATTAGTTGTATCTTATTCATTCCTTTAAAAACAACAACAAAAAAATAAATGTGTATTATCAGGAAATTATGCTTGTTGTTTACTTACAGGGTCCGGCCAAAGTTGTATTTATGGTGTTTAACACAATGCAAAACTAATTGGTTTTATTATTGGCGTTCAGTGGTGGAAAGACCAACGCGTTGGGAAGCAGTTGAAAAAGTTTGAGGAGGCAGTTTGTTTAATATGTTAAACACGTTAAATGGTATATTTCTATCATGTTTACAGCAGTTTTGATCTAATGAAGTTGTGGTTTTACTGGCGCTATTGTAATGGCACCCAACTGGAAAATTAGCACAATCAACTGTTGCTCTTGATTGGACGATATCTTCAGCCTTGTATTATTTCTACCTTATATGAACCATCATTCTAGACTGCAAACTAAATTAAAACAAAAGTTCATTCATAAATATGCAACAAATCATCACGAGCCTGTTTGGAATAAATTATATAAACAACTTGTGAAGAGAGAAAAAAAAAAGAACATTAAGTCTTCTATATATTTATTTTTTGTTAAAAAAAAGAAGTCATGTTGTACAAATTCACAGCCAGTGAGTCAGAGGATTCAGTTTCACATTCTCAAATTTTACTCTAGCATGTTGATATTCGTCTGGTACGCAGCTTTCATAATATACAAAAGATTTAAGGGCCTAGCAGTTAAAAATGAAAATGAAACCTCTCAGCAAGCAACAAGGCCCAGCTGAATAACAAACTGCTCTCCTCCATTAATCTGATCGAATATTATGCAATATAATACACTGGAAGAAATATTAAAGCAAAGAACAATAAAAACAAACAGTCAGCAATTGCAATAAATAAATACTTCCTTGAAAATATACATAAAAGCTGCCATAGACAGATCAGAATATGTATCTGTTACATTCATCCATCGGGCTCTCCTGCAGAGAAGAGCAGCCATTCACCTGAAGAACAGGCGACGAAGTACAGCTGCTTTCCCCTCGAAGTTTGAGTGATTAATAATACGCTTCCAATACCACGTTGTGTGTGTGTGTGTGGATGTTATTGTTACCCAATGTTGTTCACCTTTTAAAGAAGTAACTGATACAATAAAAAAAGAGAAGGTCGACATGGACCGACTGCTGTACGATTCCCAGACCGTGCAGAGATAAGTGTAAACATTTCAGCTTGTTCTACTTTGGTTCTAAAGATACAAATGGAGGTTCGCTAAACCGATGACGGAGCTTTATTGCGGCCAGTGATGTGCCGCAACTCGTCTGTAACAAGTCTTCCAGGAAACCGTCCAGTGAAAATTGTGTTGAGTGACAAAGGGGGGGACTTTAAAACTGAATCCATCTGTATCTTCTGAAAAAGCTTGGAGAAGAATGAGAGTAATTAGAAAAAACAAAACAGGTGGTGAAGGTTAAAAAATTCACAGGTCTAAGTGGGACATGCCATTCTTAGCAACACAACACTCTAACTCGACAGCGCTCCATCTGATAAACCTGGCTCATCCACTAATATGTTTCCATTTACACAGCAGACAATGCAAATATAGAAACCCATATCTGTACATAGTTTGGGGCGGGAATTAAAAACAAAAAGTTCTTTCCCAAATGAAAGGTCCAGATAGTTCATCAGAAAATATTGAGGTTTCATCAGACATATCTTCATAAAGTAGTTTCATATTACACAACAGCAAATCCACTGTCACAGGACTTGGCCATGCGATACCCAAAAACCCATAATCCATTGTAACATATATATTATTAATTTGCAATATATATTTTCTCTTTAATAGATAAAAGTTTTCCCTTCGGATGCTTTACATAATATGACAAATTTAAAGAATGTTTACCCCATTATTCTCACAGTCAAAAAAAGGAAAGGAATTTTATACACACGTGTGAGTAGTTGAATATAATATGGTTCCATTGATTCAATTGTCACATGAAGTTCTTGTGTCATTTCTGCAACGTGTGGTCCATTGATTTTAAAAACACCTAAAGAGGTTTATGGTTTTTGTTGGGATGACACACCTTTCCAGTAGTCTAAAATGTCATGCAGGTCCTCATCCTTAGCAAACTGGACTTTCTTACGCAGTGCATGCCCTGCAGCCATGTACTCCTCGTCTTTGTGCCGTTTCCGGTGGAGTTTGAAACGCTCCCAGATGCTGTGTGAAGGTTTGCAGTAGTACTCAGGACTGGAGGAGTAGCTGAGGTTGTGATACTGAGATGACAGCTGAGAATATGCTAAGTCTCTGGAGCGGGAGTGGGTAAGAGGCTCCAACATAGAGGATTTGTGACCATCGGGTCCTTCAAGCTCCTCTATCTGAGCATCGGGATACGAGTGCCGGTGATCACTGTATTGACGGATCTTCTCCGCTTCGGCCCTCAGCATGTTGGCAGTAGGTGTGACAGTGAGGATGGTCTCTCCTGTTGGGGAGGTTTTTTCTATGTACTTGGATTCAGAGCGATAAGGCCTGGGGCTTCGCATGGGCCCTCCGGTGGCAGTACTGGGCCTCTTTGGTGAGACATTAGAGGTCCGATGCCTCTGCAGAGAGTGGTGATAGCTGTCCTGGTATACTGGGGACAGAAGGCCAGATTTATTCTGTGGGTGTTCTGATAAAAGTACGAGCTGAGGCTCTGCTGTGGACACTGCTCCAGATTTCACCCCTTGGAAAGAGGTGGATTCCGACTTTAGAGCATCAATGCAGTTGTTAATTATCTGGTTAACTTTATCCACCTCTTTTGCAATGGTGGAAATTTCTGCCACGGATCCTTGGCTATTCCCAGCCATTCCCATGTCACATTCCCTGCGTTCATGGTGTTCCACACTGCGCACCTCCATGTAATTACCCTTCATCATTTTAGGAGTTTCACTTATCTCTTGAAATTTGTATTGCTCCATTTCCCCGGCGGATGGTAAATATGGCATGCGTGCCATACTCTCCCCAGCCAACAACTGCTTCTGAGACATTCGAGAAACATTCCCCCCCTCCAGTTCTTGACCATATTTGAGTTCCATGATATTTTTCTTCAGGCTGCTTGATTTTTTGTGCTTTTCATCTTGCTGACGCTTTCTTCGCAAACAGTAGTAGACCACCCCGAGAAAAATCACCATGCTGAAGAGGCAGCCTAAGATTGTCATAATGTAATGAGTAGCAGTTGCGTTATTTACAGCTCTGTCATTTTCAATACGAGGGCCAGTAGTGACTGTCAGACAGGTGTGGTTGTGTCTTAGAGAGTTACGCACTGAAGCGACACAGTACGTGTAGTTGGTATGGGGTTTAAGGTTTTTCAGCTCAATATCCTTCTTTTCTTCGGCAAGAGTTTGGATATCTGTGAAGAAACTGTTGTTGTACAGAACAAGGGTGTACATCTTTTTGAAAGGATTAGGAATCTGAACTGTGATGACGGCGCCTGTATTCGACACTTGCTTCACTTTCATCAGAGGAGTGACTTCCACACTGCTGTAGGTTGAACTGATGGTAATGTCATCAGGCTCAGTGCCTGATGGACAATCTTCCAGCCCACAAAGTGTTGCGTCTGGTGGGGGTGTTGGTGACTCAGTGGGCAGAGCAATAAATGTTGTCACATTATCATCAGTACACACCGTTGTGAGCATGTGAAGCGCATTTCGATATGTTGGATTGTTTGGATTCTGGCTCAGTAAACTATAACCAGAGACACCCGGTGGGGAGTTACAGGCCATCCGCTCGTTTGTCCTGTTTGGGAAAACTGAGAGCCATTTGACAAAACCATATAATTCACACGAGCAGTTGAAAGGGTTGGTGTACAGCTCACAGGTGGTCAGTTTAGTTAGACTAGTAAACGTGGACCCATCTAACTGCTGGATACGGTTCATAGAAAGGTCAATGTTCTCTATGTTGGGGCATTCCCAAAAGGCATTGGGTGTCACAGTCTCTATCAGGTTTGCCTGGAGGTAGAGGTATTGCAGCTTTCCTAAACCCCTGAGGATTCCCTCTGTCAGGTTCCTCAACTTGTTGAAGCCCATTTGAAGGACTTGCAGGTTAAATTGAGCAGAAAAGGCCCCATCCTCTATGTAGGAGATTTCATTCTTTGTCAGGTTCAGGTAGGTCAAGTTGGCAAAGCGGCTAAGAGCAGAATAATGGATGCTTTTGATTTTGTTTTCATTCAAACGAAGGTCCACAATGGTGCTATTGATATGCTGTGGGATGGCCTCATAAGGTGGTTGGTTTTGGCTACAAATTGCAAGCCATACAAAGCCCTTTTCACCCTCAATTAACCAGCAGTCTCCTCTGACTCTGCCAACATGAGTAAAATATACAATGGCTACAGACCAAAACAAGGCACTCATCACCATGCCTAAGCTGCAGGCCATTGGTGCTTCACTGAGAGTAATGTGCAGGGCCAGAAAATGATAAGAGGGTGATGCCGCTGTGGTTTTAGTACAGCTGAGATGATCCTGTTGGAAAAACAGCTGGGTGTTTAACTGTTTTCAGGGCCAGAAACAGTCCTTTTATTAGCCTCCTCTTCATTGATGGATGGTGTTGTCACCATGTAACAGTCAGAAAAATGTGGAGTATATGCCTTTATACTGCTTTTCTTTCATTAAGGTGTTTCTGCAGTGAAGTTGTGGCGGTGTGGTCTAATAGAGCTTTCACCACCTCAGGTTGGCTTGTGCTTATCTCCTTAGAGGTTACCATCATTTAATGATCTCATCTTATTTTTTCTGCAAGTGTCCTCCTCGCTGCGTCTCCCTCGTGTGCATGGAGGAATAACCTGCAATATGAAGACAGATGAACACAAAGGAGACATTAATTAGACCACATTTTTAATCAGGTTACTAAATTTACATTGCATATATTGTTACTGCATTCTTATTTATTGCGACCCCCGCTTATTCATGCTCCGCCAATTATTTTGTACACAAAATAAGGGGTGTTGTCAGTCCCTGTGGCATAATGCTAATCAAGGAAAGCATTGGCCAATTACCCCTTGACAGGCTGGGAAAAGCAGGGTCCCTGTTTTCACACCATTAACCTGAGAACTGTCACACACAGCTGAGGGAGGCCAGTGTTAAGAAGCTGAATTAAATCAATTATACAACACCACATGAAATGACACTTTGGGTCAATGTATTTAGGGATTTCTTCTGAAAAAAAGCTTCATGCATGAATCAAAAAATCTGCTTCAGCACTGGATTATACACAAGGAAAGTTTAAACTTGTGGATACGGTGGGATTACTGGATCACACTGGATTAAATTAAAATATGATGTAAAGAAAGATGAGCCATGATTAAAAACTTACAAAAACTTAGAACACATTGCCTGATAAACTGCAGCATAACAAATGTGGAAGGAAACATATCTCGAAGGAGTGCATGAAATCAGCTCTGTGACATCTAAATAACGGAAAAGTTATAAAAATGATATAACAAAAACAGTGAACGTAGAGAAAAATCATTGTCTGTTAAATGTCAGGTGAAGACTGCAAACTTGGTCACTAAGGTATAAGCCTCCTGTTCTCAAAACCTTGAGCACTCCACAAGACTGCTGTTGGTCCAACTTAATTAAAGTTTACTGACCCTTTACCACAAACAATTGACACCACACGTCAAAGAGTTCACTGATGTGGCAGCATTTTGTTGAGGCCAATAACCAAAAAGTGTGTAAACTTTTCTAACTTTTCTAAGTTTGCTGTGTCAACCCTTATTCTCAGTCAACTTTGTCAGGTCAGGGTTATTTCAATAACACATTTTTTATTCAAGGGTTTTAGCCAGTGTGCTTTTTATGTATGAAGTTAATCATATATTTATATTTTACCTAGTAATTATAGAGATTTGTGAATTAAAGTGAATTAAAATACATCTAATCTAACGAGGAGTTTGCCATACATTTAAATGCTAGTAAAACTATGGACAAATGGAGGTTAAGGTTGTTCACTTTATAATATCGTAAAAGGTGTTTCCTCCAACATAGGCCAGGGTGTTTTGCCTTCTGTGGAGACACAATCGGGTGGGAAGAGACCGCCTGACACAGCAGAGATGATCAGAGTGTTCGAGGAGATTAAGCGTGACAGTTCATGGCAGAGAGAATAGACCTCAAGTTGAAACCAAACCTGCTACCGTGGCCCCCAAGGTCCATCCCTGCTGTCATTTGACCTTTAGTGAATAAGATTTATCACATTACAATCACAGCAGTGTGGTAGTTCTCCTCATTTTACATAAATGTGGAGATGTAAATGCCACTGCACAGAAGAACCACCACCCATTTGTCATTTTGATTCGACCCGATTGGCACTGACACCACTTCTTCGGCCATTGCTTTGGTTGTGGTGTGTTATTGATAACACTGAGTCTGCAATCCAATGGCAAAAGTTATGTTTTCTCCAAATTCAAAAAGAGTAGTATTATTAGGATTCCCATCTGTACTTTTTTTCATTCTTCCCACAAGAAGTACATGCATTAGGATTAGGATGCTGAGAAACTGATAGACTGGAGCATTGTTTTCTGTAATCTGAGGCTTTGAACGTTTCACAGAGATTTGAGTTGAGCCTAGAGGGCGAGAATATATGTGAATCTGCCATGTCGCCCATGTATTAGCCTAAATGTGATGTGTATTTCATAAATTTAGTGTGAATACGGAAGCGCTTGTAGTGCATTTTAACTGTCAATTCAATATTTCTGCCTTCCCATTCCCACATTGTACAAAATGTGATAAATTAATGCATTACAATGGCAAGATTTTTGCCATGAGGCTGAATGCAAAAAAAAAACACTTCTGTTTGCCCACCACATAAATACTGTCTCATCAAAACAAGGTTTCGGCTGCTCATATTCACATAAACTTACATGAGCAAAAGTGCATAAAGCTTGGTGGGCGAAAAACTGTTTTTAATTGTACTTTTCCCTGAAAGACATGACCTGCAATTGGAATGGGGTGATCAGGTAAAAGCAGCTGCATAAATGCAGAGCTGGAGTAAATGTCGTGGCGGCGGACCCCGCAACAAAATGCCAAAGGCTGCCATTATGACACCACCATCATGAAAGTGCAGTGGTGAAGAAGCACTGAAGAAAAGAACACTCACAAAAGCCCCTGGGAAGATAAAGGTTCCAAATCAAATGTTCCATGAAATGAATATGAAAAATACACCTCGGCAGAATATCTGGCAAGGCAAGAGCTCTCTTAAAAGAAAAAAAGAAGAAGCAAAAAAACGGTGTCTTGTTATTATTCCCCAGTCTGTGACCTTTATCGCAAATACCGCGTGGCAGAGACTGAGCCCGTCTGACACGACCTCCGCTTGCTCACAGCTTGGCACGTGGTAAAAGAGCCTTTAGTGTCTAAATGGAAGTTTAAGTTAAAGGGAAAAATCTCTCTCTCTCATTTTCAATGCATTGGCTGTGATTTGTTTGCGCACAGTGACTCACTCTAGTGTGGCTCCAACTGATGGCTATGGCTCACTAGTGGAACCCATGCATAAATTACCGCCAGACTAGTTCAGCATTTCTTGGAGTAGATACTAAAATGAAAGTGTGCCCCCACTGATAGGTGATACTGTATCTTGATTTAAAAAAAAAACAAATAAAAAGCTTATCTTAACTTCCTGCCACTAGTGTCCTGATAAATCCACGGCATATGAAAAGGCCTGGAGTAGAAGTAATTTGCTGAGGGATAACCAGAGCAACAGTCTACATTAAAATGAATATTTACTGCTTTAGTTTTATGCTAATCACACCAAGTTGGAGATCTTGTAAATGAGTGATGGTGTATATTTGTCTCATGAGAGTTTGGGTCTATTTGACACCAAAGACCTACTTCATATAATGGCAGCAATCTATAAGGTCCAGTTCTGAGTGCAGCATGCTGGAACACCCAAGGCATCTATTTCCCTATCAGACACAGGCAGCCATTCCACAGTCACTTTTCCATTTAGGCTTTATGTGCTGGGTAATGAAGGCTTTTCTTTTTCTTCCCCCCTTTCTCTGGATAACCCTATTGAAACCCTGCTTTTGAAGAGTGATTCAAAAATAGCCTTGTAAATTTATATTTCTGTTGCTTGGGGCCCATCCATACTTCTCTTCTACTGAATAAGTCATTGGCTCCTTTTTTTTTTTAATCTTTAACATTCACTTTCTCATATTTGTTTGCCTCTGCCAGTCAGTCATGTTAAATACATCTACTGTATGTTCGTCCAATAGTGAGGAGTTTAAAGTTTTTACTGAAAGTAGAGTTGGGGTGGACTCCAATAAACACTGAGATTAAAATGTCTTTTAAATGCAAGATCTATCCAAGATAGTGTCAGTTAGTAGCATCATACAACTGACTGTTACTAAGTTAGAACAGCCCATGCTGGTTTCGGTGGGAGGTACTCGGGAGACAGCCACAAAAAATGCTATTATCTAATGCTCCAGTGTGTAAATCAGGACACAGTACACCTACACATGGACGTGCAAAACTGAGCAATAGTATCCATCCATCAATAGAATGCAAGAGAGCAGGCGGAACTATAGCGGGGGGGGGGCGGAATTTCAAGTTGTCCAAATCACACAGAACCACGCAAATACTGATTGGATCACAGACTGCATCTAAATCATCAGTGGATAGCGTTCAGGTCAGGGTTACAGTTAGTGTGTAGACCCTTCTCTGTGATTTATGGCATGTTTCCACCGAGTGGAACGTTTCAGGTTGGTGCGGTACGTATTTTTTTTGTGTTTCCATTAGGAATTATATCAAAATAACTAGCCCCAACCATTCCACTTTTGGTACCCTTCCCTTGGGGTTACCAGAGTATGTATATGGTACGGTACGGGCGGAGCTAGACCCACAACAGTCAGTGGATTGCGACCACTGTTTCTTCACCGCCCACAGTCTGTTCTCATACAAAGCTTTTGTTCGTTGTTAGCGCACCGGCACAGGACACACCCTGCCAACCAAGTAAAGGTACTGTTTTCAGTTGAAACACAAGCCTGACTGAGCGCTTTACTGTTCCAAACCACACCGTACTGTACCACGATGGAAACACGGCTTTAGACAACTTGTAGCTCCACCTCGTGCTTGTGGTTCCGCCCACTTAAAGTTCCGCCTCTGTCTGGCACTCTGCAGAAATTAGGGGTAGGGCTAAGGGGCATTAGGGTTTGAGGCTAAAGTTGATAACAATAGTGTGGAAGTAGGTCTCCTTGTTCAGGATTGTCTGAACAGACGTAAATGTGAACTACAACTTAATTAGCTGGTAGAGGCTTTCTACTGCAAGGCAGTAATTTTAGTTTTGGCAACATGTAATGGACGTATCAGATTTTCTTTCTTTTTTCTTTGCAGCCATCTTGTGGGTACTGAGGAGAGAGCCAAAGTAGATGTGGTAGTGACAGGCTGGGCACTATGTAAAGGGAAGTCATTGAGCTGCAGTAGCCCTCTGTGCTTCACTGGAGCCTTTATATGTGAAGCAGGAGAGTTGTGCTCTCTCACACAATGCCTCAGGAGAACTGCCCCACCAAAAAGCCTTCAAGGCAAAATTTGACAGACGCTCCAGACCACCACACTGTGAAAACAATCTTGAAACTACGTATCTCATTCCCACAGAGACATGCATTGTATGCAACCCAACCAGACCTCACCTTAGCATACTCACTGACTATCTCTGCCTCCCATTCCTCTGTTTCTTATTGTATCTGTCCAGCCAATTTCACCCTGTATATCAAATGAATATTCTTTTCACTGTTCTGCCTCCAAGTGGCAACAAAAGTGTGATATGAATGCATCAGTTTTTACACTGTTTCTACACGGAGCTGTGCTTTTTTTTTTGTTGTTTCCCTTCGTGCTTCCTATCTTGTGCTTTGTGTGGCGGTGAAGGTGCCTCAATCTCTGAGGGCCCCCCTCATCCATACCAATGACTGCCCTTTATTTGATGTCATTGAAAATGCATGCACTTCTTGTGGGAAGAATGAAAAGAAGTAAAGATGGGAAACCAGAAGTGGCAAATCAATTGAGATGAAATGGAACTACTTCTCTTGGGGAGGGAAAACATTGTGCTCATTGAGATACTGAATTGCTTTGGAGGGAGGGAGACTGAGGGCACGTATGCTCGGGTTATATCCAAAGATATTAAAGTCATACATTAGTTTGGAAGAACAAAAAAATATGTCATTTTATGACTTCACTGGTATACTTTTTGGACATTATGTGTGTTTCCCTAGACTTCAACAAATGGACTTTTTTTTTTTTTTTTTTAGTTATCTTGCAGCTGATGAAAATCACACGTTACCTTGATGCCCATTTGTTTTCCCAGACAAAGCCTTTTATCCCTACCTAGCAATTGGAGTTGCTTCCTCATATAAATCAGAGCCTTTCAAAGCATCCAGCACATTATTTATCTCAATGTGACCTTGTGGAGCTGGCATTTAGTGATAAATATAGTGATAAGGCATTGTATTTGGACTTAGTCGTTTGGGATGGGACAACATATCGATACATCAATAGGCATCTACTGACTCACAAGATGCGCTTATTGATGCGCGTGTGCCAATGTCGATATTTTAATTTTCACCACCATTTCGGCTCACCAGTGTCACTACTTCATGGTTTTCTT
Organism: Solea solea; assembly: GCF_958295425.1. Lineage (NCBI taxonomy): Eukaryota > Metazoa > Chordata > Actinopteri > Pleuronectiformes > Soleidae > Solea > Solea solea. The sequence goes on along the minus strand of NC_081149.1, from coordinate 8,561,268 downwards.
TGCACAGTAAAATGAATGGACATTACATGGCCAAAGAAGCTGACAACAGGAGGACAGTGGACACAATATAATGTAATCTTGTGCTGAATTTCTTCAGTTATGTACTGGAATCCACTGATTAGCACATAATTGTTAAATGGGCATTGTGTCACATACCTGAAAGTGACAACATGAAGATAAGTGCTGTATGTAAAATAAATTTGTTTTGTAAGCAGTTGTGAAAGACTAACCCTTCATTTAAATCACAAGAGGCAGCTAAATTAAAACAGATACAAATCTATAAAGCATAAGGAAAGACTATGATGTCATGGTTGGTCATGTAACATGATGTGAAAACTCCTGAACCTCATAGGTGAAGATCCATGCGTGTGATGCCATCACAACATATTTCAATGGCAATTTAAAAGGCACTTAACATAAGATGTTTTGGTGAAATCTGATGCACAAAAATACCTTTTCTCCCCTTTTTCTTTTTCTTTTTCTTTTCATATCTAACCCAGGTCAACTGTATTGTCCATTTAGGCCACTGTAGACGGCAGCCTCCATGAAGCAAGAAAACCCTTGTTTGAGTGCATTTAAAAGGCTCAATCTATTAAAAAGTCTATATAGGTACATGGGTAGTGTATTAAATTTCTGCTGATAAAGCCTCATAAATGTCAAACACTGAACTGTTAAAGTTTCATAGAGGTTAATAAGGAAAAATAATATTCCACTAAAGCCAATTAGCATTGGTTCCTGCTAAATGATCAGTATGTGGGCTGAACTACGGTGATGCTGATCATACATTTGTGATGAATGTGAAATAAGAGATCATTTTGTGGATAATTAAGGCCACTGAGTGCAAAGGATGAGCTGCGACGGAACAGGCACAGGCATCCTGAATGTGAAAATGCCTTTTGGTGCATTGCATTGGAAAGTTACATTCAGTCCACTCACTACTTGGTATTCCACACAGATGTCATACTTTGTAAAACTTTAAATGACTTACTGCCCTGCCATCTCTTGTAAATTCCCAATATCTCACTCTATTGTTCTTCGGTGTATCACGAGTCCTTCGGCAGCCTCGTGGCCTGCTGCGAATCAAGCTTATTCCAGAACAAAAAAAAAATCTCATTACATATACTAAAAGCTCTAGTTTGGGTGACACCTTTTATAAAGATGATAAGCCATGGAGAATGGCATGGAATTACAGTGCATCAGTGGAAACAGATGCTTTAGTGAAACTCTGCATGAGAATTGATGTAGCCCTGCAAAGTAGTTAGTTGAAAACAGGACACCATGAGTCGTGCATCTTGTTCAACCTTTCACAGCGCTTTCTGGAAATTACTGTTCTGATCTTTCCATATAAAAGACAATTCTATAAAAACATAACAGTTCTGGTCTCCAGGCAAAAAAAAAAATACCTTGGGTATCGAGAGCATTTATTATAGGGAGTGGAGCAATGAAGAGTTTAATTTAATTCTGTACATTTGAGAATGAGATACAACTTGGAATAACACCTGAAGGTTTAAATGCAATTTTCCAGGCCATCAACTGACCATCAACTCGGCACGATCTTTTGCCCTCCAAGCCAACACGTGCGCCCGCAACGTCTCGATCTGCTGACTCATGACATTTTGAGCTAGAGTCGGAACTATAGTGCAGCCACCGAACATGACAGGAACATATTAAAACTCACTATTCAGAGGATTTAACCTGAAGCTTTAACATCTCATGTTTAGGGATGGATGAAAAGCGATAAAGTTAACACGTGCTGACGAAAGTCATGGGTTAAGACATCTATCGTTTGTCAGTTACCCCCTCGCTATGCGCGACCAAGCTTTTCCCCGCCAATTAACCTTCACAGAGTGACAGGAGCTAATTCAATTATGCTGGACTGCAGTGCCTGCTCTCGTGACTGACAGCTCAACTTGTCTCACTTTTCTGATTGACAAGCGGCGAACAAGAGCATCCATTCTCTGTGCTGGATGTGTCTGTCTGTCTGGCCTGATGGACTACCTGACACATTTAGGAAGAGGACATTATCACTTTGAAATGAACTCCACAAAGGCGGCTCTGAGACCAGTTTAAATCGACATCCTGAAACATTTATTTTATCCTACATAATCAAAGGATTAGCTTCAGGTGAATGACACTCAAATAAAGGATTTAACGTCTCATTTGCAGCTGCGTAAAAATCCATACACTGTGTTTTGGCAGTGCAGCTCTGCTCATGGAACAAATGTATTTCACATACAACTAACTTGAGCGTGCATTAAAAAGTATTCACAATTCACCTTAAGTAGAACAAAATGCTAATAGGGGAGGAGGCAGCAGTGGTGGAGGGAGTGATATTTCTTCTATTTCCTTTTCTCAGGGTTCCTGTCCGCATCTTTTTATTTGGAATTTCCATTGTGAGAAACAGATCGTGAGCTTACGCAATTGGAAAATGAAACTAAAATGGGTTTGTTGCCTGAGCGAACTACCATGAGGCTCCATCTCTGCTGTCACTGATTACTTCTTCACTGCTCCTTTTTTTCTTCGGTACATCTCTGTATAGGTGTGGGGCATATTTATGATATCCATAAAGGGCCACAACCACACAATAAAAACACGAATGAAGGCACTCCAAGAAACCCTGTGAAACACAGCTGCAATCAAAGGAAACATCTTCAAGGTGTTGTCCGTAGCAGGAAACTAAAATGAACAGTTTCCTTTTCCACTCTCAGACAAGGCTGAAAAAGTTCTATTTATGATTTGAATTGCGATGTGACTTCAAGCTCCAGTTAGATATTTACTGTGTTATCAATTTAAAACAAAATGGGCACATAAACTACTAATTTATACAACACTAATAACATCTGTATTGTTTCCATTGTGTATATTATTAATTTTTTTTTTAAATGACACAGAGCAAAAATAATACAATTAAACTGTTTCACATTGCAATTCTTTTGGAAAACGATTGAATGATTTAATGTAATCGCTCCATTACCTTGCGCAATGTGGTTCAACATCATAATGGTGCATTTGAGCCAAAAAGTTGTCAATTCCACTTTTATCTTTTAAAGTCCAGAAGAATTCCTGTGTAACATGCAGCTTCTTCTCTCTCTGTCTTTAGGAACTTAGACTTTAGCAACAGCGACAAACCCCGTCGTCAAATCTTAGAATGATGTAACAGATTTAACAGGAGAGTTGATAAAAGTAAATCAAAATAAATACAAGTCTACAATTTCCGGGACTGTTAATCAAAAAATAAATTCACCAAGGGACCAAACTAACAGGAAATAAAGCTGCCTGAACACTTTCAGCTGCTGGTTTAATGCAGCAATGTTTCCCAGCCAAGTGTGTTGTATATCTCTGTGTGATACTTGATACCAGAACGTGTGAAACACAAATAATGATGAATAAATTGTCTTGCATTGTGGAGGTGAAGAGGTGAGTGGTTGTATGTGGTTTTGACATCAACACTGACCTTGGCGAGTACGCCGTTTTTGGGGTACCAGCCTGGGGAGCCAGACACTTGCTCTAACCGATAACACAACTGCCATCAGGGACAAAGAGATTCTAGCTTTACTCAAAAAAAGGCTTTCATGAAATCATCAAATACACCTATTAAGTCTGTGATATCTAAGGAATATGTCTGCTGCTTTCTCACTTTCTCTTTGTCTCTGCTGCAACCTGAATTTTATAAACCACCAAATTAACATCCTGTTACATCCTGAGTAGTATTGTGTTCTGTTTCCTGTTTTATTTTGAAATAATTACCATTGCCTCTTGTTTGAGTGTCTGCTTCCTGTAAAGTTTCCCGCGTCTGTGATTACCTGCCCCGCCCTGATGTGTTTCACCTGTTCATCGTTATCCCTCCACCTGTGTATTTAGCCGGCGTGTTTCCTGTTGTCTGTTGCCAGTTCATCTTGTCTGACAACCAGGGTTTCTTTTGTTGCCTTGTGCTTATTGGAAACCTTTTTTTGTACAAGACCAGTAAAAGGTGTTTTCGAGTCTTACTTTTGAGTCCACATCCTACATCTTAGCAGTGTAGCAGCTACCTAAAATGCTAATATTTTTGTATGAACTTTGGTAAGGGAGAGCAAGCAGGTTAAACACATTTTAATTTCTGAACATATTTCTTAAACTTAAGCAGGTGTACATTTCATTATGCAAACCTTTTATCTGTGTCAATTTTTCCCCGACGACAGCCATGATATCTGTGAAAATACAGGAATGTGCTGCAGAAGAACATGTAGCTGGAGACTGGGGTCGTGGGTGGTGTGTGTGTATGTTTTATTAGCTTCCAATGCATGACAGCCACTTGCCAACTAATCTAATGATGCAATATCAACAGCCTGAAGTGAAAATAAAACTAGAGGGTATAGGTGGTGGATATGACATAACGGGCCCCTGAGCACAAACAATTTCAAAGTCTTATACACTCTGACTGCATTAACGTGCCTCTGTGGTATTTTCCTCTTTGCCTCATCTGTTTGCAGTTATTCTTTTGTCTCCTCTTGTCTTGTCACTCTGTGTATTTTGTCTTTTTTGAGAGCGTTTAACATATTTTGAACATTTTCATTCTCGTTTTCTTTTCAAGTCCATGGTTATTCAATAGTGGTTTTGCTTCTCTTGCCATTCTCAGTCTTTATGTAGTGTTTTCTTGTCTCTATGCATTTGGTTTGAGTCACTTTGATTGATAGCGAACAACATAATAGCAGTCGCCTCCCACTGATACTGTAGCCCAGCTGTGCCCTGGACCCACTGGTTACACAGTTCAGCTTGTATTGTGTACCAAACGTGTTATGACATCCACAGAGGAAGAATGAAATCCACGCCATGCTGATACACTGAGTTCTAGTTATGTTGTATAGTTGTACTGGCTGTTGAGCCCATGAATTGTTTCCATTATGACATTGGCACATATTTATAATGTTATGGTGCAATTTTGTGAGATGTGCAAACACTGACCAAACCCTTTTTAATGTTAATAAACACTAACTCTGAACAACAAAAACAATAATTCAAATAGATAAAAAAAAAAGATAAAGGATAATAATAAATGCACTTAGGTAAATTACGGAGCCCCAGACATGACACGGGAAAAAAATCAAACTCTGAATATAAATTTGTTCCCACAAAATAGGTAAAACGTGGGTACAGAGTACTAATTCATGGCCACAAAATACTATACGTTCCCACAAAACCGTATTGCATATTGGAGAACCTGGAGAAAACCAACCCAGGTTACTTTACAAGTAGCCCCGTAACCCGACCTGTCATGTCAAGGTAGTTATCCCCGACAGAATTTGTATCCCCTGCTGCTGGAGGGGTTACGTTGCTGCCTAATAATGATTACTTGCAATGCCAAGCTTTTGAAAATATCTCATTCCCAACCTAAAATAAAACTCAACGTACTATCTATGTCCATCACAAAGCTTCAGCCTTCTTTGCTCGCTTTACTTGTGCAGCTCTCTTGCTAATTCATGGGAATGTTATTAATATTATTATTTATTTTGTGCGCACGTTTTATCTATTTTGTGGTAACAAATTAGTATTTCATGTGCAAGTTTTTCCATATTTTGTGGGAATACATTAGTATTTTGTGCACACGTTTTACCTATTTTGTGGGAACAAATTACCATTTCGTAACCACAAATTAGTATTTCATGTGCATGTTTTACCTATTTTGTTGGAACGAATTAGGATTTTTCCCCATGTCAGGTCTGGGGCTCCATAGTCAATTCTAGTAATGCACACATTTTAAGTAAGCTTCTGTTATATTTTCCTCTAAAAGGGACGTACAGAGTATATCAAAGCTCTTACTTAAAAACAATGTTGATGAAGCAGCAGGTCAGCATGTGTCTTGCCAGCTCTGGTTGTTGGTGTGTGATTTGTTGTAAAGTGCTGGCAACAGATATGATTGGCAGCAAATTAAGGAAACCTTGTTCATCAGTCTGTTTTTTTTGTTTTTTTTGTTCAGGGATTTGGGAAGAATAATGACTTCATGCTCATTTGTGAGATCTTTATTCTCCCCTACAAAATTCAAAAACAGCATTTGAGCAAAGTGACAGGAAGGAAAATCAATTCTATCATCGATGTGTGTGGGGGTGTGTGAGAGAGAGAGAGAGAGAGATCAGACTTTCCTGCAGAAATTTGTCTATGATGAATACAATGATGAAAAGAAACAAGAGGGGGCAGCAAATGGACCAACCACCTCGCACAATGGTAATGTTGAGGAATAAAACTGTCTCTGACTGGAAAAGAAAGTTATTGTTTCTGACAGGGCAAATTCTCTCAGGCTACGGGGGCGAGGGGAGCAAGGTTGAGCTCGTGCTCGACTATCAAAGGAATAAAATGCTGTTTTTGTGTAGCACAGGAAGCCGACTGTAGACTTGAAGGAGATCTCAACATGACATGACAGGTAGACCAGTGGGAGGACGTCTATCCCAGTCGAGATGCAACAAATAAAAGGGCTTTAAATGCTAATGAACATTAGTGGACATATAGAATGCCCTGATAGCTTTGTGCCGGAATTTACATATTTATTGCTTTTGTCCTTTGGAATTAACTTCCGTAATCAAACATGTGAAACTATAGGAATATACTGTGCTTGCTGATGTGAGAAGAAAAGACAACGGAAGTAATTGGAAGGACACTACAGTGAGCCATAGTATTAATCAGTGGGATATTGTCATTGTCAACACTTTAGCAGAACTATTCATATTTGTTACATACAAGCGTTTGTCTGGCAGATATTTTATAAGAATAAATTCCCCATTTAAAGAGCCCTTTAACGTTTTTATTCCATCAAAAAAAAAGGACAACCTCCATAAAACATTAAAGAACTTTCTCAGTTTTATAGATGCCTCTTACTGCCTTTAGCTAACTGCTTGTAAACATCTATTAAATACATGGCGAGTGGGGGATTTATATGTATGTATATGGTTTGTTTATATATATATGTGTATATATATATATATATATATATATACATATATACATATATAGCCTGTTTTTCTTTAATTAATGTATTATTTATTTTTTTACATATTTTGACTTTTTATTTCTTTTTCACCCTTTTTAATTATTTTTCTTATTTTATTTATTACAAAATTTAAACGTAACTGCATGTCTTGATCTTACAAATTATTACTATTAAATAATGGAAACTTAACTCATTGATATCATTATTATTGTCAGTGCTCCAAGAATGAAAGGCTCTTTATAGACCGTACCGTATGGAGGTTCCTGTGATCACATTCTTGCATTGGATAATTCTTATGTGATCGTAACAAGAGGCTAAAACAGTTGTGAAAAAGACCCATAAGCTTCTCAAGACACATTAAGTCTCATGACAGATTTTTGTTTAAGACGCCGCTGAGTCTGAGAGATAACAGGATTGCAGCAGGAGAGACCGCAGGCGACTCAAATGAGAAAATCTGTCACGCCATCGCAAATTGCCATTATTTCTATTTCATAAACCACTTGCAGGCTGTTTTATTACTTTTTAATATCTGCACCTTGTCCTCCTTTACATTGTTCATTCACCTTTCCTTTTTTGGAATCACTATTTGGAAAAACATCCTCTGTTTTGGTTATTTTGATGTTGTTAATATCTAATATGTTTCAGGATTGATTTTTTTTGTGTGTGTTTTTACACCGCCATTTGAAAAATGGCTCTGAAGACGAAAATTGTGTCTCAAATGGATTATAGATTAGCATCAGTGTCTGGCTGTCCGACTTGGGCAGTAATGTGTCAGGGATCGAGGACAAGTTTTTACTTTCATTCTACGTCAAATCAAGCATTCATTCAACTCAATAGTATTGTCTGAATGTAATGTGTTTCTTTAGTGTAAAGGTAGACAAGGCAGTTTTATTTATGGAGCATTTTTAGTGCTGTACAGAAACGTTTAAAAACAACACAGAATTGTAAGAAATCAGTACAAAGTTAACCCTGGTGACACTTAAGCGCACTTTGCATCACCTTAATTACTCAACAGTTTCTGAGTAACCAGCAGTTTCTGAAAGCTGAGAAGTTACACAAGCAGACGTATGATTATTACAGTAATTTCAGTTTTTTGGACATTGAGACAAAGCCTCAACCAAATGTTATTTTAAATGTTTTATACCATTAAAATTTTAAATTTAACATGCAAAATCTGGTGTTCAAATTTTAGTTAATTGTTAATTACACCATTTTAACATGTTGGTTAATAGTAAATAACTGCCAGATATTGGAAGTCATTCTGGAAAAATGGGGAAAAGCACTTACTCACAGGACATTTTCTGGCCCTTTTATGGTTTAAATAAGTTTAAAAGTCAAGACAGACATTTGAGGCTTAGGTGTTAAAGGGTTAACCTGAAGTACACTGTAATAGTATGGTAATGGTTTATAACATGGTAATACTACAATACTAACAGTTTGGAAATAAGATGATACAATTAAGATAATACCACATTATTTCCAAAGTAATATACACAAATAACCACGTTATGAGTAAGATAACACCACAACTTAGCAATGAAAATTACAAATGGCTGGTGAGGATGACTCATGAAAGATAATTACATATTATAAAATCAAAATTCCTCATTCACTTTGTACCACACATGTCTTTTTTTCATTGTTATTACCACACTATTAGTCGGTGATTACTATAGAAGTAAGTATAACTATATTTATTTATAAATAAATATATTTTATCACCCTAAAATTGTGTCCATATTAGAAAAATGACGACCATACTGTTGCCATACAATAGTTATAGTAGCATTTTCTATTGTATGTATTGTAATGCACATATGTTTATACTGAAAAGTTACACATAGGAAAGCAGAGATACTGTATATTTGACACAAAATCTTTCCTCTTTAAACCTGTTTTCCTACGACACTAAAAACACACTGGGCAATGTCCAACAAAATCATTTCACATGCAGTTTAGTGCTTTAAACACGGCGTTTGACAAGAGGAAATATGAAAGCAGATGGCCAGGGATCCGTCTTTAAAGGTGAGTGGCCTTTGGTTTTAATCCTACTCCGAGGGCGACAAACCCAAGCCTCAGTTATCTTTACGTTTCTCACTGAAGAACGTGTTGTGTTCATCAAACATGGTTGGACTACATTCACTCACAGACACGCAGACACACGAGCTGCTGTCTCCCTCAGCCTGTGACTGGATGAGTGGCACATAATGAGAGGGACGAATTGAGGTGTCATATTTTGAGAAAAGTCCTCTGTCAGGAAGAGAGAGGTGTCAGAGCGTTTTATTAAGCGACACAGAGGGAAAAAAATCATTAGGGATTTTTGTAATAAATGGCCGACAGCTGTCTGTCAAAACCGTGTAGTCCTGTTCTAATCTTCTACTCATTTTCTCCATGATTGTCTTCCTCATGGCAGACTCACAGCCTGGTTGCCTGTGCATTTCTTTATTAGGAAAAAGTAGGATTTAAGTAAAGTTGTGGAGATGACATTTTAAAAACAAGCCCTGTGTTGGTGTTAATAACTCAAGTCTTATTTTGAATAAGTCCATGAATATTTCTTGTTCATGCAGGCTGAATATTTGTTTGTTACTTAAATTAATAATACTGTGTTATTTAGTTCTGGGTTTCCTTCAACAGCGCAGACATTATTGTAATATAGTTTTAGTACTTTTATATCTTATGATGTTTCTTACTTTTATGAAGATTTGAATAAAAAGATATTTTATAAATATTGTGTGTCGTGATTTTTATTATAATACAGTATGTTTACCTTTTTTTGCAAGTTAATTATATTTTGGCAAATAAAGACCATAATATTGCATGCTTGTTCACACAGCCAACAAAACAAATACTCAAACAACAAATGTTGCTCAAATTAAAATGTCCTTATGACTATTTCTGTATTTTGCCAATTAAATGAAAAATGTGAAGGTTCATCAGTTGATCACCTTTGTTCCAAACTATGATTCTGACAGATATAATTCTCATAATGGACTGACGGGGCTCGGGATAGGTCAAGGGACCCTTTAGAAATGACAGTGCAGTACATTGGCACTGACGACGGTCTGAGGTAGACTCTGTGAAATGCACCAATGAAGCACCACCACAGAACCAGTGAAGAGGCAGCATGAGCGTGTGTGTCTCATTTCCTTTTATCCTGATTGGTTGCTGCAGTGTCCAGTGCCAATGTTATCAAATCAAACCAACGTCATCAACCAACAAGTAACTAAAATATGATGGACAGAGTGGTGCATTGCCTTGATCCTATGGTCAAAAAGAAGATGACGGTTTTATATCATGACAAGATTTAACCATACATTCATCCATCGTCTACCACTTTATCCTCCACATGAGGGTTGCTGGTGCCAATCCCAGCTGACATAGAGCGAAATACAGGGTACACCCTGGACAGATCGCCAGTCCATCACAGTCAAATAGAGACAAACAACCATTCACCCTCACACTCACACCTACGGTCAATTTAGAGTGACCAATTTGCCTAATGCTAGATTTTACCAATCCTTTCCCAATTTCCACCAAACAGTACAGTTTGGTTCAGCTCAGTACAACTATTTGCATTTAAACTGCCAAAGGTCCATACTGTCATCCCACTATTTGGCGACCTCCAGTTGGGGCAAAGAGGTCCGACACCTAAGGGGCGGAGCAAGACACACTTCAGCCTACTGATTCCTGGGCAACAATGGAATGGAATGGAATGGAAGGGCTCTTTTTAATGACAGTTGTCAGCACGCAGTGTTTGCTGTGTCACAGTTTTCTTTTTTGTTTAATCTGTAGTTGGCTAAACTGTGTCTCTCTGATATGTCACACTATCTATGCAGACATACTAAGGTTTACCGTACCACACTCTACCATTGCGAGCTCAACTGCACTGTACCGCTTAGTGGAAACGCAGCTTACGTCAAAAATGCCACATAGTATGTGCAGCAACTAAGCGGCAATGGAACTCCCTTTCTGAAGTCAAACTCAATATTTGTCTGGCGCCATGTTAAAGTTCAGAGCCATCCCCTGCAACCAGGCTACTATGTGACATATATTTTATCATCTATTTTCCAATAAGTGTGAACATAATTTACAAAATTGACATCACATGCTTTTGAAGACAACCTGAAACTTCCAATTATGTGTAGTAGGCTCATTTTCCCAAAGAATTCCATTCAGAGTTCTTTCTGCAACCAGTGGAGTCGCCCCCTGGTGGCTATTTACAACATCCTTACTTCCTGAAAGAGGAAACTAGGCCATTGTTTTATACACAAATCTATGGCACCAGTACAACATGCTAATGCAACACAGCCAGCATGCACATGAGGTGAAACAGGTCAGAGTGATATTGATGCGACGAGCAAGTAATGAGGAAGGGTTAAATATCTTTGATGAGGAGGGAAACCCAATAACTGCCAGCCATACCGATGTTTTACAATCACTTTATGTGAGCAATTTAAGGCTCCCGCGGGATCCATGTCTCTCGCTGGCTAATCCATGATGCTCTTTACGGTAATCCATTCAAATAACTCTTCTCTAGAGCTACCAATTAGGAATCCAGGTTGATGTAAGAGCTGGCACCATTCAGTTTGATCGGGCCAATGCTTAACGGAGACGGAGAATGATCAACTTTATCATGGAGTGTTCCGTGCTAAATGTCATACTGATTGCACGGGATAAACTAAATCCTGCAACTAGAGGCACATACTAGTGTATATAATAAATGTATAATACAATATTGGGAGTATTTTTACATTTCCTTCTGGGCAAACCAGTGAAGTAAAAGAACGTAACTCTGCAGAGGAACTAGGAAATATAGATCCCCCTAAAAGGAAATTGCTCTGGACACTCTCTTTTAAGATAAAATAATTAAACTGGGAGTTTTGTGGTCCCTCTCCAGCTCTGGACCAACACACCTCAGCCTCAACAGCAGTGGCACTACATCCTCGATTTAATGACAGTGGTGGAAATGTAGCTTTGTGCGCTTTAATCTGCAGCCAAACGTGTTTCAAAATGGCAATAAATAGTGTATACATTGTTTCTCATTACGCACAATGTGGTTTAATATTTAAAGCAGGAATGATTCTGGACAGTTCAACATAAAAAATAAACAAACAAAAAAACCTTTGGCCATACTTGAAAGACAGTCAGTGATTTATCCACCAGTGATTGAATGTTTGAAGTCCATTTTATGACAATATAAAGGCTCATTGTCACTCAACTTCTTGTTTTAATAAACAAAACAACAGAAATACTGTAGCTGTTGCCATGTGAAAAAAAAAAAAAAACCTATATAGAGTTATGTAAATGTGAAAGCCAATGACCTAAAACACAAGGTCTCCTTTTTAGAGAAATTCATCAATAATAGAATAAAGAGGCTTTCTTTGGTCAGTGAGGACACACAACAAAAAGAACAAATTCCATTTCCATTTGGGAAGTTTCTGGCAGATCAGTGCGTACAGCAAATATCTTGTTAAGTAGATTAAGATGAGGATACATGACCCACTGAACGTATTATGTTCAGTGTGAAAGCAAACAAGTTTTTTTTAACATTGTTTTGTTTCTACAACACGGTCATTATTGTCATTCTTCTCCAGGGCCTGTTTTAATATCGTATCTCTCTATTTGATATAGTTTTATTTTTGTTTAATGGGCGCTGGGACTGTGGTTGTGACATTTTAAACGAGTTAGAAATGACAAAAACGAACAGCATATGTTCATGCTGATGGCATTTTTTTTTTGCCTCCCTTGTTACAGCTGCAGAAGGCGAGATTGCAAGAAAAAAACAGTTAATGTCTCCATGTTATTAATGTTTTGGGATGGAGGCTCTCTACACAAAGACACACACGTGTGTCATACGTGACAAATAACCTGAGGCAATCACTCTAAACTCTATTTCACAGTTATTTACTTGCATTTCCACTACAGAGGTCCAGGAACTTTAAGAACCAGGGACATTTTTCTTGGTGCTAAAACGTTCCTGCAGACGCATGTTTGTGCATTTGCTTCCACAGTAAAACACCATTCATTCATTTGTCTCCTAATATTATGTCAAAATGTTCATTTATGGCCTCTATATAAAACAAGTCCTTCTGTAGCAGTGAGGGTGTGAGGTGATAAAGTGACCTGTTGTTAAAGTACTGACACTGAAACATTGAAACTATCACATTATCCTCCACATGAGGGACGGGGGGGCTGGTGCCAATTCCAGCTGACATAGGGCGAAAGGCGTCAATTTAGAGTGTCCAATTTGCCCAATCCCCAAATCTTTTTGGACTGTGGGAAGAAGACAAATTAACCGTCAGGCCGCCAGAGTCATGGTCACAAACAGCATAGCAACATGCAACAGGCTGTAAGGAGAAGACTTTTTAATGTGAGGAGATTTTACCAGCTGTTTACCAACAGAGATTGATTGGCTGAAATCAGACACTTGAACCAGGTTTGTTTAGCCCTGCAAGCTCCTGTGGGGGCCAAATCGTACTTCCATTTACTGTACATTCTGGCTCCTGCGTTGGAAATAATTCACAAACTTCCCATCAAAGTCCTTAATTTCTAATACTAGTTCCTGTAGTGCTGCTGTCAAACAGCAAATAGTAGTGCCCCTTCCCCCAAATGAAATGGAGCCTCTGATTGGTCAGTGTCTCCCATTACAGACCAACAAGTTTGGAAACAGAACTTTTATTGAGTGTGATAGTCTAGTTCTCGCTCAGATCACTTGTTATTTATAAAAATAACACATTGTTATGGGATTATTGAGCAATAATAGCAAAAATATATTACCTACCCCATATTTTATGCTAGAACCAAAGTGTTAGTCAAATGGACACTGTTTTTGTTAATAGCTGTGGATTTCATGTCAATATATCCAAGGCATTGTGGACTAAATATCACATTTTCCTCTCTTATGCTTTTTTAATTTAATTTATATGGTCAGTAAAGATATCAAACCAGTGATCCTGGTATTGTACAATGCATTATTTCAGCAATATTTGAGTAAATAGCAAGAGGAAGGTGTTAAATTAGATGCAACAGGGCACTTCCCATATGTTCTGCTTACATGACAGACTAGTTGAGTAACTAGTGGATGAGATGAGAAGAAAGGTTGTGCAGGCTGTTAAAAAAATGTATGTAGCCAGAAAGTGGGTCAGGAATGATTCAGATTTCAAGGCCACATCTTTGTGAAAGGCCTGTTAATTAGCTCTAATTGTTCCGTGTGCACATATACATCATATCACAACTTCAACGGTAAACGGTGATGACTCTAATGAGGCATAAGAAAACTTTAAGTCCTTAGGGGAGGAAAGGTTTTTCACTGAATTAATTGCATTAAAGACAAAACCATTTGTCATTAAATGAGGTGTTTGAAAACAGATAAAAAGAAAATGAACTGTATGGTACAATGGTTTTGAAAATAAAAATCCTGCCCCCTCAAAAAGCAGACACTGATACCTGAATATAACACACGTCCACCTTGACTGTCCACTCTCATAACCTTGTCTTTGGCACTGCACTGTACTTGTCTTGTTTACTGACCAGTGGATTAGCGATGAATTCTCTGTGATCCTCTTATCCTCCTGTTTGCTCATGCAGAGCCACTGTTGACACAGCGGCCGTTTACCAAATACCTTTGCTCACCTCTGTACTCCAGGCTCAAGTGCTCAGCGAGAGAGAGCATCCCTGGTGTCTTCCAGCTGTACGGATGTTCTGGAGGTTCTTGTCTTGAACTCTGAGGAAAATAATGGAGGCAGAGTTTAGCATGCTGTTTCTCAGCTGCCCACGTGGACAACAGTGTTTTACATCCAGGTTGTGAAATGTAAGAACGAGGGAATGTCATTTTGGTTTGTCCGGTATTGCGATAAATAATCATTTGCATGACAATCCTATAATAACTCATCACAATATTTGTCTAAATAAAGAGCAGAAAATGGACAAGAACCCTAAATGCCGACCTGAACACAACTGCAATCTGCAAGAAGAGACTGAGCGCTTTTAATGTCAACAAAACTCTGATGCTTTTATTTTACAGGTCATTCATTGAGTCTATTTTAACCTTCTCTCTTGTCTCTTGTATGGTAACCTCTCAATATGAGTCAAGTCGTCTGCTCTGTATTATTCATACAGCCAGCAAGATAATAATGAAATATAGCAGCCATCTATGTCAGAAATTTGGAACAGACAGTTAGTGAGAAAAGGCAATTTTAGCCAGCAATGGCCGTCCTCTATTGGATGGATTTGTACTTCTCCCACCATCAGGTTGGAGCTACAAGTTTTATTTTGTTCCAAGTGCAAATAATGCAGTGAATCAATCAGCCAAATCCTTGGTGGACAAAAACTCTTGCGGCTGAATTTTGCCAGGTGGTTGCTTGCAATATTTTGTGTTCTGTCTTGTGTCTTGAACCACTGCTGCAAACCAAAATCCCCCCCCCCCCCCTTTAGGGACAATAAAGTTCTGAACTGAACCAAACCTGAACCAAATCCAGGATTCTTTTCAGTGGTCTCTGACTTTATTTTGCAGTCAACTTCATGTTATATTCATGCTACCCTCATTCATGTTCCACCATGGGAACTGATAAGTGAAACCCATTTAGAGTGCACATTTTTCAGAATAAAATGATGATATTTGGGGCTTGTATATTGATAATCATATGTCACTGGTCAGGACAATGATATGTTGCTTAGTCTCACTCCATCTGGACTTTTTATTTACTTATTTTAACCATAAAAGGGCCATAAATTCTCCTGTCAGTAAGTGCTTTAGTATAAAACATATTTAAAATAACATTTGTTGGAGTCATTGTCTCAATGTGCAAAAACAGGACAACAAATGGAAACTACTGTATGCCCAGGCGTTTTTCCAACTCTCGCCTCTCTCGTGACAAAGATGGTGATTCGCATCACCACATGTTGGCTTTGACGTGCAACTTCTCAGCTTTCAGAAATCATTGAATTTTTCCGGTAGCACAAACCATCACGCAATTGCAGTAATGCAAAATGCGCTTGTGCAAATGTGACGTCTGCGATACGCTCGGTGCTAAATTGTTAAGTCCTCTTTCACATGGTCTGCCACGTTTCATTAATAGCGGAGAAAGGTACAATCCATAATAGCTCCAGAGAAGGCCTTTCATGTTGTACCTGCAGAACACCATGTGTTTTCATATGCAACATCATCACTGGATACCACCGATTCCCTCATGTTTAAACTCTGAAGTCAATGATCCAGGCCAGTCCACAGGGGCCGACCTTAATGGGCCATGTAATAAATAAAAAAAGCTGCTTATTCAGAGAATAACCTTCTTTTGGAATCACAGCCTCCAAAATGAATTCAGCAGCACACTATGAATGTTTATTTTCATGTCAATTTTTTTTTTTTTCCCCAAGCCCCAAAGATTCGGAACCACCTCATTAACCTTCTAAAAAGCACAAGGTAATGAAATCCTCCATTTCACTTCCCAGTGTCACCCAAGTTAGTTTCACTAATGAATTGTTTTTTACTCATTAATCAAACATCAGTTCACCTCCTCCACATTTTGTGAATGTGCAGCATATGCCACCCGCGGGGGGGGAGAGTCTCATTTGCACATGTTCTTGCATTTTTATTGGAAGTTAAAATGATGGGGAAAGAAAACTTTTGTAATAAAGAGTGACGGCTGATTTGTATGTGTTTATACATGCTATGTAATAATTATTTCTTTGACATGTGTCAAACATGCAGCTATTGAGTGCTGCAGTTTTTCCACCTTCATACATATTAATACCTCCATGCACATGTGGCACAATCAGTATTCATATTACTTCTCTTGGCTCTTGGTCTTAATATAACAATCCTGTGGTCTTGTCCCCCGTGATTCAGTGTGTTCGACACATCATCAGATGATAACAAAAGGGGCGAAATTCTGCCTCCGACAATCAGTAACGTAAATCTGCAACAGTGGCTGGATTTTCAGTAAACGAGAGGACAATAGATAGTGCGAATCAATTAGCTGCGATGGCTGCTATTTGCATTCCAGTGAAAGGGGTGATAGTTTAAGTGGCCCAAGGCAGCTGTCTTTCAGCAAAGGCCTGTGAAACACAGAAAGCAGCGGAACCAAGAGGAAAAAAGGGGACTTTGGGAATCTTCAGCAGTTTTCTTTTAATTACTCATCATAATGACGCCATTTATCTGTTCAATGACCCATTTTAGGGCATTGAACAGGCATGGGAAGCTCTCTGTCTTTGGCAGGGTCAGTCCTGCAGCTGCCCCTGCTGCCATGCATCAACCAAGAGGGATCTCTCTGCTTTTTTTCATTCTCTTTCACTGAGTTTTTAAAGACTTTCCCCTCAGAACACATTCACACATGTCCAGTGTGGCGACAACACCACAAGTGAAGTATTGAATTTATGTCACTCCTCTTGATTTAAAGGAGAGTTCAACGTGTGGAAGAAAATAATTATTCTTCCTATCTCTCATTGCAGCAGATAATTACAGGTTTATCATATTGACATCAGTGATGTTTAAAATTAGCTGCATGTAAATGCAGTTGTATGAGCAGGAAGTCTCTGCTTCTCTTGGACTCACCACAGTGGATCATCTGCCTCCATCTTGCCCTATCCCTTGTGTCCTCATCTGTTCAACTGTCCTCATGTCCTCCTTGAAAACATCCATGAACCTTCTCTGTGGTCATCCTTTGTCCAATATAATCACTATGCACCAGAGTTGTTCCTCACATATGCTAATTTTCTAATCCTGTCCATCCTGGTCACTCCCAATGACAATCTCAGCATCTCCAGCTCCACCTCCTGGCTTTTAGACAGTGCATCATAGCAGGTCTCACTACAGTCTTATAGAACGTCCCTTTCACCTTTGCAGCTATCGTTCTGTCACGCATCATCCATGACATTCGTCTCCACCCACTCCGTCCTGCCTGCACACTCTACTTCACCTCTTTTGTGCATTGTCCATTGCTTTGGATGGTTGACCCAATGCATTTAAACTGGACTCCTTGCATTGTCACCGTACCACCTTGTCTCACTGTCCCCTACTCTCACTATAGATTAAAATATCATCTGCAAATGACATTGTCCATGGAGACTCCTGCCTGACCTAATCTGTCCATCACCATTGCAAGAAAGAAGGAGCTTTTTTTCTCTTAAAAAGTGTTTAATTGTTGAGAAATAATATACTAATGACTGTAAGACTGGTGTTATCGCAAAGTAAGTCTAATGTCTAATGATGAGACTTTGACCAATCATAGGGCATATATATATATGTATATGTATATGTATATATATATATTCTAATTCAATTCAATCTCCATTATATGGATCCTATATGATACATATGTGATATCATTTAAATGTTTACTGTCCCCAGAAGGGAACGACAGCTACACATGAGGTCAAGTTTCTGCTTTGACTGCTTGCTTGTTATCCTACAGCAGTATTGATTTTGGATGCACTGGCTGCTCTTATATTTACAGTGGTTGTACTGTGTAGGTGGAAATGTAGAGATGGGTCCTTTAATGTTGCACAACTGTTTGGCTTTTGCCCTGTGGTCCATATCAGCCATGAGGTGAAAAGCCACTGGTTGCACTGTTCTCTCAGTGAACTCCCAGGTCATGGGTCACAGTAAGATGAAGGCAGATCATAAAGAAAATGCAATTTTGATGATATCCGTTTTTCTCTCAGGAATCGTTTTTACTACACAAGAAACCTGAAATGTCACTTTTAATTGAGAACATTAAGAGTTGAAGAAGAATTTATCTCACTTTTAAACCAAAACTATGGGAGGATGGGCGAGGTTGATGCCCTGAAGGAAGCAATGCTGAAAAAAAAAAAGAAAAGTGGAGTAGGTGGTGAATAGAAACAGACAAAACCCATATTGTCTCGAGGAGCTGGGATTTTTTTTTTGTGGCACATCTCCAAGATGTTGACCCAGAGTACTGAAGGGTTGAGCACCGGCACTGATCTGACTGATTCTACTCAGCTGCTGACGTGCACACAAGCACTCATGGATATGAGGACAGAAATAGCTTGTCGTAGTCCACAGCTTGACGCAACATCTCCAGAATTCAAATATCTGCCAGCTCTCAATGAGATAACTTTGGTCCCACTGGAAATATTCAGTATTTGTTTGGGTCTAAATGTCCTATTTTAGAAATGCTGTCGAAATGTAATACA
Organism: Solea solea; assembly: GCF_958295425.1. Classification (NCBI taxonomy): domain Eukaryota; kingdom Metazoa; phylum Chordata; class Actinopteri; order Pleuronectiformes; family Soleidae; genus Solea; species Solea solea. The sequence goes on along the minus strand of NC_081149.1, from coordinate 8,542,157 downwards.
GATAAAACTGAAATTTAGAATGTATTACGTTGTACTCATGGTCCAAATGATTACGAACAGACAGAAACATACAACATCATATTGTATAATTATTATCTCTAACAATAAATGGGTTAAATTATCACTCTTTCCCTTTCTCTCCCCCACCACTCCTCTGTCCCCCATTTTTCCTTTCACCCCAACCGGTCTAGGCAAATGGCTGCACATTTTTGAGTCTGGGTCTGTCAGAGATTTATTCTTGTTAAAAGGGAGTGTTTTCTTTTCACTGATCCCTAGTTAAGGTTTCTGTCTTGCTATGTACAGTGCCTTGAAATAATGTGATTTAGTGCTATACAAATAACGTTTGATTGGAAATGAAAAATTAAAATAGTAATAAAACAATAAAAGTAGATTTTCTAAATCAGTCAAACCTCCTTTTTCAGATGTGCATTGACGTCTGTTTTCCTGAAATTGTCTGTTGGGGCTGAATTTAAAGGCGACATCGAATGCTTGTATCACACATATATGTTAGTTATGGAGGTCTACTTACATATATTAACTTGTTTTCATGATTAAAAACCTTCTAATCGCTGCAAACGAGCCGATCAAAATATCTCCTCACTGACGCTCTCGTCAGCCGCGCTGTTTCAGACCAAAACCACCCCCCCAGAACGTGGACTGTGTTGTGATTGGCCAGCCAACGAGAGCTTTCCCACTTTCCTGTGATTGGCCAGGTACCTGGAAGTGACGTGTTTAGAACGTCAGCTCTCAGATACGCAGCTCTTTTTTTTTTTTTTTTTTTTTTTTTTAAACAACTTTATTGAAATACGGTTACATTACAAAAAAACAGGAGAAATAAAACTTTGCCAGGGTAGCTGATGAGTTATTAAAAAGAGAAAGAAAAGGAAGACCAAACATTGACAGTCTTAATTGCTTTTTTGTTATTAGAGCCAGAAATCAAATAAATCAGATACGCAGCTCTCCCTCTGGCACGATTGATGCTCTGCTCGTCATTATCAAAACATTGTTAAATGGCTGTGTCACGACCCCGCGCCGTAATCCCTTACACATTTGACCCGGAGTCTGACCCAGAGACAGAAGATACTGTCGCAAGTGAAACACCTCCACAACAAAGACTGCTGCAGGACGCCTCAGAATGGTAATGTTTTCTCTGTGTATATTCCCAATACTGTATGTGGTTAATTGTAGGGAGACACTGGTTGAGGCTTGATAACCCGCCCCTCCCCCCACCATTTTTTCTAAGTATAAGCTACAGCAATACCTGTACATGTCTTTTTGTTTTCTATTTAGATTTTATCACTTGCTGTTTGGTGAAACGCTCATTTTAACATTTTGTGTAGATATCTGGTGGGACTGTGATGAAAGTAGTTTTGTTCCCCTGTACGTAATATGAGTAACTGATGAATAGAACTCTTGAATCTATGAAATGTGTTACTGTACTTTTCATACACAATACTGTATCTCTGGAAGGTGCACTTGTGGGAACTGCATGACGATGCCCACAGAAGGGGAGAACGTCTGCTGTAGAGAAACACTTAAGGTATTATTTTGCCCATAAGCAATAACTAAGTGTTGTAAAATAATGGATTAGTAAATGTTAGTTTAGATTTATTTTTTTATAAAGCAATGTAGTACAAATTTAACTATTTTCAATCCTGTAATTAGGCCAGTGCCCTATAATGTAGCTCCATTTTCTTTAATCCTGTCTGTAACTATGATTGTACCAACCTTTTTACAGTAATAATCCATCACTTTTTTGAGTGATCCAGCTATTTTCACCTAATTACTCTATGCCATTACTGTAACAGTATTGCTCTGCCCCTTTTTAGGTTATCCGAAGAATGAATGAACTTCCGGACACACCAACATGCATGATCTACCATCCAGGCCTGGAGCCTAACTGCTTGAACCCATACACACTGCAGAACATGAACAACATCTACCGGGCAGACTATGGGCCTTTGCGGGGAAGAACAATACACGAGTATGTATGTAACATACAAATAAGAGGCATATTTAAATCATAACACACATAAGTGATAAAAGAATTGTGTCTTAGAAATGTTTAATAAAAACTTTTTGCACAAAATGTGCACAGTGCAAGAGCAGCATTTAATTTTTTTTACATTTCTATCCACTTTCCAGTCGCTACCGGCATTTAGCATACCGCAGCTTTGTCAGCTGGTGCTGGGGATATTTGGGACGACGTGTACGAGTTGTCATCTCGTCGTGTGTCGTGTGCCGGATACGCCAGGAGTTTCCTGATCTGGCTGGACAATATGTTGGCTTCCGCCCACCCCTTGACTGAAGCGGGTCACGTGTGAGGCAATGACTTCCTCCTTTGAGGGTCTGTCATACTGGGCTGACAGGGTCTCTGGGATGGCGATCTTCCTCATGTCCTCAGCGAAAGACTCTGGGTCCTCCATCACCTCCTCGAACACCAGCCTCATCAATTCAGCCACATAGTCTTTAAAATGTAACAGAGAACCATGACATTACATTCAGACAGTAATTTCTTTACTGTGTCATTACATTTTCAGCTATTTAAATTTAAATGGGTTCTTTGTTGTGTTAGGTGTTAATTTAAGTTAATAAGAAAGAAAAAAAAGTCAAAAAAAGTTTGTCAGTATTTGTAAAACATTTTATTCAATGTAAATAAAACATTTTAGTGACTTACTGTACGTGGGGTCTGTTTTGACCGGCTTTGCGGTGGGTTCTCCCTTCTTGGCCTTCGAATACGACACTCTGTAGACAGCTTGGCCTAAAGCTGTTGTTGCCTGCTCACGGCTGGAATTTTCGTTGTGATGCATGGATGCAAGGTACAACCTATGTAATATAAAGATTCCAATCAATGAGACAGTCTTGTTTTGATTTTTAGTTCCAACGGTTATGATGTCCACTTTGCCACCTTCTCTGGGCCCGATGTTGAGGACGTTGCACTGTAGTACAGACTTCGTCGTAATCCCTCCTTTTCCATGTGGTAGCTACCACCCACTTCATTGCTCTGTTGAGAGAATTGCAAACACAAAGTAGAAGCAACAAATTAAAAACATATCTTTCTTCAAAGTAAAATGTCACGAGAATCCTACACACCTGAACTAGCTGGAGGTCCAAAATTTTGTTGCTGTCCATGTGCATCAAGGAATAGCTCCCAAATTTTGCAGAGTGCCCTGAAGTAAACAGAACAATATGAATTCATTTCTTGAAAAAAACTAGTGATTGATATTTTTTTTATGTTTACAAGTGGTATTTATGATTTTGATGATGGTCTGATTTTTTTCATTACCTGGAGAATCTGCACGCATGTCTCCTGCAACTTGAACTTTCCCCCCCCCCCGGTTTCAATGTGGAGAAAAGGACCTGCTGGTCACTCTTCCACTTGTGGACGATTGCAGGTTCCAGGTATTTCCTTGCATGTTTCCGGAAGGTGTCATAATGAGAAATCTGGAGCTGCAAGGCGCGGCATAGCTAACATAACAATAATACAAACAGTGTTTAGTAATTGTTTATTGGTCGAAAGTGTCATATGATTTGGACGACAAAACATTAATAGTAATACCTTTTCCAGCTGGATGAAGGATGCACCAGTGAAATATGTAGCAGCAGATAACTGTACATTGCCAACTGGGGTGTTCTTAATCATGGGCTGACTTTGCCACTTCCTGGAGTAGTTGCATTTTGGACACGTTTGATGAAATGCAACATACGTGCCCTTCTGTTGCTGCTGCACTTCGCAATTTCTCTTGCACACTGGACATGTGTCAAAAAGCTCCCTCAGGCAGGACTCAAATACAATGTATTTTTTATCCATGTATACAGCACTTTCCGTCCTACAAATGTAACAAGACAAAAAGCATTTAGCCTCACTTCTTTGACCTGAAGTGACATGCCTAGTGAACTTGAAGTCAGTACTTACAACATTGTTGAATCATGTGTTGTTAGGGATCCGCCAGGAGTAAAGGTTGGGTCATTTGGGTCGACTTGTGACTCTGGTGAGGTGAATCCCTCTTCCTCCTCTGACTCAACACGTGCTCTTTTTTGTGGTCCAAACCCTGGCACCTTTATAGGTGTGGATGAAAACATGTACTCCGGCAGTGTGGTTTGTGTGCCAGCAGTCTCATGTGACAACACTGGTGTCTGGGTCCCTATGGAGTAGATACAATGTGTGAACATTTCATGCTCTTCAATAATTTGGTTCTTATGAAATTTCAATTCTACTTACTTTGGCAGTGCACGTGTGCTTTCAAGGTCCCAATTGACAGTTGAGTGGCACATGTTCTCACACTTGGAGCTTCTGTTTGTGTGCCCGTGTGGATAAAACGATCCTGGTATGGAAAATAGTAAAGGTTAAAACCATAATACAGATCATGCTCAAAAGACTGGCTTTCTACTTCATTAACTTTCCTGAATCTGCCCCAATTCGACTATAACTTGTTCCCTACTTTAACATAAACACACGTTTCCAACACCGCCTGAATAACGTTGTGTTTACAAGTGAGAGAGACACATGCACGCAATTGAAACGAGCGAACACGGTCCCAAACTTCTACAGCGATTAGCCTGCTTAGCTCTGTGCTCCCCGGTTAGTCACCCACAATACAACCGTGTTTACCGGCATGGAGAGACGCATACACGCAACTGAAACGAGCGAACACGGTCCCAAACTTCTACAGCGATTAGCCTGCTTAGCTCTGTGCTCCCCGGTTAGTCACCCACAATACAGCCGTGTTTACCGGCATGGAGAGACGCATACACGCAATTGAAACGAGCGAACACGGTCCCAAACTTCAACAGCGATTAGCCTGCTTAGCTCTGTGCTCCCCGGTTAGTCACCCACAATACAACCGTGTTTACCGGCATGGAGAGACGCATACACGCAACTGAAACGAGCGAACACGGTCCCAAACTTCTACAGCGATTAGCCTGCTTAGCTCTGTGCTCCCCGGTTAGTCACCCACAATACAGCCGTGTTTACCGGCATGGAGAGACGCATACACGCAATTGAAACGAGCGAACACGGTCCCAAACTTCTACAGCGATAAGCCTGCTTAGCTCTGTGCTCCCCGGTTAGTCACCCACAATACAGCCGTGTTTACCATACCCATACACGCAATTGAAACACGAGCGAACGCGTGTAGCTTAGCATGTAGCCGGCTATCGCTAATGCTAAACGGCAGAACGAGCACACAAAGACAGTATTACTGTTTGAAATACTTACTTGTGCTGCAGGTAATCCAGCATGTATTGTAGGTACTGCTCCTTCTTTGAGGCGAAGTGTGGTGCTGTGCCCTGCTTTGTATTGCGCGAAGTTTGTGTAACAATCCTCCGTGAAGTGGTTGCCACATACATGGAGAATTTTGGGAAATGTAGCAGGCACATTCCCATCAAAAATGAACAATATCCACTGAGCTTTTGTTTGCTCATTGGTGGGGAGCTTGTGGAGCGTCTGTCCTTGTTTACTACAACCCAGAACAGAGCAAACTGATCTTTTTTTCGAAGACATTTTCTCAACCGATATGCTCAGCAGCTACAACGAGACTAGTTCTTCTTCTGCGGTTGAATTTACGCAACCGGATGTGCCCGGAGTAGTGCCCGCACCAGGAGGAGCTACGGTGGTGAGAGGAGTGTTGAGGATTTCTGATGACATCATCAGCTTCGGGAAGTGCAGATCCGCTTGGCAGAGCCCAGGACAACAATACAACACTATTTTCTCAGCAGTGGCTGAACTGTTTGTTCTGAAACTTCAGGGTTTCATAAACGAGGTAATGACGCAGATACACACACAAACGCAGCGTTAATTGGAGCTTCCGGTCTTTGTCGCCTTTAAGAAAGCTCAGGAGTGAAAGGTATCACTTTGTACATTTTTGGAAACTTTTTTCCCAAGTCAAATAACGCTTTGAGTGAGTTTGTGTGTGAATACACCGGGGAAATCTCTGGAAAATTCCCATGAATGAGTGTTTGCAAGTTCTGCATGATCAGCCCAGGTGCCACTCACTGGTGACAAAGTTATTGACATTTTCTTGCTTTTGTGAATGCATCTCACTGAGACAGTCTCCTGCTGCATTCTTAATACGTTAATGGAAAACTCCAGAAACTAAAAAGATATTGAAAATTAAATTAGTTTAAATGCAATGGCTGTAGCTGCTGCAAGTGTCGCATCCTGGGTAAACCCATGGGGAAGCAGGTGTTACCACCAGCCATCTTCCAAAAAGTATCCTAAAACGTGTATTGACTTTGACACATGGGCTGTGTTGTAATGTGGTTAGCTTCCTGTGGTATCCAGCTGGTAAGTTAATTAAAGTGACCGCACAAAATTAATCAAACAGGTTGTGATGATTTAAAATGATGCATGTGGTCTACACCAATGTCAAGATAAATATTTACATTTTCCCCACAGAAAATGAAAATAAGTAATACAAGCTGACAACACGCTCAATGGTTTACACTGTCTTCTTTTAACCTTCACCGACCAGCAGCTGTCTAGTGATGTGATCACAGCCACGACAACACCCATTACCACACTGACATTTCAATGCCTGAGTACTTAATAGTCCCTATCGCTCCATAAGTGCTGAGTCCTCATGAGCATTCAAACTCAGCCTTGATCTCAACTTTGTACCTGTATGGTATACTGTAACTGCGTCTTGCAGCGTTGGCACGTGGGGACGGAATCTGTCCACAGACAGACAGAGACGGACAGACATAGACTTGAAACAGTGTTGTGGTTGTTCCTGCTGGGCTTCATTTCAGCAGTCTGGGCTCATTGTCTAAAAGGCATGAAGCAATTTAGTTTGTGTCTAAAACCTCCTCTTGAAGACAGCGTGATGGAGGAGCAAGGGACTCGATCGATACAATGAAAGCCACAAAAAGAGATGTCTGCCTTGGGTGGGAACGGGGATCAGTATACCTTCTTACCTACCTACCTATCTATTTGTTTTCTGTTAACCAATCCACTCATTTTGGCCAGTATTGGGCCATAACTGATTGTGAGATTTGTATTTGGTTCAATGGTTTTATCATGGCCACACAGTGAAGGTGAAGGTTAGAACTCTGCCGCAAAAAGACCTGGTTGGAACAAAAGCCTTTCCCTGTGTGCACATGGGTTTTCTCCGGTTTCCTCTCACGGTCCAAAAACATGCAGATTTGGGCAAATTGGACACTCTAAATTGATATGAGTGGATAGTTTGTTTGTCTCTATGTGGCCTTGTGATGGACTGGCGACCTTACGCCCTGTCAGCTGGGATCCTCATATGGAGGATAAAGTGAATGAGTGAATGGTTTTATTGCAGTGTAAAAATATCAGTAAATACTGCATTAATTACTTCACATCAGGTCAAAAAAGCTCCATGTTTTCTGCTGCTTTAAATAAGTAATGAGTCAACAACCTGAAGAACACACCAATGGGTGATAATATGGTCATAACTAAAACACAATGGCCACTGGATGGGAAAAAACAAGTGTGTTGGTCTGGAGGTAGCAAAGCCACTTGCATCATCGTGGTTGCTGCTTTGTTTCGGCTGTAAGATAACAACAAATCTCAGTGTCAAACTTTTAAGAAGTGACAGAAATGTAAAAACTACTTCAGTCAGATGAACTTGAAATAAGTTAAACAGCGTTTGATTTTGACACGCTTCTGTGGGCGAACACGTCTCTGCTTGTGCACTCCCCTGATGAAAAGCTGTCAATCCAGGAGCACCTCACTCTGAAGAACATAAAAGGGAGACACAGGAAGGTGGAGATGAGATGAACAAATCCTTGTCGCACAGGGTTAAAAGTATCAGTCTCTTCTGATCTCGGAGAGTGTGTTCATGATGAACGCTGCAGGGTGGGTCACTGTTGTTCAGCTTGCCGACTGAACCTGCAGTGCCACTGATCATGATTACAAATGGTTGTGACATTAAAAAAAAAAAACTGCGCTTGTGTTGTGAGATGGAAAATAGAAAAGCAGCCCGGCTTTCTATGTAACTGACCATGAAATAACGAAAACCACGGGGTTGAAGTTTTTAGGTTCCCATATTGTCTGCTAATACTCCGGCGTGTGAAGCAGTCGATTTTACATTTGAGAGTGGATCTCCGTTAAGCCTGAAGGTGTGGAGGTAGAAAGCAACACAGCTGGCTTCCCCCCGGAGAATAAGAAGAGCTGTGTATGTATGTTCTGCCTCGTGAACCCACAAACAAGCACACAAACACACACACACACACATGCGCGCACCAGACTCACTCAAGAATCCTTCCACTTAAATACATGCCAGTGTGCATGCGTACGCACACAGTAAACTTTGAAATTGCATTTCTAAAAATAGACGTGCAGTAATACTTACTGTACCCTCAACCTTTGCAAATGCTATCTGCAGTAAAATACACATTTGGAGACAGAATGGGTTTTCTGATAGCTTCATGGTGGTGTGCTAGTTTTTCGCTCATTCAATATTAAAGTAGTGTGGCATGCTTCCTAGGGCACGCATTATGATGTCGTAATGGCTTTACAGAGGGAGAAAAAACAGGGCAGGACAGGACGTGGCTGCATGTGAAATAACTGCTGAAAAACTAAAAGTCTCTTTGTGTGTGTGTGTGCGGAAGCTTTTGTGACACATTTTTTATGTAATTTGTCATGTATCTGCTAAAATCTCATACATGTAAAGGGAAATTATGCAGGCTGCCTTATCAAAAAATGAAATGAAATAGAAGAACTATTCAGCTCTCACCGCAGCATGTTCTACAAGACACTTTTTTTAATCTTAATTCCATCACTTCTCTCATCATATTCTATAATATACGGATATTTTCTACTGCTTAAAGTTAAGTTAATCATTTCAAATAGTGTTGAAATGATTATGGATGTGTACTTATTGTGAAGTTTTCATACGCTTCTCATATTAATACATGTTTTGATATGCTCCATAGAAACCCCCTGCAATATCCTAAAATATATATATGACAAAAACATTTGAAGTATCTACAAATATATGGTAATAATCGTCTATATGGACTACAAAAATGATACATCACATTTTTAATAATAAAGTGATTTACCTTAAAATATGTTTTAAAAAATATTGAAAAACAATGTGCAGTTATTTTTGCTCCATTTGAATCCCGTTCAGTCCACATTGCACAAGAGCTGACTTTTTCATTAACATATAAATCCACTGTAGTGTCGTGCAGCGTTCAATCTACAGCCTCTCAGATTTCCACTGTGAGAAGTTGACACGCTTTTTCATGCAAATGTGAGGAAAACAACAACATCCTTTCAAGTTAGTTCAACTCAATGTCAGAACTGATGCTTGTTTCTATTCATTTCCCGAGGTTATGTTTAATGTTTAAACTGTGCAGTGTAGCACCTGTCAGCATTATATTAATATATATCAGTTGAATGGATATCTAACATAGAACATGTAACAAGCTGTGCACTTAACCTCTGCCATATTCGCAAAGAGTGCACTGTTGACTGTTGCCACTTTGTATCCAATCTGCATTCATCATCTTAAAGTTGAGTCGTTTCTATGCTGTGTGTGTGCGGACCGGACCCTGAGGATCAGGAGCAGGACAAACACGAGTGGCACCAACTCTGGGACCTTTATGTTTGCCTCGGGAATCACTCACTTAATTTCAGATCTTTGCTTGATTTCCTCCGTGTTGCCTCCGGGGCGGCTCCGGTCGCGAATCTGTGGCCTTGCAAACACACAATGGGACAAAGACAGCGACGTACTCCCATGTCGGCTTTCGCCTTTGAGAATTATTCCTAGGGAACATCCTTTGAAGCGCCATAATGATTTTTATTCCCAGTCAACCTTAGACCTCATGAGTGACATGAGCTGTAATTTGTTATTATCTGGAGTAAGTGGGGTAGAATTTTAAGGATGACAAGTATAACAGGGTCTCTGTGTGGTTTTTATCCCTCTGCTTTTAAAGCCTTGACAGGATTTCTTCCGGGCAGGACCAGCTAAGGAGCGTATTGTGTGCTGGTTGTCTCTTGCCTGAGAAGAACAGTAAGGAACACGTGTATGATGAGACTAATGCGCAGAGGCTCTTTCTCAGGAAAAGAAAGGATTTACGGTACACGTGCACTTTGAGAGCAGAGATGCATCAAGTCAAGCACACACTTTTTTCCCCCTTTTTGGCTCTAATAATAATATGAATTTCTAACATTTTAATTAGTAAATGATGTCAACAAGACAATAGGCACATTTAGGCATGTGTTAATTAGTCTTACTGGAAATGGCTTTTATAGAGCATTTGCAAGAAGGCATCTGGATATTCATGTGAGACACTGATGGTTTAGTATCAAAGGAACAGTCTGAATAAACCATCATCCCACCACATTTTCTTTGCCGCTTGCAAAGACTCAGCGAAGACCTTAAAGAAGAATGAACACTCACCAACAGCTCCAGCATTAATTTAAAATGAGTCTTGTCATCAGCAGCATCATTAGGCCTGAATTCAAACTGTGATTCTGACGCTTGCAAAGGAAGCCCATGACACATCCTGTGGTTCACTGCAGGCACTTCACAGCTTAAGTGATATCATTACCAGAAAATGAACATTTTACCTTTAAAAAAAAAAAAAAAAGACTATCAGATTTTTTTTAAAGATAACAGGATTATCCTGTTACTTACTCTATTCTCTTAATCGACTCTGTTTTGGTTTGCTAGTGGCTAACGGAATTTAAACAAACGCCATCATGTCAGTTTGCTGAGGTTCATAGCTTTTAAGGCAGAGGTTGGTTGTGTAAAGGACAGACGCTATAATCCCTCCATGAAGAGGGGTTTTCCCTTTAATTGGTGGGATCAGAGGAGACTTAGAGGACTGTGAGATGCTTCATCCCCAGTGAGCATCTTAGGGTGCATTCACACCAGCCCTTCTCGATCGAACCCTAGTCGGAAAGTCTGGTTCGTTTGGGGAGGTGTGAATTTGGTTTTTTGCAGGGCATTGTGGGTACAACACAACCAAAACAAAGAGAAATGGCTGAGCCCATTGTTGCAGCATGTGTAGTATACAAAACCCAAGACCGAGTTGCCCTGCATTAGCCAACAGATGAGTGAATGATTTCTTGTTCATTGTTTGTTTCGTCCTCTCCTTCAGTAATGCTTGATGCAGCGCCACCTCAGGCAAGGAGGGGAATAGATTATTCGAAAGGTTCGGTTCATTTCACAAAAGTGTGAAAGTGTGAAAGCAACCTCGGACTGGCTGAATGTTGCAACCCCCCAATTGAACTGAGACTCCCAATCGTACAGAGTTAGTTGGACTATAAGGTGTGAAAACAACCTTAAAGACCCTCGAGTTGCTTACAGACATTGTGAAAGTGATAGATTGCCACCAAAGACTTGTGTTTAAGATTATTTTGCATTAACAAGTTTAGATTTAAACATTCACTGGGCAAAAGTACAAGAAGGACATGGGAAATGTGCTCCCTACATTTGGTGTATATCTTCAACATGTATTTTTCAGTCCCCTGAGGCTACATCCAGTTTAGTCTGGAGAGCTAAAATAAAACACCTTTAGGAATGACAATACAGTTGCCCATATGTTCACTGTCTGAATGTTTATTAGCCAGAACCAAACTGTCAACTATGAACAACTTCCTGAAAGTGGAAGCAGCTTACGTTCACTTACACCTCATTGTCAGTCAAATAAGGAAAGTGAGAGCAGCCAAATGCCGGCTCTCACTTTTCACCTTTGTTGTTTCTCGCACATAGTACTCTCTGAAAGGAGAAAACACTGCAGGAGAAGGACTCGGCTTTCTGTTTACGCCAGTATGCAAATGCACAGCACACCTGAATGGTCATGTGACACGCATTTTTAGGTCTGTCAGCAAGGCCTCACTCTGTGTGTCAGGCACTATGAGGCTGCACTCTACACATGTTAACAAAGAACCTGTGAAGCCACAAACAAGACAGAATGCAGAGAGTGCCCTCGCACTCAAGCAGTTTACAGGGGCGAGTCCCAGCTACTCAAGCGAACGTACAGACCAGACAAAGACTGTACACGTTCCCTTTCTGTTTAATATTTATAGGAAGCGGTCGGCGCTCCAACCTCCTGCAGACGCACACTCGTGCAATCATACACCGCATCCAGGACTGATAAACGCTAAGAATCACTCTGCAGACATAATCTCTACGACTGTTCATTAATCCACTCATGAATATGGAATCATTCAGGCTCTTTTACAGTAAGGTGAGTCGTGAAATCTCTCCTGACCACAGTGAGCTTCACTTTCCAGGTGAGAGCACTTTATCCTCCCCGGTTCCCTCTGCAGTAGACCCACTCAATAAATCACCGTGCAGCACTCCGCCTTCACTCGGCAGCCGCTAAGACACCAACGTCATTGCCTGCGAGGATAAATAGTCATGACTCAGCAAAGTCTTGGCTGACAGAGGTGATATTTGTTTTTGTTTTTTTTTATATTTAAAGAAAATAAAAATGTGGAATTATATCAAAATCGCCGGAGTTGACCACCAGTTCCTTCGACACGAGTGATGATGAATGTTAACGTCTTTCTTTGAGCGAATTGAATAATTAAAAAGGGAAAATGAACAGACATCATCTATAATACAAAGAGTAGAAAGTAACTTGAGATGCATGCATGTACAAGTATTGTTGTCTGTGAGAGACCTGGTATAACATTCCATGGTTCAATTTGCAGTGCAGTGAACCATCAGAGAGAGAGAGTTCATATATCACAAAAGCATGTCACACAAATAACGGCACAGCATCAGAGCAGTATCAATATCCAGGTGAGAAATTAATCAAAACTAATCAAATGCTATGAGCCCTTATTGCATTTTAAGTTGACACCATAAATAAGACCAGCCTGTGCACTGCAGCTATTTTCCTTCCCGTTTCCTCAATCAGCACTCATGGAATGGATTGAGTCTGCACTAAAAGCATTATTCACTGTCTTCATTTGATGGGCCTTGCCAGAGTTGATTCATTAAAGGCTTTAAGTGGAGCTGGTAATGCAGTTTGGGGTCTGATGAAGCGTCGGCGTCATCACTGAAGCCAAGTCTTTGATTCAAGTCTTTGCTTTGTGAACTTTTTCCACTAAAAAAAAACAACAAGCAAACTTTGCAGAGCAACAAAGAATATGAACGTTTTATGTCATGTTTAGATTGAGCATATAAAATTGTGTTTATCCAGCATTGCAAATGAGGGTCTTTAGAGTCTGCAGTGAGTATACTGTATGTTTTCTACAGGCCATTTGCGTGATAAGTCATGTCAATACTAGGGTTGCAACCATAATTGGATTAATCAATTATTAATCGATTACCAACTTAATCGTCAGCTATTTTGATTACCATTTTTTTGGTTTTAGAGTGAGTTGAATAATTGAAACAATCTTCCTGATTTTTCACCTTCTTAAATAAATACTTTCTGGTTCCATTGCTCCATTTGACAAAGAAATCATTAAAACTGAAAAATGTTGGTTTATGGCCAAAACAAGACATTTGAGAACATCATCATATCAATGTTTGGGAAACACCGATCAACCAATGGATCAATTTTCCAACATTTTATGGACCAAACAAATAATCGATAAATCAAGAAAATACTCGACAGATGAATCAAATTTGAAAATAATCATTATTTGCAGCTCTGGTCGATACTGTTCTTAAGAATAGCATATGTGACATAGATAGATAATTAACTGATGATAATGTTTTCACACTCTGAAAGTGTACAGTAAACTTTCAGTGTTTGACTCATCCAAGGGTTGATCTTGTTCTGGAGCAGCAGCCAACTCCTTCCCCAGAAATATTCACTAAATTATTCAGGCAGAACTTATTTGAATACCAAAACTTATTTTATATGCACATTAGGTTCATACACCTTGTAATACTGTTGTTGTAAAATGTAGCCTTTTGTTTTGTTAAATCTACATTATAATCACCGTGTACTTCACTGACTTTTCTGCCGTTTGGCCCAATATGTTGTGGTGTATTTGCAATACACTTGAGACACAATTTACTGTAGCATGTTATGTATCTACTGGTAAGTAAGTATATGCTTATCCTCTAGTTGTCTTGCTATGCTGATGACGCACTACTGTTGTTTTCCTAACTGAAGGATTCCTGTGCGTCGTTAATTTGCATTTAATAGATTGTAGTTCAACAAACTTTATGTGAGCTGGAACTTTGGCTGAATGCTGACACCAACAGAACCTTTGGTGCTTCCATACTCTGTGCACATCCTCCATCCATTATTGCCAGGATAATGTAATTGGATCTGTTCCACGGTGCAGATATCTTAATGGATCATGATCTTTTCAACTGGATATTTAACAGCTCATTAAAAAAATTAAAACAGGCTTTTAAAAGGCTTTTATTTTTTTCTTCAATCCTAAAACCACACTGTGTTTTTAAGCCCCTCACACTCCCCGGTCAGTTTCACTTAGTTTTGCAATCACGTCAGTATAATTAGCTACATTATAATATAGAAACATAATAAGTTAGATAATCGAAGTATTGATTGTCCCAACTACATTAGCTTGCGTTAGTGGATGCAGTGACTATACAACAACTAAAGATCACATGCTGCTCACTGTGATGGAGTGCCTGTCTCCGGTAACATGAACACCAAGACGATGATTTAAAACCACTGATGTGAAAGGTGTAGGTTGACAACATACACTTCTTTCCTCAAGGTGCGACATCACGGTCGCGTGTGGATTTAAACGACATCACTGGGGAAAAAAGCAAATCTAAATGAAATGTCTGCATACCAATCATCTAGGTTATTTGATATTCCTACAATGGTTTTTCACCACTGTTTTGTCTGTATTGGAGAAATGAATGTAGCTGTAGCATTCACAGTTTTTCATCCACTCTTTTATGATCTGACAGCTCCCTGTAAACCGTGGCCAATGTCACATCATGAATGCTGAGCATTCTCCTTCTGATTTGTGGGTTTTACTTAACTTATATTGAGTAAAAGCAAAAAGAAAGTGCGACATTGTGTGTTAAAATGTGTGATTTCTAGAGTTTGTAATAGCACTTTTATATACTTATAACAGTTCTAGCAGTTTGTCTCAACTCTACTGTTTTTTTTTACTTTTCTATTAGTGATAGTATCTGGTACCTGTTGCTTTTTTTTAGTACCTGCTCCAGCGAGGTTCCATGCAAGCTGAAAATGTGACGTCAACAGACTGCCGGCCACTGATTGGTCAGAGAGTGTCATCACTAGTCATGAGTGCGACGTCTGACACAAGATGCAGGAAGTACTCAACTAATCTTTTTAATGAACTGATTCTAATGATTCAGTTACACCGAAAACAACGGCTTTGCTCGTCAATAGTTTGTGTTTGTTTGGCATGTAAAATGACGTCCAGACCCCGCCCACATTGAGAAGGTACTGTGAAGTAACGGAAAACAACGTGCCTGATACCAAACTGAGTAGAGAAGAGCCGAGTACTGTTAGAACTGTATCATGGAAAAGTGTGATAAGTCTTAAAAACCCTAGCAGTAGTGAGCTACCACTTGAAAACACCCCCCAAAAAAACTGAAAAAGCACAAGCCAACCAACGTCTGTTGGCTCTGTCATCAAAACTGCACCCTCATAACACCAGAAGTCTTTGTGTGTACACTGAAAAGAGAAAATTGTTGGCAAACATACTATTTAGGTGTTACCAAAATCAAGTATTGCACTTTTTCTGCCGAGTTGCTCACTAACTTCTGACTAACACCTCATGCTTCTCTGGCTTGTGGAGAAAACTCCCAGCACATGCTGCAAGGGGCACATCAGGTCGGCAAAGTCACTTAATAACACGCAATTTCATGAACCCAATCATTCCATGTGGTCCAAATGAAATGGCTGGTTGTGTTTATCACAGTATTGAAAGGGCTACAGATTATTTTTCTTATTGGTGGCTTGTTCCAGGCTTTGGCATGCGCATCCCTCTTTGTGTGGTAACCTCTGTTATATCAATCAAAGTGTGGAACTCCCACTCTATTGGTCAGGGCGAGGTTTTTGCTTCGCTCAATTGGTCAGGCCCATCTTACTGCTACTACTGCTACCACTGCCTGATTGGCCGTGCACTCATTGCTGCCCTTCAGTCACTAATCACTGTCAGCCACACATCTGCTACAAATAACCAGCTGATCGTTCAGTCAGTGGCAGAGATGATTTGGTGTGACCAGCTTGCACCAGTGCTCTTTGTTTTGTTGATTATCTTTTAGTTTTTTTTTTGGAAGTGCTGAGCTAAGACTGCTTCCTGTTAACCTCATTAAATGTCTTACACTCTAGTTAGTACCATGTATTTGTTCAAGTGAGTGGAACAAGATTATTGGAGGCTGGGCCATTTAGTCACACACACACACACACACACACACAAATACTCACATTGCTATTTGTTAAACATGTGTTATTTTCTGCTGTTTTTGGTTAGATGAGGATTTTGTTTCAAACCTTCTTTTACAACTGAAAACACATTAAGCTTTGCTTTGTTGTATTAATTAATTGATTTAGATATCACCTTTTGCCGTAAAACGTACGTCTTAATTTCTGATGTTGAATTACAGTATATTCTTTGTTATTGCCTCATGATTTATCATTGAAGTTACCTTTTGATTCTGCAACATTCTTCCATACAATATGGTTAGATATTACTTCCCTGGGCGAGTTGGGTTGTAACATGGCCATTGGAATGTGATTAGGATTTTAATACGTTAGATAAAAGGTTATTCAGAAATAAATTACGGACACCCAAGCTGCGGCGTACGTCTCAGGTCGCTTCGCATTGAACACAATAGAGATTCACATTTGTCACACTAATGAAAATAAGATGCTATTTTGATTTATCAACACAGTTAATCCCGGGAGCCTCGCTTAGCTCTTTGTTTACCAGGGATTTGAGTTGTTGTTCAATATCTGCCCTTTGCAGTGTGCTAATCACAGAGACTCACACTGCAATGATAATAAAAGTGCCTCATGTCGGGCTGTATCATTGAGTGGCTCGGGCTCTAGGCTGCTTTAATGCAGAGGGATTTGCCAAAATCCACAAGCTGCATCGGGGGATGAGTTGACTGATGCAGGTACCAGGGCAGAACTGTACGTCTCAGCAGGAAACAGCATGTGCGCCTCATCCCTGTCATCGTCCAACATCCTCAGTTTAACACATGTTCTGGCTTCACCTTTTTTTTTTCCATCTGTGCACAACACTTTCAGAGTCATTTGTCACTCGTGATCCTTTACTCTCTGTAATCCTGTACTTATAGGCGGCCGTACATGCTGTACTTTCATCGCTTTTAATGTCCTGACATTCAGTAGAACCTGTTAACACATTACTGTCTATTATATGTTCTTTATACTGTATTTTTACTAGGATTGTATTATATTTTCTCCAAGTGAATGGTGCCTAACAAGTATTTAGTTTAATCAATTCAGTCAACTGCTATTCTTTGTCTGTAAGATATATTTTCTGCTGTACATGATCTTCTTCCTCAGTGATTTCTCACATTCCTTGCTTGTTTATTTTCTGGTCCATTTTCCAAACATCTCTTTGTACTGTTGCATTGCTAAACTTCACCTCGCCTTCTCTGCCTCCTTATATCCCCTGGGTTGGTCACTGATGGAAAATGTCTCTGAATGTTTGCTGTGTCATGTTTATCCTGTGTATACTGTTTCTCGGGAGATGCTCGAGATAAGTTCTTACTGTAGTGAAATACTTGTGTATGTGTGACTTGTGTGAGTTAACTTTGCCCCCGTCTCATCTGGAAAACAGGAGGATTTCTTTCCAACCAGTTTTGTCCCAGTTTTAACACATCGCACATGTTGGTTTTGAGTTCAAAGTAACCTTGGGAAAGTCAAACAAATGACGTGGATTTTGTCACGTCACCCATGCAAGTTAAATCTCTCTCTATGCTCTTTATTCATTCTATCTTTATTTTATATTATTGCTATTATATTAAGGACAGCCACCCAATTGTGTTGTACTGTGCAATGACAATAAAGCTCGATCTACTTTGCTGAAACTTTATTACCTATTACCTATCATTATTTTTGGACAGTTTCCTGCCTCATTTATGGTTTAAAAGCCTTAAGTGATGAACTTGCTGTTGGTGTTTACTGCCTCCTACAAAAAAACACTGAGCCAACACCAAAATAGTAACATCATACTGTAACGTAGCCAAATACATGAGGGAGCCAATGGCAATGCTCAGTGATGAGGTCATGTATCACAATGCTAAACACTGCAGTAACAATTCTGCAAGCTCATTTGTTTTCTTGGCTTGGGATCCACACTTGGAAGGTGTGTGATCTGCTGTTCATTGTGTTACAAACATGGAGCTTTTGTTCTAAAGTCTGCAACCTGGGAAGTAAGTTGAGGAAACAGGAACTCTCATTTGGACACAGCAAATTGTAACAGTAACAAAATAAGGATAAGGAAATGCTAACTATTTCCTATTAAAGCATGTCATCTGAGAGATCTTTGTCCATTGAGCATCCAGTACCTCGCACCTGTCACCACTGATTGGTTCAGTTGAGTTCAGTCTGTGTAAATGTATCTGCAGTAACGATCCTTAAAGTATTCCACGTTTCTCACAAAAGCTCATTTATAGCTGAAAAGTTGCAGTTCTGTATCACGTCCTGTCAAAGCCTTGGTATGGTATGTTTGGTTCAGATGATTAAATGACACATAGAACTGCATCATGGTCAAGCATCATTAAAGGAAACAGGGACAAACAAAAATCTGCCATGTCTGAGAACATAACAGTATAATGGAGGACAGTGGGAAAAAAAACAAGGCTGCCTTTGGCTGGTCTGAACCCACACTTCACAACAGGCTCTCAGCAGCACTGCTGCCTCCTCTTCTCCAGCAAGGTTAACGGTTTTTGAAGCACTACTCACAGTCCCCACAATGTAAACCTCTCAGAGCTTGCACAAATGGTGCCGGCCCTCGATATTCCTCCATGCTCACCTTAGTGAAATATGATAAAAGAGAAACGTTCCCCCAAAGTGAAACACCCCATTAGTAAGACCTGATCTTTTCAGAGCCCCCTGTAGCCAGCAAATGGAAGCCCAGAAGATGTCTAAGAGAAAACCTCTCTCTTTTTGTCTTTCTCTTTCTTTGTGCTCCCTCTGCCTTTTTTTTCACTTTTGCTCTCACGTGTATTCCCTGACTTGTTTCCAGTGCTATATGAACCTCATTACTCATTACAAAAAGCAACAGGTACCAAAAACAAAATCTCTAATCCAGAATTACTAGACACATAGTCCCTAAAGAGTAACATTTTTGCTTGTTCAACAAAATAAAGTTTTCCTCGATTTCTGGTGTTTATTCTGGTCTCTGTTGGGTTGTTTTTTTTTGTATTATGTTGGTGTTTGTTAGTTTAAATTTTCTGCCACTGGGCTTTCTACTTTTGTGACCTACTCATGCCTTATTGAGTTTCCCTCAGTGTCACCTCCTTTTTGAGGTCTGTTCTTTGCCCTGAAGTCAGGCTGTAGGAAACACTGGAGGGAACTGGAGACATTTATGTCCTTAAGGTCTTCTCCCTGACTGTTTCACCCTCTCCACAATAGAAAATCATTTCTAAGCGTTGCCACAAGTTTCTTCCACGAAGACTATGTTTACACCCAAGACACAAAGACAAGTGTACATGGAACATATGGCAACTTGTTATACAAGTCTACCCATCCTGTTGCAAACATATGCTTACTCCGTTTCTAACAATAACAACACACGTTTCACAGGATATTTCTACACACTTTCACACAGTATTTCAGTATTTCACACTATTGTATCTTTTGAATCTCAGTGAACTTGTGGCGCAGTATAGGATTATCAGTACGGCCTCTTTAAAGAATATGTAAGAAACTGCTCTATGGAAACTGAGAGGCCAACGTATTAACATCTTAGACATTATTCTATTGAAATGGGTCCTCGGCATAATATACAAAAGCACAGGAAGTGTGCAAACGCACAAACATAATGCAGTGATGCGGGAAGGTAGAAGTGGGAGCAGTAAGTAAAAACATGGAGAGGCTGAAAGAACGACTAAATCAGATATACTGTGTATCTTTTTGCAACTGGAGGTTTATTTTCATATGCAATCCTTTGGATGGACATTTAAAATTTGCATTCTTGTGAAGAGAATGGCAGCATCCATTTGAGCAAAGACGCAGGTCAAGGAGATCCATGTCTTTTCACCACAAGAATGTCCCTGATCACTTAAAGGTGACATCGAATGCTTGTATCGCACACATATGTTAGTTATGGAGGTCTACTGACATATGTTAACTTGTTTTCATGGTTAAAAACCTACTAGTCGCTGCAAACGAGCCGATCGAAATATCTCCTCACTGACGCTCTTGTCAGCCGCGCTGTTTCAGACCAAAATCACACCCCCAGAACGTGTACTGTGTTGTGATTGGCCAGCCAACGAGAGCTTTCCCACTGTCCTGTGATTGGCCAGGATTGGAAGTGACGTAATAGATAGGCCAGCTCTCAGATACACAGCTCCCCCTCTGGCACGGTGGATGCTCTGCATCTCAGCAGCTACAACGAGAGTAGTTCTTTTTATTCTGCGGTTGAATGTACGCAACCGGATGTGCCCGGACTAATGCCCGCACCAGGCGGTGCTACGGTGGTGAGTGGTGAGGTTTACTGATGACATCATCAGCAAACGGAAGTGCCGATCCGCTTCGCAGAGCCAAGGAAAACAATAAAACCCTATTTTCTCAGCAGTGGCTGAACTGTTTGTTCTGAAACTTTAGGGTTTCATAAACGAGGTAATGATGCAGATACACACACAAACACAGCATGAATTGGAGCTTCCGGTCTATGGCGCCTTTAATTTCTTTTTCTGTAAGGGGGCAGCTTCATGATTGATAAAGAGAGCGGTCCTCTTGACCACTGGCTTCAAATTATGGTTATAAGGCACTGACATGTACTGGTTTTGCTGAATGGTACATCCAACATAAAACAATAGGGAGAAACACAGCACAGTTTACGTTACCTGGTGTATTTGTTGGTGTAAAGTCTTAACATCTGCTCCTAAACAGAAATTTGTGAATGAATGAACACCACAGAGGCAGCCACAGATCTGTCTGAACACATCACTGCTCTACTTTATATCACGCTTTTATATCACCTGTGTGTTTTTCAGTTCATGGTTTCTCAGCCTCCAAGTGTTTGAAACCTTGACTCTCAATATGGCATCGTAGAAGGTCAATGAGAATCTGCCATTTTACTTTTTTTTTTTTTTTTACAAGTGCACTTATAAGTGGGATTTAAAAGGTATTTGTCTTTGCTCTTGGGAAATCCAAATGTTTTCCTTTTCCCCTGTATACTGCATTATTTATGACACCTAAAAGTCAAGGCAGAGATTGTGTTCACCTAAGTGTGATTTGCAGCACATTGCTCATTCCCCCTTGCCATATGTCATTTTACCTGGCCGTACAGCCGCCACATTAAAAGCCTGGGAGCTTACATCATCATTCTACTGGGGCGAGAGATGTTTGCCAAAATGTACTGGAGCATCTAAATTAAGAAGACCTCAGTCAGATCTGGCTATGTGAGTATAACCGAATCCACATACTCAATGTCCAGTGCATCCCATATAAAGGATACACATTACAGTGTCTTAGTGGAACAGCTGTGATGCTTTCCAGGTGTTGTGTGGTGTAATGTTTCTTCAGGTCATTTCTCAGGTGATAAAAGCACAGCCTATCTGTTTTTAATTAGTCATCTTAAGCAGGATCACTGACGCAATGAAAGCATGTGGTAAAATCTTTAAAAAAAATCTCAGTTTAATTTAAACAGTTTTACTCTGCGAACTTCCCTCACCAAAAATCTGAATAAGTTACAGTTGTATTCTTTAAATCAGGATTTTGTTTTTTTTTACATTGCCAATCAGCATCAACTACAATATTGCTAAGAGTTGCACTTCTGTTTTTGCTTAACCTTCCTCCAGTGTTCATTGAACCCTCATTTATGTAGGTGTAAGCGGTCCAAAGTGACTGGTTTATTTTAACCACTCTCATCACTCGTTCACTCATCTTCTACCGCATTATCCTCCACATGACGGTTGCAGGGAGCACTGGTGCCAATCCTAACTGACACAGGGTGAAAGGTGCGGTACAACCTGGACAGATCGTCACTTCATCACAGGGCCTTAACCACACTTATATTTATAAAAAAAATGATATCAGTAATAATATAGTATTACCCATTCATTTCCTATGGCAGTCATTTTTGACTTAGAACGCCAAAAGTGTGAATAAGCATAAAAAACCACTCAAAGTTCAATGTGATCAACAATTTAATAGGATTCATGCAGGTACTACTGAGAAACCATTATTTTTATTCTTTTATAAAAGTTACCAAATAGGTCAGATTAAACCAAGCACTTTTTTTTGAGTGAAATGAACTTTAAGTGCATGACTAACATCACACGTTGTCAACTGGTGACTCAATTGCAGAGACTCGTTCAGTTGTTGCCATGCAGGTGCAGCTGCTGATCTTTAAAAACACACTGAAATAGAATAAATTAAAAACCGTGGATCGTGACTCCTCCGCCCATGTTTTTATAACTGGGACAAACAACTGCTGATGCAGTAAAACAATAGAAATCCAATTATTCAAAAAGGAGGAGGGTGGGAGTTTTGGGCCTATACTGCAGCCAGGCACCAGGGGAAGTTGCATCCAAGCTGCCCATCATCGACATCCTTACAAAGATTGCTCCTGTTTTACTTTTTCCAGACATTTTGTCTGTTTTGTCTGACATTTTTGTCTGTTTGACAGCGATGATGCTCAGGGATAGATGGGGAGTTGCAGACCATCTTCTTTTTTTTCCACAATGACCAACTTCAGATACTAACTGCAACACAAACAAAGTTGGTGCCGCAGCCTCTGCACGACCGGGATGAATTCACCAGACTGATTCAACACATGCTAATTCCACTGAGCTGTGACTCAGAGAAAGCTGCAAAGAATCTGATTAAACACCTCCCACTGTAATTATACAACTAGAATCACAATATGAAACAATCACCACCAGGACAGTGTTTAATCACTGTTTTCAAAAGAGTTGTGTTTGATGGATCCGGCAACGGAAACTCAAGTGCTGTCAAATGCAGCCGGATGCACGATGACACATCACTCACATGCCTAATGACCGCCCATTTGGTGGCTTTCAGCTCATGATGTCCCAATCAGTGAATAAGCCTGAAATTCACCAGCTAAGCTAATGATGAGCTCTAAATACACCCCCCAGACCATTGATTAATATTGATGTTTGCTTTAGACCATGACTGTTACTGATAATGATGACATGTTGCAAGAAGAGAAACCTTCACAAGTGTAAATCACAGTTAGATTCAGGGATGGGAGTTGATAATACTGATTACGGTATTGATTCCAACTGTAATAGGTGTTATAATGTCAAGGTTTTTTTTTTTCCATATTTATAGTCAGACCTGTTCACATGCCTGTTCATATGAAATCAAATCATTACAGCAATTTACATCTAATAGACCTCAGCTGACTCACTCGGGTGCAGACATTTAGAATTAGTCACACTATATTAGGTGGTGGACCTTCTGCTGGGTTGAGAAACAACAAAACATATTATATCACCACTGCTGGGCTGTAATGCATTAATGGCTGATATATGACAGTAATATTTTATAATTTACCAAGAAACAAGGAGTGTCAGGGAACACAATTTCAAAACAGTTCAATTCAAACTATTACAATTCTGAGGCAAAGACATGCTTATAGTTACTGCAGTACTAGATTGCAGCATGTCAAAAGGAACTTGTTACTTATATTTACAAAATGACAAAATGAATATAGTAATATAATAACTAGTGCAACCTATAACTTTTGATAGCAAGGAATAGGTAAAGTAATACTTTATAATGATGTGTCTTAAGTGACTTCTTACACTTTCTGAGTAAATTGCTCAACACTGCACCTGCTTTCAAGCCATTTGCTGCCGTTTCTTGAAATGACTAATGTATAGGCATTACTACAACCACTGCCATCTTCTTTCTTATTTAAATTAAGCCTGATATCCCAGTAGTTTTCGGATAATTGGGTGTCCTTTCCTTTGGAATGTGCAATGTTTGTGCAAAGTTTGGACAATCTACAAGTCCTTTCTCCTTTATATGGCAAAGCAAAATCGGTATAGCCCAGAAATTCAGGATGAGCCACAGGGAAAATTGTAACGCAACCCTAACCCTGACTCAAGTTCCTCACAATATGAGGAAATCTATAGTTTTAAAACATAAGAATTGACATTGTGTATGATGGCGCCTTGCACACATCCCCATGTCCACACATATTCCCATGGATATGTGCTGACAAATTGTGCAAATTGTTTCTCTGTTTTCTCCTTCTCTCAAAAGACCAAATCATTCCCAGGAACAAACACACCACATACTCATAGGAATATCGCACACAAATGATTTCACACCAGGCAGACACACACTACAAAAGTGAACTGCGCTACACTTTAGTCTTCACTTTTATTTTTTTCATAAACTTACTCAACTGCCAAAATATATGGCGAGAAGTCGGTCGGTGTAAGTCACTTGACTTTTTTTCCTCATCACCTGACACACATCCATCACTGTTAAGTACTGAGGAGGCCCGGGGGAGATGGGCCCTGCAGAGATGTGCAGTGCTTAGAGTTGTGATTGACTCATGCCTCAGCACTGAGAACAATATGGCTCATCTATCAAGAGCTGGGGAAACACACTTAAGTGTGAGAAAGCTTGCTCTGGCAAACACATCAAGGAAGTGAGTTTGGTAATGTACGTGTAGCTTATGGTTTTGCATAAAATGATCACCAACTTACTATCTCATTTTGTGACTAGCACAACTCATCCTCTGCTTTGCATAAATACAACAAAATATGCTTTTTGCATTTTTTTCTGGTTTAAAAGTATACATGAAACATACATCGTGATCCACCGCCAGCCCTGTAAACAAACAGAATGAGGAGGTGTAAAGGAAAAAAAGGTGATAGGAGCGATTTTCTTTTCTGAAGAGGCTCAGACTCGGTCCATGGTTACAGACTATTAAACATTCTCCCAGTCAGTGGTGATCAGGGGACAACTCTCTGCAGTGTGAATCTGCGGAGGCAGGCAGGATAAACAAAGTGAAGGATGAAGCTGGACAGCCTGGAGGCAGCAGCAGAGAGGAGACGGCGGTCTAAACTGAATCTTACACAACACCTGGTGAGCTTATGCAGCTACAGAGCACCTACGGCCTCTGGCTCGGCACCCTGGTGGGCTTTATCGAACACTCAAGGGCTCAGCAACTGTCATACTTTACAGTTGTTCTTTGTTATGAAACTTGGCTTCATTTCCAAATTTGGCGGAAGTTGTGCATGTAAAGAAACCCCCATGCTGTTCAAGATCACAAAGACACAATACAGAGATTCAGCTCTGCTTTGTTTCTTGTTTAATGTAATTCGACACCAGGCTGTTAGACAGGATTTGCCAGTATGTTTCCGTTTCAGTGAGATATTGTTCTGACATTGTTACAATTCATTGGCGTCACTTAGGAAAGGAAGAGTCTGCTCAGCTCATTTCCAGTTCCAACTAGGTTCAACATTTCTTTATGTCCACAATTTTGTTTCCATTCGAGACATAGAAAATAGTGCAAATAAAAAATAAATTGAAGTCAGTTAAAGTTTAATGAAAAGCAGATGCTTAGAGCAGCCACAGTTTAAAAATAGACATGATTAAAAGTATGCTCTTGTCCATAAAGTGCTGGAGTGCCCCACTGGATGTAGAGGGCCACTTAAAATGTCTTGTCTGCCACTTAAAATGAGGAGACTTAAGGAAAAACTTGCCTTACGAAATCTGACAAAAGAAAAAAAACAAGATGAACAAGATGACATTAGCGCAATGTAATTAATTGGATTACAAATCACAAATATCTGTAAAAAAAGGACAATTTTGATTGATATTATTACAGAACTTGTTATCAGACTCAGTTTTTCTCTATGTGATGTTATTTAATGTTTTTATTTTATAATATAAGAAAAGTGGATTCACTTGTACCACGAAACAATGAAATCAGACATGATGTTTACTTGTCTAAGGTTAACCTTTATACGTGTTTTGCGGAAAATTAAACTACCCTAAGGTATTAGCTGGTTGAGACACCTGATTGGAGGAGACAGTTGGTAAATTTACAAGCTGAGGCCGTAGTAGTAATACATGCAGAGGAGGAAAATCGATTTATTGGCCGTGTACGTCTGACTCCGCCTGCGTAGGTGGCGCTGTTTCTCTCTATAAGCTAGTGTGTATTGAATCAGTGTCGCGTTGACCTTAACATCACAGAAAAACTTGATGTTTCGTACCTGCTGTACGTGTGACACGAATTAGATCGAGCATGGTTCCTGTGTTCTTCGAAGAAAGATAAAGAAAAGCCGCCGCTTTAATGGCTCGATTTTAGTTGGACTAACTTGTTTACGTAACCTTAAGAAAACGGAATGAATATTTAAGATTTTTAAGTGTGTTTTGAGCACTGTGGTGTCTTCTGTTGCAATGTGACTATACCATACTAGTCTTTTTTTTCCAGATGACTCGTACACTGTCACCCTTAGATCGGGTCTTACCGTATAAGATCAGCGATGGCACAAAGGAAATGGTGTCAACCTTGAGGTAGAACGTGCCCACATTGGTATTAGCTGATAACAATAGCTCCGAGTCCATTTCTCCATCAGTAGCTTCAGATAATACCGGAGTTCAAACACGGAGAGCTTATTCTGAGCATGGAAATAATGGATTAGGGGGATTAAATGCAGGAAAATATACATTTCGAATTTCCTCATGACCTATATACTAAAAAGGACAAGATGCAGTCCACCGTGACAGTGTGTGTGCCACGTGACACAAAATGAGGACTGTGGAGTGAGTCCTTTCATGAGCCGTCGTGCATGTGTTTGATGTGCAGGTCGGGTTATAGCAGAAATCAATTTGTGGAAGATAATGGTTCATTTCCAAGGGGAGAGGCGGAGGCAGCGAAAGATTGAGTCTACATCATTGTACACAAATGGCACTAATGGGGACAATGATAATCTCCAAATGAAGCCAATTAAAGGGCTGTTATTCTCACACCTCACAAGTGTTCATGTTTTCATGTGGGCACGGTCGTTCAGCCGGAGAGCGCCGATAAAAAGTTGTTGACTGCAACACACCGTGCTCATAAACCCCTATCTGTCCCAACAGTTTGAGAGGTAAATAGAAACAGATGACAGCTGCTCAGGAGAGCTCGGCCAGGGAGGTTGTGGCTGCAGCGAAGTTGATGGGATTACCTGAGGGATTAGGAACGGTAAGTACAATAACAAAATGGCTTGACGAGGACACAATTACTCTGCCATGTTTGAGCTGATAAAGGCCGGCAAGTGTGGAAGTGAGGGCCTGAGTCACAGTTGCACGAGAAGGTGGGATCCTGCCACAGGCTGAGAGGAAACCCGAGTCGGAATAGGATTTTACCCATCGTCAAAATACGCTGAAAAAGAAAAAAAGCTTCTGACCTAATAATAGTATTACTCTCATCTGCATGAATATATGCACATTGTACCAAAACAAGCTCTACGTTTTACTCTTGTGTAAAAATTCAATTTTGAATTGGGTGCTACACAACCATCCCCATCCAAAAGCCAAAGAATAAAAATAACAATTCCTTGCATTTCACCTACGTCCTTGCACCAGTCTGTGCTCCGAACTGAATAATGAAAACTAATTTAATAGCTATCGGCATTGTCCATGTCCACGATAACAAACTCTTAACATAACAACATAACATATTTATACCTATTTTGTATGATTTATATGACCTTTATTTTTTAAAACAACTGTTATAAAACCAATATGCAGATCAATTGTGTATGAGATTGAATGGTGGCATTTATTTTCCATGGAGTTACAATAATCCACTAATTTAAAAAAAAGAAAATGAATACAAATGCTAGATGCTTCACTAATGTAGCATCCAATGACTGATATCACATTATCTGCATTTCAGAATGAGCTTGTTTGCTTTGGTAAATTGTATTTCTGTGTTCAGGTGAACATTATAAAAATAACACTTCATTTCTTCCACCACTGAAAGGTCTTATCACCATTTGTAAGATTAAATCCCTGAGAGGGAACCTGAAAAAATGATTTTCCCTGGATCTACTTAACCCAACATATTGAAAAGTCTGCACACCATTTAGAGTGTAATCAGCCCTCTGCTGAAATTACATTAGATTCCACACTCCCATCCACGAGACCCTCATCAACTTAACATTAGGCTTGAAGCTGTGCAAATTATGGCGAGTGTCTGTGTAAAGCCCGGCTTCTCTCCCCCGATGGAACCTTTTTGCTAAGGTTTAGGGAACACCACAAAGTCACATATAATTTTCTCGTGGTAATAAATAGTATAAGCAGCATCCATTATGATGTAAAGACTCTTTTCAAAGCCAGATAACCCGGGCTTAATTGTGGTGTCACATTGACACATGGTGTAGAACTCCTCCATTGGTAATAAATGGGAAATGGAGTTGGATGACTCCTAAATAGTTTTTCTGAAATTCAAGACAAAGAGCTTTATATTAGCCTGCTAAGAAAGAAAAAAAAAATGAAGTTGATCTCCTTTTATCCTAAAATCAATCTCGTTCTCCTTCATGCTGTATATGTGTTAGGGAAGCATACTAAGAGTTCAGTTGATAGAAGATTTAACAGGTCAAAATCCTCCGGAATAATCTGGCAGAACTGAACTCAATGTAATTGGAGACAAACTCTAAATCCTGGAGCTTATCTTTCTTTCAGAAGTGAGGATTTACAGAGGGTTCTGATAATTTCATCATGAACCTGCAGTTGCATGTTGTCATGCACTCTGAACAAAACTTTGGCCAATATCCTGATTCTATTTTTCAAACAGAGGAACTCAGAGACCACTCTTTACAAACCAGAATCTGGAATTTTAACTTTTTGATCCAATGGATGCAGAAGACTTCCTGGATATATATATAACTTGCTATTACCATCTTATATAAGCATGACAAAAATGATCCTGATCTGTTAAGGTGTCACTGAGATTGACGTTAAATGGCACTTCCCATGTTTCATTTATATTGCCAACAAATTCCACAATTTTCTTGGCATTTATCAACATGGATCCGTCAGTCAAAAACTGTAGATACGAAGTTGCTAAGAAAAGGACAAACCTACAGATAAACTCACGCTAAATGGCGGAGCAAGAAATATCTGTCTGCTGTGATTTTCAGCTTGACATCATGGTTCTAACTGCTGGTTCTAACTCTAAGAAAAGTGTCAGTATTATTTGTGTGGACATATGACCAGTAAGAACATGCAAGAGCTTGTGTAAGAATTACACACCTTTATCTAACCATGTAGTGTAACACAGTCAACTGTATTTAGACCAACATCACACACGATATGCCTTGAAGGGCTTTACAGTCTGTACAACAAGTGACACCCTCTATCCTTAGACCCTCTATCCATAGACCCTCCCATTGAATGAGGAGAAACTCCACAAAAAGAGTGTTTTTGTTGTCATTTGTTCCATATTCTGACAACCATAACCAATCTATGGTGTTCTTCTCGCTCAGTTTCAGGGGACTGGCAGTAAATCCGGGAGAAATTGTTTGAGTGTCCATCAACACTTTATTCAATCAGGAGCCAGAACATTTGTCAATGAATACATTATCCAGCCTGTACAAAAGCATTCTTGAGGTGACATTGGGAGGACAGAGAGGAAGGCTAACTGCAACAAAGGACTGGAATTTAACCAAAAAAAAAAGATGGCATCGCTGATAGAAGCTTTCATCAAAGAAAAATTGAAAAAGAAAAAACTATAAAAGAAAAAATTTGATTTGATGTGTGAAGCCTCATCGTGCTGTTAATATACTAATATCTGTGGGTGCAAAAAAGCAGTCTAAAAGCAGTCAAACATAATTCTAAAATGGGCGCCACAGGAAGTTGTTGAAATGATGTTATAAAGAAGAACCTTTCAGCAATTAATCCCAACACTGGAAAAATATTTAAACTTCATTAAGTTTTTATCACTCTGTCTCGTCAGCATCACCATATTTACCATAGAAGCTCGACTGTTGCATCTCATCAGGAAGATGAAATTACTTCAAATAATTTCAGATTAAAAGCCTTATTGTGTTTGCTGGAGTAACCAGGCAGAGACTACACCTTTCTCTTTACACACCCCTGGTGTCTAGGGCCAAAGCAAGTGTTTATGGGTAGCTATGAAAAATAATCAGTTAGTACATGGTTATTAATACTGGATATTCAGCCAAAATATGCTTAAAACTTGACTGAGTAGCTCATTGTGAAAAGTACAACATAACCCACACATTTAGATATTAGAAACACAGGCTTATAATAACTACTTAAATAGAGGAAGACATCAATTGCTTTTTATAAGATGCGGTGGATACTACTGTGCACCCTAACAATCAGGAAATGGCCCATTTAAATTTCCAATTTCACAACCTAAATGAGCAGAATGTTTTGTTTCTGCTTGGATAACGGCAGAAATGGGACATTCTGCTTGAAATTCACTGTCAACGAGGTGTGGCGAGAGAGATGAGGTTGAATAAGAGCAGACAGACAGCTTAGCAAAAAGGGGTAAGAGAAAGGAAAAAGAAAAACATGCGCTGAAAGCAAAGGTGAGGGGAGATGTGGGGGTTGACAGGATAGAAATGAACAGATGAGGACAGTGAGTGCTGCCAGGTCGGCGTGAGTGCACGCGTGTGCAGCTGGGTGATAATGTGGCCACAGTGGCAGAACACACATCTCACGTCGTGCTCAACAGGTGGGTCAACAAGGGGCATCTCAAACAGGCAGGCAGGAGCTTATCTTAATTCTGAGAGAGAGAAAATCCAGGATCCCATCCACAGTGACTCCCTGTAATCGATGCTGACAGGTAATTCAGAGGCGCGCATGGATAGCTCACAACTTGCAGGAGTGGCAGGGCATTTGTTGCGGCCTCGGGTTGCTATGCAATCAAAGCACTTGGCACTTCTAATACACGTCCAGATAAACACATACGCTGGAGCCAAGAAACAAATCAACAGAGTGATAATGATGCTGGATGCCATAGGAAAGTAAAAAACCTCAAACCTAAAAAAAAAACAAGTATTTGTCCATATTTCACTGAAATATTTTGGAATCACAGACCTCATTATCTCAATGAGTCATGTCATCAGAAGTGAAAAATGCTTAATACTCTCTATCTTGGACGAGTTTTGGGGGTTAAAAAGATAAAAAGATATCTCGGTTGACTGAAATGCATAAAAGTTCAACATAGTTAAATATACTGTGTTTTTTTCTGTGCTGTGGGACTGATAAATGCTAATACTATCAAACTGTATCTTTTAATTTGATTATTGTAGATTAATATTGATTGATGTGATTACCAATGTTTCTTTGTTAAAATCCTGGTTCAACCACAGTGGAGTTTGTATGTTCTCCCTGTCTCTGTGTGGGTTTCCTCTGGTTTTCCCTTGAATTGTATCTTCCTTTTCCTTGTGTGTATGTGTCTGCATGTGAGTGTGAGATGAGTCGCAGGTGTGTGTGTGTGACACCTGCGACTCATCATCTCACACACCTGAGTTGTGGGTGTGACATGGGATTGTCTAGATGGATCCTGGGAGCTGATTGGTCCCACACAGGAGGCTCCGGTATAAGAGGCCTGCTGCTGACTTCTGTGAACCAGTCACAGTCAAACTACCAGCAGACATGTTGTACTTGTTTTTTTCCCCTAAACGTTTAAATTGCATATAATTTGATTTTTTTACACATGTATTGCCGGACAGTATGATTTTTTGGAGTTTGTATGTTCTCCCTGTGGCTGCATGGGTTTTCCCGAAGTGTCACAGCTTCTGTCCACAGTGCAAAGACATGCAGATTGGAGTTTGGTTGACTGGAGACACTAATTGAACATGCAGCTGTGAATGTGGGTGTGAATGTTTGTCGGTTCTGTGACTGGCTCGTGACACGGTGACTCTTGCTGAGTCTCACCTGGGTTCAGCTCCAGCTCCTCTCTCTGTCTCTTAGCTCTCGAAGGCGAAGACATTATAGATAATGCATGTGCGGCTGTATTCGTGACAGTGCACACATTGTATTGCATTCACACAAACTCTTTTGTATTATAGATATCAGCCACAGCACAGCCCCGTAATGAAGTACAACATTTCATCGCCACCTCTGTCTCTGTTCCCCTCCTTGCTGGAGCTGCTGAGCTGTTTGAGTCAATAAAAACAATTTAAGAAGGTGAGTGGTGCACACTCTTGCAAGTGGGGTAGGAAGACAGCCACTGCAGGATATAAAGGCCCCCAAAAAATGAAATGAAGACAGAGGGGTGGGCATTGTATGTGAGCGCGATGGCTCATGGCTATGTATCTGGAGCACATTAAAAAGAGAAGAGAAGCCTGGTCTAGCTGCTTCGTCAAGCTTCCACTGGCATCGCTCCAGTTTTGTGAGAGGTCTTGTTATGTAATTCCGCAACAGTGTGTTTTCCCCATACTTCACCAAAGCCAATGAGGCTGACAGTTCACAAAATCCATATACACTGATTGAAAAAAATAAAGAAATTATTTATATATATATATATGTATGTATGTGTATGTGTATGTGTGTATGTATGTGTGTATGTATATATATATATATATATATATATATATATATACATATTTTTTTGTGAATGTGAACTCAATGTGTAAGATGTAAATACAGACATATCCTCGGCATCACTTCTGCAAACAGCAGCAGACGTTCGCGTGGATTGAGCAACACAAATATGTTGGTTTTTGAGCGGGAGCTAAACTCGCCGAGTACTGAGAGTGAACTCAACAGCTTCACTGTGATTCCATCCATAATACATGTTGCATATGCTACATATTTTCCTACAAGAATAAATCAATTCCAACACAAAAATATTGCATAGTAATAACGACAACACAACACAATACAGTGTGCTTTACAGCTAATGTTATAAGTTCAAAGTGGTTTGGTTTTTTGCATCAATACCAGGAGAGTATTCCATTCCACTGTCATTGAATGTTGCGCAGCTGCAGCAGCATCCATTCTCATGCTGCGTGTCCTTGTGAAATTAAAGTCTGAATCCCAATAAAAACTGTTGTGATATGCATCCTGTTATTTAGGCGTATACCTGCTTTATTATCTTACTCATTCATGATGTCATTTCACTTTTATTTTGTGGCATTTTGGTGTTTGACCGAAATGTGTGAGATTATGATGAACAGATGGGGGTAATGGGTGCTCCCAGTTCCCCTTGTATATTGTCATTTGTCTGTGTTTGTTAACTGGAATACAGCGTATGCTGCTATTTCTTATCTTGTTTTCCCCACATTGTTGTCTTATGTATACAATTTGTTTTGTTCATCAACCTGCCGAGGGGCAAGTGGTGTAAATTAGCTGCTGCATACCATAATGTGGCATGTTAACACACTGACATTCATTATGTTCAATGTCCCTAAATCATTTGTGAAGAGGTGATGATGGCAGTGCAGATAGAGATTGCAATTAATGTGGGTTAAACTGGGGGTTGTAATGAGCTCAAGATAATAACACAACCATTGTTATAGCTCATTTCACACGGATGGAAAAATGCCCCTAATTGCCTCATATTAAACTTGACAAACAAGGATATGAACTTCAGAAAAGGACCAAAACAGTAGTGGTAAAGCTACAGTGCGTGACTGTTATTGTTGTTGTTGTTCTGCCACTGTTTGGTCTTTGTAAACTGAAAAGCAGCAACTTTTCGTGAGTGATTCTTGACACTCATACTTAGACCTGTTTGCACCTGTCTCGCTGCCTCCGCTGTCTGTCTTGACATAAAAACAAATCACTTCCTGTGTGGAGTGTGGGAATGTGACCGGGAGACACGAGCTCTAAACACGGCTGTAATGAGAAACACCAAATGTGTTGGGTTGAGCTGATTGTGTGAACTCATGTGACGGTGGCTTAACACAAACAGATGAGTTTATATGTAGAAAAAAAACTACACTTTAACCCTTTACTGGGCAAAGATCTATATTTGGTCACTAAATTATTATGAAATTTAGGTAAGTTGATGAACTCACTCAGGTGTGTTGGAGCATCAAAAGCATGCAGGACAGGAGTCTGCAAGGACCAGGATTGGGAGCAATGATGTTCTATAATGTTCCTTTAACTTTATTTGTGTTTTACTTGAATATTCTTATATATATATACTGTACTTTTTTTTTTTTTTATCCTTATGTGTATAGGTTGTACACTTTTATTTTAGTCATATGTACAATTGTGTTGTACATGTAAAGAGATCTTATCTTCATGGACCTTGATTTTATTTATTTAATTTTTAATGTAACAAAAGGGAAACAATTTAAATCTTGTTATATTCTCCAAAAAATTCAAAGTGTGCCCTGTTAATATGTTCAATAATGGATGAGGAGGCTGCATGTTTAGTATTTCCTTCTTTGGCCAAACAGACTTATTAGCCCAATGGGGCCATTTGCAGGATTTAGTTTCTGAGGTGAAGATCTTCATTAAGCCCAAACTGGATAAGGATCTCTTCCCTAGACACTAATATATGCCGCGCCATTGATTGCTGGACACATCTGCAACGTTGGTTTAATGTGTTCATTCTCACACAGACAAAAAACAACTCCAATTCAAAAGTTCAGATGTCTGCCTCTTTCAAACCCTGGCTGCAGTCCTCGCTGCAGGGACGACAGCCACGACCGCTCACTTCCATGAGGCAGCGAGCTATTAATCCAACCTTTTAACCACTGATGTATTCAGACAGCAAAAAAAAAAAAAGAAACCTTTACAAAAAGCTTAGATGTTCATGATGACCAACAGTGACTGACATATTTTAGGCTATACGTTCAATTTTTAATGACCGGTGCGTCCTGTGCTCTTTATATAATGGAGTCATTTTGAGCACTGACTGCATTAAAGATTCATGCACCTCAACACATTTGTTTTCATCAATCAGGTTTCACCATGGACGTTTAAAAAGAGGAGCGCCCCCTATGAGTGCATGCGTTCTTTAGAGTGAGACTATATCAACACTATCCCATTGGGTGTTAGTCTTATTATAGTTGTGTGAAACACAAGACAGTGACATGTATCACGTGCGTTATTGCCTGCGTTACTGGTGAGGTTTGTGATTATAAAGTACATATACAATGTATAACTGATCAGATCAGAAAATTGGGAATACTGGGAATCCTTCAAGCAGGAATAATGAAATGTGAACGACCTCATCGATTTAATTAAAAAGTATAGTGACACTGGCATGCACTGCTACATATAAGCACTAAAGTGTGCAAATCAGATTAGCTGGGAAAAGGATACAGTTAGTCAAGCTTGAACCTCTAATACTGTAACAGGATGGAGTGTCGTGTCGACTTCTGGTCGTGGACGTATCCTCTGATGTGGATTTGTACGCCGGTGAAAATAGATCATACTGTTTAATCAGACTCGTATCTGAGAAGACTATCAAGGGAACTTAATTGAAATTTCAACCTTTTTCATGTGCGATAAATCCAATTATAATAAATGTAATTTCTGCACGACATGCTACATCGAAGGGCTGCCTCGTACATATCTCCAGGAATATGTTTATTCCCATTAATGACGAGCAATATTGTCGCAAGGTTGGATTTTTAATTCAACAAGGGAAAGACCTTCTATCTTCCAGGAGTAGTTGTTTCACTTAATGTTGTATATCTAATTAAACAAATTGTCAAAACGAGTTGTTCACTGATGTGCAGTATTACAACGGTTCCTGATGATTTAAAGCAGTGTTTATATGTGTGGATCAAGTAGAGGGGTAAATCAAAAACACAACAGCTGTTTGTTTTTTCTGATTTATTCTAATCTAAGTTCTAATCTAAAGCTCAGAAACGAGCTGAGGCCTGAGCTTCTGAAGGGACGGACAGAGACGCTGCTGAGAGAAAGACACATCTTCCTCCTGCTGCAGCTCTGTGTTACACACACACACACACACACACACACACACACACAGGCTGTCTGAGTCAGGACGATGAGGATATGGAGGAAACTTTTCATTGATGCTTCGAGGCATTTTGAGCCAAGAAAGTGGGCAGTGACATCAGACTTTCCCCATTCCTCAGGTGAGGCTGCAGAGTTTACATAAAGGACGTCTCTAAAGTCCATACTCCGACCTTTTAACTGCCTTCTCGTTGTCTCACTTTACTAGCATAGTAAAACCAGGGATGAGCCGATTCGATATTTTATACAGAAAATCACTGAAGAAAAATCCAATCCAATCCAAAAATCATCTATATGTATCTATATGACGGTAAAATGTTGTGGGCTGTTTATTTCTGCTTTGGGAGGAGGATATTTGTTACACAGTTGGAGAATTATGTCTTTGAAATCGCTTGAAATGGCACAAATGTGTTGACAACAGCTTGAATAGTTTAAAATAGACATGTGCAAGGTTGGCCGCGGGGCCGTCAGATTTTGTACGGCCCCGCAGCTTTGGTTTTATGATGCCTTATTCATGACTAGGGACGGAGTGGGACAGAAAATCGGCCCCAGTCATGTGTCATCTCCATTAGGTACCAGGTATCAGCTGGTAAGGAGTTGCACTTTCTGACTCCAGATGTGAAAGATAGATCCACATTATCAAATCTGACTCTTCTTAAAAAACACCCCATTCTTTTTATTTAACCTCAATTTAACCAGATAAAACACCCATTAAGATCAAGACCTCTTGACCTGGCCAAGAAAGGCAGCAGCACACGTCATAGTTAATACAGACGGGGAGATAACAGTTACAGAACAAACGTTGAAATATAAAAGTGCAAGTAAATAGACAAATAAAGTGCAGCAACAATTTAAGTACACCGGCACTGTTCAGTGGATTCTTATTGTCGGTCTTTTAAGATGGAAGCGGAAAGCTCCCAGTGAAATATCGGTATCGGACACAAATAAGTGGAATATTGTGCCATTCCTAATGTAAAACACACCTCTCTGTGTGCAGCACAGGAATGTCATCACAGACACACAGAAGAACAAAACACCGCTACACTGGCAAACACAGAGTGAGTCGTGTGGAGCTGACAAACTTAATCAGCACTCTTTTGGTGTTCTATTTAAAATGCATGCGCTGTACAGCTTTAAGAAGAAAATGGTTTACCATCATGTTCTCACTAGCATTGTTATGACATAACAGATGCTCTGTTTAAAAAAAAAAAAACAGAAAAGAAAAAAAAAAAGACTTCCCTCAAGGAAGAACTGGAGGTGCAGCACTGAGGGAATTGACAAAAAGACTGAGCCAGCAGCAGACAGGATTGAAGTGTGAGCTGGCAAACCACCCACAGGGCTAATAGGCACTCTGGCCATCAAGGCAGGCGCTTCCTGTCCTTGAATAAAACGTACAGTATATACTGTAGTAATATCCAGTGCTCAGCCTTATTCTGTTCATCCAGCTCAGCATGAAACGCTCAAAGAGTCTGTCTATTTTAATGGTCCGGGTACTTATAGCATGTGAAGCCTTTACATCCAGAATTTAGAACGCCATGGTGTAAAACTCTGAGCTGACCACAGACACTTTTCACTCAGAGTCCCTTGAACATTCCTCATTTTCCCCCGGAGGTGATCTAATCTACTATACTCTGATGTACTGTAAAGTCGACTTTTAGATATCAATTTTTTTTCTCTCTATCTGACACCATCTACAGGACTTTGAGTCTACTCAGCGGAGTGTGCTGTGGAGAGGGAGGTCACATCTTCACACTGCCAGTTCATGAGGTGCCCTCCTCGCTGCTTAGAGATTTCAAGGTCTAAACCAAAGAGAGTCTTTACTTCTTTTTGTATGAGATCTAGAACATTTCTGTGTCGTGAGAGGTCACTGTATGTTATTTGTATTTTACTGCAGAGAATCCTCCACTGGAAGTAAAACTGAGCAGATGCATGATGTTATTTTAAAGTGTTTCATCAACCTTCTCAATAGTGCTTTGATGACTCAAGTGCTGCTATATTTTTTATTTCTCCAGGTTCTTGGCAGATGAACTGAAATTGTTGTTATTATTCTTATTTTTTCCTTTTTTCTTCTCTGTGTGTGGGGGTCACCACATGATCTGGCAGAGATTTCCTACGCCGGATACCGTTCCTGATGCAACCCACTGGGGTCATTTTAGAGTGTCAAATTATCAATGAGCAATGGACCTTACTCAGAGGTACCACAGTCCATTTGGCCATGGGCTGCCCTGGATGAACCGAAATGAATGAACCTCTAAATTATGATCTCTCAAAAAAGACTGAGTGTGTCACCATTGACTGTTGACTGCTCTAACTGTCTGATTTCCAACTTCTATGTAAGAACTTATTTTCAGGGAGAAAAGCATAATTTGGTCTCTAGTCGCACAACGAAAGCATTGAAATAAATACAATGTATGGTTCCAGTCGGACTTATAACAAAACACAATACATTTTAAAAGTGTCACTGTTCAGGCCCGATGAACGGAGACACCAAGAGAGATCTTGACCGATAAGGTTCAGATCTTTAATTTAAGGAACTAATCACTTAAATAAACAACCTTAATGGTAATGCAGGTGCACGTGAACTTCAATGAATGGAAACTAATTTGCCTTGACTCATGATACTAATAAACAGTTAAAAAACAATTATTCTGTTTTGTTTTGTTAATTTGGCTAAAAAACTGCACAATTCAATGAACAGAGTGGAATGAGTTGTGCCACCATGTTGACCAATCACAGCCACAGCATGTAGTTACATATCATTTACATCCGTCCATCCATTATCAACACTGCTTATCCTTTTGGGATATGTCGGCACAAGATGGCGGCCTCTGTAGAATTCACTGGTTGAAGCTGAACAGAAAGTGAGCTTTTACAGTATCAGTAAACATTTACCTATGAAATAATAAAGATAATAAAGCACATTTAAGTGGAAACCAGTGTAACTGACAGATTGATGTCTGTAAACTTTGCGACGGTCAATCCATGAATCTCGAGGCTTCAGAATTCAGATCCCTACACTTTCAAACAATTATACACACTTATAGAAACAATAAACCCTAAATATCACAATGGATCTTTAATGCTAATCTCATACAGTACAGCAGCATTATCAAGGCAGAAGTGTACGTGATCATCTACTTCTCTCTGGTCTGCTGGCAGTTTTGGCAGCTGGTTGTGAATGTGAGGACTGTGGGCACCTGTATGTTGGCTACAGTCGGTTGGCCTAATCTAAATTCAGACAAGTTATGGAGAGGATCCAATTTATTTATTTTTTTCAATATTCCTTTTAGCCAGCAACTACAGGCCACTTGAGTCAAACAGACCTTTTAAATTTGCATTATTGGTTGTGTTTTTGGCACAATAATGAGACGCTGGCTATTTAATTTCAGCTCATTAATGTATAAAGTTATTTTTCTTTCTTATTCCCCAGCTAACCCAGCACCTGAAGTCTACAGCTGATTTTCAAGAAGGGTAAAAAATCTATTTTACTAAACTGCAAATACACAAAGCATCGCTATTAGTAATTCATTGTAAGTAAATTACTGAGCAAAGACTAATTACTTTCCTTTCTTAGCTTTTGTTACTGGAGGATGTGCCTCTACCGTGAGTTAATAACCAATCTCCACTTAGCTGATTGCTTTTTGTGATTTATTTAAGTTGACATGTTCATCTTGGACATCGTGGCCAGGTGCTACAGAACAGAACAACATAGGTCAGAGGTCAGACTGTGTGCCGGTTACTTCTCATAATCTGTGGGTTCATCAATTCCCATGGAAATTCAGACACATACAGACAAACACAAAAATACTTTATAAAAAAAAAAGGGAGAGAGAGTGCTCGTCCACAGTTGCAGAAAATCACAGTGCATGTTTGAATATGCATTAACTGATGAATATTGTTAATATTCAGCGTTTAAACACATATGAAAGGTTTCACAGGCTCAGTCAGACCCAGAAGGACGAGTCAGTTCCTTCATCAGAGACATGCACCTTAAAAATTGACCGATTTTAATCAACCTGGGGATAAAATAACAGATTTTTTTTCTTTTTTGGCTCTTTACAATCAAACTTTTTAATTAGTTTGTAACACTTTATTTATAATAAATGACACGTTATTTCACTTTGGATAAAAAGGGCAACTGTGATTTGATGCTTGCCAAATAGTGAGCCCACACATATCAACATGTCACCATCAGTGGATATTAGCATTGATCCTCCTTCACCACAACTTAACATATCACATAAAGAAATATAAAATTTTAAATGTATACCTAATGGCTTCAGCAACATTTATATTTTCAGAAATTTAATAGATGCCCTTCCTGTTCTCATCATGCGTATACACATTTGATCAGAGTGATGCAAACTAAAAGACTCCTATTCAACAGTTATTGGTAAGAATAATTAGAGTGATATAGAGTATATAAGCATATATATACATGTATATGTATGTATAATATATAAGCAGTGACAGGATCTTGCCAAATAGTGAGACTTATATAAATCAGTGAGGAAGGTAATCTTTTTGATGTTGAAGCCATACTGTGTGAAGTAAGAATACGATGCCCAATGTTAAAGAACAGAGTCTGCCCTCACTCACAAACCCCTTATTGTTCCACAGGTTTTGATTGACACTGCCGCAGTGTGATCAGAGGGAATGAAACATTTCCTGTTTTGTCCAGACAATATGAGGAACAATATATCATGCCTCTCTCTTTCTCTGTATTTATGAAAAGAAACCCCTCTAACTTTGTGCACAGCATGACGCTCACATACACACAGTTCCTTGTGTCAATACTAAGGAAGTGAAAAGCAAAACTGGCACGCCGGCTCTACACAAAATCTCAATATTTATTTGAGGAATAACACCTCACAGGCCTGACAATCTGGCACCCCAGATCCCTTCTCTCTCTGTCTGTGCTCTGGTCTCACAGTGGGCAATCACCAGGCTGAGCTGATTTGGCCTGAAAGGCAGCGCTGTTTAATGAGCGACGGAGGGCGAGAATGAGGAGACAACAGGTGGAGCGTCAGATTGATGCACTGCAGCTGGGGACGGGCCACTTTTTCTTGCCAGCTGTCGGCCTGGATAATAATCATTTAACAAAAGAAGAGAAGTATGTGCTTGGTGTATCCAACAGGCACATACTGCAACCACTACATCCATTTTGTTCAGTTGCAAAAAAGAACTCCCATTTTGAAACCAGGCACCTATTGGATGACACCAGCTGTCAATCACACTGGTATCCACTCATATGTGTCATCTGTTTTGCACAGAAGTGATTGAAGACATGAAACTATAGCGATTGGGTCCATTATATCCTGAGGAAAATATTTACAGGCGTTATAAATAAAGTTCAAATCGAGTCCATCTTGCAACCGGAGGAGTCGCCCCCCTTGTGTTAAACCGCTACGATCCACTTCCTGGGCTTCACTTTCCAAATCCATTTCCATAAACAACCTTTGTTCCATTTGACTGTGTTTTCAGCAGCTGTTGGGGGAAATAAGTTATAATCACAAGATGTTCTTCACCTGGTTCTTGTTCCGAGACGTCAGCTCTGGGCGTGGCAGTGATCCAAGTACATATTGATATGTTTGTGATTTGCTGCTGTAAGCAGAAAAGGAAGCTGCCAAGAAACGTCTCGCATCCGATCAGCACCATGATCTGTAGTATTCTGTAACAGCACTTTCAAAACTTGGCAGAGCACAACACTGACTTCATCCCTCTGGGCCACATATAGTGATTTCTTTTTATTTATTTTTTTTCAGCTTGATGTGGCTCGGTTCAGTTATTGCTCTGAAAGTCCTGTATTCTGCCTCGCTTTGTTGTTCTGCAATCAATCTTCAGAGAGAGGGACACATTAAAAGGCAGTATTGTTCTATCAGTCACCAAGATAGAGACAGTGACACAGAGATTCTCTGCAAACACTGCGAGACCTAATTAACTTGTGTTAGTGTGTTAGCAGTTTCTGGGTCTCTTATGCAAGTCATTTAGCGAAGCACCGAGGCCTTTATTAGAGACGCCATCTGATGACTGTGTAGAAATCAGCCTCTCTGAATAATTTGCATCATATTAAAGCTTTCTTTTCTGATGGTGTCAGTGAACAGTCGGGTCAAGTATGCAGTGACGCTCTCCAATATGAGTGTTATGGTACACTGTGGTCTGCTAATGGTGTGAATACTGGATGTGGCTATGTTTGCTCCAAGTTTGAAAGCAGTTTCTATGGTAACAATGTCCTGTCTCCACTCTCTCTCTGTCTTTCTCCCTCTCTCTCTCTCTCCCTGACAAGCTGTAGATTTAGCCGCTGTTCCTGATTAAAAATGCATAAACTCCATTCTCGCCCTGTAAGCGCCACAGCATCGGCCGAGTTTGGAGCATGTTGCACTCTTTAATCAGGACGGGGCCGCGCGTGCTCGGGTAAGAGAAGCTGCTGGGCTGGCCAAAACTTAAAAGCTATACAGCGTCTTGACAGAAGCGCAGAGGGGCTTTTAAGCTGAGATGCATTATAGGTATTCTGGCAGCTCGCGCGCACCCTGTAAGTCAATAGCGATCAAAAGACGTTTGACTTAATTATTTCCTCACAAAACTCACCTTTGATTCTCACAACACAACGAGCAAGGTCATCCGCAGGATGCAAAGCCAGGGCATTTTTTGATGAGGAAGTTATTGATTCACCCGATTATTTACATCCTGACCACCTCCTCTAGTCTTTAAAGCAGCCGTAATATCATTCCGTGTGTCCTGACTGTGTGACTTTCTTTGGTTAGTTTAGTTTGCTGGTT
Source organism: Solea solea (assembly GCF_958295425.1). Lineage (NCBI taxonomy): Eukaryota > Metazoa > Chordata > Actinopteri > Pleuronectiformes > Soleidae > Solea > Solea solea. The sequence goes on along the minus strand of NC_081149.1, from coordinate 8,499,378 downwards.
TATCTCTGCTCTAATCTCGCTCACTATGGAGTTTTCCTGCTGTTCTAAACAAAACAAACAAAAACAAACCCAAAGTGTTAAAAACACAGTTGTCCTCGGCCATCTTTCAGAAGGCAGAGTACTTGAACAGTAAAACAGATGCTGGGGATTGTTGTGAGATAAGAGCCTTCTGTTAAAATAGCCACACACTGAGTCGAGAGGCTTTTAGCGCAGGAAGTGGAATTCATTTGCTAACAATCGCTTAATAGAATAATTCCACTTTATCAAAGAGAATTAAATCTACAGCATGTGAGTCTCTGATGAAAGAATAATGAATGAGAATAATCTATCATATATGATTTTACTATCATCAGTATTATGCAAACTGACGTACTCATGTATAATTACTGTCTGGATGTGTAGTTGCTTAAGTGAATTGACTGTATGCACAGTCACTGGACTGCACTATTTCAGATACGTTGTCAGCCAAAGATGCAGAGATGTTCTTCAGTCAGTGTCTGCAGACGTTACCAAGAGTATTTAGCGACAAATTACAGAACTTAGCGGAGGCTGAGCTCAGAGCGATGCATCAGTGCTCTGCTGCCGTTCCCTCACGACACTGAAATTTTCCCATTTCAGGCCATTTTGAATCTCTCAGGGATACAACCACTAAAAGACAATATAAACTTGTGCAATCTTTATCGGAAATTTTAATCCAAGGTTCCTTTTAACGACAACTGACAGGAAGTGCTGGCTTATATTTTTGTTAGTAGTTGCTCTTTAGAGAAATTCTATTATATTCTATTCAACAGAAATCATTGTGGAACATTTAACATTAACTGCAGTGGACAGGGAAATGTTATGAAGCAAAGCATGAAATGGAAATACTTAAGTGCATGAGCATTAAAAACATTCCACTCAGCCAATAGCATTCAGTCCTCAATCAAAGACATCAATTGTTATTTTCTATGCACAATAATAATTCACTATGTTTATGCATCCATTTGCTGGATTTTAACACTATTGCTGAAAATGTTTTTCTCTGAGACAATTGTTAAATGGTTGAATTTCATGGTTGAAATTTTTTTTCATGATGAACATCAAACTGTCTGACTTTGTGGTGACCTTATTATTGGCGTCAGCTGGATGTTTGCGGGGGCTGCTCATTAACCGCCGAGTGCTCAGCTATGCATAGCACCTCAGTATGTCTTCTATAAGGCGTCGACTCAACGGTAAACAATGGGCTTCGTCAAAACCATCCATCAGATGTTTATAGGACAGTGTGGGTCGCTGCTGTGGGTTTGTGTGTGTGTGTGTGTGTGTGTGTGTGTGTGTGTGTGTGAAGGAAGATGAAGCGATGACCTTCACACAACATCAAAGTGTAGATGAGTCCTGGCCTGAGCGTCTGATTGCTCCTTGTCTTCATGGCTTTCACTTCAGATGATTGTAAACTGAAGGAAATGTTTGCTCAGTCAGAGAGGGGGCAAAAACCACAGGTCCACAATCAGTGCTCTGTTTTAGAAGACCCATTATGAGTCGATATGAGTGGCAGGAGTTTGGTTTTGAAATGTGAAAGGACAATGTTGATTTGATTATATCATTTACTGCGTTTTGGTTAACTTTTTACTTGTATGTAGTTGTTAAGTTGACTTAAATAACTCCTATGATAAGAACCACTGCTTATCTATGATTGTGTGGACTAAACAGTAACTGCTTTTCATTGATACTGATTCTTATGAGAACATTGAAATGTACCACTGATGACGTCGCTTAAGTCAAACTTTATCCAGATCATGTAAATCAGGGGTCTCAAACTCAAATCACCTGGGGGCCACCAAGTGTCTAGTTTCTATACTAAGTGGCGTGGGCTGCAGGTTTTAAGACCTCTGATGTAAATGCAATAGCAATACTAGTAAAATCATCCCAATAAAATGAGAAAGTGCATGTAAAGTGATGGAAAATGTCTCGTGGGAATTTGTGACTGCACAGGAAAATGTTGTCAAAATGGAATATGAAAAAAAAAGATTAAGTGTTAAAAGAGTGTTTAAAATCATGTAAAATTCAGCAACATTCGCACACAGACACATTCTTACTTTGAACACTCATGGATATAATCTGTAAAATAATGATCATAATGAAACATAATGAGTCCCTAACCCTTACCCTAACCTTAACCCTCACAACCCCTTCTCCTTATTGTAACCCTACCATAAAACCAAGCCTGGAACTCAGTCTTAACCTTCAAAAAGCCCTTTAAATGTGTGAGAACCAGCCAACGTGTCCTCATGAGGCGAAAATGTTAGTTTAGAATCAAAACTTGTCCTCACAGCCCACTGCAGACATGCGCACACACACACAGACACTAAATCACTAAATCACTAAATGATTCATTCTGGAAACCGAGACGGTGAGACAGGTCACATGTGTGGGAGCTGTGTGTGACAGTGGGAGGAAATGTGCCTTGAAAATGTCCTCAGGTGTGTATAAACCAAAAAAAAAGTGTGAGGAAAAAGTAGAAAAGAAAACCGTTTAACAGCGTTTGGAGAAATCAGACGTGTTTGAAAGCGGAGGCGGACTAATAGCGCTACAAGTGTTTATCAGAGAAACACTGAGGGTCAAAGGATTTAAAACAACCTCACTGTTTTATGCTGAAAGATAATAAACACAACTCGTTCAGTGCTTCATGTTTGCAGAAGTAAGTGCAGGTTCATCTCCTCTGTGCATCATTCGTGTCAATGTGTACAAACAAACAGTCGAGTTACTTAATAAATGCTAAAACGGCTTGTGAATATTGACAATTATGATGCAAATTTTGGTACCGATTGACCTCCATAGATTATTATTTGTTCTCTCTTTGGAGAATAACTGTAGCATTGGTCTTTCACTTTGAAAAAAAGATTATTTAAAATGCACTTAATTGGGACAACCGGACAAAGCCACTAATTCATACAGCATCAGAAGTGCTGACTTCAATTTGATTCATGTCAACTTTTAAATGTGCATTTCTCTGTGGTGGACTTTGCAGACCTGATTCTTCTTCATTTTTTTCTCTAAGGAACCAATTAATGTGATTGGTTCCCTGTCTTTTCAGAGAGAGAGAGATGAATACAAGAATCCCTTACAGTAGATTTTAGTTATTATAATGCTAGTTGGTGAATGGAACTGAACAATGAAGAAGCGACTAAGGACAGGGTTTTACTTTTACCTCGTCGTAGACTATGCTCTTATTTGTGTTTTGTTTTTTTTGTTTAACCCTAACCCTAACCCTAACCCAAGTGCTACTGTATTCCTCTGTTACACCTTACAGGTCTATGTGGGAAACGACACATATCATTGTCAAGATACATATATAATAAAAGGCATAATTTATGTTATTTGAAGTGTTTTCCATCAACACCATTTCCTCATTTTAGCCAAAAGCACCACAGGTGATAAACACTATCCTATCGCACACCTGATCCTGGAGGCTGTCAACACACGGCGTTCTTTTTTACGTTTAATTTTTCTAAAGCTTCGTTTTTCATCCTCCGGTTTCAGTTGAAGAACCGCTGTCAGAAATCAACACTGCTACAAACAAACCTCCGGCCCGTGTCAGATCAGCTGCAGCTTGTTTGCGAGTATAGAGAGAACTCAGAAGACAGGATTGGGTATCATGAGTCATCATCCCCCTCATCAAGCTGCAGTATAGGGTGCCTCGTTTCTTTATTTTGACAGCATTATTTCTATGATCAATGAGGAGCAGTTCCAGTCTAGACTGCACCGTCCATGCGATTAATTCTGACGCTCAACTATGTATTTATCATCACTTTTGCTGTCAGACAAAGCACAAAAGGCTCTAAAGTCTTTGGGATTTCTCCCATCAGATCACACTGTTTGCACTCATTTCTGGCATCAGTTGGTGCAAAGATAATGGATAATGGATATAATTACACCCGCGTGAGGAGCCCACATTAATGACAGCTAAATGTTGCCCTCATAACTGTTATTACTTCATTATTGGCATCTTACAGTGTACGACTGTGTGGAATGCTGATGTTTGAAGGGAGCGGCTTTAATTAAAGTGAAACGCAACAACCCGGGAAAAGATTTACAGCAAAACACACAGAAAACTTACTCCTATGCTACATGTTTCATAAAAGAGACCAGCTCATATGAGTCGTGTCCAGACAGATCAGTACAGGTGGTGAAGAAAGTAGCATTTTACAGAATAAACAGTGTCATTATTCATTTTTAGATGCTATCAATAATCAATAAAGTTTTTCTAACGCAGATTAGATTTTAAATGTTCACATTTCAAATTTCCTTAAAGGTCCAGTGTGTAACAAATAGTGACATCTAATGGTGAGACTGCAGATTGCAGCAAATGGAAATGATGTTATTGTAACATATATAGAGATGATTCATAGTGGTTTATGTATCTGGAATATGTGAGTGGAGTTTGTTGAGTCCCCAAAGGGTTAATTTATTTTTGAACACTCGTGAATGTACACATAGTATGTTGCCAATGAATTAACACAAATTGTACACACTGGACCTTTAATTTGAGTTCTATATTATACTTCATAATACAGCTCTGAAAAAGAATCCAGTATGGATGTCTTGTGAGAAGTATTTTGATTATAAAGATGAATGAAAATGGAAATTATTTTTGTAAGATTTACAGAGGAGGTTTTGGGGTCAATGATGTTTATAATATAAATATTAAGCTGTAATAAAATACACATTAATAATCACATGAGACACTCGGACAATGTACATGTCACATCATTTTCATGGTATAACTCATGCAACATGAACTCAGATATAGATTAGAATTAAGTTAAAGTTTAGTTATGAACCAGTCATGACTCTATTAACTTTTAGATTCAAATATATTTTGACACTGGTTGACAAACTTATTGGTTACGTCAAAATGAATGTAAGTTAATTCACACTAAATTATTTGTCTTAAACTTGGTCGTTTTAGTTTGAAGGAACTTCATCTTCATCTTGGTGTTACCAAGTGTTTGTCAACCTTGTTCTCTGCTCAGTGTCTACATGACCCAACTGTGATGATGTGGTCTTTTGGGTAGAATGGGCTAATTAAAAGAGTTGAGTTTCATGAAGATGGGAGTTATTTGTCAGCTTGCTGTGTGTGTGTTTATGTTCAGTGCATTGGTTTGTAATGTTGAGTGCACAATGCACGGAGGAAATATGTTCCAGACTGGTCAAGCAGAGCTTGGGTGCAGTGCATCCATAAACTATAATTTAATCTTTCAAGTCCCTGTGCCTGATCCCCTGCTCACTATCTTCAATTAAAAGTTGACCTAGATGTGTTCACATTATGCTGCGTTAATCATTACAGGTGTAATCTCATGTAACAAAAAAAAAAGCTTGAGGCAAACAGGGGGGTGAGAGGCCACCTGATACAAAACAAGCCTGGCTCGCGTTGCGGCAGAAGTGCCGCAGAAGCGCTCGCTTTAATGGCCGCTTTTTCTACAGGAAATTCATGGGGTAGTGCAGGTGCGTGCGGATCCACTGCCAACCAGGGTGCTTTGTTTTGCATCCACACACCTAATTATGCTCCTGAGAAGATGGTGAGGAAGAAACAGAGCAACGTTCAATACGCCTCTGCCATTTCCGTGATGCTATGTTTACTAAAGGTTTTCGTCTATCATAAGGCAGCCAGCAGGTGGCTGTGGAAACTACACAGAAACGTTCCTGGCACACTCGGGTAGATTAATTTTTGTGCGCTCCCAAATTAATTACGACTGACTCACACCCTCGAGTGAGTCCCTACTTCTCCGGGTTGATCCTCACAATAACTCAGTAACTCATTCCAGCATGTCTCCATTCCCCCCTCCCCATGCACATTTACATTTATATGGTCCTTATAGCTTGCGTGTTTTTTTTTTTACCAGTGAATGTGTAAAATACACCCAGTAAGTGGCAGTCACCTCATTTTCTACTCAAGTGTAATCAACACGCTAGCGGAGGAAATGAAAGCATTCATCAATAACAGCGACGCCTACCATGTTCCCATGCCTAGAGACACGCCTGGAATCCAAAGGACCATCGCTGCCACTTTCATTAAATAAACTCCCTTGTGTGTAAACACATTGTGTCCTGAGATGAGAGCAGGCCACAGCTCTGCGGATGCAATATGCAGATAATGACTCATGAGCTGCTGATTCAAGGTGCAGTGCACTAATGTTTTGGGTTTTTTTTTTTGTTTTTTTTTCAAATCTGCATTTTTGGAGATATCATCTCAAAGTGCATCATTGTTTTTGGAGCGGGTAAATAAAAACGTGCCCCGGGGCATGCAGCTGCATCCCGCTGTATTTCCAGCCTTATCTGCTAGTTACAGCCTTTATTAGATATTGGAAAAGCTCCTTCTTCCCCTGAATGTTAAGTTACTGTCAATAACATTTCTTTTTCATGTCTGTAGTCCTGAGGCGTGAGTCTGACAGAGGCATCGATGGTCCACTCCTGTCCTTTTACCTTCACAGGTCGCTCTACCTCACCGCTGAATTGAAAATGCTGAGAGGTAAAGGTTCAAAGTGAAGTTTGTTTACGCAACCAAAAGATCAAATTCTAACTATGACTCTTGGCAGTGACTGCGTCATGAAAATAAATGAACAAAGTTTCACATTTGCTGGTATCAGTATCTGAATTGACGTGCAATCTATCTCACTTTGCGTTACCGTAATTGTGCGATGGTTTGTGCTATCGGAAAAATTCAAACAGTTGCTTAAATCTGAAAAGTTGCACGTCAAAGCCAACACATGTTGATTATGGTACTTTCACTTGGGCTGTTGCAGGAAGCCAGCTTAGTCACCAGAGAGAAGAGAGTTGGAAAAACACCTGTGCAAAATTTCAATTTTTTTGGCCTGTTTTTGGACATTGAGAGAAAGACTCAAACAAATGTTATTTCAAATATGTTTTATACTGTTCAAATTTAAACTACTTCATGTACAACTACAGTGTTTTTCTAAACTTAAATTGTTAATACACCATTTTAACATGCAGTAAATGGCAAATAACTGCCAGATATTGAAAGTTGTTCTGGAAAAAAAGGGCAAAAGCACCTACAAGACATTTTCTGGCCCCTTTTAATGGTCAAAATAAGCAAAACGTACATTTTGAGGCGTTAAAGGGTGTTAAAGGGTTAAAGCTGCAGTGAGTGAAATACCTTGACTGAAATGTGTTAAACAACTCAATAACTCAATATTTCCACAGCTATAGAAGTGATTTATAGCGCTTGTTCAGTGACACGAGTCTCCTCCCTTCAATCAGGTGATGTGGAGGAGAATGCTAAAGGCAACAATGGCAACTAAAAATAAGTCAACAGACAGCCACGCTGACTGCAGCTTTAATTAGTACGAATGATGGAGTGTGTATGTACTGCATGTATGTATTTTTATGGGTTGCCTGTATGGTTTATGTTTATTTATTTATTTATCACATTTGTATGACTTGTATGTCAGCAGCATCCTGTTGTCCAAGACGAATAAAGAAACTTTGACTTTTGACTTTTGACTTTAATACCAGAGGATTCCAGTCGTACAGTTGTCAGTTTGGTGAACCCTGTGGTTACGAGTGGGGGTTAGCAATTAATCATTTTCAAATCAAAATCACTATATGGAACAACGTGATTGGCTGCAATTTATACAGTATGAGAGTGTATGTCTGTGGTTTGTATCTACCTATTTCTAGGATCATATTCTAAATGGAATTGCTTTATTTTGTAGTATTATTATTTTATTGAACACAGTCACCGGTTTTGCTAGTTTTACACTCGCATTATAGTATATAGAGTCATGTCTTCTTTTAAAACTGCCACACAATGAAAATAACTAACAAAAACATTCCAAATTACCTCACATTATCTGTCAGAAAAACTGCAATTATGTATGTCATTCGGCCCTAAATATGAGCAGTAACCCATCACAGTGCAGTGTAATAAACAGCAAAAACCCGTTGAGCTGCTACTTTTCTCTTGCATACAATTTCCACAGAAAAAAACAACAAAAAAACAAAACAAATCCAGGTTGTTTTCTGCAGAGAATAATTCAAACGTTCTGAGTTTCTTGTGAGCGATTTACAACAACAGCATCCACCAGCTGTGCTTTACCAGCTGAATGCATTTGATATGAAACAGTGACAGTGTCTTAATTGAACTCTATTATGGTCATGGGAGCAGTAAACACTGAGACAGCTATTAATGGGATAACATTAATGGCAGCAATGTAGGATTACAATCATTTTTTCCAGGGTCTCCCTCGTGAGGGGAATTCTAATCCAGCGCAGGAATCCCAGACACTTTGCCACGACAAATGTAAAGCAACGCACAGAGAGATTAATATGGATTGTAAAAACATTTAATGGCTGACCACAAAGACGTCTAACCATATTGTATACAAGCGTCTCCCTGTTCACTCCAAACATTAAGCAAATACTGTGGAAGAAATTACATTTTTCTAATCCATCTTTCATTTCCCCCGTGTGACTAATTTCCCCATAATAACATTCTCATTGAGGTGAAACAGCTCATTCTTCCCTTTTGTTCCCTGTCTTTTTGTTTTTTCTTTCTTTTTTATTTTCGAACAGCTCAGTGTCACATGCTGAGACACTTGAGACTGAGGTAGTGCAGCAGCTCCTGTGAAACACCACTCACGCGCACAGGAAGTTGCCGTTTGTGTCGAACAACTGCGTGTGAGAAATGTGTCGCGCTGTTGGACCATATGCTCCACGCCTCTGTCGACAACGCCTGACTGGTCCCTTTGTTTACACTTTACACATTGTTAAACTTACAACCGGAGCGGCGCCATTCCGGGGAGCCACCGGACAAGGCTCGGTAACTTTTCGGAGGCATGATGACAGTAAACCATACATCTTTATTAGAATTTATACTGTAGATGCTACACTGTAAATAAATTCCAGCATTTCACAGGGATTAACTGTAAACTTAATTATCATTTCAAACATAATATAGGAGTTGCTATTACAAGATATTCATCTACAGTAGAGGTAGACCGATATGTAATTGTCTATGGCCGATGCCAACACCCATTTGCAGCCGATAATTTGTACCGTGATAACTTTCTCTAGGGCTGCAACTAACGATTATTTTCATAATCAATTCATCTGTTGATTATTTTCTCAAGTAATCGAGTAATCGTTTGGTCCATAAAATGTCAGAAAATATTGATCAGTGTTTCTCAAACCTGGAAAGGATGATGTTCTCTAATGTCTCGTCTTGTTGTCTTGTCCAAACACCAAACAATTATTACATTTTAATGATTTCTTTGTTATATGGAACAGAGAAACCAGAAAATATTCACATTTAAGAAGCTAAACAATCCAAAAACGATTATCAAAATAGTTGACGATACATTCAATGAATATAAAATTGGTCAAGAAAAAACTAAATAATTACATTTTGGTATAAAAAATTACGTTTTAGTGACTTTTATCACGTTTCTGAGACAAAAATTGTGTCATTTGTAATTAGTGGCCGATATTAAATAGTAATCACCAATTATATATTTATTTATTTAGCCTTTATTTAACCTGGAAGGTCCCACTGAGATACAAGATCTCTTTCAGGGAGTCCTGGTCAAGATAGCAGTATAGACAGTACAAATCCTTACAGAAACAAGTTATATTAAAAAAATATAATTTGCAAATATAAGACTGATTGATCAACTCGACCAATTATTAGGTCCGGCTCTATTCGGCAGTGATTTACAATCTTAAATATAGCATTATATACTATCCAGGAGAAACTGGGATACAGTATATGCACACACAGTAATTCACTGTGAATGTACAGTCAAATATTTTACAGTGTTTGGCTCCATTCCACTTTTTTGTAGTCTAATACCAATATCCATGTCTTGAGTATCATCCGATATCAGCCGGATATATCAGTCAAAAACAGAACACTTAAATTACAGACTTTGTAAGTTGCATTGTTTCACATGGACATTTTGATTTGAATGAATTGTCCGGCTCCTGTGTTGCAAAAGAAAAAGATATCTCCTATATGGCAGCAAGGAAACATGAGGCAAGAAAGGGGACAAGGATAAAAGTCCTTCACTGGACTGTAATGTTGTTTGTCACCATTTCAATCAAAATATTTTGTGGACAGCAAAATGTGCCTCATTGTACACACACGGTGTAAAGTGAGATGCCTTTACATTGTTTCTCAGTTCAGACAATGGGCTTTTCTATCAGACAAACTTGGTAACACCGTGGTTCAGATGATTCCATTTAAGTCGTTCACGGTATAGAGCTGTGGATCGCTATAATTTGTGCTGCCATTTCCATTTTGAAAGGTTAGTCGCATTTCCAAAAACTGCTGTCCCTCTAGGATATGTGTCTCTCTCAAACAGCAATTTATCGTTCAGGGGCAGCCTCGTCTTTTCCACTCCACGCTGTCATGAGAGGCTGTAATTCTCTCTCAGTATCCTCAACACGATCTCTCCCTCTCTCTCTCTCTCTCTCCCTCTCCCTCTCCCTCTCCCTCTCTCTCTCCTCCACAAAGACACCAAGCTACGGCAACTTGCATACAAAATAGCTGACTCAATCATCCAGCTGCATAATCAAGATAAGGCAGACGGGGCACGGGGAAAAAGGGAGATGTGAAGGCAAATGCAAGAGGCAGCTTTAGCAGCAGCAGCAAAATGTGCACACATCTTCCCAACTGTTACAACTCCAGACATTAAAAGTTGGATGTTGAGTCACACGGCGGCTGTACACCGGCTACTGTGATCTCACATTTGAGATCAGCAGAACAAGTGCGACCTCAACGCTCGCACTTGAGTGGCATGAAGGCGGATTGTTTAAGCTTCATGTATTAAATGCCTCCCTGCTTTTAATGTCAGGAAAAGGCAGTAACACATTAATCTGAGCAGAAGAGATGATACAGCAGCACCACACACCTACACTACACTATGTCCATATAGTGCAGCTGAGTGGAAAGCAACAGAAATGTTCCATACAGCCTTGCCATTCCTTTGGCTGTGACCACAGGTGTAGGTTATATTAAACCTGGCATTGTTTCAGCATTTTCTCACTGAGCCACTATGCTTTGGACCTCAGCCACCCACCCACACACACACACACACACACACACAGAAGGAGAGAGAGAGAGCGCCACACTGCCTGCCTCCTCGTTTGACAGCTAAATTCATGGAATCTTAATTTGTGTGAAAGACTTCCGAGTTGGCTAATGATCTTTGGAAACGAGTCCCGTTTCCAACTTTTAAAAATCGATCCACACGCGGAGCCTTTTTGCAGTCCAAATAAATTAACGTGCCTCGCTGTGCTGTGTGCATTTCCCAGACAGATGGCACAGAGGCAGCAAAATCCTCCAGCTAATCTTGAGTGAGACTGCACAGGACTACACTGTAGCCTCCTGTAAGTACAAGGCTGTGTAATGACAACATAACAGGCTTCTGGCTGTGCAGTGTGCACTCGTCGTTGAATATGTGTGCTTTGAAAAACGTATGACTCATGCAGTTTGCATGAGTTAATGCTCATTGTGAGCCACAGATTTGTGCAACTGGCTGTCATTTGATGTCTGTGAGAGCTGTGTGAGCCAATAGCTGGGGAATTAAAAAAAAAGGCTTTATTTTCCATTCAATGAATTTAGAAAATACAATTTGACGAATAAAACCTCGTATTAGTGTTTAGTTCTCATGTGCACGAGCAGGGAAAGGAGTTTATGTGTGGGAAAGATGAAATCCGAAGTTGCTCATTGCAGTACATGGTGGTGGAGCTGTCCGTGGTGCTGAAGCCACTGCACGGTTTCACAGTCCCTGCTGCACTTTCACTGGAGCTGCATCGGCTGCTGTGTTCCCATCAACAAACGCAACTCTGTCATTCCTTAACATGCGTCACAGAGTATGTAAATATCCATATTCGTATCATAAAAATAAAACAATACTGAATATAATAGAGAAAGAGATGAACTTATTTGCAGCATGACGCCGAGGAAAGTGCCCGCATGACCTGCGCATGTGGAAGAAAACGCGAAACGCACTGACTCAAATGCACTTCTTCTCTCACAAGTTATGTTTTGCGAGGTTTGTGTTCACTTACTATTATGGGAATTTGTATTTCAACCTAGTAAAGCTTGGAATTACGCAGTAATAATAATAATAATAATGCACAAATGTTCACTCATAGCACGGACCGTCCAACATACAGCATATCTCACGTGTGTTTCCGTAAAAAGTCTGCGATGTTATAAAGTGTTTAAATCCAGCATCTTACCTGCTTGACGATCCCGGAGCAGGAGCTTCTTTCTCCTCGAGCTGGCAGCTCACTCACTGTATGTCACCACGAGCACAGCAGGGCATTTTCAAAGAGACGGGGGGAAATGTTTCGTGTGTTTTGTTTTCTTCGTCTTCTCTCTGTTCGATCTCAGAACATGAAACGTGTACAAAAAACAGAACAAGAAAAGAAACGAAAGAATCCCAGTTTTTGCTTTTTGCAAAGAGCAGCGGTTCACTGCGTCAGTCAAGGGAGAGTCTCAAAGATCCATTTAGCCGTGAATGATTTAATTCAGGACTGAGCTCTTCCTCCTCTCAGCGCTCCGTCTGCGCTGATCAGACCCAGATCCCTGCTTCTCCTTCTTTTTCTTTCTTTCTGTCTGTCTGTCACAACAGCAGCGTTTGACCACAGTCAGAGGAGGCGTGTTACACGAGTGGAGTGGAGTGGGTGTAGGTAGAGCTCACGGTCTCAGTCGGACAAGTGCGAGGAGCGCGCGCTGATCCTCTAGACTCGCCGCCGAGGCAAAGTTTAAATCTCATAATAAGATTGTTTGTCACCGCGAGGCTATAAATGGACGCAGTGAAGCGTTTGTGGCAACTGCTGCGGCTGCGGGAGTCAGAGCGCACAGTGGCGGCGGCGCTGGTGGCTTTTTAGTGCTGTGTGTGTGTGTGTGTGTGAACCCGGACCACTTTCAGGTTAATGAGTGAGAGGTGTCAGCGACGTCACGAGGCTTTGAGGGGCTTATCCACGAGGAAACTTTTCTCCCACCCCCTCTTTCCTCTGAATGCGGGCTGCACTATAGTCGCGCTGGAAGAGCGTTTGAATTGCTCAATTTCAGTCCGGTTGGGGGAATGTTTAATGTGTTATTGACAGGAGACACAGCAGTGAGGCCCTTTAACCTTTAATGTGGAAAATAAGTGTTTGATGAGGTCATTTGATACTTCTTAGGATGACAATGACATCAATATTGACCATATATGGCATATGTACCATGACATTGTTCATTTATATACAGGTGATATACATGCAGGTATACTGTTAACAAGTAGAATCTAATAGATGATGGTGTTTAGATTCATATTCCACATTTACAGAACGTCCAATCATGTAAAATTTCTTTCAGAATCGGTGCTCTGGTGTCATATAAATGTTTACTATTACATTGATACAGTGTACTATGATGTCATAACATGCAACACCCAACAACATTATCTAACTTTCTATAACAGTGGTTATTAAACTTTTTTTAAATATTAAGCTCTCAAAGTAGCAAATTATCACCAAAGTGGAGTAAAAAAATACAGTGGAGTAAAAAAGGTCGAGCAAAGTCAGCTACAGACTTTTCACAGGAGGCAGATTTATTCCCAATAAGATAATTTGCTCTCTCATCATCCTCCTCTTCATCACATATGCTTCACACACTGGTAGATAAGGTGACTCTAATTAATATTATTTAATCTAGTCCTAGTCTCCAGCTCCCCTTCGATCACATACCCTGGTTTATACAGCAGAACACTAGGAAGCTCGTGTACCACTGGCGGTACACGTACTACAGTTTGAGAACCACAGGCTTAGACTACCCTTGACATAGAGGGTTTGTACACATGTCTACATGAAGCAATACGGCATAACACCTGATAATCCACACGTTTTATATATCAGATTATTGCTTATTCTGGGTGTGACAATCCCTCTAAATCAGGTGTTCATATGAGCTGCTACCAGACGTCTCTATTATGCTTATGTGTTACAGAGAAGAGTCTGTGAGTCACTTCGCTGACTCCCTGACTCACATGTCATCTACATTTCTTAATCTAATTATTGCTTCTTTAGACCTTATTTGAGTTAAGGTAATGAGAAAATGCTGTTTTCGATGGCAGCGTCTCACTCTGTTGGTTTAGCTCGTCACTGGTTGTTTGCATCCATAATGTTGCATAATTCTTCTGGGTTTAATGGTTGATTTTAAATATATGTGTGATGCTCTAAGGAGAGGAATAATACTGACTATGTTGTGTAAGTATTTCTAATCTAAATGCATAGGTTTACAGACACATGCCATGACAGAACACGGACACACTAATACCAATGGAAAACATTAATAAGCCGCTATATGGACGAGGAGCCGTCTGTAAATTTCAGAGTTAAATGGAGGGCGTTTAGGGGGGAAGGCAGGAGCCACGGCTGCCACTGGAGTAGACCATACTTCACTGGAGAGGTCAAGCCTCGGTCCCCGTGATAGCAAATCAATGCACATCAATGATAAATTATGGAAAACAAGGAACACAAGAATACAGATGCCCACCCAAAAGGACCTGTGATTATGTTGTGTGATGCAGAGCGGGGCAGGACATTAACATGTTCAAAAATGTGGGTATATTTTACAGGTCCTTAGGTCAAATTTAATGAATTCTCTATATTTCATCTCTGAACTGTTATTATTTTTTACCTTCTTATCCTTGCATTAAAGTGTAAATATTTACTCAATAATAGAGTAAATATTGAAATGAAGCTTGACTTTATGAGTTATATCTCAAATCAAATCACAATATGCAACACCTGTTCATTTTCCACCCTCAGTGTTTTAAAAAGAAACAACTTAAATTATGCAAAGGTTAATACACAGATGTAATCACAGCATGATCAAGCCCACAGTGGAAACCATACCAAAACAGGAAGAGTGGAGAAAGGAGCCGAAACCATGGTGACCAAAATCCGACGTGTCCCTCATGGGTTAAACCCAGATCGCCTGTCCCCGTGTAAATGCAGCCCCAGATTAAATTTATGGAGAGTGCAGCCTGATGTGCTCTGTAATGACGTAGTCTGGGGGATGACCCCAGCAAGCTGGGAAGTGGCTACTGCCAGGCTGCAGATGAGTGGGAGAGCAAGTGGCTGTGTGAGGACTTGGCACACAGATGCTGCAAAGTCTTGTCTCATTGCAGCAGACAGATTGGAGCTGTGAAATGTGGACACAGACGGCCCGGCCCAGGAAGTCAGAGCACTGCAGCTGCAGCACAGAGAGAGCCACAGGCTGTATGATGGTCACTAATACGTTCACATCTGAGGACCAGGCATGAAAAGTGACCACATACAGATACTGCAGCCTTTGTGCCTGATCCTGTCACTGAATGTAGTCTGAACATAACAGAATAAACAAATGGGATGAGTTAATTATACTAAATTTAAATTATTGATGCAATTGTAGAAAGTTCACCTGTCGCTTGTTAACATACAGTTCTAGTGTTTTCATATGGAGTGCCACAAGGGGGAGCCGGCATCTGTCCAGTTCCAGAACTTCTCGTTATATACTTTAAAATCACATGTATTACAATATTATGTATTAGTGTCTGTGTGTTTTAGAACCATTTGGGACTTGATGTTTCCATAGCCTGCCAATATTATATGTATATATGCATATTCATGTTATTCCTGGTGTAAATTTCATTATAGCTCAGTTACACTTTCAATCAAAATTGGTAAATGCCATGGTATGAAGTTGGAATCCACCCCACCTCATTTAGTTTGTCCCACACAATGTCTTTAGTTCACATCATATTTAATGCAGGGACATTTATTTCATCTGTTGTAGCTTTTGTGTCACTACGAATAAGGGTTGAAAGAAAATCTACGTATTTCTGTTAAGTTTCAGCACACTTTTACATTACATTGCTGACATTACATTGAAAATAAGATGGTATCACCGTAATGTCACACTCCAGTTGCCACACTATTATAATGAAATCGATTATTGTCCTTAAAAGACCATCAGAATAAAGAGGAGCTCCAGCCAAATGTCTTATTCTGTAAAACAACACTAATTATGACGGATGCCAATGTTTCCGCTTTGATTCTGAAACCTAACCTAAATGTTTGTTCAGAGACACTGGGGGAGAAGATCTGTTTCTGTTCTCTCTCTTTTGTTGTGTTTGTGTTTTATTCAGACACAGCATGAGGACTCTGCACCTTTCACTGTGTAGCAGCAGATGGTTCGGACTATAATGAACCTCCTCCGCTGAATTTACCTTTAGGGCACAGTCGCTTTAATGTTGTCCAGGTATGAGCTTCGAATCCCCATGGACAACAACTGTCTTTGTTCATAATATACTAATGATTTATAATGCACAGAGGTGGGTACATACATATGAGAGAATATGTGAAATGCTGTTGTGTAACGCTGTGATGTATTGTCATCGAGAAAATCTACTTTCTGTTTTGGTACAAAGGGAATCGAGTGGTTGTGTGATACATGTACAGCTTGTTTGTTTGAGCATCACGGACAAACCCAGCAATGCAATTGTTAAGTCATTACAGTCTATGCACGCTACAGGCTACATTACATCACCTAAGTCGACAGTGAATGCTTAAATGACTGTGGCATTGAATGGATGAGGGGAATCTAAATCTTGCACAATGTTTTTTTTCCTTGATTTGCATCTTAGTGATTTTATATTTTTCACACCAACACAATATTTACACTATAGAAACACAGATTATTTTTTTTAACTAAACACTGAATGTATCCTTGTTTAAACGTCACTGGACGTTGCTCAAGAACCATTTTACCCGACACCACTGGTTTCAATAAATTTAAAAGCATCTACATGTAACTTAAGTCCACTATGACTTGTTTTGCATTGAAAGACGACTGGCTGTGCTTCATGTAAATCTGGGAGAGAAAAAAATACTGCAAATGAAAAGATTATATTATTATATTATGTCACTAAATGGGGTCCTGTCAGTCTGGGAGAGGAATAAAAGATAGGTGGAATGTATTATTCAAATCCTTCATTTACTGGCTAAGCCAATTTGGTGCTGAGGCAAGTATCAGGGCTGGCAGTAATTCAGGGGAGTAGACAGTGACTGCCGCTTGATATAATGGAATATGTGCTGTCAGTGAAGTTAGGGAGATCCATCTTACTGGTGACGCAGTGTTATGTGGGAGAAATGGGGAAGCTGCACTCAGAGGAGCGTGTTGCCATTTAACAGCCCTCGCAGCAGCCCCATACCTTTTTAATGTCCTCACAAAGACAATAAACACACGGGAGTGTGAAGTGATTGCACATGACATGGCATTAAAGTCGCTCTGCAGTGATTCTCGGCGCCAGAGACAACTAATGCAAGAATAAAACAAAACCAATGGTTCAATAAAAACAAAATAAAAATAAATCACAGCGCTGCTGTCTTCTGATCCTGGCAAATGACAAAGAGAAAACAATCAATTGCTGTTATACAGCTGTATTTATTTTCTTCGAATAAATCATAAAATGATGTCATGGTATGGGAAGAACGGATGAAGGAAGGCTTTACTGCCATTACTCCTGCGAAGGTGGTGACGGCGCACTGTAAAAGTATTTCAAGTAAGTAAAAGTAAACAAGTATTACAGAAACATTGTACATTCATGGACATTTATATGTAAATATGCCAGATTAAAGCCTGTACATCTGGAGACACGAGGCAGGCTGATGGAACAGGGTTAAAGTAAGTAGTGTAAGTAGAAGCAACAAGACAAAAACAAGATGTAATAAAATACTGTTAGCTCTGTTGCCTCACAGTATGAGGGTCTGGAAACATGGCAGCAGCAGGCGCTCCACAGGGAAACACCCCACCCCCCCAAAAAAAAATACATGCAAGAAATTATTGTCTGTCGTAGAAGTGGGAATTTTGTCTGTACTGCAAGTTTAGGAATCGATGGCAGAGGCCTTGCGCTCAAATGGTCAGATTTTACAAATATGTAAAGAAAACTGTACAAGCGTCGTGTTTAACCCTTTAAATCTATAAAATGTCAATTTCAGTCAAATCGTTGTGAGTTCGGATCAGACCGACATCATTGTGTTTCTCAGTATAGTGGTGTTTTGATCTTGTGTCGCCCGGTGACATTCTTGTGCAAAGCACAGGAAGTGAGTCCTTCATGTCGAGACAGACGGAGGCAACAGCAAAATGTCAGGTCTGATAGTATTACTCGACAGAGCATACAATATTAATATTAATATTAATATTAATCACGTAGTTTATGTTCACAAAGACCAAACAGGCAGAAGAATAACGATATCAACGACGACCAAAAATCATCAAAAGCTTCATCTAAAATTCAACAGTGGAGAGGATTTAATTGCAGTAAGCAAAGCAACACTGGAGAATAATTAGCATAAATGCTCGGAAAGGGCACAAACAGGGACAAAGTTTGCGACGCACAAATCCCCAGCGGTGAGCGTTTGTAGGAGTGTCATTTGCATATATTTAAATATTCAGGCGGCGAACACGAAAAATTAGATAATACATCATGTGTCACACTATAGAGATTTTCGCTAATGTATAAACAGCACAGGTGTCGTTGAGTAAATGATCTTTATTTTTTCCACTTTCACAGACCCTCTGACTGAGTACTTTGAGGTTTTATTCTGCGTAACGTAGCTAACGAAAAGGTTTTTCTCTCGGTGAAGTTAATTGTCACTCCGCATTCATCAGTCAAGGTGTCAATCTTTTGCTCACAATTCCCCCCCCAAAAGCTTCAAAGACAAAAAAAATAAATAAATGTGAAAGCCACTCATCGTCTGTTACTTTGTGAAAATGATTACTATGCTCCCTCTCAGTGCCCCTCCTCCTCCTCTTCCACCTCCTCTTCCTCCTCCTCCTCTGTGCTTTCTGTGAAGATATCTGACAGCTTGGTCACCAGCAGAAACAGACAGCTCACACTGGAGAGCAGCGCGTGGGCAAACTCAGGCAACACTTAGTGAGCAGGGCCAAGGCCCCATGGTAGCTGGCTCAGCGTGACCGGTGGGATAAACACACCACCTACACTCGGAGCCCAACAAAAGAGAGAAACAGTTATTCCAACAGCTGTGACATACAGCTTGTACCCTGCGAGTCTGTTTTGAACGAGATTTATTTATGGTTTAAATGGAGGAATGGCTGAAAATACCTGATGCCGGTACTTTCAACTCTCCCAGCTGAGCTACTCTGGTTTAGGTTTAGGGTTGACCGCCTCCACCCCAACCGAGAGCTGTTTGCCTGTAAATAGGGTCCAGCGCGTATTGATATACTTTCACAGAGAATGCACAGAGGGGTTATTTTGACAGCCAATTCAAGACATATATAATTAAAATGGCAAAGTGCCTGAGTGCCTGCTTTGGTCATATATTTTTCTTTTACCTATACTACTCCTTCACTATCCATTAGCTCAAAGGCAAGAGGGGAAAAAAGGGCTGTACCCATATTTTACACCTACCAGAGGAGGATCGCATGCATGATTCAGAGGCTTGCTCAGCCTTGTAGGCTCAATGTATCTACTGTCAGCAAGTACAATGATCTAACTGGGATTTTAAGGTTCCGTGACGGATTGATTTCATTTAAGAACCATGATAATTTGACAAAGCAAAGTGCTTGCTCTGCACGTTCCTCTTCCCAACTAGTCCATGATGATAAGTTACTCTGACATACTGAAATCTCAATCAAGAACGGGGATTAAGGAACATTTCCTTAAGTTCCCCTCTAGTAATGGTCCAATATTTTTGGCACCCTTGAATTTGAAGAAGTATGCACTCATCTGTCACTTCGTTCGGCACACGGGGCGCCTCATACAATGTCAGGAGGCTTTAAGGTTTGTCACGTTTTGCATTCATAGGTGGTCCTCTGCATACCGTGGCTGTGACTGATTTTGGACTTTATCCTCTGACCTCTGGCATCAACACAGCATTTTTACCCAGAGAAAATGCTGCTCACTAGATATAATTCTCTGAAAACCCTAAAGGTGGCTGTGAATGAAAAATCACCCAGAACAACTCATGTGGCACCACCATCCATGCCAAATCACTTCAATGACCTTTCTTGTCCATTCTGATGCTCAGTTTGAACCTCAGCAGATCATCTCTACATGCCTAAGTGCAGTGAGCTGCTGTCCCCTCTGGCCCAGGTCATGTTTTATTTTTCTCCCTCCTAATATATACTGTTTTACTGAAAAAATCTATTCACAACTCTCTCTCTATCTCTCAGTAGAGTTTAACATGCACAGTTTAAAGCCATAGTCCGACTAAAACAGGCAATCGGACTACTTGCAGAGTACGAGTATACATGCAGAGGAGAAAATGGATTTACTGGCCGTGTATGTGTGACTCCACCTCCATAGGTGGCGCTATATCTCTCTATAAAATTCTACATTTTGAATCAGTTTCCTGTTGACCTTTACGTCACAGAAAAAACAGTGAACGGCGAGATGGAACATGCTGTGGTTCTGTATGTTTCGTACCTGCTGTGCATGTTAATCTTGATGCAGATTAGATTGAGCATGGCTGCTGTGTAGCCCCGTTACTGGGGTTTATATGTCGTCTCCTTCTACTTCCGAGCCAAAGACCGGGGGAGAAAATTTCGGTGCATGCACAGAACGCTAAGTCCCACTCCAGTCTGACTCCAGTCCCACTAAGCATGCACATGCAGGAGTAATCCGACTATGAATCGCATTATCCAGGTATGTTAGTCAGACTAAGACTCAATTTTAGTCAGACTAACGTGATTCCAATTCCTGCCACATCTTACTTGTTTACTAAAAGCGGATCAGCGTTTAGTTCTCATGCCCATTGTTTCATTTTTGCCAAGTGATTATTTGTATATTTGCCCTATTTAACTGTCCATGTACCAAAACCTGTTTTCATCAAGTCAACTTTAATTTCTTTTTCCAGAACCTTGTTGTTGTGAATTGCATTTGAGGCCACATGTCATTACATCTGGCTAGATTATATGACGAGACATGTGTGTTGAACATGCATTTGCACCCATTACAAAAAGACCAATGTTTGTGTCAGTAGAATATTATATACTGTATAATATTGCACTAAAATAATGTAGATTTATGTGGAGTTTAGCTGGGATAACACAGCTGGAAAGTTCTCACTTCAAATCCAGGTTCAGTTGGGGGTATTTTCTGTGTTTGTGTGGGGTTCTCTCAGGCCACTCCTGCTTCCTCTCATAGTCTGAAGGATGCAGATATGCTTTGTGGTTCACTCTAAATTGACTGTAGGTGAGAGTGATCGTCTCTGTGTGTTGGCCCTTTGATAAGCTGACCTTTCCCAGTGAGGACCCTGCCTCTTGAACAATGTCAGCTTGGATTGGCTTCAGCTCCAAGCCCACAAGACCCTCAAAGGTTAAGTAGTATATAATTGATAGATAAGACTGTGGGGTTTTTGTAAATATTAGTCTTGCTTTTTTTCCCACATTCAGTCTCCACCTTGGCCTTCGGAGCCTTACGAGGTTTGGTATGCAGCTTATGGTTATGGTTGTGAAACTGTGTGTAATCGACTCTGTACTTTAGTAACATCTTCTGTTGTGTTGTGAACTTTTTGACCATTACATGAACTTGATGAAGGCTACATTAAACATAGTTGTATCTGAGTACTGTGGCAATGAATGAATGGTCTTAAGGGTCAGTTCCTCAAATGATATCGATTCTAATCGCTTTGGAATATTGTTGGATAAAAGGAGAACAACCAACCAGGGAAGACGTTTTGACACTAACTGAAGAATGTAAATATGACAGGTTTTACTTTTGTGCAAGTCCCTGTTCCAGGAATGATTATTCATATCCATAACTCAGTTACACTCACCACCACAAGTTACACTCCAGGTAGCCTCTGGTCAGCCTGAAGCATTTTATTTTTTACTTTTCTTTTATTTACAACCAGCCAACACACATACACACACAAGCAAACCTGTTTTTATATCTTAGTGAGGACACATCATCGATATAATGCATTCCCTAGCCCCTTGGCCTAACCTTAACCATCACAACTAAGTCCCCAACCTAAATCCAATTCTAAACCTAACCCTAAAACCAGGTCTTAACCCTGATAAACGTTCTTACAAAGAGACATTTGTAAATTTTTTTGGACCTTACAAAGACATGAATACCAGTACATCCACACAAAAAAAACATTTGCAGACGTCGGTCACTGACTCTCTCTCTGTCATTACCATGTCCTTCAAGCATCATCACCACTTTCCTGACCGTGAAACTTCCCGATGACACGACGATCTCAAAGTCATTTCACGGTCTTTGTTGCGATCACGTTACGTTTGTCTACATGTTGACAACCAGCCTCCTTTTTATGCAGGTCAAGTCAAGTAAACACTGCGGAAAGTTCAGACCCTTTCATATTGGACGACAACAAAAATTCCCATAAACATCTGGTTTTTGTTCGCAGGGGGGAAAAAGTATGAATGGCATTCATTTGACATGTAACTGACACAAGAGAAATCACAGATATCTCTTTGCTGCAGGGCCAATTAGCAGTAATGGACAAATGAGACAAACGATTGTGAAGCCCTAAAAAGAAACGACATATTTACTGACCAAGGCCTCTCCCTCAAATGCACCAGTGGAGCACCAGTGATGCACCGTCGAGATGCAACTGATTCATTTTACTTGTCTGCCCAGCAGCTAACTCACTCTCAGTCCTTCTGTTAGGGGTCCAGCCAAAAATAATTAGATATTTTTTCATGCTTATGAGAAATGGTGGTCCACTGTAGCCTGTAGGATAATCGAATGAAATGCCTGGCTGTAGAAAAAAAGTCTGCATAAATGTTCCTAAGAGCAATAACTGGTATGTGTGGCAAATTCATCAACTGTGGGGAAAAAGATTCATTTGGTTTACCCTGCATACAAAATGTGTTGTAAAAGGGTTATTATTTGTTTTCAGCTCATTTGAGAAACTTGGTTTCTTTCATCAAAACCAGTGATTGTGCCCTGGATACACATTTTGTTTTGTCTCTTTTGTTTTCTGGTACCCCGTGGAATTTCATTAAAATATTCTGGTTATATAACATTCATTAACATTTTTTTGGTGAAAAATATTCCAAGTGATGTACTTGATATTCAGATGTGCCAATAAATTTGACGAGGACTGCAAGAAGAGCCGTACAGGACGCACAAACCACCGCGGAATGCCTCTATATTTGATTTATTTAAAAAATATTTTGAGTATACTTCAAATGCAGAGGCAATCCCCACCCAGAAGCCTTTATTCAGTTTGGCTGCATGCCTGTGAAACCATGAGATCGTCTGAATCAATGCCACCGTTTATACAGTCAGCAATCCTCTCACCTGTCTGCACTCATACTGGCAGCCGCGTTATGCCCCACAGGGGTAAAAATAACTAGTTAATTATTAATTTTGTGGAGGTGATGCCATCTTTCATCACTTGAAACGTCTTGAGAAACATCCCGGCCCAGACAGCACAGACGCGCAGTCTATCAATAGAGATTCAGCAGTCTGGAAAAAAAAACCTCTCGCTCATGAAGGATGCGCTGCTCGATCAGGGTCTTTAGAATCCTTCGCTGTGATTATGAGAGCTAATATGAAGACAGTCGTGATAATATGAGGTGATGCGTTACGTCAGACTCATATTTTCTGGGAAAGTGCTGCATTTTGTACAAACCTACCTGTAATTTCCATAGAAGTCGGGACACTTGATAAAAATGCAATCATTTGTCTGACAAACTTTACTGTTAAAGTCATCATCACGCTCAAAAACAGTTGGGTCAGAGCCAACTTTACCATTGGGTCATATCAGAAAGCACTTTTTCACTGTTTTGGAAGTTAATAAACTAGTTGTTGCAGTGCTGCATGTGGATTGTTCGCCCAATCTTGCTCTACACAAGACTTGAGACCTGAAGAAACATCTCCAACTTACCTCAAACAAGTCCAGTTGCCTACAGCTAACTACAAAAGATTGACTATGACTGAGAACCTTTACAAACACAAGACCTGAGATGCTCAACAGCCACTGGTGAACGTCAAGTGACTCTCCTCTTGATAATGTGCCACGTATTTTTAAAAGGAGACAGATCTGGACTGCAGCCAAGACCAGTCAAGTTCACCCACTCTATGTTTACAGTGCCACGCTGACGTAACTCTTGCAGAATGAGGCTTGACATTGTCCTGCTGAAATAGCCATTGAGTTTCTGTTAACAGGCGTCGTCTTGACAGCACAGGATCAAACAGTGTGTGTCTACAAAACTACAAAAGTATAATCACCAATGATACCTGGGCATATATGAAGATCTGCACTGATGGTCCCACATACCGTCATAGATTTTTGAACCCTTTCATTGATAATGATCATTTCCACCCTTTGAATTTCCCCAAAACAAGCGGAAATATAAACTTGTCTGTTTCCACTGTCTTTCAATCAATTTCAGAGGAGTTCAGGAGTCCTGTGTCATTTCTGCACAAAGTTGATATATAGACAGTTTCAGGTTACATTTCCTGATGTGGGCGCTCAAATGGTAGCATGGTGGTTTCTTATACAATACCAACAGTTTCCGTCCTTGGCTTTTATGAAATAAAATCCCACCTGACTATGTGAATCTTTTCCCAATATTACTGTATGTAGTGTTGGTGATGAAAGACCTAAATTGTCTTCCATCATGCACTGAGAAATGTCTTTGTCCTGAGTGACAATTGTCTCCTGATGTTTGACACACAATGGTGAGCCCATCATTGCTTGCAGAGTTTAAACCATTGCACTTTCATACCCAATGGGAAATAATTGTACTGTATAGCCATCATAGGATTTCTACAACAACAAATCTAATGGTACCATTGCACAATACTGTATATATTGTTCTGTGATTTCCCCAAATTACCGTTTGTAGTTTGTTTTTATTGCATTTTCAATTTTAGTTTTCTGGAAATGGGGTTTGTACATCAAATCCAAACGGCTAACACTTTCATAACCAGTTAAAAACACTGATATATTCCCGTGGGAACTGTACTTTAATTGATGTTAATTCAGCAATCACTCAGTGGAGTAAACAATTTCACGATACTTCATCCATCCAGCCTCCATCCATACGGCACTTGAATTATTTTTCCAATTACAGTTCAGTTTAATTTGCACAGCAATCTTAAAAAAAACAACAACTTCACAAGTGCAAATATGGCATTATGTTCTCGTCACTGATCTTCATGGAAACCGACTGTGGTTCATTTGTATTGAAATGTGTGCTAGACACAAGCAGCTTTATTCCGTAGTTTCAAATGAATCATTTTGTACACATACATGCTTATTTAGAATAAGAGAATCAATAAGACTTAAACCTCCGTATGCTAAATATTT